>NC_090921.1:157847152-159047152 GCF_040938575.1 Ambystoma mexicanum
CATGTATGTTTCTGATGGAGTTTTAAAGCCCTTGGAGCCAGTGTGAAGGGCTTTAGCCCCACTGCTGCCAGGGGGCTGTTATACCTGAGGGGGTCAGGGGCATGGATTATGTCAGCACTCACCGCTTGTCATGATTCGTCGTTTCCGTCCCTTTTGGACTTCATGGTCCATTGTGCACCGCAACGTTGTACCTGCTATCCTACCAACATGGCTGTCACCACAGAAACGCTGCTGTCTAGTGTTTACACAAGACTCGTTGCTTCCTAGAAAAGAGGCACACCCCCGCGGCTCTGCGCGTCTCAATGCTACCCTTCCGAATACTCTGCAAATGTGTTCCTAACTTCCTTCCTTTTTTCCATGCTACTCCTCCAATAGTTATCGGCTCCGACTTCCTTCCGGGTGTGCTATTGTGTTGCCCCTTGCGCTCCCGCCTGAGGACCGCTCGTTCCTCTCCCGTGCTCGCTCTCTGCCTTCTGCACTCTGCGAGAATTGCAAGTCCTTCCTGGTTCTAGATCCATCCGGGACATTGACCATGCTCTTCTTACCTTCCTGGAATTCTGAACGCTACCATCTCTCCGAGGCTGGTGTCCAGCCTACACACTGGAGGCAAAGGATACCCGCCCATACCTGTACAAGTCCCGGACGTCCAGGAACAAAAAAAGACCTCCAAGAAAGAAGAAAGCAAAGGACAAACAGGTGAGACAAGGGGCAGAGTGTGACAGTTTGAGACGCCAAAGACTTGATACAGAATTCAATATGGAGGCTGCTGTCCAGGACCTCATGAGAGGAATGCAAGAACTGACAACAGAGGTCCAGAACCTCAAAGCCGAAAATGCAGCACTAAAACAACTCGTGCTATCCAGAGACTCGGCATTCCAGGAAAGTGCCTTGGTAGGGGGCATAGTGGACAAATACGACGGTTCCTCTAAGGCACTGTGTTCTTTCCTCGATTCTTGTCTGGTGCGTTTCACATTTAAACCCTACTATTTTTCTACACCTAGGGCCAAAGTGGGATTTATAATCGCACACCTCTCTGGAAATGCTTTAGCCTGGGCAACTCCCTTGGTGAATGCGGGTGACCCGCTCTTGGACAATTATGATGGATTTGTGGAGGCCTTCAAAACCATGTTTGACCGCCCTGAACAAGTGCTCAGTGCTCAGGAAAAGCTGCTGGAGTTCCAACAAGGAAACCAAGACATGCTGTCTTATGTAACACGCTTCTAGCAATTGGCTAAGGAGGCTGATTGGTCTCAGGAGGCAGGTTTTACCTTGTTTCATAGAGGATTAAACCATGAAATCAAGGACGAACTGGCTAGAGTAGCCCGTCCAGGTTCCTTCCAGGGCTTTGATAGATTTGTCTCTACAAATCGACTTCCGAATCGAAGAGAGAAAGGCAGAGAAAAGAAAGACACGAACAGTCCCACCAAAGGTTTCCGTGGATTATCCCAGCCCTAAGGAAACAACCACTCTGCACTCCCCTGATCCTGAACCAATGCAACTAGACTCCTTGCAGGGTCCGATCTCTCCACAAGAAAGGATTCGTAGGATCAATACTGGACTCTATATGTATTGTGCTTCTGATAAACATCTCGTAAGAAATTGTCCTATAGCTCCACCCAGGCGTTCGGGAAACGCCAGCTCCCGATCTTGAACGGAGCCCAGCTTCGGGAGAAAAGTACTTGCTCCGCTTCTTCTCCTTCCTTGAACTGTCTTCATCAAAATACCTTGGTGGTACTAGAAGCATCCTTGTCTTCCGCCAATAAGGAGACACATTCCATCCTGGCCCTGGTGGATTGTGGTGCTATGGGAATATTCTTGGACCACGAATGGGCCTTAAAGCACAACATTACTTGAGAATCCAAAGAAACAATCCAAGCAGTCGAAGGGATTGATGGGAACCACTGTCTTCAAGACCCATAACCCAGCAAACCACGGAACTATTACTCTCAATAAACAACCATCAGGAGATGCTTCGTTTTGATATCATAAAGGCAGCGCATTACCCAATGGTTCTGGGCATGCCCTTGCTTCAAAAACACAACCCATACATCAACTGGGCGGCCGGATTCTTATTTCTAGGCTCTGAATTCTGTCTGTCTCATTGTTTATCCCAGAATGTGATGCAGACCATATCCATGGAATCTCGGATCCCTGAACAACCAGCTACATGTGTTTCCTACATTAGCCAAGTACCTGAGATCTACCAACAATACTCAGATGTGTTTTCAACAGCCATTGTTCAATCACTACCGCCCCATCAACCAGAAGATTGTGCTATCAATACCGAAGTCTCTGCAGCTATACCATTTGGAAGGATGTTTATTCTTTCTGATCCTGAGAAAAGAGCACTATGGGAATTACCTGGACACCAATCTTGCCAATGGAACCATTCATCCTTCTAAATCTCCAGCTGGGACCTCTTTGTACTTTGTGCCCAAAAAGGACACCAAAGAACTCCGACCATTCCTGGACTACCGGGGCCTTAACCAATGCACCCTCAAAGACCGCTATCCTTTGCCACTCATTTCCAACATATTGGAAGCTGTAATCTTTACCAAACTTGACTTAGGGGGCGCTTAACATCTCATCCGTATAAAGGAAGGCGATGAGTGGAAGACCGCCTTCAGGATGCCCTTCGGTCACTTTGAATACCTGGTTATGCCATTTGGCCTTGCCAACGCTCCAGCGGTTTTTCAGCGCTTCATGGACAGAGTCTTTTCAGATATGCTGTTCCTCTTTGTCATTGTATACCTGGATGACATTTTGATATATTCCAACGATCCTAAGGTACATCAAGAACATGTGACATTAGTTTTACAACGCCTACAAGAGAATAAGCTGTTGGCTAAACCAGAAAAATGCATCTTTCATGCCCCAACAGTTCATTACCTAGGATTTGTTTTGAGTTCCAAAGGAATAGAAATGGATCCCGCCAAGGTTGACTCTATTCTTTCATGGCCAGCCCCTACAACAGTAAAACAGATTCAATCCTTCCTGGGACCTGCAATCTTGTATAGGAAATTCATTCCTACATTCTCTGACATTGTACAACCTATAGTTGCATTATTAAAGAAAGACACTCCTTTCAACTGGTCTGTTGCTCAAGAGACAGCCTTTCAGGAACTAAAGCAAAGGTTTACTCAAGGTCCCGTCCTGGCTCAACCTGACATCAATAAACCCTTCCTGGTGGAAAGTGGCGCTTCAGATTACGCTATTGGGGCAGTGTTAAAACAAGAGTCAGAGGACAAGGTGGAACATCCCATTGCCTACCTATCTCTAACACTGAATCCCATTACTCAGTCCTGGAGAAGGAATTGCTCGCCATCCGGCAGGCCTTTACTGAGTGGCATCATTTACTTCTGGGTGCCAAATTCCCGGTACAAGTGCGAACCGATCACAGTAACTTGTAGGTTCTGCAATCCCTGTCAGGCTCATTGGGACTTTTTTTTGCCCAGTATCAGTTTCACATTCATCAAGTCCCTGGAACTAACAACATAATCGCTGATGCCTTATCCAGACGTCCTGATTACAAACCAGTTGAGCCACGTGCCTTTCTTAAGATGTTTCCAGACACTGTTTTCGTGGCCCAGGCCAATTCATTATTAGATAATGTCCATGCTGAAACACCACTTTCTGATCTCTGGAAGGATTACACCAAGACCAACCAATGGTCCCTAGTTGCTAAAGATGGTTACCTTTTTAAAGACAAGAGATTGGTGATACCTACTCAAAAACTGAGAACCAACATTATAAACCTCTGTCATGATACCTTCCATTCCGGGCTTCGGGGCATTACTGCCACTCCCCATCTCATTCAGAGCCAATTTTGGTGGACTAGAATGATCGACGGGGTAAAAGCATATGTCCAAGTCTGCGCTGTCTTCAGTCAGAACAAGTGCGATAATAGAAAACCTGTGGGTCTTCTCCACCAACCCACATTGCCAGAGCATCCTTGGGAAATAATTGCCACCGATTTTATTGTGGAATTACCTCCTTTCAAGGGTTTTACTACCATTATGGTTACCATCAACCTATTTTCCCACATGGCTCACTTCACCCCCTTGTACAAGTTACATTCAGCACAAGAAATGGCAGGAATATTTTTGAATCACATCTTTAGACTGCATGGTCTCCCTTCCAAGATCATTTCAGACCGTGGGCCTCAGTACATATCCCAATTCTGGAAGTACCTGTGTCAGATGTTAGGTATTCAATGTGCCTTATCTTCTGATTACCATCCTCATTCCAATGGGATAACCGAACAAGTAAATCAGATTCTAGAACAATATTTGCGACGTTTTGTAGCCAAGGTCCAGGATGATTGGTCAGTTTTAATCCCAGTTGCGGAGTTTGCATACAACAACTCTGACCACTCTGCTATCAAGACGAGCCCTTTCTTTTGCAGTCATGGGTTCCATCCATCTGTCCTGCCAACACTCCTACATCATTCCACCCCGGTTCCTTCAGTTGATTCCTGGATTGAACATCTAGTCACTGTACATAAGAATGTTACAAATCATTTGGAAAAGGTCAGAATGGATGTTAAAAGACATGCTGATACTAGAAGGAGACCCTGTCCCATGTATGCCATTGGCGACAAGGTCTGGCTGTCCTCTAGACTCTTGCCTCAACACCTGCGACCCAATAAATTGGCCCCTAGATTCTATGGGCCTTTTTCCATCAAGGAAATCATTAACCCAGTGGCATATTGACTTCAGTTACCAGAATCCTGGAAGAAGATACATCCTGTTTTTCACACTTCCTTGCTCAAACCCTATTCTCAATCCACCAGATCAGCTCTTCGACCTAACCCTGTGCTCATCAATGATCAGATCGAATTCTAGGTCTCCAGGATATGTAATTCCAGATATAGAAGAGGTTGATTACAGTACTTGGTGAAATGGAAAGGATATCGCCCCAGCGAACGAACGTGGGAACCAGTCTCCAACATGAATGCCCCCGTTTGGTACGGAGAATCCATCTAATCCATCCAGGTAAACCCGCTGGATCGAGGTTTAAGAGGGGGGCATGCTATCATAATTCGCAGTTTCCGCCTCTTTTGGACTTCATGGTCCATTGTGCACCGAAACGTTGTACCTGCTATCCTACCAACATGGCCGACACCACAGAAACACTGCTGTGTAGTGTTTACGCAAGACTCATTGCTTCCTAGAAAATAGGCACTGCCCGTGGCTCTGCACGTCTCAACGCTACCCTTCCGAATACTCGGCAAGTGTGTTCCTAACTTCCTTCCTTTTTTCCGTGCTACTCCTCCGATAGTTATCGGCTCCAAATTCCTTCCTGGTGTGTTATTGTGTTGCCCCTTGCGCTCCCGCCTGAGGGCCGCTCATTCCTCTCCCTTCCCGGGCCCTTGTCCAGTCCTCCCATGCTTGCTCTCTGCCTTCTGCACTCTGCGAGCATTGCGACTCCTTCCTGGTTCCTAGATCCATGCCGGACATTGACCGTTGCTTTTCTTAGCTTCCTGGAATTCTGAACGCTACCATCTCTCCGAGGCTGGTGTCCGGCCTACACACTAGAGGCGGAGGATACTCGCCCATACCTGTACAAGTCCCGAACGCCCAGTAACAAAGAAAGACCTCCAAGAAAGAAGACAACAATGGACAAACAGGTGAGAAAAGGGGCAAAGTGTGACACCCCTAAGGCCTCTCTCAAGGTATTCCCTCCGTCCGGCCCTGGTTTGGTCGGATGGTTCCGATGAAATCGTCCTACCAGGCGTGGTGCATGGACGTGCTCGCTAGGCTCCCATGTCCTGTCCTGTCCGTATCCCTTCCAGTCCCCTAAGTAATATAACTTGGAGCTGGTGAGTTTAGAATCTAGGATGTCCTTGACTTCAAATTCGGTTTCTCCGTTAACCAGTACCGGATTTGGTGGTGTTTTGACCCGAGTTCCAGGCTGAACAGGTTTTAAGAGTGACACATGGAATACGGGATGGATCTGCATATTTGGTGGTAAAGCTAGTTTTACTGCCACAGGATTTATAATAGCCTTGATGTTATAGGGTCCTAGATATCTGGGGCGAGATGTTTGAGTTACAAGATCAAAACAAAATTGTGTGTGTCTAATTTCATTTTTATCAAGACACTTGTTTCTTGTAGCTTACTGAACACCGATGTAGAAGTTGTAGAAGAGGCTGAAGTTGAACGAAGAACAAGTACTACCCAAGCCAGTAGACCAAACCCTGTTAAAGTGAATGCAGCTAATTTAAGAACTGAATACCAATGTTTTAGAGTCACTGAAGATACTGTAACCCCAGAGTCATCTGATACAAGGTTGACAAGGTTATCCAAGGCTGAAAGAGTGGCAATACTGCTTTGGGGCAACTACTAGAGGAGAAAAAGTCTATATGAAGCTGGGGGAGGAAGCTGGGTAGTTGTTAAAAAGAACTCTGTAGAGCTGGGACTGTTAAAGTTGAAAATAAATAGCCTGGGATCTCAAGACAGATTTTCTGGTAGCTGCAAGACAGAAAGGAAAGGCAAAGAAGCTGCTCTTTCTTGCCATGGAAGAGAGAAGAGTGCCTTGCCAACCTGTAGAGGTCGAAGAGTCTTGTTGAAGTTGCCTAAAATTGTAAGTTGTAGTAGCAGCAGAACTGTAGTTGTTAATACTTTTGTCAGAACTGTATTAGTTGAATGTAGTAGATGCAGAAGTCAACTATGGGGCAAGGGAGCCTGCTCGCACAGTATCATTAGTAGAAGGGAGTTGCTGGAGGGAGAGCAAGCCCTAAGAAGAAGCATCCTGACAAACTGTATTTAAAAGATACTGCAGAAGTTGCAAGTAGAATAGTTGTTGTTAAATAGAAGTAGTACTTTTGTCTTCACCCTTATCAATTCTTTCCTGGAAGGAGGTTATCCAGGAATACCAATGGCGCTGTTGTTTTCTTTGTGGAACCTGGAAAGGGAATCTTTTCATCAGGTGAAGAATGAACTGTTCCCATTGGATTTATATTTGTGTGAACCTTTGTTTCTTTGGAACTTTTCAAGACTTGATTTAAGACTTTCTTTTCCTTGGAATACATTGATTTTGAGGACATTCCTGCGGGAGCAAGATCAGTACAGGACAAGTAGAAGTCATCCAAGACACTGGTTGTTTAGTAACCTGACATTTATTTTGTTTCTATGTTGCTTTGAATGTTTCTGTTGTTTAGTGTGAGGGATAGTTTGTGTATGCTAGGAGGTTTTCCCTTAGAGACTAGGCTAGGTAGGGAATGCCCAGGTAGAGCATGTTTAGTTAGGGTTTAATTTATAATTGTGTTTAAAATAAAATGTCACAACTTGAAAAAAAAAACGAAACACAGTTGTGGGTCTCACATTACTGACCCCTCGCAGTTCTTTGTGTCTTTCTTAGCCCACAACAGTACTGTTATTTACAAAGCAGCTTAACTTTGTAATTCCACTTTTTTCAATAAGTTCCTTGTGTCTGGAAAACACAGTTCTATATTTCTTCTTTGTAGACTTGCAACTACCAGGACTCCTTATTCACTTGGGTTTGCCTGGTGTACTCTCCTGCCAGGTCTACTTGTATTCACACACAATTGTAAATGATTGCTTTACTCTCCTGCCAGGACTTCTTATCATTAAACGTTGTTCCTCTTTTACTTCCACTCATGTGCATACATAAAAACTCCTTGATACATCATTCTATTTGGTTTCATATATTGTTAGGGGTCTTATTTGCAATATACTTTCTTGCTTCTCATTCAAATCTTGTTTCCCCACACAATTGTTTTTCAATACAAACATATCTTGGTAGGGGTTTTAATTGCAATGCGCTTTCTTGTTTCTTATTCAGTCCTTTTACTTTCTCACCTTCTGTGGTTTTAATTATTCCAGTTCGTATTTGGCATGGTTGCCGAAACGCCCCAAGGTCCCCATAGTGTCCGGGCTGACCCACCAGCTCTTGCTGGCGTTCCCGGCCCGTTCGCACTCAAGCAGTAAATGTGTACTGCTTGCTTTCGCTTCTGGACTGCTTTCTCTTTGTAACGGTGTCTCCCGCAGCTCTGCATCAGCATGCCTGTCTCCATCAAGGACCTGGCAGGTGAAACATTGCTTTCTGTGGTTGCCGCAAGCCCAGGAGTTTTCAACTGCCTCATTGTGTGTCGCTGGTGCAACATGCAGTGTTTCTTCTTTCCCCTTCTAGTGAGCCGCTTGGCTGTGCCACACCGGTTCGTGCTTTCAGGCCTCACAAACTTTGCGAATGAAGGACATGTCTTCTTCCAAGCAGCAGCCGCATTGACTTGGTCTCTGGACTTTAAATATCCCACATACAGGTGAACTTTGAGAACACTAGAACGCTCATCGAGGGCGGGTCTTTGTCCTAGTATTTGGCTGATTGACAGGCTTCATCACAACGGATTCAACGATGCTCATTCGCCAGCGTTACCTGTAAAAGAAAACTATTGAGCATACATACACTGATTCTTTTGGCGCAGGCACTGATAGTCCAGAGTCCTGGGCACGTTTGCTGAAATTTCAGTCCGGTCACAGCATTACCAGAGTGGTGGAATGCCTTTTTTCAGCTTGTGCTAACTGTTCAAGGATGCTATTCAGCATTTATACACCGATATTTCCGGTAGAAGAACTGTTATACCAGTGGCCTGGTGATTTTTCCTTTTTTGGTGCTGAGCCAGGGGATCTCTAGACACGCAGGGATTCAGTCTCTGCACCTCTGATTCATACAATAAGTGACAATGGCAGCTGTCCACGTCCATAACCAATAGGATTTTGTTCGAGCCATGGAGAAACATTCATGCACTCCCCTATGAGCCACCACCTCAACCAAGAAGTAAACAAACAGAATCTGATTGATCGTTTATGCCCTGGAGTAGACAGACAAGTTTGACAGACTAGCTTTTTTTCTGTCGTAACTATGTTTGAAGGATAATTCTCTAAATAAACACACAATAGGGGACTTTACAGTAAACGATTTCAGTGCTCTCATGACCACCTCATAGTTTTTCTCTCTTGTCCACTGTTAAAAAACCCAGAGGGTGTTTCACTGCCTAGACCCTGGGGATCCCTTACTCAGGCGGCCAGGGCACACCCATCACCTTTGGATCCAGACCCTGGGGGTGGGCAAGAGTAGGAGGATCACTTGAGTGCGGGGTCTTCAAGGGAATGGGGGAGGGACACACGATGGCAAGACATGGTACCCCCTTTCCAAATACCCCGTCCCATCCTATGTTATAGGATATTTCAACTTCCCAGAACCCCCCTTTGCTACACACAGAGCCAAGGAAGAGGAGGTCTGAGGCTGAAAGGAGTACAACCAATGCAATACATTGGACATGTCCCACACATAAGATCAGGCAGGGTCAGGCACTTGATCTTAATTACATACACCTCGTACCTATTAGCTCTCCCCACATGATTAAAAGGTGGAACACTAGACACAGTCGGGGCAAGGCAGTTCTTCCAGGGCGACGGCTAAGCAGGCGGAGCAGAGCGACAGGCCGAGGGACGAAACCGAGGTACGGAGAAACCTTGGACACCCCGGCGAGAGATCATTACCTCCAAAGTGCCTTGAAGGTTGCGCAAGGAAGCCCAATTAGAGAGAAGAGACAAACCTCTTTTGTGTCTCAAGGATACCAGCTACCCTCCCTGGTGAATGGCAGAGATGGGGAGGTGCAGCAGTAGTTTTGGTATCAGCCTTGGCTTCAGGATCAAAGCTGTGAAAGAGGAAAATGAATTAACACAGCCGGTGGGTTGATGAAAGTAATGAAAGTCCGGTCTGTGCTAAAGGAAACTTGACGGCAACAGTATCCGACGAATGAAGGTTGCGCATGTGCCGATAAGACATGAGGGAAAGCAAAGCATTGTAAAGAACTGTAAATTAAATATACAAAATAATAGAGTGGTCCGGCAAAAGAAGATTGACCAATCAAAAGTCTCTGTGAAATGTTGGATGCCGTAGAAGCCGGAGGGAAGAAAAAGAAACTGAGATGCAAGATTTGAACTGTTGTTAGGTATGATTCCGGCAGAGGGAAACCTGGATGTGAGAGATGTCTTTGAACTGTTAGTATTGATCCCAGCAGAGGGAAACCTGGATGTGAGAGATTACTTTGAACTGTTAGGTTTGATCCCGGCAGAGGGAAACGTGAATCTGAGAGATACCTTTGAACTTTGAAATAAGTGCTGTGCTTGAAACTACATTTAGCTTCTCTGCTGCTACATATATCAAAACCTATTTATTCTTTCGTGGCCACAAAAGGGTCTGAGGCTGTATAGCTAAGCTTAGAAAATTTTAGGGTTCTCCAATTTGTTTCAATTCAGTCACATCCCACTACTGACACCACATATAAGGAAGGCATAGTATCAACAATAAGACAGACACAAGTGACCACAGTTCAATGGTGTTTATTGAACTTCAACAAGGTTACGATAAACACCTATCTAAACCTAAATATACAGATGGGAGCCAGCTATGACCATCAAATAATAATCACACAGTCCTTGTGGTATCTTGTCATAATAAAAGGGCCTATACTAAAAAACCTATTGCCAATCCTTACCTCTAAATATAAAGAATGTGGGGGATAATGTTACAAAAAGAAAGAAGTGTTCAAAATTATGTGTCAGGATGTTCAGACTATTGGCCTCCCTTCCCCATGTTTTTAGCACTGGGCAAGGTGGTTCACTGGAGTGTAGCACAGTCTCTGGCTTCTTTAGCACGGGGAGACAGTTCAATCATAACATTGGGACCTTCTGTATGCAAGTCTCTTTACTCCTCAAAGTCTCTTCATTCAGAGAGGCCTGATGCAACCAACCAAAAATGATAAGTTATTTTCCTCTTTGGATTTCAACAAGTATTGATTTTAGGTGATTCACTATTTACCCGGATCCCCCTCAGTCGGGCTCAGATCTCTTTAGTACAATGTTCCTTCCCTTTTGATCCCCCCCAGTCAGGCTCATATCTCTTTAATACAATGTTCACAGGAAATTCTTTCGGGTGACTCACGGTTCACCCCAGATACCCTTCAGCCACGCTCAGATCTCTTTTTTTAAACACAATTAGTCTCCCTCAGCTGGGCTCGGACCAATGTCAACCAAGTATCCCCCCTTTCAATCTGGCTTTCGTCCTAAACACTCCCCTGAGACTGCCCTTACCCAGGTCCTCAACTCCCTCCTTACTGCTCGCTACTCTAAGCATTCCTCCATCCTCATCCTCCTAGATCTCTCTGCAGCCTTTGACACCGTTGACCACCCCTTACTGCTCAACACTCTCTCTTCTTTAGGTTTCAAAGGCTCTGTCCTCAACTGGCTCTCTTCTTACCTCTCCCACCACTCTTTTTCTGTATCATGGGGTGGTCGTACCTCTTCTACGCTTCCACTGGACTATGGTGTTCCCCAAGGCTCTGTCCTTGGCCCCTTTCTTTTCTCCCTTTACACCTCGCTTCTCGCACCTATCATCTTCTCTTTCGGCATTTCTCATCACTTCTATGCTGATGACACCCAGCTTTTCCTCTCATTCTCTTCCTTCACTCCGGACCTCCATCTTAAGCTCTCTTCTTGTCTTACTGCCATTAAAAATTGGATGTCATCCCACTTTCTGTCTCTTAATACAGACAAGACTGAAGTCTTAGGGCCTCATTACACGGTAGGCAGTAAAATACCGGCTCCGCCTTGGTGGAAAGGGGAATTACCGCCCTATTCCAAGGTTGGCGGGGCGGTAATTCCCCCTTCCCCCATTGCCCTTCCCCATTCCCATTTTTGCCCCATAGGGCTCTATGGGAATGGGAAAGGCTCTAATTACGGTGCCGCAAATTGCGGTACCGTAATTAGCACCCTGGTCCCTTTGTGGGTTGGTATTTAACGCCTGCTAAACAGCAGGCGTTAAAGTACCTACCCGCAAAGGGACCTCGTAGTAAGGCGTTAAGGGTTAACGGTCACCGGTACCATTACCGGTGACCGTTAATCCTTACCGCCTTCCGTGTAATGAGGCCCTTATTCTTTCCCTCCAACACTAATCCTCCTTCGTCTCCCCCTCCTTCTATTCACTTTCCTCTCACTAATCTTCCTCTCTCTGCCCATGCTCGTAACCTTGGCATTCACTTCGACTCCTCCCTTTCCTTCACCCACCACATCTCTCTCACTTCCCGCGCATGTTGCTACCACCTTTTCAATATCTGCAAAATACGTTCCTCTCTAACCTTCCACGCCACTAAACTTTTATTATCCTCCCTTCTCTTCTCTCGTCTTTCCTTCTGCTCCTCTCTCCTCTTCGGACTCCCTGCATCTCATCTTGCCCCCCTAAAATCCCTCTTCAACTCTGACATCCGCACCCTCTGTTTACTCTCACCTAAAGACTACACCTCCTCCTCACTCTCACAGGTTGGCTGGCTTTCCTTTCATTCCCAACTCAAATTCCACTTCCTCTGTCTCGTCTTTAAATCTCTCCATGAACTTGCTCCCCTTATCTCTCCTCTCTCATCTCATTCTATACTCCCTCCCGCTCCCTCAGATCTGCAGATCACTTCCTTCTCCTTGTTCCCCCTCTCGTTTTCGCTCCTTTCAGCTCCTTGCCCCCTCCACTGGAACTCCCATCCCCTCTCTACCTGCTCCATCCCCACCTATTCATCCTTTCGTCTCTCCTTAAAATCTTTCCTTCTCCACCCCCCTCCCTGATACTCTAATCCTCCCCTGCACTTCCCTCGCCCCCACCCGTCTTTTATCCTCCTCCTCATGTCTCTCTATCCCTTCCTTGTCTCCTCTTTATCCCCTCTTCCCCCCCTCTCTCGCCTTCACCTTATCTCACTTCCTCTTCCCCACTCCATTTAACTCTGCACCATTTTTCCCTCATTTATCTCTGCTGGAAAATTGTTTTTCCCTCATTTATCTCTGCTGGCAAATTTTTCTAATTGATGTATTGTTCGTTTGACTCATATGTGTATCTGCTTCTACTGTTATTGTATTGTTGTTATAATGTACAGCGCTTTGGCGTAAAGCGCTATATAAATAAAAAAAACATAAACATAAGTATCAAAGACCTTTGAATGTGCGCAGGGTTTAGCTTGACCCGTTACAGGACCACTCCAGTTTTACAATTCCTTCTCTTCACATTTGTCTCCTTTGGGTTTGGATACCTAACAGAGACTTTGGTATAAACATGTACGTGGTGCCGGACCACTCTGTTTACGGTATCAATCTTTGCTTCAAAATTCAGTCACTCATTTAGTGCATTAATTATGTTTGCATCACTTGCCAGATATGCTTCATGCACTGTCCTCTTCAAATTCCTTCATACAATGTTGCTTCTTGCAACCATGGGTTCCAGACAGCCCTGGGTTGGTAGCAGTCTCCCCAACTTACCGGCTGTGCTGCCTTCACCGGCTTTTCTTTGTTGTAGGAGCCAAGGACAGTACCACAGCGGCTACTGTTTCTTCCCGCCTTGACTGTCAACGCGGGAGAGCCCCAGGTACATCTGACACACAACGCAGGACTCTTCAGCTTTGATTCCAGGTCTTACGTTTTCTATTCTTGAAGGCTCATAAAAGTTACGGTCTTTTGGTGAAAAGGTCAAGGACCCTTCCTTCGCATTCCTTTTGGGTCTCGCCATCTTTTGCTTGTATTAAACTACCATCTTGGAACTGCTGCTTCCTTGTGTGCTTTGCCTCACTCAGAGTGGGCTCTCGTGCTCTGCCTTTTATCAGTGTGGGGAAGTGTGATGGAAGTCAGGTGTGTTTAATGATCAGTAATTGCCTGACCCTGCATGACCATCACGTTGGGACATGTCAGGTATATGGCTATGGTGTTAGTCTGTTTTCCCCTCACAGTGAGGTGTCCATGAGAAAGTATTTGTGTCAGAAAGGGGGTTTAGGGTTGAATCCCTAAGTATCCTACATGGTAGGATGGGGTAAAGGCGTTATAGTGAAGGGGATACCGCATCTCATCATCCGGTGTCCCAGTTCCATTCCCCGAAGACCATCCATCCAGGGGATCCTTTCGCACTGGTCCACACCTAGGAACTGGATCCAAAATTGATGGCTGTGTCCTGGATGACAGATCCCCAGGGACTGGCTAGGGAGACACACATGTAGGAGAGAAAAGTGACATTTGTGGAAAGAAGGTCGAAGTGGCAATGCCGAGGTAAGAGCAAAAGTCTTGCAGTTTCGAAAGTTTTCGACAGTGGAAGAAAAGTGAAAGAAGGCTTGAGCCCGAAGGAGAGAAGCCTATGTAGGTGTGATTGAAGCTCAGGGAAGGGAACACCTACAAATTGTGATTGAAAGGTTTGAGCCTGACGGAGGGAAACCTGTAATGTATTGTGGTAACCAGAAGGAGACAAACTTTGTTGAACAGTATTGAAAGCTAAAAGGTGACCTGGACTAGAGTGAAACTAAGCAGATAGGTCCAGTGGATAAACTAGTGACTTTTCCATCCCCTTTTAAACCATCAGTAAAGGTTTTGAAACTTGCAGTTTTTGTGTCAGTGTCTACTTGTAATACCATGTCTCCCTCACAACACTATGGACGGTTTGATATTAAACCATGTATGCTATGTTATGTTAAGTTAATGGTTTTTTATAAAGTGCCCGTTCGCAAAAAGCATCATGGCACTAAAGGGCATCAGGGGCGGGAGAAATTAGAACAGAACGTTTTTTATCAAGTAGCCCAAATTGAAAAAGGTAAAGCGTTCCACAACTTAGCTGCTGCGACTGAAAAGGAGTGTCCACCCATACAGGCACAGTTCAACAAGGAATGATCAACCATCTGGCTTTTTCAGGTCTCAGTGAGCGGTCCGGCAGGTAGTGTTGAAACTTCTCCTGGAGGAATTCCGGTCCGACACATAGAAGGTACGCTGCACAATACAGAGGGATTTAAATAGGTTTATGGTCTTTTCAACGAAAACATTTCATCGAAAAAGGAAATCCATCGCAGGAAATGCATCGAATATAAATGCATAGAATTGCTATCTTTTACATGTAAAAGTACATATCCATCTAAACTTTTCCATCGAATATAGGAATGGACAAGTTTTGATGGATATGTACTTTTAAATGTAAAAGATAGCATTTCCATGCATTTATTTTACACAATAAAACGTTACATGGAGCTGTCCAGTGCTGAAAACTTCAAAGTATTTTACCACTGCCCAGCTTCATGTAACGTTTTAGTGTGTATTATTTTATGGGGGGTTCCCCCCAATCTCCCCAACCCCCAAGGGCTCAACCCTAACCCATACCCTAAACCTAACCCAAACCCAAACCCTACCCCAACCCCAACCCCAACGCTAACCCTAACCCTAACCCTAATCCAAACCCTAACCCTAACCCTAACCCTTGCCCTAACCTTAACCTTATTTCTAACCCTTGCCCTAACCTTAACCCTATTTCTAACCCTTGCCCTAACCCCTTGCCGTAACCTTAACCCTAAGCCTAAAACCCATCGGAATCCATCGAATTTTATTCAATGAAAATGCATTTCGATGGAAAGTATTTTCAATGAATAAAATTTGATGGAAATGAATTCGATGAATTCATTTTCGATGGAAAGTCCAGATACCATTTAAATATAATCCGCTTCTGATCAGTAGCCAGTATAGTGACTGCAGGACTGCAGACATATGCATCCCAAAAGCAGTGTTAGTGGCCACACAAGCTGCTGAGTTCTGCAGCAGCTGGAGCCAATGAATTACATAGGCTCGCTGGGCTAGAAACAGTGAGTTGCAGTAGTCAAGCCTGCTCAATACTAGCGAAGACACCACCAAAGGCAGAGGTTTGCCGGAAGGAAAGCCAGAACCTTCTTGAATACTCTGAGATGGAAGTAGCCACCTTTGCATATCGAGCTAACTTGAGCTGTGGCAGACAGAAACTCGGAGACCAGGAACCCCAGGTTCATGACTACCGGAATGGGTAGAGGACAGCAGCCGAGCTCAGAAGGCCAGAAGGCAGAAGACCACAGCAATGAAGGGGAAGAGGACCACATGGGGCGGCAGAAGGACCCACCACTAAATCCTCTGTTTTGTCCCTGTTAAGCTTCAGCCAGTTGCTCCCCATCCAGTCACTCACTGCCACCAGACACACCCATAACTGAGACGCCGTGTCCGGCTAGGACAGATCCAGCCAGGACGATGATTTGGGTGTCATCAGCGTAGGAGCAAAAGAGGCCGAAAGTAGATATTAAAAGTGTGGAAGACAGGGCAGAGCCCTGAGGGATGTCACAAATTAGTTTATGGGAACAGGAAAGGAAAGACCCCAAAGAAAGAACTTGTGACATAACTGTCAGAAATGACAAAAACCAGGCAAGCAGCTGAAAGCAGGCATTCCCCACTCATACAATGAAATAACCCAATAATAGGACACCAATGGAAACACCCCAGTAGGGAATGAGACCAGTACCAATTGCGAGTGAGGTAAAAGACAAGCCTTTATATACATTTAAAATGGGACACACAGAGAACTCTGCTACTCCAAGAGCGCTCTGCCCAAGATACAGAAAATACACGTTGTATTACAAAAACACATCATTTATGACGTGTGCCATAGGGGATACAGTGAATGTTGCTCATTGGGCAAAGGGGACAAGTCAGTACACATTACATAGATGCATTGCTCCGGGATTGGTCAGCGCCGATCTTGTAACTTCTTGGAGCACACAGGTCTGCTGGGCTCATCAGGGAGGGGTGCAGGGTCAGGCGGTGTCCGTACAGTAATATTTCTTGCTCTTTCTCTAATTTAGCTCATCTCATCAATTCTAATCATACAAGATTTAGTAGAATTCATAAAACTTAGGCATAGCATATATATATCACATAAGCCTTTGGCCCGGGCCACAGGGAGAGTGAAGATACATTGGTCTAGGTGCCTTATCTAACACAGTATTTCAGAATACATGGGTTAAGTGCCTATTGGATCAAACACGAGTGTTTTACTTTTTGTTAGTACAAGAAGTATATATGGCATCACGGGATTAGCACTATGGGGGTGAACTGGGGTGGCACATGGGTAGGGGTCTTACAACTTTCACATCAAAGGTTAGGGGGCTTGAGATTTATATTTCTTTAAGAGGGGTCTGCTAGTGCAGAGGCAGGTTTGTGGAGACCGATAGTTTTTTCCAAGACTAGGCTCCGGCCCGGTCACACACAGGGCAGTGATCTCAGAGGAAGAAGAGAGATACAATGTTTGCTTGCAACAGTTTGCGCCCAGGCTTCCATGAGAATAGGACAGCCGTGGAGCCAGCAGAGGGGAGGAGGTGGGGTGGAGACAGGCTGGCTTTGTGCGGAGAGGGAAGCAGAGAGGTGCAGGCTCTCGTTCAGTGTGTATGTGTGGCCTAGTAGAAAATGCAGTTGACACAAAATGGATTCTCGCGGCTCATAGGCCATGCACAGTTATGTATCATTCAATGGCTACTTCACACCTTGGCCAGAGGTGCGCTGTCAACCGTGGAATGAGCATAGCGTGTGCATCATCAGGAATGAAGGGGGGCCTGGGAGACCCTTCCTCCCTTACACAGCTGAACAGAGAGGCTGGCCTGAGAGAGGCGGAGCAGCAGAGTGGGGTGATCCACAGTGTCGAACGCTGCTGAAAGGTGTAACAGAATCAGAGCCCCTGTTCACCCCTGGTCCAGGGTTGGACTGGCCCTTTCGGTCGTTCGGCCCGTGGCCAAATGGATTTTGGGACTCCTGGGGCCGGTTTTTCGGCAGCCACCCCTGGGCCAGTTTTTTTTTTATTTACATTTTTTTTATTTACATTTTTTTTTGTTTTAGCATTTAGCACAATTGTAGTAGTCACTCTGTAGTCATAGGGCTTGCACTGACGGAATGAAGGGGGCCGGTACGGGACCGGCCCCCTTCATTCCATCAGGGCTGATTACAACCTTCCCATCTCGGGACCCGGATCGGACGCCTGGTAAAACAGAAGGAGGTAACAACGGGACACTTATATATCAAATGGGAACGGGGAATGGTTCCTGCAAGGAGGATTTACTGGGTCCTCCTATGTCCGAATGACCCGGTAAGTCCCCATTGCAGGAACCCGGAAAAGGAGCCCGGTTTGGAGGCAGCCATGGAGCTAATAGCTCCATGGCTGCCTCCAACCTCGTATTGAGGCCCATAGTCTCTGACATGAGACTATGGCCCTCATTACGACTTCGGCGGTAGCCATGCCGCTATTGGCGGCATGGCTGCTGCCGAAATCGCGTCCGGGTCCACGGAATGAGGAATTACCGGGCCATTCCGAGTTCGGAAGGCCCGGTAATTCCTCCCTCCAAGGACCCGGACCTGGTCCTTCCCCATTCCCATTTCAGCCCCCATAGGGCTGAATGGGAAAGGGAGAGAGAGCAAACAACGGGTCATTACGAGTTGGCCCGTTGTTTGCTCCCTCTTCCCTTCGCGAGACCCGGTAAGCACGCCTGGTTTGACCAGGCGTTACTTACCAGGTCCCGCGAGGGGACCTCGTAATGAGGCGGTACGGGGTTAACGGCGCCGGCACCTTTTACGGTGCCGTTAACCCCGTACCGCCAGGTTCGTATTGAGGCCCTATGTGTGCGGGGCGGCCCTGCCCGAGTCCGACGCTACCAGAGAGCGGAAGCGGAGGAGTTCACCTCGAAGCAGGCCACTGCCATGCCGGCGGTCCAGTATCAAGACTCATGAGGGGGGTGGGGGGCTGGGCCGGGCCGCTGGGCAACAACAGGCAGCACAGTGTCTGCAGTCAGACGACTGCAGGCAGCAGAAATAATTCATCAAAGCAAGGTAACACTACAGATCTGAGATGTTGTGATACCTTGCTTTGCTGATTGCTTCATGCATGCATAATAATTTATGATGCATGCAGACGCATATGCATCATCAAGTTCGGTGTGCTTGGCTTGCTCAGGCGGCGGGCTGGCTGAGTTGTTGTATGAATTGCAAACAATTAATACCACGGTCACCTCTGACACCTCCTGACCCTGGGGCTGGGCTGGGAGCTGGGCTGGAACCTGGGCCCACCTGGCCCCCCGGCATTTTGGCACGGCAGGCAGCCAGGCAGTGACATACATTAACATTTCACACACAAATTGCTTCACTTCAACTTTGCAGGAAGTAACAACACATTTGTTGCACTTCTTGCAAAGTTGTAACAGCAACTTGTGCCTGGGGCTGGCGGCTGCCGCGGAACAAGGCGGGGGCCAATGAAAATGCGGCTGCAGGGCCGGCTCCCCCTCCGCCCGACATAGACTCTGAGCCGCCAGGTCCAACAACATCGTCACACCACGTGACGTGGATGATTTTGATGATATTTGCTGGGCCTCTCTGACCCTGGGTGGCATTATTTTGGCGGCCACACCAGTGCACCACACCACGGCGCATAGCACATCGGGCACAGACGAGAGACGACAGTCCCGAGACAGAGAGAGCCTGAGCCAGCTGAGCACATCTGCAGCCGCACACCAGTAACCAGTCCAGCGGTGGACCACCACCACAACTCGTCCGAGGCCGCCAGCCAGCCCATGTCTAGTGCCCACTAGTCCCCTGCCCACAGCCACTGACTGAGACCATGAGGGCTGCAGCCAGGCAGGCAAGTCGGAGGAGGCCGGCGGTAGTGCCCAGGGCCAGGTCAGTCCACAGCCTGCCAACAATTCAAACTGTGCTGCACAATCAGGTAAGGACTGGAAATGGCCAAAATGTACTATGGGGTAATGGGATCCCCCTATTCATGCGGGGGGGGTAGTGGTGGTCAGACTCACAGGCTAAGCACTCCAGGGGATTACCTACTGGGTGTCAGTTTATTGCCAGCTGTACTGTTGTGTTTTAAAATGCGCCAATATAAAAGGCTCAGGCTGCGCTTCATTTATACTTTAAAGCGAGTTGCAAAGTTAACATCATGGCAAGGAGTAATGCCCAGTTACCATGGTTTTTATGTATAGAGGCGTGAAAATAAACAATATATCCAATCACAATGATACACGCTGTCGCCGTTCCAGCCCAACAGGTTCCTTGGTTCAGAAATCAGGATTTGACTGAAATCTAAATTTGTTCTATGCGCGCGAGTAAAGCCATTAAGTCACATAAATATGCAAACCTCGCTGCAAGTGCAACCATGTGCAAGCGTAGCTCTCACCCTGCATACGGACAGAATAATCTAGACGAGGCATAAAAACGCCTTATTACTATGGGTCATGCATGGCCGGCTCTCGTGAGCGCACCGATAAGGGAATATTGGAAATTGGTAGTTTTAAGCCAGAGGTGACTGTGTCCCAACTTCCAATTAGCGTGTGCGGTACAATGAAGATTCCCCCTGCTAATAGCGCAGGGAGCTCTTGATTCTATTAAAGACAAAGAGGCGAGCATTAAGCTTCATCTTCTCTTTATTGTACTCTCCAGCAGTTTCAACAAATAATGTACATTTTAACTTTCTTCTTTTAAAATATATTTTTTTTTACAAAAACTTCAAGACCCATCATTCCTTGTAGTCCCTTTAGTCTCTTAGCCATGTGACCTAGTCGTTCCTCTTCCTCTGTTCCTCCTCTTCTTTGACTGCTTCGAACTGCAATCTTCTCTCCACTGAATAGCCAACCGGGCCAACTTCTATTCTGAACTTCCTGCTTTATGCCGGATCGGTCTTTCGCATTTGAACTTGTGGACTCGCGCCGAGCAACTTTTTCATCTCTCTAATGATTTTAGCTGTTCTTTTGCTCATCTCCTAGTGTCAGAAATAACAATAGCAACATGTTAGGGTGGGGAATACACACCCTATTCTGGAAGGAAAAGATCATGTCAGTCATATGCAATACAACACTTTAATCAGTTTGTTATTGCTTCATATTCTTTGTGTATCTGGGTCGGGAATGTAATGCTCGCCTCCTTGTCTTTAATAGAATCAAGAGCTCCCTGCGCTATTAGCAGGGGGAATCTTCATTATATGTCAAGACGGAGGCAAGCATTAAGCTTGTTCGAAGCTTCTTACTACTGCTTCTGCCATTGTGTTAATTGGTCGAAAATAAAACGTTCTAAACGTTGCATAACTAGCCCAATCTGCTGCTTTCATAATATCTTGTAACGCTGCGCCCTTGCCCTAGCGCTTTCGAGGCCATTGCTCCTCTAACAGAATGTGCTCCAAATTTAGTCATGTCTATGCCCGCTAGACTCATGATATCTCTGACCCATCGCGCTATAGTGGCTGTTGCTACACTTTTATGTGGTTTCCAGCGCGCTATTAACAATTGGGTTGTCCCTACTGGTTTTAGCGCTGCCGTTCTGCTCTCGTACTCTTTTATGCATGTGGCTACGCACCACTTCAGATGCTCTTGCATGTAGGGGTACGTGATCGTGGAAGAATCTGTTTTCGTTCTTCTGGCCAGATTAAATGTTACTCCTTCTGGACCATATGTCTTTCTATTTACTTCTAATGCCCTGACGTCCGCAACTCTCCTGCATGACACCATGCATAATAGCATGGCTAATTTCCCCGAAAGCATTCCTAGCGACAGGTATCTGTCACTGGGCCAATCTGATAGTAGTTTCAATACTACTGATACGTCCCATAAAACCTTGTACCTCAGTTGAGGCGGGTTCCTGAATCTTATTCCTTTTAGAAGTCGTATAACTGCTACATTCTCTCCTTCTGGCACTCCTTCCACGGGCAGGTGGCCTGCAGAAATTGCGGATCTATACACTTCTATTGTTCTATAAGCATTACCATCTTGTAGGAGCTCCGCTAAGAAATTCAGTATCTCGACTAGAGGGGCAGAAACGGGATGAATACTTCTCCTTCTGTGCCATGTTGACCACCTGTTCCAAGCTGTGTCGTAGCTCCTTCTAGTCGAAGGAGCCTATGACTCGGCGATGAGGCTTGCAACTTGTGCCGAAATTCCTGGGAGATTCCAGCATCTCCTGCTATCCTGCACGCCATCAATGGCAGCGTCCCCTTCACTCTCAGAGGGTGATATGACCCAACTGGGTCCGTGAGGAGAGTTTCTCCTTGGGGTAGTACCCTCGGGTTGCCCGCTATCAGCTCCATGAGCGCTGAAAACCATACCTGTGATTTCCATATCGGAACCACTACTATCAGATTCACTGCTTCCCTGCGTACCTCTCCAGTCCTGCAGGAAGGCATCCACTCCGGCTGCAGCTGGGTCCAATCTCCAGCTGAAAAACCTCTCCTTCTGTGCGTTCAGTCTGGACGCAAACAGATCTGTATGTACTGGGCCCCAATGTTCTTCCAGCTGCCGGAATATCTCTCGGACCAGCATCCAGTCGCTGGAGTCTGAGAGGTATCTGGAGTTCCAGTCCGCTATCACATTCAACGAACCTGGTAAGTATTTGGCTACTACTGAGATCCCTAATTCTAGGCAGGAGTGCCAAAAGTCCTTGGCTATTTCTGCTAACAACTTGGATCTCGTCCCTCCTAAGTGATTGATGTACTTGAGTGCTGAAATGTTGTCCATTTTCAGCAGAATACAAGATATCACTTTTCCTTTCGTAAAAGCCTTGATCGCAAAGGATCCGGCTAACAGTTCCAGGCAGTTTGAGTCTCATTACAAGTCAGGCTATTAGCACCATGGTCCATGCCGGATTCCGCCATGGTAGATGGCGGAATTACCGCCCCATTCCAAGGTGAGTTTGTTTGTTTGTTTGTTTGTTTGTTTGTTTATTTATTTATATGGCGCACCTTACCCAGGGGCAACAGGGCGCAGGCAGAAGATAATTCGAAGCTTACAATGTTGCAGAAATATACACATTAAGGTAGTGATAGAGATAACCAAAATTACAGAATAAGAAATGTACAAATCTTCATACATACAAAGTCAATATCTATGCAGGGGTAAATATACAAATATACAAATATGTACAGGGCTGTTAGAGGCGGGTACTCCTGAGAAAAAATATTCAGGATTACAGAATTACAGGAATAGGAGGTATGGAAATGTATACAAATCTTCATACATAAAAGGTCAATATCTATACAGGAGGAAAGTGTACAGATGTATGCTGTAAGGGCTGTTAGAGGCGAGGGCGAAGTCGCGAGCAAGGTATCACTAACTATACCTAGGTATAGAAAGTGCAGCTACAAACAAGGGTTATTGGAGTTAAGGTGACTGATGAGGTGTTTTCTAAAGTGTAAGTATGGTTGGTCAGCTCTTAGGTTGTGTGGCAGCGAATTCCAGAGCATGGCAGCTTTCACCGGGAAACTGTTCCCACCAATGGTGGAGAGTTTGAATCTGGGAATTATCAGGCGGTTGGAATTGATAGTTCTTGTTTGTCGGATGGAGGACTTTCTCTTTACCTTGTCCATCAGGTAGCTGGGGGCGGCATTGTTGAGGGCTTTATGGGTTAGGGAGGCCAACTTTAGTTTGATTTTGTTGTCTGTGGAGAGCCATTTCTGTTGGCGTCTGGTGGTAGAGATATGCTCTCTCTTATTAATGCCGAGGGCAGCTCTCAAGGCATTATTTTGAAGGATTTGAAGCCTGTGGATAATGGCTTTGTTAGCGCCACTATAGAGGGCATTACAATAATCGAGCCTAGATAGTATGAGTGCTCTTGCCAGGATCAAGCAACTGTCATTGGATAGGAATGGTCTGCCTGCCCTTATTAATTTGCAGGTGTACGCAGTGGTAGATGCTAGTGAGTTTACCTGTTTAGTGAATGACATAGTGGCATCTAGATAAAAGCCGAGGGTTTTTACTTCCCTGGATACTCTAATGAGATTGCCATCTATGTTGAATTCGGCATATTCAAGGCCTAGTTTGTTGATATTAGCGGGGGAACCTAGGATGATGAGCTCTGTCTTGTCATCATTCAGGCATAGACCATGCGATGCCATCCATGCCTGAATGATGAGATATACCCTATTCACCAACTCTCTGTCCTTACTGTGATCCCCTGAAAGTGGGAGGAGAATCTGAGTGTCATCAGCATAGTTAGTGTAGGTGACACCCAGATGGTCCAGATCGTCGAACAGGGGTTTGGTGAAGATGTTGTATAGAGTGGGGGAGACGCATGAGCCCTGCGGGACTCTACAAGTAATAGGAGAGGGGTCTGCTGCTGCTGAAGGGGAGAAGACTCTCATGGTTCTCTCGCTCAGAAAGGACTCAATCCATTTGATAGCTTCTGGGGAGAAGTGAGCAGCTGAGTCAAGGTGTTTGCAGAGGACCTTGTGGTCGACGAGGTCGAAGGCCGCAGAGAGGTCGAGTAAGAGGAGGAGTGCTGTCTTGCCCTTGTCCCTAAGATCATCAATTTGGGTTTTCAGATCGATAAGGGCTGTTTCCGTGCCGTGAAGTGGGCGGAAACCTGATTGTCTGGAGCCTAGTAGCTTGTGTAGTTCTAGGTATTTTTGAATCTGGACGTAGGCAACTTTGTCCAAGATTTTCAGTAGGAAGGGTACCGTGGTGATGGGTCGGTAGTTAGAGGAGATCAAGCGTCTGTTTTTTAAGGAGGGGGAGCACCCAAGATTGTTTTAAGTTGGCGGGGATGCTGCCTGAGGAGAAAGAGGCATTTATGAGTTTAGAGATAAAGGGCGACAGGTCTCTGGCTGCGTCCTTTATTATGTGCGCGGGGCAGATATCGCCTTTACAGTTTGATGGTTTAAGGGAAAGGATGATTTTCTCAACTTCCAGGGTGGTGGTTTTAGAAAAGGTGAATGAGTTGATGTGTGTACTTGGTGAGGCAATGGGCGGAGATATGGGAGGGTTAGTGAGGTTTAGTGAGTCTTTTTTTAGTTGAATTTTGTTTTGTAGGGTGTTTATTTTATTTGCTAGTGCTTGTTGGATGTCTGTGCACCAGGTCTGGTTCTTAGTGCAGGTGTCGGGTGTAGCAATGGGTGACTCAAGTTCCTTCAGTATGGAAAAGAGCTCCTTCATACTTGAATTGGAGTTGGCAATGCGGATGTTATAGGAATTCCGTTTGGCTAAACAGATTTCAGCTTTGTAATGACGAGAAATCGTGTCAAGGATGGCTTTCCTTTCACTGGAGGGGCATAGTTTCCAATCAGCTTCACATTTTCGCTTTTTTAGGCGGAGGGCTTTGAGTTCGGGTGTATACCATTTGTTTAAATGGGTTTTTGGCTTGAGTGGGGTGGTAATTCCCCATTCACCATTTGCCCTTCCCCATTCCCATTTTTGCCCCATAGGGCATAATGGGGATGGGGAAGGCACTAATTACGGCACCGTAAATTACGGTGCCGTAATTAGCACCAAGGTCGCTTAGCGCCTTGGACTTTAATGCCTGCAAAAAGCAGGCATTAAAGTGTGAATCAGGCGTTAAGGGTTAACAGCGCCGACGGGGCTGTTAAACCCTTAACGCCTGATTTGTAATGAGGGCCTTTATGTGTAACTGGAGTTCCTTTGCGCTCCACTTCCCTCCTGTCTGGAGGCCTCTGCATCGGGCTCCCCAGCCTGCTCTGCTAGTGTCTGATTCTATTATTAAGTCTGGACGGTCGCCGAAGATGGCGCTCCCGTTCCAAGCTTCCATGTTTGCTAACCACCACTCCAGCTCTGTCTGGGTTCCTGATCTAAGTGTACTAGCTGGTGGTAATGTAGGCCATGCTGGAGGTGTTTTATCTTCAGCCTTTGCAGGGCTTGGTAGTGTAGTGGCCCTGGAAATATCGCCTCTATCGATGCTGCTAGTAAGCCTACTACTCACGCTATTATCCGGAGCGAGATCACTGCTTTGCTGAGGCATGTTCTTATTTCCCTTTTTATGTCTCTGATCTTTCTGCTCGGGAGTTCTAAGGTTGCCATTCTGGTGTCTACAATAAATTATAGAAATTCTATGCTCCTCGTTGGTTTCATCTCTGACTTCTCCCGGGTTCACTAGAAAGCCAAGGGAGGTCAAGAGCTTCACCACCCAGTCGGTCTGGTAGAGGAGTGTCTCTCTGCTGTTGGCCATCAGCAGGATGTCGTCCAGATATATAATCATTCGTATCCCTTTCTCCCTGATCGCTGCTGCTACTGGCTTCATGATCTTCGTGACTGCCCATGGCGCTGATGCCAGTCCAAACGCATCGTCGCAAATTGCCATAATTGCCCATCCCAGTTGAATGCTAGAAAGGGACGGAAATCTCTTTGCACTGGTATTGTCAGGTAGGCATCTTTCAGATCTATCCTTACTAACCAGTCGCTCTGTCTGAGTGTGTCTCTGAGCTGATGGGTCCCTTCCATTTTTAAGTGGTTGTAGACCACCCAGCTGTTCATGTGTTTCAGATTTATCACTGGCCTCACCTTGTTTTTTCTGTGGACCAGCAACATATTGCTCACAAATTTTGGGTGTGTTTTGCATGGTTCGATTGCCTATTTGTCTGCTAGGCTCTGTAATTCTGCCTGTAATATTTCTTTCTCTGACTGCGTCGAGGCTAGAGGGCGTGGCGCCTGATATTGGGTAGGGGTCTCTGTAAGCTCTATGTGCATGCCTTTCGTTGTCTGCAGAACCCAGGCGTCGCTGTAACGTGAACGCCAATTCTCCCAGAATATTGCTGTCCTCTCCCCTACTGGTGGGTATGTAAAATTTCTCACCTGTGGGGAAGCTCTGTCCTCTTCACTGTCCTCTACCTCGCCCTTCTCTAGGGAAGCCGCCTCTTGGCGGGAAGAAGGAGTCTGGCTGTCTGTTCTCCCAGTACTGGTTTCTAAATCCTTGAGGCCTTCTGAATGTTTGGTAGCGACCGGTCGCTCGGCCTCTGTATCGACCGGTCCCACCAAAAACTCTTCCGGGGAAGATTTTCTTCATGGAGGCTTGTGCCTTCTCTAGGGATGTGTAGGTTCCTACGAATCTCCCCATTTCTTTGCCGAAGGTCTCTCCGAACAAAAGACCCTAAACTGCCTCGCCTGCTTCATATTATGATAGATCTCCCAGTTTGTGATCGACCTTGAGCAGGAGCCCTCGCCTGTGTTCGGACGATATTGCGCAATTGGCATTGCATAGTAAGCATACGGCTCGCTGCGCCCAGTTCGCTAGGACTCCAGGGTCCACCTCCTCTCCTGTGTCCTTGGCTCGCTCGGCTAAGTCCATAATTTTTGCCAGGGGTCCAGCTAGGTCTAGGACCTTTTCTTGCCAGCTTTTCCATGAGCGATCTATGCCCTTCCTGGGGTCTCTGTTGGAGACAAAAGGGAACATTTTTGGATCTAATTCTGGGGCTTCTGCAACTTTACCCGGTAGTTCCAGTCTTGGGCACTCTGCCCTTATTCTTTGTCTAACTTCCTTCTTCTGGCTAGAACATGTCTGAGGTTTCTTCCTCTTCTATATTATGGAGTTTTTGCTGCCTTTTCTTAGGCGGGGGTTGGCTTCCCTCGTCCCCTTCATTATCTTCATCCTCCTGTGTGGAGGTAGGGGATGCTAGAGGTTCCTCTTCTGGGAAACCTTCTGGGAAAGCTTCTTCTGGATAGCCCAAATTATCGTCCCCTGGGTAGGGGGTCTCGGGGCTCGGCACCTGTGATCCTTTCATGAATGCTTCTTTCAATCTATTGAAAGTGTCTGAAGCCTCTGGGGCCCTTGCACCTGCCCCTTCCGTTTTGCCCGGGGGGTCAGAAGAGTCTTTGCTCTTCCGGGCCTTATTACAGCCCTTGGGGTCTTTTGGAGTGACCCTTGTGGGCGTGCTTTCTTCCAGCCTGGTGCACTTGTCTTTCTGGCTCAGAAACAATTCTATTGTCTGTAGTCTTTCCTGTAGGGGTCTGACCCCTTGAGCCACTGCCTCTGTGAGCGAATCCCCCAGCACGTCCTTGAAACTATAGGCTAAGTCTTCCTGATAGACTGCCTCTTGTTCTTCTTCACTCCATTCGAAGTTTGACATGTTTAGTGCTGTTAGGTGCCTTAACAATACTTTTTCAGGTGTAGTGGCACGTCCACTGATTCACTTCAGCTTGCGAGGCTGCACCTTGTCTGCACTGTGGTAGCTGCTGTGCAGTTGTTGCCCACGGACCTTTCTTCAATCCCAAGTGTAAAAATACATTTTTATCTGTGCTGTGATTTATGTAAAGAGCTTAAAGATGCTCTGCAGAGTTTTATTTGCGCTGATATTCAATTTAGCGTTCGTGCTTCTTGTTACGAAGTTTCTCCAGAGCGAATGCGATCTAACTCCGCCCCCCCCCCCCGAGGGTGGGGGCCTCGAGTTCTGAGCTTTAAGCTCTCTGATTGGCTCTGCCGGGTTTCTGGCGGCCCCTCCCTCTCAAGGGTGGGGGCCGCTTTCCTGGCTCTGACAGAGCTCACTGGCTCGCGTCGGTAAGCTCTGCCCCCACCGCGGTGGGGGCTGCTCACTCTGCGGCACCCATCCTCGAGAAGATGCGCTGCTCCTCTGACGTGGTCGGGGATTCTACTCCCGCTCGCGTCGCTCGCTCCGCCCACACAAGAGTGGGGGCTGTGTGCTCCTTGGCGCGAACACTGCGCTGACTAAAAGTCTGCGTGTGAGGAGATCGGCGAGCTCCTGAGGTGCTGAGTAGTGCGGCACGGGACTGCCGACCCTTCAATACGCTATGAACACTCTAACGCTGCTGCGCTGCACATATAAGGGGCCTACAACTAAACCCACATATACTATCAACTCATATTACTGCCTATATTCAGTCTACCCTTACATTAAACCCATGCGATTACTCAGCTAATGTATGGTAGTACTTATCTTCTGGAGAGCAGGAAAAGAAGAGGAGGAACAGAGGAAGAGGAAGGACTAGGTCACATGGCTAAGAGGCTAAAGGAATGATGGGACTTGAAGTTTTTGTAAAAAAATATGTTATTTTAAAAGAAGAAAGGTAAAATTTACATTATTTGTTGAAACTGCTGGAGAGTAGAATAAAGAGAAGATAAAGCTTAATGCTCGCCTCCGTCTTGACATAGAATTTAAGTCATGGCACAAGGCATGTGCATTTTCATTGACGTGAAAGCAGCAGTTTTAAGCCACTGTGCTTCATACGACTGAAATAAGCACGTTCATATATTCGTAACATTTGCACACACGCGTATCTTCAATAAATGCCAATTGTGAGCTATCCTTTAGAACGTATCTAGTCAACATTTTTTAAAAAATCATATATGCTGTTCCAAACAAATTGATGGTTTATGTATTCAGACTGCAGCGAAACATAGGCAGGCCCACACCAGTGCTTAATTTGTGGGGGTGGTTGGCGGTGCCCAACACCGGCACTCTTTTTTGGACATCGGAACTCATGAGGGGCCAGCGCACGTGCAATTGCTTTGTTTGTTCGTCCACTTCGCTTTGCTTCGATTATAAATCATTGTGATTTGTCATTCTGATCTCGATCTCTCTCGTGCTTGCAGGTTGCAGGCCATGGCTGGCTGGGCCTGAGAGGGGCCAGCAATAGCAATGAACCACAAACTGTTACAAACAACAGCCAATGAAAACTACCATTCTGTTGTAGTATGCAGTATTTGATACATTCTGTATAGTAACACAGAATGTGCAGTTTTCATTGGCTGTTCTGACCCAGTGAAATTACATGGTGACGTGTTGTTGTTGCCACAGGAGGCAGCGCAGCGCCACCTTCATTTCACAAGTTACTGTGAAGTGAAGTTGTCGAGGTGTGGCATCGTTAGTCCTGACTTGTGAGAGAGAGAGCCTTCCCTGCTGCACTGCGTGGTGCGGCCTAGTTGCTTCCTGGGACCCCCTCTGCCTGCTTTTTCATTTGTGCAGGTGCCAGTGTGCGCACACGCCCCCCCACCCCCGAGGCCCCGTCAGGAGACCAAGTCCCAGCCGGCAAAGCAGGTAACTCACTTGTTGTATGCGGTGCAGCCTGTCACAGTGAAGTGATCAGGCAAGGAAGGCCCAGGCCGGGGCCTGGGCGGCGGCACGGTCCCCTGGTGGTGTCCTGACTTCCCAGGAGTCCGGACCCCACCAGGGGCCCATCCGCGCCCGGGCTTCTGTCTGTGTGCCCTGTGTGCAGTGTGCTGCTGACTGCAGTCAGTGCCAGGCCCAGGCCAATTTCTGTGACCAGGGGCTGCCGGCTGCCACAGATTGAGTCAGATGACTGCCGCGGGCGGCCGGGCCCATGGATTGTGCCCAAAAGTATGTTTTTTACTTTTTTCTTTGAAAACCTGACATTCCGTGGGGCCGTTGGCTGGGGCCCCGCCCCACTGAAGGTAGTTTTTAAAATAAATAACTTATTTTCAGTGGCAGCTGGGGCCCATCACTTTGAAAGTGATGGGCCCCAGCCACCCAAATATATGTTTTTTCTTTTAAAATCTTACCTTCCGTGGGGCCACTGCGCCGCACACCTATTTTTGTCATCATCAGGCTCAGCATGGCCGTGGCAGTGGTGGCCCTACGGAAGGTAGCCTAAGCGATTGAGACAAGGCAGGGCAAAGCCCAGGACCGGGCAGGGCATAGCCAGCAGCTTGGTCCCACTAGTGTCTGTCACAAAAGGAATGAATAGCCGTTTGCAACTTTGGCCACTTTTTCATTGGTGCCGAGCCCGACTCGAGACAATTGTATGCCCCAGTCCGACCCTGGATAGCATTCATCTGAGCGAAACATGAACTGTGAATTTCTGCCTGGGTGTTTCCGTTCTACCTTTTAATGTTATCGGCCTCATTAGTTCACAAACGAGCTTCAGCGAGGGGACACGGAACGGTGCACGTATTGGGTCAAAAACCGAACCGGCTGCACTTCACGAGAAAAGCCCATGCAAAGACGAACTTCTGAAATGCCATTTCAGACTTAAAGATACACACATGGAAACTAGACGGGGATAAACATGGTGCACGTGCCCACTAATCTGTCATCATAAATAAAAGCACTAGTTGAGTATTCGTGTATAATTCTCAACCGTCTTTTGCTGTCATTTTTTTTACATAATTCTAGCGCATGTTTTCTATCCTGATGTGTGGTTTACACACCAGATGTGGCCCCTTAACCTGGGTACAATACGCTCCGAGGATGTGCTCCGAATGAGAGCACATGCAATCCTCAGATAGGAATCCTCAGATAGGGAGGTGGGTGTCTGTTACACACCGCAGTTTAGTGAAGTATGTCAAGAACATGTCAGTGGGAAGGAGATATCTGAATATGCATTCTCCTCTGGCTCCTGAATTTTGGGGGACAAAACATATTTAGTTTTTTAATATGTGTTAGGGTGGACAGAGGCCCTAAAGCCGAAGTAGCACAGGCCGTTGATTTCACAACAATGTCTTGCAGAAATGACTTTTTCCAAGTTATACAACACCATGCTCATGCTTGAAGGAAGGCTGAAGGGGGATGCATTTATGAGATGTGATGACTGATAAGGGCTTGAGAGTAAATTTATTACACAAAACACCTGGATGAGGTGACTGGAGAACGGGCTGAGGGGAGGATGCTCTTCCTGAGGCAACCGATTAACAATACTTGGTGTACTTTAACAGACTGTCAGATGGGGGGCAGAAGGGGTAGAGACAAATACAGTGCAACAGTGACTGAAACAGAATGTTTTTTTATTTATTTGCATTTTTAAAGTGCTCACACAGCCCGGGGGCATCGAGGCGAGTTACAGGAGGAGCATGTCTTAGTTGCGTATTTACTACTAGCCTGTGCCAGCAGTTGCTGCAGCGCCAAACATGTGACATGGATCAGCAGCAGTGTGATGTGCTGGTGGGGGCCGATCTAGGTAGGTCTAGCACTGAACTGGCACGGCCGGCGCCCCCACGCTGAGGGTGGCGCCGTACCCGCGCTGATGGCGGCACCACGCCCGGCGTTATAGGGCCAATATTTTGAGCACTGGCACTTATTTTTTTACAAATAAAGCACTGGCCCACACCAATATACTTGTGGTACCTTGGGCTCTAGAAACGCACGAGGCGTTCATTAGATTTTCTTGGATGCCATTTGTAGACTCGTAGGTGCAGATTATGCACACACAAAAAAACTGCGCAGGTGTGTTGTGCGGTGCAAATACACAGCAGGCATGTGTGCAGAGTGACTGTGCCATTCGCAAGAACCTATTTCTCATAAGGTCTTGGGGTCCGGCCGCAGCGACACGGGGGGCTGAGGGCGAAACCCAACCCTAGGGCGAGCAGCACCTGATCTCCGCAAGCAGCTGGGGGGCCTCTCAGGTGGTCTTAAGGGACCGTCCGAGCAGGTTCATTGGCGCAGGTTGGCACCAGAGCTGGCATGAATGTGCTGCCGTCCCTGCATGGCTCTCGAGTGCAGTGCATGCCAATAGGAGCTGTGATGTGCGGCACTATTGTCAAGTAAGGTAATGGTTCGTGGGGGCGAGCTGGTGTGTTTGGCATCAGGTGACAGTTTCATGGGCACATGCATTTCCAACTCTTAGCTGCTTAGGTGCCCGGGGGCAACGTGCTCGCCTTGAAAGCAAGACCAGTCCCACATGGAGCAACACAGGTTCGATTCGACTTTACCCTTCATCTCGTAGCCTGCAGGGGAGGCGGCAGGCCTGAAAGAAGCAGGTCTTCGGGTCCACACAGCACATGGGCTGCCTTGAGAGGAGGCACCACACAGCACATGGGCTGCCTTGAGAGGAGGCACCAGGGCGCCTGCGGTTTTATATTTTATTATCCTGCTGTGTGTGCGTGTTTTATTGCCTTAACAACATTGGGCCTCATTCCAAGTCCGGCGCTAATGGAAAAACGATGGCGGTAAAGTAATTCCGCCATCCTTTTCCGCCGTGGACTATTCCGACCCTTCACACCGTAATTACCGCCGCCGTAAAGTACGACGGCGTAAATAGCGGACCAGTGTCGCGCGCCCGAGACACCACGTCGGAAATAACGCTAAGGCGTAAACCAGTGCTGATCCCAAGTAAAGCGGACACGGTAAAAACGGCCTCCACAAGGGCGCAAAGTACCTTAACGCCATGGCGTAATTACCGGCATCGCAGAGAAGGTGTTAACAACCCTGAACAGTGCCAGAAAGAGGAACAGGTGCACCCAATCAGCACAGGTGGAGTCCAGGGTGGGGTAGAGAGATGCATAAGGGTGGGACAGTCAACGCCATTGTACGATGTAATGGGGTGACTGTATCCTGGGACATGTGTGCATGGCCAGTGAACACCTGCTGCAATGTCAGATTAGCCCAATTCTCCACCATGATTGCACGAACACTTACCTTCATTCCACTCTCATGCAGGTGATGCTGGCTACCCATTGAAGCCGTGGCTCATGACCCCGGTCCGCAACCCACAAAACAGGCACCAGGAGGACTACAATAGATCTCATACCCGTACACGGGTGGTGATAGAGCAGACCTTCGGCCTTTTGAAGGCACGATTTCGTTGCCTCAGCCGGTCAGGTGGGGCCCTCATCTACAGCCACGAGAAGGTGGCCAAGATCACCATGGCATGTGCAATGCTGCACAACATGTGCATCCATTGGAACGTGCCACTGCCCCCTGATGTGGGTCTGCTACCACCAGAGGAGGAGGAGGAGAAGGAGGAGGAGGAAGGAATGGCAGGACAGCATCACGGGGCCGATGCACAGGAGGGACGTCACGTGCGACAAGCATTGATTGACCAATATTTCTGAGTCACAAGTCAGCTGAGGGGGTGAGGATGACAGGACATTGGGCACTGGGTGTGGGGATACATGTACTACATGCACTGTGAGACATTAAAAGACACATGCACAATGATCAATGTCCACTCTGTTTTCCAGGATACACCAAACTGTGTATTGTATAATCATGTGAAAACGTGTACAAATAATCCTCCACCCTCACCCCCCTCCCCCCCAACTCCCACGCACACCCTCACCCCCCTCCCCCCCAACTCCCACGCACACCCTCCCCACCCTCCCCCCCAACTCCCACGCACACCCTCACCCCCCTCCCCCCCAACTCCCACGCACACCCTCACCCCCCTCACCCTTCCCCCACAACAGCCCCACAATGATCCCATCAATACTACATAGGCCACATGTGTGTGGCTTCATAGTCAATGGGCACGCCCCGAGCATGAGGAATCATTTTCGCATTGTGCGTTGTGACCTGCGGACCGGGCTGGTCTGCGTGGAGGAGCACTGGGAGGGTGGTTCCTCCTGCTGGGGCTGAGGTCTGGGGGTTGCTGCCTCCAGGGCATCAGCAATCCTGCCGAGCACCTCACAGAGCCGGTTTGTGGATGTAGTGATGACCTCGCCCAGAGCCTGCAGGTCATTGTGATGCACCAACCCTGATTCCCGGTTGTCCCGGAGAAACTCCTCAATCATGGCCGTGAGGTTCTGGGAGTGCACAGCTTCTGCGGCCGATGTGGGGGATGTGGTTGGCAGGCTCGGTATTGGGCCTGCAGGCCTCTCAGGTGTTTCGGCAGGGGAAGTGGGCTGATGTGAGACAGGTGTTACCCCTTCGCCTGTGAGACCTGGGCCATCACTCGACCCGGAGTCGCTGTGTGCAACCTGGCTGTATGATGGTGACTCGGGGCTGTAGACGTTGGTCTCCTCCACGTTGACCACGGAATAGGATGTGGGGCTGTCTGGCACACTAAGGAGGCACATGGCAGCATTCTCCCCTGACATGCTGGATTCCTCAGGGTGCAGCGTGGGGCATGTTTCCGGCGGAACTGCAGCCATGTCCAGGTGCGCGGGTGGGGGTTGTGTACCCTCCATGGGGGTTGCTGGAGCAGGTGGTGTAGTATGGGCCTTATGTCTGCCAGCAGGTATGCGCTGTACCCTGCCCCTGTCCCGGGAGGTACTTGGCCGGGACCCTTCCTGCTCCTCACTTTCATGACCGCTACCTGTGGGGGGCAAGAGAGAGACAGCATGATCAATGATCTGGGGGTCATCATGACTTCAAGCCTATGGTAACACATTGGGAGAGCAGCGTCTTGGTGATATTTTGGTCGGTGAGTGAACTTGGCTTGGATGGTAAAAGCATACTGTTGGCGGGGTCAATCATGTTGGCGGAGTACTGTGGTGAGTGACATTGACCAGCTTTCTGTGTGGCATGGCCAATATGGGTGTCAGCCTTGCACCTGACATCATCCTGGGTCCCACTTGTTACGACATGGTTGCAGGGTGTGGCGGGGCTACGAAGCAAACATGATGTGACTCTTTGGCCGGCCCTTTGCGGTGAATTACATTAGGAATGCATGTACTGTTTGGACTCATGACACTCACCTGCATCAGCGGATGAGGGATCACCGCAATCCATTTCGCCCACACCTTCGATGGCTTCTGTGCCCATCATCTCCGCACATGTTTCCTCCCAGGGCATCATTTTAATGGGTGAGCCTGGGCCTCCTCCTGTCTCCAGAGCCTGCTGACGGTTTGCTGACATGATGGCCCGCACCCTGAGACGGAGGTCATCCCAGCGTTTGCGGCAATGCGTTGTGCTGCGGGGGGTGTTCCCAACGGCGCTCACCCTCTGTGCGACCAACTCCCATATCTCCTTCTTTCTGAGGATGGTGGGCCTACGCATGTCGCTGCAGAATACTATATCTGCATGTTCATGCAGAGTGTCGACCAGGACCTGTAACTCATCCTGGGTGAATTTTTCTTTTCGGATGCGCGCAGCGCCCTTTTTCAGAACTTTAGGCATGATGATCTTCTCTGTTGTATATTTGGTCGATCTGAGTCCTGTATGGAGTCCTGTATGTCCTGTATGGAGAGGATTGCAATGGATTGTGATTTTAAATATGGCCGCCGTGATGCTTCCCGTTCCTGTGCGATGACGTTATTTCCGTTTCCGGTATTTAACGGTGGCCGTAATTTACGGTTAGCGTAAATTACGGTCTCCGCTAATTACGGATTCCATCGAAGGCGATGGTGTTAATTATGTCTAGGTTTATGGCGGTAAGGGGTTTGACGGGACCTTTTGCGTATGCCGCAAGGGAGTTTACCGCCATGGCGGAATACTCGTGCACGCGAAGTCGGAATATGGTGGAAATAGCGCCTTCCGACCACATCGTACATGGTATTTACGCCATGGCGGTAATTACTGTTACTTACCGCTGGACTCGGAATGAGGCCCATTGTCACGGAGTGCAGTGCGCAGTGCGTTTCGCTTTTCAGCCCCAATCGGCTGCAATGTGACTGTCCTCGCCCCCCCTAAACTGCCATTCCTCGCTTAAATTATGATGCAATGAAAGCCGTTTTCAATATTTGATTGGATATCTTAGTGGATGTGTTAGTACGTGCATAGTATTTAGCTTACCTCACTCAACCTCTCTTCTTCCCAACACCTTTCCTAAGCAGTGTCCAAAAAACGGGGATGCCTTTTTTCAGCTAGGCCAAGTTTCAAGACTGTTGCAAATACTTTTGCTTGTAAAGAACATATATTTCAGAGACATTTCTGGGACTTGATTTATTTACAAACGAACACAGCACCAACATATAATTAGAGAAACTGCTGAACAATAAGATGTGATTAATGTACGTTAGCTTATTTGTGGCACGCATTGGCAAGCAAAGAAGTGTACACCTTTTGAGGATATTTTGGCAGTTCAGACTGGTACACTATTTTGCATTGTAACTTGAAATAGCACACACATACTGCCACTACAAATGTTTAAAAAAAATAGAAAACCTGCTCATCTGAATCCAAAGTGTTTGCAGCTTCTCAGATATCTAGGATGACCTGTTAAGACATTTGTATTACACTAGTAGCGATTTGCAACTCCAATTAAGATATTAACTCTCAGAAGATGGCTTTGATAAACAAACTGGCAGGCACTTCAAGTGCAAGTTTGATAAGGCCTGATTAAAGTGAGCTCAAAGAGTTCCCATGAGCAAAGGCGTTGCTAGAGAGGGTGTTGGGCGGCTGAGGAGGCTATAGCCCTGGGTCCTCTTTTCGTTATAGCCCTGGATAGAAGCTCAGGGGGCAGGGCTGCCTGCCGCCAAAATGGTAGCAAGCCCAGAGTCCCGCCAGTCCCGACATTAGCATAGCCTGCCCCTGGAACTTTTCCAGCCCTAGCAACTTGTGCTAAAGTCCTCTTGCTGAGAAGACATGTCTCAGAGCAACTCCGGCTTCATATCATTGCGAGGGGCCACGCCCCACCGGATCCACATCCTGGACTCTCGCCTGACACAGATAAGTGCTGCAGCGCTCTGCATAACCACGGGGGGCAGTGAGGTCGCGCAGGGGGCCCAACCAGCCCCACCAGACAAAGACAACTGGCGCCTGCTTCCTACAAAGGTAACAGTAAGACACTGCATGCCACGTAACAGAGCACAACACTAATCAGCACTTTCCAGCCATGCGCAGCACCATAAATCATTGGATAGCGGGCTGGCTTGCTAGCTGTGGACACAAATTAGGACAACTTCCTAAGGCGTTACTATCACTGCTTACTCCTGCATGCACTAACACTTGACCACCCCTTACCAGAGCCACATGCGGCCCTACTGTGCATGCTTAGTAGCCACGTGCGTACGGCCTCTCTAAATCTCTTGCATGTGTACAAGAATGTGAACAGCAACATGTGGCAGTGTTTGATATGTGCACTAATTGTAGCACTTTATTGCAGAATTTGAACAGCTACTACGACACATCCTGGCACAACGAAATCGCAAGAGACAACAAGGGGCACTCTGGGGACAACTAACCTAAGTAAGTGCTGCATTACCTTATGTGTGTTTATTATGTTGCTGTGCCTTTGTATACTGCTATAGTGATATTGTGTATGTGTGCGGTGCAGTGGTCGAAGTGCACAAAAAGAAGTAGTGGAACTATGTTCCCTACTGGCCTGCAACGCTCCCCACAAACCCCATAACCATGCTCCCTCCCACGCACAATACAAACCCCCAAAAACATGATCCTTCTGTTTAGGGGAACGCTCAGTGCAGTGCACTGAAAGTGAAAGTTTTAACTTCTTCCTACACTCTTGTTTTAAAACGAAAACGTTCCGGAACGGTTTCTTTTTCAAATAAAAGTATAGGAACAGTAAAACTTAAATAAAAGAAGGATAGGAGCACCGCTCCCGACCGCTCCCGACCGCTCCCGCCCACTTCGACCACTGGTGTAGTGTCAGAAGCAGGGACGTGTGTTTCTATAAGTGTAACAGCTAGCTGGAAGCGTGCACAGTGATTAAACCTTACCCTAACTTCCCCAACCGATCCATAACCTCTCCCTAAACCTCATTCCGGTTTCCCTACCCCCCCCTCCTATCCAACCATCATCACCCTAACCCTCCTTCCCTGCTGGGGTTGCGGAGCCCTATATAAGCATTGACTTGAAGCAGGTCCCAAAACCGCAGTGGGGGTGGTTGTTTCACGCCATTCCTGCGCCTCTGAGCTGTGGACGGACCCTGTCACAGAACTGTATGCAAAGTAATGTTATTGTATGAGTTGTGTTGTAATGTAACAGACACATGAACCCTCCATACATAGCATTTTCTGTAAAGTCATGAATTGATGCGATTCACGGATGATGGTTTGAGGGCGAGCAGTGGGTCACTTTTCTGAGGGTGTCTGGGCCTATTTGTTTTCCCAGTCCGACCCTGCCCTGGTCCACCAGTCTGGTCAGGTTATCCATAATGGAAACCAGGACACATTCCGTGCCCCAGCCTGTATGGAATTTTGGCTGAAACGGGTCTAACGAGTGTGACTTCTCTAAAAACCCTGTGAGAAGTGGAGAGATCTGAGATTCCAAAGGTATCATCAAAAATGGAAACAATGAGATCAGATGGAAATTGGTCAGGATCCCTGAATCAAGAGAGGGTTTTTTAAGGAAAGGTATAACCCAGATTGCTTTAAGTCTGCTGGTATAAGACCAGTCGACCAAGATCGATTGGCAGCTGTACATAGCCAGGGGGCAATGTGATTGATGATCCCCTGCAAAGTAGCTAGAGGCATCGCATCAGATGGAGAGGCAGATTTAAGGCCCTTTGTGGCCTTAATTATCATAGGTGTCGTGAATACTGGAAAAAAGGACCAGTTCTCTGTGCTGTTGACAACAGTGCACTGTTGGTCCCTCTCAATCCGTGGCAAGCCAGTGGCGGCAATGGATGCTTGTATATTGCTGACTTTGGTAATAAAGAAGTCAGCTAAGGCGTCAGACATTGATTGTGTTGGAATGATAATGTCCCTCTAGTCACTATTAGTGGACAGGGAGAGCACCAGCAGAAAAAGTTATATTAGTTTGTTTAATGCCCCATCCACTTGACTCGTACAATATTTAGTTTTAGCCAGGTGAATTGCTTGATAATATGCTTTGGAACGCAGTGTGAACAGGGACCTGTCTGACAGTGAGTAGTAAGCCCACCATCTGCGTTCTGACTGGCATTGTTTTTGGCGTAAGATATTTAAGGTGTTATCGAACCATAGTTCTGAGGTGTGGGTTTACCCCTGACATCTGCAGAGGAACCAGCGTATCAGCTACTGCCCTAAGCATCTGTGCAACAAAAGGCGATCTACATCCAGAGGGTTAACACCTTTATTTACAATTTTCGAGATGATATCTTTGTGAGTTACCTGACACCAGCAGCGTTTAAGTACCTGTAGATGGATAGGTTGTGCATAGAGGGCAGGGATCTGAAGCAGAAGAGGGACTGCATAATGGCAGACTAGAGAATAGAAAACAATCCAAAAACGGTGACCAGAGAAGGAGAGGAAAAAATTAAGTCCAAAGTGTTGCCACGAATGTGGTTTGGCACACAGACCAACTGTTACAAATTCAGGTCGTTCATGGTATCCATAAATAGCTGTTTTTCCGCGATGTGCGGTGTACCGATAGAACTCAGATTGAAATCCCCCGAAACCAAGAGATGTGGGAATTTCAGATACATGTTAGTGACCAGTTCAAGGAACTGCTTGCAAAATAGACAGTCTGCCCTAGGAGGGCGATAGACTGTATGAGTATGAATGGAAAACAAATTGGAAATCCTAATGCAGCCAAGGAGAATTTTAGATTTAATATTATGGCTTAACAGAAGAGATTTGGCTGTATGGGGGGGGCTTTAAGAATTATAGGAACCGGGGGCGTGGCCTGGAGCTCTGGCGATTCGGATGCTCCTTTAAGAGCCCACTGTGATGGGCCCGCTGTGGATCTGATACGCGATGCGTTAACGGCGAGAGAACCCTGCAAACACCACCGGGGGTGTCTGAACCGATGCTGCCCACTGTGGCTCCCTCCCCGAGGCTGAACGAGGCTGAGAAGTCTCCCTCGGAATTACTAGCCCCTCTGCCTCCGCTATCCAAAATGGTGGGCGGAGCCCACGAAGCTAACGTACTGGCGACACAGACCCAGGCAGGCGCCTAACCCACACCTGAGGGGCACCCACCAGCAGCCGCATGCAGTCGCAGCTCTTCGGCACCTTCCCGAGGCATCCAGCCCCGACGTAGCACCTGCGTTCGCCTCTGCCCCCAACAGCAGCCTCCCCCCGCGAGCGTATGGCGGTGCAGACCACGCGGGCAAGAGACTGGGTCTGTGGGAAGGCCTCAGCGACCATCATCGCCCGGATCCTTGGAGCCCCTTGCCCCTCACTCAGGTGCGTGCCCCAGACAAATACAACCACGGGGCCCTCAGAAAAGGCTACCCGCCTGGAGATCTGATCCTCCTTTTCGCGCCTTGAAACACTTGTGTATAGGCACGTTACAAATGCCATATCATATCATATCATATCATATCATAGGCGGACACGGATCCCCTGGGAGGAGGCATTTGTCCCACGGGCGGCCTCACTCACCCGCCGAGATCCGCTCCCGGCCCTCCAAGCCCCGGACTAGTCTGGCCCTGCCTGGGCACCTTCGCTGGGGGACCAGAGGCCTTTGGAGTTGGCCCGGCCCCCTCCTTCATCTTCGTTGCTTTCCCGCTCCAGGGGCACCCCGGCCCACCCTGCTTCCTTCTATGGCCCCCATATAACGGTGGGGGCCACCAGCACACAAGATCCCCCCCCCACTCTAAATGGGGATGCCGGAGGGGGGAAACAACACTCCCTAAGCCCAGCGCAGAGCCGCCAGGCCCCCCAAGAAAGCTACATCTACTGACCTGATTCAAGCTTCGGCCGGCTCTTCGCGGCCACTCAACTCAGGCCAAACATCAGGGGCCCTTAGCAGCCTCCCTGCTCCTTTTCTTTGCTGCAGCTCATTCTTCCTGGGGCGCTCCGGCCCATTCTGCTCCCCCCCGACACACTGCAGCAGGGTTTACAATTTATGAATCTGGTAAGACCACCAACCAGCAGTGGCGGATTCACATCCCCCAACTCAACTCCCCCCATTCGCTCCTCGGAGGGCCCTTGAGCCCATATTTTGAAATAGACTTGCAAGAATGTCGAAACAATCAAAGGCAGGCAAGAATTCGGACATTGCTTCCATGTTCTCCACGACAGACAAAGGAAAGAATCCAGATCCCCTGAAATCCACCCCCCCCCAAAAGCCCAAGAAGATTGGGGGTCCCTAGCTACCAAAGAAGACATACAGGCCTTCATGGCTGACATTAAATCTGAGTTAAATCAGATCCTGCATGACGGAGCTTACCAACAAACTAGAACGGACGGATCAAAGAGTGAACGAGATGGAACAAAGACTGGGGGAGATCGACGACCGCTCCCAGGATCAGGCGGCCACGCTGGGGGTAATCCAAAGCTCCATACAATCCCTACAGGACAAATGTGAGATCATCGAGTTCAAGCAGGAGGACTTAGAGAACAGGACCCAGCGAAACAACCTCCGCATCCGGGGGGTTCCATTGGCGGTACCAGACAAAGACCTGGCCGAGTATGTGGGAGACTTCTTCCAATCACTACTTCCACGCCTGGATAAACACCTGGATAAAGCACAGCTCCTTTTGGACCGCACTCACAGACTGCGCCCACGATGTGGGGTGGACTCTGACCTCCCCCCAGATGTGATAACAAGGGTCCACTTCTTCACTACAAAGGAGGCAATATCGGCTATTAGTCACACCCGGGACGAAATCTCCTTTCAGGGATTACCGATCCAAATATACCAAGACCTCTCTCTGCTCACCCTCCAGAAGAGGAAGGTCTTCCGCCCATTGGCGCTCTTCCTACAAGAGAAACAGATTCGGTACAGGTGGCTGTTCCCAACCGCTCTACAATTCTCATACAATGGTACACTACGTAGAATCTCCCACCTCGAAGAAGCCAGCATGATAATGGGACCCTCCGGACCAATGGAAGACTCCCCCCAAGATCGGGAGACCCTAGAGACCAGGAGGCGGAGGTCCTCCCAAAGCCCAGACGTTCCTCGTGGTCCAGGGTCCAGCGAAACAACCGGAGGAGATAAAGCTCAACAAGACGCCCTGCATGGGGATGCCCCCTCCGGCGTGACTCTACAATCGCAATCTCGGAGATGCCTCGCCATCCTTAATTGAGCTACAAATTATCCCATGCGACGCAGCGGGCCCCACTCACGGCCCATGCCCAGTTCCAGGGTACAGTCCATCCTTGAGTCCTTGGAACCCCACTACTTCCGTACTTTCATTTTGGCCCTGTTGGCCAGGGAGATGGCCGTATTCACACAATTGGCCCCTCCACCAGTTACAATGACACTCCCCCCGTTGGGGGCACATGTTAAAACCCCAAGTGCAAGGTGACCTAGGGCTAACATTCCCCCTAGATGCTGGCTGAACAACATCTCCCCGACCCTTCCCCCGACCCGACCTCAACAGGAGGGGCGAATCTAGTGTTGCGACATCAGACCCTAAAGTTTCTCACCCTAAATGTCAACGGGCTGAATTCGCCTGCTAAACGGAAGTCGATCTTGAAAAAACTCCAGGAATAAGACGCAGCAGTAGCCCTTATACAGGAGACCCACTTGCTACCGGAAGACTGGGGACGATTCTGCTCCAGGTTCTTCCCACTTCCATTTTTTGCCTCAGGAAGCTCTAAGAAAAATGGCACAGCAATTCTTTTCAGGAAGGTCCTGAACCCTCAAGTTTTGGACACCAAATCATGCCCGCAAGGCTGATTTATTGCTGTCAAATGCCAATTGCTAGGAGATATCTACTCCTTTCTTTCAATATACGCCCCTAACACCGGACAATCAGCTTTTTATGACTCAGTGGGCGCTACCTTATCCCGCTTTATAGAAAGCCAAGTTATAATCGGGGGAGACTTTAATGGAGTACCGGACCCCACAAGGGATAGATCCCACCCCCCTACGCCTGGGCACTTTACTCAAGCGCTCAGCCTCCTACGCCTGTTTAGGTCACTCAAAGTGGTATCTGCCCAGGTCCTTACCTACACCGAGGAGGTACCCATCGGTCCTCGGATCTTGTCTGACCATGCTTCCGTAACCATGGAAATCCGAGCGCACATTCCAAAGCATGTCTCTCCCCCCAGATGGTCACTGCATGACCCTATGCTTAATGAAATGCTGCTCCAGGACACGATCGCTAAAGCGTTCAAAAGCTTTCTTAGGGAAACCCGGTGGAAGACACCGCCCCCGCAAACACCAGGGACGCCATTAAGGTGGTGATCAGAGGCGAGCTGCGCTTCGTTACGGCGACTATCCTACACACGGAACCAGCGGTAGCAGCTATTTTTAGCTGCGCTTTGTTACGGCGGCCATTCTTGAATCCTCCTTGAATTTGGAAGCAGCTGCTTTGAGCTGCGCTTCGTTACGGCGATTATTCTGCACACGGAACCAGCGGTAGCAGCTATTTCGAGCTGCGTTTTGTTACGGCGGCCACCCTGCACACGGAATCAGCGTGAGCAGCTGTTTTGAGCTACGTTTCGCTACGGCGGCCATCCTGCACACGGAACCGGCGTTACTTTGAGGAATCTGGCTCCATAACGGCGACAGCTCTGCGACCGCTCGTATTACGTCGTATATGCCGATACGGATCGGATCTGCACAGGATTACCAGTTGATGGGATGTTTTCTCCCCACTTAGCCTGAACTACTGTGCACCTGGACAAGATCCCAGGGGAGTGTCATTAAGAGAAATTTTATTTCTTCTCTCTACCTTGATGGCTATTTTTCGAAATACACCCAATGGGAATTTCTCCCTCAAAAGGGAATTTATTGAACATCTGGGTGCATTAAGGAAGAACTAACTGAAGAAGATCGGATATATGGAATAAATTCAAAAGACACTATCTGTACTATGTGGCCCTAGAAAGTTATTGTTTGTACTAGGTGGCCCCAGACGGTTCTTGATTATTCAAATGTAGAGAATCTGTATGTTTAGATTTTAGAATTTATCACCTAATCTGCCCTGTCCTGAGGAAGACGATTGTCAAGCCTTCTCTCTCCTGCTACGACGATAGACAGCTTAGACATTGTTATTTGATCGTCGAAACTACCTATGTTCAGATACCAGTACAGCCCACGATACGTTTGGGAGCTGTCCTAGGTACCGGTTGTTGACTATTTTGGTCAGATTGGAGACAAGCACAGGTTGCTGTTTGTTCTCTATAAAGAAATGTTGGGCTGGACTAAGGTACAACCCTTTTCATCTTGCAGAAAATATTGTTTATTGTTGATCTGCGTGACTTTGGTGTCCTACATAACTCTTTAAGCCTCACTAACTAACTCTCACCTATATATAGAGATTAGTTATAATATATCCCCCTGGTTAAATACAATTTGGGGTTCAATTGAGGCTCTTTACTGTCTACGGAATTTATGCACTTTTGAACTAAGTTAGGCACATTGCACTTTTGCTTACATCCTAGGATGTTTAGTAAAATAATATGCACTTTAACTAGATATGTTTAGTATCAATTATATGTTTTTAAGCTGTTTTTAATTGTATGGCAATTGTATATGTGTTTATTAAAGATTCGATTGAATATATCTCTATGATTCCTTGACCTGATCTGTCCCCATATTTAGCTCCCTCACAGTGCGCAGCTTATTCCATTGATTGATTTTATGGTTCTATTCCCATGAACTTCCTTTTTTCCCCTCTGGTGGGTCTGTCTTACTAATCGCACAAGGGGTGGCGTTTCATCGCAACAGACGCCAGGTTCGCCTGGCTCTAGAAGAAGACCTTAAAACGGCGGAGGAGACTCACAAAGTGAAAGGGTGGTCCCCCAGGACACAGCGAGCTATCTGCATCGCTAGGAAGAAACTGGAGGCACACTACGCCGAACACATGGCCCACCTCATGGCTAAAGCTAAGCAATTTTACTACGCTAAGAACAATAAAGCTAATAAGCTGTTGGTTTCCAAATTAGCTAAAGCGAAGCGTAGCAACACCATTGTTGGCCTCAGAGATTCATAGGGGATAATACAATATGCGGAACCCCAAAAACTGCAGGTGGCAACCAAACATCTCTCCCAGGTGATGACGGCACCCCCCCGGAACCAGAATGACCAAAGGAAATATCTACAAGAGGTGTCCCTCCCCCAACTCTAGGACTCGCTGAAAGACAGCCCGGAGGCCCTGATCACGGACAAAGAGGTGGAGGAAGCTATTAAGTCTCTTAAACCCCAGGCCCCAGACCCCGATGGCTTCTCCACGAGATTCTACAAAATCTTTAAACCCCAACTAATCTCCCCCTTGACGGCACTTTTCAACTCTTTCAGAGAAACGGGGACGGTAACCTCTTCAATGCAGGAGTCTACCACAGTCTTCCTTCCCAAGCCGGGGAAAGACCCGAGAGACCCAGCTTCCTATAGGCCGATAGCCCTCCTGAACATCGATGCAATCTATACTCCAAGATCTTGGCTAACCACCTGGCCCGCATGCTGCCCGACCTAATCCATTCTGACCAAAGAGGTTTCATTCTAAACGGATCTGCAGGCGACAACATTCGCAGAGCCCTGAACCTGGTCGAATTAGCTACGCGCAACTCCCAAGGGCTGGCGCTGATGGTGCTTGATGCCACCAAAGCCTTTGACAAGGTGGTCTGGTCTTTCATGCAGCTTACCTTGGAAGCCTTCGGTTTTGGGCCGACATTCCCGACAATGGTCCTGGCTCATTACAAAGCTCCAAAGACTCTCCTTAGAATTAACGGTGCATTCTCCGCCCCGATCCCCCTGACCTGTGGGACTAGACAAGGCTGCCCTCTATCCCCACTGCTGTTCGCGCTCGCTATGGAAACATTTGCCCAAAGGATTAGACAGAACATCCCCATCAAGGGCCTTCGCTCCAACCTCTTACAGCATAAGATCGCCATCTACGCAGATGATGTCCTGCTCACGATCACAGAACCCCGCACCACACTACAACACGATCTGATCGAAATAGCTAGCTACGGCAAGGTCACGGGGTTCGCCATTAACTTCCCCAAATCGGCGGCCCTGAGCATTGGTCTTACCCCGGAGGAGCGAGAGCTCTTGACCCCAATGTGCCCAATCGTATGGAAAAGAAAATCCATCCCCTACCTAGGGGTCCAGATCCCGGCGAACCCAAGGGACACATTTCAAGCCAATTTGCCCAAGCTCTTTAAAGAACTCGAGGATGATTTGAAACGCTGGGCATCCCAGGAAATCTCTCTGATGGGCCGCATTGTGGCTTGTAAAAGGAACCTCTTGCCAAGATTCCTCTATGCCTGCTCATCCCTTCCAGTGGCAATCCCGACATCGGACCTCAATAAACTGCAGAACGGGATGCTCCGGTTCATCTGGAAGGGCAAAAAAGCCAGAATCCCCCGGGAGACACTAATGGGAGATGCAAGACTTGGGAGTCTGGGGGTCCCCGACCTACAGGCCTATATGGCAGCGGCAGAACTAGCCCACATCCGTGCCTGGCAAATAGCCATGGACCGCCCAAGGTGGGTACAACTTGAACAAGCCCGATTCTCGCTCCCCCTTAGATTTCTTCCACATATCCCGCCTACCCTTAGAGAACGCGGAGAGGGCCTCCTGCTGGCAACCAAACACACATTGGCATCCTGGGATTGGGCGTTAAAATGTAAAGGGATCCCGAGAGGACTGAGCCCCCTCTCTCCAGTCTTCCACAACCCGACTTTCTCTCCCGGGACGCTCCCGCGAAACTTCCAGCAGTGGATTGAGGGAGGCCTCGAAACCCTGGACCAACTATACAAAGGGGCCCTCCCCTGCACATTCGAGCAATGTAAGGAGCGATTCCATCTCCTAGAGAGGGACAGATTTACATATTTCCAATTACGCCACTGGTGTTCACACCCGCAGACCCGCCAAGCAGCCATGCGCCCTCTTACGGCCCTTGAACTAACCCTCAAGGACCTCCCAGCCCGAGGCAGAATATCCACCCTATACAGACGGTTCTTGGAGGACTTCATAGCTACAAAAATACGGGACATGGCTCAATGGGAGGCGGATTTGGGACTCCCACTGGAGGACCAGGCCTGGGTGGATATCTGGACACGAACCCACACACGGCATCTACCTGCGTCACTAATAGAGAGTGTGCGTACAAAATTCTTCTGCGATGGTACTACTCCCCTCTCAGGCTCCATCACATGAACCACTCTTTAGACCCCCTCTGCTGGAGGGGATGTCGCTGGCCGGGCTCTTTCTTCCACATGTGGTGGGCATGTCCGAAGGCCCAGCAGTTCTGAAAGCTATGCCTAAGGACTATAGAACAGATCACTCAGACTCCTCTCCCTCTGGACCCCGGTCCCATCCTACTAGGGTCCCCAATCTCGGGGACATACCCGCGCTCGGGGAATAAGGCTAAACTGCTCACCCAATGCCTTCTGACAGGAAAAGCGTTAATGGCCCGCTCCTGGAAAGCGCCAGAGGGTCCCTCAATGATCCAATGGTGGGGGAAACTATGGGACATTCTAATTGCTGAAAAGGTGACAGCGGCAAGAGCCGGATTCCTCCACCGCTTCCAGAACATTTGGGCCCCCATCCTGGAGTATGACCAGAGATTCCCCGCTTTGACATTTAAGCTCACAAATGCCCGGCGAGTCCTGGGGGACCATAACACCACCTGAAAGGAAGGACACAAAATGAAACAGGCAGATCAGAACTCAAGCGCAGGGGAAACTTACTGTCACTATGGGTAGGGGAGGGCAGCGGGAGAAGCGACAATGAGGGGAATGAATATGAGCCATGTTAGTAGATATACTGTTTGTAAACTTGTTACCTTGCCTTGGTCTTTAAAATAAACATATTAAAAAAAAAAGAATTATAGGAACCCCCCCATTTACCCACCTTGCGGTCCAATCACAGAAGATCATAGGTTTCCGGGAGGGCTTGTCTGGCTGCAGGTCCAGAGGTGTCCTTTAGCCAGGTTTCAGTGACAGAGCAAATCGGGTCCTAAATCAGTTAGCAGGTCGTAACAAGAGACGACGTGCTTAGATAGAGATTGCGCATTGTGAGAAACCTGAGGGTATTCTCCCAGTAAGACCTCGAGAACCCCTTATTCAGGTGGCCAGGACGCAGCCATTCCTGTTGGAGCCAGTTCCTGGGGGTGGACCAAATGGGGGAGGATCACCTGGGTAGGAGAACCCAGGGTTATGCTAGGGGGAATACCCCAGGTGAGACTCACTATTGTGCCAGAAGAAGAGAAGGGCCAGATATGTGAGGCTTTCATGGGCTGTATTGCATCTGCCTCCCTTCTTCCTGTTAGATCTTTCCGGCCCAGATCCAACAAACCCTCCGTACGTAATCAATCCTCTAAGGTCCTAAACCCGGTTACACCTAAAAAGCATAACCCCCAGAATCCTTTTTTCACCGGTCTCCATTAGAATACTTCCTATCCTTATTCTTTCTGTTCCTCTGATTATTATTTTCAGCATTCCCAACCTGATCAGACAAAACACTATGACTCCCACAATCCCCTTTGTTCGTGTCACAACCCCAGCTATTCCCGCTTACCCTGAAAACCCTACCAATCCTGTCCCTCTGATTGTCATTGTTCAAAATCCCAATCTATTATGACAGAACACTACTATTTCTACCATCCCCTATGTTCCGTTCTTCATCCTCTCATTCCCGTCCATTACACAAACCTTCCTCATACCGTTCTGTAGGATACTCTGGCACTCGAACCCCCGCATCCCCTCCCCCCCTTTTCCAACACAAATACTTTTTCACACTCAAGACAATGGACTGATGTAAAACCTGTTTACCTGACAGGTCCCGACAAAAGGGTCAGGCACAGTCAGACAATTGACTTAAATCACACACACCTGACGGCCCTTCCTTTCCACCATAGTGATAAAAGGTGGAGCCAGAGAGCACAGTGTGAGCAAGGCAAGTACAGCAGACAGCACGATGAGACGGCTACCATGTGGCAGTTCAAACGAAGGAGAAAGGCGGCAGGAATCGAGAGGGTGGTGAAGAGAGAAGTGACCTTGCCCTTTTTCGTCCCAGGCCTGCAGAACCTTCATGGAAGAAATAGCACAAGTGTCCTGCAGCAGATGTCAACGCTGCATGGGGCAAGCCTATGCCGATAAGAAGGAGCGAGGGAAGCTCCTGCGCCCGTGGTACCGGCCTTGACTCCAGAGAAACTGAAATCAAGCAGTTCGACACAGCCAGTCAAGGGGAGAAACGGTAAGAGCCGGGCTGTGATGAGTGAGAATCGCAAAGTGGCACGTTTTGAAGCAAAGCTGATGAACTTTGAATGAACTGGTAAAAGTGTGAAGGGGAGACCAGCTGCATAGGGAAAGTGGTACCACGTGGGTGCTAACTCGAGAGACTCTGGCCGAGCCCCATATGAGAGAAACTACAAGTACCAGAAGGCCATAGGAGGGCCGGCAAAATAGGTCAAAGTGGTCAGACAGAGGGTCAAGCCAAATCCCAGTACAATGGAAAGACTTTGATGTAAAAGCAGTGTGTGAAAAAGGAAAGTGAATCCCACAACGAAAGTGAACATTGAGAAACCAAGGGAATTGAGTCCCATAAAAGGCAAGAGGAGTTCGAGCCCAACGGAGGGAGATCTGGTGGTGAAGCTATCACCCAAGAATTAGAAGTCAGGAGGGGTCGGAGCCCAGAAGAGCGGGACCCAGGGGTGAATCCATCACCCTCTCTGAACTTTGGATTACAATTGAGAAGGGTCAGAGCCCAGAAGAGGGGGAAACCAGGGGTGAAGTAGTCACCTGAGGTGAAACTTTGGAATACGATTGAGAAGGTTCGGCATCGAGAAGAGGGGGACCCAAGGGTGAACACATCACCCAGCAAATATTGGAAAATAACTTTCATTTGTTAAAGGAACTTTTGTTTTGTTGCTTGAACAGGTCAGGTCCTTGAAGGCAAGACACTTTCAAGTGAAACGAGACTTGACCATCGAAGGCCCTGATAACTGAAAGCTTGAGGTTTAAAAGCTGAACTGTCATCTCGTGCTGGAAAATCCAGAGAGTGTGTCCTGAGAGCTGCCATTGGAACTGTCATCTCGTGCTGGAGAAGCCTGAGACTGTACTGTGCTCCAAGCTCCCATCTTACCCCGTGTCCAAAACGTGGGGAAGGGAGACCCAGGCTACCGCTTCCTGACATATTATTTAAGAACACTTCTTTCTTTTCTTGAGAACTATCCTACATCCCTTTTTGTATTAGTTGTGAGGTTTGGCAATAGGTTTCTTAATATAGGCCAGGGGTGTTGCTAGGTCTGGAAAAGACCCAGGGCTACACTAATGTTGGAACTGTCAGGACTGGGGGCTAGCTAGCCCTTTGGTTGCAGCTCCTGAGATTCTGTCCGGGGCTAAAACCAAAAGACCAGGGGCTATAGCCCCTTCAGCCCCCCACTAGCAACGCCTCTGGTATAGGCCCTTTCGTTTTGACACAACACCACTAGGACGGCCTTATTTTTCATTTGATGGTTGACGCTTGTTCCCATCTTAGATTTAGGTTTAGATTAGGCGTTTTTCCAACCTGCATACCAAATTCATTGTTCAATAAACACCCTTGAAATGTGATCACTTGTGTCTGACTTACTTTTTGTCACCATGAGTTTCTCACATATGGTGTCAGAGTGGCATTTGATCCAATTGATAATAGTTGGGGGACCCCGTTACTGGTAGAAGATTCAATGAAAAACCAATCCTGTCTGTCACACACCTGGAGTATCTCGAAACTCCTTCCTGACCACAGAAGCCAAATGCAGTTGACCCCACCCAGCTTAGTTGGCACGGGCTCCTGATTCTTAGTATATACAGGTAACCTCAAGGCAGCCAATGGGGGGAAGAGGGTTACCAAGAAAGTGGTCTATAGGTACGGGGTGTTTAGGGTAACCAAGAAGAGGTTTAGAATTCTTGATTTGGATTGGAAGGGGGTTAAAAGGAAAAATCATGCATATCATGGAACACAATCATGTAACATGAAAGAACCTCCTGCACCTACACCTTGCAGCAGTACAATACCCTTCTTAGTTAGGATATTGCCCCCCTTAGAACCTGTATCACACACCTTTCATTCCTAATCAGCGACTAACATAAGCACATGATGTGTTATCAGAATAACCTCCTGACTACAGCTATAGTACACAACATGAACAAGGACATATAGCAAGGAATCACCTTATACATTGGCATATATCAGAGAACACCCCTTGTCTTGCCACCTGGCAGAGGTGAATTCCATGGGACACACTTGTGACTTGTAATGTGACTTGATCATAGGTTCCCCTTTTAGGAGTTGACAAGAGCAAGCAGCCACGAACAAAACATAGCGTCCCTCATACTTTCGTTCGCATACAGAGAACGTTCGAAACCTAAATCCCGCTTACCACAGCTTGCACAGATTGAGTTCATGAGCTAACACTGCCGCGTGGCGCACGTGGCAGCAAACAAACAGTGCCTCAGCGCTCTGCAGCGTGCCCTTAATTAGCGTTTGTGAATGAACAGCGTGAGGCGCTTGCAACATAGAGTTAATTATAGTTTCCCCCAGAACCTTTCACCCACTCCCAGGTCACACGCGTTCAATTAACTGAGGCCTGGAGGGGCCCGACGGCACCTCCCCAGGCAATCCAACTCCAGCATGAGCGGTCACACCGCCATCAGCCTGCTTCATTCCTACGTGAGAGACAGAGGCTCACCGAGACTCACATCAACTCGCCAGTCATGTCCTGCCACTTCCCTCACCACCGGGAGCCCAGGTCCATAAGATCTGCAACCTGCTCTCTTCCGGCCCGTGCCTGCAACACTAACAATCACCAACAAGCAGCACGGGCCGAGGAGGGGTTTAAATAGCACATTTGGGCGTACGCATGCGCCCGTACTCAGAAAACCATGTCCTCATGGGAAATGTAGTCTTCAGGGCGTCTTAGCCCGTAAATAGCACCTTTTCCTTACACTGTCAAACTTTTTTTTACCTCAATGGTGAGAAATTGATGGAGAGCCTAACACCGGCCCTTCTCCCCTTGGTACAGACCTTGGAAGTACAATGTAGCCATTTGGCCTCTCAAACTATTGTCCCCAAACAGAAAACAATAGAGGGTAATAGTAATCTCCTCCGATGTCCCCAAGACACTCTAATACCTGAAAGAGATAAAATCCTGGTCTCTCTACGCCTACAAATAGATAACCTCACTACTTCAGCCGTATCTATAAAACCACACAAGGAAAGTGGCATGGAGGTATTTCCCCTTCTATCTTGTGGAGGTGAAGTGAAGTTTATCGTACTAAATTTCTCCTCCACTCCAAGAACTATTCCCTGAAGTGAAATACTGGGAACCCTCTGATATGAGACCACGTGGAATCCCCCCCCCCCCCAAGGGAACCCTTCAAAATCCAAGAGGATTGGACGAGTCTGAAATCGATCATCTTTTCCTTGCTCCGGAAAACCCAAATTCGCTGACCCAAATTCACAAAACCCTAATAGATTGCCACCTCCCTTGGCAACGGAAATACAAAATCCCATCGCTAGAGAATTTACTTGCGACCTCATTCCAGGCGAGAGAGTCAGTGGTGCAGGATACATCCAATGCCCACAGTTGTAGAACAGAGAAAGAGTAAAATGTGAAGAAAGAAACATCGGAAAGAGGTACCAAAAATCATTATACTGAAAATAACATCCTGAAAACCCACTTTTATTATGCTGAGGGGAAAATAGTGGTCGGGCAAATAAGAGAAGGGGCAAGGAAGGTTATATGGGGAACCTTATGTTAACACGGGGGGACAAGGCCTAGAGAACCCTAACACCCAAGAATGTTTGTTTAGCCCCCTTAATAAAGATGAGGGAGGACCAACATCCGATATATCTCTGGATATATCTGAAACCTCACAGCTGGACACGTACCTTTTCTGTGGAGAAAGAGGCCACAGTAGTGAACTCTGCCCAAAAAGGATAGAGAAGGAACTAAGGAACACCCCAAAAAGGGAGAGAAAGATCCAAAGAGAAAGAGAGGTGGAAGAACTCTTTAAAACCTCCCTCTGCAAACCCTCGATACCAATCCCGGTATTATGCTGGAAGACTTGCACCATCTGTCTAGGTGTTCCATGGTGAAATTCCCACATGAAAACCCTGTGCCCAACTAGCATAGGGGAAGGGCCTGTGAGAAACCTGACGGTATTCTCCCACTAAGACCTCGAGAGTCCCTTATTCAGGTGGCCAGGACACGGCCATCGCTGTTGGATCCAGTTCCGTGGGGTGGACCAGTGGGGGAGGATCACCTGGGTAGGGGAATCCAGGGTTATGCTAGGGGGAATACCCCACGTGAGATGCAGTATTGTGCCAGAGAAGGAGAGAAGGGCAAGATATCTGAGGCTTTCATGGGCTGTATTGCATCTGCCTCCCCTCCTCCTGTTAGATCTCTCCGGCCCAGATCCAACAGCTGCTCCACATATAATCAATCCTCTAAGGTCCTAAACCCGGTTACACCTAAAAGCATAACTCCCAGAATCCTTGTTTCACCGGTCTCCATTCGAATACTCCCTATTCTTTTTCTTTCTGTTCCTCTGATTATCATTTTCTGCATTCCCAACCTGATCAGACAAAACACTACGATTCCCACAATCCCCTTTGTTCATGTCACAAACCTAGCTATTCCAGCTTACCCTGCAAACCCTACCAATCCTGTCCCTCTGATTGTCATTGTCTTAAATCTCAACCTACTATGACAGAACACTACTGTTCCTACCATCCCCTATGTTCTGTTCTTCATCTCAGTCAATCTCGTCCATTACACAAACCTTCCTTATCCCGTCCCGTAGGATACTCTGACACGCCAACCCCTACCCCCCCTTTTCCGACACAAATACTTTTTCACACCCAAGACAATAGACTGATGTAAAACTTGTTTACCTGACATGTTCCGACAAAAGGGTCAAGCACAGTCAGGCAATTGACTTAAATCACACACACCTGATGGCCCTTCCTTTTCCCCACAGGTATAAAAGGTGGAGCCAGAGAGCACAGTGCGAGCAAGGCGAGTACAGCAGACAGCACAGCGATACAGCTACCACGCTGTAGTTCCAACGAAGGGGAAAGGCAGCAGGAAACCGGAGGGTGGCGAGGAGACAAGTGACCTTGCCCTTTTTGTCCCAGGCCCGCGGAACCTTCATGGAAGAGAGCCTAAGACCACAAACAATAGCACAAGTGTCCTGCAGCAGATGTCAACTGTACATGGGGTAAGCCTGTGCCGATAAGCACGGGCGAGGGACGCTCCCGCGCCCCTGGCACCGGCCTTGACTTGTTAAATCATTTTATTGAACATCATATAACTTAACAAAAACAGCCCGTTACAAACCGTGGGCACATGGAAAGGCACAATTGCAGAGCGGATATGACATTGCTGAATTACAATAGCCTTGGTTTTCCCTATGCACATGGCATCTTATCCTCCCCCCTCTTCCCTTCCATTCCTCTCACAGGTGTCTGCCCCCTTGCACTTTAGCCTTGGCATCGGGTGATCGTTTGTTTATCTCCCCTTGTTCATGCAGATTGTTCGTAAGTGTCCAGCGCTCCCTTGTTGTTGGTGGTCTGGGCCCTCCTGCCCAAGGTTATATGTTTTATGAGCCTAGCGTGTCTCCCTTTGCCGTCAGGTACATGTTCGAGGTATGTGGGTGCACTTCGTCTCCCTGGATAGGTTTGTCGGAGTAATGTCTTGGCCCTGCCCCCAGTCCGGCGTCTATAAGTGTTTCAAGGGGATGCACCTGATCCGTTGGTTGTTTATCGTATTGTATTCATAGACGTTCATATATATGAGTGATAGTTATTTAAAGTGTGCGACTTGTGCCTGTCCAGCCTGGCGTTTGTACGAGTTATATTCTAGGGTGCAGAGTTTAGAGAGTAGTGATTGCCACATGGAGTAGGTGGGCGGTTTGACTCCTTTCCAATTAAGAATCAGAGTTTTACGCGCCGCAAATAGCATTATATATACTATCCTGTCTTGTATAGGATAGGGGTGACCCCAAGACCGCCTAATAGTAAAGTGCCTGGGGCCAGCCCAATCCCTATTCCATCTGTGCCTGAAACCTGGCTGTATACCTTATCCCAGAATTCCTTTATTTTGGGGCAAGACCAGAGAATGTGTCCCAGAGTTCCAGGTCCCCCACATAGTCTGGAGCAGTCCGGGAGTGTAGAGGGTCCATCCGGAACAGCGTCCTTGGCGTATAGTGAATTCTGTTTGTATTGTATGTCTCGGTTACGTACGTTCACCGAGAACATTGAGACGGCTTTGAAGCAGTCATAAAGGTCTCCAGGATCAAAATGGGTACCGAGATCATTGGACCATTGGGAGGCGAGGGTATGAATGCGTGTTAGATTATTGGGGGTGCATATTGTATGAAGAATACGTAGGTGTGGGTGGGTTGGCAAGTTCTGCTCCATTTCTGATTTCCCCGGTTTGGGGGGGGGGGAACAATGATGGTTTGGTCGGTGGTGTGTTTGCAGATCACTGATAACACGATCGTGTATTGGAGCAATTCTCTGACTCTTTCAGTCCAAGTAATTGCTTCCCCTCTGGGAAGCGTAGCAGGCTCGTTCTTCGTATAGGAACATTATCCTAACATGTTGCCGTTTTGTGTCTTGGTTGGCATGCAGCTTTTAGTTTAGTCCATAAGACAGTAATGCCTTGATACTACTCCAGCCTGTAGTCATCTGCACCGGGGAGCCTAGTGATGCCCGTAGACTGTGCCATTGCTTAAGCATTGGTCCCAGTATTGGGTGCTTTTTAATTTTGGGTGGTCATTTGCTAGAGGGGAAGGCCGGGACCTCAGTCGACAAAGGTGGTGCCAGTAGGGCTAATTCTGTCATTCTCCAACTGGACTGGTCTGTTTCATTGAGCCATCGTTTGGCCCAGCCTACCTGTGCAGCCTGGTAGTACGTTCTCCAATGTGGGAGCACTAGGCTGCCTTCCGCTCTAGAGGCTTGAAGAATTTCGAGTCTGAGTCACACTTTTTGCCCCCCCAGACAAATTTGATAATGTAGGAGTCTAATTCTATGAACATGTGGTTCGTAGGGGAGAAGGGGAGCATCATTGCCAAATAAATCAGTTTTGGTAGGGAATTCATTTTGAAGGCATTGATCATTCTGGATAGGGACAAGGGAAGCGAGTAAATCATGTTTAATTTTCTGTAGGATGGGGGGGTAATGTAGTTGGAGTATTTCATTCAGGGCCTGGCTGCTTTTAACCCCTAAGTACGTGATATGGTGAAGCTGGATTCTAAATGGGACCATCCTGCCAGAGGAATTCGGACTTCACCCAGTTCATGGCTTATCCAGCCATAGGGCAAGGGGTTGTAATAGATGGCGGAACCTCTGGAGTGCGGTCTTGTAGTCGCTCAAATAAATAAATAGGTTGGCCGCGTAGAGGGCCACCTGATGTTCCTCCATCCCACACCGTATCCCTGTCCAACCCGGGTCTGTTCGTAATTTAATTGCTAGCGGCTCGATAGTGAGAGCATATAAAAGGGGGGATAGGGAGCATCCTTGTCGTGTTCCAGAATGAAGGCAAAAAGGAGCGGACGTAATGCTGTTCGTCACCAGGGCTGCTGTAGGGCCAGTGTATAATAGTTTGATAAGTTTGGTTAATTCTGGTGCGAAGCCATTAGAATCCCCTCGTCCGGGTGTCACCCCCCGCTATGACGTGTAACAGGCGGCGAACACTGTCGGTAGAGGGTCTACCCAGGATAAACCTGGTTTGATCCTTGTGGATAAGATCTGGGAGTAGGTCTTCGATGTGATGGGCCAAGCATTTGGCTAAAATATTTGCTTCTGTGTTGATTGGTGAAATGGGTCGATATGATCTGCAGTCCATCAGGTCCCTACCCTTCTTCTGAAACACTACTATGTTCGCTGCAAGCACGGAGTCCGGCAGGGAGCCTGAGTTTCCGGCCTCAGCATAAACCACTTTGAGGGTAGGTGCTAGGTAATTGGCCAGCGCTTTATAAAAGTCGATGGGTAGTACATGGGGTCAGGCAGCCTTACCCCCTGAGAGGGACCCGATCGCTCAGAGAATCTCCTGCGTGGTAATTGTTATGGCTAAAGTTTCTATGTGAGTTGCCTCCAGTTTTGGGAGTTCTATGGAGGTTATGAATTCCCGAATATGTTTTGCATCTATCCGGGTCGATTCTGCCTATAGTGCGCTATAGAATTGAACAAACCGGTCATTGATTTGTTTGTCCCCCTGTACAATGTTCCCGTCTCTGTCCTTGATAGAGTCAATAATTTGTGTTGTTTGTTGATTGCGTAATGCAAGCGCCATGAGACGAAGGGGTTGGTCACCTTCGCAATAATATGTTTGTGACCTGCTTGTGAATGATTTCTGGGCTCGGGTAGAGGAGACCGCCTTTAATTCTCATCTTAGCCTTACCAATTTAGCGTGTTTATGGGAAATGTGATTGTTTGTGTTCCTCTTCTTTGGTCAGTATTTCAGCTATCAGTTGGGTTTCCCGTTTACCTCATGTATTTCGCTTTTTAGCCCAGCGTGAGATACGTTGCCCTTAATATAAGCCTTAGATGCATCCCAGCACTTCAGAGCTGTAAATTCATCAGATGGATTAGGTAGCCAGTAATGGTCTGTGTCCTCCCCCAGGTGTGTGAGGAAGTCTGTGTAACCCAGGGCTCTAAGATCGAGGTACCACACCGGCGTCTTACATGGGACATCTGGGATGACGAACCGGAGTAGTATAGGGGAGTGGTCTGAAAGGCCAGTATCTTGCATTACCTTAATAAGTGGGTGGCGTTTGAGGGGAGGAACCAGTAGTCAAGCCTAGAATAGCCTGACATGTCTGTTAGAGTAGAATGCGAAGTCCCTCTGTTGTTCATGTGTGTGCTGCCAAGCATTGTGACGTCGAAGTTCCCTCAGGAGAGACTGAAATACGCTGAGTTTTCGTGGGGGCGTGTGAGATGTCATACACATGCTTTGGCGGTCTATTGATGGGTCTAGAGCTACATTGAAGACACCTCCAATCAGTGTCGTAGCACTCATATAGCGAGCACAAACAGAGAAGGTGTAAGTGAAAAAGGATAGCATGTCGATTGTGGGCCCATATATATTTAAGAGAGTGACCACCTGATGAAGATTATGACCTTGCAATTGTACGTATCTGCCTTTGTTGTCTATCAGCGTGTTAAAGACCTGGAAAAGGACCCCCTTGTGTATCAGGATAGATACTACTCTCTTCCCATGACACGGCGAGTGTGCCGCCTGGCCAACCCACCCGCGGCATACTTTTTCCGACTCAGTTGAGTTGAGATGCGTTTCTTGAAGAAACAGTATGTCTGTTTGTAAATCGCGTGTGTATGTGAGCAGAGGTGGCCTAGGCCCTGAATATTAAGGGTAATACAATTAAGGATGGTCATTGTAATTGTGATTGTTTAGGAGGGGGAACTCCCATCAGGTGTTAGGATTGTGCCCTTAAACATACCCCAACATTTTAATCCGTAAACAAACACTGGAACAATAAAACTCTGGGGACGTGAACTGTGCCCCAGTACAGAAAGATGACAGCCCATGTGTGGGGGTGGTCAGCGGAGGCCCCAGGGTCTCCATCATTATCCACACATACCAAAGTCCCCTTCCTCGGGGTATTGGTGGTGTCGTGAACTCCCTTTCTACTCCAGTCTCTCATCGCATGCCAAAAGCGCACAAGAAGGAAAAATGCGAACAACAGTCAAGAGGGGGGAGGAGGGAGAGAGAAACCAAAGGAACAAGAAAAAAGAAAAGGCTTGGGAGTAATGGTTAAGCTTTGGGTGACAGATGGAGCAGAGTCGTAGGCGATGTCCCGCCAATTATTGGAAAGTCTGCAGTCCGTGGTTATGGGGCTCTGTGCCACATCTGAGTCTTCTCTGAAGGAGATAAGTGTAGCCCCTTTTTGGTCATGGTCGTTAGTCCTGGGCATAATCCTTGAGTGCGTCGCCTGGAAGGCCGGTGTTATTGAGCACGGTCCGAATCTAATTTAGCGTCTGTGGTGCTCATTTTACCAGAGGTTTTTGTCATCTACCCTGGTCTGTCCGGTATCTGCCCACTTTCCTCCAGCGACCATGTGCTCTATTCTGGCGTTGGGGTCTGGATGGGGACGACTCGTGTTTGACGCAAGGGTTCCCATTAGTGGGGAAATCTGTGGAGACAATGGGCCTCATTACGACCTCGGCGGTAGCCATGCCGCCGAAATCGCATCCGGGTCTGGGTCCTCAGAATGAGGAATTACCGGGCCATTCCGAATTCAGAAGGCCCGGGTAATTCCTCCCTCCAAGGACTCGGACCCGGTCCTTCCCATTCCCATTTCAGCCCCCATAGGGCTGAATGGGAATGGGAGAGGGAGCAAACAACGGGCTATTACGAGTTGGCCCGTTGTTTGCTCCCTCTTCCACTCGCGGGACCCGGTAAGCATGCATGGTTTGACCAGGCGTTACTTCCTGGGTCCCGCGAGAGGACCTCGTAATGAGGCGGTACGGGGTAAACGGCGCCGGCACCTTTTACAGAGCCATTTACCCCATACCGCCAGGGTCGTAATGAGGCCCAATGTCTCTTTGTTGAACGAAGTGCCAGGCTGCTGCAGGGTCTTCGAAAGGAGTGCCACTACTTCTCTAGATGGATGCACCACGTGGCTGGGAATTTTTAAGTAATATCTTCAAGGCATCGAAGATCAGGCTAAACTCTTTCCTGCGTTTAGAGATCTTGATGGAGAAGTCATTGAATAGCTTAATACCCGCTGCATCTGTCTGAATCGTGCTGGTGGCTCTATATGCCTTTAGTATGGACACTTTATGTTGAAAGTTTAAGAGCCGCATCGTGATGACCCTCAGGCATTCTCTGGGGTGGATCTGGGGACGAGAGCCCTGTGTGCCCATTCTATGATGAGGTTTTGTGGTTCTTGGATCTACAGCTTATCCTGGATAAGATGTAGGCTTCCAGGTCGGGCCCTTCGCTGTGTTCCGGCAGGTCCACCAGGTGAAGTTTGTTCATCCTGCATCTATTTTCCTGATCCTCCACCTTTGCACCTAGGCGTTGGACCTCTCGTGTTAGACCATCAATGTCCGTGGTGGTCATCTCAACATTATCCTTCAGAGAGCTGATGCGTTGCTCGTTGTATGTTGTGCGCTCAGCTTGTGAAGAGAGTCGAGTATGGACTTCTTGGAGGTCACGTTTGATATCTTGTACTGTACTGTTCATTTCTTGTGTGCTCTGACTGATGGTTTTCATCTCTAGGAGGGCTGCCTGTAGTTGGGCCTGAATTTGGGCTTCCATAGCAGGCTGTCGCCTGTTGGAGTGGTGAAGTGCAGTGTTGGTTATGTCAGTATCCGTGGTGACATCTGAGTAGGGATCTGGGATCCACCGTTTCATTCCGGGCAGGTGCAGCCTGGGTGTAGTTTAGTTTAGTTTAGTTTATTTATTTGTACCGCGCACCGAACCCTGGGGTAGCTGGGCGCCGGAGACTTAAAAACAGTTACAGCATGGCAAAAATATACAGTACAGATTGTGATAAAACAACAACGGTGTAGTAGACCGGGTTACAGGTGGTCAACAGAGGCAAGCAGAGAGGAAGTGCATTAAGCGGCGTTTTTGTTGGAAAGCCATGTTTTTGTTTTGGCTCTAAAAGTCCAAAATGAGGGTTCTGCTCTAAGGTGTGGTGGCAAAGCGTTCCATAGTTTGGCAGCTAGGACCGGGAAGCTGGCGCCGCCTGCTTTTTTTAGAGAGAATTTGGGAACGGAGAGGCAGTGTGCGTATGGTGTTCTAGTTGGTCTAGTTGAGGTGTGATTGTGGAACTTGTCTGCCAGGTATTTGGGTGCGTCGTTAGAGCGGCATTTATGGACGATGACGAGGGATCTGAGGGAGATTCTGTCTCGTACTGGGAGCCAGTGAGCATCTTGTCTGAAGCTGGAGATGTGGGCGTTTCGTGGGATACTGCGGGCTGCTCTGATGGCATTATTTTGCAGTACCTGTAGTTTGTTCAGGTTGTGTTCTGATGAGCCAAGAAAGAGGGTGTTGCAGTAGTCAATTTTTGAGAGCACTAACGCTCTGGCTAGTGTAATGCAGCTAGAGGGTGATAGGAAAGGTTTGCAGGCGTTGATGAGCTTATTGGTGTAAGCTGTTGAAGAGGCAGTTGCGTTCACCTGTCTTTTGAGTGAGAGAGTGGAGTCTAGATAAACCCCGAGGGTTTTAATTTCTTTGGCTACTGTGATTAGGTTACCGTCAATGTTGATGGACGCGTAACGGGGGTCTAGTTTGTTTAGCCGCGGTTGGGAGCCGACAATGAGGAGCTCAGTTTTCTCATCGTTGAGGCATAGGCCGTGCTCTGCCATCCAGGCTTGGATCTCTAAATAAAGGTTGTTGATTTTGGTGGAGTCCTCGTCGTAGCACCCTGATAGGGTGATGAGAACCTGGGTATCGTCAGCATAGTTTGTGTAAGTGACACCTAGATTATCTAGGCGGTCAAACAATAGCTTTGTGAAGATATTGTATAGAGTCGGCGAGACGCACGAGCCTTGAGGAACGCCGCAGGTGATGGGGACAGGGAGTGCTGATGCCCCTGGGGAGAAGACCCGGGTGGTTCGGTTGGTTAGGAAGGACTGGATCCAGGCAGTCGCCTGGTTAGAGAAGGCCGCTGAGGTCCTCAGATGTTCTGTGAGGATCTGATGGTCGACGAGGTCGAAGGCAGCTGATAGATCTAGCTCTAGACAGAGTTGTGGCCAGATTGCGCAGTGCAGACCCCGGTGGGCTACATCCCTTCTGTAGGGACACAGAGCCTATGAGTAGATCCAGCCAGGGTGGTGTTAGCAGTATAAGGGCCCTGCATCGGGTCTATTTAAGTTGGCAGCGTCCTAGAATCCCTCCGACCAGCTCTTGCGCCGGCGGTAGGTCTTGCTTGGTCATGGGTCGCGGGCTGGCAGCGGAGTGGAATGATCTCTCTGGGGATCGGCGGTGAATTAGCTCAGGAGTTATGAGCGGTCCATGGTAGGTGACTCGGCTTTGTGAGAGTGGGAGCCCCACAGGGGCAGCGGCCCAGCAGGGGGAGCTATATATATAGACCAACAAGGTCCGTAGAGTTCTGGTGCCCAATATGCCCCCGGGTGACTCACCTCAGACAGAAGACCATTGTTGTCCCAGCCATGATCTCCATTGAGGGCTTCTGCTGATGGCCGAAGATGCGTTTGCTTCCTGGGTTACGCCTCCTGGAGTGCAGTCCCTCAAGTTGTTCATTGTTTGAGCAGTTCTCTTTGCCATCCAAGATGTCATGGCCACCTCCATGCCTGGTATGCATGCAATTTTCCCCGACCCAGGGCATCTCACATAGAAGCGCAGAGATATTAACATTGGGATCAGCATTAGCGGGATACCCTCGGGCGATGTCAGGGCTGATTGCGCTGTCGGTCCTGCTGGGTGGCACTGCAGCTTGATCCGCCCTGTAGGATTCTGTCCACTTAGTATGGCAGCGGAGATAGCTCACAGGCTATAAAGTGGGCTAATTCATCTTCAGGTCTTCCGTTCACTCTGCATAACTTTTCTGTCCCTCATAATTCAGTGTAAGCCGGTGAGGTTCTGGCTCGAAAGCTCCTATGCACCGGAGCTCCGTCACCCAGGGGCCATCATGCTCGGGCTCTCGAACACCCCCTTTGCATAATGATTGATTCAGGTTGTTGGTTTTATATATGCTGTATATTGTGAACTGTTTAGTCTGTAGATTTTTTCTTTTTTTCTGTATATTTTTAGTATGTTGTTCTTCAATAAATACATTTTATGTGAAAATAATGTAGATGGTAAGTAGCCTTCCTGCCGATATATTTTTTTTACATACAATATGGCGTCAATGGGTTCTGTAATGAAATTAAAAAAATAGTGGCCTATGTTGCTTTCCCGCGAGACCCCACTGTCATGACCACTGTCAGGGGCCACAAGCTGGGCCACAAGCAAGCCCCCACATTTACTCCGAGGGCCTCAAGACTTCTGCAAAAAGGCTCCTGGAGCCAGTCCTGGCACATCTGGCACCAGGCTCATGTACTGTAAGGAGATACTTACCAGGCTTACTTTCAATTGACTACATGGGTCTTTAAATCCAACATGGAAGCCACCACACAGCCTAGTTCTTAAGAACCAAGCTATGCGGTCTAGTGTTCTGGGTGTGGCAGGTCTGGAACTACTTTCCCTGGTACTACTTTAGCTGGGCTACATAAACCACACCCTGACTTCAGAACACGCTTCATGTTATTCTGCAACTAGCAGCGTGACGCTCACCGTGTCCAGCTCCTGATCTTCAGCATCTTCCTGTAGACCTGCAAGAAAAAGAACAAGATTATTCTGTCTTACCTGAAAATACACCATCCCCAGCACTCACCATCTCAACTGGGCTGCAATCTGTGGAAACCGAGAGAAGAAGAAACATCACTCACCTGTGAGTACTAGCTTAAGGATTTCCGGCGAACCACTACCACAGCTGCTGCTCGAACATCGTAACCTGCAACAACAAGAAAACAATATTAGAACGCGCGCTTCCAAAACATCGAATTCCGTCAGTCTCACCTGAATTCCGTCGCGCTACGCTGCGCTTCCATCCGGAGCACCATAGCAACGCCCTGCAAAGGAAAAGGAGATGTATTCAGGTTTGCTTTCAATATTTTATAGAACAGTGATGGTGCCAGGAGGAATGCAAAGAAAAACTGGTGAGGTCGAGACTTGAGCTCTAAGTATTAAATCGTTATTTTTATTTCATTCTGATTTAAATATAAAAATAGAGATAGATAAACATTTTTTAATTATTAGTTCAATAAAAAACATTATAAAGTCAGACATTCATACATTCATTCGTACCATTCGATCCTAAAACAATTCATAAGTTTAAGAACTTGGACATTTTCCAAATATCTTGGATTGTATCTTTGACAGTTGTTCACTCAAAAAGCATGATCAACTATAGGTGCCCCAGCTCATAGATCTTCTAATAATAAAGGGCTTCCAGGTTAACAATAGTTTCGACTGTGTGTGTCTTCTTCAAGATATGTGAACATTTATGAATTCTAAAAACAAACAAATAACATACTATTGAAATACAAGCTCGTGTCTCTTCTCACCAAGTTTTTCAAATGAACAATTTTAATCAAAATGAGGGGAGCGATCTGCACTGTCTAGTTCTTACCCTAATGTTCAATAGTCTGTAAGGACCACCTTTGTATTCGGTTCATATGCGTACAAAGTACAACTATTTACAGTAGCTGAACTATCTGTCTAACAATGGTATATAAATCCCCATCTTGGTATAGTTTAGCACAACAATGTATACTGCACAGACCGCCTAGCATAACCCCTTAATAACTTAGTAGGTGTGCAGGCCATTAGAAAAAGAAAGTTCTTCCAAAGAAACACATTTCTTGAAAAAGCCCTTTCATTAAAAGGTTTTTCAGTGCCGCCCCTTCTGGCCCCGCTCCCATCATAGCGTGATTCAGTCATTCCTTTTGGAAAAATGTCAAAACAGCGTAGAGTGCATAGCATCGTACCTGTAGCAACCGAAATCCAAGGAATTTGATTCCCAAAAGAATCTTATTGTCACTTGGCTTCGGAAATTAATTTATCGTTGTCTTCAGCAAAGTGAAAAAATCTGTTTCAAAATAAACAACACACATAATTTAAATAAATTATGTGTTGCCGTTAACCATAAATAATATTAACCAAATATAGTGAAGTATACCTTCAAAAGGAAGACCGCAAATTCCATTCATGATAGAAAAGAAAAGAATCTGTGTTTGAATCAAGCCTCAACCGAAACACTCTGTAATAAACAAGCGTGACAACCTCAGGCTAAAGTTTCTGCTGTATGTGACTCTAGAGTCTTTTGTTTTTATATAAATATAAGGTGACGATTCTCTCACCTAAAATGTTCTTACTACAGGTATGGCAGCCACATCTGTGTCCACAGTAGTTGACCAGAAAGATGAATGCGTTCCCTCAGAGCGTAGTTTTATCTGTCACGCAGCAATATATAAGGGACAATAGTATAGAAATTAGCGTTGTGCCGCGAGGTGAAACTTTCGAGTGAAAGATTTAGTCTGAGTGCTGTTTGATCTAGGTTAGCGTTTACCTTCAGTTTTAGTCCTACGCCATTATCGCCGTGTGTGCGTCTAGTTCAGGGATGGAAACCAGAAATGCGAATGGTCCGGAAAAGAAAGCCCGAAGTAGGTCTTTTATTTCAATGCTGCAAATGGTAGTAACCACTAAAAAAAGGACAATAAACCTCAGACAGCTGCCCACGATGTGTACATCTAAACCACATCGGAGTAGGTCTATTTTAATGGTGCTTCTAAATGAGGCACTGTAAAGTAAAAACTAGAACGGCAAGACTCTGCCTAAAATATCATGCTTTTAACGCTCAACCCTTACAGAGGGGGAAACGCTGCAAACCTTTTACGTGCGGAATGCCCGTCGTTTCAATTTAGCTTACAGATAAACCCACAGTTGAATATGGGCAAAACTGAAGAAAAATATCATTTGGAATATTTATTCCATTCCTCTTGTTGATTAAGGCCTTTGACAAAACTCTGTGTGTGATACAACCACCACTGTTCTCTTTGTGACAAGCGAATGGCTGTGTTTGCGGCATCTGTGCCATAGACCTTTTCCAAAGCCCACCATTTTAAGTCATCTTGGCTATGGTTGAATTCCAAAAAATGAGTGACCAAAGGGGCATTCAACTGTCTAGTTCTGATTTTAGATTTGTGCTCACCTATGCGTAATTTAACCACCCGCGAGGTCTTACCGATATACGCTTTTTTGCACGGGCATATTATCACATATATTACGTTTGCACTAAGACAGGTGGTATGGTGCCTCAGTGTCCAGTTTCTCTCATGAATATTAATGTTGGAAATGGGAGAAGTACAAGCGCAATTACAACAATCACCACAAGGGTAATGTCCTTGCACTGGTGGCATTCCCCAAGTGGATGTAATCGTTTGTTTTTCTTGTGCATGATTTCTATCGGCTTTTGAAACCCAATCCTTAATATTCCTGCCCTTTTTGAAGGCATAAATCGGTTTGGGTAAGGCCAGAATATTGAAGTAAATGCCAGTGGTTAGATATCATTTTCTTGATTCTATTGTGCTGTGTGTTATATGTGAGGGCACAAACCAATTGGTCTTCTCCCGATTTTCTTTCTTTATTATCTTTTTTCAAGAGAACCTCTCTGTGCTGATGTCTTGCTGGTTTTTTGGAATGTTGTAGCAGTTTGTTAGGGTAACCTCTGTCTTTCAATCTCTCTTCAATAATAGCTGCTTGCTTGGTGGAAGATTTCACCAAGCAAGCGGCTATTAAATCTTCCACCCTGGTGCAGTTTCTCCATGCCCTTAGGAACTGCCCATAAGGGATGTTAATTTCATTGACTTTGCATGAAAACTTTGATGGTGCAATATGGGGTATTTCTATCAGATTCCTTTCTGAAAAGGTCCACCACAAGCACATCTTTTTCACTTTGATCAAAAGATCTAAAAAGGAAATCTCTTTTTTACTTGTTTGTATATTGAATTTAAGGTTAGGATTCAGATTATTAATCCATTGGAAGAATGCGTTATGGTCTCCTTTTGAGCTGTCCTAAATAATAAGTATATCATCAATATACATTTTGTATAGTTTAAGGGCAGGTTTAAAGGGATTAGTTTCAGCCAATATATTGCATTCTTCAAAGTCCCACATGTACAATGTGGCATAATTGGGGGCAAACGCTGCCCCCATGGCCGTTCCTTTTATTTGCATGAAGTACATGTTCTTAAATCTAAAGAAATTTTTGGTCAGCACAATTTCCAAATGTTCTACCAAAAATTCACATGGGACTGAACTGATATCAATTCTTGTTTGAAAGAATCTTTTCATAATCCCTAAGGAGTCTGTCTGTGGGATATTTGAGTATAACGACTCTACATCTAAAGTAATTAAGATATTGTTATCTATGTCAAAAGGAAAACATTCTACCATTCGGATGACATTGGTGGTGTCAGACAGATATGTAGGTGTATTTTTTGTCAGAGGTTTCTGAAAAAAATCCAGATATTGGCCAATGGGTTCTAGGATTGATCCACTAAGGGACACAAAAGGCCGAACCGGGGGTTCACTCATATTTTTATGTATTTTGGGCAACATGTAAATCAAGGGAGTCCTGGTGTTCGTAGGAGTTACAAAATTAAATTCCTTTTGAGTGATAATTCCCCTCTCTAAAACATGTTTGCCCAACATTTGTATTTATTTCAGAATTGCCTGTGTAGGATCCCCTTGTAGTTGAACGTAAACTTCCTTGTTATTAAGTTGTTTCATAACTTCATGATCATACTTAACCACATCCCATAATACTACTCCTCCATCCTTATATGCCTTTTTGATCACAACCGATCTATCAGTTTTTAAATTTTTTAAACTTGCCCAATCTTCTTTTGAGAAGTTAAAGCATTGTTTGGAAGGTTTGGCTCTGTCTTTCCCTTCATAGATCAAGTTGAAATCCCGTAAGACTGCTTTTTCAAAAGTGACCGTCTCTTTCAAGATCATATTAGAAATCGGGGTAAATTTTGATGGCGGTTTGAAAGGTGTATTAGGTGTGGCCCCAGAGGGTCCCTTTTGTTCAATACCAAAGTAATCTTTTAACCTAATTTTGCGAAAAAAAGTTCATAATTCGATCTCAACATCCATTTTACTGGGATTCTTCATAGGGATGAATGAGAACCCCTTTTCTAGGATGGTAATCTCTTTACATGTCAATGTCTTATTCGATAGATTATAGACAGCAAAAGGAAAGCTTATCTTCTGTAAACCCTCCTTCTTGTCTCGAACAGATTTCCTAATGGTGGGGGCCCTATTTGTTGTGGAGGAAAAGGGAGTTCCTGTGGAGGATAAGGCTATATCTGTCCTGGCAAGGCAAATCCTTGTTGGTAAAAGTAAGGTGGGCATTGGTAAAAGGTGTTCTGTCATCCTCTCCTACCTCCTCTTTGATAGCCTCTATTCCTTTGTCTGTAATTTTGTTGGTTGCCTCTTCTGCCTCTTTGACTGCCATCTCCATCATCAGACAATGTGTCTGAAAAAGTAACCTTTTTACGATTGGGTGTCCCTGGTATGTTGTTATCCGGTCTCTCCAGTAAGTGGGCCCCTGGTAGTCTGCATTTAGGTAGGGATATGCCGTTTCGTTGGAAACATTTTTAACATCTTTAATGAGTTTTTCCATTTTTTTGGCAGTCGTAGTTTTAATAAACTCAACAACTTGATTTTCAATAATTTGCTATTTTTCTTTTATATTTGTAATCGTGGTGTCTGTTTTAAAAGCCAATTCTGCTTTTTGGATCTCTTCCTCAACTGCCATGCTTTTTTCAAAGCGGTATTAATTGTGAGGAACATCCAATCTCTGCTACATTTAGTTACTATGCCTGAAAAGGCATTTTTGTATTCTACATCGTCCACAAATAAGCATGGCTCAGTGCGGACGAGTAAACCTGTATGAATGATATTTTTGTTAAGGTACTCAGTCAAAAGATGGCTGTGCATTCTGTTCTGAATTTCTTCTTTTTTAGGCGCAATATACTATCGCTCGTAATGTTCAGGTAGTCTCCAGTGGCATTGTCTAACTAAAGTTTGTCAAAGAAAGAAGGAATTTTAATAATTTCCGCGAGTTGTTCCTCACTATATGAAACTGAATCTGAGGCCGCAATAGCAGAGCGAACGGACAGAAGATTGAACTTCTGTCAAATTGCCAGAGCTGAAATGGTAGATCTTCAAGAAGACCTGCAAAAGTACTCCAAGAGGCCTAACCAATTGTGACTTTTACCCACACAGCAACGTGCTGCACATGATCAACAAAACCCAAAGATTTTATAGCCCAGGTAAAGTAGCACCAGGGAAAGTAGTTCCAGACCTGCCATACCCAGAACACTAGACCGCATAGCTTGGTTCTTAAGAACTAGGCTGTGTGGTTGGTTCCATGTTGGATTTAAAGACCCATGTTTTTTATTGAACTAATAATTTCTTTTTTTTTTTTTATCTATCTCTATTTTTATATTTAAATCAGAATTAAATAAAAATAACGATTTAATACTTATTGCTCAAGTCTCGACCTCACCAGTTTTTCTTTGCATTCCTCCTGGCACCATCACTGTTCTATAGTATTGCTCTTACCTCGAGGTGCCAGTGATAGTTGAGGTTCCCACCCTTTGGGTTTTGTCGCTTTCAATATTTAACAACCAAACAGCGCTTAACTTACCTTAACGGATTCCGGGGGCCAGTTTTTTTCATTGTGCTCTCATCCACTCGCAGCACCACAGCGGCCTGTAAGGAGAAGAAGAAGAAAACACAGGTTAGCTTTAAAAGACAATAAAGGTGCTGCGCTTCGCGCTTTCTCTTACCTAAAAACGTGCCTCTCCATCCGGCACGCCAGCAGCAAGACCTTTGCACCTGAAAAGAAGGTGATAAAACATTAACAAAGTCCCACCACCAAACAGAATAAAGACTTACAACTAACAAACCTACCTGCCTATCAGGAGATTCAGCTTCACAGCAGGCCTGGGCCCAAGGAAGGCGCACTGCACCAGTGAAGCAACTCGGGCAGCTCGCCAACAAACGTCAAGCGTCCCTGCACAAGAAACACAGGACGGATAGCTCACCCTACAAATAACTAAGGTGAGAAAGAACCAGTGGGAAGGGGATTGGTCAGAGGGAGGTGGGAGATTCACCCATTAGAGACAGCTATCACAAATCCTCCCTTCTGTAATTGCAGATTCATTATTCAGCACTGGGCAACTACGCATCCAGGGTTCCAGATCTCAGAGACTTCCAGACACCCCCGGGGATATCAGGTGAGCGTAACACCCACCCCCTTGTGCTTTTTCCATTGGATTCATCACAGGCTTCTGTCCGTTTGGATTTTTCAGGCTCCCGTAACCCTTGTGGCTTCTCCAGGCTTGAATGTTAGTGTCTCTTGATTTCCCAGGGCTCCCCAAAGCCCTCTGGCTCTCTGATAGGTTTACTTTAGCAGGGTTTCACTAGGGTGTCTGCTCGTTCAGGTTTTCGTAGCTCCCGTAACCCTTGTGGCTTTCTGATCCTTTGTGATCAATGTTCGCCCCTCTCAATGGTGTTACCTCTTCGGGAGCGTTCACTTCCCTTCCGCTGCTAGGCATATGCGAACTCCAATCACAATGCTGCGGCCTGGTCTCAGCAGTAGTTAACGGGCCCGAGGCTTCCATGTGGTCACGCCATCTGCCGAGACGGTCACTTTACCATCTCCATCCCTGTCCCGACCTTTTCATCTTGGTTGGTCAGGACGCCAGAATTCCGGCGTCTTGCTAGAGATCAGCCCACTTCCTGTCAGAATTCCTCTTCACTGGTTGACCCCGTAGTGTAGAAGATGAATTCTTCCTACTAATGTAACCCTCTGAATGGTACCAAGCACACATACAAAAGGATCAATTAATTGAAAGATATATGGAATTCCCGTCGAGACCCACGTAGCTGCAGAAGGAAGGAAGCACAATTAGTATACAAGTATACTATTATGCTTGAAACAGTCACTAACACTGCTTCCCCAATAAGCTAATCAAGGGCCGAGCTAATCTCTGAGCATGAGTCATACTTCGTAGTAAGTACCGCAAAACATTAACCACCCTTCTGATCACAACCCCTTAAGTACGAGACTGCCAAGAACACTTTAACTGTATAATAACTTCTTACCAGGCTGTATTCGCGGGACGGGTAGCGCTCCCACGTTGCAGCAGTGGCTGTCCCCCGACGCAGCGGAGGCTGTGCCGCTGGACGGTGAACGTTTCCCGCGGTGCAGCGGAGGCTGTATTTGCCGGACGGGTAGCGCTCCCACGTTGCAGCAGAGGCTGTCCCCCGGCGCAGCGGAGGCTGTGCCGCTGGACGGCGAACGTTTCCCACGGAGCAGCGGAGGCTGTATTTGCCGGACGGGTAGCGGTCTCACGTTGCAGCAGAGGCTGTCCCCCGACGCAGTGGAGGCTGTGTCTCTGGACGGCTAATGCTACCACTTAGCCGTGATCGTATTGAGAAGGAAGAAAAGTTAACTTAGAAACGCAATCCTTTGAACAAACCAGGTCGTAACCACACAAGCAAAAACAGGCCAAGGAGTAGACAGATTCAAATCCAGGGACGGAAGACGAAGTTCAAGAAACCAGGATATCACCGAAGCGCCGGAACAGACAAGGAGGATCCGAAGTCGAGGTCGGGTTCGATAGCAAAAGTCAGAAAACCAGGGAATCAGGAAACAAGATCAAAGACGAGGAGCTCCCAGAAACAATACTTGATCAGAAGCACCGAACAAGCAGGGAGGCGGTGTTAAGTAACCAAGAACACCTGATCAGTGCCGTGACCCAGCACGTACGTTGCTCCTCCCTAGCAACGTATTGCCTAGCTTCCATGGCAACCTCCAGCCGCCTCGGAAAGCCGGATTCATAAGTAATCGTTTCCTGGTTGCATGAAGCGTGCGTAGCCTGGAACGAAACCTTGCAGGCATAACACTTCCCACGTTACCACTGACTCCATTGTTCAGCTCGCCTCTGCATAGGATTCTCTCTCCATTCAAGGTTCATGCAAGGTCTAGCATTGCCTGAAGCCAAACAGATTGCATAAATGTCAGTATTTGGTAGATTCAAAACAGAGGTAACAACAGTCTTTGCCATGTAGGCAGATAATGTACTCTGGGAGTCCTGGTCCCCAAGAGGGTAGTCCCTCCCAGTGAGGCCTCACTTGCCCAAACCCATAGGGAAAATGTTGCTGAGCATGCTAACCTCCCTAGCCTGAAAGCCTCAAAGGGGTGGCTCACCTCTGGGGAGAAGAGACGCTTATCCAGATTCATCACAGTAGACACACACACTCTCTCTAAGTGGACATGGGCATGCCACCCCATTAGTCCTGAACTTTTCACATAAGCATTTTATTATTTTCAGTACTGTCCAAAAGTATACTGAATGCCTTTTCTTCTTTTTTACTGCTTTCCTGAGTGGCACTTTGAGGGGGCAGGATCCGCTAGCCAGTGCTTGTAAATGAACGTCAGCGACCATGTAAGAGCTCTGATCCGGTTTATCTTTTTTTTTTTTTTTACTTTCAAGGTTAATAAAAGAAACTGAGTCGTGCCCTGGGGTCTGTCAAATATTTCTTTTCTAATCAGTAGAGCATTAATTTAATAAGCTAATAGTGGTAGATGGCTCCAAACACAGCAATGAGGAGGACATTGGAAGTAACCGTTATCTCTAAGTGTGTCCCCTACAGAGTGTAAATGTTTGGTGATTAGAAAATAGATGGGTACATACCAAGCTGCATGCTGTGTGAAGAATTGTCTACAAGCAGGTGATTATTGTCATATAAGCTGAGTAGGAGCTACAAACAGGTTGGACGCAGAAAAAGGCTTTAATTCCCACAATACATAAAGAAATCAACTTGGGAAAACCAAAGAAAAGCACAATCAAATGCCTTTGTTGTGATATAGTATCACCTCCTTTCTTTGTGAGGGCTTACAGGTTTTCCCAAACCCTTTGTCTCTCAGGTGTACTTCTAGGCTTACAGATTCAAGCCTCCATCTCTTTTTCAGTTGTTCTTTGCAGGTTAATGGGGGTTCCTGAACCCTTTCTGCCCATCTTCAGCTGAACTGAATCTCATGTGTCTACCTCTTGACCTGCCCAATAAGACATTGATATAACAGTAGTTTAGCTGCAGGAGATATAAAGAAAACACAACCCGCCTGCTTAAGATCTCTGGCAGGGACTTCACCACTTTTCTCTCCTGGGTTCCTGACATCCCCCTTCTCAGAGCTGTCTATGCTTCTTCAGACCTTCTTGCCCTAAGGCCGCTCCTCCTCCTGCCTCTACAGCCTGCCTTCTTGTTCCTTCCTAATCCATCTACCTAACTGCCTCTAGGTGTTCCCTTTTGTTTGTGTCTCCAATACTCCTCCTGATGTCCACAACCTGCTCCTTGATGTTTGTCCAATCACCTCTTGACTTTAACTCTTCCTCACTTTCCCCAAACCAGCAACAAGGTCTTAAGGCTATGAGTGGCCAGACCAGTCCTTTGCCATGGCCATTAACTCCATAAGCCCCTTGGCATAACATCTGTCGTGGTAGTGGTGTTCAAATAAAAGTTTTCCTTTTATAAAAGGAGTCTAACTGACGAACAACCATTTCTGGAAGAAAAACAGTTCCAGTTAAACATGGCCCTCATGGAAACAAGCCATAACCCTTTCTATTTCCATGGTGATTAGAGGGAAAGGGGATGGTGGTGGGTCCAGAGAAGATTAGGTAGGTGGAGTAGGTGGGGCAGACCTGAGTATCACGGATGAGAGAGAACAGAGAGTATGAGGCGTCGGAGAGGGGCCTGGGTGTACTGGTGAGAGGGTGGCAATCTGCTTGTCAGAACATTACCATTATTGCCAGAACAAGCCCATGCTGCAAGTGAGCTGACTGGCGCACCTTATGTGTTGGGTGCTAATCTGTCATATTGTCTACTTTGCTATGTCTACTTACTGTGACGAACCCAAGGGTATCATCACTTCTCTTAAGGGAGGGGAACCCTCCTGATCTGGTCAAAACAGGACATTCTTATAAAACTCCCACAGCTTCCTCTTCTCTAACCACTCAAATATCCCATAAACCTATATACTTGTGTAGAACAGAACCAGTTATATATGATATTCAAACTGGGACATGGAGTCACCAAGGGTATGCAAGAAGATGACCAGAGAACCATGGTCAGCGCTCTAGTCTTTGTCCAATAACTGAAAACAATCCAAGAATAAAAAGAGAAGAAGGCCGAGAACCGAAAAGGCATAGGTCTGAAAAGAAGCAGTCCGAAGCAGAGTAGCCATAGAAGCAGTCAGAGGTAGCGAAACTGTGAGAACCGACTGAGCAAAGAGAGTCTGGAAAAATGTGGGCAAAGGAAAACCTGAAAACGAACCAGTGACTTTCAAATTGGTTTGTGGACTCCAGGCAGTAACAAGAGAGGAGGCTGATGGTGGGATGCAGAAGTCACTCCTAAAGAGAGCTTTGACAAGTGGAGCCGCTGACGGCTTCCAGAAGCGTGGCTGAACCATGCAGGCCACGCCATCCCGGAACAAAGCTGTAGCAGGACCAGAGGCTGGTGGAATGACACGGAAGGCATTTTCCAACGCGAGTTGGACTATGGGAACCGTTGCCGACCTAAGGAAGTACGACAAAGCCCCACAGATCCCGCTGTCGCAGAGCCAGATGGCAACCTGACAAACAGCCTAGGGAGGCTGCCAAGAAGGTACTTGCCTGGGGAGGTGGGCTTCGCTGGCTTGAGGGAGCAGTGGTCAAACATCAGCGGTAGAGCAGACCCCGGAGAGAGGGTCTGAGAAGCCCCCCAAATGTTCCCCTCTATAACAAACTGGTATCTGCAGTGGTAGTGACAGGTAGTCTGGGAGGGAGAGTGAACCCAGACTACCAGCAAAAGTCACAAGACTAAAGAGGCACATCTGGGATACAATCGACTGTCAGTAGCACTACTCTTCCGCGTTCCAGTGGTTGGGAAAAGATAGTAATTGGCAGGTGAATAAAGGAAACCACATCCAGATTGTGGAAACCTGAGAAAGGCCTGTGGAGGAACCATATCACTTGGCAGTGTGAATTTGAAAGAAGCCTGAAGAGACTCAGGGGAGGGGAATTCTCTCCTGAGACTTGTGGAACTTTATTTGTTTTTTGGCACCTTTTTTCTGTTATACTGAAACTTTGGAGGGAGCTGCGAGTGTCAGCTGAGAGACAATTCCCTTTTCACTTTATATTGAATTTAACTTGTGAGTGTTAGGTTAGGATTTGTACACAGGATGGAGAACTTTACTTTGGACATTCTGACATGGACACTAGTTAGTTTTGTTGAGGTAGGGAAAACCCTCTTAAGAGTTAGGGCAAGTTAGGACCTTTCTCCAACCCCTGTTTTCTTGTTGTCAAGTAAAGGTTTATACCAACCACTTTATTACTTTGGTGTCAGTCTCCTACACTGACACTCTCACATTACACTGTGACAAAGTCACCTGCTGGGTTATGGGGGTGAGTAGCCGGGGGATCCGAAAACGCCTCGTTGTCAATTTCACAGCACTCCTTCTTCAGAGCAGGGGACAGTCACATGGCTCACACAAAATAGAGAACACCCAGCAAAGCTCCAGCAAGTCAACAGAGCACCAGGAAATACTTTGCTCCCCCATGCCACCCAGGGATTTTACAAAGATCAGGAAAAGGGAGTGGGTGTATTTCCCATAACCCCATTGGTTAGGTAAATTAAAATCTGAACTTGACTAGGAAAATACACTTATGGTTACTGTGGAGGGTCAGAAGAAGGACGCAGACTCTTTGAGGACATTTCAAATGAAATTTATAAAAAAATTATTTCAAGGCCCAACTTTCTCTATCTCTATGGGGTATCCCTACCTATTTTACTAACTAAGGTGCGTGTCATTCGCCTTGGAATGTCCAAAAAGAATATGTCCCACGCCCCAAAATGAACTCTATCTGACCCTATCACTTATATGAACAGAAACAAGGACAGGAGAATGACTCCCTTCTCCTGTTAGATGTTTCTTGCACTTGTCTTTTTGGTTTCAAAAGAGTTCCTTCAATGGTCTTTAGTGACTCTTCTAATTAGTTCATGCAGCTCTTTCCTCAATATTTAACTTTGTTTTTAGAAGTGCCTTTCCTTGATTTGACTTGACTTATCACAAAGGCTATCTTGGTCTGCAGATCCTCATGCTCATTCTTAATTCCTACCCTTCAACTTTTGACTCTGGATTTGTGTTCCCTTCTTTGCAGGTTAAATGTAAATCAGCTTTATCATGGGATCCCAGAATACTGGACATCTTGGGATCCTCTCAGTAGTTTTCTTTCCTTTATTGGAAATATTCATATTTCTCAATGTTGACTCCATGCTTTTTTTCTTCCATTCCTCTCCCTCTCAGGCAACGTTATTATTCTTTCTCTCTCGTTATCACAGTTCAAGTTGAACAAAAAGATACCCTTTGCATTAACTTCCCTTTTAGGGGACAGTCTTATTCTCACTCTCTCGCTCTCTTTCTTGGTCACAGTTGAAACTTCATAGGTTTGCTTTTACACCTTTCTCATTGGTACTGAGATAAGTTCTCCGACTCATATAATAATAGTTTGTTGCTTTCCCATGCATCCGCTATTTCCCGTTACCTTCTTTATGAATACGGACAGCTTCTGGGATCCTCACAAGCCGTTCTTTTCCTTTGAGTCTCCGTTGCACCACTGATGCGTGTCTCTCGGCTTCTCTGTTGGGCACTCTACACTTTTCCTTTCGATTACTTGTCTTTCAAATCGGGAGCCGTGCCACATCCTGCAGCTTCCCAGGTGTAGTATTTGCACTGTTCTGAAAGTGGACTGCCCTTAACGACTCTCTCGGTGTCACACCACCACCAACATTCAACTACCGCACCAGCCGGCCTCGCTCCGGCTCCTGGTTGCGCTGCTCTCTTAGCGCTCAGCATTCCCTTTGTTGCTTCCGAGCAAATTCGTATCTCGCAGGCTCCACGTCCTGCTGTGGCTCCTCCTCCTCTCAGGTTCCCATTCACAGAAGACGTCTTTTGCTTTGATGTATGCTCTCTTGCTCTCCTTCTCCTCCTCTTCCTGACAAGTCTTTGACCTTTAATCCACGTGTCTTAGTGAATGGTACATTTTCAATTAAAGGAACAGTTTTTCTTTCTTCAGGATGATAACATATGTTTGTATCGTCTTTCGGCCCAGCCTTGGCACTTGTCATTATTTAATAGGTTTTACAGTCCCATGTATTCCATCATGGCTCCTGGAGTTCCTCACTGAAATAGGAGTCCTTCCCAGTGAGGTCCCACTTGCCTCAACCCCTAGAGAGGGTGTTGTGCAGCGGCTCATCTCTCTAGCCTCACAGGGTGGGGGCTGCCCATTGGGGAGAAGAAGTACATTCTTTTGATTTGTCACATTAGAGAGGCAGGAGAAGTGGGTGTAGGGCCTGGCAACCCACAGAAGTGTTTTTCATACCCCAGGAAAGATAGCACAGGGGATCAAGAGGGGAGAATAAGCATCCCTCTCCCCTTCTTGAAAACAAAGGGGAGAAACTCATATTATAGTCTCCTTCTCTCCAAAAGGGCTTTCAATAGTTACTTTGACATGCAAAAGCAGGAAAAGGCCAAAATCAACATCAGCTGCAGAAAAATCTATCAGCAACAGACAGCGACTGAGACTTGCTTGCCGCAGACAGACACAGAGATGCAAGGCAAACTAGTGAAACCAAGATGACTGCCCTACCTCTTCTATCCTATCTCACTAATCCCAACCACCAGAGTATCAAAATAAGAAACTGCCCCCCACCAATCACAAGAGATGTTTCTTGTACAGTCATAGCTGCAACTTACTGCTTTGGAGACCAGCCCATGGAAGGTACAAGGACACTATAAAAAAGAACTCCAAACACATTCAGTTTGTGGAAAGCTGGAAAGAGGGCATTATTTGGAGGGAGACTCACTTCTAGCAGAGAAGCGGAGTGGAGGAGAATGGAGGAGAAAAGTGTGGTGTAGGAGAGGTGAGAGAGTAGAAGGGGGGAAGGAGATGGAGGAAGACCAGTTGAGCAGCCGTATGATGGAAAGATGCCAATAAGCCATTGAGGGGTGTAGCAGGATGGCCATATGCCCAGAACGCTTGGTGAGAAAATCCAGGGAGCCCAACAAGGAACTGGCCAAGAGCAGAGATTAAGGAGGTTGAGAAGGAGCTTCTCGAATCTAAGGCGGCAATGGTAAATTGTGAGGAAGAGGTGGCAGGTGGTTCCATTGTGAAGGAGGTTAGAGCTAAGGAGAAATTTGAAGAGGAGATTGGTGTTACTGAGAGATGTGATAATGAGGTTGGAGTTGTGGAGAAGTAAGAGAAGGAGGTTGAGATAGGGTGGAAGTAAAGGAGAAGATTGAAACGTCAGATGGATAAGGCTGACTAAAAAGTGAGTTTGTGAAGAAGCGTGGAGAATACCAAAAGGGGAGACGGCAGATTTAAGAAGGAGTTTGAGGAGAAGATTGGAGAAGATCAGAGAAGATCAGGCGAAGGATGGAGAAGTTAAGGAGAAGGCAGTAACAATTGGATTTGTAGGCAGAGTTACAGATAAAGAGGAGGTGTTGAGAACTGATGAAGGCACTGGAGGTTGAGTAGTAACGTCAGAGTTAGAGTCGGAGGATAAACATGTAAGATAGTAGTGAAGAAGGATGAAGGGGTTCATTTTTAGGAATTAGAAAATGATGAGGACCCAGAGAGAGAAGGAAGGTTGGATGAGGAAGAGAGCTCTCAGCAAACAGGGGCTGTGTTGGCAACAATCCCATAGTGTGAAGAGGTATGAGAGTACCGTATGGCAGGTAGGAGGGCAGATCCACTTAAGTTGTTAGGCCTCGCCCTGCAAGCCACATTCCCCCACTCGGCTGAACCAGAGCCCTTGTTCCCTGACATGGGACGAGACCAGCGGCTGAGAGAAACATACCAGGCCACCATGAGTGTCCCTGGAAAGAACTTATACAACATCAGACAATGTTTACATTTAATAAGTTGCAGGCTATTCCCCGACCTATGACAAGAACCAGGATTTTGGTTAGGACCACTTAGGGGATTCAGGACGTCCCCCTAAGAACTCTCCACCTAGAGACTTTTAGTAGGGCCAAGACAGTACTGACTGCGCCTGGAACCAGGAAGTCCACTGCTATGCTTACAGCATTTCTCTGTCCCGAACAGTCTGTTATTTTGAGTTTGCCCTGATGACAAAGGATTTTTTATATTTGATTTGCAAGGATAAAAACCATTGACTTATATCTCAAGGTCATCTGTTAATATTTTTGGACATCCTAACAGTACCTTGATTACAAGTTACTGAAATCACCTTTGTTTGTATTGCACCAATTAAGATGGGGAGGGGTTGCAGTGCAGGGTTTGTAGCAAGGGGGTAATTGTCATTTTTCGCTCTAGATACGATATATTACTATTAAAAATCGCCCTCATGCCATAGTAGCTGCCCATAACCCAGCCACTGTACCTTACTTTGTGAGCATGCTTTCCCCTGAACCGTGCAGCGCAAACTGCTGTGTGAGCAGATCAGTCTGTTTCTTTCTGAGCCTATTCTACAAACACCAAGCCTTGAATGATGAGCTGCCATGGAAAGCGTCAGTTAGAGAAGCTTGTTTTCTATCCCCTTTTTACCCAGACCATACAGATTAAAATGATGGTCTGTGTAGTGCTATGACCCCTTATGCTTTAAATGTGTTTGAATGTTTAATTATAGATTATCTCAAATGCACAGATTTAAATTCACATAGGTTTGATTGTTTGGCATCATTTGGCCAGGGCAGCCAAAAGTAGCTCCTGGTAGCTGTTGGTGTCACGCTAACCAGACTCTTCTAGGCCTTACCCAGGAGCTAAGTGGCTCCCGGCTCCCCTCAATTTCAAACCCTGCATGATAGTGTCCTACTATCCAACCCCCAACAACATACATTCCATACATGGCATCCCATTTTTGTCAGGCATGGCACAGTGAGCTACAATGATACATTGGCCCTCATTACAAGTCAGGCGTTAAGGGGTTAATGGCGCCGTAAAGAGCGTCGGCGCCGTTAAACCCTTAACGCCTGATTCACACTGTAATTTACGGTGCCGTAATTAGCGCCTTCCCCATCTCCATTATGCCCTATGGGGCAAAAATGGGGAAGGGCAAATGGTGAATGGGGAATTACCGCCCCACTCACCTTGGAATGGGGCGGTAATTCCGCCATCCACCATGGCAGAATCCGGCATGGACCATGGTGCTAATAGCACCATGGTCCACCGCCTGACTTGTAATGAGGGCCATTATTTAATTACCAAATCGAAACGGATGGCACGCAAAGCAAAGGGAACTACTGAGCAATAAACATGGGCACTGTGAGAAACCTAAGGTTATTCTCACTCCTATTCCCCATTGATCCTCTATGCAGGTGATCAGGGAAAGGCCCTCGCTTTCGATCCTGACCCTGGGGGTTGATAAGCGAGGGAGGATCACCTGGGTGTAGGGTCTTTGGGGTCTGGGTGTGTGATGCCCTTGGGAGAGACATGGTATTCCCCTTATCCAATGGACGACTAACCCAACCTTTTCCCCGCTTTCATGGATTATTGTGAGTCGCCTTCCCTGACTTCCTCATATATAACCACTAACAGTACTGGGAAGAAGAGGCGGCCACCAGGAGTAATGAAGACTGGGTGTTTTTACCACTCTGGTACTGGGACTAGGAAGAGGCCTGCTGAGAGTTGTAGCGGTCAGACATGCCCCCTTAATGAGAGGTAGGTAGGGCTGATTGCACATTCATACTTGCAGCCTTGTAAAGGGGAGCCGGTGTATAAAAGAAAGCCCAATCAAATGATAGAAGGTGAGGCAGTGGCAGTGATGGTGAAGCAGCAGTAGAGGGGCCAAGAGAAACAGCGGGGAACTGTATGTGTGTGGGGCTCCATGGAACCGAACAAACACTGAAAGGGGAGCTGTGCAGGAAGGCTGCCCCTTTTTCTGGCGTTCACAGTGCTCGTTCTCCTGGGGTCAGAAGCCGATCCAGGAGTGCCTGAGGGGCAGAAGGTGGAGCCCTGATGCAGAGAACAGAAGGCTGAGAGATCAGCTCTGCAGGAACTTCCAAAGAAGCAACCTGTGAGATTCTATGAGAAAGGAAACCTGATATGCGAATGTTTGAACTTATGCGGACGAACAGTTTGTATTGGAGTGGTCGCGTGCATGACAAAACACGTTTTCGAAGTTCTCCAATCCTCATTAACTATTGAACTATTGAGAATACATTGTAGCGGAGTGGTCGCATGTACATGAAAGCACGTTTTGAAAGACTCTGAGTTTGTTTGTTAGTTTGTTTATTATTTATAATGCGCGATCATACCCTAGGGTAACAGGGTGCAGCCTTTACATGAATTTGCGAAACTTAGTTACAACACCAAAATATATACAAAACACAATGAGGTACACGAGATAATACATATCTACAGGTGGCACACGTGGTTACAATGTGTGCAGGAGGCGCAGGTGGGACATGCTTGGCATCTGATTGTGTTGGGCCTTTGTATTCAGCCATAGAACTACTTTGGAACTGAAGTTATGGTATGGCATGTCCATTCTGATCGTTGGTGGCAAGGAGTTCCACAATTTCGCAGCTTTCACAGGGAAGCTATTGTAGAGCGTTTGAACTTCGGGACAGAGAGGTAGTCTTTGTAGGTTGTTCTAGTAGTTCTCGGGGAGGCCTGTCTGTGAAATCTGTCTATCAGATAGATCGGGCCGCGTTGTTGAGGGATTTATGAGTGAGTGATACTGTTTTTAGGATAATTTTATCTTTGATGGAACGCCAGTTGTTCTCTTGGCTGTGTCCTGTGATATGCTCTCTTCTGGATATGCCCAGCGCCGCTCTGAGAGTGTTGTTCTGAAGAGTTTGTAATTTACTAGTGGTGGCTTTAGGAGATCCAAGGTAGAGGGTGTTGCAATAGTCCAGACGGGATAGTATAAGGGCTCTAGCGAGGGTGGGACAGCTAGTGTCGGACAAAAATGGTTTGGCTGCACGGATCAATTTGCATGTGTATGCCATGGAGGATGCCAGGGAGCTCACCTGTCTGTTGAAGGAGAATTTGGAATCCAGATAGAAGCCTAAAGTTTTGACCTCTTGTGCCACTTTGATGTTGTTACCATCAATCGAGAAGGAGCAGTGGGCAGGGCCCAGTTTCTTTAAACTGGTAGTCGTGCCCAGGATAATGAGTTCAGTTTTCTCATCATTCAGGCATAGTTCATGTGTGGCCATCCATGCCTGGATGATGTTTTACACTCTATTTAGCAAGGCCAAATCCTTTCCATAATCTCCAGAAAGCGGAAGGAGGATCTGGGTATCATCTACATAGTTAGTGTAGGTGATACCGAGATGATCCAAATCATTGAAAAGGGGCTTGGTAAATATATTGTACAGTGTGGGGGAAACACAGGATCCCTGAGGTACGCCACAAGTGATGGGTATGGGGTCTGCTGCCACTGAGGGTGAGAAGACCCTCATGGTCCTGTCGTTAAGGAACGATTTAATCCAGGTGATGGCCTCAGCCGAGAAGTGGGCCGCAGTGTGGAGGTGTGTGCATAGGACAGAGTGATCGACCAGGTCGCATGCTGCAGAGAGGTCGAGGAGGAGAAGTAAGGCAGCTTGGCCATTGTCTCTGAGCATATCGATCTGTGCTTTTAAGTCAATAAAAGCAGTTCCGGTCCCATGTTACAACCTACAACCTACAAAGATATATAACAACGAGATGAACAGAATGAAATCTTTAATATTGAATTCCGAACCGAATGAAAAGCTTAACCAATACATCTTCATTCTTATTGAATACCGAACTGAAAGAAAACGTAATAAATAAACTGAACTATTACTTATGAAGATTACAAATGAATGAAGATTTAAAATTTACATGTGCCAAACTCAAAAGCAAATGCAACTTTAAATGCAAGTAAAATTCATATATGCTGAACCCACACGTCCATAAAACTTTGAACTTAAGAAACTAATGCACATTAAACTGTAAAGTGAACTGAATTTTAACAATACCTGTGAACCCAATATGTATGGAACTCCAAGGTGAAGGGAACTTTGGAAATTAAAAATATCAAACAACAGAGTGGAGAAATTATAAATAATCAAATGTACTTGGAAATGTGAATGAACTGCAACTTTCAGTCAACATATTTTTGTACAAAGACCAATCCTATACAGAGGGCGCGAGTGTAGTGCAGGACTTTAAGAAAACTAACAAACTACCAATAAGACATTAACAGTGAATCTTGGGAATGGGAACCCTGAGGTTTAACCTGCTTATTGACTTGAGGACAGAGACTTAAGATATTTAGGGCCTGATTAATGGAAGTGTTTTATAATGGTGCAATCCCATAGGAAAATGTTCCATGAACCAGGCCCTCAGTGTTTGGAACTGTGTTTTTTTAACCTGGGGAAGGGAACCTTGAGTCTTGCTTTACTGTAAATAATCCTGAACTTAAGGCAATCCTGAGACTTTTTGTTGCAACTTCTTTATACTTGGGGAAGGGAGCTGAAAGAAAGCTGCAAGCGGGACAGAGCTCCAAACTTTGTGTTGAACACGGTTTTGTTGGTTGCTGACATCCGTACACATTGTATAGATTAGTTGTGAGGAAAAGTATTGGTTTTGGACCCAGACAGATTCCTAAATTGAGCTCTTTGACTTTCCTTAGTTTTAATAGATACATTTCAAACATGTGTTTATTTATTCATCTTAATGTATAAAGTGCAGTACAGATTTAAACAAATATAAGTGAAAGTAGATGCAATTGGAAAAAGATTAGTCTAAGCACCTAAGAATTTAGAGGAAGAAAGCAAGCAGGTCTTAACCAAATTATAGGAAAAGTTGCAAGAGGGGGATCTGGGCGCAATGAAAGCGGGAGAGCATTCCAGAGCTTGAAGGCACGAAGAGAAAAAGAGGGTAAATGGGATTGAGTACATGAGGAACATGGAGCAGATAAGAGATGATGAGAAGATGAGCAAAGAGAACTGGATAGATTGCAGGGGGAAAAAAGAGATGACAGAAAGGTGCAAGACAACCAATACATGCATAGGAGGTGGAGGCGGGAATAAAAGGAATGCCAGCAGGGAGAAGCATGACAATGAGAATTGTGATAATGTGATGGGAGACAAAACAGGAGGTTGATAGCAGAGTTCAAGATATATATTAAGGGGAAAGAGCAACGTCAGGGAGACCAAGCAAAGGAGAAGAGAGAGCATCACATCAAATCTACCTTGGCACTGTAACTGTAACTGCTCTATGCTCTGCATCTTCCATTGTATCTCCTCTCATTGTTATATCACTGTATTTTCCCTCCTCTATGTAACTGTACTATAGTATCCATACGCTACAATCTAATATACTACTGTAACTTTCCTGCTACTTTTGTATATATCTCCACATTTGAAATTGTATATATCTGCACTTGAAATGTACTATGTAAACTTGCACCCGGATAGCCTTGGGTGAGCAGCGCTAGATAAATAAAACAAACAAACAAACTAAAAAACAAATTAACCAAGATGAGAAGATGCCAAATGCAGTATAAGCATCTTGGTAGCCTGCAAAGTAAGGAGAGTGTGGATTTTACAAGTGATATATAGTTGAAAATGACAGGTATGAGCCAGGGAACTATGAGAATAAAAGGGCAAAGAAGCATTCCTAAATAAGTACTAACACCAAGGTTATGAGCAAAAAAAGAAAGAGGAATCAGGGTTGGGAGAATGAGAACAGGATGAGGAGAAACATAAGTGTGGCCCGCTTAGTCGGCAGGTGGACAAGAAGGTGTTGGCTGAGGGGGTAGTGGGGTCAACACAAGGAGGGGGGGCTGGTATAGGATAACAGGTGTGATTGTGCAGGTGGAGAACAAAGAACAGTCGTGCGATGGGAAGAATGTTTTGATTAGACAAAGTGCAAGACTTCTGACTAGCCCTTTCCCATGAGGCCATGGAGGTGAGACCACTACCTGATAGCCCCCCTGGGGGTGTTATAATGAGAGAGGATCTCATGGAGAGGGCCTCCCCCTTAGGGAGAAGGACAACTACCCATGGGGTAGCATACCAAGTCACATCACACCCCTACCTCCTTTAGCCACTTTTTCTGATTCCACTCTTTACTTTGACTCTTGACTGTCTATTGCTGTAAAGCAGATCCTCTCAAGGCAATGATTAGTACTGGGATGATGAAAAAAAACAACTGGAGTACTAACCATATCTGTACTGGGATGAGGAGGCCCTGTGAAGATCCAAGGATACCCACAGGAAACCAACAAAGCGATCCAATTGTTACAAACGGCAACAAAGTACAAAAATAGAGAAGGGTTTATCTCCCGTCTCTAATCTAGCCCTGTCAAGCTGCAGCCATCAAGTGTTCAGTAGGCCGAAGCTTCGAAAGGGTCTGTGAGACCCAGGGAGAGAGCATCAGGTCTTTGGTGGGCACGTAGGAGTGCTCCCATGCACGGAAGCAACCGAAGCGCAAGCAAGTCGAGACTGTTGTTGGGAAGAGCGCCCCACAGAGCCGGTGAGAGCCAGATGCTGGAGGAGCCGTGCCATCCCTTTGTAGTCCCTGGAAGTCCCAGTGACGTGCTATAACTGCAAGAGAGATATGAGGAAGTATGTGAGGCACAGAGTGGGTGTGGGAGAGAAGAGCGTGCCAGCAAGAGGAATTGCCCCACAGTCTCTCTGAAGACACTTGGCAAGGAAGACATATAACAGACACTAGTCTCCTATACAAACAGATTCAAGTCTCTATCCTTGTGGGAATTATGAATAAGGAGGTCCAGTCATGAGTCCCAGAAGTATGACAGAAATGAAAGTTGCTGCCCAGGCACGGCGCGAGTGCTTAGCAGCCACAATGCCCAACCCAGCAATATCTTCAGGATAACGGTCTGGCGGGCAACTATTTCCTGGCTTGTCAATGAGACAACTGCAATGCTACTGATACTCTGATCAGTGCTCCTTTTATAACAGACTTTTATTTATTTTTAACTCTTTTCATTACACTTATTTTCTGTTACAACCACAATGTTAACACAACCAAACATAGGTTATTCATGAGGCTTGCATCAAATACAGTAAGGTACTTTTAACGATGGGGTCAAGCAAACTGGGAGGAAACAGATTCCCCATCCACCTTCCACTATTAAGATAGCATTTCAGAACGTTACTGGCGCGTCCTGGGAGGCGGCACTTGGTGGAGGCGTGATTGCAGAAAGGTGGACTGTCGGGTCCAGAAACTATGCTGAGACCACAAGCCTGCTGCAGAGCCGCACAGAAAGCAGGAAGAAGAAGACGAGGGGGAGCCATATATGCAGCCCGGTGAAGCGGACATTCATGTCAGGACTGTGGCAGCAGTGCAAGGGACCCTGGCAGAGAGTCAAGAGTGTCCTGTGCAGGTCTAACAGGAGTCTGCCTACAAGCAAGCTGGAGGAAAGATCCAGTGGCGCGATCATGGCAAGGTAGACTGTGCGGTACAGAAAAACTGCTAACACTGGAGGTCTTAAAGCCCTGCGCAGGCAGAGCCACATTGGCGTAGCGGGATCCACTGCAAGGACCATAACTCTGCAGAGCGGATTGCAAGAGGCAGACATCAACAAGAAGGACACAGGCAGCGGCCTGGAGAACGAGGATGACATCAAACCCCAGGAAGAACCGATAAGCTGCCCAGGGAAAACTACTGGTGGCGGGAGTGGTCAAGAACCAGTAGGGTCTCGAAAATTAATGAAAGAGTGCATCGAGAGTCATCTTACTCATTGCATTGCTCAGACCAATACCATTGCCCAAGCAGAGTACATCGGGAGCCATCTCCCTTGTCGCAGTGGTCAGTCCAATACAATGCTCAAGCAAAATGCATCAGGAGTCATCCCCCTTGTTGCAGTGGTCAACTCAATACCGCTGTCCAAGCAGAGTGCATCAGGAGTCATCTCCCCCCACACAGAGGCCAATACAATACCACTGCTCAAACAGAGTGCATCGGGTGTCCTCTCATTCAGTGTGGTCGGCCCAATACCACTACCCAAGCAGAGTGCATCAGGAGTCCTCTACCGCGTTGGAGTGATTCACCCAATTCCACTGCTCAAGCAGAGTGGAACAGGAGCCATTTCCCTCATCACAGAGATTCACCAAATACCTTGGTTAAAATAGATGTCATCTGGCGTTGTCTGCAAATGTTTCTGGAAAGTCTGAGAGCTTTGCGAAACATCCCCCTCATTACAATATTGAAACCAGTAGAGAGTTGTACAAGGAAAGATATAGAGAAACCTGGAGGAGATATCCATCATCAGAGTGTTAGATGGAAGCCAAATAAGGCTATGGGCCTCATTACGACCCAGGCGGTAAGTTACCGCCTGGGTCGTACCCTTACCACCATGGTGTAAACTACGTTTACACCATGGTGGATGGTGGATTTACCGCCCCATTCCAAGGTGAGTGGGGCGGTAAATCCCCATTTTCCATTTTACCCTTCCCCATTCCCATTTTTGCCCCACAGGGCATAATGGGAGTGGGGAAGGCGCTAATTACGCCACCGTAAATTACGGTGGCGTAATTAGCACCATGGTCCCTTAGCGCCATGGATTTTAACGCCTGCAAAAAGCAGGCGTTAAAATCACCATGGCGCTAAGGGTCCTTGTAATCAGGCGTTAAGGGTCGGCGCCGTTTACGGCGCCGTTAACCCCTTAACGCCTGACTCGTAATGAGGCCCTATGAGTTTTTCTACTTCCTAGAAGGAGTTAAAGAGACGTATCCAAGTTTTCTGCAAGAGTGCTTGAAGACAATTGTGGAGAACCTTTATAGAAGGACCGGCAGAAGGGAGCAATTCCCTTGTTCCCTTGTGATGAGACATTATAGGAGTAACCTCTACTATAAGATTGAAGCAAGCAGCCAGGAGAAGGGAGTCATTCTCCTGGTGAAGGAAACACAAACTTCCCTTTAGTTAAAGACCTATGCTTATAGTGTTAGAGTTAGATTTGTTGGTTTCTGACAGAGGAAAGAGAACATTATTTTTGATGGACATTCTGCCAGTTCACTAACGTTTTCCTAATTTGATGCAGGGCAAGCCCCCTAGAAGTAGGGAGAGATAGGTTTTCTTGAGTTACTCAATAAATGTTTATAGTCCACAAAATGACTGCTCCTTGTCAGCCTCCTTTTTCTACACCCTCACAGAGGTTGGAAATCTACCCAACGATTGTATGGTAGAGTTGAGGAGCCTGGACTATCTGCAGTGTTCTCAGAGAACTAAGGAAGGCTCCCTAATGCCCTAGAGCCTCATATTATTCCTTTTGAGTGGCCTCTCTATGCTGCTCCTGCCCCCCTCACTTCTACGCACCTCCTCCTACCAGGGTCAGGCCCCTTTGGTTGGTGACTTTCCCCAACCCCCTGTCTTATGCCCAGCCGCTTATCTCAATCCCTCCTAGCCACTCTATGTGCTCCTGCTGAATGTCTCCAACCTCCTCCTGATCTCCACTCGCCACCTTCTGATCTCCTCTCACCAGCTACTTGAGGTTCTCCCCCTCCCTATGTATCTTATCTGGCCACCTCCTCCTGTTGTTCATAACCTTTCTTTATTTTGTAACCTCCTTCTTGTTCCTGTTACCCACCACCTACTGAGTTTCATCAACCTTCTGCTCCGTTACACATTCCACCTCCTACTATGGTTGATGTCGCTTAACCTTTCCATCTACCTCCTTCTGATGTTTATGTCTTGCCTCCTTAATGCCTCATTCAACCTCCTTGTGATGTTGGTCTCTCTTCTCCCTAAACCTCTGTTCAACATACTTCTGATGTTGGACTTCTTTCTCCTTAAACCCTCCTTCCACTGCTTTTTGATGTTGGCCACTCTCCTCCTTAAACCCTCTTTTCACAGCCTTCTTATGTTGGTCTCCCTTCTCGTTAAACTCTCCTTCCACCTCCTTCCCCTCCTTAAGTCTCCAACCTCCTTTCAGTCTCCAAACTCCTCCTTCTCCTCTCCAGACTCATCTCACTGTGCAAGCTCCTTCTTCTCTCAAACCATCTCCAAAGTCTCTCCAGTTGCTCCTTCTCCAAACACCCATACTGCCGGACTGAAAGCCCGGGTTTATATAGTTTCATAACCACTGCACTAAAGTCAGACACCCCATGAGGGTCTGCACCTGTTTTGGCTAATTGGATAAAGGCTGTATTTGGCTGGGGGTAATGAGTTCACTTGAGCTTATTAAGTAATTAGGCAAGTGGACCAAGCCCTTAAGTGGCTAGTTTTACATCTTGAATTCCATACAGGCCTTTTCCGGGGTCTGCAGAGTGCTGTTCTGTTTCAGTGAGTCTCGTAGTCGAGAATGTAAATAAATATGGGGTACTTAATGTACATTCACCCGTTCTCTGGTTACTTGCTCCTGCTCGGTTCACACAGTGGGAGCTGCCGGTACTGTCTGCAGCAATCCTGGTCTCCATGGGCCACAATTTAGTTATTTGTGAACTACTGAAATCTGTGCAAGACTGAGAGCAAAGGAGTTCACAGAAAACTCTTGATAACTGCGGAGGCCCTAGCGTTGAAGAGTAACTCTTCACACTTCGTGTTCTGTGTTATCTGAAGACCACTTTGAATCCACACTCCTTAAATGATTGCTGATGATGGACTGATTCTTCATATAAAGCAGAGGTTGATATACTTTATGGCCACAGTCTGCTGGGAAGGGCTGGGTTGTTGATTGTTTCAGCGGCAAAGTGTCTCTTGGAAATACCAGTATTATCAGGGTGTTCCCTGTGATGGTTCACTGCTCAATGCGAGAGCTAGGTGAGGGTGACCAGGATATCCTCCTCATACCATCCCCAGGATAAACTGTCCCCATAATCAGGCACGGGTCTTCCTCGTACTATGTATAGAATGCATATAACATGCAGAACTAGCTGGGAAGCAATGGAGCATGATATATAGGAAATGACCCCAGACCTATGGCCTTTGCTGAGTCACGTTGTACTGGATAAAGTGGAATGTAGAGGTCCGAATTCCAATTCTGGTGATGATTCCCTATCTTCTCTTCATGTTTCTACTGGCGCGTACCATGCAGTTTTAAGACCTTCTTATGGGCTGCAGGGTGAATGGGAGAGAGCACTGCATGGAGTTTGGAGGGATCCACCTGGTCTGTAGGGTGTCGCAGTGTGCTATCTTCAGGGAGCCACAAGTTCTCTGTGACCACAAAGTCAATGTCTGGCTCCTGGGGGAGGAGCACTGGTTTGTGTCATGAAATTTTTTTTCGGCATCCACTGCTGCATGTACAACATGATATCAATGTTATGATGAATGACAATAACACACTGCACAGCAGGATGTCTGTTATTCCCTAAGTTTCAGCTTAGCCCAAGGTTTACTTTCCCTTGGAAAATGAGTGGTGGCTGGTTTTCTGACCCCCACCCACAATGTTCTCCCAGTCTCTTCCAGCTCCTGGCTTTGTAGAGTAATGACCAAGAAATCCGGCAACAACAAAAAAAGACATGTCTCTTGGCTTTGACCTAACACAATCTCTTTGTCAGGTATTCTGAAAAGTATCCCACTCATCCCTCCTTTGGAGATGTATTCTCCTCACTTTGGTAGATAAATGTTCACCAAAAAAAAAAAAGTTCAATATATGTCGTTCTGGTACTGTTCAAAGTTTGTGGGCCTGCTCCAAACTGGCGGCTGTGTCTTGTTTCTCGTCCCCTCGTGGGGTTTCTAGACTCTCAACCCTGGGTGGGGTATGGCCTTGGTCCGCTGTGCTCCTTACAATTCTTTCACCACATCGCAGTTTTCTGTTTCTCAGCTCCAGGGGGCTACGGACTTGTTCAGACCTGCTTGGTATCCTTCTTTCACCCCCTCGCAGGGTCTTGGATTTCTCCTCCTCAGGTGGGCTATGGGCTAGTTCAGCCCTGCTTAGTATCTTTCTTTCATCCGCTTACAGGGACATTCGTTTCTCAGCCTCAAGTGGGCTGTGGACTCATTCAGCCCTGCTTTGTATTGGTTTCTCCACCTTTCAACCAGTCCCCCAAAGTAGCTGCGTACCTTCTTTCCAGCAGCAGGATTCGGTACTGGAGTTGGTATCTTTGGATCCTATGGATCCTCCCCCTCGTTTCCTCTTTGGAATATGCGGTTGGCTTTTCAGTTCTTCTTCCCGTTCAGGAATTTGGCGTCTATGCGACGGGAAGCTTGTACTTCTGGGTGCTTCTCTGCTAGCTTCCTGCCCCAGTGGCACTGCCTGATTGGAGTCCCCGCCCTTGTCGAAGCAGCAGCGTTCCCCAGAGAGCCCTTGGTCTCAGCCCACCATGTGCTCTGCATGGTTCTCTGTCCTGCGTCAGAGGGACTACCTCCCTCCTCTGCATCTGTGTGCCGACCAGCGTTCTGCATTCTGAGGAGGGTTATCCTCTCATCAGCTGGTTGCCCGCTGGTTTTAACTTCCTCCCTGGAGTAAAGAAGAGAAGTCCATTGGTCAGCGGTTTCTCCAGGAGGTGGTAACGTGTAGAGGTCAGTAACCAAGCCATCCACCTTAAAGGGGCCTTGTACATTGTTAGGTTCTTTAATTCCCATATAAACATTAAACATTGGGGTCTTGGAATGGAAGGGAGGTGGGATGGAGCCCTGACTTGGGCATTCCGTGTCCCTAGAGGGGGGGGTCACCCCAGTGGGATCTCACCTGCTCTGACCCCTAGGAAGGGTATTGCATAGCAGGCTCACCTCCCTAGTCCCAAAGGGTTTGGCTCCCTCTTGGCGAGAAGGGACAAAATCATGGATTCATCACAGTTCTCACAGCCCTATTATAACTGCCAGTTACAACGAGTACTGTGTTTATGGTACTGCCTTACCCAAAGCACTGTATTTCTGTTGTGCTCACTGTTATTTGTAATTATAATTATTTATTAAGAAAACTGTACAATAATGTAAATGAACATTAGTGCTTCGTCCTTCATAGGTGGATTGGCTTCATGAGCTGAAGTTATGTTTAAGGCCCTATGTGGGTCTAATATAATGACTATTGTTCAGTTATTTCCGTTGGCGTGCACTTAATATCTGCAGTAGTATTTCCTTTACTCCGGGCATAACTAGCACTACAAGCAGCTCAAAAATGTAGGTTTTATCACCTCAGCAGTATCTCCTTTTACTACCACTGAACAAAGCTAAATAACGATTAAAGCCCTCATGCAAGTACCTGTGCTAACAAATTCTTTTGGGCCAAAGAAGATTGACAACAAAATATAGGTATTGCAGCAGTATGGGAAAATTCTAGAATATTCAGATCTGGTTTAGAACAGTCAACAGACAGGCAAGATTCTTTGCCCAACTGAATCAATGTGTCAGGGGATAGCAGGTATACATGTTAACTTTGCCCACCAGCTGCTTTTCATATAACCCCATCTCTCTCTTTATATCCCTAACCACGAGCACCTCTTCAAACCCCACCAGATGGTAGATTACAGGAGTACGCGTTTGCCTTTATGGAGCTAATTATATGACAATTTGGAGGCACACGTTTAATGATAATGATGTTATTTATATAGCACTTACACCTAAGTGCTTTACATAGTAAATATATATACAATATCACCAATCCAAAGCTGGTACTCAGTTTTAAAAGTTTAAAATGCCCTTGAAGGATATTATAGGTGCCAAGTGGTTCAATCTCATGCATAACTCATTGATCAAGGACAGGTGTACACTCTGAAAGCTGGCACATATTTGCCCATTCATTCAATGAGAAAACTAAAAGTCCCAGAATCCAATGGAAAAGCCAAGACTGGCTCACACATAAGCTGACATAGCAGCTATGCCATATGGCCCAACATGGCAGATATAACGTGAAAAAAAGTCCACAAAACTAAGCGCTGTCCCTCAAAAGCCATAACAACCTCACCCCTAAGTTTGAGTATGACCAGTCTGAGTTTAAACTTCAGCCCTCTAGAACAGAAGTCACCCCCAAATGTTCAACCTATCACTATATTTATCATACATGCCAACCCTCCTGATGTTTCAATTGAAAATATTACTGATTTTTACATCCTCCCTCCTAAAATAATTGTAAGCCTGTAATGCAAGCCAATGGGAGAGTTGGAGAATCCCCCTTTCAGTGTAAAAATCTCCCTCCCAGGTGCTCCAGAATGATGGCATGTGCTTTATATATCTATAGCTATATGGGACGTGTGTATGTTATACTGTAGCGAGGCCTTAGGCATCTCCGTAGCTGTAACTATGGTGATAAACTTCAAACTCGAGCCTCCTTGCCAGCACGTGCAAGCGTACCGTCCACTTGTAGTAATTTCCGGCTCCACTGAGTCGGCCAGTTTAATGCCGTTTGTTCTGTTTTGCCGCTCACTCGGTGTCCAGCCAATGGGAAGCTAGCGCGGGGGTGCGACACGCGGCCAATGGAAACGGACAGCCAATGAGAGCAGCGAGCTGATAAAGGGCGGGCCGCGAGCTCGCGTTCCGGCTCTTGCGCTGGTTTCGTCGCCTGGGAACCGGGCCGGACCCGAAAGACCAGGGAGAGCGGAAGCGGGCGGAGTATGAGCGACGTGGACACCCGCGGGCCCCCCGAGCCCATCCCGGCCGAGCCGGTGGCCCCAAAAACGGCCGCCCCGCTTAGGGGGCAGGCGGACAAGAGGGTGCTGGGTGAGGGGGAAGTGGGGTTAACACGGGGAGGGTGGGGTCTGGTACACTAGAACGGGTGTGATTGTGCAGGTGGGGGCCTGGGGGTGAGTAAAGCGCAGTGGTGCGAGGGCTACACGGTTTTGGTTGGCTTGCCCGGAAAAAGAAACTTGGACCAATGCGCTGAGTTCTCCATAAAGTGGAGAAGCAAAACGGTTATTAATGGGGAACAGTAGTGCTGATTTGACGTGGGCCTTGCACAGGGAACGCTGCCGCCGTGGGGGTTCCTGGCTAGGGGTCCGTCATAATGGTGCTCAGGCAAAGGACTCACTGGGCCAACTAATTCTCAGTAGCAGGCCCTGAGGTGGTGGCTGTAGTGGGGCAATGAGGCTCATGGTGTGTGGGGCGTGTTCAGAGCTAGGAAGAGTTCTCGAGGTGTGCAAGTTATTCTTATGTAAAATAAACATCCCTTGTTAATACTTGGCCATTGAGTCTTGAGGGATATTAACTGCAGCAACTGCGGGTTGATTGAATGGTATTGGCTGGCTGTTTTGCGACTGGGCTTAATCGTTTCAAAATTGCTGAGCGATAGTTCCCGCATTTACTCTAGAAGATTCTGGTTGGTTTGTTACAAACCGCTTACAGGAGTTTCCTTTCCAGGCTGCCTGTGACATAATACAAACATAACTTTGTTCTACTGTGTTATTAAGCGATGGGAGACATCCGGGGGACAGTTAAATGAACACTCAAGACAAATACTGTGTTTCAGTTAAAAACTAGATGTTTCACATACTGTATACTAGCTTGTTCCCTAGATGTAGCTCATTTGAACTGGGCAATGCCGGCTATCCAAAGATGATTTTCTCTCCGGCTCAAACGTTTTTTGTTCTATTTGAGCCACAGCAAATGTAACTAGTTTAGTTTAATTCCACCGTGAAAAACTTGGCCAACGTACATGAGTTTAATAGCTGCATTAACTATGTAGCTGTTTTGATAGGAGTCTGCTGCGAGGCATGGCGGGCGTGAGCTTAGTTGCACTGCAGCACCACATAGCTTGCACTTTCGTCTGTGCCAGGGCATGCAGCAGCTTTGGTGTCATTGAAGGTTGCTGATAATACAATTCCTAAGGAATTTGGTGCTAGTTAAACCCTTAAATCAAAATTAAAATCTTCCTCTTTGCTTATGGATTTTCAAAGAAAGTGGGAAAGTGCTTACTGGTTGGTAAGTCGAGGTGAGAGGGTAAATGGTGGCATAGTGGTCATCTGTTTAGGGTTGGTAGTTTGTTGGTGGTTAGAAATAAAGAGCATGCTATTTCATTTAATTGAACATTTTTAAATGTATGTGGTAAAATGTCAAGCTGCGAGCTATTAGACAGACCTAGTCACTCCCCACCCGTACAATTTCCTACCGGTCAAGACTCGGTTATCACTAGCTATTGGCTAGTGGTAATTCTGAGGCCTGAATGTACATGCAGCTACGGTTGACTACTAACCTTTTCTAGCTTGAATGTTCTGGGGCCAAGGGTAAGCTTTGTTTGGGTGTGTAGTTTGTTTCCATAATCTGAGAAGTGCAGGGGCAGGAAGCAGGAATGGGTTGGACCAATGTAATGCTAATTAGTTGCCTGAGCATAGTTTGGATATCTTCGTTATTGCTTAATGGCTTTTCTGAATTTAGTTTTGTGGATTGCTTTTGGCTTTCTTTACCGTGGCCTTAAGAGCAATGCACAGGCATACGACTAGTGGGCTTTGGTCTGCTTAAAGGTTTACATTTCTATATACACGCTTTTGTTTTAGAATACTATGGGCAAAAGAATGCCACCTGGTGTAAATTCGCTGGTTTCTTGCATTACAATTTGTATGCTTGGAAGTTACAATTCTGTACAGATTTGGATTTCACTGCCAGGAATGTTAACTCTGTATACATTTGGCCGAACCTCTGATCTGGTTGGACAAAATGTTTCTTAGGATACCCTTTGCTACAAATGATGCATTTGATTTATTTTCTTTGCTTTTTTTTACTCAGTTGGATTAGATTTAACCTTTGCATTACATCTCATTAGCTGCTCTTGCTACAATTGCATTTATTTTCAACCAGAGTTGACTTGACCTTCATGATGGTTGCAGGAACAGTGACTGTAGAATCCCCATGCTAATTAAAGTAAACTTGCACCTATCAGTAACTGCAGGCAAGGGAATGAGTGGTGGGTGCAGCTTGCTCACTGTGGTGAAGGTAGGCCTTGTATCAGTCTGCTTTTGACTAGTGCAGTTTGGTATTGGCCCGGCCAGCAGCTGTTACACATTGTCTGTTATTAACATATTGTAGTAAGCTGTCCCCTGGTAAAAAGATACCTAACTGTTGGGTGCCAGGGGGGAGCTAGAGAGCCCACGACCAAGATGGCGGGGTCTGTGTGGGCTCTCTGTAGCCTGACAGCAGAGGACGAAATCCGACCCTCCAGGACCCAAAACGGCAGACTTGTGGAAGGAGCTCTGGGAGATCCGGGGCAGCAATTGGTGCAGTTTGGAGGCCTGGTGTGGCTGTTTTTGGGCAGGTGTGGAAGCGGCCTCTGGGACTGAGGTGGCTGTGGAGTGGTGGCGCGGTGGAAGGACTGGGTCAGGCGGCTCTGCTCGGGCTCGAGAGCTTGTGCACCGCTGGACCAGTGTTGCCTGTGGGATCGCGGTGCGTGGAGGCGACCGCAGCCGTGTGGTGATAGCCCAGGGATTGGCAGAAGAGTGTGCGGAGCCCGGTGCAGGCAGAGCCCTGCTGTGAGGGCGGGGAGGAGCGCCCTTTGCTGCAGAGGGTGTCCAGCTAAGGGCCCCAAGAGGGACTGGGGCGCAGAGTACCAGTTCAGCGGACGGTGCCCTGGGGCTGAGGTGGCGGCGGCCGGAGCGACTGAAGTGGTGGTGGATTAGCGGACACCCAGTTGGGAGAATGGGTCCGGTGGCACAGCTCAGCCCTGCTTTGGCCGGAGTGCTCGTGCGCAGCCGGCCCAGCGGAGACGAAGGGACAGTGTGGCTGAGGGGGGAGGTGAGGAGGCTGTGGTCAGCTGGGCGGCATGGATAGCCGGCAGGGGAGAGTGAGTGGAACTCTGCATGTTCGGTTTTGGCGGGTTTCCCCTCCCCCGCCTTCTGGAGTCGAGGGTGACCGGCTGTGAGCCCTGGCGGGTGCGGAGAAGTGGTGCTCTGAGCCAGCGGTGGAGTGGCAAGGCCCAGGTGGCCTAGGGCTGGAGAGGAGGCAGAGCGTGGAGGCCTTGGGTGCTGGTGACTGCAGTGGCCAAGGTGCCTGATGAGGTTGGTTTGACGCTGACAGTGGAGGGCTCGCTGGCTCTGGGCTGCCTATTGCTGGAGTGGTGCATAGGCCCCCTGAGTCTGACACTACTTGTTCTTGGGGGAGCAATCTGCAGATGCCGGCGGTGCAGCGCCTAGGGGGGCGGTAGGGGCAGGTGGACACGGGAAGCCTCGGGGCATTGCAGCCGGCTACACCCGGGGGCTAGGTACGTTGCTGGAGCAAAAACTGTATTGTGTGCTGAAGGGTGTGAGGGGCCACAGCCCAGGAAAGCAGGCTTGAGAGGTCGCGGACTAGGAGGGGGGGGGCATCTAGTGAATGATAGGGGCCTGTAAGACTTTGTAGGCTGAGCGGAGAGGAGGAGCTTGATCCTTTACGCACAGAGGGGCTGGAACCAGTGTGCGGGGCTGCTTGGATACTGGGCCAACTTGGTTGGGTTACTGGACTAATTTCAAGGAAGGGGTACGGTTGGAGGACACAGGATCCGGAAGGGTGCATGGCGGCCGACAATGGGAGGACATTGCTGGTGATGGGTGTTAAGAAGCAAACTCGTTTGCCGTTCACGCATAGGGAGGGGCCTCGGAGGGACCAGGAATCACCCTGGGGACAGCTCAAGCCACTATGGGGCAAGCAGAGCACCTCGCCGAGCCATCAAAGGGCCTGAGTGAGGATCCCCCCCCCCTTCTGAGTTGAGTATGATCCTGGCTGAGGTGCGGTCCAGGTTCGCTGCTATTAACTCCAAGCTGGATGGACTGACATAAGGTGGACAGGATGCAAGAAAGGATCGATAAAAGCAGCAGAACCTCTGAGGTGGAGACTTGGGGGGGGGGGGGGGGGGGGGTGCTAGAGGATACTAGCAATGGACAGCCCAGACGGTGCAAGAATTGAGAGGTGAAGGCCATTAGGGTTAAAAATGAGGACCTCGAAGCGAGGTCGCGTAGGAACAATATAAGGGTGGTTGGAATCCCAGAAACTGTCCCCCAGCGGAATCTGGAGGTGTTCATGGAGACTTTTATCAAGGATGTTCTGCAGGGGCCTGCTTTGTCCTCGCAATTCTTAGTAGAGGGCATACAGGATTACGATAATGCAGGTGGTGCCAAGGCCGGTCATTGCTAAGGTAGTCAATTACCGTGACCGGGACGCCATACTAAGACGGGCAAGGGATTTTGGGGACCTCACGTATGAGGACAGTAGAGTAGCCTCCTATCCTGACTTTACCACGGCAGTCCAGAAGGCCCATATGTAGTTTGCTGCAGGGAAGAGGATGTTGCGTGAGAAGGGTCTGCAATATTCCATGCAGTACCCATCCAAACTCAGGGTGCAGCACAATGGGGGAACTTATTTATTCACCTTTTTGCCGGCTGCACATGAATTTATCGAGAACCTGCCACATCGTGAAGATAAGGGACCAGTAGAAGGCCCGTCAGCCTGCGCTTGACGATATGTAACAAGGCGTATCTGTCATGGAAAGGAAATCAAGGAGAAGCGGGTTTAATCGGAACTCCCGCTCTGAAGGGTCAAGCTGGAATATAGCTAGTTATGTACCTAGTCAGTCCAGCAGCATGCATGAATGCTTTTGTCTCATTTTGTTTTTCTTTTTTGTGATCCTCCTCTGCTGTTAAAGCGTGGCTGGCCGCTTGGAAAGTGGTGTCCGGCGCCCCCGGCTAATGCTATTCACGCAGGATTGTTGGGGTGGGGGGAGAGGAGGGGTGATCACTGCAAGTTGGGGGTGGGCAGTGTGGGCGGGGGGTGGAGGGAGAGATTTGGGGGAGCACAATTTGCCCGGTTGGCAGGGGTGGGGTTCATGAAAAGGGTTCACATTGCATCGCAAAGACCATGGTGAATGACTGGGCAGAGCCACCTGGACAAGGTATGTCGCCTGGAGCTGCATTGGCTTGAGCCATGGTGTATAAGGTGTTGAGTTGGAATGTGTGGGGAATGAACGACCCGCGCAAAGCCAGAAAAGTTGTGCAGTATTGTGAGGCATAGCGCTTAGATAGTTTTGTTGCAAGAAACACCTCCAGGGACAGGGGAATGAATGGGTTGCTCGCAGGTGGGGTAAATGCAAGTTCTTTACTACATATTCATCATATTTGGCGGGGGTAATGGCTGATTCATAAATCGTTGGGATTCAGGGTCAGTGGGACTGAGATAGATCCGGTTGGAAGGTATGTTGTCTCAGGGTGTCTGGGTCAATCAAAGTTAACTGTAGTCAATATTTATGGTCCCAACGTGGATGATCCAAGCTTCTTTGAGGGTCTCCTGGAAAAATGCTTGAAATATCGTGATACGTATATCCTGTGGGTGGGGGATCTGAATTTTTATCTTGGACCTGGGGCTGGATTCTGGAGAGAAAGAGGCGCACATAAAGGCAGCGGAAGCGGTGTAGGGGGCTTTGGACGCTCTTACACTGAGGGATGTGTGGAGGGTGCTGCATCCGGGATTGGCAGGTTTTTCACACCACTCTACAGTGTATAAAACGTCAACCAGGATAGATTATGTATTGGGCTTCCCCCAGGTTATTCGTTGCACAGTAGGTTGTGAGATGCTACCTAGGACTCTGTCCGGTCACTCCCCAGTTTTGAGGTCAGTGGATCTGGGAGAACCGTTGCCGCGGCCCAGGTGGAGGTTTAAACCAGCAGCTTTGCAAGATAGCTCCTTCAAAAGTGATGCACACAGTGTGCTTAAGCATTACTTCCAGGAAAACGTTGGCTCGGTGCAGAGCAAGGGAATGCTCTGGGAAGCGTTTAAAGTGGTGTTGAGAGGGGGTGTTTATCTGCAGAGCACGGGGTGTTGAGGACAATACGGTGAGAACTCAATGCGGTCGAAGTGGAGATAAAGCAGTGGGAGGAGGTGGAGAGGCTGGGTTCATTAGTCGCTGGCCAAATTTAAGGGCTGGATAGGTTTAGGGCGCTAGCGAAGGGGGAGGTGCAGTTCTTTGCAAGACCTGCAAGAGCTTGCATATACTGTGAGGGGAGGCCAGGCAGATACCTTGCAGCTCTTGTCAGGGGAGAGCGGGGATTTGGGGAAACATGGCAGTGAGATCCAATAGCGGAGAGATCCTGGTGAAACCATGTGAAATAGCTGGGGAGTTCTGCAGGTTCTACGAATCCTATTATGCCGCGAGAGGCAAACATTCGGGTTCTGCATTGAGGGATTATATTGAGGGTGCAGCGCTCCCCCAGGTTTGATGCAGAGGCTGTGGAGTCCCTTGCTAGGCCCATAACGGTGGAGGATGTGCTGGGCACAATAAAAGCCCTACCCACCGCGAAGGCACCGGGCATAACTGAGTTTTATAAAGAATGGGGTCCGGAGGTGGCTAGCCATATGTTGCGGGAAGATACGATGATCTTTGTGAAGGTCTTGGCGGACCGACTCCTGCTACATGTCCTGCAAATAGTGCAGAGACCAAGCTGGGTTTATTCCAGGAAGGTTGACATCTTTGAATCTTAAGCGACTACTCGCAGTTTTGGCACAAATAGACCCGGGGACGTAGGCAGTGGTTGCACTGTTAGATGTGGAGAAGGCATTTGACTCCATTGAGTGGAAGTATTTGTTTGAGGTGCTGTCGTGGCTGTGAACCCCCCCATATTTTGTGAAGGCTGTGAACCCCCCATATTTTGTGAAGGCTGTGAGGTTGTACTCGGGGTGTAGTGTTCAGATAAGTGTGGGTGGGGTTTGGGCAGTTATTTCTGCTTGTGAGGGAGATGAAGCAGTGGTGCCTGTTTCCCCCATTGCTTTTTGCAGTGGCTATAGAGGTATTGGTGGGCAGACTCCATAGGCTGAATGGACATAGGGGGCTGGGCATGGGTGGGCAGAGGGAGTTGATCTCATTGTACGCAGATGACGCCATTATTTATATAAGGAACCCTGAGGCTAACCTTAAGCCCCTCGCACAGGAAGTAGCTGATTTCAGGCCAAATCCTCCCTTTTCCCCCTGAATGCGGTAACGACTCCTCTGACTAGCATGGAGGGGTTTGGGTGGGTACAGGACTTGGTTATGTACCTGGGGGTGGTGGTTAGTAGGAAGGCTGTCTGCTGGATATGAACCACAGGGAGTACTTAAGGTCACTGAGGGCAAAGACAGATGGTGCAAGTTTCCGCTCACACTTATGAGTCGTGTGACCATTGTTAAAATGGTAGTTGTCACCAAGGTCTTGTATATGTTTGCAAATATACCAGTCTGGCCCGGGAAGAGTTTCTTTAGTGAGATAAGATCTCAGCTGATTCGCCAGACCTGGTATACCAAGGCCTTGTGGATAAGCTGGGAGATTTTGACACAGCCATGGGAGCGGGGAGGGATCGGAGCCCCAGATATCGAGGCATATATTCTGGCGGCCCAGTTGTCTTTTGCGAGGTACTGGATGTGGGAGAGGTGGGGGCCACCGCATGTGCATATTCAGAGGTTCGGTATACCCCTACTCGCTGCAGGGACTCTTGGTTTCGGGGAGAGTGGCTGTCCAATGCAAGTTCAACCCCGTGGCATGTACGGTGCATGCTCGGAGGCGGGTTATGAAAAGGGTAGGAGTGGAACACCAGGCTATAGCAGATTGAGGCCCTGGCGCCCCCGTGCAACAAGTCCATAGTAGGGGAATGGAGAGGTGCGTAGGTATTTGGGGGTATGATGGGCAAAGGTCCTTAACGCACATTACAGTATTACAGGATGAGGACGGCCTTTAAAGAATGGTCACTGGTTTTCCCAGAGTTCCCTCTGACTATGCCCCTGATGCATTACATGTGCAACTCCCAGGGATGTAGGGGAGTGGTATCGACAATATAAAAAAATGATACTGGCAGATACACACCGCGATCCCCCCCCAAGCAAAGGGCACTGGGAGCGAGAAAGTGGGATCACCCTTGGACAAGCAATGGGGGATACTATGTGAAATCACGCACACTGGGGCGTTCAGTTCAAGGTTGCAACTGATTTAACTTAAGACACTCCACAGGGTCTGTCTAGCCAGCGCATAAATTTGATGCAACAAGGTCTGAATCCTGCCCGAGGTGTAGGAAGGATCATGCGGACATGATCCACATGCTATGGGAGTGTCGCTCTGGGCCCCTTTTGGGAGGGGGTGTTTGAGATCGTGACGGACATCATGGGACAGAATGTTCCGCGCACGATGTTGTGGCATGCTGGGGCGGTCTCCGGGTTTACCCATGAAGTGTAGTAAACTTTTGGCTTCTTGTACGATTATAGCTAGGAGATGCATCCTCATGAAATGGACACATTCCTCCCCCCTGGAGATGAAAGGGTTGTTGAAGGACCTACTTTGGCTGAGCAATACCAATAGACTATGCTGCCCTGTGTGGACTGCAGAATAGACCTAAGGACATATGGGGCCCATTGACGGCGTCTCTGCTGGCAAGGATGCGGCTATGGAAGGACGGTGGGGCGGGAGGGTGTATACTCCCGCACCCGGTAAACTGAGTTGTGGGGGTTGATGAACAATCAGCAGGTGTCAAGTGAGCCCTATAGGTTACATGGCGTAATCTGTTATCCAGCTGCTGAGCATGTATTTCACTGTTGTAAATGACAGGGTTTGAGATGGGGATGTGATCCAGTTAATAAAGAGATGTTTAAAAAAAACTGTTGGGTGCCAAGCTCTTCTTGCTCAGGTGGGCTAATACTACTCAGTTGAGTAGTGAGACCTGATGCATGTTATAGTTGAGCCCTGCAAAACGATGTTAATGAGTAAATGGGAACGGCAAGATGCAAAATTGGATATTTTGATTCCTACAGATATTGGTGTAGTGCATATGGCTATGTGGTTCCATATAAGAGCCCAGAGGGGTGGGCAGTATGTATTTAGTGTTCGTCCTTGAAGAAAGGGGGGTTCTGGGTAGGGGTGACGAGCATTTTCTTACCAAAAACGGGCAATTTTGGAAAGTTAAAATGAGACACAGGACATCAAAGGCAGAACTATAAAATGACATGAATCGCTAAGACCACAGACCGAGGTATGTTTTCTTCATAAGCACCACCATTGTCATTTTAAGTCCATTGCAGTGTTTGAACTATTTCAAGGACATTTTAAGTTGTACCTTTTCAGGGATATTTGTCTCAAGTCTTTTGTAGTCACCTAATAAAGTATGATGGAAAACTACTGCATTCTAATCCAAATCTAGATGTCCTTTTTTTTGCCATTTAATTTTCTGCCGGTGGAAGGGGGTGCCCATGGTTTACGCTACTTCACAGGGTCCTTTCCCAGCTGCTGTAACTTGGTTTACACTAACAGAGAAGTGCTCCGATGAAAGCCTGGTCTTGACACTGACCTTTCACTGTATTAAAGAAATGTGTTGGGGTTGGGTAATCACGTGGGAAAACTGGAACTGTCTCAAAGCCATTACTGGTCACAAAAGTTCGGGGGGGTTGTACTGGTGCTAGATTATGGACACATTGAGTGGCTAGTGTGATTAGGGAATGCTAGTGATCAGGCTGGTGCTGTTCTTGTTGGTTGTATGTATCTTTTTCAATCTAACCAGAATAAAGGCCTATATTGGTGAGACTATTTCAAGGTGGAGACAGTTATGCAGAAGGTTTCATAAAGATGCCGCTTTATTTTCAACTACATAAGCTCAAAATGTGGTCTGTAAAATAGCACCATAATCGGTAATAGAAAAATCTGTTTCAATTAGGTTGCTAGACCCCTTTCAAGAGGTTGAATTAAGTTATTGGGTAATACGATGGAGGTGCTAAAGGGGATTTTTTTTAGACTGCAGGAAGTGTCTGGGGTGGAGGGGAGATGCAGCTATTCTGGTTTGCTAGTTTGTCTGCTTGTGGGATTTCTGGTGGTAGGGGGTTGGGCCTTGTGGAGTGTCTGCCCTGTATATAAAGTGTCGCCCCAAGGGCTGAAATTGAAGTCTGTTGCTGTGTGGCAGTGATCTTTACTGTAAGGGCATTAAGCCAATATACTTATTTTTAACTGTTCTGTCAGCAACACAGGTACAGGGCACAGTGAAATGGTTCAACGTCCGCAACGGCTATGGATTCATCAACAGGTACTTTTTCTTAAGTGGCCAGATTCTTGCGGCTCAATGGCTGCTGCGTGCACGTTGATAGTTTTTTGTTTCACCTGCGAGAAGGCAGTGTTATGAGAAGGGGTTGAGTTGGGGGCGGGGCAGGAGTGGTGGTAGCAAATTAGTTCTTCCTGGCATGATATTTAGACACTTTGCTTCATTTTACAATGCTCTATTCCAAACTTGCTGTTCTGTGAAGTCCCTGTTCAATTGGCAAATTTAAAAACTAATTGGAAACGCCCTATCTGCCAGTGGGTATTGATTCCCTATCAGCTACGGTGTTCGACATTTCATTGGTTTTTGACAGAGCTTCAGGATGCATGATTTGCCAGTGGAAATTCTTGAAGGGTACACTGCTAGTTACCCAACAATTTTAAACCGGGCCACTCTGGTGTTGAAACTCCCTGTTGATATCTCACTCTTGCAAACAAGAGGGCAATGCAATTCAACCCCTCATTTTTCAAGCCTCTCAAGTTGAAGTAGGGACACATTTGACCCACTCTATAAAAAGTAGTTGGTATAATGCTGCTTGCTCTGATTCACAAGCTTCTCACCGGGTCACAATCCGGTTTGTATTCAAGGGCCACAGTCTGACTTCAATATATTTGCAAGTTGCCCATTAGATTTTCACTTAAGCCTGCAGTAGGGAAAGCATGCCACTACCCTAATTTCTTTCTCTTCTCCCTGCAGGAATGACACCAAAGAAGATGTCTTTGTGCACCAGGTGAGCACTTTCCGCTCTGCTCTCACATCAAAGATGGGATTTATATTTGTGCTACTACTAATCAATAATTTTACTTGGTAACATTCTGGTATTGAGTGACTACTTTATCATGTTTTTTTATGGGGTTTTGCGATCGGATTCTGCCATTTGGTAGTTTCACATTTCTAGTGCAAATGCTGCTCTTGCGGTGTGGGCTGGTGCTGCGGATAGTCTGTTATTCACTTGTGTGGGTCAGTGTGCACCACACAAGATACGCAAGAGCCAGTTTATTTGTAAAGTGTAATCTTTGTGGGATTTCATCTGTGCTTTATTACATCTAAAGACTTGATACATTAATCGGTTATTGTGGTGAAGGGGATAGGCGGGTGTAACATGTACACCCTTTAAAGGAGCCAAAAGGGTGTGCGGCATAAAATTGCTAAATCACACACTGCATTATAATGTAGTTGAAGTAGAATGCGAACCAGTTTAGGCAGGCCATGCACAGGCTTTTTCTCAAGCACAGCTTCACCTGTTCAAAATAATGGCGTTTACGGAGTTTCACCAGATGCTGCTAAAAATGTGAGCCTTTGTTATTGAGTTTTCTTTTGTTTCTATTCTGTAGATCTACCACAGCATTAACATTTCATTTACCAACTGCCCATTACAAATTATTGTCATTTTCTTGCCCCGTCTGTTATGTTGTAAATGGAAAGTGGTCGTGGACATGATCTGCTGTAGCCACCTGGGAGTCAAATTTGAATGTGCATTCTCGCGGGCATGAGGTGAAATCTAGCAGAACAGGCTTGTGTACAGCGTAACTCGGATTGGCAGCTAGATTGCAAAGCTTTTAAGGCTGTCCCAAATGAGCGGGCACTTCCACAGTATCATTGTACTTGCTGCGCCTCGCATCTGCCCTGAAGTATGTTACTTGACAACAAATACTCCCTGAATGTGTTGGTTGTTTAGCAATAATTTATATTCAGTTATTAAACTATTTCTGGAAGTGCTAATCTTGCCAGGAAAACTAGCCCTTTACATTAAAAAAGAAATTAAATCCTGTCCTAGTTATAAAGCACCTGACCAAATAAGGCCAGTGCCCCAACAGTCTGAAACACACCGTCACAAATGAAGACATTTTTTGTTATTTTTAATCTGATTAATTCAAAAGTCCACTTTTAGGGTTCCTTTTTGCTGAGTCCTAAACTATTTTTTGTATTTTTTTTTTTGTTCTCTTCTGCTGAACGAGGTAGTACTCTATTGAAACCTCCTGCAGCTGCAACTCCTTTGCAGTCTATATGGCTACCCGGGTAGGGGGTTCTCCTTGAGAGCCTCATTTTTGCCCCTGGGTCACTACTTACCCAGAAAGTGTTGGACTAAATTGGTGGTCATGTTTCGGCTACTCCATCCTGTAGCCTTTTCTACAGTGGTAGCCTAATCCACATTCATGGTGGCCATTGTGCTACCAGTACATTTTAAGTCCTACACCCTGGCTATTGTGGTTTGCGTACCTCCTGGAAAGGTCAGAATTGTCGACTCTTAACAGAACCTACAAAGGCAGACTTTGACAGATGTTTTAGCTGGATGAGGGTATCCCAAACTACTCGACGTTTATGGTGTTTGGCTGGTAAATCCTTGATATTCTCCAAAACTTTAAATGTGGCACGGTTGTACCTTGGTCGGCAGTTAAACCTACCATGTGTGTGGGTGTATACGTAGGGAGACCTGGGGTAATTATGGAGTTTTGTGCTGAAATTACCTTGGAATAAGCTGGAGATGGAATGCCTGAGGGACCTGCTGCTGGTTCTCCTGCAGGGCTTCTCTTCCCTGAAGTGAGCGGTGCTTGGTGCTGCTTTGCCAAATTCTCTTCTCCCTCATGGGGCATCGTCTCAGTCCTGTAAGCTGTTAATCAAGACTGTTCCTGTCATGATCCTTTCTGCTCACTGGAGCCACTTCTGACATTCTGTTGTGCCCATTGCTGCTGTCCCTTTCTCATCAATGGGAGCCTTAAAACATCCTTTGTCTTTGGCTCTGTGAATCTGGGCCTGCACCTTTCACGACTGCAATCCGAACCAGTCTGGTTCCCTTGCAGCCATCCTTCAGCAGGCCATCTGATAAACTGGTGTCTAGTCTTTTTCGATGGGGTCCCCCCAGATGCACCGGCTTGGGTATCTACTTGGCTCCAGTAGCCTGTAAACTGCCTTTGTATGAACTATTTCAGGAATTAAATGTTGGGGTTGTCTTTATGTACCTGTAAAAACTACCTGTCATTGGTTCCTTAGGGTCCTGTAGCCCTAGAAGCATGCAATGCATTGTCCGACGAGCAAGCCTCGTTCATTGCATGAGTGCTAATGAAGATGCATAAGAGGGCCTGTTTAAGCTGCAAGGTTATGCACAACTGGTGCAGTTGCAGTTACAGCAGCAGTAATTTAATAAACTTTTTAAATGTATGAATTAGGCAATAGTCGGCCTTACATAAGCTTTTACAGTAGCAGATATTTCATGAAGCTATAAATGCTAAGAAATGTATTTTAGAAGTAATTTTGTAAGTGTCAATGGAGCTGTTAACAAGGTTTGTCAGGGATTTGCTTAACGTTCTTTGATTCTCCTGATGGGCATATATTGATTTCCCTGTGCTGCCGTGTGGCACTGTACATTTGGTAGAGTTTTGTTGAATGTTTTCATGGTGCTTGTACAGTACCACAGGTTTAAATTGGTGGCGCTGTGCAGTCTGGCACAAGTAATGTAACTGCAGGCAAGCTATTGTGGTTTGTGAAACGTAGGACATTGAATAGACTTTATCCTGGGCTTCTGCAGGGCAACACGTTTTTGTGAACACACAAATCCTTAATATTCCCATCTCCCAAACTAGAACAGCCAAGAAAGTACGACAGAGGCCTGCAACACAAGCAAGCAATATCCAGCGAGTGTAGATCAACCATTTTGTAGAAGCCAAGGCTGCCGATTTGGGGCCCGAGTACTAGAATGTAGCCTGTTAGAGCATCTTTGTCTAGTTTGGTATTTTGCATTACAGGGGAGGCAGGCACCAGCACTTGTGCACTGTCTTGTGCAGTTGGGCACCAACCTTGGATGTATGATGGTCCAGTACTGTTGGCCATTTATTGGCACTGTGCCACCTGGCACCAACACATGCCTACAACAGAGTAGACAATTGGTTAATAGGTTTTTGTGTAGTCTGTTACTGTTCATGTCTGTCATGGTTCTAAAGTGTTTATGCAGTGTTTGCTACACAGTTGTCATGGAACTCAAGTTGACTCCTTAATCACGTGCGATCCTGTACAGTTTTACAAGGGACACTGATGGCCTCAAAGCATTTGCATAGGAAACACTAAAATCTTGGAGCGACCTGCGAATGAAAATCGATTTGCTATGGACACATCCCATCCTATGGTCATGTATGTGGGCACTCACTGAAAGAAAAGGGTCCAGAAGCAAGAGATGCTCTGCGTGGCTGTTAAGTACATCCCTTCCCTAGATCCCAACACAATCTTGCAACTGCAGTCCCTCAAATGGCATCAGGTCTGGTCAAGTCGTCCTTGTGTAGTCTGAAAAATTAAATCACACTGACCTTGTAGGCTTCATTGCTGGTGTAAACGGGGGGATATATTGCTGACTGGGTTGAAGGGTTTTATACCATGCAATCTAGATTGGAGGCATACAGTGATCTCCAATAGGCCATCATCTCTGTTAGAATCTACGAAGGTTAAGGAACACATGAGAAAAGGAGACCAGCTGAAAGAGGGTGCTGTTCCTCCCTTCAGGTACTGCTCCCTTCAGGTACTCCCTCGAGTGATTCAATCCATGGCAGAGGCTGCAGTTGTCGGCATTAGATTTCCTTCTGGAGTTCCTGTTGTCCTTGGTGTGCCCACCCCAGATCAACACTTCAACAGCTGGTGGTAGTGGATTTAAATTGTGTATCTTCCAATCTAAGGGCTTACCTATGATTAGTCGGGCAGTTCCAGCTATCCCTCTACCTCTGATGCATATGGTATATCCAGTGGCTGGTGCAGCTGCTCGCAACGTTCTTGCTGATAAACTGCAAGATTATTATATTTAATATTTTCTTAGTTTGGCTGTTTATTTGCTTTAACGGATTTGAGTTAATCCACTGCTGCTGCGTATGACTGTACGCCCTTTTGCATTTTCTATTTCTCCATTTATGTAGTTGCTTGTAGCTGCTTTCTGGCAGGAAGTTGCCTGGCTTCCTTGGAGCCCTTGGGTCTCGTGCTGGGCTGCTTTCATTTATTTTTTGACTTGGATTCATCCTACTGATTCTGTTTACACTGCCCATTTACCATCAGCTCTGATTGGATAGCAGTGATAGAATGTGTCCCTGATCTGCCACACCTCGAAGACACAGCAGACTAGGGCACTGGGAACGGGCCTTGGGCACCGAAGTCACACCAGTCTTGCCAGTCTGCGCCCGTTCAGGCCTTGAGCAGTCTTTCTACTACTGATTTAGCTCCCGTAGCCTCTGTCTAGTTATACTTCGTCTGGCTTACTCTGCATCTTGCTTCCATCTTTTACAGGATTATGTACCCGTCACATAAACCTGTCATTTTGCCTCATCTGGCCCCTCATTGGTGCAAGCCCTTACAGCTGAATGAGATCCTTTGATGCGACGAGTGTCATCACCCAGGGGGTGGTGTCTCCCTCAAATTTAAATCTGCTCTCATGGCTACTTTAATACCAGTTTCTTTTAACATCAAGATTGAATTGCTTTTAGCTCGGGGTATCACTTGGTCAGTCGTAGCTCATTTTTATCACCCCCTCTCCTAAACTCTGCTTTTGTAGAATCTTTTCTTGATTTTGCTAATAGTTTACATATGCATTAATTATGGCTGGAGATTTGAAACCAAACGATCCAGCTGTTCGCCTAGCCGCTCAGTTTGTTGCAGCTGACAGATTTAGGTTTTACATATTGTCAATCTACTCACCAGCTTGGTAATGCGCCATCTTTTTTCTCAAGAGTTATACTTTTCCTGTTTTTTGTATCACGTGGTCAGATCATTTTATGCCATTTAATTTGAGTGTTCATCTAAATTTTGTTCTCATGGGATGTTAAAGCGCAATTGGTGCTCTTTATTTAGTCTCCTATTAATGAACTGTCTCCTCTCAAAACTTTGATCATAGTATCACTGCTAATTTGCTGGCCTCATTGAAAAGTATTAAAGCATGCAGCTGTCCATCAGAGTGGTTTAATGAGTACCTGAGACGCAGACAAGCTGAGTGCAAATGATGCTCCTCTTAATCTAATGATAAATTGGTGCTGTGCAAAATCACGTCTAACACAGCCATTCATGAGAAGTGTACCACCTACACCTGTCTTACTGAGACAACTCTTAATCAGCGTGACTGGTTTGACCGGCAGGTATGCTGTGGATGCTTGGAGCTATTTCTCTGGTCTCTTGGTCATGCTTCCCTTCCACCCACGGGAATAGTTGTGGCTATGAATAAAATGAAGCCTGCCTCCCCCAAAAATACCATTCCCATACATATTTATGCTGGCGATCGCCCCTATTGTATGTTGTGAATCATTCTTGTTTGGTATGATTCCACTCTTAAAGAAACCATCTTTAGATTTGAATGTTCTGGCAGATTCTCGCTCCATCACTCTTGCCATTTTTTATGAAACGATTTGAGTAACTGATTTTTTTTTCCTTTGGAAAATCATCTTTCTGCCCAGGCAGTGGCGCGGAAAGTGTGCTTGTCTTGATGGTGGACTCTTTGGACTGTCTGATCAGGGTGGAGTGGGTGCACTGATTTTACTTAATCTGTCAGCAGCATTCAATACGATCGACCAGTCCACTCTGTTCATCCACCTGTCGGGGTCTGGCCTTTCAGGGACAGTTTGATATTTCCTTTTCTTACAGACCGTGCACAATCTCTGCCTCCTTTTCAGTCTGCCCTATCACCAATTTTGTTCAATTTTGCTCAATGTCTACATTGAGGCGCTGGTTGGACTCATCCACAATGGCCTCCGGTGCTACTCCCGCAAATTATCTTTATATCTTTGAATCATGACGCTGCATTTCAGCTGAGGGGTTTGCTTGGAGTCAGTGTGATGTTGGATTAGTAATAGTATGTATGTTCAGCAAATTGGTAGGTGTTCCCATTGAAAGATAATACTGCCTTGATCAAAGCTTAAGTGCTAGTTAAAGAATACTTGCCCCGATTTGGGTTTCCAAGCACTGTTTGGAGCGATAAGTGTTAATTTTAATGCCACAATGGATTTGATGTAAGGCTTTACGCATTAGGCAGAAATGTCATTCGATCTACCATCCCCAAGCAGCTGGCTTGGCAGAGAGAATGAACTTTACTTAAAAAAATAAACTGGTGGGTATGTGCTTGTGCTCTGGGATGGGTAGATGCACTCCTACTAGCGTTCTCCATGAGAACTGTTGTGCATTCAGGTGTTGGATTGTCTCCTTACGAAGTAGTCATGGGCCGCCCAGCTATTGTCTGGGGCGTGCCAAATCCGAAGAAACTAAGTAGTGTAACTTAAATTTTAGTGATGGATCACTGTAAGGAGCCAAATAAAACATTGTCTGTTCTCTGCAAACAAGTCACTGACAAATTGCCAAAACCACTGGTGGGGCCAGGACACAGCATTCAACCAAGAGTGGGTTTAAATGAACTTTCAGTGAACATCTGGGTTTCAGCCCAGGTGGAAGGGCCCAGTGCAGGTGTTAGTAACAACTGACTGCTTTGAAGTGCTCTGGCCAAAAATTGGGTCCACTCCAGTCATGTGAAGCGTGCACCATCCTTTTTGTTAACTCAGCCCCCTCCTGGTGGCAAGACTATTGACTTTTGTAATTTTAGTCCCAGACCTTGCTGGAGCAATAGAGGAACTGCGATATAACTTGACTCAAACTATGAATCAACAGCTACTGAACTACACACTGAAGAGGAATACCTTTCAGTGTGGGACAGCCACCAGGTGGTCAAGCCCGCCATCTTTAATGGACTACTTGGAGGGGTGAGGGGGTTAGGTAGTAAGACACACCATAAAAATTACAGCAGGATTACAAGCTGTGCCTTTGCCTTACCTATTACGTGGTTAACAAATATAATGGGCCACGCGAAGAGCATACCGTCATATTGCTCCAAAGCACACCCATGAAGGACAAAGACAATGTATACAACAAAGACTTTTATGTATACAATGTTGCTTGTATCATTTGTTATTGGAGGGTGGTTATTGGTAGAATATATTGTGTATCCAGTTGTCTACAATGCCACTATTGCTGTGCCTACTTTATCCACTGTACAGATACCACTGGGAGACATTTCTAGATTAAAATGCTGGTTTCACCATTGCATAACACACATGAAATCATTAATGGAAGTAACTGTTATGTCTGTATTACCCAGCCTATGTTGTCGAAGGCCTCCCGTTGCAGCTCCCTTTACCATTCTCCACCTCATGTTATGCGCTAAATCTAGCTGTGGCTAGAGGCCTCCCTTTCCTCAGCATATATGCCAAAATAGGTAGCACCAAGCGCAACTCGCAGGGATCCCTTCAGTATCTTCAGAGTCACTGCATAATGGAACCTTCCCACGAATGGACTTGTTACCTAGGGAATGGCAGGAATGGTCCTTCCTTATGACATGTCCTACAGCAATCAAACCTCTCAAATGCCTTACTATGCACCAACTCTCCATGTAAGGAGCAATATTGGCTTAGGTAGTGTGCATCTCCAGCGATGGTAGAAAGGATATGGGTTTTACCTTGAACCATTGTACCTACCAGCCAAGGTGTTCAAAGGCACCCCCTCTATGTAGGTGAATCACTGTTTTATTTGTGCTACCAATGCATATGCTTGTGTGTACCTTCTGACTGGGCAGGGCGATGCCACATGGGGTTTGTGCTGCCTGCTATTACAGTAAGAGAGCCATTGGTCTTCTCTCACGACATAGTTATGTAGTATAGGATACTGGACCACAGGTAATGGGAGATATTCTTAAAGCGATTATTCCCTGGTATGGCCCTTATGTTCAAAATATATACATAGATTGTCACGACTGCTAGAAGCCACTAGAAGTGAAACATCAGATGCCCTTGTTAATCACAATTGAGTTGAAAGCTGTGCGCTGTGTAGCAATGCAGAACAGTAGTACTCGATATGATTTTAGCGGAGAAAGGAGGCGTTTGTCAGATTATCGGGGGAAAATGCTGTTCATTCATACCAGACGCTTCACCCCTCAGTGTGGCATACCATTAATTTCCAGAGCACTCTTCCCTATGGGTACATTAGACATTGGTGAATCTTTATGGTCCTTACTGATAACATTTGTGTGGAAATTGTCTGTTTTTGACTTATTGGTCATTTTTCCTTTCATAAGTCTTTATATTGTGTGCCTGCCTTGTGCCAGGCATTGGCATGTCTCAGACTGCAGTATCCACCTCACATGCTTTTATTGCGCAAGAGAGAATGTTATTAGAAATATGCTGCCCATAGATGTAATGGATTGACTTACTGATATTCAGTATGAGAACTATGTTCAAAGGACCGATTATGGAAAATTGTTAAAAAAAAGTAACTAAGCACTATGTAAAATCAGGGTACATTAGTTCTATTATCTGGTTAGGTTGCTTGCTTTGCAGAAAAAAGAAACCATTTGCTTGCACGTTCGCATTTATTCTTGGAACAGACTCCAGCAGTAGAAATAGCCAGGTGACAGCTGCATGTAGAAAACTGAAACCCTGGCCCAGTGCTCGTATTTAGCCTGAAGATTTAATGCCAGTCCTAATGCAATGTGCACCAAATGTATAAAGGTGGTTTGTTATCATAATAACTTCTGAAGAGACAGACAAAGCAGTTGCTGGTTGTCTGGGCCACGCTTAAGAGTGTTATAAAGTAAACTGTTTCTATGAAGCTTTGAACTCTTCTGTGCGTGTCATTAAGCTGCTTATAGACACAGGTGGGTATTATGAAAAGTCTTGCCCACATTTACCCTGTGATGTATGGTTCCTACCCAAGCAATTGGATCTTTCAGTGAGAATTTATTCTACAGGCAGCAGTGTTGCTCCTTAGTCCTTATTCCTGAACATGTACGCACTGCACGGCTCATTGTTTCATCCTTGCCCAATTGTGCGCTTCATTGTTATAGTTTTCAATGTACTGACTAGGAACATAAGAAGTTATCTATTTTGAACAGACTTGGAAACTCTGCTAAGCTGTCTCAGTCAATCCATGTGCAGTGTCTCGGTCTGTTATTACTTTGTTTTTGCATGTTTTCACTACAGAAATGCAGGCTTGGGAATGTGTTCACCCACCTTGACCAATCCATGCGTGGCATTGTCTGGCTGTGGGAAGTTACAGCTTTGTGTATTGTGCTGCTTTGCGAGAGCCTGGCTGATAATTCTGAGAGGATGAGGAATTCTGTTTCTCTGATGGCTAAATGTGTCTCGAGGCTACTTGTGGTTATTTAATTAGTGTAAAGGTTATAATTTGCTGTCATGAGTGCCCCTAATGGTTCCCTGACTAATGTTTAATGCTACAATACTTCAAGATATGTGGCTATACTGGTGTATAAGGTCTGCACTTTATGGCTTACTTTTCCCTCAGGGATACGAACTGAAGCATGGTTACAAGTGCATTTTTGGGCCTCGACAGGAAATTGTATATGTATGGCTCTGCTTTCTTTGTGCCGTTTCTTCACAGGGACGTTCAAACCTTGTATTGCCTTGCATGTTGGGGGTGTTGGATGTACTCCACAACAGCACTCTGGGTACTTAAGCAGTGTTTAGGTAGGAAATTGCTACAATGTCACTGTTCAAAAGGATTTGTCTTTTAAGATTAAGATGTGCAAGAGGGCTTACTAACCACTATGGTCCCAGAAAGTGGGGCAGAGCCTATTGATGGTACCTTGTTCTGGTCTTGGGAGGCAAAGACAGTGTTGAGCTGGACGCCATGGCACTTTTGCTGCAGTCAATCATAGATGGTTAGTCCGTTAATCCCACTGGTGGTCAGCGTTTGTTCACTGGTGCAGGCTCCCAGAGGGAGGAGTTGTCATTGGAGACAGTGAAACGGTATTCCAACAGTTTGAGCAGCGGTCGACGTGATGGCTTTTGCCGAGTCAAGAGTGTTCATGACAGTGAGTTTGATGGCTTTCCTACAGGCTAATTCAAGTTCAACTTTAGGCAGTTCCCATGAAGATTGAGCCTGTGGCTTGGGTTTTAGGTGGTCTGCAGCAATAGGTCGAGCCAGCATCTCTGTAGCTTGTAATGCAGTTAGCGGATTACCCTTTGCTTGGTGCCAAAAGCAACAGCACAGGTCTTGCTTTGGCACAACATTCCTACAGCTTGGTCTTCTAAGGCGCTGAGCCCCAATCCAGCGGCTTGGGGACAATGTGGGTCTTTCTGATGCACTTCCAGACCTGGGACCGCGGCTGACACATAGAGATTCCATAACCTCCAGTGAAGCCTTGGTCCAGCAGCCATTCGCCAGTGTGCCCAGGGATGGTTCGGTAGCAGAGCTGTCCTCTACCTCTACCTTTGCCTATTGTCTAACTCTATGGCAGTTGTCTATGAAGTGAACCTCATTCCCAACAGAGTTCAAAGTTGTATTCTTCCTGGTGTATAAAGATGAATCGAGGTAGGAGTTAAAGATCCCTTTCTTGTAAAAGCAAAGTGCCACAGGGGATTGGTCCAAAGCAAGCATGCTGCAAAATGTCCCAGTCTTTTTTTTTAACTTTATTGTTGGTGGTACACGTCGCCTCCTCAACATAACATTCCATACAATTCAACAATTTGGTTATCAAATATCGAAACAGTAAAAACATAGTCTAAACAGACATTTGCAGGTCCAGCCGGGCTACCAGCCGACCCCGATTCGTACAGGTATACTCTGAACGGAGCCCAGATGTCTTTAGGCTTGCAAGACCTCGGGAGTGACATTACATACCCTCACATTCATTGACATATGATAGTTCTTTAAGAAAGTGATTTGCGCGTGGTGCGTGTGCACTCTTCCATTGCTGTAATATACATTTTTTAGCCACTATGCATGCTACATTAAATCATCTGGTCACTTCCGAGGTCTTCCCAATGTCTCCGAATAGGTATTTTTGGGGTGTTAGGTCTGGTGGGATTTGTGTAATTTCTACTAGGATGGCCGCCACTTCACCCCAGAACCTGTGTATGGGTGGGCAGCTCCAATACATATGGAATGAGTCGACATGTTCGCTCCCACATTTCTGGCAACTGTCAGAACCATCTTGTGTGAATTTAGCTATCTTCTCAGGTGTGTAGTGCAACTTATTTAATACCTTAAATTGGATCTGGCGGAGGCCTGCATTAATGGACACCCTTTTGGTTAGATCACAGTATCTTTCCCACGCCTTGTCTGAAATGGTGGTTCCTAGATCAGCCTCCCATGAGATCTTAATCTCGTTTGTCGTAGGCATGCTTGCCTGCACGACTGCGTAGAGCCCTGAGACGCTAACTCCCACCTGGGTAGACAAAGCCGCGAGGCATGGGTGTGGGCGTGGTTCGTCAGGGAATAGAGGCCATCTGGCTTTAAAGGGCATCCGATGATATTGTAGTATTTTCAGTTGATCCCTCCCCATCCCAACTTTAAATTCCTGTTATGAATTTGCCATTGGGGTAGATATCTTTGATTTTGAATTCCCCCTCAGTCCCAATTTGTCCGGACATCTGGGTCATACGATGGTGCTATACCGGGGAAGTTCCAGAAGGGTGCTTCCGAGTAATGAGTCTTTAATCCAAGCCTACGAAAGAGTCTAGGCCATGCATGCACTGTTGTGCTGACCGGATCGATGGGCAATCATCCTTAGGTTTTTAAAAATTATGGAACATAGGTCGGTTGGGCGTGCAGCATGCTTTTTAATACCAACGTGAGGGGAAGTGTTCAGTTCATCATACCAGTATCTAATAAGCTGGGCTTGTGCCACCAGGTAGTATAGCTCAGTCTGGGGCAGATGTGCCCTGTTTGTTGTACGGCTCCACCATTTTTTTACCACATCATTCTGGCTGCTCCCCCGCCCCATACAAACTCCACCGCCAAAGATCGTAGGGCTGTGAAAAACTGCACCCGGCCACACCGGTATGTTAGTAAATATATATAGTAGTTAAAGTAGAATTACCATTTTCAGTATGGCCACTTGACCAATAAGTGAGATGGGGAGTTTTGTCCGTAGGCGAAGTTTGGTGGATATGCTACTCAACAGGTGTTCATGATTGTCAGCATAAAGGGAGGCTTTTTCACCGGACACGATGATTGCCAGATATCTTATTTTAGTGTGGGACCATTGCAGACCATGTGTGGTGTTCGGGCATTGCGCGGCGGGGGTCAGGGGAAATTTCAGATTTGGACTTGTTGGTTTTATAGCCCGAGTATTCGGCAAACTCTTGTATGGTTTCGATCGCCAGACCCAGATGTGTTTCTGGTTCTCGGATATATAGCAGTGTGTCATCTGCGTATAGGGATATTGATTGGGTTAGCCGGCCAGCGTGATGCCCCTCCGTCCCTGGTGTTCCCTGATTGGTTCTGCGACTGGTTCCATTGTGAGGGCGAATAGTATGGGGGGAAAATGGGCATCCCTGTCGCGTGCCCCTACCCAAACCAAACCAGTTGGACATCATGCGATTAGTCAGCACTCTGGCTCCGGGATCAGAGTACAACAGACCGACGCATCTCAAAGTATGGGCCAATACCAAATTTCTCAAGCACTTTAAACAAGTACAACCATGATACTGAATCAAACGCTTCTTCAGCGTCGAGTGATACAGCTACCGCCTGGACTTCTGGTTTTATCTGGGCCATGATTCCAAACAGTCTCCTGAGATTAAGGGCTGTCGATCTAGTGGGGATAAAGCCACACTGATCTGGATGTACTAATGTGGGCATATGTGGTAGGAGTCTCGTGGCCAGGATCTTAGCAAAGATTTTAGCGTTGCAGTTTATTAGGGACAAGGGTCGGTAGGAGGACATCTCGCTGGGTGGCCGTCTAGGTTTCAATAGTACTGTTATTATGGCCTCTCTCATTGATGGTGGCAGGGTACCCAGTTCTATAGCTTCCTCCCACACCGACAGCAGCACCAGGGTCAGTTCCTTGTGGAGCTCCTTATACAGCTCTGCTCCTAGTCCGGTGCTTTGCCGCTGGCTAATGATTTGATCACCTCTGTTACCTCAGTGGTCAAGGGTTGGTCCAGTGCTAGCCTGTATTCCATGGGCAGCGTCGGGAGAGTGATATTGTCGAGGTACATTTTCACGTCCTCTGCTGATTTCGAATCATGAGTAGAATAAAGGTCTGAGTAAAACCGGGTGAATTCCCTATTTAGCCCCTCTTCACTAGTGACCACTGTGCTGTCCCCTGTTAGTATGCTGGAGATTGGCGTGTGCTGCCTTTCGGCTTTTAGTAAGTTGGCTAAGGTACGACCTGCTCTTTCTCTCTCCATATCTGCGCGCTCTGAGGGGTTGACATATAAAGCAGTTCCCTAGTAGTTAGTTTATTGAATTCCAATAAGCTACAGTTGATGTCCGAGAGGATTTTATCATGTGTATCCGTGTATCGCGCTTCCAGGTTTCCCAGGCGCTTTCCACCTCCGCCAGCTCTACCCTAACGGCCTTCAAGATGCCTGTGGACTTGGAGATCAGTATTCCTCTCACCCATACCTTGAAGGCCTCCCAGAGGGTGTGATGTCTATCCACTGAACCCCTGTTGAGATCGAGGAAGTGTTCCACCTCTATATGTAGTGCATCAGCTACCGTTGCGTCCTTGAGAATGTCTAGTGGCATCCTCCATCTCCTAGTTGAGGGTTTTGTTTCCCAATGTCATTTCCATTGTGACAGGGGAGTGGTCTGATGGGGTGCGCGGGAGTATCTCAGTTATCTATCTGGTTCATGAGGCTTGTGGAGACCAACCAGTAATCTATTCTGGACTCGGTGTCGTGCACCGATGAGTAAAATGTGTATTGCCTCTTATGTGGGTGCAGCGATCTCCATGCGTCGACCATTGTCAACTGATAGGATTTGTTGTAACATCACTGCCGCCTTGGAGGGAGCTTGATGTTTTGTATTGGAACGGTCCAGTGTGATATCCAGGATTGTTAAAATCCCCCCCCCCCACAGGATCTGTTTCAACCCCATATATCTATTTCATGTACTACGTCTATGTAGATCTCAGGGTCATCTAAATTCGGACCATAGGTATTTACCAACACCACCTCCCTCCCCGCAACGCTACCCCATACTATGACGTCCTTGAGTGTCTACTTTGCTCTTACCAAATTGAAAGCCTACAGAGGGGTGTATAAGAGTGAGAACACCTCTTGCCTGTGTGGAGTAGTCTGTATAGTATCTATTTTGCCCCCAGTTCTTCAAAAAGTCTGTTTACCTTTTCGGAGTGCATGGGTTTCTTGCAGCATGATCACCTGTGGATGCCTAGTGACGTAGGCTCCCACCTTGCTTGACTTAGTTCGATTGTTCAATCCTTGGACATTCCATGTAAGGAGTTTAACTTCAGTCCCTTATCCCTCGCTCCGGTGTATGCCATGACTGTGTGCTAATATCCTGTTTCTTTTTCCTGTTATTGTTCGGAAGAATGTCACTTGCAGCGACGCGACCACCAATTTTAACTTGCAGAACCCTTCCAACTGGGTTCCCGAAGCACCCCCCCCAACTTGAATCCCATTCAACTCAACATAATTAAGTCTCACATAACAGAAAGAATGGTGAGGAGACCATTGTCCTGCCCCTCCAGAGCAGCCAACTCCCACTGTCTTGAGATACCCAGATTTAAGCTAACTAAAGCTGGGGGTAGTAGTTTCCCAGTGAAAGCCATGCAGTCTTGGAACGCATTACCTCTAGCCCTTAGAACTGACCAGTCCTACTCTAGCTTCGGGTGCAATACTCGAATATGGCTTCGTTCTAATGACATGATCCCACTGGACACCCGTCATATAGACCTATGTAACTTACTGTACACCCTCACTGTATTCTACTTGTATTTCCTTTCTTCTTCCCTGTATTGTACTGATACCATTGTGTAACTAAGATGTAAGTATCCTTGTACGTGTTGCACCCAGCTACCTAATGGTTCGGTGCGCATTACCAAATAACCAAACTTGGGAGTCCATCCGCCCCTGGGGCCTTATTGGTAGGTAGCATCTTGATCACAGAGTTCCTCTAGCATTATTGGGGCCTCCTGATTATCTCCGTCTGTCATCTCAGGCAAAGCGATCTCAGTTAATGCTTCGTGTATATCGAAGTCCTCTCCCTCGCTGGCGTCAGAATACAATCTATGGTAGTACTCACAAAAACTCATTCACCCCATCATGGGTATCCTGCATCTGCCAATCTATCCCTTGTATCACCCTTATTGCTTGTCTGGGGGGTCTCACTTTTGTATAGCCAGGCCAACAACCTGCCTGGCTTGTCACCTTCCGCGTGCGCGGTCTCCATATTTTTTAGTTTGCTACTAAGCCTATCCCAGTGTTCCCTACATTCCTGCTGCAAGTGATTTAAAGTGTAACCCCAGGGGACCCCAAACCTTCCTGCATTTGTTTCCAGCTTCCACTCCGCATTACATGGGTCTCGTACTATGGTGCTTTGTAACCCTTGTGATTTCGCCATCGCTGCTCCACTTACCATCACCTTAAATGCCTCCCAACAGTGATCCAGCTGAATCTACACCACCGCTATTGTGTTCGAAATACTCCTTTATGTTCCCTCAGATCTTCTGTAAACGCGGTCTTTCAGCACCTCGGCTCTGAGTCGCCATTTAGGAATTCTCACTCGTGGGGGGCATTACTGCCATGTTAACATCAGCGGTGCATGGTCCGAGAGAACCATGGCCTTGTAGTCCATGTAGTTCCGTGCGTCCATCCATGCTGTCACCTTGTTGTGCATCACTTTCAGTTGTATCGCGCTTCCTGCAGTCTCCTTTTGACAACTCATCCTGTCTCTGCACCAAGATGTAGTCCACGTACGCCGTGATGGTAGCGGGTCCTCTGCATATCGCCCCTCCCTTACGGAAGTGTTCCAGTATCTCTCTTCTCTGTCTTAGTAATTCAATATTTTAGCAAAGATTGGTCGTGGTGTGCCCCGGTCTGCGGGTGTCTGATCAAGGCCCTATGTGCCCTTTCCACAGCGAACCTGAGTACCATGGTTTCAACATAGTTGGTTGGGTCCAAGCCCTCTGCTCCTTCCGAAGACCTATGATGCGAATGTTTTCTGCGCGTCCGCCCTTCCGCCTCCTCGGCTCTGTACTCAAGATTGCGCACTTGGTTGTAGCGTTGAGACGACTTTGGCATTCGCGGTGCAGGTATTCGTGTTAGCTTTCACCTCCTTTTCCAGCACAGCTGTGCACTCCACTAGCTTCCTGACATCTTGCCTTAGAAGGTTTACATCCACGCTAAATGTCTATTTTTTGCTATTTAACTCTGCAATGCTGTGTCCATTTTGCTTGCCCATGAAGTCTTCAGTTCCGCTATGGTGTCCAGTATCTGTTGGTCATTCAGTGATTGGGATACTCCTGTTGCTTCTTGGGTCTCCGCACTTCTGCGGACGGGGATACTTTAGCAAAGTCCTCCAGCGTTGGTTGCTTCCCCTTAGGTTTCCCCACTTTGGACGCCATCTTCGCCCTCATGGTCCTGCCGTTCCGGCGGCTGGTGATGGGTCACTGATTCACGCCTGCTCTATTCTCATTCCCTGCACCTCAGACTTCCCCTGGTCTCCGTATCACCAGCACTCATTGGCACGATACTGGATTTAGATATGTTGACCTTGAGCCCCGAGAAAGAGCCATACACTTTGATGAGAGCAAATAGACTGGGAAGAGTCAGCTTAGTCAAGTAGGCCAAGATGTTGTCTGCGAAGAGACAACTTGAATTCCAGCTCGCTGCAGCGTACCCCTGATATCCCCTTATCCGTCTGAATCGCAATATCCAAAGGCTCCAGAGTATACAAAAGAGATGGAGGACACCCCTGACAAGTGCCAATGGAGGGGGACAGGTACGACAAGATGGTACCATTGACCAATACCCTTGCTACCGGACTATTGTAAAGGGCTTAGACCCACCCACAGAACCTACTCCCTAAGCCAAACTTCTGCAGCACCTTATCCATATAGGGTCATTTCGACACGGTCCAAGGCCTTTCCTGAGTCTGAGAGAAGATGGGCTTCCATGTCCTGCCTCGAAACCTCATGCATAAGGTCTAGCGTCTTCCGCACATTATCTGCCAATTGCCTACCAGAAACAAAACCTACTTGGTCCCCATGTACCAGCGTCGGGAGCTGTTTAGCCAGTCTATTGGCAAGATGCTTAGGCAAGATTTTAACATTGGTGTTAAGAAGCGAGATAGGGTGATAAGATTGACAACGGGAGGGGTCTTTCCCTTCCTACAGGAGGACCTCTACGAGGGCAGACAGCAGAGTGTGGGAGGACTCCCGTATCAAGAGCCGCATTAAACATTTTAGCCATGAACGGTGCCAGAACAGAATGCAATGTTTTGAAAAAGCAAACCGTGAAGCAGTCATCCCCAGGTGTAGTTCCCCCTTTAAGCGATGACTGTGTCAATTATCTCCTGCGGCGTGATAAGGGCCTCCAAGTGATCAACCCTCTCAAGGGGGAGACGGAATGGAGAGAGTCCAAAAACCGATCAATGTCGGTGCCGTCCCCCGTATAGTCAGAGTAAAGAAATTCATAATATTGCCGAAATTGCTCCGCTATCGCAACATCACTTGTAATCTTAACTCCCTCGTGGGACCAGATGGCATCCACCCTCCTATTCTTTCTAAGTTCCCTCAACATCCAAGCCAATATCCTGTCCACCATCTCCCCCCACTACATATACTTCTGCTTCAAAAAGGCGAGCTTCCGCTCTGTTTGGCCCACCAGAAGAGCTTTGAGCTTCGACCTTAACTGCAGTTCCGCTCATCTACCCGGGAGCATCTCCGACCTCAGCTTTCCCCCTGGCTGAATGGCGGCAATCTTCGCTCTGTTTTTTCTCCTCACTGGCTCTCTTCCTCCTTGTGCCCATCTCCATGAGGGTGCCCCTGATGGTAGCATTAAACGCTTCCCAGATTCCGAGACTCCCACCTCTAAGCCATCATTGATGGCAAAATACTCTTTGATGGCGCTCAAGAGGGATTGCCTCAGTTCTTTATCCTGCAGGAGGGAATCATTGCAAGACCATCAATTTCAAGGTGGAGGAGGCGGAACACCCAAACTGACCACAACCAATTCATGGTCAGACCACGGAACAGTTTCCACCCCAAAAGCCGACACATGTTTCCGCAGGGAAGAATCTCTATCGGGATATAATCCATCCTGGAAAGCGTCGTGTGAGGCTTGAAGTACGATGTAAAGAGCGGGTCGTGGCCTGGCTCGACAGTGTGTGGATCCACCAACCCCAGTTTCCCATTGACCCTACAAAAGGTGGCTGCCAATTTTCTGAGAACACACGTCAGTAACTGGATTGGATGACATCCTGTCCCTGTCGGGGCAGAGAACCATATTAAAATCTCCCCCCACCAAGAGAATGCCCTCCGAGAAACCCATAATCTTCTCCCTCATCCCGTCCTAGAATAGATATTGTGCTTCGTTGGGGGCATAGATCAACACCAAAGTCATCGTCCTACCCCTTACCTCCCCCATAATAACATATCGACCATCCTGGTCGGAGCGCCGAGCTCTGGGCGTAAAATGGGCCTTAGAAGACACAATCACAGCGCCCTGTTTCTTTGCAACATAAGAAGCAAACAAGTGTTGTATGGTCCACACTCTAAGCTTTGGTTCTTTCCCCTTAATCCAGTGGGTCTCCTGGAAGAAAAGGAAGTGAAGCTGGGGCCTAATAAACTCCCTAACCACCATAGACCTTTTGGTGGGAGAAGTTTACCCCCTTACATTTAAGGACCCCACAGTCAGTAGGTGAGGCGCCTCAACCATCATAAAAGGGAACTACTCCCCCCAATTCCCTCAGGGTGTCCCTCACTACCCCATATCGTGTTGTCAACTCACCAAAAATGATCCCTAAGGTACTCAAGCATCTGTGACAACCTTCAAAACCTGACATACATAACATCAAACCCAAAAAGGCTATCCCCTGCAACAAGTGCCCCCCCCCCCTCCGTCCCCCAACAACCCTGAGTGCCTAGAAACAAAGACAAGAGCATTGTTGCCAGACCAGGCTACCTGCATCCTCCCCAACCAGGCTCATTAAGACAGCACTTTACATAACAAGAGCCCCCTACCACTAGTCGAACTCCTCCAAATAGTACTCCTGCAAATTTCGCCCATACCCCTGGGGCCCCCTGCAAGAAGAAACAGCAACCAACACATTTCCATAGACTCTTTGATATGCCCCCCAGAGCCTCCAATCAGACCTCAAGGAGGTCAGGGGCCATCCACCAGCCTGACTAAGACCCCTTGTCAAGACCCCACCAACACCCACTGCAAACACCGTCACTTAGGATTAGACTCCGGGCAAGGCGGAGCCACCTGCCGGAACTTTCTATTCCCCCAAACCAGTCTCTTGTCCAGTAAACCATTTGACGCCCACTGGGGGTCCGCGAGGGCCCCGCCCTGTTGCTCTTGTCCTAGGGGCCACGTCACCCAAGAGTTCCCAGATTACTCTATGAATATCATCCTGTCACCAGAGAATATTTATAGCCCTCATACTCAAGAGAAAAGGGGTGACCCCACCTATCCCGAACTCCCTTGGACTGGAGCCACTTCGTTAATGGGGCACAGAGGCGTCTCCTCACTAGAGTGAGAGCTGAGAGGTCCTGATAGACTTTGGTGCCCTCCCACTCAACAGGCCCTCTCTTGCGCGCTAGCTCAAGGATCTTACATTTCTCTGCGTAATAGTGGAAGCGCACAAGAATTGACCTGGGACCCCTGGCAGGGGCGCCAGTCCTGTGGGCCCTATCAATTGTCGGCGCCGTAGTGTTGCAGTCATTAAACAGCTTGATCTTGTTGACTGTTCTAAGAATGCCGGACTGTGCCTCGCCATCCTGATCCAGAACCCCTACACTATCTTGCAATCAAGACCTATGAGGAGGAAGCTCACTAGCCACTGCTTCATCAAAGAAATCTCTGAACTCCTTATAGCACTCTGGCAACTCCCCAACTACAGCCCCAATAGTGTTAATGTAAAAGGGAGCCAACCTCCCCCAGCCTTTTACCTACGGATTTGTCTTGAATCTGAGGTGTTGAGATTTTGAACTGTTTTCTTTACAAAAATCTGATTTTAGATCAATCACTCGTCTTCCCCAATCAAATGGTTATAAAAAGTGAGCCAAGGCATACCCAAGATAATTCTTTATTGTGGTGCGTCAATGATCTCAAAAATCAATCCCTCACCATGACCCCCGTCATAATCCAAGGCAAAGTTCCATTGGTAATGGGCACGGAGGTTAAATCCAAACCATCCACCAATTAACATGCTCAACCAAAACCCTTTTAACCAATGGAATGCCTAAACTCTTTGACACCCCCCCCCCGGGTCCATACAGTTTCCAGTAGCCCCTGAATCAATTACCACATGACCACGTCCCACCAAATTCTTTTCCAAGAATGATACATTTATAGTTATGTGGCGCTGCTGCCTAGAGTGTTGGCAACTTGATGTCTTGTTCCCTGATGACTGGACTGGAATTTGTTCGGGGCATAAGGGCAGTGTCCAAGGAAAATGGCCACTCCTTCCACAATAAAGACAGATTGTTACGTCATCTTTCTTTTTCTTCCTTAGAAAGAGGCCCTCCTACCTTTCATGACACCTCAGATACCTAACCGGGGTCTATCTATTCTTGGATTAGGTTTACCTTCTCCAAAAAAAACCTACGCTCCCATCTCTTCACTTTGGCAAAAAACCAACTGAACCACAAAGTCCATTAAAGCCTCACGATGTAGTTCGATTTACCACTACTGATAAGGCATCCTTAAGTTTGTCTCAACCCTCTGTAAAATATAGAAGCTCTGTTCTCCTCAGGCCACTGACTTTCCACAACTAAAGTCTTGAACCATTATATAACTCGCTAGATCCCGGTTACTCTGTTTTAACTCTAGCAACTCTCCATCCTACTGCTTAGAGGATTAATGTTCTTGCATAACTTTATTTACTTCATGACACCCTGAGATAAACTTCAAAATTGCCTTTATACTCAATTAGTGTTCACCTTTTGATTTCCAGAAGGTTATTCGTTCTAGAGTATGATTAAAGATCCCTTCTAGGAAAGATAAGTGGCTCCTGTTTCCATTTGCTTTAAACAACAAATAAACTAAAGTTGGGTTCAGGTCAGCAGTTAACACTTTAGATTCATTGAACAGTCACTGAAAGAAAGGGTTCTTCTTAAGACACACATTGGTTTCAGTTTTCACTGGGAAATGTTCATTCAGGTCAGTGGCTGAACTACCTGAAATTCACCGAACAGTCTCTGAAAGAAAGAGTTCTCCTTATTTAAGCACACTTCTGCATGTAAATACGAACTCCAAATAAAGTTTTTCCATTGAGAAGAAACTTCATGAAGTTCCGAACAGTAGCCGCGCATTACACGCCTTTTTAAAATGAGAGAAGTAAATTGTTGCTTTTCATTGAACTGCAACTGACTGCAGTACCCCACTGTCGGTGCACACAATGTGCCTTTTAAATGAGGAAATATAAACATGAACTGTCAATTTCACATCTATGTCACCGTGCTTTCCGAGAGAATGAAATGAAGAAATAAACGCCAGCGCCAGAAAAAAAAGTGCAATGCTCACCTTATCGAGGAAACGAAAGCCGGGAGGAATTTCCTAATCTCACCTCAGGAAACACGCAGCAGTCGACTAAAGCGCGCACCGGAATCCTCATCTCAGTTGATCTCCGATCAACGCAGCAGCTGACTTCACTGGTATTAGATGCAGGCAAAAAAGGAAGCGCCTATCAAGGTAAGCGAAAAATAAGTTTCCAAGTGATTCTCAGTCAAACCAATTCGTGCACAGTTAAGTCAAAAGAATTGACCCCCAAGGACCCAAAATTCCTAACTGGTTGTTTAAATCAAGACAGAAGACAAGCTTTATATATTAGGAAGACATGGAGCTCTAATTAGCTTTAAAATGAGTTATTTCATAACAATCAAATCTTCTCTTCAATGAAGTCCTATAATCTTATGATGAAACTTGACTTTCTTCTTCCTTCAAGGTACAGATTTCTCTTGAGAACCTAGGCCCAAAACTATGGAGCAAACAAACATGCCCTGCATACTTGAAAACTAAAAAATAGACATTTTAGAATGTTTTGCATTGTCTTTTGTTCTCCCATCCATCATTCCTGACTCCTGTTACGTTCCTCCATCTTGGCTTGGGACCCCACCAGCATTCTGAACACCCAGGTTAAGGCCCAAACCAACTCCTTGGAAACATCACTGAAGATTGCAAATAATAAAAACTCAGTAAAGAGAAAGTGATCTACAAGGCAGGTAATAGTGCATGAAAACATACATGGGTTCTGATTAAAATAGAGCACCATGGGGAGCGGGGTAAGCAGTCTCACACAGACACATTTGGTAAAAAGGTGCTCTTTAGTTTGCTAAAGGCATTAGCTACTTGGGGCTTTTTTCCCCTTCATTTTGACATGAGGGAGTAGAAGGGGTTAACCTCTTCCAGGTCTTAGCACTCCCTTGAATATCAACTCCTTTCTTGGTGTTTATCAGACTTCCCTGGGCTATGTGCTCTCACATCCTTCTTTTCTGACACCCCTTTGCCTTTAGCACCTAGTAGTTTCTTGCACTTGTAAGCAGTCTTGCAAAGGTTTGACTCCTTGCGACACTGCTATGGCCAGGGATTCACCCAGCACTTTTATTTTAAAACTCGGATAACTGTCTACATCTGGCACCTCATCCACCATACTGCCCTCAGAACCATTTGCTGAGCTTTTGGGCAGCTATTGGGCCGTCTTAAGGGATTTCAGCATCTCATTTGACTGAAAGAATGGGTCACTTCATTGGTGCCTCAATTACGTAATGTTCCCATTGGTCTTATGCGAGAATTGGTGGATGAATTTGATAATCTTTTGCCTTGGTATGTAATTGAACGGATGTATACGATCTGCCCGCAAACGTTTTGTTCGCGGGCAGACGTCATGCATTGAAACAGCTTGGGCCCCTGTTTTGACAGTTCCTTGAAAACGGGGGCCTGAGCAATTTCTGTCCCCATCCATTAAGGAGGTAGGGGCACCCCACAACCCCCTTTTGACGTATGGAGCAGAGGACATTCCCGCAACCCAGCACCTCATGTTCAGGTAAGTAGGTCAAAAGGGAGAAAGGTGAAAACGTGCACCTATAATTAGGTCAAAAAGACCTAACGTGCAAATGTAAACTATCAATTGGGTAATTCCAATTGAACCAGTGGAGGCTTCCACGTGTTTCCCTTATTGCGGTGCTGCGGAGCATGGGGAACATTAGGATGTGTAGGTCTGTAGATCTGTAGGCAGTGTGGTAGTTCACAGGTTTACTTTGTTTACATCCAGGAAATGGTCACCCCACTCATAAAGCAAAGTTCTAGGTGCCTTGACATCGAACCTATCCTCAAAATGATTCAGATTGGTGTTGTGTTCACAGTAGGTATTCCAGAGTTATGCAGATTACTGGGAGGACTTGAAGGGGTCAAGTGTTTTCAAGATATGTGAGCAGGAGTTTCTGGATGCCCAGGATGCAATCGTGCGGGCCCAATTGTTGGGTAGTTTTGATGCAGCTTATCCAGTGAATGACTAATGCTAGCGACAAGTGGTGCAGTACTGTTACAGGAACAGAATTGTCTGGAGCCCATATTGTTTGCATCATGCACCCTGAAGGGGAAATACAGTAAGTACTGTAATTGAAAGGGAAGCTTGAAAAGCAAACAGAGCTGTCTGGGCAGTAAGTTTCATACTTTGCCTTGGGAAAAGGAGTTTACAGTTCGGACTGATAAAAACCCTTTGTGGTTCTGCAAAAAGGGTTAAATGGCTATTTTTGTAGGATCATTTAGTGGATTACAGTGATACAGGATCGTTTTAGTACCTGGTTGTTGGCGAAGGGTTGGGGTGTGGTGGTCTCGCAACAAATCAGGAGGCTCATGAACATGGTCATCGCTTCATGGTAAAGCCACCGCTTTGAGTCTCATCGAATGGGGGAGGCCACCATCTTCCCCCGCCAGGAATTCGGTTGGTGCTCCCTGCGTGTATCCTTCCCCACCTACTTTGCGCTTTTGTCCCTCGCTGGGACCGGTAACATTCCCAGAGCATCTCTATCATGGCAATGGTTGCTTTGGAAAGCGAGAAGTAGTTCCCTTTTACCGAATTCATGCTGGCCATACTTGTAGTTTTTTTTTAAGTTGAGGAACAGCTGTATTTAAAATACATAGCAATTAAAATCCCAGTAAATGTGCTGGGATGCTAAAGCAAACCACTATGAACGTGGGCGGGGTTTTACTGGGGCAGATACTGCCAAGTCTAGCGTTAAAGCCCTTGCTTCACTCTGGAAGGCACATTGCGAACATTCATCGACTATAGAGCGTTATAGAAGATCAGTCAAGCACAGATACCAGATACCATTAATTTCAGTAATGTTGTATCAGATTCAAGGAGCAACAGTATTTACCAAGCTAGATTCATGTGGAGCTTATCATTTGGGGGGGGGGGGCAGTTTGGCAAGGTGACGAATGGAAGACTTTCCTACCAAGCTGTTCGAGTATCAAGGGATGCCTTTCGGTTTATGTAATGCCCCAGCAGTATTTCAGATTTTTATTAATGAAGTGCTGCGGGATTTTTTTGATGTCTTCGTAGTGGTGTACATTGACATTCTAATATTTTCTAAAGATGTACAACATGAAGAACATGTTCGAAATGTTCTACAAAGGCTGAGAAAAAACAAGTTGTTCACAAAGTTGGAAAATAATTCATTCCACACAGTGGAAGTAGTTTCTGGGATTTGGTACATCTCCCAAAGGATGAGAAATGGATACGCAAAAGGTAAAGGCTGTGGACGAGTGGCCGTCACCTGCCAGTATAGGAGACTTATCAAGGACTTCTCTCGGATAGTTACGCCCATTACCAAATTACTCAAAAAAGGAGTTAAGTTTGATTGGACAAGGCAGAGAAAGATTCCCAGAAATTAGTTTCTCCTCTGGGCTCATACTTCTACATCCTGATCCGCTACAACCTTTTTTTGTGGAGGCAGATCTGTCCAACTTAATGGTCGGGGCAGTTCTGAGACATCTGGAGACTGGTCAATTTCAGTGGCTTATTTGTTTAAAAAGTTACTGCTTGGGGGGCGTGGCCTGGAGCGCTGGCTATGCAGTCGCTCCCGTGATGGCCTCCGTGGAACACCCGTTGCATCACAGCTTTCTATGGCTCCTATGCTGCGTTTTTCGAACCCAACTAGATGAGAGGGTGTGAGAGGGTGTGGAGCCCGGCCGGCGTGCTGCTGGAACCCAGAATCGCCAAGATGAAGATAATCGGGCTCTTTTTATCCCGCGGCCCCTCTGCCGCGTAATCCAAGATGGCGGACGGGACCCAGCGACAACGACCGAGACGCGGCCTCGCCGTCGAAGCTCCCCCTGTGAACCCTGGAATCGATCTAGACCCATGTATCTCTCGCCTCACATGATCAGAGGGACCCGAGCCACACGTCTATGCTCCAGCTGATACTCCCGGCGGCGCTTCGGGCAGCACTCTCGGAGGAGCATGGACGGCGGAGGGCGCGGTAGGTGCCCCGGGCCTCCTCAGTTCTGGCGCACCTCCCCGGACATCCCCAGGGGGATAGAACCCTGCAGCCACCCCAACACGCGACACGCAGCCGCAGCCTCCCTGCTCTCGTCCTCTCCTGTATCCCTCCGCCTCCACTCCAGAAGAGGGGGCCGAAGCCGGAGAGTTCTCAGGGGTGCACTGCAGAACACCCCTGTCTTCAACTGTGAGGAGGCTGCAACACCCTACTGCCCCCGACACTTCTGCGGGAGTGGACCCACTGGCTCGTGGCTCCGGTCAGCGGCGCAATGCTCTGTCGCCCTCTTTACTGAGCAATCCACCTTGATATAGTTCGTCTACGGCCACCACTACCACCAACAGTCTCGCTAACACCCGTGGCGATCTGGGTCCTCACCATCCGCCCCAAAAGACCACCCTGGACTGGTGTGCTCCGGTATTAAAATCTCTCCCTCTCTTCCCGCTATTTCCTGGGGCGCCCCGGCCCACATTCACCTTCCCCTTGGCCGTCTTGGTACCAGGGAGACCGGGACGACACAGCAACCCTCCTCCTCTTCACTCGCACTGAAGTCTCCTTCGCTGACTAAAAGCCCAACCAAGACATCGGGATCCTTATCCAAACTCTTTGAAAGACCTCCAACTATCGCCACCATTGCGACTGAGCCACCTTCAGCCGTTAACCCTCTCCTGTCAGACCACACGATGTCTAAGCAATCGAAATCCACTATGTCATCAGACATAGCAACAATGCTAATGTCAGCCGACAAAGCGAAGAGACTGGACAATCCCCCCTCCATCTCACGAGAATCCCCGGACAACAAGGGACCTCTAGCAACCAAGGAGGATATTCGAGAATTCATGGCTGACATTAAAACTGAATTTCGATCATGTATGTCTGAGCTTACTGCCAAGCTGGAAAATACTGATAAGAGGGTTTCGGAGGTGGAACAGTGAGTGAGATTGAGGATCGCGCCCAAGACCACGCGTCCTCCCTGACTGAGAGCCAGCGTTCCGTTGGGCTTCTGCAGGACAAGGTCGAAATCCTGGAATACAAGCAGGAGGACATGGAGAACAGAGCCCGGCGCAACAACCTCCGCATTCGGGGGGTTCCCACATCAGTCTCAGACCAAGGGCTAGCCGAATATGTAGGCCTTTTCTTTCAATCTCTTCTCCCCGATTTGGAGGACTCACTATTGCTACTGGATCGCACTCACAGGCTAAATCCCCGTCGTGGAGTGGAGTCAGACGGCCCGCCTGATATCATCAGGGTGCATTTCTATACGTCAAAGGAAGCCATTTCGGCAATAAGTCGCTCCAACGACGAAATCACCTTCCAGGGGACCCCCCTTCAGATCTATCAAGACCTATCTCCGTTGACCCTTCAGAAAAGGCGAGCCCTTCGCCCACTGACTACCTTCCTCCAAGCCCAAAAAATTCGCTACAGATGGCTCTTTCCTACAGCTTTGCAATTCTCCTATAAGGGTACCATGCGTAGGATCAAACATCTGGGCGATGCTGAAAGTATATTGCATCCGGACTCCGCTAACACCTCGCCCCAACAGGCCACTGAAGCGGCGGCTGACCCGGACCCTATAGCCTCTCCTAGGCCCATACAAAACACATGGTCGAGGGTTCCGAGATTTAGGAGGAGGAAATGACCCGGAGCTACCCCACGAGGGACTCTTCGGCGCCCTGAGACCCGGCTTAGTGAACCCGGCGCTGTGGAGCCGACCGCCACCTCTGAAAACATGGATGATCTCCACCCCGATGCAACGGGCTTCCCCCCACGGCCCATGCCCAACTCCAAGGTACGTCCCACCTATGAGTCCTTGGAGCATTTCACTCGGACTATTCATACCTTTAGCCATGTTGGCTATTTGCTGTTTCACGGCCCCGTTGGCCAGGGGAGGGCCTGACCCCATAACGGGTCCCCCTCCCCCAGTTAAACCTCGGTCTGCCCGTTGGCGGTCCGAGAAAAAACCCCAAAAGCAGGATAACAGATGGTCACATCTCCCACGACATAATGGCTGATTCTCCAGTAGCCCCCCCCCCCCCTCCACAAGTCTCATCAGCGACCCCGGGTCACGCCCCGGCCCAGCAGTTCTGGAAGTTTGTCTCTCTGAACGTCAGGGGATTGAACTCACCGCCTAAACGCAAATCAATTCTACAAAAACTTCAGAATGACTCTGCCGATGTGGCCATGCTACAGGAAACTCACCTGCTCCCGGCAGACTTCAGCCGCCTACACTCTCGCGACTTTCCAAAGCAACTCTTCGCATCTGGAAGCTCCAAGCGGGGCAGTACAGCAATCTTGTTCCGGAGGGGACTGAATCCCCAGATTCTGGACTCCATAAGCTGCCCAGAGGGACGCTACATAGCAGTGAAATGCCTGCTATCGGGACAGCTGTTCTCCTTGGTCTCCGTGTACGCACCGAATTCTGGCCAAGCACCCTTCTATGATTTTCTAACCGCAACCCTCGCTCCCTTTTTGGAGGGCCAGATAGTGATCGGTGGGGACTTTAATGGGGTCCCAGACCCCGTAAAAGACAAATCGCATCCACCCTCCGCCGGGGACTTCACCACGGCTTTAGCCCTTTTGCGATTATTTAGAACCCTTGGAGTGGTGGACTCATGGAGGGTACTCCACCCATCTGAAAAAGATTTCTCCTTCTATTCTTATGTTCACCGGACATTTTCTAGGATAGATCTTCTACTGATATCTCAGCAGATCTTCGCGTTCACTGAAAAGGTAACTATAGGCTCCAGAATCCTATCCGACCACGCCCCGGTAACCTTGAAAATCCGAGTCCAGGGACCCCCGGAGCCCCAGAGGCGTAGATGGACTCTATATGATCCCATCCTTAATGAGATGCCACTCAGACGCAATCGCAACCGCGATCAACAACTTCTTTAAAGAGAAAACTAGCGGAGATACCTCCTTAGCCAACAACTGGGATGCAATGAAGGCAGTGGTGCGGGGAGAACTGATTGCCAAAGGGGTAGCCTATCATAGGCATAAACGACAGATTCGTCAGGATCTTGAAGAGGAACTCGAGAGGGCGGAGAGGATCCATAAGGAGAAGGGCTGGACCCCTAAAACGCAGCGAGCCCTCCGAATAGCAAAAAAGAAAATTGAAGCACACTACGCTGAACATACCGCCCATCAAATGACGAAGGCTAAACAGTTCTACTATGCCAAAAACAACAAAGCGAACAAGCTACTGGTGGCTAAACCTGCCAAGACAAGAAGGAATAACACAATTGTGGGTCTTCGGGATCAGCAGGGCAAGACTCAATACTCGGATCACGACAAGCTTCAAATCGCATCGACCCACCTGACCCAAGTGATGACCGCCCCGGCCCGAGACGTCAAAGAACAGAGGGAATACTTGCAAAAGGCGGCGCTCCCCCGACTGAAAACGTAGCTCGGGACTCGCTGGAAGCCCCAATCATCACTGAGGAAGTCGATGAGGCGATAAAATCCCTCAAATCCCGAGCCCCAGGCCCAGACGGCTATACATCGAAGTTTTATAAAGTCTTCAAACCCCAACTCCTGCCACCTCTGGTACAGCTGTTTAATTCGTTCAGGAACACAGGCACTATAACCCCGTCGATGCAGGAATCCATCAGTTTTGCTGCCCAAACCTGGCGGTGACCCGAAGAATCCTGCGTCCTACAGACCGATTGCTTTGCTCAATATAGATGCCAACATTCACTCCAAAATTTTAGCAACCCGCCTGTCCCGGATTTTGCCAGAGATAATCGACGCCGACCAGAGTGGCTTCATCACACACCGCTCTACCGCTGATAACATTCGTAGAGCTCTGAACTTGGTGGAACTTGCCTCCCGAGACTCCCAGGAGCTGGTGCTTCTGGCCCTAGATGCAGTTAAGGCCTTTGACAAGGTGGACTGGAACTTCATGAGGCTTACCCTCGAGGCCTTTGGCTTTGGTCCGGAGTTCTGCGCCATGACGTTAGCTAACTAGACAGCGCCCAAGACCCTTCTCAGAGTCAATGGCATCCTCTCCCCCCCTATCGACCTGACCTGTGGAACCAGACAGGGCTGTCCGTTATCGCCACTGCTTTTCGCACTAATTATGGAACCATTCGCCCAACGGATCAGGCGAAACCCGGCGATTAAGGGCTTCCAATCGAATGCAACACACCACAAACTGGCCCTCTACGCAGATGACGTCCTACTAACCATCACGGAGCCTCGTACTTCCCTCCCTCAGGCCCTAGCTGAGATAGAGAGCTATGGAAAGGTCACGGGCTTTGCTATCAACTTCCGGAAGTCAGCTGCCATGGGGGTGGGCCTGTCCCGAGAGATCCGGGAGGATCTGGCCCCACTATGTCCGATACAATGGACAACTAAGAGCATCAGTTATTTGGGTGTCCAGATCCCGGCGGACCCTGGGGAAGTCTATCGAGCAAACTTTCCCCCACTGTTCACGGACCTCGAGGCAGACTTAAAGCGGTGGGCGGCACAAGAGATTTCACTGATGGGCCGCATTACGGCCTGTAAAATGAACTTGCTGCCACGGCTCCTATATGCCTGCGCTTCGCTTCCAGTACCAATTCCGGCACCTGCTCTTCAGAAGCTACAAAAGGAAATGACACGGTTTATCTGGAAAGGGAGGAAGCCCAGAATCCCCAGGTCCACGATGCTGGGCAACGCTAGACTGGGTGGCCTCGGAGTCCCAGATTTACAAAAATATCAAATGGCGGCCCAACTCGCCTGCATCCGATCATGGCAGATACTTACCAACCGCCCGAGATGGGTGGACCTCGAACAGGCGCAACTACCGCTCCCGCTACGTTTTTTTCTGCACATCAATCCCTCCGAGCGCCGACTGTGGCAGAACCTCCTGAGGGCCACCAAACACACTATTGCTGTCTGGGATAAAGCGCTGAAACAAAAGAAAATCCCAGTGGGACTCAGCCCATTCTCCCCGGTGTTCCTGAACCCAGCTTTCTCCCCTGGCTGGTCCACCCGGAACTTCGGAGCCTGGATTGCGGGAGGCCTGGAGACCCTGGGGCAACTATTCGAATGGGGGACAAACCTGCTCCTTTGGGCGTTGTAAAGAACTCTTCCAACTTCAGGAACAGGATATATTTACGTACATTCAGCTGCGCCACTGGTGCTCCCATCCACAGACCCGCCAAGCCGCCACCCGCTCTCCCACGGCTATTGAACTGACCCTAAATGACCTCCCAACCAGGGGGAGAATTTCCACTTTATATAAACGCCTCCAAAATGACTTCCTAACCTCTAAAACCCGATACATGGCCCAATGGGAGGCGGACCTAGGCCACCCAATCGAGGACCAGCTATGGGTTGACATTTGGTCGCGGGCACACACTTCTTCATCCTGCATTACGAACAGAGAGGGCGCATACAAAATTCTTCTTCGCTGGTATTATCCTCCCCTGAGACTACACCATATGAACCCTACACTTAACCCGAACTGTTGGAGGCAATGCGGCCAAGTAGGGTCTTTCTTTCATATGTGGTGGTCCTGCCCGAGGGCCCAGACCTTTTGGAAACAATGCCTAGCAACAATCGCAGACATCACTCAGATACGACTTCCCCTGGAGCCCGAGCCCATCCTTCTGGGAGCCCCGGTCCCCGGGATCTACCCTAGATCTGGCCATACGGCCAAACTACTGTCCCAATGTCTACTGGCAGGCAGAAATGTAATAGCCCGCACTTGGAAAACCGCAGAAGGACCACTAATGCCTTTTTGGTGGATTAAAATTTTGGGATATCTTAATCGCGGAGAAGGTGACGGCTGCTGGGGCAGGCCGTCTACATCGCTTCGAGAACATCTGGGGCCCGATCCTGGACTTTGATCAGAATTATCCAGCTCTGACATACAAGCCCCAATTAGCCAGGAGAACCTTACGGAACGATAATTCGCAGCTGGGCCAGGTAGAGGAACATTAAGATCATGGGGAGGGGAGGGAAGAGCAACCAACTGTATTGCTTCTGTACCATATGTCGTGATTGATTAAGCTTTGTATCATTTTATCCTGTTTGTTTAAAATAAATATTTTGAAAAAAAAAAGTTACTGCTTGCAGAGATTAATTATACAATTAGACTGGCAACTCTTAGCAATTAAAAAGGCTTTTCAAGAATGGAGGCACTATTTGTTGGGAGCTAAGTTCAGTTATAGTATTAACCGATCATAGGAATTTGCTTTTTTGAAGTCTGCCCGAACACTATCTCCACAACTACTACGTTGGTCCTTGTTGTTTTCGGATTATGACTATTACCGTCAAACCTGGTAGTTTGAATGGAAAGGCAGATGCCATATCTAGGCAATTTTCAGTTTGCGAAAAAAAAGGAGTCCAAGACCGAACCGGAACCAGTGATTGCAGAGGATCCGTGCCACTCAAGAGAATTTTGAAGGAGATGCCTGAAGCAGAAATGCAATCCTGGGTTAAGGAGGATCCAAAACGACGAATATTCAGTGGTCTCCCATATATGAATTCCAAGATATAGTTACCTGTTAAAGAGCTTAGAGAGATCTTAAAGAATGTCATGAGTCAAAACTGGCTGGGCATCCTGGGTTTTGAAAAACATTGGTGAGCAGGGATTTTTATGGGAAGGTTTGAGGCAGGACACCCAGAACTTTGAAGTGTGTGCCAGGTCAAAGTCTGGTGGAGGTGAGCCTTCCGGTTTACTTAATCCATTACCCATGCCTCCCAGACTGCGGTGCACTAATTATACCAAATTCTATAGTGAACCTTCCAAGAGATCAAGGGTGTACTCCGGTGTTGGTGGTAGTAAACTTGTTTACTAAAGCATGGGACTTCATTCCTATGAAGGGAGAGATCACAGCAAAGAACCTAGTAAAGACTTTTTTGCAAGTAGTGGTGAGACCACATGGATTACCTACACAAATTGGGTCTGATAGGACTGCAGTTTCTCTAAGTTTTGGCAAGCTTTTTGCAAAGATTTGGGAATTGAGGTGCAACTGTTTTCAGTTTATCACCCACAGACGAATAGGCAGACGGAACCGGTGAATCAAGAGTTGGAGAAGTATTTAAGATGTTTTTGCAGGAAGAGAAGGGCTGGGTAGATTTACTATGGTTGGTGGAATTTAGTTACAATTCAGTTAAGGATTCCATTATGGATATCTTAAAGGAAGTGGTGCCATTAGTGTTCTAATCCAGAGGTGGAAGAAAGATTAAATTGCATGAGGGATTGGCTGATGCAACTATTGCTCTTCAAAAGAATACATTAAAGTACAAGCCTTTTGCTGATCGGATGCATCAGTGATCCTCCGTATCAGTTTGGGCAGAAGGTTTGGTTGTCTACAAGAAATTTACATTTGACGGGAAGAACAAAATTTAGCCCACGGTTTATTGGTCCATTTGAGATTGAGAAAATCATGAACCCAGTTGCCGTCAGGCTTAAGTTACCTCTCCATATTAAAAGCCATCCGACCTTTCATGCGAGTTTGGTTAAACCATGTGTAGAGGGTACTGGATAGGGTAAACCCCCACCAGCTATAGTCACAAAAGATAATGGAGAACATTCGAGAGCAGTTTGAGGAACCCTTCAGTATTTAATAGATTGGAAAAGCTATGGCCCGGAAGAAAGATCTTGGGGGTGTGGGGGGGGGGAATGTTCATGCACTGTTTGGTTGGGAAGTTCCATGGGAGATACCCTACTAAGACATGCCCTGGGACCGGTCTTTGTGGGGGCGGGAGGGATCTAGCAGGTGCCAGTGGTTATACATAGTTGGATCTTTTTCATCAAGACGCGGTGTCGGTTGTTAGAGGGGTTAGTTTCTTACTTTCACCTTTATATTAATGATGGTTACGTAAGGCAATATGGAGTTGTGGGCTGTTGTGATTGGTTAGGACAGTAGACTGTAGAGCCTTGGCATGCACTCAGTTTTATAACTGCCTTTCAACCCTAGAACATTCTTGGCAGATTGTGTAATTGAGCTCCTTAACTAAGGCCCAATTCAGAGTCCGAGTTTCATCAGTAGAAGCCAGAAGTTAGTTATCGTTGAAGTTTGAGGAAATAGAACGTCACAGGTGGGAGCGCAGCAATTTGAGACTGTATAGTATTTGTTTAAAGAGACTAGTTAATGGCTGAAGCAGCAGCGTCCTGAGAACTGTATCTGTGTGACAAGGAACATTAGCTATACTCAAGTGGAGCATGTGTTCATCATTTAAAACAAAATAGATCAGAAGTACTTTGTGTTTTGTATGGGCAGAGAAGTGTGCGTGTGTATGTTCAGTGCGAGTTGAGAAGGCACGTGTTAATTTTAGTGCAAGTTGAGGATGCGCATGTAACAGTTTAGTGCAAGTTGAGAAGGAACCTTCAGTGCGAGCAGTGGCGCGCTCTAACCTGAGTGCGAAGCAGGGAAGAATCCAGCAGCCATGGCGGTAGAGCACGTATGCGTATTCAGCACTCTGAAAACGACGGGTACCTGCTGAGGCACGTAAATGTCATTGTACAGCTCTTGCAGGAAGCGGCGGTGTCGGCACCTAGTTTATTTTTGCAGGAAACCAGTGTACAGTTGAGCGGCAAGGATAGCGGACGAGCTGCATTTATCGTGTCGGTGACAAAATAACGTTAGGACTGTTCTTTCATATAAAGGATATTGAAACTACAGTTATTTGCGCATGCACAACACAGGATGCCCTCAAGCCAACCAGCAGGCAAGTGCATAGACATTCAAGGCTCGTACGAAAAATTAAACTGCCTTTCAAAAGGCAACAATAAGATTTGTTGACCATCTTCTCTCAAACTGTTAAAACAAGGGAATACAATTAGTTGAGAAAGAAGGGTTTTTAAGACAAAAGGACAGACTAAATTGGTTGAAATACTGAATAGATAAGTTATTATAAGAAAACTATTTAAGCAAAGGATACGTGAAGAAACCTTTTGAGACTGAGAGCACAATACTTATGCCTCTTGGCAATAAGCAAAACGGGTAATAAGGAAACACATTAACTAAAACTAAGATTTTATTTCAGTTGAACAGAATATTTGGTAAATCGGTTACTGCAGATACCAGAACCAGGCCAAGAGGTCGGAAGCCAGGAGTGTCTGAAGTTTTTTTCCGCTACCCCTTTCCCCCCTCCTGGGGTTCTCTGTTCAGCTGTGGGTCAAGGGTTGAACAGGGAACGTCTGAATAGGATCTGTGGGATAAGCTCCTGCGGAGTCCAGTAAACCTGCCCGACACCCAGAAGCTGTCTCCAGAGCCCTGGTTCTCTCTAGGCTGGACTACTGCAACAGGCTCCTTCTCAATATGCCTTCCTCTACTCTGCAACTAATCCAGAACAGGAATGCGAGACTTAGACTTATCCTTGGCCTCAAGCCCAGGGACCATCTCTCCAGCCCTGAACTCTCCACTTGCTCCTGGTGGCTGCAAGTTCAAGACCCTTTTCATTTGTCCACAAGGCTTTCTGGTGCTGGAGCCTGCACTACATCCAACACTCTTCCAAAATACCTTCCTTCTCGAGCCCTTCGCTTACCCACCAACTCTCTAAGGGTCAGACGCTACTCCAGGAAGTGATTTGATTTTTGATTTTGAATTATTTATACTGCGCACAAGGACGAACTAAATCGCATAGAGGTGCGGATGTTATTAGTCAAACAATGTGTACATGGGAATAAAAAACGTGGAAAAGGGACAAAGTATAAGATCCAAGATCTCATTATCTGAAGAGAAACATTTTCAAAGCTTTACAAAAGTTTCCAGAGGCTTCATTTCTCGGAATACTGTTCCAGAGGCTGGGGTATAAACCTCAAATCTCCTATCGCCCCTCATCACACATCGAGAGCTGGGAAATCTTGAGCAGAAATTGATCCACTAAATGCAAAGGTCTAATCTGTTGATTGTGGCTGAGTGTGTTTGCCAAATAGGTTGGGTAAGTTCATTGAGGCTCATATATAAGGCATGCAACTTTAAACGTAATGCTATCTTCCACCGCCAACCAGTGCAGAGCATGATGTGCACCAGAGACTTGATCACATTTTTTCAGGCCACTGGATAATTGAACTGCTGCATTCTGGGCCTTTTGCAATCTCTGGAGAAGTTGATGGGAATTCCTGCAAGGAGGATGTTGCAATAATCAAAATGTTGAATTTGTCAGTGATCCCACCACCATGGTCACTACTCGGAAACTTATGGCAGAACTTGTTGCAACACACGCAGATAGTAAAAAAACTGCCTGAACTTTGGCACTCACCTGGCTTTCACTACTGGGATTCTTTTGCCAAATGCAGCTAAGGTTTTTTTTATCTTGGGGAGGTTTGGGGGGTACATTTCAGCCCCCGGGCAATTAACTGCACTAAGGAGGTGCTGTGGTCCAAACAGAGCAATCTCTGTCTTTGTTGGATTTAGTTGTAGCTGGTTAGCTGGCATCCATTGGCTAACCTGCTCCAGTCATTGGTTAATCCTAGAAAATGTCTGTTCAACATCGCCCATTTTAATGAAGACCTGAGTATCGACGGCATAGGAATGGAAATTAATCCAATGCCTTCTCAGGATATTCAGTAAAGGCTGAACAGAAGGGGCGATGAGGAGCCCTGAGGGACCCCACATTCAGTGGAGGTTGGATCAGAAAGGAAACCCAATTTTCACCTGCTGATGGCGGTCAGACAAAAAGGAGGCAAACCGTTTCAGGACATGATCAGAGATGATGCAAATTTCCTTAAGGTGGCTGAGTAGTATAGAATGAAAAGTGTTGAAAGCTGCGGATAGATCCAGCATAACAAGTAGGGCTAGGTCTCCATTATCCACAGCCTCCAACAAATCATCCTGCACTACTAGTTCTGTCAGTTTCACATCTGGTCTGAAGCCTGACTGAAAAGGGTTCAGCAGAGACTCCTTTTCCACAAAGGCCTGTGGAGGGGTAGATCTCTCTCCTCTGTAGGTGCCTCCCTCTGGAATGGCCTCCCTGCCCCTCAAACATGAGCTGGAACTCCTGAAGTTCCGTAAGCAGCTCAATACATTCCTCTTCTCTGCTTTTGCTCTCTCCTGCTTATCTTCCTGACCCATGCACTGGCTATGGGCCTACCATGGACTTAGCGATTGTAACTGTAACCTTCAGTCCCTGCCTCCTTGCACTTACCCAGAGTCTTGCTGACCAATGCTGCCCTGTTTTCCCTTCTCTCTCCCTGGCACTTCCCCAACTCCCTTTCCCCCTTGCACTTCTCATTCTCGCACGATCTGAATAACACAAGACCTAGTAAGATAATTTGTCTTGTCTTCCCTCTCTCCCCTTCCTTTATCGTGCCTAGAAATACTTGTGTACAGGTGTTTTAAATGACTTCTCCAGCATGTGGTCTGGCATGTATTTACATGCTCATGAATATTCCCCGTCCGGCTGGGAATCCCTGATAAAAGAAATGTTTCACAGTCACTTAAACAGTTTTTCTCCTCTAAACCAATGACTGTCCTCTCCTTAAGGCCCTCCTCTGGCAACCATATTCAGATTTGTACAGCACGTTTCCGTGTTCAGTGTCTACCAGTTTACTCTCAGAGCCATTTGTATGTTTTTGACAGTTCTATTTTTGTTTCAAAGCTGCCTGTGTGCTCTTTGCTTCTCCTGCCGACAGCGGGGACCTGTTGTCAGTGAAGATCCGTGTGCCCCTCAAGGTGGAAGATTGTCAAAGATTCTAGAAGGCCATCAGGCCTACTTTGCGGCCTCTTACCATGATGGATGGGGCCAGGGGGGTGAGTTCCATCTTCAGGCCCTGCACCAAATGCAGGCTACGGAATGTGTTTGTGGAGGACAAGCACCTGTAATGCTTCTACTGCCTGCACCCGGACCACAAGGAGGTGGAGTGCGAGATATGCCTCAGGTTCTCCAAGAAGACGGACAGGCACAGTAGACTGGCAGCGTGGCTTAACGCAAGGCCTCTGACCCATGCTCCATGCAGGGCCATGTGTCACCCAGGGCATGTCCGGGGAGCTGTCTAAGTCCTTTGAGGGCGTCTCATCCTGGGGGAACAAGATGAGGCCAAGAGCCACAAGTCTGAGTTCAGTGTTCGCTACGGAATTGGGTCCCAAGGTGGATAGGGAGCGATCGACATCACCTTACACCTCCATTGCCAGCCGGCAATCAAGCGCCTCTTCGAAGAGTAAGTAATTACCCCAGCTAACTTACATGAGAAAGCTGAGAACGTAGAACAGCCCAATCCGGCTCAACAGGCTCAGGATAAGACCTCATTGGTGACTGCTACTGCCACGACACTGAAGGCGCTTATCCTGCGAAGGAAGCCTCCACAGCTCAGGTGTCCCTACCCCCAAGGCACGTCACCGCCGCAGTGACTTTGGCAGTCTGCTGGCATGCCAGTAAGGGGGCAACCGGTTCAAGACCCTGGGGATGGAGGGGTAGAGGGGAAAAGGTCCCGAAACAGCACTCCCATGCCGTCGCCCAAGACATGGAGGTCTCGTCCACGGACTAAGACCAGGAGTCCTTACACACGGTCCACGAGAATGTTTGTTTGATATTTATTATGCGCGCCAGACCCGAAAGTATCGGGCGCAGGCAGAAGTAGGAAGCCATACCGCTTGGTACATAGGTTACATAGGTTACATTGGTTACAGAAGTATCAGAAAAACATCACATCTAACTATCATTGGGTAAATGTACATAGAGTAGGCAGTGGTAGAGGATACAATAATAGAGAATATATAGACAATCTATATACAGGAAGATGTACAGTTATTTACAAGTATGGTCACATTTTGCAAGTTCATTTATCGTTCTCTAGGAGCCATGTGATGAGACTTTGCCTAAATTTGGTAAAGGTTTGGTCCATTCTAAGTGTGGTAGGTAGTGAGTTCCACAGTTGGGCTGCTTTGACTGGGAAACTGGTGCCCCAATGGTGGATACTTTAAAGCGAGGCACCTGAAGGCAGTTGGAATTCACTAATCTAGTAGGTCTAATAGATGTTTTTTCTAGCAAATCTTTCTGTTGGATATCGTGGTGCTTTATTATTTAGGCTTATGGATGAGGGATACTATTTTCTCATGTGTGGATAGCCACTTGTACTTGTTTCAGAAATATGTTCTTTCTTAGAGATACTAAGTGCAGCTCTGAGGGCATTATTTTGGAGTATCTATTTTGTTGATCAGTTTGGTCGCTCCAATATGTAGGGCGTTAGTGCTCTGGCTAGGATCATGCAACTGTTGGATGAGAGGAATTGTTTGCAGTTATATTTATTTTGCATGTATATGCTATAGAGGCTAGAGTGTTTACCTGTTTGGTGCATGCTAGGGTTGAGTCTGTAAAAGCCTCAGGTTTTTACTTCCTTGGCAACCTTAAGGTTCCCATCGATGATGAAAGATGAGTATTCTGTGCCAAGTCTGGTGAAGAGGACGGTGGCGCAGGGCCTAATTTTCCTGTTCTGCCTTCGCAGTCAAGGGATATTTCCTTGGATATTCTGTTGACCCTGCACACCTTGGTGTCTGATCCAAATGAGGATTCCTCCGGCTTCAGCACCTGTGGTCCCCCCAGGTTCCTGATCAGCCTCCAGCAAAGGGGATGAATCATCCGATGCCCCCATTTCAACCTCTGCCACCACGTCAGATCCCTTCTCCCCCAGCAGACACTGGGACGGATCGGCTGCAATGGACGATGGAGGATATCGTTGCAGCGGACGGTCAATCTCCACAGTTGGATGCTACCCATAGGGTGTTCCCAGCGGATATGTCGGAATCGTTCCACTCCATGATGTCCAGAGTCTCTGCGCTATTCCAGCTAGTGCCTGAGGAAACCAAGGAAGAGGCTTCCTGTACCAGATGCGCTAGGCCAAGATGATCATGGTGGTGTCCCTTCTGAATGACTTTTGAGAAGTGGGCCTGGTCCTCATGAAGAACCCTTGCACGGCTCCAGCCAAACTGGATAGGCGGGAGAAGAAATATCTTGTGCTGGACTCCGCACCCAAATGCCTGAGGTCGCAGTCAACGCTGGATTCAGTGGTATCAGTGCCCAAAGGGAAACGGTTGGCCGACCCTTCCTCATAGTCTTCGGTCCCTGCAAACCTGAACCGGGACATCATTCCCACAATTGTGCACCCCGGTGGGAGACCGGCTGACTAAGTTTGCCAGCGAGTGGAAAAGTATCACGGACAGATGAGCGCTGGACGCTATCCCCCAAGGACACACCCTGGAATTTCAATGCAGGTGTCTGCGGGTATCTCCGGTTACCCTCAGGAGCAGCACATCCCTCAGCTCCTGGAATAGCTAGGGGCCATGCTGCGAAAAGGTGAGTTAGTTCCCCAACAGCTCCGGGGTATATTCCAGATACTTTCTGGTGAGAAAGAAAACAGGGGGTGGGAGGCCCGTCATAGATCTACAACATCTGAACAAATACTACTTGAAGTTGTTGGACCTGGAGGATGCCTACTACCACGTCACCATTCATAAGAAGCATCGATGTTTCTATGCTCCGTGGTGCAGGGGCAGCACTACCAGTTCTAGGCTCTACCTTTCGGTTTGGAGTCGGCCCCCAGTGTGTTCAAGAAATGCCTGACATCAGTGGCCACCCATCTGCGTCTACAGGGCATACAAGTATACCCCGTACATGGGCGACTGGCTGGTTTGCGCCAGCTTGCGGTAGCTGGCTGATGGACACAGATGACCATCCAGCTACTGATGGATCTGGGATTCTCCAACTATCCAAAGTCCTGCTTAATGCCATCAAAGAACACGCTGTTGCTAGGCTCCAGACTTGATAGTGTCTTGCTTGGCGTCGCCCTCGGTGGAGAGGGGTAGCAGCCACTCAAGGAAAGGTGCAACGACTGTCGACAGACAGCGACGTTGCGGGCCATCAAGTTGTTACTGGGCATGTCATCCTGCATCTAACTCATCCGGGTCAGACAGGATCTCTCAAAGACTAGTTCTGTCGGGCAACTGGATGGTGGGGCATCCGTTCCAACATCGCCCAAGGCATGGGATTTCAGAACCCCCAAACCAGGAGACTATCACCACGGACGCCTCCCTGGAAGAAGTGCACGCCAGAGGCCTTTGGCTGCCGGAGAAGGATCTTCATATCAACATCCTGGAGCTGCGGGCAGTGCTCTGGGCCCTCAAGTAATTCCTTCTGTCTCTGAAAGGTAAGGTGGTGCGGATCTTCACGGACAACACCACCACCATGTTGTACATCAGGAAGCAAGGGGGGCACACTATCCCCACTCCCAAGGAGGTGCAGGATCTTGTCATGCTGGGCCGTCTGACAAGGGATGTTCCTCGTCCTTCTCCAACTGGCTGGCCAAGAACACCATCAGACTCCCTCAGTAAAAAAAAGTGCTCCTGCCACGAGTGGGAGCTTCGTCAGGATCAGGTAGACTGCCTATTCATCAAATGGGGCAGGCCTATCCAAGAGACCTAAGTTTGACAGCAGATTTGACCTGCCGAGGAGCCGGGGGATGCTTTCTCCTTCCCGTTTGAAGGGCCGTTTCTGTATGTTTCCTCCGTTCCCTCTCCTGCTACGAGTCATCAACACACTGTGTCCATGCAAGATGCTAATCGCCCCGGTGTGGCCTAGGCAGATTTGGTATCCGGACCTTCTTTGCCTGTCCGGCGCCTCCGGTCAAGCTGCCAGTGGTTCCATATCTTCTCACCAGAGAAGTTGTAATCCAGCACAAGCCAGGATCACAACCTGAGGGCTTGGCTCCTGCAGCCCTAGAGTTTGGAGGTTGAGTTGACTGCAGGTAGGTCCTTGCCAAGGCCAGGGCGTCGTCGACTTTGAGGTGCTACGGTCACAAGTGGAAGCGCTTTGCTACATGGTGCCGAAGAGTACCCCTCTGAGTCACAGCCCTGCAGATCCTTCCCTACTTGCTGTCCCTGGCCAAGGTCGGGCTAGCACATGGCTCTATCAAGGTACATCTGTCGGCGATCTTCCTGGAGACCTAGTGTAGCAGGAGATAGTCTCTTTGATCCCACTGACTTGTTAGGAATTTCTCAAAGGACTTTTTCAAGCTTTTCTGATGGTGAAGGCTCCTGCCCCATCATGGGAACAATACGTGTTTCTGGTGGGGGGGGGGGGGTGCCCCCTTCGATCCTTTACACAGGCTCCACTCAAATTCCTCTTGTGGAAAACTGCTTTCCTTGTAGCCATTACCTCCGCCAGAAGGGTATGGGAGATCCACGCCTTATTCTGCAAGCAACCATACCTGACGTTGCACAAATCGAGGGTGGTGTGTATGCACCCTTCCTTCATGCCAAAGGTTCCGACGGAATTCCACCGCAACGAGTGTTAGGGAGAATTCTCATAAATGGCTGATTTCCCTTACCTAATGAGTCCCTCACCAGCTTTGCTGAATTTCTAGGATTTATTTTTTCACCTGTTAAGAGTGAGCCTTTTTCCCACTCTTACATGTGTTTTGCTGTTTTCACTTTTTTTGTGATCTTGAGCACTGGAGCCTCACCTACTTCATGGCCTCATATTTTTCATGTTACACAGCACCTTCAGTGCAGTGACACAGGGTTGTCTTTTAGACTTCCCACTGACTCCATTAACTTTACTTTAGTCACTTTAAACCACAGACCCAGTACACCCCATCTTACATGGAGTATTTGAAAGGGTTATTTCTTATCCCTTTTCGTCTGTCTCTTGGAGCCTTGTTTAGCTCCCTTTACATCAAGACTTGGCTGGTGGCAGTGGTATCTACCCTAACTTTTCTACCGCAATTCTTATATAAACGTGGTATTGTTTTAGGCTATTATATTAGCCTCAAACATAAACCCGCTTGACCAAATACATTTTATTTTGGCTCCGGCTGGGTTTATTCGCCAATTCTTTGTTAGTCTTTCTCGTGTTTTTCTCTCCGCGCCAGACTGGGGATGATTCCTTTGTTCGCTGTCTTTTCGCGGGCTTCTGCACAGAAGCCCTCCTTAAGGCGCCTGAAAGTCTAGGTAGGCAGGGTGTGAGGGAGGGATCTTCGGACACCTGACATGGGTTCCCTTGGTAACCTAAGTCACACTCATGTTTGGCTGAGGGGACTGTCCTTGCCAGGACAGCCACCCTGCTGTGATTGCAAGATCAAACACCCTGGGTAAGAATTAACCATGCCTGGGAAATTGTCTTCCTGTTTAGTGAGGTTTTTTCACTGCGGTAGACCATCTTTGGCAACTGGCCAGGTCACGCCACCAGAAGGGTCGCCGGCACATGAAATGTATATCAAGTACGGTATAGAGGCAATAGTGTTTAATGCGATTTGGCGTAGGCGGCCAGACGTGTATCAGACCTTCAGTGGCCTAATGGGAGCTTTGAATTGGCACGTATAGAACACCTAAAATCAGTATTGCTACGCAAAAAGGCCGGACCCGCAGCGTTCGGCGTAAGACTGGAGGAAGGAAGCTTATCTCCGTTTAAGTAGGGAGAAACACGTGCGCAGACATAAACGAATGTAGAGCAAGCGCTAGAGCATGACCAATATCAGCAGACATAAGCCATTGGGAACATGGACAGGACTTGCCAATTAGATGTGTACAGAAAATATATCCCCAGCAAGATTTGCGTACATCAGATGAACTAATAAACAAAATATTAAATGAGCGATGAAATGAACATCAAAGTACTGACCCAGTTGCACATCCTCCTTTATGTACCTCCCCTTCCCGTTATTCCACCTGCAGGAAGCAGTTCCTTTCCCCCTGTGACATTTCCTCCACCGCCAGAGCATGAGGTAGCCGCTTTAGCAGGCAGTTATACATAGATGGGGCCTGCGCAAGGAAGCATTACAGGCTGGTAGCACGATTAGCAAAGGAAGGAAAGAACTGAAAGAATTGGCCAAAACTTATATTGATGACAATGAAGTGGCTGTGCAAAGTTCCATATCTGATCATAGAGGCCTTGGTGAACAGCATGTATTGTTAGAATGCATGGGGAATTATCTTGTGAAAATATGGGGTGATTTGACCGATGGTGGTACTGCAAGAGTTGCATTATTTGGTTGTTTTCGAATTTGCGAGAAAATGCGACGAAAGTACGAGAACACGTAGGCCGAATATTTGTGTTTAAGTGAGAACTTGATCGATTGCATAAAGAATAATTGAAAAAAGATAAACCGCATATGTTGTATGTCCAAGCAACGCTTTTGCCACCATTGAAACCAGTTAGTGAAGAGATGCAAATTTGTACACAAGATGCGCTTGGATGGATTATGGATGCGGCCATTTCCCCAATTGAAGTGCACGATACGTTTAGTCGGTATACACCAAAAATGCAGAAAGGTAGTATAGGTTATGGTAGAGTACCTACAAGATGAATGTATGAAAAATAAGCTGTTGTCCCACTGCTCTAATGACAATTTATAAAAGCATTTTCACCTGAAACTAGAACGACTGTTTTTTCACTTGATTTAGCTTTGCTTCTTAATAGATGAACAAATGTAGAATCGCCTAGTTTTCAATTACCCACGATCGAGGTGCCTCCCACATTTGTCGCAAAAGTAGAGGTTGCTGCCTCTGGAGGAACTCCAGCGCGAACGATAGAAGCTCATATCGCACAGTGTGTACATGTCCCTTTTTCTAGGCAAGAGGTAAATACTATAAAACAAACTATCCCTGATATTAGGAAAAACCCAGCAGGATTCTATAAGAAAATTGAATCAGTTTTGAGTTAATCTGTTTTTACATTGAGTGACATTGATTTGTTTCCCGTGATTCTTCTGTAGACATATGGAAACAAGTTCGAAATCGAAGTGACGCGCCCATGTTAGGTGAAACATGGGAGAATCTGACTTGAATTGATAGTGAGAGAGAGGCTGGAGAGAAGCCACCCCAGGTAATGTTGACTTTACCATCACAAAGAGTAGAGAAATTGAAAACCTTGGTTCCCGAAAAGAGAATAGTTTGGGATAAATTGACTGCTTGTTTGCAGGGCAAATAGGAAGTAGCGACGGATTATTTTAATCGATATGAAGTATTTGCAGATTTTAGTGGTAAAGATCTAAGCACTGAACCCAGGAAGAGATTAAGTTTGTGTGAGGGTTATTACCGAAAATTCAAAGTTTAATAATGACATCTGAAAGTGCATGGCAAGCAAAGAGTGATATATTAAATATGGCCCAGTATTATGAGAACAGAGTAAATTCAGATAAGGAACTAAGGGAATTTGAAAACAAGAGTACTGTTACAGCAAGTAACGAAAAATAATAGAGGTGGTGAAAACGCACCGTCCAGAATCCAATTTGCATTAACGTCCAATAGGGATGAATCAATGTGTCTATTGTAGACAAGAAGGCTATTGGCGAGTACAATGCCCGCATACACAGAATAGAAATGGGACTTTTCCGAGAAGACAGAATAGAGGTCGTCCGGGAATACAAGGAAGAAATTGAATGCGGTCCTTTATTCTCATGATGGAGTGCATTTAACAATCTCTCCACAAGATTCCTGTATCACAATTTGTATCTAAGCCACTACCGACTGAATTGAGTAAAGTACCGGCTTTTATATGCGCAGTGAACGACGACGTTGGTTGTTTGAAAGTAGAGCCAGTAAGAATTGTTCTGAAAAAAGGAATTTGCTGCGTATTCCGTAATATAAAATTTCGGCTGAGGGAGAAAAAGCATTGAAATGCATTTAATCAGATTTGATTAAAAGAAACGTAATTGAAGAAACTTCTAGTAGTACTTGCAATAGTCCGATTCTTCCGGTTTACAAGAAAGGAGGTAATGATATACCTTACCGTTTTATAATTGATTTATGCGGAGTGAATAAAGTGGTTGATCCCCAATTTCCATTAGTTCCGGATGTGACTACAATTTTGACTTTGATTCCCGCCTCTGCTTCATATTTTAATGTAATTGATTTGAAAAATGCATTTTTTTAGTATCCCAGTGCATCTGGGTAGCAGATATTCATTTGCTTTTACTCTGACGTTCATTTACATTCACACGAATTCCACAGGACTACACTGAGTCAAAGTATTTGCACTAGAGCATTGAAGGAACTAGACCTGCTTGAACTACCGGCAGCAGACACAAGATATTTGTAAAGAGTACAGTTGCATTGACACATTTAGCAGCACATGGACACAAAGCTTTGCTAAAAAAATTCTAGTATGGTCGAAAGGAAGTGGCCTACTTGGGCTACCTCCTTTCGAAGGAGGGAAGAAGATTGACACCAGAAAGAATAGAAAGCATCTCTAATATGCCTATTCCCAATACGCAGAAAGAAGTCAGGGCTTTAATTGGCATGGCTTCATATTGTAGGCAGTGGATCGCTAACTTTTTGATGATCGTGAAACCAATAGTGGCATTGACAAGGAAAGATGTTACCTTACCTTTGCCATGGAACATGGAATGTCAAGCATTTGACCTGCTCAAAGCTTCATTATGTTCAGCTCCAGTTCTGGGCACGCCAAATTACGACAAGTTTACTTGTGCATGAAAACAATGGATGTGCTTTGGCTGTTTTGACCCAGGAACACTGGGGCGGGTGGAGAAATGGACCATGTGGTTACTTATCTTCCATGTTGGATCCTGTTGCATGTGCTTTGCCGCGTTGCTTGCAAGCTGTTGCTGCAGCCGCTGCGTCAGTTAAACAGAGGGAATGGTTTTAGGTCATGCTTCAACCGTAATGGTACCGCACTCGGACATTCTTTTAAATAGGACGCAGACGCAACACCTTACATCAGCCAGATTAACAAGGTATGAAATAGTTATATTTGCACCGCATATCCAAATTAAGAGGTCTTGCGCTTTAAATCCGCAGAGTTAATGCCCCTGTTACGCTTACCTTGTCTCCACGGGGGCGTCGAATGTGAGCGGGGTCAATGGTTCGTTTACCAGCATGGTTGAACTCCACTCTCTAGCTGTTTTGCTCATAGTTATGTGCTCTCCTTCCTGCTCATCTCGGCAGGGGTGCAATGTTGCTCTTCTGAATAGAGTTGCTGCACTGATTCCAGTACAATGTCCTTATGGATCGAGTTACTCAACTGATCCGGCACAAGGATCGAGTTGCTCCACTGATCCGGTGCTAAAGGTGAGTCTAAGTAAACCACTGTTCCTTATTCGCCGTTCCCTTGCCAATGTTCTCTAATTCATGTCTGTCCTCTTCCAACAGATTCTGGATATAGGATAGCGTGTGATCAGTAGAAGCACAGAAGATGCTGCCACGTGGAGCGCTGGACGCTGCTGAGGGTATGTAAGCTGCGGTCATATTAGAGCTGTGCTTGCGAGCTTCTCTTTTGCAACTAACATTGTTTGCTTTGCTTTCTTCCCAGGTGCCGCGGCTATGCAGATCAAGTGGAGCATTGGAAAGGTGCCGGAGGCTGAATCAGCTGTTGTGCGGAAGGAAGCTGGTCGCGGACTGCTGCAGATGCAGAAGATTCCCAGGTAAGTGCCAGTTAAGCTGGAATGCTTGCGTGCTGCTGGAGTCTAAATGACCATAGACCGCTGCAGAAACCGAAGACCACTGGATAAGTTTCAGGTAAACTGGATAAGCTTCAGGCAAGCTGGAATCCACACCTGCACACGGGATTGCTTCAGATGTCAGCGGAGAATGTTCTGCTGCCATGGGCAGTTCAACGCGAAGTGTCTGACAAGGCCTGGGTGGGGTTTATATAGCCAGGCCTGGCCACACCCAAGATCTTGGAGCACGTTCTGCTGTCTACGCCCGTACTTGCCACACCGTATTTTAGAAGATTGTTCAGGCCTGCAGACAGCCGGTGTCAATTGTTGAAGGCTTCATACTATGAGCCTGGTGCCAGAGGTGCCAGGACAGGGTCCATGTGGGCCTCCTTTGATCTTTCCTATCAATCGGGACTGGGTGTCTTCTAAGCCCCAAAGTCCGGAGGGCAGGATCGCATTGTCTCAGAGGTGCTGGTCATGACAGCCCCACCAAATGATTGCTTAATGGTTACTGAACAAGAGACAAAAGGAAGCATTGACCTGACTGACGCCCTACAGAAAGAGCCAGATGGGGAACTGTTTTGTGACGGTTTTTGTTTTAAATTACTAGATGGCACATCAACTGCTGCTTATGCCATCACTACACTGAAGGGCATTATAGAAAGCAAAAGAATCCCATATAACTCGGTACAAGCTGCAGAAATAATAGCGTTGACAAGAGGATGTGAAATTTCTGCAAACCTCATTGTAAACATATATACTGACAGTATGCCTTTGGGGTGGTACACCATTTTGGTCGATTATGGGCTGAAGGGGGGGTGTCCTGACATCGCACGGAACCAAAATCCAACATGGCACTTTGATAGTGAAACTGTTAACACTTGTGATTCCCAAGCGATTAGTGATGAAATGTGAGGCACATAAAGTAACATGTAATGTTAGAAAGGGAAACGCATTTGGAGACAAAATTGCGAAACTGCCACTGATTTACACACAAAAATGTATGGCGAAAAAACAGAAGTACCCTGCATGATAGAAAATGGAATTGCAACAGTTAAGGAAATGCAAGCAGAAGCTACTGTAGATGAAATAACAAAACTGGTCTGAGGTCCCAGCAGAATTAGATTCTGAAGGTTGTTGGGTGGACAAGAAAAATAACCGATGGATGTTACCAAATGCCTATGTGATGGCAATGGTCACTCTGGCCCACAGTCCGACACATAATAGAAAAATGATTCAACACCTGGATTCTAGAAAAACTGCTGAAAGATTGGTTCAGAATTGCATGACTTGTTTCCAACATAACATTGTAAAGGGAACAGTGACGCCATGCCATTTGAAGTCATCCATTTTGATTTCGTAGAAAGAGAGGTGCCAAAACTATAAGTATGTCCTTGTGGTGGTCTGCACATTCAGCAAATGGGTAGAGGCCTATCTCTTGAAAGATTGTACAGCTATGTCCACAGCTAAAGCCATGCTAAAAGAATACTTTCCCTGTTTCGGGCTACCCCATGTCATATGGTCAGACAATGGCCCGTACTATTGCGGCTGTGAGATTGCAAATTGGCGTAGGTCTCCAAATTGATAAACTATTTCATTCGGCCAGACGCCCGATGAGTGCCGGTTTAGGAGAACGTAAAAACGGTATTTTGAAAATCAATTTGAGCAAACTATGCGCAGGGAGCAATTTGAAATGGCCCGATGCACTACCGCTAGCTTTACTTTGCATGCGAACTGTACAAGTGAGGACCGGTCTGTCCCCTTAAGAGATCGTGATGGGGAGACCAGCAAATGTGTGGAATGTCCCTCGGCCAAAATGGTTGAGGGATATAGAGTACCCATTGCTTATTGTTTACTGTCAACAGTTGACTCAAAACTTGCGTTTGATTTATCAACAGGTGCAGGAGGCTCTTCCTGTCAGATATACCGGCCCAGGACATTGTCTGCAGCCTGGAGACTGAACACTTGTGAACATTTTTGAAAGAAAATCTTCACTTTCTCCACGCTGGACGGGACCCTGCCAGGTGCTACTGGCACGCACTGACCACAAAAGTGATGGGTGGAAGGTTTCGAATGAATCTAAACCACTGGCAATTGCTCTGGGCAACCTTCCACACCACTGTTTTTTAGCCCGTCTGCACCATTGCAAAAGGGGACCAGCCATGTGCAAATCAGTCAGCAGCTGCCGCCACCGAAGGTAGCAGCCCAGCCCGAACTGCTAGGCCAGGTCCCCTCTGCACAGAAAACCAAGCAACCCCAGACATGTTTCGGCCTTGTTGGACCTCCTCAATGAGGTGCAGCCTGGTTCCCTGTGGCGCAGACTGCAGTCCGAGTGAATCGCCGCAAGCATTGGATCCACGCAACCTTTTCCTTTGCCACATGAGAGAGCTTGATGATCCTGACGTCGAAAGAAAGACAGCTGCACTTGATCACAAAGATATCAGCGCCAGTTCTGTCATAAGTGCTTCCTAAACCTGAGAAAGAGCCTGGGGAGATTGCAACGAAGATCGAAAGGCCAAAGGTGCCTCAACTTTGTCCAACTGCTGCCTCATCACGCATGGCATCTCAAGCTGGCACTGATCCTGCATCTGGAAATGAGTGCATTGTTCGACCATACTGTACCTGGAGCTGTGGGGTACAATCTACGTTCACAAAATCGGAAATTATCAGCTTTTGTTTTGCCTTTGTTCCTAGCTCACGGATGAAGCTGGGAACAGAGGCCTAGTGAAAAGGAGCGTATGAGCTGTATCAAGTTGAAAAGCTCTGTCACGCGATTTCCCGGGGCTACCATTGAAAAGTGAAGAACCATTGCAACCTAGCACGGACAAGCGGGGGCATATGGTACAGACACTATCAAATTGATACTTGCGCATGCCTTTTTGGCACTCTGTGCAAATTCACTTCAGCTTGCTAGCAATAAGCAGGCTAGCTGGGACTGGCCTGAACATTTATTGGTAACTTGTTGCTGTGGCGAACTTTCCCCGACGGGGACAAACTTTTTCTGAGATGCACTTTTTTGTTGAAATTTTATTAATTTTATTCCAACAAACAATACAAACCAAACTAGCAGTGCATATAATATCTTAAACATACATTGCTTCATGTCCACCGCTTCTCCCCCCCCTTTGAGCCTACTCCCCATCATGTTCTGTTTCAGCACCTTGTGATTGGGATTCCTCTCCCGTGATTTCCGTTGGGTCGGTCTCGCGTTGGCCCAAATAACAATGTTGGTAGTTTCCAGGCCATCAGGGTCTCTGTCCCCCCTAACATTGCTTGCTTCTTGCCACACCATGGTTTCCGCTTCAGCCCATTTCTGTAAATCTTTCCACCATGCTTCTAGTCGTGGTCTATGGCATGCCTTCCACCTCATAGCAATTCTCCTTTTGCGAGTACATAAGCTAAATCTTATAATTTGCTCACATGCTTAAGTTTACACGGTCTAGGAAACCTTCCTATCAAGCAGGCCCACACTGTGTCCACCACAATCTTGATTTACGCTAGCTTGTGCCACTTCACCCCAAAAACGCTCAACGACTGGGCATGACCAAAACACATGCATCATTCCGGCATTCTCCTCATCACATTTGGGACATGCTTGTCATCTTGCATCTTTTAATTTAGCTATTCTCTTGGGGGTCCTATACGCCCTGTGTGATATATAATTGCATCTGTTGTAGTCTCGCGTTCCTTGACACTTTTTTGTGATACCCTTGGGCCCGTTCCCACATCTCATCACTCATTGGGGCTCCCACTTCCTCTTCCCAGTCCCGTCTCAGTTGTGCCACTTCCTTTCCCACTTTGGACATCATCATCATCTCATATATTCTGGATGTCTCATGTTCCCCTTCTGCTATGTCATATATTGTATCTATGGTGGCGTCTGGGTCTTCTAGTACTAACTCGGACCATTTCTCCTTGATTCTCCGCACCACTCTATATGTGATATACTGGCCTGTGTGTAACTAGGTTTCATCCCCAACATTTCAGTGTCTATTATCCCCTCTTGCCATATGTCCCCCTTTGTTGCCATCCCTACCAGCTCCCAGTGTTTCCTAATCATCCCTAGTTGCTTTTCTCCACCCGCCAGCGCCACTAACGTTACCTGCGGGGAACACTGGAACGGGTTCTCCATCAGCTGGCAGGCCCTGTGCACATCTTCCACCCAAGTATCATCTTTGGGCGCACTTCCATATCTGCCCTGGGCAGCCACATCATTTCTTTTAAGTAGTATGGAGCAGAGTCCTGTCGAAACTGCCTGGACTCAGAAGTCGTCTCTTCAGAGAGCCATTTAGCTACATATTGCAGCTGGCTTGCTATGTAATTTCATAATTTGGCAGTTTTATACCCCCTTTCCCATGCGAGTTTTGTAACTTCCAGATGGCTTTCTCGTTCCATGCCAAAGGAAGTCCCTGCATATGCCGTCTAACCTAGTAAAGAACCTCCTTGCTATCAGGTATGGTATGTTCCCAAAGCAATGCAAGAGTCTAGGTGGGACCACCATCTTCAACATTGCCCCACGCCCCATCATTGCCAAAGGTAGCTTCACCCAGAACTTCATGCTGTTTTCAATTTTCTTGAACGCTACCTCTGTATTATTCTGATGTTCCTCATCCACCGTATGGTATGTCTATCCCAAGATATCTAAATGTGCTAACCTCCCTTGGTATCCGTAGCACCTCCCATGGTATCCGTAGCACCGGTAGCTGTTTTAACGGAATCCCTTTATACCTACCCAATGGGAATATGCTTGATTTTTGGGGGTTTACAGCTATACCAGACAGCCTTGCGTATCTATCCATCAGCTCCAGAAAGTACTGGAGGTTTTCCTCCGGGTGTCAAAAATACAGCAACATGTCATCCGCATACAAGGAGATTAAAGTGTGGTTCCCCTCCCATGGCGATGCCTATCGTGTCGTACTGTTGTCTCGGGTATATCACCAGGTGTTCCAGGGACAAAATATACAGCATAGGAGACCACGGACATCCTTGTTTAGTGCCCCTGCGCAGTTGCCACCTCTCTGATATCACTGCTCCTGTTTTAACTCTTGCCAATGGCTCATTATAAAACATTTTTGCCCTCCAGATAGCCGGACCCCATTCCATAACCAGCCAAGGCCATCAGCCACGGCCATTTAACTTGAGTCAGAGGCCTTTTTTGGGTCCAACGATACAATTGCCAGTTTGCCTTCGTCCTCACTTACATGCTCAATGACTCCATGTAGTCACCTAAGATTATTGGATATGTTCCTGTTTGGTCTGGGTGTATTAGTTTACCAACCCTCCTTAGTCTGTTTGCCAAGACGGCTGTCAGTATTTTAATGTCCTAGTTTAGCATTGATGGGGGCCTATATGAGCCACAGTTGTGACCAGGCTGATTAGGCTTGGGAAGCAGTATAATTATTGCTTCTCTGAGACACTCTGGCCACCTTCTTTCTTCATATGCTTCATTAAGCATCTCTAAGAGCAGGGGTAGCACCTCTTCCTTATGTTTTATAGAATTCGCTAGGGAATCCATCAGACCCCGGAGTCTTACTGGTGGGCAACTGCCTCACCACTACTTCTAATTCCTCTAAAGTGATCGCAGCGTCCAGCTCCTCTCGTTCTTCAGCACTGATCTGCGGCAGTACTATGTCCTCCAGTGTTTATTTCTGTGCAATCGCACTCCTCTTTATCTCCGTATAGGAGTCTATAATCTACAAATTCCTGGTTGACTCCTTCTCGGGTATCCACTATGTTCCCATCTTCAGCCGTTATCGTTATGATTATGGACCTGGGGGCAGTGGCAGATTTAAGGCAAAGGGCCCCATGGGCAGCACCTGACACAGGGCCCTAGGTGGGTGGGTCATGGAGGCGGAGCTTTGGGTGGGCAGATTTAATTGTGGTCACAGTGCACAATGGCAAACTTTAGGGACAAAAGCAATTTTTTATTAAGTTATCTTCATTAGTTACCTAGGGGTCTGACTAACTGGAAACAGCTGGGCCTCCTCAGCAGGCTTTGCTATCAATGCTAAATATTGTAAACCTATAGAACATACGCGTCCTTGTAGCAAAAAAGTGGTCATTCTGTTTATGCGGGCATTGCTGTGGGCATTGCTGCAGCCATGCATTGCAAAACGGCAGAATTGCATAGTGTTCTGCTTTTGCTGCACTGGTTGGAGAGGGATAACCTCGGATCAGTATACGGAATTACGGAGCACTTTACAATATTTTATATCTGCGTGTACTTTAGATGCAAAACAGATCAATGTGGATGGTGTTAAAAAAACAAACTAGGATAATTGATGTTTGTGACAAGTGTGATGAGCTGCTTGTGATCGCTGCAGGACCACATATTATCTATTAGTTTATTAATTGGATTTTTTTCCCCAAAAGATAGAATGCTGTGACACTCCCCAATCATACCACACCCCTATGTGCCCGATTTACAAAACGTTTCCAATGGGATTTTTCCATTGAAAAGTGCTTTTGTAAATCGGGCCATATGGCTCCTTCTAGGGTAGGGCTGTGCTCCGTAAACTTCCTAAATAAAGGAAAAGTGGAAAAGAAAAGCAACACAGAACAATGTGCTGATGTGGATTGTCGTAATATTTAAAAACCTTCACAATGCAGCATGTATTTTGAAGGAGATGCTGGCATTTGTATGTAACAAAGCCCTAACCCTGTGACAACTAACATGCAAAACACGCCACTAGAACTGCGTTATTTTATTTCATTTTCATCAGTGACCAAACCCCTCTTCATTTCGCACCAACCTTGTTTGGCTCAGTTTATGGTGTGAAAGCTGTCGCAGTGTTAAGATCCACAATGAGCCACACAACGATGGCACGTGAGCTCTCTGGCAGCAGTCAAGGGGAAAGCGAGCATATAACTCGCTGCTGCAAAGCAGGCCCGCCACAGCAGAAAGGGCCCTGTGCTGCGTGGAAGGGGCGGGCCCTAGCACAGGGGCCCACTCGCCATTTGTCTGGCTGCGACCGTTAGATCCGCCTCTGCCTGGGGGTCTCACTCTTGTATAACCATGCCAAGACCCTCCCTGGTTTGTCCCCTCCTGCATGCTGTCCCTCTATGTACTTTTTATAGTTAAGGTTACAGTCTCTCCCAATAACCCGCACATTTTTGCTGCAACCTAAGTATTTTCCCATTGTCTTCCTTTGTATTACCACCTCCTAACGCTCTTTCCAGCTCCTTCTCCATATCCTGTAGGTCAGCCAGAACCCCTCCTTGTAGCCCCTTGGATTTTGATATAGCTACCCCCCTCATCACCACTTTAAAGGCCTCCCAGAGTCATCACCACTTTAAAGGCCTCCCAGAGTGTGCCCGCTGAATCTGCACTGCCAGCATTGATCTCAAAGTAGTTTATAATCTCTTCCCTCATATCCTCAAATTGGATCTTTTAGCGCCTCTGCTCTGAGGCGCCATGTCGGAATCTTTGCTCTCGGGGGTCGGTATTGCCACCTCGGGATTAATGGCGAGTGGTCTGAGAGGACCCTCGCTTTGTATTCCATCTGGGTAATCTGTCAGCTCCCGCGTGGCAAACATATAGTCCAGCCAAGTATGTAAATATTTTGGAGCTGAATAGTGCGAATATTGTCTCTTGTGGGTGGTGTGCCCTCCATACGTCCTCGAACCAGAAATCCTCCAGCAGTGTCTGCAGCGTCTTAGCTGCTGGGACAGGTCTATCCATTTTACCATATGATCGGTCTACCTTGGGGTTTAACACGCAATTAAAGTCCCCTCCCCAGATCACCACCCCTCCCACACACGTGCTAAGCTTGCTACACAAGGTTCTAAAATATGCCGCTGTTTTGGTTCGGGCCATACGTATTTATAATGCTAATCTCCCTGTTTTCCACCAGTCCTCTCATTATGACCATCCTGCCATCCGGCTCCACTATAGTCTGTAACGGCTGGAATGGGACATGCAGCGCCACCCAGATCACTTCCCTAGCATAAGCTGAATATGATGCACCCACCAGTCCCCCTTCATTTCTTCCGGATCATCTCCATCTTATCCTGCTTCAGGTGAGTCTCCTGCAGCAGGGCTATATCTATTTTCTGCCTGCCTCTTTAGATAGCTATTAAGCCCCCTGACATTCCAAGTAATTATCTTAAGATCTCCCATGTCGTGTAAGGGTCCCGCTCCTCCCACCACAAGTGCAGTCAAAGACCAAGTGTATTTCACTTCTGTGTAGGCTTGTTTCCCATCTTAAACTCACCTTAACTAAAAACACTTCAAACACCCAAACTTCCCTCCCGCCTCCCTTCGCTGCCCCAATTCACTCCCCTGTATCCCCTCCCCCAACACCTTCCCCAACTGTTGTCCAGCTCCATCCCTGGATGTCAGGCACCCCCGCATCTAGCCCTTTTCTGACAATAGCCTGTACTCGCGGCTCAGCCGGGTGAAGTCGCCCTAATGGCTATACTACTTCCGGGGGGTAGGTCACATCCATCCTGCTGCTCCTATTTGCTTTTAATTAAGCGCGCTTAGTGCTACTCAATTTACTTGTACATCTTATATTCTAGTCCAAGTCCCAAGAATCTCATGTTACAATTTTCAATATGTATCTGTCTTCGCCCCTCTATTATCCATACCATTCTTTTCCAGGCCTCTCCCTACCCATCCTGTTATTATACATGACGTATCCCCATCACTTATCGTGATCCTCGCGATCTTGCTCCTCATCTTGTTCTGGGCAGCCCTGCGTATCCAGCCATGTTGCTGCTTCCTCCGCGGTGTCAAAAGTACTCCCTACTTTTATGCAGGACTTCGAGTTTCTCAGGATACAAAAGCATGTACTTAATTCCAGCTGTGCGCAATCTCCTCTTGACCGCCACATAGCTAGAACGCCTCTGCACCAGCATGGTGTAATCGGGATATGCCGTGATGTTTGCAGATGCCCTCTTTATCGTTCCACCTTTGCGAAAATACTCCAAGATCTGTCTTTGTAGTTCAGGATCTTAGCTATTATTGCCCGAGGGGAGAGGGTGGCTCCAGGTCGTGGTTTCCCCATCCGGGCCCTGTGCGCTCTCAACAGTAAATCCTTGTGAAATCTTGTCGGCTCCTCTCTTGCAGGATCATATTCTCCACATAGTCCGTGGGGTCCTGGCCTTCCTCTCCCTCCGGCAGACTGACCACTCGTATGTTGCGTCTCGCCCTTCCCTCAGCCTCCTCCGCATGGTTCTCGAGGTTAGCCACCTGTTGCTTTAGTATGTGGACCTCCTTTGCATTGCTTGCACTGGTTTCTGTGTTGGTTTTCACCGAGCTCTCTAGGCCGATTGGTCTTTCCGCCAGCGCTCACATCTTGCCGCAGCAAGGTGACCTCTATTCCCACTGTATCTGTTTTGTTTTCCAGGGCAGTCCTCGGGTCCGCCATTGCTGTCCCCCATGAGGCTTTTAACTCATTGATGGCTGTTAGGATCAGATGGTCCTCTTTTGCCGGGGTACCTTCTGCAGACGCGGCCACTGCGCCTTGTGCCAGGCAGTAAGAGTCTGTTGCGTCTTAGCAAAAAGTCCATTGTGGGCTGCTTGCTCTTGGCCTTGACTCCTTATCGACATTGCACAGCCCTGTCTATATATCAGAGTCTAGCTCTTCTGTGGCGTACGAGTCTTGCTTCCCCGTTCTTCTATAGCACCACAGGGATAGTTGATACAAGAGTTTTCCTCATGGGGCTGCAGTAAGCATTAGTATGCACTCTCTGTGCTGTGCCCCGAGTGGATTGTGTCCCCCCAAGTCTTTGTCCGCTGCTTTTTCTGCTGTTAGTTACTCTCTGGCTCTTGGCAGCACCTCTTGTCTGCGCGTTGTGTGGTCGATGAGCCTGTATCAGTGGTCATGCAGGTCCTGCTGGCGTGTTTCTATGGATCAGGCCTCATGGCTCTTCGTATATTGCCACATATACAGCTTCTCGTCTCGTGCCATTCATTTCCCATGCTCCGCCACTGCAATCCTTGCTGTTTGCATGACACAGCACCGTATCTTTCGTGCGGATCCCTACATTGCTGCAGCTCTGTGGCTGCCCATGCTATTATGCCACCTGTGTAGGGCCCGGCCCGGTGACCTCTTTGACCTACCTTGCTGCGGACTGCTGCTGTCTTTCGTGCGCCCCGGGGGGATTCCTTTTGGCACTGGGCTGTTATCCGTGCTCGACAGGGGGCCCTTCCTCTGCCAGCACCTATTTGCAGGGCTACACGCAACTCTATGCTTGGGGTATCATTTCCTGCAATCGTATGCCGCAAGAACCCCTGTTCCTCACTCCGTCCGCCTGGGGGCCCCGAACTGCTCATCTCGTATTTTGCCCTCTGCCCCGTTTGTCACCCACCTCCGGCGCTGTTTGATCAAGTCCCTTGATCAAAAGCTTATCTTGGCCTTCGTGCACCCATCAGTCCTCTTCTGATATGTTCCGTTATGGGGCTCGTAGCGCCATTCCTAGGACTTCCAGGATCCTTTGTTTCGTTATTGGCCGGGCGCCATCTTGGATCTCACTGTGCGTTCTGTGGCAGATTATTGCTTTTTAGTTTTTTGGTTCCGTTATAGAATTGCAAGAAAAGTCCTATGTGACCGGTTTCCTTCTCTGATGCACTGCTTTTCCTTCTAGCGCACGCCGTCACCCACGTACACCTTTTCCTTCTCCGGGCTACGTTACTTCATGTGCCTTTGTTCGTTAAAATGTATCTGCGTCTCCTTTGCCAGAACAGCTGTTTCGGGCTGCTACAATGACCCGGGCCGCCGTCCTTGCACCTGTGTGCATTTCGCGGCGTCTGCCCTTTTATTCGTTTCTCACTGCGTTCTTGCTTGCAGAGCCCCATCCGCAACTCTGTGCTTCGTTCAGTCACAGTGCCGGCACCATCACAGTGCCGGACCAGTGCTTCAGTCGCATTGGTCTCCCGTCTCCATGTATATAAAACTACCTCCAGGATTCCTCATTTTCCAGCGATTTTCGCACTTTGTGTGCTCTGCATGTTTATAAATCTGTGACTTTGATATGAATTGTTGGAGCCTTGTATTTGATCCTATTTCAGCGCAGATCAATGCCGGATCACGGGAGCTCACAGAATATACGTCCTAGCCCATGGCCCTATAGCCACGCCCCCTCTGAGATAAACATTAGAGACAATGCCTATATTCGCTCCTGCTCCCGCCTGCACTGATATAGAGATGGAGATTACGCCTACTGCAAGAAAGACTTGGTTCGGAAAGTATAATATGCTAATGATTATACCACTTTGCATTATTACACTAGTCCCAATATTTTGTTATCTAGAAACTGTGCATCCATTGAACTCTCGACTGCTACCAATGCTCCTACTATGAGCATCCCAGTACATGTGCTCTTATACTCTCCCTTCACAAGAAGTGAAAGACAGAAAAGGGTATGACAATAATACATTGCTACTATGACCCATGCGATCTTGAATAGGTCCAATTGTTGGGTCTGTTCCCATTTACCCCAGCACAAGGAAAGAGGAATGGGTTGGTATGTACATCCTTTGCCACTTAATACCGCCTGATATGCATCATTAAGAGCGCTATTTTTCGGAAAATGGAAGGAGTGTCACTGGTCAGTTTGATGGAACAAAGGGGTGGTTCCGTATTTACAAGCAGAAGCAAAGTAAAACGAGTAACGAGTCCAGTAGATAGCCTCTCTAGGCCTTACAAGTCCCTAATCACTTTTAAAATGGCTCCGGTAGGAAAAACGATGCTGTGCCTCCCTCTTATACCATTAATCATAGTCCAAGTTCTGTCCCATTTTGCTTACGAAAGAAGGGTTCCCTCCCGGTGGGAACATTTACTAGATGCATGAACATTGCTGTGCTTGAACAAGAAAAACCATTATATATAGGAGGTTGTCTATTTTATATGTGGAGATCAGGCCTATCCATGGTTACCTCGAACTTGGGAAGGGACCTATTATTTAGGTATACTTTACCTGGTGTATTTCTTTCCAAAAGTTCTGAAATAGCAAAACTATCTAGCTCTCGGCCACGTCGAGATGATAACCGCAGGACAGATCATAGGGGATATAGCAATCATTTATACCATTTTGGGGACAAGCAATAAATTCATGGAATGTTAGAAAAAGTGATAAATGGAACAGATACTCTAATATGACATTGGAACACAAAGCAATCAGATTGCACTTCAGAATAGAATGGTGCTTGATATAATTTTGGCTGATCGTGGAGTATGCAAATTGGTGGGGTCAGCGTGCTGTGTATTCGCAAGTGACTCTTCCCCCACGATATTTGAAGCAATAAAAAATTGCATGTCCTAAGTTCTGAAATTCATGTTCCCACAGGTGGTTGGAATCTGAATTCGAGGTTCTTGGCTTTGGGAACTGCTGCGATCATGGGGATGGAAACTAATTGCAATTCTGGTTATAATTTTTCGAATCCTCATGTCCTGCTGTTGCATACAGTGCATGCCAGTCCTCTGCTCCCAAATTACAAATGTGTACATGCAATTAGAACAAAACCTCCTCACAGTTTAAGTGAAGGTGCACAACACGAAAATGAAATAATTAAAGAATTCATGGCAATTAATATTTCTGATGACTACAGCAGCATGGGTAGTTCGGAATTGGACACATGGTCCGACGAAGATGCAATGTATGGATGATATTGGCTTATGGCCAAAAGGAGGGTTTGTTAGACCAGAAAAGTAACCCTATAGTCGAAGGATGCGTATAATGTTGGCCAGAAGCCAATCGCATCATGTGACAAACATTGCAATCAAAGGATTGTCAATGTAACCAAAGGGCATCCATTTGTGAAATGTCAGCCGTTTGCTTTTTTCTTTTCTGTCAAAACGCTTTGCAAAATGTATTCTATGCTTTAGACTAGCACACCGTGCGAGGCCACGGCTTGAACGCTGAAACACTAACAGACAGGAATGTCATTGTGCAGAAATACATTGTTTTTCTCTTTTCCTTAGTCCTTGAAGTCGAGCAGAAGTCGCACCTAATCAGCATACCAGGTGCCGGTTTGTCTTTCAAGCGCTGTTGTAAAAGGCAGTTAAACATGAATTATATTCTCCTAGCGGTGCTCCTTCATGGAGAATGGTATTTTCTGCTTCAGGACTATCTGACCCTTAGCTCATGAGCCGAAACACACAGATAATGTAGTAAGGAATGTTTCCCTGCTAAGAGCACAATATCCTTGCTGAGCCAGAAGCTCCATGTTCCCCATAACAGAAATCTGTCTCTGCTGCCTTTGTTAAAATAACGGTTTAGGCTGAATGAAGACTTGTCATAACGTGTCATAATTGTCAATCCCTGAAGCCTAGCCTGGATGACATGTATGTGGGCGGGTCGAACTGCCTTAGCAAAGGTTATGTCTAATGTATATATATTGCTGCTTGAGCGCTGTTCGCTCTCTCGCATCTCACGGTGTTTGGGAACACACGTCATGAGGCGGTGAGACCCAGTCGGCCGACTGAGAATACTTTGAAATAAACAAGACTTGTTTGGAAAATGAACCTCGTGTCTGACGTGTCGTTTTAGTATATGGTTATTGTGCCTTAGTTTCCATATGCAGTCTTTATGGGCTAGCAATCGTTCATTGACTTTTATGGGGTACAGGGCTTAGGGGGCTTGTCCCCTGTGATAACCTGGGCGACTGGGTGGGTCTTAGCACATTAAGGCGAGTGGGGAGTATGACATGTTAGATTTAGGGTACAATATACTGCGACAGAGGTCTGGATTTAGTGGGGGCACTCTCCGGTGGGCTGCACAGCAGGGTCACACTTCTGGCACATCAGGAGAATACCTTAGGAGGGCACCAGGTTACATTGGCAGTAATTTTCCAACAGCCGGGGCAGGTGAGTAGGAGCAGGTTTGTGCAGACGGATGAGCTACAAGGCATGGTTCAGGATGGTTCAAACACAGGACAATGATCACAGAGGAAGGGTGTGATGATAGTTTACTATTTGTTGCAATTATTCCCAGTGCATCCATGAGAGAAGGATTTGTGAAGTTTTTAGACGGGGGAAGAAAAGGTGGGGGCCATGAGTGCACTGTGCGCAGCGCTGCACAGGGGAGAGGAGTCTTTTCGTATTATCGGATTGAGTCAAAGTCCAAAGATGGAGTCGAGGGCACACAAAATGGAAGCCAAGTGTTTCCCGCAATAGCCCCAATTATGCCAATGTTAGCACAAGGGCAATGGAAGAGTCCCCCGCATGCATGAGCAAGTGGTCCATATTGTGCAGAATGTGCAAGGGGGGTCCAAACGACCCCTCACTCCCATACATTCCCCCTCCTTTTGTTAAATCTAAAGTAACAAACTAATCCTTATGGTTTTCATTCCGATAGTACTCTGCTTCTTGCACTACCTCATCCCATGCAGGTGTCCCTTTAATTGGCATCCAAGCCCTACAAACACTTCGTAAGATCTGACCTAGCATTTTCATTGGATGTTCAGGTCATATATATTCCCCATCCAGATCTACCTAGACCTCTCTATATACCATCGAAGTTCCCATGGTTGTGGTGCGATATGTTGTCCACCCTATCCCCAGGATGATGGTATACTGCTATCATGCGGTACTTAGAGGGACCAGACTCCCCAGTTTGAATCTGTGCATCTTTCATGTTTGCTACCGTTGGGTAGCCCATTGTTACCATCATATCAGAACTAGGCATTGATTTTGCACAACATCAAATGCCCACCTGGCACACACAAAGAAATAGCAAAAGAAAAAAGATGAGTAGGACACATTATCACACTGAACCAGGATGGTATCCAATTGAAAATGTCGTCGAACCAGTTGCTTGGTTCTATTCCTCCTTCCGCATTCTTTCCCCCAAATTATACACAGCCGAGATGACATTGGAAAGGGTCCCATTGTCTGCGTTTCAGAAGGTATGAATGTACAGCAGGCACTCCAGAATCTTTGGCAAACACTGCCCTCCATTGCTGTGAGGAGATCCAGAACATACCGGTTCTGCATTGTCATTAACCGCAGGGTGCGAAGTTCCCCCTTGATCACGTTGAATCACACTTCAGTGTCGTTGGCCAGTTGTATTGGCTCCCAGTGGACGATCTGCAGCCGTTTGGTGTTTGCCCGCGCCTGGAGTCCTGGCGCCAGGAGGGAAGCAAATGTCTCGGCAGAATTCAAGAGTTTATATTTATCTGGAATTTCAGCCAGGAGCTCTGATAGGCTGGAAATGTAGTTAGATGACCTTCTTTTGCGGGACACTCTGTCTTGTAGTTCATTTTCAGACAGTGTTGTATGCAGAGGTCTCTGTTTCTGGCTGAGGTGCTGTCGATATGCCAGCCGACCCGCTCCCCCATTGGATATGACTTTCTGGAATCGCCATTAATGCTGAATGCAGTGTGGCCATGGCATAGGTACCCCTCCACGAGGGCGGGAATGCAGGTATGCTTGTTTGCCACATACCCAATACACATCCATGAGAGCCACTGTACCCTTTTTCATGTCGAGGATGATCATTTTGTTACATTGTCTGAGCCCATCTGTACCTTCCCTTTGCCATGGAAACAGTCCATGTTCAATTTCTTTGTGTTTTGATGGGTTTCTCGAGAGGTGTAACCCACGTGAGCTTTGCGATATGTTGGGACATATTGGAGTGCATGTCTCTTTGACCCATTGAAAGTTCTCCTCAGTGAGACCTCGTAGCGCCTCTGCCTTGCACGTGATTCTCGTCATGCCATTTGTTTTCTGTGAACTGTCCCTCTGATAACAAAAAATGGTTCTTTGATGCAAATCACTCCTTGTGGCTTACTCATGCAAGTTTTTTAATTCTGCAGCAATTCTATTGTAACTGTGCGACTGGAAGGTGCTGCGAATCCTACACAATACGAGATGAACCAAACATTGGGCATCTGATAAGGGCACTTCTTGAGGTATAAGGACTTTGGGTGTGCCAGAGGAATGAGAGCGCAAACGTAACCACTCTCGTTCATTGCTTGTTTGGCTGTGGCGCTCATGTCTGAGTACCATTTGTTGGATTGATTGGGGTGGCGGGGGTCTTCAATCTCATCTAATCCCAGGCCATGGTATGCATCATAGCTCTTACCTCCCGCCCCTTTTCCACCTCCACCACCTCCTTTACTATTTATCATTTTTACTGATTTTATGTAGGAAAAACCTTTTCCCACGTTGCATTGCTTAGTTCACTAGCAGCTTGCCAATGTTGTGATACTGGAGAGTCTCAGGTGCTTGGGGCATTGGGGCTAAAGTGCATTACAGTGCCGTATGAGGTAGGTTCTATGGTTGCATGTACATTTGTAAATGCCAGGTCAGACGCACTGAACAAGGACTAATCACCATCATATTCATTGTTCTCATCGAAAACCATAGCAGCAAGTGGGAAAACGGGGGTTTTGACAGTTCGGTTTTTATACAAAGTTGTGAGATTAAGAGCCTTTGTGTCCCAATTGTCTTAACTTCAGCCCATATAAGGCTTGATCCTTCTCGTATCGGTTTACCCCACTTCCGCCCTCTTTCATATCCCCAATTATGAAAGTCAAACTCCAGTACAAACCATGGTAAAATAACATTACAGAAAACACTTGCTGCAAATGATAAGCTGCACTCAGTTATATTTATTCTCTGTCTACCCTATCACTATCTAAATTTGAGTCGTTAGTGAGGGCCCTCCTCTCCGTCATATTTCCACCTGAAGGGGCGATATAAAAGGCTTATGTACACTAAAAAAATACTTATAGTTTTTCTTTTTTCATTGATATTCACATTGCCATTCACATACATTTACTAATACTTTTCTAATTACTTTAATCCCAAAAATGTTTTAGTAAGTCATATCCTAATTTTTGCTGACATTCACTTTTCTATTTTTTACGCCATTAACTCGTGTTAAAAACGCAGCAAAAATAATCCAAAAAGGTAAGCCAATAGAAAGACATAGAGGAATAGTAGGAGACAGGAAGGGAGAGATACTGTACACTTCATATTCTCAAACTCTTTTATATACATTTGTCATTTTTGCACCCCTTTTCCCTTTATGCACTTTTTTCTTTAGTGATTTTCTTTTTTTACTCTTGTTACTTATCCATTTTATTTCGAATGTTTGCCTTCTCTACTTTAGTATTTTTGCTGTTCACTTGGGGGCGTGGTACTGTAGTGTGCTCTCCTCACATCTGAGAGATGCACCCAGTACTTAAACCCCTTCACTTTTACTGCAGTTGGCATGCAATATATTCATAAGGGCCATGAAATCGCGGGGAGTTCCATCTCCGCACGAAACTGTGCACTTACATTTTCTCTTGGCATTAGCTGTCCTGTGGAGCCGTCTGGCATATCTGTTTGATTATTCTGTGCGATTGCAGGTGCTATTTGCTTTGCTATACTTCGTACTGCACGTGTCAATTGGGGTAAGGTATTCCCTAAATTCATCCCCTAGCACTATGGCAGCTCTGAGCATCTGATGCTCTTCTTACTGGTGATGGTGGCGTATGTATGCGCCGTCCTGTCAGTCCAGAAAGAATAGATACCCCCTCGATCGTAAGGCACTGTACTTTGTTTGCCGAAGACCAACCGCCTCATGTGTTTAGTAATAGAAAGGTGTAGCAAAAGCTTAACCATGGTGCGGCCATTTTAAGGTGACTGAATCGCCATTTTGTTTTCTTGTTTTCTCGAACGCTGCCTTTTTGCCTCATGTAAAACTGCTTTGCTGAAATATTCTGCTTCACTGGTGCACAATGCAAGACCGCGAGTGGCATGTTGAAACATAACGCAGTAACCTGGACAGAAATGCCCGGTCCCCTCCCTCGCATATCCTTGGAGAGTGAGCAGCAAGGCATTCTAATCAGTACAGCAGGTGCCAGCTAGTCTCGGTAAACACAGTAGAAATGCTAGAGCGAACATTAAATGAATTGAATTATGCTCTTCTTTGCGGCCCCCCTTTCCTGAGCCCGGTAGAGCCCTGGAGAGTTCACCTCCAGTACACGTTTAGAAACGAGGAGATAGCAAGGCCTGGAATGTCTCTCTCACTACGCACAGCTTGCTTGTAGAAACAGAAGCATTGTGTTCTTTAAAAGAAAGACTTATGTCTGTGAGCTTACAAAATTGCAAACTGTTACTAAATTAATGTTTGAAGGTGTCATACTTGTCACCATTGTCAATCATTGTGCCTAGTTCAAAGGAAATGCAGTAGGGGCGGTATACTTTGTGTGTACAAATTTCTCTTACGTCCCCCGAGGTCTGGTAGACACGTCGCGGGGCGTGGGACCAGTTGGCCAACTGAGACTATTTGCTTTGCAATAAACCCTAGATTTTGGGAATACAACCTGTCTGGCGTATCAGTTTGTGTGGTGATTTGCCTTGTTTCCACAAACGAGGGTCCCTCAGGGGCCCCTTCCCATCACTATTTGTCAGGAAACTGAAGTAGTGGGATCCTGCAGGAGTGAAGCTGGCCCACCTAGCCCCCTAAGCCTGCCTGCTCAACAATCCTGCTTCTTTAAAACCATTGGCCAGGCAAACCCAAGGGGAAAGGGGAATGGAGAAAACAACAAAAGACAAGAACTCCCACTGCAGGTACTTCAGACTGTCTTTTCGGAAAGTTTTGACTCAGATGGGATGTTCCTAAAAAGGAAATACAACTTTTAATGAATCAATTTTCTGATCATTACTGATTAGTCTCTATATTATATTTTTCTCCATTTACCTGTTGCCTATGCTTGATTTGCCAATAGGGTGCTTCTGAAAGATTTATGTTGACTGTAGATACTCTAGCGATATCTCTTCTCTTTGTCTTTCTGCTCTCTTGATCTCTTTAGTATCTGGTAATCTTTTTTCTTTAAAATAAAATATACCCCAAAAATATTGTTGTTACTATTGTCTATTATACCTTTTGCCAGATGCTCTAGGAATCATATACTCTCTAAAAATATGTGTAGGTAATTACGTTTTTTATTCTGAAGAACCTTTGTAAAATATTCTGCTGTAAACTTTTATACTCCAATTTCACATAGAGCGCTTTTTCAATAATGTCTCTTGCTACTCATGTATTTCTTCTGAATTCTTTCTTAATCAAGGAGGAAAACAATTGCTCACAAAAACGCTGCGTAATCAGGCTGCTACGCTGTCCTTAAATCGTTCCGTCACGAACAACGAATAAAAATGAGGAAAACATTGAAAATCCAAAATGGCCGTGACGCACGTGCGACGTCGTTAGGTCCTTTCCTCTAAACCGCGCTTACAAATCCAAAGAAATACGCGGCGCAGGCTCAAACAAATGAACCTGAAGTTAGTTAAATATATATTAGATTTTAGGTTAAAAGTTTTAAAACACGACGATACGAACCGTGCGCCTTATTAGTATTAAAGATAAGATAAAATGTACACAAAAATGAATTGCTGAACCTTCTTTATATATTCATTAAAAATTCCTTGCCCATTTCTTATACTATTAGGATTCTATTGTTCCAAAAAAGAATGAAATGCTCAATTTAAAGTCTTTGAATTATTAACATTTCAAGCTTATCAATGTTCATGGAACTGGACTCTTCTCTGGCTCAGCAACTGAATCTCACTGGAATTCTTCTTCTGCAGACTTCTGCTCCTGTTACTTAACTAATATTACTATTATATTTTTAGAACTCTTAAAAGGATGCAACTCTCCTTTAAAATGGAAACTTTAAATTAATTTTACTGGAGCTAACTAATATGACCTACTCTGATGCATACTTTATTGAAAGGCAGTTGAGAATTGTTATTAACATTCTAATGATATCACAATGCTGCATGCTGAGAACTGAACCAATCATTGTTGTGAAAAAGTTCCACCATCTTGGCTTGGGGGCATTTCAGCTTTCTAATCGAAAGTTAGTTAAGGGAAATAGAACAAACTAAAAAATGCTCTATTCACTAAACGGAATTTATTTAATATTTCAACCACCTTCCCTTTCTAACTTTCCTGGAATGGTATTTGACATAACCTATTCTCCTAAGAATCTTGTCAAATTGAGGTACAAAATGTGAGAACCTGACACTATTTCGTGCAGGCTCAAATGATGGTCCTTACTTGGCTGCGTTCTGAGTTGAAACGGTGCTAGGGGCAAGCAATACACCCAGTTCTTTTTAAGTGTGTTCAATAGCTTGGACAGTTTACTTTTGAGTAGGCGTTGATATTTTTTCTACCACCCTGTTTGCTTGCAGGTGGTAAATCGAACATAATTTGTGCTTTACCCTTAACAATATATTCACTTCCTTGAAGAGGTAATTTACAAAATGGGTGCCGTTATCTGACCTGATAACATCGCATATGCCCCACCTTGAGAATATTTCACGCACTAAAAACTTTGCTGCACTCTCGGCGTTGGGCTGGGTGCATGGCCCTGCCTCTACCCACTTGGAGAAGGGGCACACTAGTACAATGCGGTATCTTGCCCGTTACATCTATCTCCCATATCGGCATAGTCGATATGGAGTTCTCTGGTCCTACAGGGCGTGCCAGTGTTCCCCGTAATATCCTGAGGGTCATACCTGAATTGTATGTCTGGCATGTTTTGCATTCTATTAATTTTGATAAGTGCTCAGGGGACAAACCATTCTTCCTGAATGTCTGCTGCGATATGTTTTGTTACATGTATTGGAAAATGCAGCTGTTGAAATGCTTTGTAATAATTCTACAGGCATCTCTACCTTTCCTGTCATTTCCTGCCACCACATTAAATCTGTGGTTGACTGTTTACATCTTTTTCCCCATAATTCTCGCTCTTCTGGGGGTGCACGTCTTTGTAACTATCTGTAGTATGGGGGGTGCAGTTGTACCCCTCTTGCCCTTCTTGGTTCTGTTTTTACAATGCACTCTAGTGGTTTGGGGGACATTAAAGGATGATACTGCTGCTTTTGCGGCAATGTCCGCTGCCACATTCCCGAGTGAGATTGCGTCCGTGTTGTAGGTGTGTGACTGGCATTTTACCAACGCTACCACTGATTGTTCTGCTAGTGCTTCAATTAAATCATTCAACAGTGCAGCGTGTTGTACAGGTGAACCATCTTCTCTCCTAAACCCTCTTCTTCACCATCGTGACGACCCCGAATGTACCGTTGTCATGCAGAGTCAGAATATATTGTCACTGTACATCCTTTGGCTGTATGTAGTGCTTCAATTAGCGCAATCAACTCTGCTGCTTGTGCAGACTAGTGTGGTGTGAGGCGTTTCTGCACTGTAACTTTGTACTCCTCCCCTTCTAACACTGCTGCTCCGTTTTTCTCCTGTCTCACTGCGATTGATGCTGACCATCCACAAAATATATAAAGCAACCCATTACAATTGTGACACTTTTCTCTATCGCGAAGGCCGCTGCTGCGAGGGCCTGTTCGCACGCCATGTGGCCCTGCATCAGTCTGTGCTGCGTAGGCCAATGGCTTGGGTCTAATGATTTTTGTTAGTACTGCGGTCATTAATCGATTACAGTGTGAAGAGGTAGAATTCACGGTCATAATCTGGGTTCGCTAATACTGGGGCTTGTGATATGTTTTAATTTTAAGTATTGTTGTCATTTCCTGAGTCCATTTTATTGGGGCGCTGTTCTTTTGTGCTTCTTTCAATGATTGCAATAACAGGTGTGTGTAGGCCGCATAATCCAGAATCCATGCACAGTAGTAATTACATATGCCGAGAAATTTCTGCATGTCTTTCACTGTCTTGGGGATTATTGCATGGCGTATTGCTGCCGCTCTGTCAGGTATAATTCTTTTACCATCTTTTAAAATAAACTGTCCCAGGTACAACACTTCTGCTAGGCAGTATTGAAGCTTGCCCTTGTCCACTTTGTACCCTTTTGTAGCTAGTAAATTCAACAATGTAATAGTCTGCCCTGTTCCTCACTTTTGCTGCAGATGAGATCATCCACATATTGAATTATCGTGTACTCTACATCCACATTACCAAGGTCTATGTGCAAAATTCTGTTGGAAATGCTGAGGCTCTCACTGTAGCCTTGTGGCAATCCAGTGTTATCGGTTTCCCCCAGAGTGAAGGCTGTGAGATACTGACAACTGGGGTCGAGAGGCACTGATCATAAGGCGTTTTTCAAATCAACTGTAAAACAGGTTGCCTCCTTTGGGAAGCTACACAGAATGGATATTGGGTTAGGCACTAGAGGGAATTCTTTCTGTACGACGTCTTTAAGTGGGCGCGGAGGTCCTGTATCATCCTCCAAGCCCCGCCCCTTGCCTTTTTGATCAGGAAAATTGCAGTTACAGGGTGAATTTGATGACACTATTATACCCTGTTGTAATAACGCATTGTCATGATGCCTACCCCCAGGGAACCAGACCAGGTCCAGCAACCCCGGAAGCAGGCATCACGTTATTTTGAGCAAGCCCAAAAAACCCTGGTAGGGGCTGTTTAGGTGCGGTCCTGGCACCTATGGCGCCAGGCTCATATGGAGTCAGTCCTGGCGCCATAGTCGCCAGGCTCATAGAGTAGAACTTACCTGATGCAGACCATGCTGCAGAGCTCCAAGCCAAATGAGGCTTTGAAGGGACTATTTTACCTAGGGGCTATTTTTTACTCTGGTGGGGCTGGGGAGGAATACTTACCTGGGACTACTTTGGAGGCTATTTAAACTACGCCCGAAGAGCAGCACACGCTTCACGTTATTCTGCATCCAGCAGCGTAAAGCTGTGTCTGCAAGCCTGCATCCAGTCTTCTGCCACGCCTGCCTCGAGTCTGCAGCTCCTAGAAAAAGGGAGGAAAATAAGGAGAAAAGATTAGAATAAGAGCAAACCTTTGATCCTTACCTGAATTCCGGATCCACCACGCCTTCGAGCTGGAAGAAGCATTTTACGCGTGCGACCTCGCCTGCTGCAGCAGCGTCGCGCTGAACTCACCGGCCTTCGCAGCATCCTCACGATCCACCGCATCCTTCTGCACGTTCCTGCCGCATTCTGGCACCTAAGGAGAACACAAGAACAGCAAAGGTGTGAGCCAAGGAAAAAACAGAGGCAATAGTAACTACCATAGACTTACCTGATTACCGCTTGGGGTACTATTCCTCTTCACCAGTCGGCGCAGTCTCCATTGCATCCTCGCCGTACCCCGGCCCCTAAGGGGAACAAAAGGACAAGGTGAGACAACGGGACAAATAAGGGGAATTCTTCTCACCGCAATAGACTTACCTAATTTTACCGCGGAGGCAAAATTCCCCGAACTTCATATTTTCTCTCCACACCTGAATAAGGGAACAAGCAACAGGTTACATTGTGGCCTTATTTTATTGAACTGTGTAGGATAAGCCAAATCTTTACCTGAACTTTGTCAGCTACCACGAGGAACCCTTTGCTGGGGTCAAGCTGCAAACTGCAAGGAATCGGACAAGAGTGAAAGTCAGACATGTGAACTCCTACGAACTACATACTTTTCCGAGTCAATATTGTTCTGGAACTCACCAATTCCTTCGAGCCAGTGAAGCAACTGGTTACCAATGCGCCCCTACACTCAATGCAGGATGGAGAGCTCATCTTTTCAAACCATCAGGTGAGACTATAAGAGGGGACATCAAAGGTGATCTGTGGGGAGAACGGCGGGGATGGGGGGATTTACGCTAAACTCCACGGGTGGTTAATTCCCTTTCTCCATTTGCAGAAGAATATTCCTACGGCCCAAGCAAACGAAGCTAGGTGGGCCAGTCCAGTCCGTCATCTCGGCTCTATGCGTCACATTGGTGGAAACTGCAGCTGCCAGTTCAGATCGACGCTTCTGTGGGAGCCAGGTGAGCATAACACGCATTTATAGTTTCTTTTACGCCCCCTCTGCTTCCCTTGACAGTGGATACTGCTTCACTCTAGGTGGGATTGCACCTTGGGTGGTTCTGTATTCTAGAACCACCCCACTAAAACAACGTCCATACTTGAAGCTTTATAATAGCTCATCCCTATCCTGTAACAAAATCACTAACTACGCCCCAACCTCACTATGCTCTTACCACCCAAGCATCTCAATTAGAAACTTTAGACTAGGAGCACGATTGCGATTCAAAAACCCCCAACCACACGCCCACAAGAGCAACAAACTTCGGTGCAGTAACAATACTCCAGCTAATCTGGCCACTGATTTAGACAGCAAGCTAGCCCCCATCACCATACATGGCCCATCTCTACCATCACAAAAAAATCCTGCAAAAGACACATTCATCAAAGCAGCCTTGGTGAATGCTAGGTCCCTATCCGCCCACGCACTGGACATCGCTGACTTCATACCTCATGAAAAGCTTGATCTCCTCGCAGTTACGGAAACCTGGCTTAATGCAGCCTCTGGACCATCTCTGGGCCTTGCTAGGCCAAATGACTATGCTATCATAAGATGCGATAGAAACACCAACCAAGTGAAGGGAGGCCGACTTGCCCTCATCTTCAGAAACACCTACAACAGAGTCATTCAGGATGCTCAAATTCCCTCTGCCGAATCCCTGTCCATCAAACTGCCACTATCACCTAACCACAAACAGTGCACCTTATCTACCGACCACCAGGACCCATTTCCTCATTCATAGAGGATATTGTATCCCTTGTATCCACCGACACTAAACCTAATTCACAAACTATCCTACTAGGGGACTTCAACCTTGGTTTTAATGACCCCACGAATAATGCCGTGATCTAGCTAACGCCCTATCAGACTTGGGTCATACCCATATTATTCATGAGCCCACACATTTCAAAGGAAGAACATTGGACTGGCTCACCAACCTTAACTGCTCGCTCTATCTTCTATCCAATGATCCATGTATTTGGTCGGATAATCATAAAATAACCTTTTCCATCAAAGCCAACACACAACACCCTGCTCCTATCATCGCTCCAGCCACCCGCACTAGAAATAAGACATTACACCAGATAAACTCCTACCGCTATTACTTCGCCTTCTTGACAACGTGGCCACCTCTGACCCCACAGTCTTAGTAGACATTTACAATCGGGCAATACTGAAAGCCTTGAATACCATAGCCCCCCCTTAAAATTGCGGAAACCTAAACCACAACGTCACCTGAATAGATGGTTCACGCCGCATCTTGGAGAACTACGTAAAACTAAGAGAACTGCCGAAGCACATTGGAAAAAGTGCCCTTAATAAAAATGAACTAATTCTAGAAACTTCTAGCTATAAACAAGCTATTATACTTGCCAAAAAAGACACCTATAACAAAAGGATCGAACAAGCGGAATCTAACACAAAAGAACTTTTTAAGATTCTAAAAGAATTGGAATCCCCGATTGCCCCTATTGATAAATGTGTCACAGATGCACTATGGTGCAGCAACATCCAGAAGGCACTTCTAGATAAAATAGCCCGTTTACAATCTAAAATCAATGCGAAAAAAGACCTGTTACTCGCTGACCCTGATCACAAACAACTTCCTTACAAGTCACCTACCTTTGAGCGAACCTGTAAACCATTTAGTTTCTCACCCCTCTCAATTTGGGAAGTAGAAAACATAATTGGGAAACTTAAACCATCGAATTGCCAAGGCGACGCTTGTCCTGCTCCGATTATCAAAGCAGCAGCTCATGAACTGGCACCATTCATTACTAACATTATCAACGCCTCCTTCAAAACGGAAGTAGTGCCTGATACCTAAGACACCTGGGTCATCCCACTAATCAAAAAACCCACTCTTGACCCAGCCAACCCGTCTATAGGCCGATAACTGTACCCTTCTTACTAAAGATACTAGATAGAGCAGCCTACCTGCAAATGCAGGCTTATCTAGAAACAATCTTCTGGGACTAAGGCAATCCGGCTTCCGACCTAGACATGGCACGGAAACTGCCCTAATTGATCTCACTACTCAGATTAAAATTTTAAGACAATGGCAAACTAGCACTGCTCTTATTGCTTGATCTGTCGGAAGCTTTTGACTTGGTCAACCACCAAACGCTTTGCCGCCACCTGAAATCTGTAGCTCACCTTTCCAACGCAGCCACTGCCTGGATCGGCTCCTTCTTGGCTAACATAACCATGAGGGTCTTTTCTCCCACTGACTCGGTTGAACCCTCACCAGTCCCGTGTGGTGTCCCGAAAGGCTCTTGCGTGTCCCCAACGCTCTATAATGTATTTACAAAGCCCCTTTTCGATATCCTTGACTATCTGGGTGTCACGTATACTAATTATGCGGATGACACCCAAATACTCATTCCTATCTCTGGCGACTATGAAACTGATAGCAAAACCCTCAATGAAATATACGCAGTAATACAAGCGTGGATGGCACACCATGGACTTTGTCTCAATGACGAAAAAACAGATGATTATCCTTGGTACTCACGCTAAACTAAAAAAACTAAATACTGCTTTCAAATCGTTCACTATTGATGGTAACCCCATCCCTGTCTCTAATACTAAAACCCTTGGTATCTACCTCGATGCCACATTATCCTTCACCAGACAAACCAATGCAGTAGCGTCTTCAGCCGCCTACACATGTAAACTTATTACCGCATGTAGGCCGTTTATCTCCACTCCCAACTGCATTACTCTTTCTAGAACGTTCGTCTTGTCCAAAGTAGATTATTGTAATGTCTTCTACTTGGGCACTAGCCGCAAAAATATTCACAAACTAAAAGTAACTCAAAATAACGCCATTAGGGCAGCCCTCAACATCCCTAAGACGTCGCATAACTTTGAGACTAGACGTAATCTGCATTGGCTCCCTATAGAGCACAGAATATCCCTCAAAGCTCTTGCCCTTACCCACAAAGCCAGGGCTAACCTCGCACCATCCTACATCTCTAACCAACTTACCCCACACACATCTACAAGACCACTTAGAACAGCTCAAGTTAACACTGTCTATACCAAGATTCAAACTCCATAACCCGGGAGGAGTTAGTTTCCCTGTACAAGCCTCAAAGCTATGGAACACTCTACCTGTTCCAATCAGGTCTGTAACCTCCATCAACCTATTTAAACGCAACACCAAACGTTGGCTTCATGACCTGGACACATTGACAGCTTAATATCTTAGAGCTTAGATTTACTGCCTACCCACTGTACATATTGTAAATATTACTATCTGTCTCACCTTCCGCCCACCGCCTTAATTGCAACATGTATGCTTGTACCTGTAATACCAATGTATGTATTTGTAACCACAACTATTGTACCTGTTGCCTACTGCTTGATAATGTAACTGTACTCTTATGTAACATGGTCAAAAAACATACGCGCCCGTTAACCCCTGGGCATGGTTGCGCTTCATAAATAAACCAAATACAAATACCTGGTTTCAATTTTATTTTCATGGGCGTGCCCTCTTGTAAGTCCTACATCATGTGGTTCTGTTGTCCATAATTCTATCATTACTTTTTCCATATCGGCCTCAAATATAGTGGGTGGTGCACTGACACTAGCCATGAGGGGGTTATGTATTTCCCTGTGCTGAATCATTGTCACATGGTACACTTATCTCCATTATAATTTCTCTATCACTTTCACTGTCAGTAAACAATTCTTCATCAGTTAAATCACGCAAAGCTATGTTTGGGTCTATACACAGCACTGTTCTCCACTTGCATCCATGTGTCCAGTCCTATTACTGCAATACGTTTGCTTGATACTTGTACCCCTTCCAAATCAATGGACATTATTGCACCTGGCACAATATCTGAGTTTACAATTGGGCGGAAAACATAATCTGATGGCTCTACGTTCTTAACATGTTATTTCGGGCACCACTCTAGCAAGTACTCGTATTCCATAAATGAACATGATCAAAATCGATGGGCACCCCTCGTACTGCAATTTTGTTTGTCATAGTACTTATCAACATGGTTCTTACTGGGCATACCCCTGGATTGGAGCACACTATCCCTTTTTCTGTGAAGGAAATGGTCATATTCAATTTGCTCAGAAGGTCCCGTCTTCATGGTACAGTACAGTAGGGGTGCTTGCACTGTCTTCCCTCCCACCGGTACATCTAAATCTTTTGTGTAAGCAACTTTCAAAATGGCCCGAGAGCGGGAACCGACCTTCCATGAGGCACGATTTTTCAGCTCCCGAATCCACCATAAAGATGAACTGTTTGTTGCCTATCTCCTTACCCACCAGTGGTTACTATTCTGCACGTAGGGTAGTTGATAGGTCTGGACACGCAAGAGCTTTCCATGGGCTGTCCTAGTCTGGATATGTTTCTGTTCCAGGGACAAAAGACATGTCTCCACCACAGCTATGATGCAAAATTAGTGCGGGCGTGCCGTTTGCACTTGTTGCAAAAATGTTTATTTGCATTTCCCATTGTGTTTTGACCTGCTACTTGTTGCTGCATGCCTTGCTGTTGGTTTTGCTCCCTAGGTACCATGTTTTGGACTCTGCCGGGGCTTATTACAATACTTGTCATGTTGCCTACCCCCATCCATTGGTAACCCATACAGGCTTCCTGGATGTGGGTGACCAAATTGGTGCTAGTTTCCCATGGGAGGGGGTCCTTGGTAATATCCCATTGTTCGCATTTGACATTCTCTCAAATGCCCCCATATCCCACAGTTCTAACATGACCCTTGGGGTCCTCCCCTCATTCCTTGTCATCCCCCAAATCCTCCTCTGTCCCCGGTACCCACCTCGTCCTCTTGTGGGTCTGCCTTGCCATTGGGGCCCTTCGTATTGCTCCACTCCTACCCATTGCTCTTGTCTGTTTGCGGACCAGGCTGCTGCCATCCTTGCTGGTGTATTTCCTGACCCCCCCCTCCCCTTCTCCCTGCCTTTCAGTGGGTAGCGCTGAATTTATTGCTGCGACCTTCACTAATTTATTCTGAACCAACTTTGCTTTGTCTGCCAATCTTCTCTGTGCGATCTCCTTCTCTTTGATCCTCCTACAATGATGTACTATTATGCTCTGAATATCCGGCCAGCCTTTGGCTTCAATCCCAGCTATTTTATCCAAGGCCTTCTGTACCTCTTTCAGGAGCCCCCGCTTAATTAAGAATAGGGCCTGTTTCTGATCTCCACAAATCCTGCACCCGAAGGATGAATTGCGCAGCCTCTTCCTCCTCTCCATAGTGCATTGCATCACTAAATGCAAGTCTGGGGTGTCCGGCAAGGTTTTACGCAATGCATCCCGCACCTGCGCTCTCACATTGTTGAACGATGACCCATCATGGCAGTCACAGTTTAGGGTTATTCCCGGAAAACCGGCCTTCACCCACACTCCATCTGCTTGGTATCCAACTGCAGACACTAAAACGTTTTACATCCCCTATCGCCAAGGGCACCCCTGCGGTGTGCCGTCTCCAGGCCACCCCTTGCACTGGGGTCTGTATCTGTACCCATACAGCCCCACCCTCTTTTTTTGTTCTTCCTGCACTTATCAGATCTACCCAGCCTGCTGCCTTAAACCCAGCCCTGCCACTTGTGGCTGCACTCCTTCTGTTTGCCTTTTTATTTATTAATGTATATTTTTTTCCTCCTTGCGCCGCACTCCTTTTTGTTCCCCCTTCCATGCACTTCTCCCTCTCCCCCTTTTCCATGTACTTGCGCGTTCTCAATGTCACTGGGCCTAGTAAGATCGTTTTTGTTTCTCCTCTGTTCCCATTTCCCTTGCCTTGTCGCGCTCTGAAACACATGTGTATGAGTGCGATAGAAATAAAATATCAATCAATGTGTGCATTCATTTCCCTGCCCCACCCGAAAGTGGCGGGAGTAGTTTCACAGGTTGTTTTTATCCCTTTGTTCCCATGGTATGTAGTGGGGCCTCCCTGCTCCCGTTGTGTATCAGAGGCATCTGTAGTTTGGCCTTGCTTCCTTTTTTTACTTACCGTTACCTTCTTGGCTTTACTTAACATGTTTCCCACTCTGTCTCCCTTGCCATCTCGGGAGCCCTTCCCCATCCTCTGGGTCCCCCCCTTAAGGGAATAAATGATCCTGCTGCTGCTGCCCCCTCTTCGTACTCATCCAGATCACTACATACTTCATCTATCTCCTCATCTGATTCTCTCCTTGTCCATCTCCTTGGCTGTCTGCAGCTTCTGCTCGTACTATCCTTATTGGCTTGTCATTTAAATGGATAAACTCTCCTGATGGCCACTCATGTTTGGGTCCCTTGTGCCCATTCCCCTGTGGCGGCGTGGATGTAGACCCTAGGCTACACTGGGTGGAGGCGTTGGATCACTAGCTACACTAGGTGGTAACTCTCCTCCCCGGGCAACATCTGACACCTATCACACAATGCTCTTAGCTGTGTTATTTTAATTTGTGTATTAACAAGTTTTTTCTAAATCCCCAGTAAGCCGCGCTATGTCCACTGGAGGGGCACTAGTGGGCCCATATAGCACTCTTGGGTCATAAGGTGGCGGTGCCGTGGCAGCTGGGGTTGCTGGGCACTTGGTGCAAGCACATACCTGGGATCGCTGTACCCTGATGCGGGCATAGTTAATAATGGGTAAAGCCTAGTGGGGTAATTTCCCCCTGTTTTTACTGTACACTCCGATGCTGTTACTCCCTCTCCCTTCGTCGGGGCCGCAGGCCCTTCCGATGACACTTCCTTATTTGTGTCACTGCTCGCTGTTGCTTCCTCAAACATGCTCCATAAATCTAGTACTTCCAGTCTATTTTGCAGTTCCTTCCCTCTGTACTTGAGAAAAGAGTGCCTGGTGGCAACTCATTTGTTAGCAAAGGACCCGCCTTCTGGCCATATTCGGGATGAACCCTCTTATCTCTGTAAGCCATTGCTCATAGTTCTGTATTTTTTCACTGTACAAGGGGAGGTGTTGACAAATTTGCACTAGCGGTGTATCTCCCCCCATAATCGCTTGCCTCAATTCTTTGTCTCGTTCTTATACTAGGTGTATTACACAATGCAATCAAACTTTCCAGTGTTATTCTCAGTATTTGTTTACCCACACCACGTTGAACATCAACAACCTTGTTTAAATACACCTTAATTTCAGGAACCTCGGAACACATTTTACCTCAATACTTATTCCATAAGCAACATAATACGCACATGCTTTATCGACAAACAATTCACTTCGACAACATTTAACATGTAGCATGTACTACCTTCTACTGTGAATTGCCCCTCTGTTTAGTTCTAGTCTTATTTCTTGTTTTTTCATTCACTCCACCTCTGAGCCCCTATAAGCTAGCACCTTAAAGAATTCTATCCACACAGAAAGAATATTCTAAGTTACTACTCCGAGTCTACTAAATGAGACTCCTACGTTTTATTTTCTTATCTCCACTTATACCCAGCACTGGTCAAGACAATGCTACGTGGCACCGCCTTGTACCCCCTTTGGAGCTAGGATCCCGTATTCCTTATTCTTTGTCCACAACAACCTAATGGCCATATAAAGGATTGGTTAGAAAAGCCGATCAGTTTCACTCAGTCCCTGATAATAAAATTCAATTCCCCTATTCATTTGCCCTTATTTTCACACCCACTATTTCCCAATTTTGCCCCTTATTTTGAGAATCTCGCAACCAGTACTTGCATGTCCGGGGTGGTCCGAGAGCCTCCGTTCAGTCTATCCATAATCGGGGCCGCACCCCAACCAAGCCGTGACCCGCCCCGGGGAGCAGTTGGGTATTTGCAAAGATGACTGGGACCCTTGGAAACTTTATTTTTGTGTGCACACTGGTCAACCGCGGAGGCAATGTGTTTGCTGGGGGTGTCCCGGATCTTGCCGCATGAAACAAGGGGGAGGGTGGGTTTCCTTGGCGCACCCTTCTCGAACACATCCGAGTCACCAAATGTAAAGGCTCACTCCCCGATTTATCAATACAACCTCATAAAATATAACACATCCCAGTAGGGAGTGAGACTAAGAACAGGTTGCAAGATTTTTTGGCATCCAGAGAACTCTGCTGCCTCGAGAGCGCTCTGGCAGACAATAGTTACATGGAAATATAAAGCAAAACTGCATCATCGGTGACATCCTAACATAGGGGATTACATTAGTACCGGATTTGTTGGGGAGCGATGTCGCGTATGTTTCTTTAGGCGCTGCTTTCTCTGGATAGGTTGCCCAGTTGGCATGAGCGTCACGAGGTCCAGCTGCCTGTGTCCGGGAGGGGTGAGGGTTAGGTCACAGCGAGGTAGAGTTGACACGAACTAAGCTGGCATGAGAAACTACCACTAGACATATAATAAACAATCTAGTATACCTTTGAGTAAGTCTTAACCTATAAATTGCATATACGTGATTATATCTTTCATTGAGACTTTTATGGGGTACAGGTCTTGGGGGGCTTGTCCCCTATGATAACCAGGGCGACTGGGCGGGTCTTGGCACATCAAGGCGAGTTGGAGTATGACATGTTAGTTTTAGAGCACAATATACTGCGACAAGTCTGGATTTAGTGGGGGCGCTCTGAGGTGGGCTGCACAGCAGGGTCACACTTTTGGCAGATCAAGAGAATACCTTACGGGGGCACCAGGTTACATTGGCAGTAATTTTCCAACAGCTAGGACAAGGGTGTAGGAGCAGGTTTGTGGAGATTGATGAGCTACAAGGCATGGTTCAGGCTGGTTCACACACAGGACAATGATCACAGAGGAAGGGTCAGATGATAGTTTACCATTTGTTGCAAGTATTCCCGGAGCATCCGCGAGAAAGGGATTGGTGAAGCTTTCAGACAGTGGAAGAAAAAGTGGGGGCCATGAGTGCACTGTGCGTGGCGCTGCAGAGGGGAAAGTATTTTAGTATCGGAGTGAGGTCTAGTCCAAAGATGGATTTGAGGGCACACAAAATGGAAGCCAAGCGTATCCCGCAGTAGCCCAATTATGTTCGCACAAGGGCAATGGAGGTGTCCCCCGCTAATGCGCGAGCATGTGGTCCATATCGTGCAGAATGTGCAGGGGGTCCAAACGACCCCTCACTCCCTCACACTAGCTAGGAGGGGGGCTGCACGTAATGCTAACAATGCCACATGTGCCATGGTTTATCATTCTGCTCCCTGTTTTAACTCAACCATGGAAAATTCAGTTTCATTTATATATGAATTACTGCCTATCTTGCAATCATATCAAGGGAATTTAATGTATCCTAGCAATCCATAGAGCATGACCCAGGAAAGTGTAAACGGAATGTCTACCTGTTTCAGATTCGGCTATTATGCGAATTGGGAATCCCCATTACGGAGGCATTTTAACAGCACATTTTAAATCTTCTGTACAGACAACCACATAGTAATACTCTTAACTATTATACAATAAAAACAGTAATATAGAAGCTTTCTATACAGTAACATTTTGTAAACTATTTCTTTGGTGTTAAATGTGCTTTTATTGCTTTTTTGTTGAAATAAAGCTTATACTATTGACTACTACTGCACTAGTAGGTGGTAATGGAGGGCACAATTTGTGGTGCAGGGAGATGTGAATAGGGAACTGGTGTGAAATGGGAAATATCATAACTAATTATTAAATGTTTGATGGACAAATGGGGGAAAATGCAGTGGTCATGGATGTTGTGCCATTTGGGAAGCTTCGATGAGTTGTCATGGACAGATTGTTGTATAAGGGTATAGGATTTATAACTCCCTAGGTGCTGAGAGGATTCAGTCTGTCATGAAGGGCTTTTGGGAATGACCAAGATGGACTACAAAGATTTTTAGTGCTCTACGATGGGTGAGGATGCAGAGGGCTAGTTTAGGGAGTGCCTGCAGTGAGTACTGACCAGGCAATGATGGTGCACCCAACTTTTATTGCCTTTGGAGTTACTCGCGCTGCAATGGGGTTTCACTGTTGCACAGGTCTTGGCTCCTTTGGATGGTGATAGACATTTGTACCAGTTCTTATGGTGCTGTTTTCTAAGTGGGTGGAACCAAGCCTGTCCTGGAAGTGCACACGAGCAATGGTTACTTTCTTAGATTAAGTATTCCAGGCGGAACTGCCCCCTAGGAAGATGCTGGCTGACAATGGGGGCACAGTTTGCGTCAAGTGTAATGGCCTATTGGAATGAATTGGGGTGGAGCAACTGAACTTACCACCCTGGCACAAATGGTGGTGGACCGCAAACTGGTAGAAGACCTATGTGAAGCACAAGCTAGTCTGGTGGCCTAGCAGAATGAGATGGTCAACAGGTTTTCTAGATTAGTTCTACATTCAGCACGGGTCTTATTTTTTTTTTTGAGATTTTGAAACTGGACCAAATATATTGTGTCCACATAGTTAGGCACTACCCTATATGTGGAAAGCGATCAAGGGGAGTTATGCCTGTCTGCAGTCGAGGGAAGATGGACATTCTAGTTGTGTACCATGGGGAGTCCTGATCAGATCAAAATAACTAAATAAATGTGCTTTACTGAAGAATTGTGGGCTGTTGTATTTTGGGGTCCCAGAAGGAGGGTTGAGCGAGTGATGCAAGTTACTCAAGATGGTTTATTTTGTTCATTTGTAGAGCGTGCACAAACCCGTGGGCATCAGGGCACTTTTACCAGTTACAGATGCATTATTTCAGCTGTGGCAACACATATACAAAGTAATTCAGGGCATACAGCCTTCATGGTTCATAGGGCTAAAACAAATAAGTGGAGATATCGGGCATCCTTGTCTAGTCCCCCTTAAGGATTCCATGCCAAACAAGTGACTTAAACATGTATTGCCATTGCACACATCCTAGCTTTCTCAGGGTGAAGTGTAATGAGCGCACATTCATCAGGGAGCGGATGTTGGGATGCTGCAATATTAAGGGCCAGGCAGGTGATTGAAGAACTATCTCCTTTTAATACCTGTTGATCTATGTTAATCAAATGTGGCACAAACGTATCGAGTCTTCTGGATAGAAGTTTAGCAAAAATATTTGCCTTGGTGTTTAACAAGAAGTCTATTTTTAATAAGGATTCGTCCTTAGTTTTTGGAAATAAAGATTGTAGCTTAGGTAAATGAGCCTTTGACACCTAATTCCAAAAGGTGATGAAATAATTGAATGAGATGAGGGGTGAGCATGTCTGAGAAGTTACCATAGAATTTAATCTGCCATCTGTGCCCTAGGGCCTAACCTTTTTTCAAATCTTTAATCGCCTTTTGAATTTCAGAGATATTGATGTGGGCGTCCTTATCGGATAGAATAGTCTTCTAGATTAGTTACAGATACAAAATTGTCAATACTAAAAAGCTTAATCGAGGACTCTGCATTATAAAGATTAGTATAATATCTTCGAAATGCATCCGATCCTTTTATAGAAGATGCATTTTCTTTACCCCCTTTCCCCCATGCAACCATGGACAGACTGGCAGATGGGAAGTCTACAAATGTTACCTCCTTTGCACAATGTTTAAAAAAAAATGCACTAAACACAATTCCGTTATCTCCTTTGTCTGGGTGGAAAATGAACACGAAATATTTAGAACAAAATGCTGACCTGCAAGTACTAAAAAGAAATAATGTTCCCAGCAGGGAAACAAAACTGGGAAATGCCATGTATACCAGTTTGCATCGAATTCCGCATCTGGTGAATCCCACAGACCCTCTGAGCATTCCTAACTCAAGTGTAATCAGTGAACTGCGCCAATTAACAATAATACAATAACAATTGAGTTATATTTTTAATTCCATTCCACAGCCTGACACGTGTTTCGAGCAAAGCTCCTTTTCAAAGGCTGTACATAGTATCAAATATAAAATCAATAGCATGTTCATTATTGTATATACATCATATCAATTAGGCAAACACCAAGGGGTTAAGAAGGGAAAATGAACAAATATAAATGTGTAATACATGACGACAAAGTTATCATGACAATATTGCACAACCATTATGGTTAAATAGCATTAAATGATGATGAAAACATTTTTCAAATTCATAGTCAATTACCGTTTGATAAAAGGCATCCATCCGGTTCCAAAACCAATAAAAGGGATGACAAAACATGGTAAGAGAATAAGTGCGTGCGGTGATCAAACAACCATAGATGAATTAATATGCCTTAAACTAAAATAGTCAAGACTATCTAGATATATTTACCGATGAACCTTGTCCAAGAAGAATCTGTACAACAAAAATTCACAAAGATTATCGATTGCCATAGCTATTACATCCATAGCCCAACCACAATTACACGACATTTAGTGTAAAAAGGAATTACCTTAATATTACTTGCAATTGCAATAACAATTAGAGGAAATCTGCAGTAATCCACGTACGAAAGGGAAATGTTGCCCGTAAGGATGCAATAATCAACCAATTCAGGATGAACAATGTATCCAATGTCAGTAGATGATTGAACAGTTAACAAGAAAGAAAAAAGGGGAAACAAGCACAGAATTAGGTGAAAGCGCCTGATTGAGACACAGGGACCGTATCAAAAGGACATGCAGACCGCTTACCAGCCTTCCGGCAACAACTGTATCCAAGGGAGGGCGCGCGTAGTGCTGCTTGTGTAGTTAAGGAGGAAAACTAGATCACGTAGGCATCAACGTGACAGAACATCCAGCGGCGGCCATATTAGGTGAGGGAGAGGACCGGCTACAGTCAAGTGACATGCTCCTGAGCCGTAATTAAACACTAGGATCCACCAATTGTGAGATTGAAGTTATGTTACTGCTTTTACATGCTTAATTTAGGTGTTAATGTGAAATAAAGTTAAAATTAGCACACTGAAAGTAGTGAACTGGTTATGTAATCAACACACACACCCATTGGTGCTGCTAAGCAGCATGTCGTTTTGATACGGTCCCTGTGTCTCAATCAGGCGCTTTCACCTAATTCCGTGCTTGTTCCCCTTTTTTCTTGTTAACTGTTCAATCATCTACTGACATTGGATACGTTGTTCATCCTGAATTGGTTGATTATTGCATCCTTAAGGGCAACATTTCCCTTTCGTACGTGGATTACTGCAGATTTCGTCTAATTCTTATTGCAAGTAATATTAAGGTAATTCCTTTACTTTTTATACTAAATGTCGTGTAATTTTGGTTGGGCTATGGATGTAATAGCTATGGCAATCGATAATCTTTGTGAATTTTTGTTGTACAGATTCTTGGACAAGGTTCATCAGTAAATATATCTAGATAGTCTTGACTATTTTAGTTGATTCGGCATATTAATTCATCTATGGTTGTTTGATCACCGCACGCACTTATTCTCTTACCATGTTTTGTCATCCCTTTTATTGGTTTTGGAACCGGATGGATGCCTTTTATCAAACGGTAATTGACTGTATGAATTTAAAGTTTTCATTATCATTTAATGCTATTTAACCATAATGGTTGTGCAATATTGTCATGATAACTTTGTCATGTATTACACATATTTTTGGCCATTTTCCCTTCTTAACCCCTTGGTGTTTGCCTAATTGATATGATGTGTATACAATAATGAACATGCTATTGATTTTATATTTGAAAAAGAGCTTTGCTCGAAACACGCGTCAGGCTGTGGAATGGAATTAAAAATATAACTCTTGTTGTTGTAGTATTGTTAATTGGCGCAGTTCACTGATTACATTTAACTTATCTCTCACTGAGGGTTCTTGGTCCTGGCACCCTCAAATTTTCAAGTTGAACGCTGCCTTTTTCATATTCCTAATATGTATTAGCGCTGGTTGTTCACACAGGCCTTTGGACCACACTGTTCTATTGCATTCCTAACTCAACCCTTATTTTTACAGCTGAGTCAGTGACCCCCAGAAGGGGAAAGGGGTAGTGGATAAAACAGATGCTTGCCTGGTCTCGGCGATCTGCAGTGGGGATTACAAGACCTTCATTCTTTTTAATGCTAGGACTCATTATTGAACAAACTATTTCTGCTGTCCTTCAAGTTGCCTTTTTACCTGTAGAACCTCCACTGTAACCTTGGAGGTGAATGAGAAGAATAATGCAAATCCTTCTGAATGTCGTGAGATTGTGTGGATATTTAATTTGACTCCTTTGGTAACTTTACTTAACCCTAACTAACTCTAAAGCTATCACCAACTCGAACTTGTCTTGGGAGGATTGCTTATTCTTGAGTCAATATTCCATGCTTGCAGAAAGTACGGCGATGAGTGTGATGTGGCTTTGCAGGCTTGCCTTGTTAGGTTCTCAATGTGAAACTACTTGGTGCATGCCTGACTAACTTCTTCTGTTGCCTAGCAAGGAGGACTGCGCCTCCTTTACCTAATTGTAAACGCGTTGCAGCGTACTGAGAAATGGATGGTTGCTCTTCCCTTCTCTCACCTGTTATTCTCAGCGCTGCGGTTCTCATGCTGTTCTAGACGTTGCAGGAACGTTCGACAGCAAACAATGCACAACTGCCAGTAAGTGGTTAAGGGTCATTCAAACTCTGCCGGCACATGCGCACCTTGTTCTGTCTTGAACTCGGGACGTTTGTTCAGATAAAAGCATGGCTGCAGTTAAGTCTATGCGACACAGCTGTTTTTCCTTTTTGTTGAAAACTTCTCAAAGCAATTTAACTATTTGCAGATCTCTTGCGCTGCCATAAGAGTTAACACTGCGTTTGTTTCTACTCGGAATGATGCTGTATCCCCTGAAAAAACTGCTCTCCCACTTGAAATCTTCCACTCTTGTGGTTTTATTTTTCCCTTTAGTTTTCTTCCTGCTAGAACGGCTTCTGCTGGTTACTGTTGTACTTTGGGCCTAAAATGGGAAACTATATAAAAAAAGGATAACTCTCATGCAAGGCTGTTAAAGAAATTTCTGAGCATTCCAAGTAGACTGTCCTAACCAATTCCATTCACTGTTCAGCCATCTTGGCTTGGGATTCCAGAATAACTTGGTGGGAATGATGTGTGGTTTCCTTATTTTTCCTTTTTTTTGTAGTAAAACGCCCCCCACCTTATGTATGTCGCTGGCCACCTGCAATATCTGACAGCATCTCCTTGAACATGTTTTGTATTCTATTCCTAACGTCCACCATCACTGTCGTTGTTTTATTCTTACTGATAAGGTGATATGGATTGGGTGCCACAGATGCTGAGCCTTTAGTATAGATTTATGTAAATGTCCCTTACTAACTTTTACCATCCTCAGTTTTGGTTTACTGTTGACACAGGCAGTAGCAGCTTACTGCCATTCATGCTGAATTTGTCAATCTTTTTCAGTTTGGTCATGTTTAAGGTTTATTCAGTGTCGCATTTTCCAATTCACTTTACTTTTACCATCAGACAGCCATCAAAAAGAACAATCCTCGGAAGTTTCTGCGAAGTGTGGGAGATGGTGAAGTTGTAGAATTTGATGTTGTTGAAGGAGAAAAGGTAAGTGCTGATTAAGAGCCCAGTCTCGACTTTGTGGTTGATCCATGACAGCACTTATTGGATCAAAAGAACTTTTTACAATAGGCAGAGACATTGTTTCCATTTGCTCAATACATTACCCACTTAGCCCAATTTGTATCCCTTTTTAAAATAAATGCCACACCTCGCCTAAGGAAAAGGTTGTAATTTACCGCACACAAGCCCTTCTACTATACCAGATCTCAACTAGAACATAATTGACCTGGGGGAAGTGAGGTCTTTTAATTGAAAGCAGGGGTCAGCAACCTGCAGCTCTCCAGATGTTTTGGACTACAACTCCCCAATACCTTTAATGAATAAGCTGTGTGGACCAGATGGAAATTGTAGTCCAAAACATTTGGGGAGCCAAAGATTGCAGACCCCTGCTTTAAAGTACCCATTAAGGTCCATTCAATGTAACTGTCTGCCACATCACCACCAGTGCACGTTGGACTGGGTTTGGATGGACTATTTTTTTTTGTTCCATCAGCCTCTGCTGTTTAGACTGGCTGTCGGTGCTATGGTCTGCTCTGACAGCCATTTAAGGTGCTAATCTCTCATAAAATGCAGTACCGTTCTCCACAATGGAACTTGGAGCATAGGAAATGTGAACATTGATTGCAATATATTAACATGTCCACAAGCCAAAACCCCTACTACCCATGTATACATTTGCCTTTATCTAGCATGCCACAGGTTTTTGGTGCATGGTTTAATTTGTGAAGCATCTGTTTAATATTTTAAATGCGCCTGCATTCTCATCCGGTTACAGCCAGGTTCATCCAGTGAACACCTTCATACTCTGCTCACCTTTGTTGTGAAAAGCAGTCAAAACCTAATGATTTTTAACGACATGAATTCCTAAGTATTAAAAGATGTGATGGAAAACAGGATATACAAATGATTACTACCATCTTCAAGAGCATTCTATGGCACCAGCATGGTGATTGGTGCTGTTTTGATGCATTTTCAAAATCATCTGTGCAAATTGAGGCCATCTGCTTCTGGTGAACTGGAAAAGACAGTTCTAGCCAAACAGTCATGGTCATTACTGAGCTTTAAGGCTTAGACATGGAAGTGTGTGGGCGTGGTGAAGTTTAGCGAGGCACACAGCACTCTTAACATTTAAAATTATACAATGTTTAAGAATACAGTAATGGGCCTTAAAACACTAAGTAAAACTACTGAAGATGCTATATAAACATCTAGTCACCATAAGGTGTTCAGCGCTACTTTTTCTAGACCATATTCAAGAAAGAATACTAGAAATCTGTAGTCCATTAAAGCAAGTGAAACAGTAATGTACAACCACTTAGAAACAGCTAAGAATGAAGAGACAATGCATAATTGTAAACTGCCATATAAAAATAAGGCCCATTCACTTAAACCTTCCATACTGAAGGCGATGGGGCCCAGTGCCCCAAGTCAAGTCCAAAAGCTATCCCTTGGTAGGTTATTGTGAGTGTTCTAAGAAGGCAGAACTAGTGCTGGCAAAGTCAACATGCAAGTTGAAGTGTTCAGGAATTGTAGAACAAAGCAAGCAAAGTTCTGTAGGGGCCCTCTCCCAATCCCACCAAATTGGGGGAACCCTAGTGGGATCCTTGGTAAGACCTCCACTGATCACCTGGCAAGGAACAGGTAGAGTTAGAATTGTACCCCCATTTAACCATATTGACAAAGAGGTGGTGGGGGGCGAATGGTAGTTATGTGAACTCAACCCCTTTACTCTGATTTTGTCAAACCTCCCATTTCCATGTTGGTTCTGTTAAAGGTATAAACAAAAGGATGATGGCTGGAAGGTAGAGTGAATCTTAACCTCTGGCATTGCTCTGGGCAACCCTCCAGACCATCGTTCTTCACCTGCCAAGTCATTACAGAAGGGGAAAGACCATTTGCAAATCAGGCTTGGTCCCACCCCGAAAAGGGGCAGTCCAGCCCGAACTGCTAGGTCACATCACTTCTGCACGAGACCACAAGCATCGCCAAACATGTTTTAGCCTTGTTGGGCCTCATCAGTGAGGAGTAGCTTGGGTCTCTAGGCCCAGCAGGCACGGGACCCACGTCTGGGCATAACCATCCCACTCGGGGTGACAAAGCAAAATTCCAGCCATCACCTCTGTTCTTGCTCTGTTAAAGGTATTACTCATGCAGGGGCATTTTAGGTGTCTAGATTTCCATCTGGCTAGTTGGCTATTCTGCGCTCTTTGGCAAGATAATGCAGAGTACCTCAGGGGACCCTCAGGACCTGATGCAGTCAGGAAATGATATTTCTCCAGCATGGGGTCTGGCATGGATTCACATGCTCATGAATATTCCCCGTCGTCAGGCTGGGAATCCTCGGTAAAGAAAAAACCAGTATCAGTTTCGTTTCTGATCTGTCTTTCGTAGTAGTAACCAATCACTGATCTCTGCGTCATACTGACCACAGCCAATGACTGCCCTCTACCTAAGCCCCGCCTCTGGCAGCCATTTTCAGATTTTTACCGCACGTTCATGTGTTGGGATCCTCGTGCTATTGCTCTCGAGCGTTAGTGCTATTTTTTCACGTTTTTTCTCAAAAACCTTTTTTTTTTTCGGTCAAAAGAGCCTCAAGCTCCATCGACTCTCCATCCGATCAACGGGGACCCGTGTCGGATTCGTCTACGCCCCTCAAGGGTGAAGATTCGTCGAGCTACGCTTTTGGAGGACTCCAGAAGTTTCTCAGGCCCATCTCGGTCATGGCCCAGGAGAAGGGAAGCTCGACGCCCGGAAAGCTGTTCAGGGTCTGCCCTGGATGCCAGCTGCAGAATGTCTTTAAGGAAGACAAACACTCCTTTTGTCTTTACTGCCTACATGAAGACAAGACGCACCTGGAGAAGGACTGTGCGTTTTGCGGCAACATGTCGGAGCGGACCATGAAGGACCGCCATCAATGTCTCGCCAACTGGCTGGAAGGGAAGAGCCCGTCCGGCGAGAAGAGGAAGAAATACGAGCGGTCTTCTAAGACCTTTGAGGACGCCCCGGCGACGGGGGTCCAACATAAGGCCAAGCACAGCGAGTCCGCTGGCACCAGGAGCGCCGAACGGTCGGGCTCTACGGGCGCCAGGCAGGGCGCACCCTCCCCGGCACCATCAACCACGAGCCAACGCTCTGGGTCGGGTAAGAGGAAGGCCGAGCACCCGGCGAAGCTCCTGGAGAGGCCCCGGTTGAGCTCGGAGGGGGAGCGAGGCAGTGTCCCCCCCCCCCTCAAGGAGAAGGCGGTGAGCACACCAAGGGTGGTAAAAGCCTTAATCCATACGGCCAAGGCCTCTATCGAGACAGTCGCGGCGGCCCTGGCTCAGCCTGTGGAGGCGACCTCGGGGCTCAGAGTCTCCCTGCCACCGCGGAGGGAGTCCTTTATGCCCATCGACAGGACCCCTGTGAAACCTCCGACGGAGAAGAAAAAGGGGGTGCAGGAGGTCGCTGTGGATTCGGCCTCAACCTCTGAGGAAGAACTGATCGAGGTCTTAAGCCACGGCGTTGGCGTGGAAGACCAGCCCGTCGGGAGGGATCCCGACGCAGGTGACGACGACATCGTCGAGGGTACCGACGGGGCCCCTGACCGCCCGTCGGACTCCCCTCTGCCAGTGCCGCAAGACAACTCGGCGGCCATTTTGTTGGCTATACAGTCCTTATGCTCAGAGATAAGGATGAGACTGCCGTTACCAGTGGAGGAACCACTCCCGTCGGGGGACCCGGAACCAGGCCCTTCGGGCAGCCCCCCTCCTAAGAAAAGGATTCACCCTCCACCTCCTTTTCAGCCGTCGCGCCCCGTTCAGCCCTCCTCCCCGTCCACGACTCGAGGGGATGATACGGGGACTGACACGGCCGCGACGGGTACGGACGACGAGATTGGATCTTTTCACTCCATGATCGCCAGGGCATCCGAGCTCTTCCAGCTCTGCCCTGAGGAGGTTTCCTTTATCAGCGGCGCGAGGCCAAGAGGAAGACGGTCCTCGCGGTACCTCTACTGGACGATATTTGGGATGAGGGCCTCGCCCTCCTCAAGAACCCATCCACGACGCCGGCTAGAAGAGACCGGTACGAGAAGAAGTACCGGGTCCCGGACGCGGCCCCCTTGTGCCTCTGGGCACAGCCTACCCCGGACTCCGTCGTCTCCGCGGCGGCCAGGAAGAAAGCGGGGGGGGTGCGGCCTCCACGTCGACTTCCCCGCCGGACGGCGAGGGAAAGAAATTGGACACGATGGGGCGCAGGGTCATCTCGTCTGCAGCGACGACTATTATCGTAGCCCGGTACGACAGGGAGCTGTGGTACAAGCTGGCTCCCCTGCTGGACTTCCTACCGGACGACAAGAGGGCGGATGCCCTGGAGATCTTGCAGGAAGGTGAGGTGGCGTCGGACCACGCCATCACTATTGCGACGGACATCGCCTACACTGGATTTCGCCAGTTGGGCAACGGCGTGTGCCTTAGGCGGCGTGGATGGCTCAAGGCTACTGACTTCCGTCAAGACGTACAGACCAGAGTCCTGGACATGCCGTTCGATGGGAGCAACCTGTTTGGGGAAAACAGTGGACGATTCCCTTCAAGCCATTAAAGCGGAGACGGCCCGGGCTCTCGGGGTTCTTCAGCAACGGCGGCCGCCCTTTCGGAGCGGCGGAGGCAAGGGCGCCTCCAAAGGTTCCGGCGGCGGATTTTCCACCTACCGTCAAGCGGCCCGTTCGTCGTCTCAGGAAGCTTACAGGGGACGAGGCAAGTCAGGCGGACCCCGCCGTCGTCGCCAAGGAGGTCAAGGCGGCAAAGCCTCGTCTAAGCAGGATTGAACCGGCCGTGGAGTCGGGCCCCCACCGAAGCACCCCGGTGGGAGACCGGCTGGCGAGCTTCGTCAGCGTGTGGGAGTCCATCTCCACCGACCGTTGGGTGCTGGACGCCCTAGCCCAGGGCCATGCGCTCGTTTCAAAGAAGGTGCCCGCGCGTCCCCCCTGTGGCCAGGAAAGAGCTTCACATCCCTCAGCTTCTCCGGGAGGTAAGGGCGATGCTACGGAAGGGCGCCATCGAACTCGTCCCAAAGAGGCTTCGGGGCTCCGGAGTTTACTCAAGATACTTCCTCGTGAAGAAGAAGACGGGAGGATGGCGCCCCATCCTAGACCTACGACGGCTGAACAAGTTCATCAAGGCACAGAAGTTCCGGATGGTCACCCTCCAGCACGTCCTGGGTCAGCTGGAGGAGGGCGACTTCCTGTCGTCGTTGGATTTGGAGGATGCCTACTTCCATATTCCCATCCTAAAGGGGCACCGAAAATTCCTCAGGTTCGTGGTCCAAGGGCGTCACTATCAGTTCAGAGCCCTTCCCTTCGGTCTACGGTCGGCCCCCAGGGTATTCACCAAGTGCCTCGCACCAGTGGCGGCGCAGCTGCGCCGAGAGGGGATCCACGTCTACCCCTACCTGGACCACTGGCTCATCCGAGCCAAGACGAGGGAGCTCGCCGTGGAGCACCCGGCAAGGACCGTCCAACTTCTCACGGACCTGGGATTCTCCGTGAACTACGCCAAGACGCACTGTTTCTGGGAGCGAAGCTCGACAGTGTCCCTTCTGGCCTCCCCGTCGGAGGAAAGGACCAGGGCCATCCTGGGCAAGGTACAGCGGATGTTGGTTTCCGACGCGGCCAAGGTGAGGTCCATCAAGTCCCTCCTCGGAATGATGTCTTCTTGCATCTACCTCATTCCCATGTGCATACTCCGGATGCGCCCGTTGCAGGAGTTCCTGGACGCGCGCTGGATCCAAACGACGGGCGGCTTCGAGGAGAGGATCACACTCGACGAGAGTTTCCGACGAGCGATCCGGTGGTGGGGCACCCGCGCGCATCTGACGGTGGGCATGGACTTCCAGACCCCAGGCCACCAGGAGACAGTGACCACGGATGCCTCCCTGGAAGGGTGGGGAGCGCAAACCGAAAATCTACACGCAAGGGGCCTTTGGCTCCCGACGGAGAAGTCCCTCCATATCAACGTCCTGGAGCTCAGTGCAGTGTTTTGGGCCCTCAGGTCCTTCCTTCCGTCCCTCAAGGGCAAGGTGGTGAGGATCTTCACTGACAACACCACCATGTTTTACATCAGGAAACAGGGCGGAACCAGGTCCCCAGCGCTGTCCAAGGAGGCGCAGGACCTGTGGCATTGGGCCGTCGCCCAAAGGATGTTTCTGGTGCCGTTTCATCTGGCAGGGATAAAAGAACACCATCGCCGACTCACTCAGCAGGGAGCTGCGCTCGTGCCACGAGTGGGAACTACGGCAGGATCTAGTGGATCGCCTCTTCCGACGGTGGGGCACACCCCAGATCGACCTGTTCGCGACGGCGACGAACTCCAAGTGCCGGAGGTTCGCCAGCAGGTTTCCCCAGCCGAGGAGCATGGGCGATGCTTTCTCGTTCCCCTGGGAGGGTCTGTTCCTATACGCGTTCCCTCCATTGCCACTACTGATCCGGCTCATCAACCAGCTCAAGAGGTCACGGTGCAGGATGATCCTCGTCGCACCTGCGTGGCCGAGGCAGATATGGTTCCAGGACCTTCTGGACTTGTCAGCGTCCCCGTCAATCAAGCTGCCAGTGGACGCGGATCTGCTCTCCAGGGAAGGAGGCGCCATCCTCCACCACGACCCGAAGTCGCTGAACTTGCAGGCCTGGCTCCTGCAGCGCTAGAGTTTGGAGGATACGACATACCGGCCGACTGCAGAGAGGTTCTTGCAAAGGCCAGGGCGTCCTCAACTCTTAAATGCTACGGACACAAATGGAAGAGGTTCTCTGTCTGGTGCCACGCACAGAAGCGTAACCCTCTAAGGATTACGGCTCCCCAAGTACTGCCGTACCTGCTGACGCTGGCCAAAGCTGGACTGGCACACGCGTCCAAGATTCATCTTGCTGCGATCTCCCGATACACCAGAACCACGGGGAGGACGTCCTTGTGGTCTCGTCTGGTGAAAGAGTTCATGAAGGGACTGTTCAGATCGTTCCCGCCGGTGAAGGCTCCAGCCCCGGCGTGGGAGCTCAACGTGGTGCTGACCAAGCTCATGGGACCTCCGTTCGAGCCTCTGCACTCGGCCCCATTGAAGTTCCTGTCGTGGAAAACAGCGTTTCTTGTGGCCATCACCTCCGCACAACGGGTGGGAGAGATCCAGGCCCTTTCCTGCAAGGCCCCGTACTTGACTTTTCACGACACGAGGGTGGTGCTCAGGACGCACCCCTCCTTCATGCCCAAGGTGCCGTCGGACTTCCATCTCAACGAACCCTTGGTGTTGCCTGTGTTTTTCCCGTCGCCTTCGTCGCCGGCTGAGAGGACTTTGCACTCGCTGGATGTGGCTAGAGCGCTGAAGTTCTACGTGGACCGCACAAAGTGTTTTCGGAAGACGTCACAACTCTTTGTGAACTTTGGACCTGTCAATCAGGGGAAGGCTCTCTCGAAGGCTTCCATTTCCAGATGGCTCTCCGGCTGTATCATGTACTGTCACCGGTTGGCAAACCGACCGCTGCCTGGCCGTCCGAGAGCACATTCCACCAGAGCGATCGCAGCTACCACGGCGTTCCTATCTGGTGTGCCCCTGCTGGACATTTGCAGGGCTGCTACGTGGAGGTCGACGCACACCTTCACGAAATTCTACTGCGTCGATCGGGATTCCAGGGAGGAGTACAGGGTCGGCCAAGCAGTGCTGCGCAACCTGTTCGCCTGAGGTGATCCTGGTGAGGAGGTAAGATTGATTAATGTTGAGTTTGTGATGCTTAATGTTGAGCCTTTGCCACCTCCCGTGGTTGTGCATGGTGGGTACTGCTATGTATTCTTTATTCATGAGCATGTGAATCCATGCCAGACCCCATGCTGGAGAAGGAACAAGTTACTTACCTGTAACTGTTGTTCTCCAGCATGGGTCTGGCATGGATTCACATGCGAACCCTCCCGCCTACCCCTCTTCACTTGGTCATACTGCCACTTCACGTGCTTCCAAATCTGAAGATGGCTTCCAGAGGCGGGGCTTAGGTAGAGGGCAGTCATTGGCTGTGGTCAGTATGACGCAGAGATCAGTGATTGGTTACTACTACGAAAGACAGATCAGAAACGAAACTGATACTGGTTTTTTCTTTACCGAGGATTCCCAGCCTGACGGGGAATATTCATGAGCATGTGAATCCATGCCAGACCCATGCTGGAGAACAACAGTTACAGGTAAGTAACTTGTTCCACGCATGATGAAGCCGCAAGCTGAGCAGCAGACGCAAAGCAGATCCTGTAAGGTCACTCTTCATGCTGGAGGTAGGCAAAGGTCTCTTGTGCGACAAGATAAGTCATGGGATTCCTAAGTCCGAACTCAAGACAGCGACTGATGCAACAAAAGTATGCTGGGGAGCTGGTCAGTGTGCAGGGAGGTACGGGACACTTCCTGCTTCAAAAGGCAGGATCAGGTAGTCGAGACCAGGAATTGAAGCACTGTCCTTATGGAGATCAGACAAATTAGCAGGGCTTTGCTGGGACCTGGCTGGAGGCAATGCTGTCTGCAGCGACAATCCCTCGTTCTTCAGCCAGATGCTGCTTTTTGTAGGTGATGTGGCTCCAATGATCCGAATGGCTGCATACGTTCTCATTCTTATCCTAGGTTTGAGCTGGAGTAGTCCCCAAGCCAAACAATTGCAACGATCTGCAACATTGAAAATGGCAGGGGCTGTCCAGTCATAGACCGCCTACAGCTACCACATCTGCCCAGCAACCCATTTGGCTAGGATGTGGCTTGTGACACAGATCCGGCCACAAACATACCGTTGCTTTCCTCAAAGCCAAGGCTTTGTCCTGAGATGGGGCTTAACATATGACACAGCCATCCCTGAGTGGGCATGGAGAAGGCCAAATGACCAGATGGCCAAAGGACAGGGTGAAATCATGTGGCATGGCCATTTTGGAGTATATGGTACTTAAAATGGGATGCAGTAAAATGCAAAAGGGCACATAAAAGTATACTCGTCTGCTGCCACCAGCCTGGCTTGCACATATCAAGCAACAGAAATGGTTCTTAAGGGGAAACAAAGTACCCCTGCCACACTTCCCTGTAAGGACATGTTTGCAGCTTTAAACAGGACATTTATAATGGGGGTCATTCCCCCTGCACTGATATCCGTAGGGCATGATCAGTGCACCATAAATAGATGAGCTAACCAAAATAAGTACAATTTGCCTTCAAGTCGGGACAGATTCAAAACGAGCAAAATTATCGGGCATTCCATAGCAGCGGAGGAAAATCTGCAAAAAAAAACACTTTAGTGGCTCTTTGCAGTGCATTTGTTAGTAAAGAGCCTGCTGTTCTACAGGGTGTTCCCCAGTTACTTCTAGGTTTTCTCCACATAGGTAGCTGATGGATTGTCTCCCATCCTGCTTCAGAACTCTTGAAATTAACGGTTTTTAAGGTATTGACTCAACCTTGCAAGATGGTGAGGAAGGAGACTCACTGGGCAGAGGGGTGGGGGGGAGTGGGCAAAGCAAAATGTAATTCAAAGCACAAAAACTGAAGCGCTGTCTATTTGGAGAATTCATGGACCAGTTTAAACAAAAAGGACGTAAAATGACTGCAACTTAAACTCATAGGGAAATTGGAACACAGGATGTCCTACTCAGAAGACAAGGTAGAATTCCAGCATATACACCAAGTACCTTTACATCTAGATCCAGCCATGAGAAGAATGGGACCAAGTGACTAAACTTCACAAGGTCCACACTCTGCACTTTGTAGGAGCATTTACTATTTGTGTACAAGATGCCAGAACCAATGTTTGAGTTGATGATCCATATGGTTAAAGGGTATGTAGTTTCTCTCCCAATCCCACCAGTCTAGAACTGGTGGAGCGTGGGGGTCGAGCCAAGATTCTTCACCAGAATTCCACTGATCTTGGTCTGGCAAGGGAGAGATGGGTTAGGACATTATGGCATACAGCCCTATGGCAGCAGTGCAAACTCACTCCCAATACGAAGATTTATTTTCTGCCTTCAGGGTTCCCAAATCTGCTAGGCCAACTGCTGTGCTGTCCAGTAGTGGGAGATACAGGGCTACAGGTTCAGAGGTCCGGTTCGGCATTCGGTAGAGCTAGTCCATGGTTCCAGGCTCCGTTATAGTCCTGAATACTGGACAGGTGGACACTGTTAGCACAGCAGGATGAAGACCTCCATGGAACAGGCAACCTCAGACCACGAGGATACAGTCTTGGAGTGGAGTCATCCCGGTCAGGCAGTGACAGAATATCCGCATGGTGTGAACAAAGGAACAGGATCTGCGCAGCGGCTTCGGTCAGGAAGGCTTAGAACTGCATGAGCAGGCTTCTAGTTACATAAGTTGAGGATCCACAAATTGCCATGGATGACCTTGGACTGGGGACTTAACAATATAGCCCAGGAGAGAGCTGGTCAGTCCATTTGGTGCTCCAGGTGCACTTCTGAAGGCACAGATACTTGAGTAAGAGTCAGGACAGATTGATCCCACCAGTCCAGGTCTCAAAGCTCCACCTATGGCCTTCTTGATCAGTAGAGGAGCAGAGCTTCAACAGGACTTGGCTGCAGGCAAAGCTAGTCGGCTGTACGGGTCATGTGTGGGTCTTCATTCACAGGGGTGTTGGCTACAACGATCTGTCAAATGACTGCAGGAGTCCTGTCTCCACCAGGTCCAACCATGTTAAGGATATGCATCATTCAAACAGAAAATCTGCCCAGTAACACACAAGTGAACTGGTTTGAGACGGATCTAGTCCTGAAATCTGTCAGAGCGGGCTATTAAGTTGCCCAGGAAAGCAGCTTTAACTGGGAAAGGGCTTTCTATAAATGGCAATTCTAGACCCAAGAGGGCAGGCAGGCCAAGGCCCAAAATGGCCAAAGGACAGGTGAAATTCCCATGACATGGCCGTTTAAAATGATGCTTTAAAATATATTGGCCGTATGCAGTTAAAATGCAAAAGTACATGAGGAAAGTCAAAAACACTGTCGAAAAATTTACTGCCACCAGCCCATTTTGGATCGATTGTAAGTTGCAAAAAAACGTTTTTAGATCCAAAAGAAAGCTTTAAGGATCCAAAGTTTAAAACTTTAAGGTGATGTGTGCAGCTTTAAAAATACAAGAATCCTAGTCTTCTTTCAGGGTAAGTCTTTCAGTACTGATAAGTCTAATGGACTGTTCAGATACCCCTTTAAAAATGAACAAAATCCAAGGGAAATAAAGCAGAGGGCTTCACTTACCTCCAAAAAGTCAGGTCAGGAAGCAGACCATAGCAAAAACATAGGGTGTCCCATAGTCTGGGAGGAAAGCAGTGAAAGAATCTTTAGCACCTCCCAAGCCCCTTCACTGTCGAATTGCAGGAAAAGCCCTTTAACTATTGCAAACCCACAACCCCCTATGTCCTGTCCTGACAAAAGAACGATTCATGCGAAGACTGAGTGGAAAAGTATGGTCTATCTAGGAATTAGGCTTGTGGAGGAACCCTGTGATCATTCTGGAGAACATTGTAGAATTTGAAACCAGTCACCTTGGGCAGAGAATCACTGGTCGACTTTGGCTTCCTGCATTTCAAATGAGTTTCACAAATCTGGCTACTGTTGGCTCTCTCCATATTCACATCAATTACACAGTTAAACGCAAACATGCATGAAGTTCCAGAGCTACATTTTATCCTGAAGACTTCACCTTATCTCAATCCATTGACGGCTGTTGCAGAATTGGTGCTGAAAGGTAGACTGGCAGCAGGGAGAGGGAGATGCAGGAATGTGAGATGGGGCCCTTATTAAAAAGCAGGACAGGATTAAAATATACAGAAATAACAATGCAAATGAAAGACTTTTATCTTGGGTTCTTTCAGCAGAGAATTGCTCATTTATGGAGGACGCTCTGGAGAATCAATTTGCAAACTTCTACCATCTGATTTGTGTTGGTCGTGTGTGTTGGTCGTTTAATAAGGGATCAGGCATAAACGTGCACATATTCTGGATGTGACAGTTGCACATTATTTGGAGGCGGTCCTGCAACAAACTGAATTTGCAACGAATTTCCAAGTGCAGCATACCCTTATGCTATATAATACGCCTTTCCAGGGGAGCTGTGTCTTAAGATATTGTAAATAAGTCTGCAGAGCACGGATGGCAAAAAAGCACATTTTGAAGAACTAGAAGCAGTGGTTACCCCGGTATTATGAATATATTCAAGTGCGAAGCTTGATGCAAAAGAGTTATAAAAACAAGCAGTGGAAGAATACATGCCAATCTAGGGTTTGTTCAGCAAACATTGGCATAGAAAAAAACTCAGCATATGGAGAAACCATCGGTGTGTAACTTCGCTCTCTTCTCTGTGTACTTTAATTGCGAATGCATGTAGCTTGCAAGTCTAACTTTGGTGAGGCTTATTGGTTATGAGATTACCCATCGAGTATCTGGTCAAACCAAGGATGTTTGGAATGTTCAAACTTTGGTTTGATTAAATAATGTAATCTTAATTCTAGATTTTGTAAAAATCCATTCTAAAAATGTATTGTCGATCTGTTAAATCGATTTTCATGAGCCCTACGTAAAGGGCATACATCAAACCTTGACTAACTTGCATGACCTCTAAGATGTCTGGCACATCCAGAAGTGAAGTGGCATTATGCACAGTAAAACATACCCTGTTACAGTATTAGTGAGGCAATTAGTCTAGAATGCAATATCTCATACGGGACTCTACACACCTTTATGAAACCTTGTGCAAAGAACTGCAAATTGCTTTTCAGCTTCCGTCGATGCACTTCCAGCTTTCAAGTAAGTGCACCTTTCAAATATTTTGCAGCAACTCAATCGGGGAGGATTATTTCATCTACCCTTTCCCGATTTCTTCCCCAGCAAAAGCATAGGGTCTAGATTCAGTAGTAAATGCCTCAAATTAATTTGTATATCTACGAGATCTGGTCATGTATGAGCTCTCAACTTCAATCTTGGGAACAGCATGGCATTTTACGGCTATATGCTTGCAGGAAAACCTGTGTACATGCAATAGATGCCCAGTATCTTGTCCTTCGTTTAAGTGAAATAGTTGCTTCAGCCTAAATACAGAACTGCCACGAACAAGTGCATACATGGAGCATATGTTCAGTTACCATGCTCAGCCCTTAAGTGGTTTGCTGTGGCCTATGCACCTTTTAGGTCTTGAAAAGGTGGTATGGTCCAGACAAACTGCAGGTTTAGAATTGAAAGTAGAGGGACAAAGAGGTTGAACTAAGCTAAAGAATTGTGGCTGTGTAAAGCTCCCGTTGGACTATTTGCGATCTGCCAAAAGCAAAATATAATCAGTTTGTGAGAACACACTTAAGCATTTCACATCTAGTAGTTGAATTTCTATGAGCTCAACTTGTTTCTGGAGTATGGCAGCATGGCTTCCGTTTGACCTCCCATGGAAGACTGTTATATAGACTAGATTAGCTTGTGCAAAGAATTATAAATGCTTTTGTTTCGTTGCTGTCCTAATTTTCATGCAAAATGCTGGAAGTGTTTAGTATGTACTTGCTGTTCCATTGCCCCATTACAAAGCCTCGTTTCTTGGGCACTAGTTCTATGCACTTTCCCTACCAATATTTCTTTTTCCCCTTTCCCTTTTTCCTGTTCTCTCTGCTTCATGTGGGGCTGACCACCCAACTCACTTTACTGCCTTTATTCCTGTTGGAGACACCTGCTACATCGCCTCCCTGTCACTTTCTGACCTCCGGCATCCACTCACTCCCAGGCTGCCTCTTGTTGCGCACCCCTCCCCGTTTCCTATTCACATCACTGTCCCCTGGTGCCAAGGATGTGGCATGCAGCAGTGTATCTATTGGCTGGTTGCAGGCATGGTAGCACTGGCTGCAGTGTCGCAACACCACATTGTTAATCAGGTGAGTTCCCTGTAACCACTTCCACCTTTCTCTCCCCAGCTTTTCACATGGGCCCATCTGCACTCTCCTGCCCCTCCCCCCTTGCCCTTCATGCTGCCTTTAGTGCAATGTTGCCTCACTGGTACTTTGAAATTAAGGTCTTTGAACTTTGTCATAATGAAAAATGTTAACCAAAGTAGTGCATGTTATGTAGCTGGTGTTGCTTCCATATTTCCTCAATTTGTGTGCTTTCCTATATTGCTTTGATATCGGTATTCCGAAGTACGTGAATGTATGAAAAATACTTCTAAGTTTTGTGTTAGAGACACACAGTATACATGTATGAGGAAGGGTATCCAGTGACTTCATGGAAAAAAGTGAATAAACAAGGTCATTCAAAATTGAAACGATGTTCCAAATATGAAATGTAGGCAATACATGATTGCAAGTACAATTTATAATAAAAGGTTCAGATACTAAAACTATTAGGGATTAAGGGGGGCTTCAGGGGTGATGAGGGCAGGGGGTCGGGAGCCACCCACTGTTAAGTTTATAGGTTACATGTAGGGATAATGTACGTTTAGGGAAATTAAAATAAACACGTGTAGAATGTTAGGAACAGATGTTTGTATGAAGGAAAAATCCACTAGATGGCAGGCTGAAACACAAATATATGTAGACATTTCGTCATGGTGAAAAAGGGCTTTCGGTATTCGGTTCACAGATAAAAGAAGTTTCGTTATGTATTTTGCTGTTTTCGGAGTTAAAATCGCATATAACCACGAGGAAGATGGCAATATTGGGAAAAACTAACTTACTCTACAGTACTTTCAGAATGTTATCAGTGGACCATTTTGTTTTTTTCAACAGCGAACTTGGTTACTCATCTGAAAAGATGTTAACCAAGGTTTGAAATTGCATTGGAGGCCTAATTTTGTTTTGTGATCCTTCTATTAGCAAGGAAGCAGTTTAAGCAATCAAACATTTGCCTTCAGGTCTTGTTTATTCCTGCTCTTTGGAAGCTCCATGCGTGTTCCACTAGCGAACGCTGAGCACAGAGAGCAAGGGGTCCATGTCACTGAGGCCAGACTAGGCTGAAACACGTGCCTGGGGTTGCTGTTGGTACTCTTTGCCTAGTGTTTCGGTGCTGGACTTCCTTTGGGTGGGACAAAGACGGGTATCCAAATGGAAATTTCTCTTCTGTGAAAAGCGCAGTGAGCCAACGCGTGGTTGAGTCTCTCCTGTGGTCCATCCACCCAAGAACCGGTCACTGGGCTGTGTTCGCGCCAGTAGAGCAACTCCCAGACCACCTTTTGCTCATTACATCCTATGTTTGACCATAGTTGTAGTTAGTCTTTCAAAGCCGCTAAGCAGGACTCCAGGCAGGAGAAATGGAAGACTGCGCAGGCTATCTCTGATAGCATGCTCACTGCTTCTATTGGTACTATTGCAAGAATAGCACGGACACCTCTTCTTGCTCATCGCATTTTCCCTAACTCATTGAAACATGCGCCGGCTGAAGAAAGGCCTCCCAAACTACTGCCTTCACTCAGCTTTCATAGTGAAAATAATCTCTCCATGAAAGGACCACACAATCTCTCCTTAGACCAGAACTACAAATTCAGCTTTCACTTGCACTGGGGCATCCCCCATTTAGGCCATCTGATACCTCCACGTTGAGACCCCTTCTGACTGGACCTACGTGACTTCTTAACAGACTAACATTGGCCCTGAGGCCATGCTCAACACATATCTCCTGCATGGGGTTTAATCCCAAATGTGCTGGCTAATTTCAGGCAGGTTCCAACCAAAACAGATGGTCTTGTGGTTGCTGCCACCGTCACGTGACCTTGGTTGGTCTTTGTGATGGGTGGTTTGCTTTTGTGGTGCAGCAAATTTACTCCACCAGTTGACCTACACCCATTCTCTGGCGGATGGGTGGCGAGGGGTTGTCCAGCTGCATGGCACTCACTGTGGGCAGGAACCTTGAGTTACCAGCTCCTTGCCTGCCATTAGTGCATGGAGGGTAGGAGAACCCTACTCTGTAATACCTTCGCCAGCATACCCAATGGGCCATTCAAGGCTATGAAAGCAAACTTCACTCTGCCTTCTATAGACCAATAGGCATGCTCTTGCGGGTGTACACTAAAAAGGGAAACCAACCTCGAGTCTGCTCAACTGCTTGCTGCAGAAGAGTGAGCATTCTGGATTTCCTTTCAGGCTAGGGCTGGTGCATCTCTATTTTTCGGGAAATAAAACCTTATTCTCCTTGCAAGAGGTGTGCTGGGCCTTTTTCCCTCGTGGGTTGCATTTTGTCTTGTTTGAGCATTGAGGGGTTTCTCTACACACTGGTAGTGAGTCTAGCAAAGAGGGGTGCTGAAACTGTGACCCTGAATTTGGACAATGGCTGAATTAGTCAGGTGAATGCTGAGACAATCGCCAGAGCCATCATTGGAGCAAAAATAGATTGTTGTAGCCTCTTGGCTGGCCTCAGTATGGCAGAGGGGAATAGACTTCAAGTCATTCAAAACGGTGCTGAGAGAGTTGTAATGAGGCTTTCTCGCCATGACCATGTGTCGGATGATGCCAGAATAGGACTGCATTGGCTTCTGGTGCAGCCCTGTGTGCGCTACCGCCTTTTAGTGATTACTTTCAAATGCATACAGGGCATTATGCCCAGTCACCTGCAACATCTAATAGTGGAAAAAGTTCAAAGCAGATTGCTTAGATCGAGGTGTCCAGTCAACTCGTCGAAAAAAAACTGGTCGACTGCAATTTGGTCGACGCAATTTGGTCGAAAACCATTTCGTCAATTTTTTTTTAATTTATATATGTATTTTTTGGGTTTTTGTTTAGTTAAAAAAGGGGTTTTTAGAGAAAAAAAGGGGGTTGGAGGGGGACCCCCCCCCAAAAAAAAAAAAGGGTTAAAATAGAAAAAAAAAAATTTCGACGAAATGGTTTTCGACCAATTTGCTTCGACCATTTGTCTGGTCGACCAATTTTTTTCGACGAATTGACTGGCAACCTTAGATCGAGTAATGAAAAGCTCTCAATGCTTCCCAGATGTAGAACCAGAAAGGGGAGATTTTTATCTCTCAGCACATAAAGCCTGGAATTATCTTCCTTTAGATCTCCGAGGTCAGCCTAAAATATAATCTTTCAGATGAAAGTTGAAGACGTGGCTATTTGTTTAATTTCTCATACCCATCTCCTGCCTCACCCCACAGCAGACTCTTCTATTGCCAATACTTCTGTGTTTGTCAGCGCCCTAATGCCCATAGGCTCAAGGTCTTGCGCTTAGTAAATGCCTCATGTAAAGTAAACAACTCACAATGTGATTTACTGCGCTTGAATTGACAGGAGGATCTCCAGTCAAGAGAAGGATCAATAATCAGTCTCCACATATCAAATTTGGGAGATCATTTTGCAGGATCATCTGTTTCATCTTGCACCAAAACCTGGGATCAGGATTTGTGGGAACATATATATTTAGAATTGAAAAGATTTGAGTTATTGAGCATTTAGCCATAACCCATCTACCTTTTAGTGTCTGTATGAAGAATCTGATAATTGGTACCTTTCTTGACCAGGATAGCAACACCATTGCGTTTACCAGCTGTCTGACTAACTAATACTTCACCTACGCAGAATCTCTTCAGTTTCATGGATTTCTGTAATGAAAGATAATTTTCTTGAAAACCGGCAATAGTTGGTTTGAATCTATCGGTGTGCAAGGACTCTTTGCCTCTTAATTGGGCTGTTGAGACCCTTAACATTCCATGTCATATATTCAAGAGCCATCTATTAAAAGGAAATTATGGTAGTAATATAACATCTAAGACATTTAAGAGCTGACTATAGTCAAAAAGCGTTAAGTTTAACACATGTCAACATAGGTAGTGATCCAACAATTAGGTGAGTTTACAATGCTGTATTGTATTAGTCAGCCGAAAAAGTTTAAAAACATAAGATTAATACAAGTGAGTATAAAAGGCAGAGCAGAAAATTAGAAAAGGGAAAAAATGAAAATAAAAACTAACATTGCAACTTCAGAGTAGGGTGTCAAGTAAAAGCTTGTAGTTTGGTACTTGAGAAGATCCCACTCAATGGACACAGGAACTGAACAAAAACAATAGGCTAAGAAATCAGTCGCAGTGCCAAACACCATACGGGGAGTAGGTGCACTCCACATGGGGCAAAACAGCGAGCCAAATCCAGAGGAAAAAACAAATGTCCGCTCCAAAGTACAAGAAAATTCTTTACATTAACACTACCAGAGGGAAGGTTAGTTGGAGAAAATCCTCTTAAAGTAGAGTAAAGCAGGATCCGATGAGATGGTGAAGAGAATCATGTGTGATTGGGATTCATCACTTCTATTTGCTGCGGTCTTATGAAGTTCTTTGTCTGTTGGGTCGTTGAATGAAGATTTCTTGCCATTGATAGTGACCTTAAAGGTGCTTTGGTGGATCAAACCATAGTTGTTTGAGTGCAGGACGAGTAGTTCTTTCCTTCGTTTAGCTGTAATTTTGGAGACGACCTGTGAGATATAAATCCTGTCCATTCCTTAAATAATCCATTCCAAAACCAAGAAAATAATTGTTGCCATATTTTTCTTATGACAATTCTGTGCCCTTTGAATAGTGAGAGCAATATGCGGTTGAAGATTCAAAATATTCAGAAGGGTTTTCTTGAGAGATGTCCCCTTCAGCTCCTTCTGGAAATCCAAAGATGCAGAGATTGTTTCTATTTTCTAGGTCTTCATTTTGAATCTGAAGGCTAAGTATAGATTGTGCCATATGAGCTACTCTCGTGGTAACATCTGTCGCTGCTCCACCTTCTTTCTACTTCGATTCTGTTCTCAAAATGTATCCATCTTTACTCCAATTGTTGGAGTTGGTAGTGGTAGCCTCCATAAAGGGCTTGAGTGCTCGAATTTCCATTAGAATAGTCTACATGTTTGATTCCAATATAGTTTGATTAGTAGGAGTGTCAAATTGTAAGCCTTTTTAGGTTGGCTGCTGGTGTTTCATTAGTAGCAGAAACTTTTGTTTGCTTTTTTGTGAGGCTATTTTGAGAGATGGATTGGAGTGGCAAATGAGTCTTAATACAGCAGGGGTGTCAGAATCCTTTCTTCTCAGATTATATTGAGGTATTGGAATCCATACATATTATTTCAACTGCTTATTGGTATATTTTAATTTGTAGGAAGGTTCCATTAATCCAGCTTCACTAATGAGCAGAGCTGATTGGGGTAGACTCAGAAGTGCCATCTATCCACAGGAATAAGTAGCTGTGTCTTTTTAACAGATTATTAAACCAATAACCTATGAAAACTTTAACCAAACAGCTGTGAGGTGATGTATGTCTATCATTTAAGCAGATGTCAGAAATTGCTTTATTATGTCAGTTTGTATATATAGCAGAGCAAAGCAGCAGCCCATAATTTAGTGCCTTAAAAGCAAGGTTTGTTGCAGAATGGCTATTGTGGTTGTCGCAGCTCATAAAATGAGAATGTTGCTACTTCATATAGGAGATGCGCCACAACCTCTCAGTTCATAAAAGTTCTTGGTCAAGAAAGAAACATTGTATAAGCTAGTTGAGAAAGTATGTGCTCGGTGTAACTACAGGCTTTGAAAGTGCCTGCCTGTGTTGTGAAGAAACGTCGTACCTTGATGTAGAAAAGGGACTGCGTCGGACTCTGAAGTGCAGCTGCCTTTGCTGCTTCGAGGTCTCCTGGAGGTTCAACACGAAGAGACCAAGATCCTGGAGCTCCTTGGAGGCAGAAGTGAGATAAGTGAGGGTTAAATTGGCAGAAAAATGGATTTCAAAGCCTCCGTGGCTTGATATATTTATAACGGAGCAGGAGCTCTGGATTAGGCTGCCATCACGCAGCGCGCAAAGCCACACCCCTGCCTCAACATCTTGTAATAATTTGTTCTGCATCTTTGTCTGGAATGGGAAGATGAATTGAGCGACTTGTTCAGTTGAAGTTTCTTTTGATCCTTTAGGATCTGTTTAGCTTTTTTCTTGTTCTTCCGCCACTTAAATGTGCCACTTTCCTTCACGATCAGCGGTTCACTTGGAATTATCGATACAGGTTTCTCACATTTGCGCAATGAAGCCTTTGATGCCATTGATTTTCTTTTGGCTTTTTTCCCCCTTTCCTGGACTTTCATCCTTGTTTTGGTCCATGAACAATATGCTTGTCATTTACTTTAGTCCTATACAAAGATATGTCCGGCTCTCTGCGATTCTTACAGTTCCTCCACTAGCTGTTCAAGGGGAGAATGTGACAAAACGCCAATGTTTTTCTGTTAATTGTGTGCAAGACTTGTCTTTATTTAAATCGATTATCAACGAAGTTTGCTTAACATAATGTGTCAGAATCCTGCCGAGAGGCCAGCTCCTTTAGCAGGGCAGAAGTTACTTGCACCTTTGACTTTATTTGATCATGAAGTCTCACAAGTGATTGTAGCACTAAGTGAATTGCTGGTAATGAACTGCTTTCTAATGCTACTAGTGGATACAAAGGTGATATATTCCACTCGGTTTTCCGCTGACAGCACCCTGATTGCGCCTAAGCGGATGCTGCAACAAGTTACCCACTTCCTCCTGATTTCATTTTCTTGCATCGTTATAGAGGCAAACAAACGAGGCATCATAGAAATTGATCTTGTTTGTGGCCTTCCTCCTTTTCCATACTGTTGCTGAAGTTCAAAAAAGGAAATCCTTCAATTATGCTAAAGGTCTGTATCTTGGGCTATCGCCTCACATGCAGAAACGCCCAACATTTCTATAGTTGGTTCAGATGGAATCATAGAAATACTGTTAACCATAGCTGTTGGGAAATATTTTGTAATTGTCCCCCTTCCTGTCACAGGCTTTGTCCTGAGTTTGTTTAATCTGTCCTAGCTACGCTTTGGCTTGCTTAGATTTCACAGCCCTCAGTGACAGCCTAGGACTTCAGAAAACATTCACCTGGCTAAGGAATCATTCCACAACTTAGGTGTAGTCTGCTGAAGTTTTATTTGGACAGAATGTTACTGTCTTGCAGGTTGGATAATCTGTCACAGCTGTTCACGAGGGTTCAAGGTGGCCAAGCCCACCATTACCTGATGACTTGTCCTGTGCAACTCTGAATCCTTCTATGCATGGTCTTCCCATTCCAGGGATTTATGAACATCCCACGAAATGTAGGCTATATCCATACCTTTTGACACATGCCCATTACTAAGTTGTATGGTTATCACCTGGCCATCTCCCTATGTTTTGCATGCACTATCCGGTATCAAAATCTTTAACCTGGTGCACATATTGGTTCATGTTTATTCAACATGGCCCAGCAAGCAGGAACTGCTAGGGAGGGGGTGGGCGGACTGACTAGTTCGTACATTGTTTGCCGCAAATTATATTTTGGGAGTAGTTTATAAAAATCCTTTGCAGAAATATTACAGGGTAAACTAAAAACTCAGTGCATTGATACGTTGGTACATGACACCAATTGTGTTACAGAAAAGAGAAAAAGAAGTCCACTTGGTAAAAACTAAAGAAAGGAAGGAAAAAATCATAATTTTGCAAATTAAGGTAAACAATATAAACTTTTGAACAATGAATACATTTTTTAAGACCAATCTTTGAATATTGGGATTTGCCATAACTTTACAAATGCAGCAACGGCCATCACATCAACTACTGATGTTGGATTAAGGAATCTTTTCCACAATTTGCACAGGTCAAAATGTAGGCACCCACCATTTTATTAAAATAGAAAGTCCTTTCAAAGTGTAGGCCAGGACAATCCATAAACAAATTCCATAAACAAATGTTTTAAATGCTCTAATGCCAATGCCATTTCAATGTCTGCATGTGGAATCCAAAGAGTTGGTAGGCCGCTCCCTCCTGATGAGAATCTCCTTGGTGTTGAGTAAATTGCAAATTACAATGTAAGTGGAGTATCATAGAACGATAATGTGTATCAGGAAAGATCAGGAGGCCGGGGGCTACCACGCCTTTACACTTGTATTTGTGTGACAAATGTAAAGAGGGAAAGCCATGTAATGCATCAATTGTTTTGATCCAATCTTGGTCATATAGGGCAGTTTTAACATTAGCCAACGGAAGTTTCAGGGCTTTCGTGTCTAATCCTAAATTCAAAAGTATTGGCCATGGGATTTCAATTTCCCTAAAAAAACAAGAGTATGGCTCAGAATGGCAATGGCAGGCATCATAGGCTGCTTAATATAGTGAACCTGGGTCTGGTGTAAGGATTTTGTGGTCTAGGAGTAACATCTGCCACTGAATGTGAGCCTTAAGTGAAACAAGGCCTAGTTCAAAGCTTATGGTCCCTTTTGGTACAGCATTAGGAACTCGCAGAATCTGTCTCCACATTTTTCCTTCTATGCTATCTAACCAAAGTTGAGATTTGTTGGGCCATCGTTCCATCCCGTCGGTCAACTTTGGAATTACCCCTCTATACAATTTTACGGTAGCTTTAAGAGTAGGTTCCATATTTTCTATCGATAAACAGTTGGTTATATTTTTTGCCTTGCACATTACTGAGGCCTGTATGGCTGCAAAGCTTGGTCTAGACGTGAAATGAAAATCAAAGTAGGTCAGGCTCGAAATCACTTCCAGTTCCTTTGAATGCAACAGCCCTTTGCCAGAATTGTTTTCTATCCCCGCAAAGCACCATTTTTGTTTTTTGGGGCTTGATCGCAAGGGCATTCTCCTTGGCATACTCTGTAAATGCTAGAAGTAGCATACGCATCCCTATCTTTGCCTGGTCAAAAATCCAACAATCGTCCACGTAGGCCATCCACAACGTTTTTAAGGTGCGAAACTTGGGGGAAATGAATGCAGCTGGAGCAAAATACTCGCCCATATCGTAAACGTATAATAAAAGATGGGCGGCTAACACACCCTTGTCTGAGACCTTGGTTGGTTGTGATTCTATGTGAAAGGTGTCTGTCTTGATTTAAACTACTGCACATTGTAGTGTATAAACAGATGAGGTGCAAAAGGCCTTCAGGAACTCCCCATTTAGCTAACTTGGACCACAGCCGTTCGCGGTTTACTTTGTCAAAAGCTGCAGACTAGTCTATCGACTTGACATGGATACTTATGGTTTGGGAGCTCCAAGTTCTCGCAATACTGCTCCACTTATTAGTGGAGTGACGGTGGCAAAAACCAGTTTAAAAGCAATCTAGTCTACCTGTCTTCGCCCATTTTTCTAGGTGAGATGGAAGAACTCCTGCAAAGATCTTGCTTTTGACATCTAATGGGGCGATGGGTCTGTAATTAATTGGGTAGGAACGCTCGCCTCTCTTGTAAATGGGAATGATGTGAGTTAGGCCCCAAGAATCAGGAACCACTATGTCAACGACACTGGCAAAAAGAATAGTTGGAATAATGGACCAACATATGGGACACCCGACGATTTAGCTTTTTTGATAAATGTCCAAATCTCCTCGGGGGCTGCTTTTGGAAACAAGGCCAAAGCCAGTGCGCTCTGAGGCTCACAATGGTCTGTGGTCGCAAGACTTTTTGCATGTAAAGACTCAAAATAAAAAAACAGACAGGTTCAGAGACCGCATTGGCTTGATAACAAGATTGTGAGTTGGTTGCTGCGTTCAGTTTCCCAGAACAGATGAGTCTTTCCCCTTTAATATTAACATTGTTTCAGCATCCTTCAGTATTGAACTGCTTTGAACTGTTTTCAAATATTTCTATGGTATCCAGTTAATGTCAAACATTTTACTTTTTTTTTTTTCCCCCCGAATGTAGTATTTTTTAATTTACATGTTTTTTTTGTTTCGCGAGTAAAAAAAGTTAAAAATAAATTTAAAAAATGGGGTTGGGGGGGAAGCCCCTATTGCAAACAAAAGTAAGACATTTGAATTTTTTTTTTTTTCGGTGACATGTTTTCGACATCATGGCATTTGAAAACATTTCATTCGAAAATACTCACTAGGAACCTATTTCTATATTTCTGCTTTGATTCTTAGCTTGCAATTAATGTTTACATTGCACTGGGTGGTTTTAACTGACCTAATCGCCCTTGTAAATTGTTTTATGTGAAGCTCTTCATTGTACTGATGTAAATGGTCAACAAGCTTAATATGAATTTTTCTGGGTCTATCGGATAATCTTTTGGCTAGCAATCGCAATATGGTATTAGGGTAGTTCTCCACTCCGAAACAAGTACATTCCGTTTCATGGGGTTTTTAACAAGAGGACATTTTTTTTATTTAGTTTATCTAAAAGTCCAATGCAACGTATCGACTATTAACTCTGAGGATGGTGGGACCATGTCGACCATGGCATATATCACCTCAGTATTGATCTTTAACATGTTATGGTCACTCCAATTATTTTCAGAAGCTGTAAAGTCAGAGCAAGCATTCAATAGTAGGCAATCAACAAAGATGTAATCAAGGGTGGAATAGCTGGTCCCTCTGTGCCATATAGGAACTTTTAAACCAGTCTGTGGGTCGACCCCATTTACCAGGAACCTATCTAGACTGCGCATGATAAGAGCCCATTCTAGACCTGCCAGAGCCTTTGAACATTTCGGTGGACGACTTGCCGATACTATGTTAAGGTCATCGGGTATGGTACAAAGGCAGTCCGCATTTGAGGCTGTGGCAACTAAAATGGAGCCATCTTTGTTTGACATCACCCAACGCGTAATGCAGCAACTTTACGAAATCGTTTAGTACAGCTATCTCTTTGTAACAGTATAAATTCACAAGGAGTATAGGAGCGTGCAATTTGCCAGAATGCATCTCGACAGCCAGAACACCAAATGTTTTTTTTTTGCAATCTTCGTGGCTGTCGGAGCATGTCTGGTTTGAATTGCTAGAATTGGCTCACCAGAAGGTCTGCCCTTTTCCCTCAAAATTGCAGCTTGGTGGAAAAGGTTGTAGTCGTGCAGGCAAGGGCATTTAATTAGCCACAGCGTTAACCTTCAGTTGTGACCAAGGCTTGGTATTGTCATTCAGATGTGCAAATCCACAGGTGTTCCAGCTGACGAATTGGAGGGAGACGTTCATGTTGGATATTTGTACCACGTACTATCACCACTGGAGTAGTCCCCTGGCGCATCAGCATATCTGAAAAAGGCATGGGGGTGAGTTAGTGGGACCGAGCGGGAAAAGTGCAAGAGAGCAGTGACGTGCTTTTGGCAGCTTCAGTTAGGTTAGCACCGTTCGATGAGCATGTGTGCTTTTCGGTCGGTAGCCGTTATGTGCTGTTGTGCGACTGTTTTTATTTGTTTTGTTTTGTTGCAGTGCAGTGAAGTTTGTGCAGTTTGCTGTGCTTTAGGGTTGTGGCTGTTTGAGTTTGAGAGGGGTATGCGGAGGAGTGAGATTGTTAGTGGGTTGGTAATTGGCCTCGCTATCTAGATGTGGTATGTGCTAGGATAAGTTTTCTTGATTTGGCGTGTGAATATCTCCATTTTATCTAGATTCGGCACTGGCTAATATTCACAATCCTGTCTAGAAGTGACGCACGCCATGGTTCACAATTATATCCAAATGTGGCACTGGCCCACATTCACGCCTAGATGTGACGCAGGCCAATATTCAACATTCTATCTAATTGTGGCAATTGCTAACATTCACAATCCTGTCTAGATGTGACACAGGTTAATGTTCAATTATAGCTATCTAAATGTGACACTTGCTAACTTTCTTATTCCTATCTAGAAGCAATGCAAGTCAGCATTTACAATCATGTCTAGATGTGACGCGAGCTAATAACAATTCTATCTAAAAGTGGCACTGGCCAACATTCATAATCCTGTCCAGAATGTGACGCATGCTTATAACCACAATTCTATTTAAATGTGGCAGTGGCTAACATTCACAATCCTATCTGGAAGCATCGAAAGCTGACATTTACAATCCTGTTTGGATGTGACATGAGCTAATCTAAATGTGGCAAGGTCTAACATTCACATTCCTGTCTAGATGTGATGCAGGCTAATCACAATTCGAATGGATTTTGTCCTCCAACGTATTCCACATCTTTGACATGTAATGTCCATTTCTGTGCACTTTGGAAACTTTTTCAGCAGAGGGTGATCCTGTGTCGATTACGTTGGGTCGATGTCTGTCGAGGGTGACCTCACCAGATGTTATAAATAGGACACACAGCGCCCGTAGCCTCAGTTCTGGTTTTTTTGTGAACGTGTTGCTTCATGAAACTCGGCGCGCCTTGTGTGTATCATTGTTGAGATGTCTTTTTCTTCGACCCCTCCAACTTTGCGGTCTGGCTTCAAGACCTGCCGGGACTGCAAGTCGAAAATGTCCATCACCGACCCGCATCGCATTTGTTTGTGGTGCTTTGGCGAGTCGCACGACAGACCACTTTTCGAAATGCCAGTTGCTGACTGCCAAGGCCTTGCGGAAGGGGAAGCTCCAGGTAGGTGTTCTAAGTACGGATAATCCAATCCAAAGGGGTGTCCACTGATGACTCGAGGGGCGACTCTCTGCGTCGGGGGGAGGCCTGGGGTTCTCGGTCCCGGAGTGGTTCCCACCATTCTTCTTCGTCACGGCATTAGCGGAAGCGCTGTCACCAGTTGCCTTTCCCGTCCTTGGAGGAGGGAGCTGTGAGTAATGTGGCTTGCCCAACAAAGTCCTCGACTCCGGAGGAATGGGCTGTCTTTAAGGAGCAAATGTTAGCGATATTTAAATCGCAGGGCATGGGTGGGGTCCTGGCTTCTAATGAAGCCGGCCAGGATCGGACTTGTACTGTGGCTCGCATGCCTTCAGGCTTGGACAAGGCTTCGGAGAGTCGAAACATGTGCTTTTAGGACTCGCTCCTCTTCCCTACCGAGACTGCTGCAATCTACTAAGGGCTCGATGCCGGCGTCGACTCGGTCAGCACTGTCTCTGTCCGACTCGGACATCGACGCTTTGCAATCTTATCAGCCCACGGTGCCGTCGGCACCAGTGTCGACGCCAAAGCCTTTGGCGCTCACGATGTCGAGGTTGTCTCGCTCTCAACGTCTAAGTCTTTAGCGCTCTTGGTGCCATTGGAGTACCCTGAGGTGGTGGATCCTCCTAGGAAGGCTACAGCGAAGTTTGTGATGCCTGTTTTGGACTCCAGGCCCTAATCTGTCACCAGGCATGGGTTTCAACTCTCTCTGGCTGACACATGAAGAGGAGGAAAGGTCTGAGTTTGAGGACCCTGGTGAACTTGATGAAGCTCCACTTTTTTCTGGAGACAATCAGTTGGAGCAGTTGAGGCAGACATCCATGATTGTAGTGGGTTGGACACCTCTTCGGAAGTGGAATTTGGTAGTCCTGGGCCTCGAGCTCATGCAGAGTCTTCATACAGGAGGCTCATGGCTAGGGTCTTGGGAGTATCTGGGCTGGTCCAGTCCTCCTGAAGACTTTCTGAAGGATGATCTAAGATATCCGTTTTACCATTTCATCTCACCTTAAAGAAAAGGTTGGCAGGGGTGGTAGGGTATGCTGCCTGCCTTGGGAGTGGGGTGAGCAGATTAATAGCTGGGGTCGCTAACGGAAGGGCAGTATTTCTTTGTCAGATTTATTAACAGCCGGAAGAGATTCCGGGGACTGCCAAACAGCTGCCAACCAGTCAAAAGAACATTACCAGTTGGTAAGTAACTTGTTCTAGCTGAAAGTGGCTCTGGCTAACATTCACAATCCTGACAGGATTGTGAATGTTAGCCGCTGCCACAATTAGCTAGAATTGGGATTAGCTTGCATCACATCCAGACAGGATGTTTGTTGTGCTGTAGGTTTGTGGTTGTTTGGTTTGGAGTTTGAGGTGTATCCAGAGGGGGAAATTGTTAGTACAATTGGTTAGTTGGCATCTTTATCCTGAGTTGAGGCGTGGGGTTAATTTCCCCAGGTGGGTTTCAGGAGCACCCCTGCGCCTGTCTAGATCTTGGTCCGTCCGGCCTTCGAGGTCCCTTTCACTTCTGGCCCCTCCTCCCCAGTCTTCCCTTCACAGCTAGCGCAACTACCCATGTCCACAGCTCATATATTGTGGTGATTGCTAATATCCCAATAATTCCACTATACCGTGGTACCTGATGGCAACTTACGGACGAATGCAGTTGTTGGGTGAGGAGTTTATTCTGTCTCAGTTGGGGTGCGGTCTGTGTTCTCTAACCGGCGTCCTTCGTCCAGGTGTCGTGCGAGCTTCTATGCACAGTTCTATCTCGGTGAGCTGGTTAGTATTAATATCCTAGTCTATGTTCTGAGGGTAGGTTTAGTGGCAGGGCTTCCAGAGTAGTGATTGCTCTACTCCCCACCAAGGCCACATGAGGACCAGCTCCATGCCAGACAAGGACCACAGCAGTAGCTTTCAAAGGGCATCTTATGAACAGGCCTTTGATTATCAGCAGTAGGAGGCCCTGTCATATTGTCATTTGGGGGACTGGATGAGCAATAATTGGCTCAAGCGTAATGGTGACAAGACAGAGGTGTTGGTAGCGGGGCCCCCTTCTGGTATTGCTTTTGGACTCCTTTTTGTCCCCTCTCTTGGCACTTTTCCTATTCCAGTGGCAGCTGTGAGTGACCTAGGTGTAAAATCTCTGCCTCTTTCTGCTGAAAACCAGATTAATGTTTGTCAGAAGAGGTACTTGTAGTTTAAGATCTTGCGTCAAGTTCTTCCCTTCATGCCAGTTGAGTTCAGAGCCCCGGTGGTGGCTTCTTATATCTTCACTGGATTATTGTAATTCTCCTAATGTGGCTTAACCTGTTTACCTGATTCAGCGTTTGCAGGTCCTGCTTAATTCAGTTGAAAGAATTGCCACAGGGGCCTCTAGGCGTGCCCATATCCCGCCTGTTTTGCGCCACCTTCACTGGCTCCCGTTGGCCAAATGTGTTCAATTTAAATGTTGGCGCATCGCGCTTTACATGGCACTGGGGCAGAGGATCTTCAGGCAAGGTTTTGCCTATGTTCCGACCCGCTCTGTCTGCTCTGCCAGTGCCTGCCTGATTTGTTGTTCCCCGGGCTAAATAATCTCGTATTGGGGGATAGAGATTTTTCAATCGCAGCAGCTGTGCTAGGGAACGCCCTCACTGTCACTGCGTTCTGTGGATAGTTAATTGTCTTTTAGGCACTCTTAAAACATTTGTTCTAACCCTTGGTCACATGTCCCCTCTTTTTGGAGCCTGTTTACCTTTTTCTTCCTCTCATTGCAGCCTAGCGCCAAGATGCCTCTGGCAACATCTGCTTCCAGCCTTGCATCAACTACAATTTTGGTCCCACTGGGCTGCGGACAAGTCAAAGTGAACATGATTTCGGGCAGCAGCAAATTCATTACATAATTTGCCACCCTTTTAACCCCTTCAGTGCCAAGGACAAGCTATCTCGTCCTTGAAATTACTTCTGCAGTGCCAAGGACGAGATAGCTCTTCCTTTTTGGCACTCCGTTTTGAGCGATCCCTGTAAAGCAGGGATCGCTCAGAACTGTAATCCAACCCCCTGGCTATGTGTGGGGGGGGTCCCCCTCATTGCCAGGGGGCTGGATTACCTTCAGTTTCACGGCGTGCGTAAAGCATGCCGATGTGAAAGTAATTTTCACCGCAGCAGCCATTTCGGGCTGCTGCGATGAAAATAAAAGGTGAGTCTTCACCTTTCGCCCCCTCGATCTCCGGCTGTATTTCAAGCCGTAGATCGAGGGAGGTGTCATTGGAAAGGGGAGGTTGGGGATCCTGCCGGGGCTCCCTGGAGCGGCTGCTGTGCTTGGGGGTCGGTACACCGACATGGTACATGGATGTCCAAGGCCAGGGTCATCACCTCCAACCGTCCTGGAGTTACGGCTGGGCTGCATTACAGCCTTTCCCTTCGGGGAGGTATTGGCACACTGCCGAGACTCCCTGGTGGGGAGAAGCTGTAATGCAGGGCAGCCAGGGCTCCAGCTAAGTCGGCTGTAATATCCCTGGCCTTGGGCACCCTTCTCCCATGTGGGTCTTTGCCGGGGGTTCTGGGTAATAAATTCTGGGCCTATTTGCTTAAGTCGGACCTCTGTGTATTCCCACGGGTGTCCTCTTTTGGGAAATGCATGGGGTTCCCTGTTTTCCTTTCTGGCTTCGACACCCTAGGCCCAAATCTGTAGGTTGCCCATATGAACAAAATGTGCTGTGCCGAAAGGCTTGGGGTTACCAGTGGGTTACCCTTTTCCTTTGGTGCCCCCTTGTAGGTCTACCGGCAGCAGGGCACTTCGGGAGGGATTGGATCAACAGTGCGGATTTGGTCAATTTTGGACTGCACCTCCTACTGGATTTGGATGCGCCCTTCTGGTCACTGGACACGGCAGATTATCAGGATGCGAGTTTCAGCGGCAAGCCTTTATGGTAGCAAGCCAGACTGGAGCAGTATTAAATCCCTTCAACTTTGGGATGTTTGAAATTCGGTCTAGCTAGAAAGAGTTCAGCAATGCTAAAATCTGGATTCTGCAAAGAAATCAGGATCTTCAAAGAAGTCTGAAGTCAGCTACAAGATGGAGTTCTGGAACAAGGTGCTGTGTGGAAATCTGGATGTGTTCTGGAAGCAGTGTGTCCTATGTGTTGTGAAGTTCCCATATTTATACTACCAAATGACATCACCAAGTTTATGGTGTGGGCAGAATTTAAAAACACACCCCCATGGCTGTGAGTGGCCAAAGGCACTTGCCTTGTTTTGGTTGGTAGTCAGAACAAAGCTATCATCTTTACAATGGTATTTAGGAACTCCCACATTGATTTTGACCACAAGTTAGCTTTCCCATGAATACACATTTTTACAATTATGCCCTCTACTAAAATCAGACACATGCATTACAATTTTTATGGTTCATGCTGGCGTCCAATTCCCATCTCTGTGAGAGCTGTCTTTCTCATTCTATGGGCTGTCATAAATTTTAATCATAACAGTTGAAAGTGAGAGGCCCCCAAAAATGCAGTTAATTCTCCCAATAGTCAATCAGGACACTTCCCTGGAGGGAATGAGACAAAGACCAAGTGCTGGTTATATCAAAAAGGCTATCTAAAATAGGGCAAGCAGAATCTACTCTGCTCACGCCAAGAGCGCTCTGCAGAAAACATGTTTATACAGCTTTATCGTCATCGAACAGAGGGAAGACCTAAGGGACACATTGGTTGGGATTGGTCACTAGGGGTGAAAACCTACAGGTGCCATAGGGTCGGAGGGCTACGAGCTGGCTCAGGAGCACGTGGTGTGGTGATGCTTCTCTGGTCAATCTGTCAGCTGGGCTCATCGAATTGGTATGCGAAATCGGCAACTGTTGTGGTGTTTCTTATTAAATAACCATTTGACTTTTGCCCTTGTGGCCACACATTCCCATTCATTCAATACCACCATCTGCTTTGTGCAACGTTCTCTTGAGACCTGTGAGCTTAGACACCAAAGAAAAGATGTTTTTCAAATACAAGTTAATTTATCATTGGACATGTGTCAAAATACAGCTATTAAATGTAGTGTTAGATCTGTCGATAGGCAGGCTTAACTGTGTTGACACAATGCAAGATATATTGGCTAAAGAGGTGAGACTTTTGAGGTCATTGTGTGGTCTGGAATGTCTATCTGATAAACAACAAAGGGGACTCTAAATCTAAGGCCTGAATTGCACATTAAACGACCAGGGTCACAAAAGGGCACATACCACCATGGTCATAAGTCTTATTATGGGGGTTGAAGACTGGTTGTTTAAACATCATTAAATCTCTTCTGATCTGCTTTGACACTATGAAGGGTGGAGGGGAATCAAAACCCCTTTGCGGTGTAGCTCGGGAAAACAGGACCTTCAGACACAGGTTTTACATAAAGGCTTTTTACATGTGGCCTATTACATTCTGGTTATATTCGTCTAAAGTATGTTATATTTTCTACCTGACTGAGTATTCTCATTGTTACAAGACTTGTAATAAAAATATGTGCATGCTTCGGTTATTATTCATACTGGGAGGGGGGGTCTGGGAAACTCTACCAGCACACACACAGCCCATTGACTTGTTCTTGGGTGGATGGCCCCTGGGAGAGTCTCAACCAAGTCTTTAGCTCACTGTCCCTTTCACAGAGAAGAAATGTCCCTGCATATCAGTCTTTGTCCTGCCCAGGGGCAGTCCAGCACCGAAATGCTAGGCAATTCTCCTCTGAACAATAGTACCACAGCAACCCCATACACGTGATTCAACCTTGTTGGGCATCATCAGTGAGGTGAACCTGTGTCTCTCTAAGAGCAGTGAGCAAGGGATGTGTTTGTGCTGGTAGAGATTCCCAGATCCCCCCTTGTTTTGCATAAATTAACTTTGGGTCTCACCCTAACTTAAAAGGGCAATCCGGACGTGGACCCCCTGCTCACTGTTCTTAGAGAGGCGCAGCTTCACCTCACTGATAATGTCCAACATGGCTGAAACACGTTTATGGGGTTGCTGTTGGTACTCTTGTTCTGAGAATTGCCTAGTATTTTCGGTGCTGGACTGCCCCAGGGCAGGACAGACTGATATGCAGAGAAATGTCTTCTCTGAAAGGGACAGTGAGTTAAAGACTTGGTAGTCTCTCCCAAGTGGTGTTCACCCAAGAACAGGTCATTGGGTTCTGTTCGTGCTGGTAGATTCCCAGACCCCCTCACCCCCAGTTTTATTATTCATACTACATTAAACCGTTCATGATTCAGGTTCTGCGCATGCGGCCTTACCACACATTGGCATAATACAAACATACTGGTCAGTGATTGGTTTTGCATAATATCACGCATGTATTTACATTGAACTTAAAAACGAGGTAGCTTTGTGCTGGCGTGTACAGTGTTCTGTTTATGCATTGTTACTGTAATCCATTTCTATTAAACGTTATACTACATGTTAACACACATTACACTTTTATAACTCAATTCTAACTTTAGAGTTTTTAATTACGCATATATAATAGTGCGCTAATGCTTATTCTACTGCAATCCTTGCATTATTCTGCATGAAATAGAAACCGCCCATGAGCAGCCTATTCTTATTGCATGCAGGAAGACGCTTTGGTTATCTTCTAAGGTGCGAACAATCAAACATACTTGAGGGCCGCTTCTAGCTGCTTGACCATGTTTTAAGGAATATGGGGATCGGATTCTTTATGGCCAGGGTCTGTTGGGTGGGGGGCAGGTTTATAGAAATGAACGATTTCTGTTGCTGGTCCCTGTGCTGGGCCGTGGCAGGGTCAATGAGGTAAGACGGAAGGAAAGATACAGTGTAAAGTTTGTTGCATTCTTGCGGCTAGTCTCCCATGAGAACTGAACAACCACAGAGATGGCAAGAGGGAGGAGGCGGGGGCAGCTTGTCTGCTGTGTGCACCTGGCTGGGAGAGCTGCTTCACCACTGGCCTGCCATTATGAAATAACAATGGAGTTGGTGGCCCACAAAATAGTCTCGTTCAACTCTGGTCTTATGCTGTCTTAAGGGGGGTCACAGTTCCTAGGGGCGTTCCCATGCGGGTGCTCTGGGGCCCTGAACCCAAAGCAGTCGCACTGGGCCCACCCAGGAAGTGTAAGAATGGGGTGATGGGGGTTCCAAGACCCCCTCCTCCCACACATTCCCCCCTTTCGTTACTTCAATAACGAATATTGTAACTGCCTGTCACAATCACACCTATTACGACACACTCTCCTGAACCACAGAAGCCGAATGAATCGACCCCTCCCACCGTGGTTGGCACAGGTACCTGATCGTATATACACAGGACACCACCTGGCAGCCAATGGGAGGGAAGAGGAATTAGGGAGAGGTTGTGGTTAGGGTGGGGGAATTGGGAACACCGGAAAAAGTAGGGAACACCGAGGTGGAATAGGAATGGGGAAGCACAGGGTAAAAGTCTAACCTGCAAACACCTAACGCACAAATCCGTACTTGCTTCTTTGCGCTCTGGCAAGGCACATGAACCTACCCCACACTGTTCCCGACTGACGTGGTTAGATACACCTTAATACATGTACCACAGTTGATGACACATAGAGAGCACTAGACTTTCAAGCGTAGCAAACGAGGGAATAATATCCCTGCATGAAAAGACAAACACATGGACCTTTTGGGCAAGGCAACAGAAGCACATTAACATACATAAAGGTTAGCACACTGTAGACAGTCCGAGTTCACAGCACTAGAACCATTGCCCAACACTTGTTTCATGTCCACTAAGATACTTGTTCTCTCAGCTCAGAATTGGATGCAATCGTATTCATGTCAAGTTCATGCCCCTTATGAAAAAACCATCAGCTTTAGAAGGAAAACCTTGCTTTTACAACACACCGTGATAATTGATTCCCCCAACACTCTTGACATGAGAGAAGACTAGTAGGTCATAAATCGGTGCCCGCTCCCCGTAGTACTTACCTTTTGTTCCGGGAGCCCCTTGGGACTACCCGGACGAAGAAAACGCTGCATCAAAGACAGTCTGGCAGCATGTCCCCTCTCCAACCTGTGTGTTCCTCTGGGTCAGTAAATCATCCAGCCGTCGGGCACAGCGAAACCACCTTCGTCCTCCAAGCCAAAATAAGCCACACCTGCCTTGCGCCGTTGCTGGCTGATGAGCCTTACTGATTGCAATCAGCTGGCAACACGCGCGAAGACAGAACTACAAAAACCATGGACTATGGTACCCAGGAAAAAAGATTGTCGAACCAGGTGCTGGGCTACTCCTTCGCCGTTCTCAGAGGTCGTGCACCGCTGCTATGTGAAAAAGGGATCCGTTGTCCGCGTCTGCAGAAGGTACGAAAGTGCAACATGCGCTCCCGATTTTTCAGCAAACACCTCCATCCATTGCTGTTAGCAGGTCTAGCACATACCTGTTCTGCATAGTTATTAGACGCAGTGCTCAGAGTTCCACTTTAATTACATTGAATCCTTCAGTGTCGTTGGCCAGTTGGATGAGTTCCCACCTAGTTATCTGAAGCCATTTTACATTTGCTCTCACCTGGATGCTGGGAATGAGGGATGTGAAAAATGTCTTGCCAGAGCTGAATAACCTGAATCGATCAGGGATCTGCGCCAGGAGTTCTGATAATCTGGCCAAGATATAGTTTGACCGTCTCTTCCTCTGCATTGTGCTCTGTAAACTTTCTTCAGCTATGGCATACACGGGAACCTCTTCAGGCGGTGTTGGGGACAGTTCGCTTGGCACCGCCACTTGTGTGCCTTCTCCTCGGATGTGGCTTTCTGGAATCACCATTAGTGCAGAATGCAGCATTGCCAGAGAGCATGTGCCCCTCCATGATTGCAGGAGGTGTAGGTACACCAGGTTGCTGCAAACCCAGTATGTGTCCATCATTGCAGCCGTTTCTTTCTTCATGTCAGGTATTATGAGTGTTTTTGCAATTTATTTTCCCCATGTACTTTTTTACCTTCCCCATGGAAGGAGAGTTTGTAAGAAATGTCTTTTTTGCAGTTTGAAGAGTTTTTCGATGGCAGTAACCCAAGTGAGTCTCGTTATGTTCAGTCCATATGGGAGTGCATGTTTTCTTTACCCATGAAAGTTTTTCTTCAGTCAGTTCTTGCAGCGCTTCTGCCTTGCACAATATATGTGTTCTGCCACTTATTGTCTGAATGCAATGTCCCTTTATCACCAAAATAGGCGCATTTACACAAATTACTCCTTGCAGCCGGGAGTAACATGCCCGCTCGTTTTGTAATAGCTGAAATGATACCGTGTGCTTGAAAAGTATTTTTAAATCTACACAGCGCAAGATGTAAGAGACACTGTGCTTCTGCAAATGGAATTTCTTGTGGCAGCAATACCTTAGGGGCGCCAGAGGCATGGGTATAAGTGAGCAAACGTAACAACTTTAGTTTGTCTGCTTTGCCATGTTGCTCATGTCAGCATACCATTTGTTTGTTTGGTGTGGGTGCTGAGGATCATAAACTGTATCTAGGCCAAATTTATATTGCTCTTCCCATTTTTCCTGTTGCATTCCTCTTTTTCCTCCTGTGTCCAACCCCCTAACTCCCCTAGGCCGCCTCGTCGTTCCCTTTTCCCACCCACTCTGTGTATAGGTTGGAGTAGCTAATGGCCATGTGTTTACTGTTGCTGATCCCTTTGCTGGTGGTTGCGCTACCTAATGGTGTAGTTTCTGTAACTGGCATTGTGGTTGGGTATGGGTGCTTTTGTACCCATGTGATTTCTGAAGGTGTTCCGTCATTCATTGTATAAACACTAAAATCAGATCATTCAAATATTGGGGCTTTTGAGTGGCCTGCATCATTTTAGCATTTGTTGTAATATTGTATTCATTCCCGTCACTCCTGTGGGCCCATATTAGCTTAACACCATCCCAAATTAAATGCGTTCCTCTAATTGATTTTATGCACACACCCCCCTGGCTCATATCGATTGAAATGAAAGCTATTGCCCAATACAATACCAGGCCAAATAACGTTGAAAAGAACACCACTGCACACACAAATACAGAACAGACTCATGAATAACTAGGATAAACGCTTCTATTCCTATCTATACTATCATTTGTTGCCGCTGGGGCCTCTTCTATGCCCATTGTAGCTCCTAATGAATAAGATGTAAGCATTTGTTAAGCATACATGTTAAGCTTTCATTATTTACACTGTGTACTTTTAAAACACTTCAATTTCTTAAGTTTCCCGCACTTGCTTTTTGTTGCTCAATATGAGTAAATATCTTTGTATCCTTCCTTTCCTCCCCCCACACCTCTAGTTTGGGGAAGAGGAACCGAGGTAGACAATTCACTGCCAACTTGAAACCAACAATGAAGAGGAATGGATCATGAAAGAAACGAGAGTGGGGGTTGTTTATCCTCATTTTTGTACAGATATTTTGCATTTCAACAAAAGGTTTTCATTTTTACCTACCACACTTATCATTAATCATCGAGGTTATGCATTCTTTAAATGCTCTTTTACTCTGTCTACCCCTGTTCTGTGCCTGCAATCGATTTCTCTACTCCTGCTTTTTCACTTTCTATGTTTGTGCGCTCTGTTCATTTCTGCCATCTTCATAGTCTGTGCAGTCTGTATTCCCATGAGCCTTGCGAACATCTGTCAAGTGCACCCAATACCTTAAGCCCTGCACCTTGACTGCCGTAGGCGTGCAGTATATTACCTTGTAAGGACCATGGAACCTTGGTCTGTTCCATCTTCGCATAAAACTTCTTAGGTATACCATGTTGCCTGTCCTCAACTGGCAGTCTGGGCTATCTGTGGCAGGAGTGGTCGTGTCATTGGCAATTTCCTGCGTAAATGGTGGTGCTATTTGTTTCGCTATGGCTTGTGCTGCTCTTGTAAGATTTGATGTGCATCTGACTGTCTGCGCAGGGGTGAGTGGGCTGTGTGCATCCTCCTACCTGTCACAATCTCATGGGATGACAGGTGGTGGTCCTTACTGGGCTGATTCCTCATCTCAAAGTGCTAAGGGCAAACAATATACCCAGTTCTTGAGTGTATGGCACATTTTTGAGAATCTGCTCTTGAGCAATCCGTTCATTTTTTCAACAGTCTTGTGTGATTGCGGATGATAAATCGTACAGAGCTTGTGAGTTATACCTAGCATTGCAGTTATATGCTTGAACATGTCATTCACAAAGTGCGTCCCGTTGTCGGAATGTATGACATCACAAATGCCCCAGTAGGGAAATACTTCCCTGACCAAGAATTTGGCGGCACACCGTGCGTCTGGATAAGTGCAGGGGCCTGCTTCCACCCACCGGGAAAAGGGAAATAACACGATCAAATATCGGGCTCCATTACACCGCTCTCCCATGTCTGCATAGTCCTATATGTAGCTCTCTGAATGGGCCTTCATGTTTTGGCAATGTTCCCCTGAGGGTTTGTAACATGAATAAACAGGGCAAATTGAGACCTCTTTAGGAAAAGAGAAATATTATTGTCATCCCTAACCGTAGGCGTATAGTGGTACACAAAAGACGGTTAGATGTGGAAACCAGTGTTTGAATGGGCAAGATTGCCCTAAGTCAATCAAGTTTCAGGAGTCCAGGAGGGGACGCTAGATCGGAAAATGTTCTGCCAAAAGGCAACCACCCATCAAATCGGAAGTTGCTTAGAGAAGGGAAAGAATTCTCTCTCGTTGTAGTGACTCAAGCGCCTTATGGCTGACATGGTGTGGGGGCATTGGGATTTACATCTGCTTCCTTTATTACCCCAAATGTCTCAATCCTTTTCATGTGGGTGGTTGTCTCGGTTAAAAACAATCACTCAAGCCGGAGTGGTCAAAGTGTAAACACAAATAATTTGTTCAAAGAAAACAATCACTTTGTCTGCACTGGAGTGCTAGAGACCCTCTTGGATGCTGGGTCGTGGTCTTTAGTGTCTAGATATCCTTCCTTCCTACGGAGATAGCATACGATGTTGTCGAGGGGCCACAACAGGTTAGGTCGACCGGTTTCGATGGTTATGTGCTATTTAAAACCATCTTCAGGACAATGGTTTTCTTCATATGGTGGTGCAGTCACTCGCTATCCTCGGAAGTATGGCAGCGTGCACAGCCTGGGCAGACTGCACGGGATCCTGGTGGGTTGCAAAATTGCAGGCTGCAGAAGCCGTGGAACGGCCTCTGGAACACGGAGAAATACTGCGGTGCTGTTGCGAGTAAGCACGGCGGAGCAGCACAGGCTGTGGAGTGATGCATCTGCCAGAGTTGTATGTTTGGCATGTGATACATTCTATTAGCTTCGTGACTTGCTCCTGTAGTCCCTGGGCAAACCAATCTTCTTGTATATCTGCGTTAATGTGTTGCTTTGCATTGTGTGCGGCGAAGTGCAGTTGCTTGAATGCTACCTCCAGTAATTTTGCAGGCATTACTACCTTACCGGTGTTCTGTCTCCATAAAAAGTCGGATGACTGGCTACATCCTTTTTTCATCCGTCTCCTTTTCCTCACTGGGTGCATCTTGCTGAAGCTCAATTTGAGATATTGGCAATGAGTTGAATCCTTCTGGCTGCTTTCTCTATTACCTTCTCTAGTATGTACTCACCTGTTGACCTTTTTGGTAAATAGGCTTCCTTGGCGGCAGCGTCCGCTGCCACGTTCCCCAATGAGATATCGCCTCGTATGTGGGCCTGACATTTCATGACTGCTACAAATGTAGGCTCTTTCAGCGCGTCACTTAATTCCCCTAGTAGTTTTGCATGCTGCACTGGGGACCCATCTGCCCTTCGGAACCCTCTCCTACTCCATCATCCTAACCCTCCATGTACTATTGTTGCCATGTAGGCAGAGACTGTGTAGATGGTGACTGTGCATCCTTTTGCTGTGTGTAATGCTTGTGAGTGCTACTAGTTCTGCTTGGGCTGAGAAGTGTGGTGTTAATCTTTTTTGCACAATCACTTCAAATTCCCCATCCTCCACTCGAACTACTGCTGCTCCTACGTGTTTTTATCCTGTTTCCAATCTGTGGAGGCAGACCATCAAAATAAATGTCTCCTTCTGGCAGTGCATTTTCGTGTGCTGTAGGTGTTACCATCATCACCTGTGTGTGTGGCACAGTCATGCTGCTGCATGTCTTCTACTGTGCATGCTTCTGTAAGAAATGTGGCAGGGTTTACCCTTTTGCACCGCACAATATGAATGTTCGCGCTGGATATGATCAACTCGTGCGCTGTTGCCCTTTGGGTTGTTGGTGTGCTTTTTGATCTTTCCAAGATGGAAAAAAGTGTTCTACATATAACATGACAGAGCATCCCTTTTGTCAGGACTGGCTGGGTTAGTAACAGGAAGAGTAACAGGATTAACATTGTGCTTTCAGAGCTGGCTGGGTTAGTTGTGCTTTCAGAGCTGGCTGGGTTAGTAACAGGAAGAGTTTGTACATAGAATTAACATTGTGCTTGCCCAACACAAGATGGAGAGAAAGAAACTTAATCTGATTGGTTAAAGGAACAATGATATGTTTGGTTTGCCTGATTGGTGGAAAGGACAATGGGTTTGATTCTTGGGAGGTGAGCAAGATTCTAAACTGCCTTTCATTCATAGAAATTCAGTGGCTGGTTGTCCATTAGTTAAGCTCCTTAAGTAAGGCCCTTTCAGAGTTCAGAAAATCTTCCAAAGAAGTAAGAATATCGTTTGCTGATCCTGTATGAACAAGACAACATCAGGTGGGATTGTTCTTTTAAAGATTTTAAGATTTTCAGTGAAATTTTCATTTTCTTTTATAAGAAAACTTAGAGTTAACAAGTTTCAAAATGATTTGAGAAAAGAGACATTTACAGTTAAGTTACTATAAGGAAACAAGCTTGATTGTGCGTTGAAGTTTAAAGTTTATTAAGTGCGTGTAATGTACTTCAAGACTGTTTAATGTGTGCGCGAGTTCGCGTGTCGTTTACATGTTTTTGGAAGCGCGCGGGTATTCAGAGCGATAGAGCGCGTGCCCAAATGAATTGCGCGAGTGAATTTTAGCACGTGTACATTTTTAACGTGAAAGACGTTTCATAAGAAAACGCGTGTTGGGTTGCGATAGAACGCGAGTCCATTTTAATTAAGCGCAAGTTGTTTTAAACGCGTGAACTATTTTACGTGAATTATGTTTCTTTTCTCCGTGTGTGTTCGGTAGTGATGGAGCGCGAGTCCATTTTAACTAGTGCGTGTTATTTTTATCGCGTTTACGTATTTTTTCACACGTGCGTGTTTTGTTAACCTCTTAAGTGCCATTGAGGTTCCCCCCCAGTGCCAATGGCTTTTTTTTAAAGTCGCGGTATTCACCGCCCAAACCCGCCAACATTTCCCCCCTTCATTAACCCCTTAAGTGCCACCGACGAGCCGGCTCGTCGGTGGCAACCTGGAGCGTTTTTACCGATGAGCCGGCTCGTCGCGGGCATTTAAAGGGTTAAGAATCGCGTGTTTTAAAACACGAGGACAATTATTCACGTCTTCTGATTTCACGTGTGTAACGCACACGCGTATCAAGAAAGAAACTATACGTTTTTGTGTAAATAAGGAAACAATTCACACGCAGAAGGAAAGGAGCATTCCAGAAAGTTAGAGTATCTATGTAATGTAATTTATGCAAATGAAATTCAATACTTCAGAGAGACTGCATTTTATAAAAGCATTGAAAACTACATAGAGTGAAAAGAACTTTAAAGCAAGAAGAATATCTAAGTCTGTAAGGTGTTTGCAAGGGCCATCACTTAAGGATTCTAAAGAGACTTGAGTGGCTTGAACTATATGCACTAAACAAGATATTATTTACAAGATATTCCACACAGATTATTAGCCTCTAAGTCTTTTACTGAGGTTTAAGAGGTAAAGAGTTTAGCGTTTGTTTAGAATAATTTTGGAAAAGAAGTTTATATTATCATATATGTAACCAGGTGTATTTGTTTACTACAGATACCAGAGCCTACCAGAAGGTTGCAGTGCTGCAGTGTCTGTTATTTTCTCCAAATTCCCCTTCCCCTTTCCCTTTCTTGGGGTTTTCAGCTCAGCTTATACTTAAGGGTTGAGAGGTGAACTCCTGGTGAGGGTCTGTGGGGCCAGCATCGGCTCCTTTGGAATTCAGTCAAGCCGGACCCTGACACCTCTACGATTGTAGAACTTTTCTTGATTGCGAACGTAGCGGCTGCGAGAGCCTGTTTGCAAGCGAAATGCCCTTGCATTACTGCATCTAGTGTTCCACTGTAGAATGCCAGGGGCTTGTGACCTAGCAATGTTTTCTGTGTTAGTACAGCTGTCATGAGTGTGCCATTGCAGTGTGAGAACAGATAAAATTCACGCTCCTAATTAGGGATTGCTAGAACTGGGGCAGTGGATATCAATTCTTTGTGTCAAAAGCTGTGTGCATACTCCCCCTATCCCCCCCCCCCCCCCCTCCCTTAGTGTGAATGCTGTTGGTACCAGGAACTTGGGTTGAGTGGGATTGAAAAGAATGCATTTTTCAGATCCACCACTGTGAAATGGGTGGCTTGTGTTGGGATGCTGCATAATATTGAAGCAGGATTTGGGACAAGAGGGAACTCCTTCTGTATGACATTGAGGGGGAGTGGTTCCTGGATCATCCTCCATGCCCCTCCCCTTGCTTTTTTTGATCGGATAAATGCAAGTGTTGCAGGGTGAATTGGATGGCATTATTATTCCCTGTATCATCAATGCATATATTGTCTTTTATTCCCTCTTCTGCATTCTAGATGGGGGGGGGGGTGTTGTTTTACCTGGGGCAAAATGGCTCCTGACTTGAGCTTTATCTTTACGGGTGTTACTTCATGGAGCAGCCTTACATGGTGTGGGCCTGTGGTCCACAACTGCTGCGGTACTTGGAACATGTCTTCCTAAAAGTATGCTGGTGGTGCTTTAATGATCGCTACGAGGGTAGTGGCAATCTCCATCACTATTTCCCCATCTTCTGTCACTAAAAATGTCCTCGTCTGCCAAATCCTGCAGGGCTGTATTGGTGTTGATGCCCAGCACTGTTCTCCACTGGCATCCCTGCATGTCCATTGCAATTACTGCTATTCTCTGACGACACCTGTACTGCATGTATGTCGAGGACACTATTGAGCCTGGCACTATCTGTCTCTGATTGGGCGGAAAATGAAATCTGAAGGCACTCCATTTTTCACTTTTCAACTCTGGCACCACTCTCGCTAGTATCCTCAACCCTTGTATGAACATTTCTCCAGCACGGGGTCTGGCATGGATTCACATGCTCATGAATATCCTCGGTATAGAAAAAAATCAGTTTTTGTTTCTGATCTTTCTTAGTAACCAATCACTGGTCTCTAGGTCATACTGCCCCCAGCCAATGACTGCCCTCTCCCTAAGCCCCGCCTCTGGCAGCCATCCTCAAATTTTTACCGCATGCCCTCTCCCTAAGCCCCGCCTCTGGCAGCCATCCTCAGATTTTTACCGCACGTTCAAGTGTTGGGAGTCCTCGTGCTGTAGCTCTCGAGCTTTTGCTACGTTATCGCGCTTTTTCAGGAGATTTTTTCTCATTTTACGGTTAAATGGAGCCTCAAGCTCCACCGTTTCCACATCTGATCAACAGGGATCCGTTTCGGAGTTTTCTACGCCCCTCAAGGGTGAAGATTTCATCGAGTTACGCTTTTGGAGGATTCCAGAAGTTCCGAGGCCTACCCTGGACATGGCCCAGGAGAAAGGAAGCTCGACGCCCGGGAAGCTGTTCAGGACATGCCCTGGATGCCAGCTTCAGAATGTTTTCAAGGAGGACGAGCATTCGTTATGCCTCTACTGTCTCCATGAGGACAAGACGCACAAGGACTGTGCGTTTTGTGGGAACATGTCAGAGCGGACCATGCAGGATCCCCACCTCCGTCTCGCCAACTGGCTGGAAGGGAAAGAGCCCGTCAGGCGAGAAGAAGAAAAAGGTCAGAACGGTCTTCTAAGCCCTGTGAGGGTGCTCCGGCGATGGGGGCCCAACAAAAGGCTAAGTACCGCGAGTCCGCAGGCACCGGGAGTGCCGAACGGTCGGACCCCTTGGCTGCCAGGCAGGGCGCATCCTCCCCAGCGCCATCAACCACGAGCCAACTCTCTGGCTCGGGTAAGAGGAAGTCCGAGAACCCGGCGAAGCTTCTGGAGAGGCCCCGGTCGATCTCGAAGATTCCGGCAGAGGGGGAGCGAGGCTCGGACCCTCCCCCCAAGGTGAAGGCCCCAGGCGTCCAGAAGGTGACGATGGCCTTAATTCACCCTGCCAAGACCTCGATTGAGGATGTCGCCGCGGCCCTGGCTCAGCCTGTGGAGGCTACACCAGTGGAGGCGCCCTCAGGACCCAGAGTCTCCCTGCCACCGCGGAGGGAGTCGTCTTTCAGGCCCATTGAGAAGACCCCCACGAAGTCCTCGTTGGAAAAGGTGGGGGAGGGGCTGGTGGCCATCGTGGATACGGACACGACCTCTGAAGAGCTCATCGAAGTCGTGGGAGAGGCCCAGCCCATCGGGAGGGATCCCGACGAGGGCGACGACGAGAGCGACGGTGTCGCCGACAAGGCTCCTCAAGAGCCCTCGCACCAGTCGTTTCCGGCGCCGCAGGACACCTCAGCAGCCATTTTGTCAGCGATTCAGTCCTTATGCTCTGAGATAAGGACAAGGTTGCCCCTTCCACCGACGGGGGAACCGGAGCCAGGACCTTCGGAGAGTCCACCGCATAAGAGGACAACGCATCCTACGCCACCTCTCCCACCTCTGCAGCCTGCTCTGCCTTCCCCCGGTCTTCTACCCACGGGATGATATAGGCACGGACACGGCTACGACAGGTACAGATGACTGTGGCGACGACGGGATGTGTCCCCCGTCGTCCTCTGCTCGGGCGTCCCCGCCCGACGAAATTGGATCCTTTCATGCCATGATTTCCAGGGCATCCAAGCTTTTCCAGCTCTGCCCAGAAGAAAAGAAGGGTTCCTTTACCAACGGCGCGAGGCTAAAAGGAAGACGGTCCTAGCCGTACCGCTTCTTGATGACATCTGGGATGAGGGGCTCGCCCTCCTCAAGGACCCTGCCACGGCGCCGGCAAAGAGGGACCGGGTCCCTGACGCTGCCCCCTTGTGCCTTCGGGCACAACCTACCCCGGTTTTGGTCGTCTCGGCGGCGGCAAGTAAAAAAGCTGGGGGGGCATCGGCCTTGACATAAACTTCCCTGCAGGACGGCGAGGGCAGGAAGTTGGACACGATGGGACGACGGATCATCTCATCTGCAGCGACGACTATCAAGGCGGCCAACGCCCTGGCTATCGTAGCCCGCTACGACGGAGTTGTGGTTCAAAATCGCCCCTCTGTTAGACTTCCTTCCGGATGCCAAAAGGGCTGAGGCCTTTGAAATCCTACAGGAGGGGGAGATTGCTTCGGACCACGCCATCACGGTGGCAACGGACATCGCCGACACCGGTTTCCGTCAGTTGGGCAACAGCGTTTGCTTGAGACGACGAGGATGGCTCAAGGCCACGGATTTCCGCCAGGATGTAAAAACCAAGGTTTTGGACATGCCCTTCGATGGGAACAACCTGTTTGGGAAGGCGGTTGATGAGCCCCTTCAGGCCATCAAGACAGACGCAGAGACTGCCCGGGCACTGGGAGGGCTCCAACGACGACGGCCGTCCTTTCGGAGCTCCGGAGGCAGACAAGGTGCCTCCAAGGGATCCAGCAGTGGCCCCTCCACCTACCGCCAAGCGGCAAGATCTTCGTCCCAGGAAGCCTACCGGGGACGCGGCAAGACAGGTGGTGCCCGTCGTCGACAAGGTCAAGGAGGCCTCCAAACAAGATTGAACCGACTGTGGGGTCGGGCCCCCGCCGAAGCACCCCGGTGGGAGGCCAGCTGGCGAGGTTCGTCAGCATGTGGGAGTCCATCTCCACCGACCGTTGGGTGCTGGACGCCCTGGCCCAAGGGCACGCCCTTGAGTTTCAGAAGAAGTGCCCTCGCGTTCCACCCGTGGCCAGGAAGTAAAATCACGTCCCTCAACTACTGTTGGAAGTAAGGGCGATGCTCAAGAAGGGTGCCATCGAGCTAGTCCCAAAGAGGCTTCGGGGCTCCGGAGTTTACTCAAGGTACTTCCTCGTAAAAAAGACAGGATGGCGCGCCATCCTGGACCTACGACGACTGAACAAGTACATGAAGGCACAGAAGTTCCGTATGGTCACCCTCCAGCATGTGCTGGGACAGCTGGAGGAGGGCGATTTCCTGTCGTCGTTGGACTTGGAGGATGCGTACTTCCACATCCCCATTCTAAGAAGACACCGAAAGTTCCTCAGGTTCGTGGTCCAAGGGCGGCACTACCAGTTCAAGGCCCTCCCGTTCGGATTGAAGTCGGCACCCAGGGTGTTCACCAAGTGCCTTGCACCGGTGGCGGCGGGGCTGCGGCCTACAGGGGATCCACGTCTACCCTTACCTTGACTGGCTCATCCGGGCAAGGACAAGGGAGCTCGCTGTGGAGCACACTGCGAAGACCGTCCAGCTGCTCACAGACCTGGGATTCTCCAACTTTCCAAAATCCCACCTGGTTTTGTTGCAAGTCGCCCCGTTTCTGGGAGCCAAGCTCGACAGTGGCACAGCTGGCCTCGCCGTCGGAGGAAAGGACCAGGACCATTCTGGCAAGGTGCAGCATCTGCTGGCCACGGACATAGCCACGGTAAGATCCATCAAGTCCCTCCTCGGGATGATGTCCTCATGCATTTATCTGGTGCGCCTTTGCAGGCTTCGGATGAGACACAGGAGTTCCTCGACGCCCGCTGGATCCAGTAGACGGGCAGCTTCGAGGACAGGATCCCTCAACGAGATGTTCCGTCAGGCGATCCGGTGGTGGAGTACCCGCTCCCATCTGTCGGCGGGCATGGACTTTCAGACCCTAGCTCTCCCGCTCACCAGGTGACGGTGACGACGGACGCCTCCCTGGAAGGTTGGGAGCACACTCCGGAGATCTTCACGCGAGAGGCCTTTGGCTCCCTGAGAAGTCTCTCCACATCAACATCTTGGAGCTCTGCGAGGTGTTCTGGGCCCTCAGGTCCTTTCTTCCGTCCCTCAAGGGCAATGTGGTGAGAATCTTCACCGACAACACCACCACGATGTTCTACATCCGGGAGCAGGGCGTAACCAGGTCCCCGGCCATGTCCAAAGAAGCCCAGGATCTGTGGCATTGGGCCGTCGCCCAAGCGATGTTTCTGGTGCCCCTTCTTCTGGCAGGAATAAAAAACACAATCGCTGACTCACTCAGCGGGGAGCTGCGCTCGTGCCACGAGTGGGAACTACTCCATGATCAAGTGGATCGACTCTTCAGACGATGGGGCGAACCCCAAATCGATCTCTTCGACGAATTCCAAGTGCCGGAGGTTCGCCAGCAGGTTCCCCCAGCCGAGGAGCATGGGCGATGCTTTCTCGTTCCCCTGGGACGGCCTATTTCTTTATGCGTTCCCTCCGCTGCCGTTGCTGCTCCGGCTCATCAACCAGCTCAAGGGGTCCCATTGCAGGATGATCCTCGTTGTACCAGCGTGGCCGAGGCAGATCTGGTTCCCGGACCTTCTGGACTTGTCAACATCCCCACCAGTCAAGCTGCCGACGGACGCAGACCTTCTCTCCAGAGAAGGAGGTGCCATTCTTCACCACAACCTGGAGTCGCTGAACTTGCAGGCCTGGCTCCTGCAGCACTAGAGTTTGGAGGGTACGACATCCCGGCCGACTGCAGAGAGGTTCTTGCAAAGGCCAGGGCGTCCTCAACTCTCGTGCTACGGACATAAATGGAAGAGGTTCTCTGTCTGGTGCCGTGCACAGAAGATTAACCCTCTACAGATTAAGGCCCCTCAAGTACTGCCGTACCTACTGTCGCTGGCCAAAGCTGGACTGGCTCACGCCTCCATCAAAATACATCTGGCTGCAATCTCCCGATATACCAGGACGACGGGACGGGCGTCCCTGTGGTCTCATCGCCTGGTGAAAGAATTCATGAAGGGACTATTCGGATCATTCCCGCCGGTGAAGGCTCCTGCCCCGGCGTGGGAGCTTAATGTGGTGCTGACCAAGCTCATGGGGGCCCCATTCGAGCCTATGCATTCGGCGCCTTTGAAGTTCCTGTCGTGGAAGACCGCTTTCCTCGTGGCCATCACCTCCGCACGGCGAGTGGGAGATCCAGGCCCTATCTTGCAAGCCTCCATACTTGACTTTTCATGACACGAGGGTGGTGCTGAGGACACACCCATCCTTTATGCCCAAGGTGCCGTCGGACTTCCACCTCAACGAGCCCTTGGTGTTGCCAGTTTTCTTCCCGTCGCCTTCGTCGCTGGCTGAGAGGACTTTGCACTCGCTGGATGTAGCTAGAGTGCTGAAGTTCTACATGTGACGTCTTCCGAAAACTCTTCGTGCGGTCCAACTGTTTGTGAACTTTGGGACGGTGAATCAAGGGAAGGCTCTCTCGAAGGCTTGCATTTCCAGATGGCTCTCCGGCTGCATCATGCACTGTCACTGGTTGGCAAACTGACAGCTGCCCGAGGGCCCATTCGACCAGAGCGATCGCTGCTACCACGGCGTTCCTGTCTGGTGTGCCCCTGCTGGACATCTGCAGGGCTGCGACGTGGAGGTTGACGCACACTTTCACAAGATTCTACTGCGTCGATCGGGACTCCAGGAAGGAGTCCAGGGTCGGCCAAGCAGTGCTGCGCAACCTGTTCGCCTAAGGTGAGCCTGGTGAGGAGGTAAGAGTTGCTTAATGTTGTTGCATTGCTTAATGTTGAGCCTGTTGCCACCTCCTGTGGTTGTGCATGTGTGTACTGCTATGTATTCTTTTATTGATGAGCATGTGAATCCATGCCAGAACCCATGCTGGAGAAGGAACAAGTTACTTACCTATAACTGTTCTCCACCATGGGTCTGGCATGGATTCACATGCGAACCCTCCCACCTACCCCTCTGCGGCTCTTCACTTGGTCATACTGCCACTTTACGTGCTACCAAATCTGAGGATGGCTGCCGGAGGCGGGGCTTAGGGAGAGGGCAGTCATTGGCTGGGGGCAGTATAACCCAGAGACCAGTGATTGGTTACTACTAAGAAAGACATATCAGAAACGAAACTGATACTGATTTTTTTCTATACCGAGGATTCCCGGCCTGACGGGGAATTTTCATGAGCATGTGAATCCATGCCAGACCCATGCTCGAGAACAGTTACAGGTAAGTAACTTGTTCCGTCTGGATCTGGAAATGGCAAGAGGGAGGAGGCAGCTTGTCTGCTGTGTGCACCTGGCTGGGAGAGCTGCTTCACCACTGGCCTGCCATTATGAAATAACAAAATGGAGTCGGTGGCCCACAAAATGGAGTCTCGTTCAACTCTGGTCTTATGCTGTCTTAAGGTGGTCTTAAGGGGGGGGACACAGTTCCTAGGGGTGTTTCCACGCAGGTGCTCTGGGGCTCTGAACCCAAAGCAGTCGCACTGGGCCCACCCAGGAAGTGTAAGAATGGGGATGTGGGGGTTCCAAGAACCCCTTCTCCCACACAGTTTGGATTAATTTCTAATTCAGTACATCTCTTGGCGATTATCAGTGGATCATAAGCTTGCAACATTAATAGTTCTGCTACAATTAGTTTTTTCTTAACTTTGGTTCCTTAAGTGATACATGTTTCATCAATATCTTCAAAGCAAAAGCCTACAATTAGGTTAACTTCTACCAATTTGTCCTTCTTTAGGTTGCACAGTTAGAGTTTCAAACTTAACCACAAATACAGATTGAGACACCAAGAAGTTGAGTTTTTTTTCTCTCCTTTCAACAAACAGCTGTCAGATCCCTTTGATCGGGGTGGGGTGTAGAGGGAAGCAGCCTGTCCCTCCCCAGCAGAGCCTGTCCTTTGTTCTTGGCTCAGCCACAAGACTAATGTCTAGTGAAGTCTCATTGTGCTCCTTGTTGTCAATATGCGCGAACCATTAATCAGCCATTAGCCTTCCTGTAGCAAGGGAGTGTCAAACTGAGATGTCAAACTTTCCTAGGCTGGTCACTGCCCAATCGAATTAAGCAGTTCACTTCAATACCGGGTTGCTTTTAAAATTCACAAGTCTTTTCTTTGACACATATAAAAATAAGCACGGTTTATAAGGGATTTGGACATTTAAAAGAATTAAGCCCTTCATAAACATGCTTTAGAAAGGCGCATTTTGCAATCTCTTCAGGAAAAAGAAATACATTTAAGCAGGGTTTGACAGCTAACCTTCTTATGCAGCTGTCCGTGAGGCCTGGATTCCACTGACTGCCTGGAAAATCTGATTCCAGCACACTTTTCCTTTCAATTATTCACTGAGAAAATGACTGAATTTAGTGCCAAAATAGCACTTTGAAGGTTGCCATTAATTGGGAAGCTGTATTGAAGGTCATTTTTGGATTTTAGCCCACTTCTGGGGCTTTGATTCATGTGCCAGTTAACACCCACTGGCATTCTCTCTTGCTTTGACATCAACTTTTCCTGTGTGTGGCAGGGTGTGCAGCTCTTTTGTGGTTCATGAACTATGCGCGGTTTTGCAGATTTGGCCCACAGTGTTTAGTGTATCCATTTTTACCAGCTTTCTTTCCCCATTGGCAAAAGGGGTGTAATGGGGTGCATTGGCATGGGTTGCATTGGCATTGGCATATCCCACAGCACCAGCTGGCCTAGCAGTGAAAAGTAACTCCTGGTAAGTGTCAAACTAACCAGCCTCTTCTAGGCGACCAGCGGTAGCTAAATGGCTGCCAGCAAATTCAATTCCTTGGCATTTCTGAAAAGCAAGCTCTTCTGTCTGAAATGGTTTACCTTAACACATACTGACATTCTGTACGATCCATGGATTATTTGTCTACTGTTCCCAATTTGAGAATACTTTGCGATACTTCACAACTCTTTTGCATCCTCTTTAACACATGGCAGTGGTACTGTTCTGCTGAGTGTAAAAAAGTTTGTTGGTCTGCATGGCATGGTTATAGGTTTATTTTTTGACCAAACTCACATTATACAGTTTGCCTACTGAGATACTGCATCCTATAGATCAGGCCATCCTGCCTGCTCATTGAGGAAACTGCCGGTCTCTTGTATGCAATATGTCCACCAAGGAGGCTCAAACACTGGGTGAGGAACAAGGGAAAGTGTCATTTGTCCTTTGGACTGTTACCTGATTGTCGAATAGTGCCTGTATTGTATGGCACATTTTGTAACATATGTTGTCTATAGAGGACATATGCCTGTTAATTTAAGCTCTTTACTTCATAACTCTAGACAGCAGTCCCAAATTATTTATTCCCTCAGCTCCCTAGTTCCTCGCAGCTTTAGGGTGGATTAGTGGGAGAAAATGGCCATAACCTAAGCCTCGGACACACAAACCTGTTATTTGCTCAGATTGGCGTATCAAGGACGTCCTGCTTGGTGCTTCCCATTTGAAAGTTGGTGTAGGTTAACGGACCGACGCTCCTGCCTTTTACACTAAGGAGAAACCTTGGGGCGAAAGGGCCATTTTCATTTGGGTGGATGCTCTTTCAACCTAACGGTCCATTCCTCTCAGGATACCTAGGAAGGTACTTGGGTAAATTAGGCAAATGCTCGGGATTTGGGAAGCTATCCTAATGTCTGCCAATCCTTTATGGCTGCTCAACAATGTGCACATTGTTTGACTTATTACAGCACCTATGTGCATGGACAATCCTTGCTTTGCTATTCTGTGCTGGGTCAGGTCTGACTTTTTGTGCTGTTTGACTATTTCTGCTACTAAATTAGTGACTAGCATGAGCCAGTATGTCTGCTGTATTTACACTCAGATTTACACTAATGCTGTGGCCTTTCTTGAATTGGGTGGGTGTCCATGTGTAGGGATGTCTGGAGTAACAATCCTCAGCAGTGTTCATTTTTCAGGTGCATAAGAGCATTGCTGTGCTCATGTGATTGTGTCCTATTTTGAGATGTTAGTTTACCTCCTCAACCATCTCACCCAATCTTGGCCTTATTAGAAAGTTCGGCCCGCTCAGCCAGCCCTGTCAGGCTGCTAGCTACTAATTTGGCATAACTGGGCACCTTTTTGCTTATGCACAGGATCCCTCCAGTATAGTATGTGCTTCTTTGTTGGATGGATATTTCTACTTATAATAGTCTACCTACATTTATTGAAATACCAGTTATGTTCTATAATAAAGGGTAGGAACCTGGAGAGAAGCACAAACGTTTAGTTGTCTTATGAAGCGTGTTAACACTGGTATAGAAAATTATGGTGATTGGTTTGAGATGTTCAATGACTTGTGGACCTGGGCTATTCATGTTGAGAGGGTTGAAAAGGGGAACCAGCTTTGCTTCCTCTTCCAGCAAAAGCTGGGAATCACTGAGGCAGACCCAATGGCCCAACTGTGTAGTTACTGTAGGATGGTTAGTTTACGTTAGCTGATATTTGTAGTGCGCCTACTTCCAGCGCTGTGGTGGATGAATGCCCTTTGGAAGGCTGTGGTATGTGTTGGACTGTAATGGAAGGAGTGGTAAAATGCGTGCATGCATTTATTGCCTAATCAAAGGAAGGCAGAGAATGGCTAGGTCTGGCGGCCTGCATTCATCAAGCGAGAGGATGTGTCAAAAGCTTTATGAACAGCTGGATCACATTTTTTGTGGGCCTCTAGTATATCCTATGGATCGCAGCATGCTAGGGACGAGGTTGCTGTAGGTCTAGAGCAAGTTATTGGTCACAACTGCACACCCCTTTGAGATGTGCGATATGTGAAGCAGTTGGACTGACATTTTCGTAGCACTCGGCTTTATTAAATGGGCTTCATTACACGAGTCAGGTGAAGTAGGTCTGAAGCATTCATTTTATTTGTGTCGCATATCGCAGAGGCACCGACAGTCCCCCTTGCGTGTCCTATTCCCTAGAAGGGAGGCTGAGGGGAATGGGGGAGATTAGAAGTACAGTTGGGCATGAGGGTGCCAAGGCTAAGAGCCAAGTTTTGAGTGCCTTCCTGAAGGCGTGGTGATCCTGTGGTGGATGGTTACTGGGAGGGAGTTCCAGATTGTGCGTGGTTGTACTGAGGAACCCACATACAGGTTAATTTGGACACTGAAATGTGCAGAAGTGCTGAGCCTGGTCTGAAGTTTCTTCAGTCTGGAATGGGTGAATTTGTTGCAGGTATTCCGATCCTTTGTTGTAAAAGGCTCAATGGAGGATTGCTGCCTGATTGGAATCCAGTGAAGGATACTGAGGGTGGGGGATATGTGTTCTCTGGGTCCAAAGGCTAGGAGGAGCCTTGCGACATTATTTTTGTACTGAGTTCTCTAAGCTGTGTTGAGGGTCCCCTAGGAATAGGGCATTGGCAAAGTCTAGATGGGAAATGATGATGGCACCAATCGCGGTGACTGTGTGGGAAGGTTAGGAAAGGGGAAAAGGTGGAGAAGGATGCATAAGAGTTGATGTGATTTGACAATCCAGTCCATGTCCATGATGCACCCAAGATTTATTTACTGGTGATGTGCCTAAAGAGCAGCCATGTGTTGGGTTGAGGGAAGAGGAAGATCTACTCACGTTACAAGATCTCCATTTTGGCTGGATTGAGGTGGCAATTGACTGTCCAGCCTTCGATCTCAGAGGCAGTTTGCGAGGTCAGGGGAGGTAGAAGAGACTATTAAGAATTCTGAAGATGTTTCTGTGCAATTATAGCATGATAAACATGGGATTGAATGGATGCGGGTAGTGGGCTCAGGTAGAGATTAAAGTGGAGTGGGGAGAGAGGCACCTTGTGGTACTGTGGTCGACTTCATGGGCAGCCGAGGAGAACTGAGGCATCTTTACTATTTTATATCTGTTGGCGAGGAAGTAGGATATCCAATTCAGAGCTGTAGCCCTGATGCCAAGGGTATGTAGTCTCTTGGTGAGGATGAAGTAGTCTGTCGAATGCTGCTGAGAGGTCAAGTAGGATTAGGGCGGCCTCTTTAAAATTATCCCAGATGGAGAATGGGCAGTATTAAGTTCCTCATAATGGTCTGAAGCTGGATTGGGTGGAGTCTAGAATCTTTGAGTCTGAGAAGAGGCACCGTTTGGTCTGTGACCAAGTATTCCGCTTGGTCAGCTATTTAGCCGTTGTTGGTGATGGGTCTGTAGTTGGTCAGGACAAGGGACAAGAGGGTCGATTAAGTTCTTATTTAGTAGGGGTCTGATGTAAGAGGTCTTAAATTCTACTGGCAAGGTACTGGAAGTGAGTGGTGAGATGGACCTTGCAAGGTTGTCTGCACAGGTGGCTGTCAAGATTTATTTTGGCAGTGTGGGGGCGGAGCCTGGATCTCCTGAGGCCCGACTTAGTGAGAGTAGCTTGAGGAATTCTTGGGGTGGTGAGAAGGAGAGTGTGTGGGAGGGAGGAAGGTGGTTCTGATGTCCTGGGTGAGGTCAGGCCTCAGATAGGTTTCGTACCAGGACTTTTTATGCTTGAAAATCTTGTAAATAAGACGGCTTTATTTTCTTGTATACATTTACCCACAAGTTTAAAGGAATGGTTCGGTCAACATTTTTAATTGCCCCTACGGGTCGGCCATGTGTTTTTAAGCCTAAGTCGCTCGATTTTAGAAAAATGTTTGTCCATTAAACGCACGTGAAAACAGGCATCATGGCGCTGCCATTTTGTGATAATCCGATCAGTTGCCAAATCGCCCGGACTGACCTGCTTTTGCGGCACTAAATCATATCCCCCGCCCCTGGGCCTGTTGTCAGCGGACGCGTACTGCCCATTTTACAATGCCAAAGCACGTCTCGTGTCAACATTCGCTGCGCTTCAGCTAATGACGTGTCGCCATGGAAATGGCAGGACGCCTCTTTCCTCAATAAGTATAAACAGACCGTTTCACAACACACAGCAGCAGATTTTCAATTCCATTCCTCTGTTACTTTGAGTATTCTGTGACTCGTTTCTGTGCTCTGGTCTGCTACCTCCGTTTCTTGCAGCCCGTGTGAACAGATACCAGTACCACCGATATAAATTTTAGTTTAACACACAATGGCTACAATAATGCCCTACATGTACGAGCCCGAGTATACCGAGGAGGAACTACTGGAAAGGGAAGCACGCGAAAAACGATGGGTCTTCAGACGGCAGTTGGGAGGACGATTCAACAGCTGAAGAGCCTGGACCTAGTCGCATGGACGGTGTTTCCACCTGGTGCACATGCAATCAGTGCAAGCTAATGCCAACCGAGGACGAGAACTGCTGCTGCTGTGAAAACTCGGGTTGCGTGGCCTACATTTCGGAAGGTGAGCCACGACCGCAATGCATCACAGAGCTGCCAGACGTCAGGGCAGCCTGCCTCACACGGTCCGTGTTGAGGATAATGATGGTGCTTATGCACGAACTTCGCGCAACTGTTCGTCCTTGTTATCCGAGTAACGAGTAAGTATACTCTGCTTGCCATGCCACTCCTATTTCATGGTCTTCTACTATATCCAAAATTACATATACATATCGTAACGCATGAAAGTCGTTCAATAGTGTGCAGTGTCTAGATGGCATTTGTCCGAGCAGAATGCCATTAGTTACAAGAATTGTCATTGACAACAAACGTTTATTAAACTTATCTTGGTCATTTAAAAAGTGTTTCATTCTTTTCATAGGTGGTACAGGCTGGTGGCCTATCGTTCCTTTACGTGGTGGCTTCACGGGAGGCTTGGACACCGCGTTCGAAGAGTGATACCCGCCTGTGCCGTTCGTGCCATAAGAGAAACGTTCCCGAGTGACAGCGGTCAGTACAGGGGTTTTTCTCTCGCTGTGCTGCAACCTGACCTGTACAATGTTTAAAGTCTTGTATTTTTGTGTCATCAAAATAAGATCCAAAATAAAACACCACATATATTTTAACAACGGTTGTTTCGATCTTTTTAAATGAATCAAGTGTGTCTCCATTCAAGGATGGACGTCAGACATCTGTGCTCGGAATGGGTGAAGGTCAGGTCGCTGTGAAGCAGGGTGGTCACTATCTAAGCTAACATAATATATTCTCAATGCATGCACTAAATAACACTTGTTCAAAGTCTTTCAGTCGGTTATGTCTCTATAAAAGTCACACATGTATCTATACTATCAATTAACATTGGATTATACAGGCCTTAGGTTAAGGGTCTTGACCACTATAATACACTGTTTGAAGTGTGGGTCTGTGCTCACAAGAATCTCTGGTATGTGGCATTTGTTATTGATGGGCAACGATATACTGCAGTAGGGGGTCTACTGTTGGTTGGGGATCTGCTAGGTGGGCATCATGGCATGGTCAGTGGTCTGGCACATGAAGAGAATACCTTACACGGAGACAGGGTCCGAATGGCAGTAAGTTTCTACTGGCGAGGGTGCATGGGCAAGGACACGTTTGTGGAGATGAACGAGCTATGTGCTTAGTTCAGGCTGGTTCACATGCAGGACCGTGATCTCAGAGGAAGAGTGATGTTACATTTATTAGCTGTTGCAAATACCTCTGGAGTTTTCCAGTCAGAGTGGGAACGAGGGTGTGGGCCATGTGCTATGCACGCTGTACTATCGCAGTGAGGCCTGGTCACCAAGATGGAGTGGAAAGGGGGTACAAAAATGGATGCCCTGTGTCCTGCTCAGTGGTCCCATCTACGCGAATGTCATCCTTACAAGGGGCGAACCCACTACTGGAGGCACTTGGTACGAGTTTCTACTGAGAAGTAAAGGATGAGGGGCCTGATGGCCCCTCGCTCTCACACACTTGCCTGCACGCCCCAGGCCCATCCATCCCACCCCCTCTATCAAAGGCGGTTCGCACCCGGGGATGAACGCTGGCATGGGGGGCTGTCACGTGCGCAAACGGCCAAGGTGCCAAACAGCATGTATACTTCAAAAGGTATCCCACGCACAGGGGCCATCGCTCACATGGCCTCCTCAGACCCCGTGTCTCCAGGCAGGCCTCCCCCCTGCAATCCACATAATACCACGACATACACACGTCATTCATTCACAAACACACCCGTTTCTAATACTTTATAAACCACTTGATATGTCTCATGAGAACATCTTTGTGCTTTGCAAGTCAACTCCTGAACCTTCTACCGGAGAAGCACTGAGATCTATGCATACTGCTCGTCGTGCTATCTATGACCGCTTCGAGCACACTCGTCAGTGTGCTACCTGTGGCCATCTACCTGTTCTCCTGCAACATACTGCTCGGCCTGCTGAATCCAACTGTTTGTTGGTCAAGGTAAGGCCATGTATCCTAGTCATAGTTCGGTCATTTTTACATTTCTATTTGCGATTACAGTACCCAATAGAGCTATGGTCATTGGTCTCATTGCTATTGACTTGAGTTTCAATTGTTATGCTATCAATAGATCTATTTATGTTCATCTGGGTCAATTGTCATCGAATTGCATCCTTCGGGGGTCCAGTCTATAATGTAAGCATGTTTCCTTTTCGGGCAAGACAGAACATCCAAGGGATGAGTCACATGTTCGGAGTTTAGTCACATAATTTAAAACATTTCTGTAACTTATGCAAATACTAAGCCGCACATGATGAACTGGTATAGTTCCGGCGACCAAAACAAACCTTTCATTGAGCATGGTATGGTTCATTTACTTTTTTGACATTTTTATTCAGCAAGGTTTTATATTAATCTTGATATTTACTTTTCAGAATTTTCAACAGTGCCTGCCTGTTCGATTAGCGGTTGCCCTTCGAAGACCCATGCTAAATCTGAAGGCACTACAATGCATGTATTCCCAAAAACTGTTGATCGAATAAGAGAATGGGTCAGACATTGCGGATATCCACTGGAAAGTAGAGTCCAACAAGTCTTTGAGGACAAAAGGGGTGCATCTGCAGCCAGCACTTTCCCTCGGACATGTACACCACATCTTTGGTAACGAAGAATAAAAGGCGATCGACATGAAAATTGCTCGCAAACGCTATTCCCACTCTATTCGTCCACATTCCGCCACTGGTGAGTCAAGTGTCCGTTTTTAGCTTTAGGCCTTGCGGTAGTGTGTAGGTAGCCGAATGGATTCATTGATATTTTAGGTGTTTCCAATTTGTAATACTCTCGACATTGATAAGAGAGTATAGCTTTTTGAATAATGACATTTATCAATATATTTTTAGATTTCATAACCCATAAACGAAATCTATATATGGGCACAGGGAACTGTGCTATATTGCGCATTACTCAAAGTATTCTGTCTCCTTACATGGCAATTTTAAATATTGGCATTTCATTATCAAACAATAATTTACCTTTACAACTTCTTAACTATCCCTTGAATCTGAAGCAAGAGCATTCTACTTCCGTGACGTGCTCGCAGTTATCAACCACTTCTAGCACGTATCAGGTAATCTTACTTGGCTATTCCGCTACAGACTTGTTTTATGCATGTCAAGTAATTGTTTTTATGTATTGTGTGATTATTTTACCAATTGTTTGGTTAGTGCTTTCCAATTGATATACACCTTGTCGTCCCCTGGTGTTTGTTTTCAGTTATAATTAGTGTTATCCATACTAATGCAAGTAGTGTCTTTCTGGGAGATGCTGACGCATCCACCACATTGACAACAGCCCTAGATGTTCTTCAGCAGCACGAGGCATGGATACTGACAGCTCAATCGACCGTGATCATCAGGACTGGAACACTTGTCGTTTGTTCTACACCATGTTTCATTCGTGGTTAGCCATTGATATGTACATGTGTGGTCGACCCCAAGCGTGTGTTGTGTTTACAATATTGTAATCCTTACTAATGCAAATACTATGTTTCAGGCAGTTATTGAATCGTCAACCCACGCACTTGATGCGGAGCCTGACATTCAAGTAATTCCAGGGGAAGCGGTACCATGCGGATACGAATCGGCGCAACAGCTTTCGGAAGTGCGCACCACATTGACAGCAGTCCTAGATATTCTTCAGCAGCACGAGGTATGGATACTGACAGCTCCATCGAGCGTCATCATATAACGTGATTCCATTTGCTATACTTTCTTCCCTATTAACGTAAGTAGTGTGTTTCAGGGAGACGATGGAGCTTCCACTACATTCACAAGATCCCATTTAGATGATGCAGATGTAAAGAAATCGGAGAAATAAGTCGATTAAATCTGATCATATTTAAATATTCCTTGATTCTTTTAGACAATGCAACATTTGTGGTTATCTCTTTATATGTACCTGTGCAGTCGACCCCAAGTGTGTTATGTTTACAATATTGAAAACCATACTAACGCAAGTACTGTGTTTCAGGGAGTTGCTGATGCCTCCTTCAATACAATCATTCGTGGCAGTCCATGCAGAGCCAGAGGTATGGACAACTGACACCTCCATCGAACTAGGTCATCAGAGCTTGAATACTTGTCTTTTGATTGTTCCACACAATGTTTAAATCGTGTTTGGCTATTGAGATGTATGTGTGTTCGTCCTCAAGTGTGTTTTATGCTAACAATATTTTGATACACCGTAATGAAAATACTATGTTTCAGGGAGTCGATGGAGCCTCATTCCGTGCGGTCTATGCGGATACAGAAAATATAGTTGTTGCAGCGCAAGAGGAATGGGAGACATGCGGATACGAATAGGAGCAACAGCGTGCAGATGTTGAAGGTAGAGTCAAAAAAGTTGCAAAGAAAAGAAACAAAAATAAGGTTAGTTACAAACAGTTCATAACTTTAGAAATGTTTTTGTGCTGGGGACTATTTTGTTTTTTTCCAGTCAATTGTACTATACTTTCTTGTGTTTAAACTGAACATCCCTTTTCCAATCTGTCCTCTAGTTACCCGTGGGTCTACAAACTATACATACACAGACAGTGAAGCGAATGAGAGATGTTGCTTGCCAGACCAGTTACACTATGAAGGAACTATTAATTCAGACGCGGCGTGTTGAGACTCTGGATGATCTTGTCCAATGTACAGAAAATGAAATGAACGTGTCCGGAGAATCCGGGAAAGTTGTATTGGACCATTGCTACAGTACGACTGCACCACCGCAACATGATACTGGATGTATTGAAGATAGCTCTGAAGTAGTCGCAGATCAATTCACACAATCTACACCCGGCAAAGAATTGCCACCAAAAAAGCTGTCGACATTGTTGTGTTCTCCCATCAATGTTGAAGTAGCAGATTTTGAAATGACAAAGAATGAACCAGCAGCAGCATTCACCGACGCATCAGCTTGATAGCAGCGATATTTCTTTCAAATGTGGTGATATGTCCTCAACGTTACAGGCTGAAACAACTTTGACGCAGGATGACAGTCAAATCAAAGAGGGCAAATACATAGTATTCAACAGTTGTTTGATGGATATTAGAAGTATGGGCATTCCGTCAGAGGGAAAGTATGTGGGAAGCCATTGATTCATGTGACTCGTCAAAAACAAGGCCGTAACGTCACAATACATGCAGTCTGTATATTACATCATACGTTTTCATGGTCTGCACAACCGATGCTGGGGAAACCACCAGCAGGCAATCTACTGGTGCAGCTGCATTACTTTTTAGTGGCTCCAGTTTTAGAAAGTTAGTCTTTCTTTCAGTTTGTGGGGCTCCATTTCATTTAAAAAACGCGGTACTACAAATACCAACGTGATTATCTGTTTCCGGCCATTAGTGATGCTTGAAAAATTTAACAATTGTCTCTAGCAAGTACATTCGAAGGCAAACTATTCAGGCTAGCCGGTGATGGACAGTGCGACAGCCCTGGATTTTCTGCCAAGTACTGCACCTACCACTTTCAGGACATGGATTGTGAGTTCAGTGGTCGTGCAGGTAACAATGTACATCCTCAGTGGCCATGGAGAAACTAGGATTTATAAAATCAGTGGAATATCTGCAATCGAGGGAATGCATATCGACCTCATAGCCACGGACAAATACGTTTCAATTGCCAAGACAAAGAGCAGTTCCCACATATTCAACATCAATTTGACGTATGGCATCTTGCTCAATCAATCAATAGGAAAATCTCGGCTGCAGGGAAAAAACAGGTTTGGAAAGTATTTCAGAGTGGTCCCAGTCTATCAGCAACCATCTTTGGTGGAGCTCCAAAACTTGTGAAGGGTCAGTGGAATTACCACTTGAAAAATGGCCGTCACTGATGCACCACTGTACCAACGGGCACCGCTGGTCAGAAAACCTATATTTCCACCAATGTGAACATGGCCCTTTGTCCCCAGTGGAGGCACGGAAGAAGTGGTTGAATCAATCTTCACCGACACACAGCCATTGAGAAGATTGTTTTCGATAAAACTCTATCAAGAGATTTGAGGGGACTGACAGAATTCTGTCACACAGGAGGTTTGGAGGTGTTCCACAAGATATGCCTAAAGTACATGCCAAAGCGCTTGCATTTCAGCATACAGGGCATGAGTCATAGGACTCTACTGGCGGTCTTGGCCCATAACGAGAATCTAGGCCGTGAACAATCTAGGACTAAGGGCAATGTAAGGATGCCTCGCTACACTAAGGCCTTTTCAAACAGAAGTAAGCAATGGGTGATCAAACCAGTCTGAGGAAATGGAGTTGGACTTTGTCAAAAGCCTTATTGTTGCTGTATTAGAGAAGCACAGATATGGAATTATGAACGTTTCTGTGCAGAGCACTAATCCATTGCCACCCAACATTGCCACTGTGCCATGTCCACCCAAAGGAGAGCTGGTTGTGAAGTACAAATCCCGATTTAAATAATTGTAATACAATTGTCTTTTTGTAAATAAATGTTATTGTACAGTGTGCATACAAAGTACGCTAACCCTAACCCCTACCTTCACCATCCTGGGTGCCGAACAACCTGGGTGTCATCTTTGAATTCTCTCTTCACCTCATATTGCTGACCTTGTCTATATGTGTATGTATATATTTTTGTTGATGTAACTAATTTTCGCAATCTCTTGTAAATGCTGTGCACTGTTAACCGAGGGGAGGCTTGCGTATTGCAAATAATAAAACAATAAATCTCACTTTCAACTCAACTCCTCGGGTACTTTATACTTTCCCAAAAAATTAAGTCTCAATAGTTATGGTTCTTTGGGGCTTCAAAGCTCGCAGACAAGGACAAAATTGGGGGCCTTAGAATGCGCCAAGCGAGCCGTTGCAGATGGGAGAGAAGCCAGTTCGCATTTGCACATTGAGGAGCAGTACATGGATGGATTCGAAACTTCCAAGTTCTCACAGATGGCTTTACTACAGGATGTTGCAAAGAAAGAATGTATGCTCACTTCTAGTGAAGGTCAGCGGCTTTGATTTTCAGCTCACGCCCTGAAGAGGACCACAACTCGCACTGGCAGTATAAGGTTCTATTGTTTTTTGACCTTGAGACAGGGACCATGCCGAAAGAACTTCATTTGAAGGGGGGGGGTGCAATAACGTAAGACGATAAGGCAGACAATTCTGAAACTAGACCGAGTTTCATGTTAGTTCAGTATACGAAAAATCGTTGTCAAGAGCACAGTGTGATTTACGGACTGCATTACGCAGAGACACAATGGAAATTGCAAATATAATGCAAGTAACACTTTAGACGCTTTTATACCAGAATGAAGAATTAATGAATGGATGCATGAATAAATGAATGAAGAGCTTGGAAAACATTTGTGGGATCGTCCTTGTAGCGGGCACATGGGCATGCAGGTCCACATTCCACATGCATGTAGACAAAGTCGTTTCTCATTGTGTACGAACCTCGATTTGTTACTTTTCGCGTTGATTTTAGAGCCAAACCTACTCCATTGCACTATCCTTTAAAGCAAATAGTTTCAGCTCGGCCGTAATAAATAAAATGAATAATATTAATAAAGATCGGCTGGCGAGACTAATTATAAATTTTATGTTTTCAAAACGGGTATATCCTTCCCTTTTGCTACTGCCGCCAGTTTCAGACACCGGCAGATGGTTTTTTTTAACCGCCAGCTGCAGCTTAATGTAAACAACTGCACAATTCTGATTTCATGGGACGATCGCCAAGGGCCCATATGCCCTTACGCGGTACCAGCGGCTAGAAGCAACATATCAACCTTTACGCTGGCCTAGTGCCTGCTTGATGGAACAGCGTTGCGGTTCAACGTGCGACAAAAGTGCTTCTTTTAATGAAAACCAACACCCTGTGTACCATAAAGGAACAGCGCGTGACTCAAGATAAACTTTTACGGATTTGCGGATAGAGATAAAAGAAAATGGCTTTCGGAGTTCATATGGCAATTGCTGAATATTCTATAAACATTTAATGTCAAATAAATGTACTTTACCAAATGTACCATGTTGCTGTTTGATTTTATAATAGTTTCATATTCCGAATTATGGCGCGCTGTGTTGTGGGTTGATCTGTGTTGGTTTCTGGGTTCTGTGTGAAGTCGCGTAGAAGAATGGGCACGTTTGCCTATGCAGCACAGAAACGTCACGGAGAGAGGCGGGGAATATGAATGTTTTGATGTCAGGCTCAGGGGTCAGGGGATATGATTTAGTGCCGCAAAAGCAGGTCAGCCAAAGTGATGGGGGAAATGATAGGATTATCACAAAATGGCAGCTCTCTGATGCCTGTTTTCCCGTGCGTTTAATGGACGAAAACTCGGGTAAGGTCCATAGGAAATTTTTCTAAAATCGAGCGACTTAGGCTTAAAAACACATGGCCGACCCGTAGGGGCAATAAAAAATAATTTGACCGAACCATTCCTTTAAAGCATAGGGCAGTGCAAAGGTCAGCTTACTTGACAGAAACCAGAACGCTGCTTTTGATTTTTTTATCTACATGGATGTAATTGCTTAGCCATGGAGAAAAGCCTCAATGTATTTCACTGAAGCCTTAAAAAAACACTACACACTGATGAAAGGAATTATTTTCCTTCCATTCAGCTTCTGCGGTTTGTAGATGCTCATGGAGCAAACAGAAGCACTGTGCATATTTATTTTCCTAGGATTGTATAATTAATACGATGGAAAACTAAGTTGCAATTGAGAATTAATAGTTTGTAACAAATTATGCTTTTTTTCCATTCAAAGCAAACCAGCATTGCACAATTGTATTTTTCAGAGTTCCTGTGCTCTGTGCTTATTCATGCGGAGGTAGATCATTTTTACACTTCTAATTTACACTTTAATTATAAAAAAATGTGTAAAATGATAACATTGCATGGTCTAGTTTATATCCATTCAACCTTGCTGTCAATGGGGTACATTACTATAAATAGTGGCAGCAGAGTCTTTGCTCAAGGGCGAGTTGTCATTCCACCAATCACAGGTGTTCTAGCCTCTTATCTTCAAGACTACAATCAAGACATCCAAAGCCTGACTCTCCAGGAAGTGCAAGCACTGTTCAAAAACCAACAAATGAGTTAGTTGTAATTGAAATGGAGACTCTGCGAAACCAGTCCCTATGATAATCCCGATGGGTGTTTAACTTTATGTAGCGCTTCATAAATGGTTCGTCCAACATCCAGGCACTTTGATATTATACCTCAGTTTATCGACTTCTGTAGGATGTTGGCCAATAAGATGCCTCAGCCAGTTAATCTCATTGCTGGAATCCGTGCATGATCTGTAGGTTGCAGGTTTGAATCCCGGCAAGGCCCACTCAGCCTTTCATCCTTTTCGAGGTCGATAAAGGTGTATCGACTTCGGTTTGGTGATCATTGCGGTAAATATGTTGTGTACAGCACTTTGCCAAAAGTGCTATATCAATAGCCATTTGACCATGTGTTAGGGAGAATTCTCTGTTTAGGCTGAATTTCCCTACCTAGTGAGTCCCCCAGCGGCTTTGCTGGATTTCTGGGGTTTAATTTTTTTCTCCTGCCAAGAGTGAGACTCTTTTACCCTCACTCTTGGACATGTTGAAGTGTGTTTTCTTGGTTAAACCTTGTGTTGAATGGGCTATGGGGTCTCTTACTCCATAGGGCCTCATGTATTTTTGTGATGTGGGTCACACAGCACCCTCTGTGCCGTGACCCAGGGGTGTCCTAGGGACTCCCCAACATAGACTCCATACCCTGGGACTGACTACTGTCTCCCAGGGCATGTAAAGTCACCAAAGACTTTGCTAGTCTTGAATCCTGAACAGAACCAGTACAAACCATCATATTGTGGACGTACTGGCTGGGGCAATTCGATTGCCCCAGGGTCTGTTAGTCGAGGGGGCACGTCTCCGTCCCCCCTGATCGAGTTTTGGCTGGTGGCAGTGGAAACTACTTTTTATATTCGACCGCGAATATTTCCCTATGGGATTTCCCATTGTTTTAGGCTAACACATTTAATTATTTATTTACGGTAGCCTTAAACATACCGCCGGTTTATAGATTTATTTTTATAACTCCGGTTGGGACTTTTTGCCAAAACTTGATTCTAAAATGGCGTTGGTGTTCGCCTCTGTAACTCTGACCCAAAGTGGAGCCCTTTGTTCCACTTTTGGCGGGCTTCTCCACAGAAGCCCTCCAAAGTGGTGCCACTCTGTCTGGGGTACTTAGGAGGGGGGGAGGGGGATTTAGGCACCCTGGACTGAGTTACCTTGGTAACTCAAGTCGCACTCCGTCCTGATTGGCCCAAGTGGTGAGCCGCCCGGCTCACCACTTAGCATGTTTGAGTGACAGCTAGGCTGGGTGAATGGGGGTTTGCTGCATAAAAGCAGGGCTTTGGGGACTGGGACTTCAGAAGTCGCCACAGGACCAAGAATCCGACGAGGGAAGAGCTGAGCCGACCTGCTTCGACGACACCACCCGGTGGAGCCCTGCTGAACCGTCTCACCACTTTTTCCCGACGACCGAGGAGAACTCTTAACGGAGTGGCTCCTTCCCTTGACTGGTGGGGACAACCAGTTTTCGCCTTCTTTCCGTTCTTTGAGGTATCTCGTGGCCGCCTTGCCTGTGCCAAGCACCCCGGCAACCGGAATACCACACTTTACCCCCATACCGCGAAAGTCGGTACCAACCCTTTAACCGGAGGACTCCGCGGCTGGTTTCTTCCCGGGCAGTGCAACGACCCTCTTCTTCTGCTCTTCAGCGAGAACTTCTTCTCCCCTGACCGACGTCGAGCCCTGCTGCCACTGCCTGGAACAACTGCCACCGCTGGAGGATCCTTTCCGCTTAAGGTACTGTGTTCTGCCTGGCTTCCCTTGCTACCGACTGTACGGGGTAGATTTAGTCCCCGGCTTTCGAACCTGGGAGTGCCTGGGACACTTTGGCTAAACTTTCTGAGCCACTCTAACCTCTTTTTGACTCTTTGCAAGACTTTGAATCTCTAACTAACAGTGTGATCTTGGGCACATTTTCGCTCCGGCTACTCTAAGAGTGGGCCCTGCCTAGTGACTTTTGCTCACCTGTGACTTTATTCTTCTTTAAGCCTATTGCAAGTGCTCTGGACCTTAGAGTGGTGTGTCTAACCCATTTCTGCTTTTTCTCTCCCTTTCTTGGAAACTACTAGAGTGTCATCTAACGTTAAGCACTCACCTCTGTTTTAATTAAGTGGTGTTTACTTAGAGTTGTCTAGATAGGAGAAAGGATTGAATCTACTTTCATTATAACTGTGTTGAAGTGCTTTTACTATATTTTTGCTAGAGTGTTTTTAACTTATGTGTATTTTAAATAAATAACTATATACTTTTGAAACCAAGCTCTGGTCAGTGTTTGCTTGTGCTATTGTGTTTTGGTACATATTGTGTATACTTTACATACTGCCTAACTCTTCTTGAGAGAAGTCTGACTGCTCAGCCACAGCTACCAGGTAAATCTGGGTGGTACAGACTGCTACCAAAGGGGTTTACTGCTCTACCTGTAGTCTTAAATCTTTTGCAGTGTTCCCCAAGGGAACTGCACAGGTTTCTGCCTAACACTGGTGTACAGCGGTGGGATTTGTATTGAGTATACATTTTATTGTGCTTTAGATACCTTAGTGCAACTAACCACAAAGCTTAGCACTGAAAAAGTAAAACCTCTAACATGTCAGTTATAGAAAGCTATAGTCAAGAGTCCCTTGCAGCCAAAACTGCTGATTGTTTAAGAGTGCTCTGTAAACATAAGGATCTCCTGACTAAGGGCAAGAAAATGGAGCTGATTGAAAGATTGTTAGCTAACCAAAGTCTGGGTGATGGTTCAGAGGAACCTACCACTCCAGCAACTGTAGATGACAGTGTTGAAGTTAACATGGAACAAAATGTTGATGTTTCTGAGGAAGAGTCAGAAGAGGAGGGTGAGGCTGTTGTAACTGTCCCCCCTAGGCCTCTGCCTGCTCTACCTGCTGTGCCTACTGGACCTTTACCAGGTCCCACATTTAGTCCTCAGTACTTTGAACTAGAGAAAATGAAGCTAGAATTGGAGTATAAGAAACTGAATGCTCAAACTGACAAAGAACTAAGGCTAAGGGAAATGGAGCTCAAGTATGACTTAGAAATGAAGAAATTATCTGTTGAGAATGTTTCTCTCTCTGGCTCCTCTAGAAGTTCCAGTCCTAAAAGACCCCGGATGCCTAAAGAATTGGTTGGTATGTATGAGCCTAAGTTGGATGTGTTGGATTGGTTGTCTCTGTTTGAATATAATCATGGGCTCCAGAACATCACAGGAAATGACTTACTCACCTGGTTGTTCTCTAGGCTTCCCCCTGTTGCAACTGATGTGGTAATGGAGATGGGGGAGGAGGATAGGAAGGACTATGAATGTGTGAAACTAGCTTTGATAGCTAGGTTTGGGAAGACCCCTTCCCAGTATCTTAAGAGGTTTAGGAGCCTCAAAAAGCATGATGGTACCCCTTGGGCTACCTGGGTGAATGAATGTTTGAAAAACTTAGAGGGATGGATTAAGGGTTACAAGGTGAACACTTATGAAGGTATGAAGAATTTGTTTATGTTGGAGACTATTTATGATGCCTGCTCTCCTGAGCTCAGACAACACTTGGCTGATTCCAGGGAATTAGATTCCCGGAAGCTAGCTAAGGCTGCTGACTTGTGGGTTGCCAACAGGGCCACTCACAAGGATTCTGGGGTAACTCAGAAGAAGGATGGGGAAAAACAGTCTAAGAAGGACTCCAAAGAGAATTCTAATACTACAAATTCCAAAGAGGGCCCCAAACAAAACTATAAGGGTAAGCCACAAGGGAAACCAAATCAGGCTAGTGTACCTTCTGGTCCCAGACCAGAAGGAGGTCAGAACAAGCCTCCATTCCAGCGAGCCTTTGGCTCATGCTTTGTTTGTAAGGCTACTGACCATGTGAAAGGAGATCCCAGATGTAAGGGTAAACCTTCAGGGGTCCAGCTTGCCTCCTTAGCCTTCGCTCCAGAAGAGGAAGTACCCATGGCAAGTGGAAACTTTCTATTACTAGCTGATGAACCCACTGGAGTCTCAGCTAGTGTTTCTTTAGTCTCTCTGGGGTTGTGGGAGCAACAGAATTTAGATGTCTATAACTCTATCCCAGATAATACTAAAGAGTATTATAAGGACAGTGTCCAGGTGAATGGTCAGGAGACTCCTGCCATTAGGGACACTGGAGCCAGCATAACTGTGGTGGATGAATCATTTTTCAAGGCAGAGGATGTTGCTAAGGCACCCAAATGCCTCACCAAGTTAGCTGGTGGGCCTGTGCAGATGTGTCCCCAGTTACCAGTTCTCATCCAATGTAATGATATGGCTGTAAAAATACCTGTCAGTGTACAATGTGAAGTGCCAGGTAGGGTTCTGTTGGGTAATGACCTCAAAGCTCTTGGAGTTGTATCTCATACCCCCAGACCTCCTAGCAAAAGGTTTCAGGAACTCACAAAACCTGCAAGGGAGAAAACCCTGAGAGGGTTATCTCAGGAGATGATGACAGAAATCACTCCTCTACCACTGGAGCAACTTACTGCAGTAACTACCAGATCAGGAGCAAAGGGGCAACCCAAGACTCCTAGGAAAAAGCCAGCAGCAAGCACTCCAGTGCTTCCAACAAGGACTTCCCCTAGGTTGTCCAAAGTTACACCTGTAACTCCACCTCCGGCTGAGGCTGAGAGGGAGGTACAACCCTGTGTGGTTGAGCTAGACTCTGAGGAAGAGCTAGAAGGAGGCCCCAACCTTATTGGAGATTTGGACCCTGAGGACCATCCTGAGCTGCAGTCTTTACTGGCAGAAGGTGGGCCTAGCAGGGCAGCTTTTCGTAAGGGGCAAAGAGAATGTCCAACTCTGGAGGGTCTCCGCCACCAGGCAGCTTCTCAAGCTGATGGGCAAGAGCCTGGGAAGTATAGGTTGCACTGGGAAGATGGCCTCTTCTACAGTGAACCCACTGAGTCTGAACCTGGAGACTACAAACGCCTTGTAGTCCCACAGGAAAACAGACAACAGTTCTTACAACTAGCCCATGAGATACCTTTGGCTGGCCACTTGAGTTTCAAGAAGACCAAGGAAAGGCTCTCACTCTACTTTTATTGGCCAAAGATGGGGGCCGAAGTAGATAGATATTGTAAGAGCTGCCATACCTGCCAGACTTCTGGTAAGGTTGGTTCCAAGAATGTGGCACCTTTAGTGCCTCTCCCAGTTGTGGGAGTCCCATTTGAGAGGGTAGGGATTGACATTGTTGGTCCCCTTGATCCTCCAACCTCCTCAGGCAACAGGTTTATCCTTGTTGTAGTAGACCATGCTACTAGGTACCCGGAGGCCATTCCTATGAGGACTGTTACAGCTCCGGCTGTGGCTAAGGCCCTCCTTGGTATTTTTACCAGGGTTGGGTTTCCTAAGGAGGTAATCTCTGACAGGGGGTCAAACTTTATGTCCCACTACATGAAGGCCATGTGGAAAACCTGTGGAGTTACCTACAAGTTCTCAACCGCCTACCACCCTCAGACAAACGGGTTGGTTGAAAGGTTTAACAGAACCATGAAGAGCATGATAGGTGCTTTGGAAGAACCCCTTAAGAAAAAGTGGGACCTTCTACTGCCATGCCTTCTCTTTGCTTATAGAGAAGTCCCTCAGGAGGGAGTAGGTTATTCTCCCTTTGAGCTTCTCTATGGCCATCCAGTCAGAGGTCCATTGGCCCTGATTAAGGAGGGGTTGGAAGGTGCTCCTCCCCTCAAGCCAGTCAGAGTGACTGACTATGTGATAGGTCTCCGGAGGAGAATGTCACACATGATGGCAGAAGCAAGTGACAACTTGAAAGCTGGTCAAGCCCTGGTCAAACATTGGCACGACCAGAAGGCTAACATGGTTGAGTTTACTCAAGACCAGCTTGTTCTAGTTATGCTCCCAACAAGGCAGAGGGCCTTGCAAGACAAATGGATGGGACCCTTCAAGGTTGTGGGAAAACTTGGAGAGGTCAACTATCTGGTGGATCTGGGCAGACCCAGGGAAGCTCCTAGAGTCTTCCACACCAACCGACTAAAAGCCTACATCTCCAGACCTGATGTAGGAGCCTTGCTCCTAGCTTCAGCTGCAGAGGAGGAAGAGAGTGAATCTCTCCCTGATCTCCTCAGAGGTGTACCTTTAGATGAAAAAGTTGAAGGAGTCAATCTCTCTTCAGACCTGACACCTGAGCAACAAGAGGAGTGCAAATCTATGTTAAATCAGTTTGCCTCCCTGTTCTCACTGTCACCAGGCTTGACCCCTTGGGGCCAGCATGAGATACTCACTGGTGACTGTCTGCCAGTCAAAAGCAGAGGATACAGAATGTCAGAACATATCAGAGCCCACATCAAAGGAGAGGTCAAGAAGATGCTTGATCTCGGGGTAATAGAACCCTCTACTAGTCCATGGTCTAGCCCAGTTGTGTTAGTACCAAAGGCAGGATCCAAAGACTTGAGATTCTGTGTGGACTATAGAGCTCTAAATGCAGTCACCAAGACTGATGCCCACCCTTTGCCCAGGACAGATGAGTTGGTGGATAAACTTGGTGCAGCCAAGTACCTCAGCACATTTGACCTGACGTCAGGCTATTGGCAAATAGCCCTGACAGACCATGCCAAGGAGAAAACTGCATTTTCAACCCCAGTTGGCTTGTACCAGTTTAAGGTCATGCCTTTTGGACTGAAAAATGCACCTGCCACATTCCAAAGGATGGTGAACCAAGTTCTGGCTGGGATGGAAGATTTCTGCATGGCATACTTGGATGACATTGCAGTCTTCAGCCACTCCTGGGAAGAACATGTGAACCACCTAGGACATGTGTTGCAGGCTCTGAAACAGGCCCATTTGACAATCAAAGCCAGTAAGTGCCAGATTGGTCAAAGTAAAGTGGTCTACCTTGGACATGAGGTAGGAGGTGGAGAAATAAGGCCTTTGCCCAGCAAGATTGAAGCTGTGCAAAATTGGACAACACCAACTACTCAAACCCAAGTGAGAGCTTTTCTAGGCCTCACTGGGTATTACAGGAATTTCATTGAGAACTATGGGACCATAGCTTCTCCACTGAATGTAATCTCCTCTCCCAAATTCCCTAAAAAGGTAAAATGGAATGAGGAGTGCAATCAGGCCTTTGAAAAACTGAAGAGAGCTCTTTGCCAGGCTCCAGTATTGAGAGCTCCTGACTACCACCAACCTTTCATTGTACAAACTGATGCTTCCAATGTAGGTATAGGTGCAGTTCTAAGCCAACTGGATGAGAAGGGTAGGGAGCACCCCATTTGCTTCATCAGTAGGAAACTGAAGGATCCTGAGACAAGGTGGGCAACTATCGAAAGAGAATGCTTTGCTATTGTGTGGGCACTGAAGAAGTTTAGGCCATACTTGTATGGTTCTACTTTTGTTATTCAGACTGACCACCAACCCTTGAGATGGTTAATGCAAATGAAAGGGGAAAATCCAAAACTATTGAGATGGTCAATCTGCCTGCAAGGGTTTGATTTCACCATTGAGCACAGGTCAGGGTGTCACCATCAAAATGCTGATGGACTCTCTAGGATGTATATCATCGACTAGAGGTATGAGGTTCATCCAGGAGTGGATTAAATCCTCCTGTCCCTTAGTCTGGGGGGGGCGAGTGTTAGGGAGAATTCTCTGTTTAGGCTGAATTTCCCTACCTAGTGAGTCCCCCAGCGGCTTTGCTGGATTTCTGGGGTTTAATTTTTTTCTCCTGCCAAGAGTGAGACTCTTTTACCCTCACTCTTGGACATGTTGAAGTGTGTTTTCTTGGTTAAACCTTGTGTTGAATGGGCTATGGGGTCTCTTACTCCATAGGGCCTCATGTATTTTTGTGATGTGGGTCACACAGCACCCTCTGTGCCGTGACCCAGGGGTGTCCTAGGGACTCCCCAACATAGACTCCATACCCTGGGACTGACTACTGTCTCCCAGGGCATGTAAAGTCACCAAAGACTTTGCTAGTCTTGAATCCTGAACAGAACCAGTACAAACCATCATATTGTGGACGTACTGGCTGGGGCAATTCGATTGCCCCAGGGTCTGTTAGTCGAGGGGGCACGTCTCCGTCCCCCCTGATCGAGTTTTGGCTGGTGGCAGTGGAAACTACTTTTTATATTCGACCGCGAATATTTCCCTATGGGATTTCCCATTGTTTTAGGCTAACACATTTAATTATTTATTTACGGTAGCCTTAAACATACCGCCGGTTTATAGATTTATTTTTATAACTCCGGTTGGGACTTTTTGCCAAAACTTGATTCTAAAATGGCGTTGGTGTTCGCCTCTGTAACTCTGACCCAAAGTGGAGCCCTTTGTTCCACTTTTGGCGGGCTTCTCCACAGAAGCCCTCCAAAGTGGTGCCACTCTGTCTGGGGTACTTAGGAGGGGGGGAGGGGGATTTAGGCACCCTGGACTGAGTTACCTTGGTAACTCAAGTCGCACTCCGTCCTGATTGGCCCAAGTGGTGAGCCGCCCGGCTCACCACTTAGCATGTTTGAGTGACAGCTAGGCTGGGTGAATGGGGGTTTGCTGCATAAAAGCAGGGCTTTGGGGACTGGGACTTCAGAAGTCGCCACAGGACCAAGAATCCGACGAGGGAAGAGCTGAGCCGACCTGCTTCGACGACACCACCCGGTGGAGCCCTGCTGAACCGTCTCACCACTTTTTCCCGACGACCGAGGAGAACTCTTAACGGAGTGGCTCCTTCCCTTGACTGGTGGGGACAACCAGTTTTCGCCTTCTTTCCGTTCTTTGAGGTATCTCGTGGCCGCCTTGCCTGTGCCAAGCACCCCGGCAACCGGAATACCACACTTTACCCCCATACCGCGAAAGTCGGTACCAACCCTTTAACCGGAGGACTCCGCGGCTGGTTTCTTCCCGGGCAGTGCAACGACCCTCTTCTTCTGCTCTTCAGCGAGAACTTCTTCTCCCCTGACCGACGTCGAGCCCTGCTGCCACTGCCTGGAACAACTGCCACCGCTGGAGGATCCTTTCCGCTTAAGGTACTGTGTTCTGCCTGGCTTCCCTTGCTACCGACTGTACGGGGTAGATTTAGTCCCCGGCTTTCGAACCTGGGAGTGCCTGGGACACTTTGGCTAAACTTTCTGAGCCACTCTAACCTCTTTTTGACTCTTTGCAAGACTTTGAATCTCTAACTAACAGTGTGATCTTGGGCACATTTTCGCTCCGGCTACTCTAAGAGTGGGCCCTGCCTAGTGACTTTTGCTCACCTGTGACTTTATTCTTCTTTAAGCCTATTGCAAGTGCTCTGGACCTTAGAGTGGTGTGTCTAACCCATTTCTGCTTTTTCTCTCCCTTTCTTGGAAACTACTAGAGTGTCATCTAACGTTAAGCACTCACCTCTGTTTTAATTAAGTGGTGTTTACTTAGAGTTGTCTAGATAGGAGAAAGGATTGAATCTACTTTCATTATAACTGTGTTGAAGTGCTTTTACTATATTTTTGCTAGAGTGTTTTTAACTTATGTGTATTTTAAATAAATAACTATATACTTTTGAAACCAAGCTCTGGTCAGTGTTTGCTTGTGCTATTGTGTTTTGGTACATATTGTGTATACTTTACATACTGCCTAACTCTTCTTGAGAGAAGTCTGACTGCTCAGCCACAGCTACCAGGTAAATCTGGGTGGTACAGACTGCTACCAAAGGGGTTTACTGCTCTACCTGTAGTCTTAAATCTTTTGCAGTGTTCCCCAAGGGAACTGCACAGGTTTCTGCCTAACACCATGAGATTAGGTATAGAATTTAGCAGTGTCCCTGCATCTCTGCACTGTTGCATCATAACATTGGCATGCCATTAGGTAGTAATAGCTCCAGGAAATGAGGACTTTAAACATCAAAAAGACAATTCTGTTTTCGAACGTCGAAACACACAATACAATGAATGTTTGCTTTCCTATGTAATTAATGTGACTAAGGTCAGTAGTCCCTATGATTTCCTTCCAGAGGCGGGATTGGGTTAATGGCGCAGTGCTGCCAGACAGGCTGGTGGGTCCACTGAAGAAAGAGTAAAGAGGATGGCTATGGTCTGTCTAGACCAGCTGGCGTGGTGGTGTGGAGGTGAAGTTTACTGAAGATTGTGTCTGGGGTCTGACCAGCAGAGTGGGTTGGCCCTGAAACTAGCTGTTAGCTGCACGGTTTCCAGGTTGTCAGTAGTGATCGGGTCATTGGGTTACGCGGCATAGCGAACCAGATGTTGAAATCCCCAATACAGTGAGGTGGAAGACAATGGCTACTATGAAGTCACTTGGGGATTCTGCAAATTTTCTATTGTATCTCAGGGGTTGATGAGCAAGAAGCTGAGACTGAGGAGGGAGACGAGGAATTTGCCAGGAGAGATGGATTTGCAGTTTGGGTTGCAGGTGTGGTTGTCGGTGTGTGAGATTGATAGGGAGGCTTTGTGAAGTATGGCTATGCCGCCTGCCCTGCTGGCTAGGTTTTCGACAATAGGTTCGTAACCTGGTGAAAGGCTTCATGCACAATCTGCTGGAAGTCTTGGGAGAACCAGAATTTGGTGATTAAGAGGATGTAGTGACATTACAATGAGATGGTCATATATATTGTGACCATTTTTTGTGACGGATTTGGCATTGATGAGAATGCAATTCAGGCAACTGTTTGACGGTCGGGGGGGGGGGGGGTTAGGTACTGGGTGGGTGCTGGTAGAGAAGGAAATGACCCGGAGTGATGGGGTTGGCTCAAGGTGGGAGAGGGTGATGCCAGATGTGGTGATTGAGGCTGTGAAAGGGAAGGAGGGCTGGATGGAATGGTCTGCTTGTGATTTTACTAAGGTGGTGCGAGGGATTCGGTGCATGGTCTTAGCGAAGTGTGGGAGGGGTTGTCCACAGAGGCAGGCAGTTGGTTTCCAGTGGAGGGTGATGGGACAGAGGGCCTAAAGCATTCAGTGGTTGTGTGGTGAGGGCTAAGTGGAAGTAGAGTTCAGGATGTCTGTTTGTAATGTGGCTATGAGGGAGGGGAGGGCATGACTGACTTTACCAGATGCTGGTGCACAGGTTAATGGAGGGAGATTCTGTAGTATTAGAGGGGTGGGTGGGGTTTTAATGATAGGATGACATTTATAACGCGCCTATACACGTTTTTCAAGGCGAGGCAATGGAGGGGAACAGAGGGAAGACCAACAACAATCTCACTAGGCCAGGTGTCATTCAGATCGCGCAAGGGAAGGAGGAAAGAAAAGTGCGGGGCGGGGGGGGCGGCTGAGTGCAGTACATGGGATATGGTCTCTGCGATGGGGTTGAATTTCCAATCTGGTGAGGGGAGTCCAGTGACATTATCCTAGAGGTGTGTGACATGAAGTGCTTGCTGTGTGGGCCTTAGGGTCTGTTTAGCAGGCTATGAAGGGATTTCACTGCATTTGGCGATGTGGGGAGGACGTGCCAGTGTAGTAGTCACTTGTCTGGGCCGGTGGTAGAGGGAGTTTTCGTAGATGGGGAAAGGCGCGGGAGGTGTGCCTAATTAGGTATTTTGAAGGAGCTAGGGATGTAAGAGTTGGCGGGTCGGCTGAGCAGGAGGCAGAGGCAAGGTTTGCACTCAGGGTGTTTAGTGGTGCAACACATGGATCTGAATGGGGTGGTTGTGGTGCTGGTGGGCAGGTGATGCCATTAGGGGTGGTGGTCAGGTGGTGGGAGGGAGAGCTGGAAGGACAACCTGTGTGTGGCATGGTTGATCAAAGGGGTGCTGTGGTGGGTTGTCTGGGGAGGTGAGGTGACGCATGGGAGCTGGGGGTGTATGCTGTGGGTATGGGTTGGGATTGAATCAGGCATGACTGGATGGCAGGAGCTGTGGGCTGTTTTCAGAGGCAGTGCAAGATGAGTGGAAGGGATCCTTGGATAGGAGGGGCAATAAGGATTTTGGCGAGGCAGTGTGTTCCGTGTGGATGCTGCGGTTGGTGTGAAGGAGTGAGTGGAGAGGATTTAAGGGGCTGAGTGGGAATGGGGCTGGAGGAGATGGTGGGATTGATAGGGCGGTGGGTTGATGGATAAAGAGTAGGATGATGAGTGTGGGTGAGGGGTGGTGATGAGGTGGAGGTTGAGAAAGAGCAGGGGATTTGGTAGGGGGCATGCCAGTTGTGCAGAGGTAGAGTGCAGACAGGGATGAGTAGCGTGGTGATTCGATTGCTGCGCTAGGAGCTGTTGTCCGGTATCTAAGTTCGAGAGCTAGTAGGTCTATTGGGGAAGGCCTGGCTGGTATTTAAGAGGCAGGAAAAGGGGGCGGTTGGGCCATTGCTACTCTTGACTGCTTGGCGAGGTGGGGGCACAAGCAAGGATGCTGTCTTATAAATGGGGGGCCTTTCGAAGGGATTGGTTCCGACGTATTCCACATCTGACAGGTAAACACCACAGCTGTGCTGCTTCGGAAAATATTCGGCTCCTGCGTCGATGACGTTGATACGCTGTCCTCAAGGGCCTCTGTCGAGCCGGCGTCACTGGATATTAGAAGTAGGATGCACTATGCCTGTAGCCTCAGTTCGGTTTTTTCTGCAAACGTGTTCGCTTCGGAGATCTCGGCGCACCTCGGTTCTTCTGATTCTATCGGTTCTTCGAACTTGGTTTGTGAAATCATCATGTCGGGCCTCATTACGACCCGGGCGTTAACCATGGAGCTATTAGCGCCATGATTCATGCCGGTACCTTACCGATTCTGCCATCGTGAATGGCGGAATTACCACCCCATTCCAAGGTTGGCGGGGTGGTAATTCCCCATTCACCATTGGCCCTTTCCCATTCCCATTTTTGCTCCCATAGGGCTCAATGGAAATGGGAAAGGCGGTAATTACGGTACTGCAAATTGTGGTACCGTAATTACCTCCCAGGTCCCTTTGCGGGTCCCGTCCTTCACGGCTGGTAAAACCAGCCGTTAAGGGAGGACCCACAAAGGGACCTCTGAATTGGGCGGTAAGGGATTACCGGCACCAGTGTCCTTACCGGTACCGGTAATCCCTTACTGCCCGGGTCGTAAGAGGCCCGTCTTCTACACCGTGGTCGGGATTCAAGACGTGTCGGGACTGCGGTTCCAAAATGTCATTTACGGACCCGCACGACGTCTGCCTCTGGTGCCTCGGCAAGGACCATGCCACCAATGACTGACGAATGCCAGTTTTTGACGTCAAAGGCCTTGCGGGAGCGAAAGAAGCTGTCGGTAGGTAGGGTTTCCAAGCCCCGAAAGTCGAAATCTGCTGGGCTTTCGACCGATTATTCGAGGGGCAACTCTCCGCATTGTCGGCGTAAGTCCAGGGGGTCTTGGTCCCAAAGTGGTTCCTGCCATTCCTCTGCCTCTTCGAGGCACTCGCGGAAGCGCTGTCACTGGTTGCCTTCCTCGTCCGAGGACTCTGCCAGACGGCAGGTAGCTTGTCCTAGCAAGCATTCCTCTCCTGCAGAATGGGACGTATTTCGTAAGGAAATGTTGGCGATTTTCACGTGGCAGGGCTCCGTTCCCTCCGTGCCTTCGAGAGAAGCCAGCAAGGAACGCGCTAAGGCCACCGTTCGCATTCCTTTGGGCTCGGGCGGTCAGCGCGATCACCGGGAACCTTCGAGGTCCCGGTCGGACAAGGTGGATCGCTCTAGCCATGCCTGCTCCAGGTCCTCGACTCCCTTAAGACCGGTAGAGCCTGTGAGGTCTTCTAAGAAGATGTCGATGCCATCAGCGCCATGTCCGACGAGGGACTCCCTCAAGGCTCCACCTCCGAGGAAGTCCTCGACACCATCAGCGCCGAGGCCCGCAAAGGACCCGCTCGGGGCACCGCCCTCGAGGTCTGTGTCTAAGCCATCGGCACCACACTCTACGTCGACGCCGATTTTGTCGGCGCCCACGCCGCCCTTTTTGGAGGCTTTACCAGAGGTACCCCGTGCATCGGTGGAAACTCTGAGGAAGGCCCTGAAGAAGTCGGTAAGGCCTGTATCATCCAGGGATTTATTCCAGCCTCTGGATTACATCTGAGGTGGATGAAGGGTCTGAAGGAGGTTTGGTTCCTGATGACCTGTTATCTGGTCATAGCCAGTTGGAAGACCTGCGTCAGTCTTTGCACGACGCCAGTGGTCTTGATACCTCCCCGTAGGTTGAGTCTGGCAGGCCTAAGCCTGGTACGCATGCTGAATCTTCGTACAGGTGACTCGTGTCGAGGGTGACAGAGTAATTGGGGTGGCCTGCGCCACCAGTAGATTTTCTGCAGGATGACCTGACAGATATCCTTGACCAAGGTCCACCCACTGACCCGGTGCTGCCATTTCATATGCCTTTACAGAGAAGGGCGGCGGCTTGGACTGCTCCGGAGTCTCTCCCGGCTGTGAGGAAGTCATTGCCGAAAAAATACCGTCCAGCCAGTAGTGCTGCTACTTGACTACGCACCCCACTCCAGAGAGTTTGGTGGTGCAGGCGGCTACTCCCTGAAGAAAGTGTTTTCTTCAGGGAGTATGGCTTTATAGGCAGCCAACTCTGTGTGCCTTAGCACGTTTCACTCACTCTGTGGAATTCTCTTTGGCGGCCGAACATATTCCCGGAGGGGAGGAACAGGATGGTTTTCTTGCTCTCGTTCAGGATGGCAAGCATGCCATGTGTGAATCCATTCAGTCGGGTCTGTACATGGCAGACTGTCAGCCGGTCCATGGCGGCGAGCACTGTGATGCGCCGATTTGCGTGGTTGCGGAATTCTGGGTTTGTTCTCAACGTACAAGCCCGACTTCTCAACATGCCCTTTGATGGTGTCCATCATTTTGGCAGCAAGGCTGACGAGAGCCTTGAGAGGTTGCAGACCTCCAAAGCTGCAGCAAAGTGGTTGAGTGCCGCAGTTCGCCAACCTCCGCCTATTCGTCCTAGGGGACAGGAATGGAGGGGAGGTTCCTTTCGATACTACTCTTCCTTTGGTAGATCGAGGGGAGCTGCAAGTCAAAGGGGCCACCGTAGTAGTACCAGAGGTAGAAAACAAGGTACTCGAGGTGCCAAGGCCACTCTGGCAGTTGCCTCTTTGCCCCCATGCACTGCTGCAGCCGCTTCAGCTCAGTCATGAGGCCATGTTCCATGGTTCGCCGGTTGGGGGAAGGCTGGTGCAGCATCTTGTAGAATGGCGTGCCATTACTTCAGATGTGTGGTTTCTGGAGATCATAGCCCACGGCTACTTCTTTTCCGGTAGAGGCCTCACGACAATCCACCAGGAAATCTCTCTTCGAATCCCTGCTGGAGAAAGGCGCCATAGAACTGGTGCGTGTAGCGGAGAGGAACAAGGGATGGTAGTCCCCATATTTTTTGATCCCGAAAAAAGACAGGGAATTGAGACCCATCATGGACTTGTGTGGTTTGAACAAGCTCCTCAGGAAGGACAAGTTCAAGATGGTTACTCTCTTGTCCTCCAGGCCCTTCAACTTCAGGACTGGTTGGTGTCTCTAGACCTCAAGGACTCTTAGTTTCATGTGCCGATTCATCCCAAGCACCAGAAGTACCTGAGTTTTGCGGTTGGCGACTCACATTTTCAGTTTTGGGTCCTGCCGTTCGGATTGACCTCCGCCCGAGGGTCCTTCACCAAGCTCATGGTGGTGGTGGCAGCGTATCTCAGGAAAGGGGTGGGGGATTCACGTCTACCCCTACCTGGACGATTCGTTGATCAGGGCGCGCTCTCCCGAGCAAGTCCTGGATCATCTGTCAGTCACCTGCCACTCCCTTCACAGGCTGGGCTTCTCCCTCAACTTGAAGTCCCACTTGACACCTATCCAGCAGGCCCCAGTACATCGGTTGTTGTCCTCCCCAGGTGAGGGCTCATCACATTCTGCAGATGGTGAATAAGTTTCAACATGCCCAGAGTCTCCCGGAGTTCGAGGTTGCTCGGCCTCATGGTATCCTGCATTTGCCTGGTGCCAGAGGCCAGGCTGCGGATGAGATCTCTGCAGTGGGCTCTCAAGATGCAGTGGTCGCAATCCTCCGGCAGGATGTCGGATCCCGTTCAGGTGCCGCCCTCAGTCGCCCAGGCTCTTCTGTGGTGGGCCGTCGAAGGCAATCTGATGAAAGGGCTCCATTTTGGCTACCCTGGCCGGAGGTGACGATCATGACGCACGCATCCATCACGGGATGGGGAGCTCATGCCAACGAGTTGACAGTCAACGGTCGTTGGTCTCTGTCGGAGTCCAGACTCCAGATCAATCTGTTGGAGCCGAGGGCCGTCAGGCTAGCCCTGAAGGCTTTTCTGCCGTCTGTGCGGGGGGGAAGACTGTCCTGATTCTGACGGACAATACAGTGGCTATTCACTCCCTCAACAAAAAGGGGGGGGAAGTCTCCCTCTGTGCAGAGAGGCGGTGCAGCTCTGGTTCTGGGCCATCCAGCAGGAAATTTCGATCTCGGCAGTTCATCTGGCCGGAGACGAAAACACGGCGGCGGACACTCTGAGCAGGCAGAGCACGGTCTCTCACGAGTGGGAGCTGGCTCAGGAGATTCTCTTGGAGATCTTCGCTCTTTGGGGGACCCCACAAGTGGATCTCTTCGCCACCAGTGTCAACCGGAAGTGCAAAAGATTCTGCTTGCGGGAATTTCCTCCAAAAGGAGCCTTAGGGGACGTGTTTGTGGTGGAGTGGTCCTTCCCACTGCTGTACGCATTTCCACCAGTCCGTCATTCCGCAAGTGCTGCAGAGGTTACGGAGGTTCGGTTCCTGAATGATCCTCATTGCTCCGGCATGGGCCAGGAGAACGTGGTACCCGGACCTTCTCGACATGTCCATCTGCCCTCCACGTCATCTTCCCTACCGAGACGATCTGTTCTCATGGGAGGGGGGGGTCAGGTTCTCCATCCAGAGGTCAGTCCCTCAACCTTCATGCTTGGCTTCTGAAAGGTTGAGATATAAGGATTGGGTCCTCCCTGAAGACGTGATGGAGGTGTTGCTTTCGGCCAGAAGGCCTGCAACAAAGTCCCTTTGCAGTTGGAGAAAGTTTTGCGACTGGTGCAGGGTTAAGAATGTGGATCCTTTTTCATGTGCCATTCCTGTGGTTCTTTTTTGCTTTTGTTAGCCCACAAGGGCCTGCAAGTGGGTACCATTAAAGCGCTCGTCTGAGGAGTGTTCTTATTTTAATTCTTTTGATTTCTCAGTTTCTGAAAGGGCTCACTAAAGTGTTCCCACCATCTCCTTTCCAGGTGCCCGGTTGGGATTTGAACCTGGTCCTAAAATTCTTCATGGGAGCTTCGTTTCAGCCTTTACATTCTTGCCCTTTGAGACTGTTGACCTTGACCTGTATTTTTAGTTGCAGTTACTTCCGCTCGCAGAGTGAGTTAGTTGCAGGCACTTTCCGTTAAGCCACCCTTCACAGGTTTTCCATAAAGACAGGGTTGTCCTTAGGGTTCGTCCTTTTCTTCCGAAAGTTGCGTCGAGATTTCACTTGCGCCAGGTCATTCTTCCGGCGTTCTATCCTCCTCCGCATCCTGGTAAGGAACAGGAGAGGCGCCAAAGTTTGGATCCTAGGAGAGCTTTAAGTTTCTACATCTCACGCATTTCCCAGGTCGGAGTGGACGATCGGCTCTTTGTAGGATATGCTGGAAGGCGTTTCGGACAAGCCGTAACTTAACAGACTGTCTAGATGGATTATCTTGACAATTTCTGAATGTTACTGCTTGGCGGGTAAGCACCCTCCGGTAGGCTTACCAGCCCATTCTACTAGGGGTGTGGCTGCCTCTACTGCCCTACAGAGCTCAGTAGTAACATTTGTGACGCAGCCACACGGGCCTCTGTCCATGCTTTTGTAAAACACTACTCCCTGGATTCGATCCATGGGCAAGATTTCCCTTTGGCAAGGCGGTCCTCTATTCTGCAATTTAATTGGGCATTCTAAAATTCTAAATTCTTTTCCCACCTCCTTACTTTGGTACTGCTTTGGGAGTCTGTCCTAGAGATGGAATACGTCGGAAGAACCAATCCCTTCGAAGAACAAGTTACTTTCTTACCTGGTAACATTCTTTCGATGGGATGTTCCGAAGATGTATTCCACATCGTTCCCTCCCTACCTGCCCCTCTACAGAATTTCTTATGTGATTGCAGCTTTCGTTTCCGCAAGGCTTTCTGTAGTCATTCTGCCAGAAGATTGGTGCCACACGTTCTGGGGGAAAAAACGACAACTGAGGCTACTGGCGTTGTGCGCCCTACTTATAACATCCGGTGATGTCGGCTCGACGGAGGCCCTCGAGGACAGCATATCAACGTCATCGACGCAGGAAGCAGACGCCAAAAATTTTACAAAGCGGCACAGCTGTGGTGATTACCTGTTATAGATGTGTAATATGTCGTCGGAACATCCCACCGAAAGAACGTTACCAGGTAAGAAAGTAACTTGTTCTTCTGGTGCACCACTTGAAACCTCATTTTGGAGCTGTTGGTGAGCGGCTGTGAAAGTGGAGGTACTCACTTAGTGGGAGGGTTAGAGTTTGGGATCGTAGGTGGTGAAGATTGAGACCAAGGCAGGATCCCAGACCCTGCAGTACTAGCAGCCCAACAGATAACTGATGTATCGCCCACTTTTACTCACTATACATTGGCAAATACTCCCCAAAAATAAAAATATGGAGTAATAATACTCCCAACAAAAAATAGGCAAAAGACATGTAGAATCTTGAGCCCATGCTTTCACCTCCATGGATATTTTTGGCCAAGTAGTGCACATAGTACCACAGGAAGAAACCTCTATTTTAACTGCCCGATTGGAAGAAGTAAACCTGTATCTTTACAGTGCATGAATAACTAGGTGCAAAGAAAAATCTATTGCAAAAACATTTGTTTTTCAGTTGAAACATTTTTATCCGCTTATAAAATACTTATTGAGGAATTGGACTTACATTCTTACTCCCTACAAAATCATTGTACTCCCAACTAAAAAGAATAGGTAATAAACTCCCACTTCCAAATCTTATATTGAGTACTAGGTTCAGGATAAATATGGTTACAGAAGAGTTCAGGGTCTCACATGGGCAATAATTCAGTCTGGTAGAGTAGTCCAATGGCCAAATCCTTGTTGGGTGAGCATCACTGTGACCGGATTCAGAGTTGGCATCCAGCTGCTGTGATGAGAATCAGTGGCAAATTTACATTTGGGTAAGTCCAAGTGGCGAAATGACAAATGGCGGCAAAATTAGTGGCGAGATTAGTCATGGCAAATTTACATCGGGAAAATTACCAAGAGGCAGAGTGCAAGTGACACAATTACATGGGTGGGATTCAATGCGATTACATTTGGAAACTCCAAGAAGCAAAATGCCGGAGTGGGAGAATGGCAATGTTCAAAGTAGCAAACGTACAATTCGGAAAAATCTGAGACACAAAATGGCAGTGTGATAAAAAGTCATTTGCAGGATTCAATGTAGCAGACTTGTATTGGGAAAACTCCAGGGGCTAAATTCAATTTTTAAAGCTTCAGTAGCATAGCCATGGATCCACACAAGTGAGTCAAGAGTGGTTAGCCCTTTTCCTCCATAAACTTTATCCCACATCTGTAACCCTCTCAATTCCTGTTTCAAGTGTACCCCATTACTGAAACCGCCTTGCTGTACAGCACTGCAATCGCAGCAGGGCTTTTGCTATATGAAACCCAGTACATACATTTTGGTCGTCCTGGCTCTCCCTCCTTCCCAGCTGGTTGGGAACAGAAAAGCTGGCTGTAAAAGATAGTTTTGGAAGGTGAAGGGCCTACGTCACGCGTGCGTCCCTCAGCACGCCGGGCCCACACCTTACCCTCACGTCACCAACGTTTCACACCGTTTGTTTTTCCCCCTACTGGGTGGGTCAGAATTTTTGCTGAGCTTGTACCCCCTTTTTGGCAATGCATCCGTTGCAGGAAGCATTTTTTTCTGCAGCCGATCCCCACCATGCCTGTGTCCGCTGTCTGGGTATACGTCACCCGGTGAGTACCTGCATCTTCTGCTGTGGAATTCACCTGAGGTCTCTGCGCACTTGTCTTCTCTCCATGTCAGAGCTGGGACTGGTAACCAAGGTGACCAAAGACTTTGTTGGGAACAGGAGGAAGGCCGGCATCGGTAAGGGGGGGGGGCACTGTACCTTCAGATGAGGTACTAGTTTCGGCCGTCTGTATCCAAGGGAAGACTGCTTCCTCCGTTCCGGAGTCTTCAGGGGACTGTTCAGGGGGAAACCCCCCGCCTATCCACCTGAAAGTACCTCCACGTGGGAAAGTGTTAGTACCTCCACGTGGGAAAGGGTCTCAGAAGATCCACCCGATACCAGAAGTCATTTACTCCCGACAAATTAATGGTACATTGAAAACCCTCTATTGCCTCAAGGCACTGGACAGGCAAGGTACATGCAAAAAGGCCTGCGCCTCCAGGCTTCATTCGGTCCACTCTGATTCCCCTGTACCGGACAAAGCGCAGCCTGCTTCCGCCTGCCAAACGTCTGGTACTTTGGTACCGAAACAGTTTTACTCTCTACTACCAGAGTGTCAGAAGGCTAGTTCTACTCACTTTGATGCTTCAAAATTCATTATAGTTCCACCAGAACTTTTTTTTCAGCAATCCTGTGAGCTCAAGTCGCCTCACATTTTGCCTCAATTTTCTCCCCTTTTTGATGACCATTTGGGTCAACCTTCTCTGGTACCAACACAACTTGGACCCCAGCTGGTTTTAACCAACTTTCAGGTGCCTAGACCTGTGGTGTTTTATAATCCTAGGCAACTGCCTAGTAGGGCAACTCTTCTACTTCTCGTGTCAGACTAGAAGACCCTCTACCTAGTCCTTCCCAAATGGCGAACCGCATCAAGGACAAAATGTCGCCTGTCAGGGTACCAGTGGACAACGAGGACTCGGCTCCTCTTGACAAAAAACAGAAAATGTCAAAGGACACTGACTCAGATTCAGAGGACGACACCACTCAGTCCCCATTTAAGATGTTCCATGACAAGTTAACTGTAAGGATTGCTAGTGCCTGCATGACTTCAAAGCACAAGCCTGAAACGGCTGCTGTTTTTGGGAAACTGCCATCCCAACAGTCACAAGTTCCTCTTCCCATGGAATTGTCCGTTCTAGAACAAGCTCTAGCTCTTTGGGGAAACACTTATTCCGATCCACACATCTCAAAGTCCCTAGATTACTAATACAAGGTGTCTAAGGACGAGCCCTTCATACTCATGGGTAATCTTCCAGCTCAATCGGCAGTAGTTGCAGCTTGCCTTCACACAAAGGGTAAAGACCCTTCTCCAGTGCTTGACAAAAATAAAGCATGGGAGACACAAAGTAAGTCCTACACCACCTCTACCTTACAATTTAGGCAGGTTAACACTGCTACCGTTCTGGCGGGATTTATTTTCCATGGATTCACATGCTCATGAATATTCCCTGTCAGGCCGGGATCCCTCTGTAAAAGAAAGTTTCACCATCACTTTTACTCTTTCCACTCTAAACCAATCACTGCACTCTGGGTCATACTGCCCCCAGCCAATGACTCCCTCTTCCTAAGCCCCTCCTCTGGCAGACATGTTCAGATTTTTACTGCAGGTTCAGGGGTTGGGAGTCCTCGAGTTTCACTCAGAGCTATTCTGTTTTTTGAGAAAGTCCTATTTTTGTCTGACCGAGCCAGTGTGCTCTTTCTCTACATTGGCCGACAAGCGAGGAACAGTTTCGGTGAATTTCGGTGCCCCTTAAGGGCAAGGATCGTCGAGTGTTCGTTGAAAGTTCCAAAAGGCCATCTGGCCTACTCCGGACCATGTCAGAAGAGCAGAAAGAGGGAAGCTCCCTTTTCAAGCTCTGTTCCAGTTGTGGACTGCAGAACATGTTTGTAGAGGACAAATGCCTTCAGTGCCTCTAGTGTCTCCACCCGGACAACCGAGAAGGAGATTGCGAGATCTGCCTCTGGTTCAGCAAGATAACCATGAAAGATAGTCACAGAAGACTGGTTGTGTGGCTCAGCACCAAGGCCTTTACCCTGTGCCTGAAGCTTCGGCATGCCTCACCCAGGACTGGCTCGTCCGAGGATCTGGCTTCGAAGTCCTTTTTGAAGGTGCCCCATTCGTGGTGGCCCAAGACGAGGCCAAGCACCGCGAGTAGTTTCCATTGGGGTCGCCGCGAAAGAGGGTCCCACAATGGCCAGGGCATGTTCAACCTCACCATCTCTCAATCTCCAGTATCGCTTCAGCTCCTCAAGGAGGAAGTCTGCCAACCCGGCTAAGTTGCGGGAGAAGCAAGAGAAGGCGACCAACCTGCCTAAGAAGGCTCAGGCGGTGCAGAATGTCGACGATCGAGATGGTAGCAGCCGCTCTATCGAAGGCCAAAGAGGCTGACCCGGTCAAGGTAGCCCTGGCTACGCCCAGAGTGTCCTGCGCCCGAGGCGGGAGCCCTCGACCGGGGCCGTGGAGAGGACACTGGAAAAGAGGATGCCTGAGCAAAGCCCGAATCTGACCCCTCAGGATGCAAAAAAAGGGCAGTGGGGGTGAGGAGTCCTCGTTAAGTGTTGCACTTAAAGGAACTCGGGTATCTTCCTCTGACGAGGAAGACCAGGTCTCCATATACATGATACATGAGGATGTGGGGACGACTGAAATGCGAACGGCGACGGCAGATACGGCGACAGCCTTGTAGGCCGGCTAAGCCAGCTCCACGATATGTATTGTTGGACATACACTCAACCCTGCACACATTGGTGTGGGAAATTCAGAAGAGGATGCCCTTGACCCTGGTGGCCCCAGATCAACCTCCAGGAAAAAGAGGAAGTGTCACCCAGCACCGCCTTCAACATCCGCACCTCCCTTCTGAGGGTCCAGGACACAGGAATGGACACTGGAAGAACATCATGACAGGCGGCTCGCCGCAGCCGTGATGTCCCCTCCGGACGAGGTGGGGTTGTTTCATGCCTTGGTCGCCAGAGCATCCGAGCTCTTCCAACTGACACTCGAAAGGACCAAATAGAAGGGTTTCCTCTACCAGAGGCATGAGGCAAAGAGGAAGAAAACCATGGCGGTACCCCTCCTGGACCACATTTGGGAGGAGGGCCTGGACCTGATGAAGAACCTGGCACCAGCCAAGCAGGATAGGCTTGAGAAAAAATACTGGGTGCCGGAGTCCGCACCCAGGTGCTGACTGTCACAACCAGCGCCGGTCTCTGTGGTATCGGCGGCTGCGAGGAAGAGATCTACAAACCCCTCGTCTTCCGTCCGAACAGCAAGGGAAAGAAGTTGGCCTCAATGGGAAGAAGGATCATCTACTCCACATCAGGGTGGCCATCGCACTAGCGATTCTGGCAAGTATGATAGAACTCTGGCACAAACTGGCCCTGATTCTGGACTTCCTGCCCGATGACAAACTGGTAGAGGAGATCTCCCTCCTCCAGGAAGGGGAGGTGGTGTTGCACCATGTCATTATGGTGACCCAGGACATCGCCGAGCCAGGCTTATGTCAAGGCTGGCTGAAGGCCACCAACTTTGCCATGAGGTCTAGATGATAGTACTGGGCATGCCCTTCGGCAAGACAGTAAAGTCTTTTCAGGCCATCAAGACTGACACAGAGGGCTTGTGCCCTGGGCACTTCAGCAGCACCATCTGTCCTTTCTAACCTCTGGCGGAAAGTCGGCAGATCACTGAAGGGTTTTGATGGAGGTTCTTCGTCGTACAGTCAACCCTCCCAATCCACAACCCAGGAGACCTACAGAGGCCATTTAAAGGCTTTCTGTGGAGGTGGCCAGTGCCATAGTCACGCCCAAGGTGGGACGCATGCGCCGAAGCAGGACTGAACCGGCCTGGACGTCTGGGCTCCCACTCATGTACCCCGGTGGACAGCCGTATGGCCAGTTTCGTCAGCGAGTGGAAGATCACCGACAGATGGGTGCTGGATGCTCTCGCCCACACATACCCTGGAATTTCAGCAAAAATGTCTGCAGATCCCTCCGGTGGCCTAGCAGGTGTTAGCCATAAACGAGAATTCTCCCTAATTTCCCTCACCTAGTGAGTCCTCCAGCAGCTTTGCTGGGCTTCTGGAGTTTATTTTCTTTCACTTGGTAAGAGTGTGAGCTTTCCCCCACTCTTACCCATGTTTTGCCATGTGTCTTTTACCTGTTTTTGTGATTGTGAATTCTGGAGTACACCACTTCAGTAGCCCCCTTCTTTTGTGTTACACTGCACCTTCAGTGCAGTGACACAGGGTTGCCTTTTATACTTCCCATCGACTCCATTTCTGGGGCTGACTACAGACCCCCAGAAAAGGGTAAAGATTCCATTAACTTTACTTAGTCATTTAACCACAGATGCAGTACACCCCATTTTACATGGAGTACTGGAAAGGGTTACTCGTACCCCTTTTTATCTGTACCTCCTAGAGCATTGTTTCGCTCTGAACATTTAGACTTGGCTGGTGGCAGTGGTATCTACCCTAACGTTTCTACCGCGATTATATTAGATAAACGTGGTATTGTTTTAGGCTATTATATTAGCCTCAAACTTAAACCCGCTTGACCAAATACTTTTTCTTTTGGGTCCGGTCGGGTTTATTTGCCATTTCTTTTTGTTAAAGTCCTTGTGTTTTACTTTGCACGGCAAACCAGGTTTGCCTTCTTTGTTCAGTCTTTTGGCGGGCTTCTACTCAGCTAACAGCTCTCATGGTCTTTGGTCCTCTCAGGAAAAGGACTGCACATGTCCTGGAACTAAACCATATTTTTCGCTCTAGTCATTTCTTCCCTCACTTCAAGGAAAGGTGGTAAAAATTGTAACGGACAATACCACTGCAATGTTTTATATCAACAAGCAAGGGGGGGGGGATTCGCTCCTGCCCCCTTTGTCTCCTAGCAGAATAAATGTGGTGTTGGGCCATTCTAAATACTTTTCTTGTTGGCGTCCCATCTCGAGGGGGAGAACATCCTTGCAGACAAACTAATCTGGTTAGTCTGCACGAGTTGGAGCTGAAACGATCAGTAGCGCGCATGGTATTTCAGAAGTGGGGCCATCCATCAGTAGACCCGTTAGGATTGGTTGTCTTAAGTAAGGAAGAGGTGTTAGGATTGGTATCCTCTTTCCTATTAGGCTGTTTAGTTATCTGCTTTGTCTTCCTTCCTGTATGTATGCCAAGGGCTTGAAGTATGAGGTCACAAATAGAATGTTTGAGGTGTGGCTGAGTGGGATGCTGTGGGATGAGATTCCACGTAGGACAGTTGAGAATGATGTAGCCTGGCCGGTGGGAGCCAGTGGGCTTCCCTGTATCCTGTAACTGACTTATGTAATCTCCTGATGTAATCTGATTAAACCTACTTGAAGATCTCTCCTGGCATCCTGAGTATCCTTTTAACCTGTTGTCCCTACCTAAGGTCACAACAACCTTTGCCAAACAGCCCAACTCAATATGTCCCCAGTTTGCATCAAGGCAAGGTTAGGGTCTTCTATCCCTGGGAGATGCTCTACATCTGGATTGTTCGAATCTAACATTTTATGCGTTCCCACCTCTCCCATTGATTCCCAAAATATTGCTCAAATTCTAAATGTCACACAATCTGACAATGATTCTAATAGCCCCGTTCTGGCCTTGCCAGATCTGGTTTCCAGGCCTTCTGAGCTTAGCGGGGATGGCCCTATTAGATCTTTCTGTCATTCTTTTGACTCAACAGAGAGGGCAGGCCCTTCATCCCTCCACTCAATTGCTCAACATGAATGCTTGGTTCCTGAAAAACTAGCCTTCTCCCACTTGTCATAGCAAAACATAGCCATTATATCAGCCTCCAGAAAAGCTTAGACTAAGAAGCAATATCGCAGCAAATGATTGTTTCCGTCACTGGGCCTTGGAACAAGACCTTAACCCTCTAAAGGCCGCTATTGTTGGCATGTCCTTCATATCTTAACTAGTTTCCACTGGTGTCAAAGTAGACACGTGCAAACATTACTTATCTGCTATCGGTGCTTACCTGAATATAGAACACAAGTCTCTATCCAACAAGGCCATTACACGGCTCTTCGTGGGACTTTTATGTTTACATCCCCCGATTTGCGAAACTCCGCCTCAGTGGGATCTCAACGTGATCTTATCGGCCCTAATGCAAAAACCATTTGAACCGATGGCTTCATGCGAATTGGAATTTCTAACTTGGAAAACTGCTTTTTTAGTAGCCATTATTTACGGCTAGAAGGATTAGTGAGCTCAAGGCTCTCAAAGGAAACATATATAGTGTTACATGAGGACAAAGTTGTTTTACGTACAGTCCCCTCCTTTCTACCCAAGGTGGTCTCTGACTTAAACCAGGAAATATGTCTTCCTGTTTTTCTTCCTAGACCGCACACTTAGGCCGACAAAAAAATTGCATAATGTAGATGTTGTAAGAACTTTAAAATTCTATCTTGAAAGGACCAAATCGTTTAGGAAAGCAGACCAGCTCTTCATTACTCACGGGGGTCCTTCTCCTGGCAATAAGGCAGCTAAAGCTTCCATTGCTAGATGTGTTGTCTCCTGCATCTCCAAGGCTTACGACATGAAATGGCTCTGAACTCTGCAGAGACTTCGGGCTCATTCTACTATAGCCAATGCAGCATCTGTAGCCCTTGCCAGGCATGTTCCTATTGTAGACCTCTGTAAAGAAGCCATCTGGGCTACCCGCTTGCCTTTTGCAAGCACTATGCTCTGGGCTATGGACACATCTTCTAGAAATGATGCAATCTTCTGCCAAAAGGTTCTCCAACTTCCCGTTCATGCTGTCGCCTCCTCCCTTGCGTATTCAAAGGCTTCTTATTCCAATCAGTTGGGAAGGAGGGATAGCCAGGATGACAGAAATTAAAAATTACCTTCATGGTGATTCAGGATCTTAGTCCAGACTCTCCCTCCTTCACAATACCCATCCCCTACAGTATGCATATATGTACAGTACACAGTATGCTTTTTGAAATCAAGTGAGTGTTTAGCAAAAAGACCCTTCCGGGCCTCTACCCCTGTGATTTATTTTTTGCTTAAATTAACAGGCCCCAGCCCTGTTGCGCACCCTCGCCACTCCCTCCCCAGCTCGCTTCCATTTCCCTTTTCCTGACCACCTCCCAGCCCGCCCACTGTCCCTGATTGGTGCTCCATCTAGGTCATAACTTCCCCTGCAGCTAAGGGCCCAAGGCAAAGGGTGGCTCCTGCAGAGGCGGCTCCTGATGGTGTCTGCAGGTGTCATCCGGGGAGGCCAGTGGCCATCAGTCAACCAGCAGCAACTACCAAGGTAGGTGTGGCTAGGTTGTGGGTAGAGCAATCACTCTACCCTGGAATTCCTACCACTTTACAAACTATCAAGCACTGTAAATGCTAGCCTACGTCACACCTTGGGGAACTGTACAGACTGACTTAAATACGCTCACTGCATTGATTCATATCTAGAAAGTGACTACTATGGTAGGACTGTTAAGTTATTTGCCTGTGCCGCTCACTTAGATGCCGTTCTTGCAACACTTTCACTTCTGGAAAGTACACACTGATATTTCTGTAAGTGATTTACCTGCCTAGGCTACTCACCTAGAATTTGCTTGTGCAGGATTGATTTGCATCTAGAAAGTGCCCTCTATGATATTACTGTTTCATTCTACCTGAGTTGTTACCGTTTCACTCTGCCTGTCCCACAGACTTGGAAATCATTCCTGTTAGCCTCATTCCCATCTAGAAGTGCCTTCCGAGATATTACTGTGATTTACTTGTTCCACACACTTGGAAGTTTGCTCTTCCTGCATTCTTTCTCACCTAGAAAGTGACTTAGAAATTGTTCCCGGTAGCTTGATTCGCATCTGGAGGGTGCCCCCTTAGATAGTACTATAATCTATTTGCTTGCGCTGCTCACTTGGAATTGCTCCTCTTGGCTTAATCTGCTTCTAGAAAGTGCCCACTGCGATTGTTGCACTTCTAGACACATTGTGATATTTCTGTGATTTAGTTGCCTCTGCCGCTCACTTGGAGCTCCCTGCTTCTACCCTCTTTGGCCCTCTCCCTCAGCCCTGGTGACCAGAATCTAGACGCAGATTGTACATCTTGGGCCTATACATCTACTGTTGCTAGTTAATCAACCTCTAGGTACTGCACTGACCTCCCCAGGATGGATATCCTCTTGATATACCCCCTCTCCAACCCGATCCTTCGCCTCCCCGCACCATACCCACCCCCCCATGCCTCCCCCTCGCAGAGATTAGTTCCTTGACCTACTATCAGCTAGCAAACCCTCCGGTTTGCCCCTCGACCCCTGCCCAGCCTCTGTCCTGAAAGAAATATTCTTATCTACCTGCCCAGGAGAACATGCAAGAGCCATTCTAAATGAATCCCTCGCCTCTGGCATCTTCCTTGATGCCTTCAAAATAGGGCATGTCAAGACACTTCTAAGAAAGGCATCCTTTTATCCCAAGAATTACAGACCAATCTCTCGCAAAAACGAATTGACAGGACTGCATACTCCCAGCTCAACTCCTTTGTAGAATCCAACTGCCTCCTTGACCCTGCTCAATCGGGCTTCAGACGGCAACATGCAACTGAACCCACTCTGATATCGATCTGGGATGATCTCGATGTCTCTGCAGACTCTGAAGGCTGCACAGCATTGATTCTCCTAGATATCTCTGCAGCCTTTGAAACGGTTAACCACTCAATCCTTCTTCTTGACCGCCTTCACTCCCTAGGAATCCGTTGTACTGCTCTCAAAGGATCGCCTCCTTCCTCTGCAACAGGAAACAATAACCCTCCTCTCCCTTATGTCTCAACTGCTCGCTCGGTCCACACTGGAGTACCCCATGCAATATGCCTGTCTGCTCTCCTGTTCAACTTCTATATGACCACTCTACCAGGAATCATCTGCTTGCACAACATCTCCTGTTACAACTACGCTGACGATACCCAAATTATCCTAAGGATTCACAAGTCGGGCACCAATCCCTTTACCAGCCTTGAAGCCTGTCTCTGCGATATTGATTGTTGGATGACAATAAACCACCTCCTTTTGAACCCTGCTAAAACTGAAATTATGGTGTGCAACAATACTGCCCTTCTACCACATCCGCTTCAGTGGCCCCCGTCCTTCGACCCACCTCCCCTTCACCCGCCTATAGTGAAAAACCTAGGCTGCACTATGGACTCAGACCTGACCCTCTCCCATCAGATCAACGTGTCGAAATGCTGTCACTACCACCTCAAACTTCTCAGACATTTTTCCCTACCTTTCCTACCTGAACAGACTTGCCGCAGTTATGTCTATTGTAATTTCGAGACTGGACTATGCCAACTCCCTAAATGTGGGAGCCCCGGCATACCAACTCAAACTCCAAAGAGCCCAAAAAGCTGCTGCAAAACTGCTCCTTGCCCGGTGTCAGACGACATCTCACCAGCTCTCCAAACCCTCCACTGGCTCCCAGTCAGACGAAGGGACACTTTCAAGACCCTATACATACTTCACCGAGCAGTGCACAAGACCACCCCATTATACCTTAAAGAAAAGATCAAACCAGATCTCCCATCCCGCACCCTAAGATCAAGCACTGCCTTCCTTCTAGTGATTCCAACCTCTAACTCGGTCAGGATCGGAGGATCTGCATTCTTCACCCTGTCCCCAACTCTGTGGAACTCGCTTCCCCCTCATATTCAACACACCCAAGACTATGACGTTCAGCAAAGCTCTAAAAACGTGGCTCTTTCCGTAACACCAACCACGACAATCTGAAGCGACAACCTTAGCAACCCATTGACTAATGCTCAATGATATCCCAAACAATGTCCTCACTGAATACGCGTATTAATTCGCTATTAAGCAACTGCATGCCTGAAATGCGTAATATTCTCCTTAGACAGTAACTCCACACAAACGCACTCCTTCCCTATCCTTACAACCATTAGAGTACAGCGAAACCCCTCAATCAATTCGGCTTAGCTGTTCGCATACGAAAATTACCCCATGAACACCTCATCATTCTAATTAAACGCAGCTATATCCCATGACAAACTGGCCTAGCTGCACACGTCCTACCAATGATATATAGAGCGCTACATAAATGCCAAATAACATTCTTAAATTCTACCGCCATCAGCGGAACCACAGGAAATGATGGGTGTGGAACGTTGATGACGTGAGGCTAAGGTGTGGGCCCAGCACATGGAGGGACGCGCGCGTGACGTAGGCCCTTCCCCAACTCTTAAAGTACAGCTATCTTTAACAGACAGCTTTTCTGCCCCGCCTGCGGATGCAGGCGTTCCCAACCAGTTGCGACGGAGGGAGAGCCTGGCCTTATAGAGAAACTAAATCACCGTGAAGGTAATTTTTCAAATTCTACATTCTGATTTTATGCAGTATCTTTTGAACACATTTCCAGCATGCTGCAAGAGCAGCCCTTACCAGCAAGTTTTGAAAGGGGATGTGCCAGTCTTGAGTACCTGAATAACCTCACCATACACAAAGATGATCATTGGCTCCTTGCCTACCCCAGCACCCACATTCAAAACTGAAAATCTCAATCCCATTGTATCTGAATTGGGAAGGTAACTGCCACACTAGAAGAAATGCGAAGAAACTAAACCAGCATTTTCCTGTTAAGCCCCTGTTGGAACAGCACATTCTCAGCCTACCCCCACACTCTTAAACTTCAGAAAAATAATTCTACTCTTCAAGCAAAATTTGCCAATCACTGATTGCAGACAACCATGTACCCCTCATGTACCTATTATATACTCAGAATCTCCTGTGATGCTTCCATTCAGATGAACAGAACTCATTTTCATCATGTATCCTCTTCTGAGCTGGGCACCTGCAACTCGCTTGTGTGCACATCTATGATGGAGAACCTTGAAGAATGTTCTTACCTGAAGCTACTGTTTTCCATTTATGCATCTGTCCTAGAACAACCTGCCAATCGCTGCTCTCGAGTGAAGCATGATTATGCACTGCCACAATCTGAGATTGCCTCCTGTGGTTGTGCTTAAGGCCCATGCACTGCAGGTTGGAGTGCAAAGTGATGCAGATGCTACAATTTCCTCCAACTTTACAAACGTATCTAATTTATGAAGAAAAACTAAAGTTAAAGGTAGTTAACTTAATCTTGATCCCTGATTGAGGTCCGACTTGTTTTGGCTGAACAAGAGCAAAATATTTCTTCCAAAGCAGTCTTTTTACCTCCTTTTGTGATGTCAGTTCTGTTTTTGTATCTTTAAAGGTGGTCAAGGTCTCTCGTGGCATTCAATCCATGCTCATATTGAGCATCTGTTTAAACCCATGTGCTCCATTTCCAACTGCAAGCATATTTCCATGCCATATCAGAATGCTGAAATAGTAGTTGCCCTAAAAGCTAATGGAAAGGCAGGCCCAAAAAGTGACTTATCCAGTGCTCCTGTTGGCACATACTGTCATTTGCAGATCCGAGGGGTATAAAGTAATGGCTGCTACATTTTGAGCCCTATCAGCACAGAAATAAGTAGATTGCTTTTGCAGGATTGTGAAGCAGTTGGCAGTGATTGAGGCTTACCTAGTTTTCCTTTCATGCTGGTGTAGTTTTAAGCGATCTTGATGTTTTGTGTGATGTGCCGTTAACTTGCTTAACCTAATTTTCAGTTTACCCATGAGTGAGCAAACCAGAACATTTAGATGGAGATGTTGAGGTTTCTTTTCAAAATCTAAAGTAGACTACACTGGAAAATATGCACATTTTAATGTCCCCTATATCATGGCTCTCGTTACAGGGTGCAGAGGCAGCAAATGTGACTGGGCCTGGTGGCGTGCCAGTCAAGGGTAGCAGATATGCACCAAATCGTCGCCGCTTTCGTCGCAGATTTTTCCAGCCCAGATTGGACCAGCAGGGGGAGTCTGGCGGGGAAGGGGCCCCTTCCGAGCAGGTCAGTGAGGGTGAGCGTACTGAAGACTCCTCGCCTCAGCAGCAGAGACCCCAGCGGAGACGTCCACCACCATTCTTCTACCGCCGTCGGTTTGTGCGGTGTCCACGCCCACAAAACAGGCAACCGCAACAACCGGCATCATCGGAGGTAAGACTACTTATCATTCAAGGTTGTTTCTGGAAGGACTAAACTGTTATTACTGTGATATGACTGCTACAATGGTATAAATCATGTCCACGTTTGTAATTCATTACAACACCTAGTACGTAAACACTACATAATGGCACAGGAAGATGCATTTTATAATCATTCAGCATCTGACATTGTGTATTTACAGCGCATGCATAATCATTTTTCTGATGCTTGTAAATCTGCTTAGAATCACATGTGCAAATAGTCTGACATCTAGTGGTAATCGCAGAGTATTCGATCTTTTTTCGAAGATCGAAAATGGATGTTGACCTAGGCGTGTCTGTAACACTATCCCTAACGTGACGTGTAGTGTACTCAAAATCCGTTGTGCGTCTAGGTCCTCAGATTGTTTTTCTTTTTCTGCCATTCTTATTGGTCACTTTCATGCAGAGCGCGTATTGACGAGATTTATTGCGGTTTGCATCTTTGGCGCATCCATCGACTTCTTTGACTATTCCGTTTGCCGTTCTGTGAATCTTTGTGTGAAAACTACATCTCAACGGCTGTCATCAGCCTTTGCATTCAGGCTTCGGCCTTACAGTAGGGAGAGTGGGGGCCCGTTTTCTCAAAACCTCTTTAGAGAATGCCTTTTCTTTCCTTTCTCTCCTCTACTTTTACTGGTCTGGCTGCTCCTTTTCCACTTTACAATGGAGATGACTTCATTTGAAAGTTGTCCTTCCTGTAACCGAACGTTTCCATGGAAAGGCACTTATAGGGAGTGTAATAATGGTCTACCTTGTGACCATGATTAGCAGCGTTGCAAGGCCTGTTGACTCGTTAGGCCCAAGACGCTTAAAGAAAGGCACACAAAGCGGTTGGCGGCCTATGCTGTGCAGCCAGTCATTCTCCCACCGGCACCATTGCCTCAGACGAAGATTCCTGTAGCAGCCCTAGCTCTGTATCAGAGATCCAAGAAATTGTGGAGTCGGGCGACTCCCACATTCCCGTCTCCAGCCCCACTAGGCATGCCAAACGCAATTGCTATGGGGAAATCCTACTCTGGCGACAAGGGCACATGCTTCCCAAGAATAAGCACACAACCCCTCAGCATCCTTTAGAAACGTTGAAAAAGCCTTCGGGACCGACAAGGCTATTGAAAGGTTTGACAGAGCCTGGTGAACCTAAGGGTGCAGGAACTGCTGCTCCTCTGCGGTTGGTAAATGGCCCCACATCTTGTGTTACACAGGGTGCCTCTCCTAATGTTTCGACACATTTTTCTGTTGTGTAGAAACACGCTTCATTAATAAACTCAAAATTATGGAGAATTCTAAGGCCCCTTCTCATGGTTCTAGACCTCACGACTCCATCTGTTCCCTTGGGTATACACAGGCTTCCTCTCCTTTGTCAGTCCCTACAAGATCCCAGAGACCGAGCGCCTTCCGAGTTAGCTTTTCCAGTTCCAAAACATTCAATTCCTGGTCTAGAGAAGGGTTTCAACACTGCATGGAGAAAGTATTTGAATTTATTGGGTTCTCAAATTCTTAAACGGTCCCATTCCTTAGAAGGCCCTACCTAGGCCCTCTAATTCTCCTAGGCTTCACTCCCCTGTGGCGCACAAAGCTCCTCGTGGACTAAAATTGCCTAATCACTCAAACATTTTTCAGGATGATCCGTATGATGAGGCCGATGTCTGTCGAATTGTGATGATGGCTCCCAAGACCCTATCTCTCACCACCCATATGCTTGGATTCCTACAGATGACCTGGGGGAATTGGCCTACTACCCCTGCTTATGAGGCAGAGACTGATTGTCTTTTTGGATGCCTCTGCTGTATCCCAACCCAGGGGCGCTTCCCCTATTGATGAAATGCTTTTCAATACTATTCTTTAGAAAGCAGCAGACCATTTTAAGATTGCCACTTAGGAGGTGGTTCCTGACTTACTTCGTAGAGGACATCCTCAAGGAAAAACTTCCAGTCAGCTAGGCTATCCCGCTTCTTAACGCCATTAAAAAGCATTTTCCTTCCTACTTGTTTGCTCACTCCTTTACTTGGGCGGTGAATACACGTGTCAAAGATGTTTTGCCCCCACGTCGTCTGATCCACTTTATATCTGGGGGTAATTCCGTCCTGGACTCCCTGGTAATTAGCACGACTAGAAAACATGCAGGAGTGCTCCGGTCTTCGACTGCCTCTCACCCTGATAATGACTGCAAGAAACTATGCCTTGTGCAAAAGATTCACTTAAGTGGCCTACAATTACCTGTATTGCTAATGCCACTCTCCTTGCTAGCTTCAGTGATGCCGAATGGAACATGGTACTAGAGGGTCTGCACAAATGTGACTGAAAGAACAAGTTGCAACTACTTGCAATTGTGCATGAAGGACATCAGGTCTCACAGAACTTCTTAAACACGCTGGACAATGTGGAACCCCTGGTTAGTGTGTCTGAGGGTACTCTTTTAAAATGCCATGCATGGCTTAAAAATTCTGTGTTTAAACCAGAGACACAGGCCTCGCACATCAACAAATCTATTGAGGATTCGGCACTTTGGCAAAGCGGTGGACGACTCACTTGAGACTGCAAAGAAAGAGCATGAGACGTTATAATCTCTTAATCAGATCTCTAGCAGGCTGCATTAGCAACACGGGGCCTCATTACAGGTTTGGTGGTAGATTTGCCGGTAAAACCGGCAGGCTGCTGCCAAACTTGCAAAATATTCTGACACCCGTGAATGGGCAATTGCCGGGTCATTACGGCCCTGCTGGACCCGGTAATTGCCCATTTGCGGGCGGCGGAATTAAATGCTCCCCATTCGAACCCCATAGGGCTCAATGGGGAGGTCGGATGCACCGGCACCATTCGTGAATGGTGCCGGTGTATCCGACATGCTCTGCTTGCGGCTGCTGGTATTCCCGCCAGGTCACACCTGGGGGGAGCGGGAAGGCACCCACGAGCAGAACTCTTAGTTTGCCGGGCCAGAAAACTTGTAATGAGGCCCAGGGTGTTCAATAGATGCCAGTCCTTTCACAGGCAATCGTTTCCCTCCACCACTGTGTGCCTATGGTACAGGTAGCTCATCCTGGTATTATAGCCAAGGAACATCTGGCACTTATCAAAGCCCTCAACGGCACGTATTTCGGCATGCGAAAGCAAGGGAAAGAAAAGCAGCAGGCAAAGGCTCCTCTGCCCTTGCAAGCTAATGAATCTGATTCAGACTCCTCCCATGCCGCTCTAGTAGGACGGTTCACATGCTTCACCCCCGCATGGGAGGGGATACCCTCAGACCAGTAGGTGCTCGAGACTGTAGGCGATGGTTATTGTATAGAGTTTCTTCATCCGCCTTGATACCCGCCAAAGAACAGAAGACTGTCTCCAGATTATCTCATCATCCTTCTCAAAGTGGAGACTCTGCTGCAAAAAGGAGCAATCAAACTTGTCCCCGATCAGCTAAATGAGGTTTCTTTTTCAATATACGCCTTGTACCCAAAAAGGATCTAACCATGCGCCCTGTATTAGACCTGTGCCCTGGGAACAAGTATGTCAAGCCTCAAAAGTTCAAGATGACAACTCTGCAAGAGGTAATTCGCTTGCTTGAAGCAAGGAATTACATGGCCAGCTTGGACATGAAAGATGCATACTTCCATATATCGATGTTGCTAGCACACAGGAAGTAACTAACTAAGGTTCACGATAGAGAACACTCACTATCCGTTCAAAGTTCTCTCAGCATTACCTCAGCCCCAAGGATGTTTACCAAGATACTGGCAGTGGCGGCAGCTTAACCGAGGAGACGGTCTGTTCTGGTGTACCTTTATGTAGACAACTGGCTCATAACTGAGACACACATCAAGGGTGCCTAGAGAACACCCAAGTTTATAGACCTTTTTCAACCTGGGGTTCTCCATCAAAAAGTAGTCTTGTTCCCATCAAAGTCAAACCATTTCTGGGGGCCCTAATTCGAACTGAAGACTGGCTCGTCGTCCCCTCCAACGAGGGGGTCCAAAAATGTTTCAGGTAGTCGGATAACCGTACGGAAAGCGATGAGGTGGTTGGGAATTATGGCATCCTGCATTTTCCTGGTTCCACACACCCGTCTGTGCATGCGTCCTATGCAGGAGTGGCTCTCTAGCCAATGGTGTGAAGCAAGCAGTCAGTGGGACGATCTAGTGGTTGCCTCGACAGCCCTTGTTCTGTCTCTGCAGTGGTGGTTGAAGGAGAACCTTCTAAAGGGAATATCTTCAACACCCCTGCAGTAGAAGCCACTCACCACAGATACATCCCTGTCAGGATGGGGAGCACACAGTCTACACCAGACGGCACATGGTCACAATCAGCGAACAAACATATCAGCCTGTTGGAGCTACTTGTTGTATTCAAAGCCTGTCGGACACAACTGCAAGGGAATACCATTCTGACCCTTACCGACGGCACCACAGACATGTATTACTTGAACAGGCAGGGAGGCAATCACTCACCAGGGCTTTTTCCAACTGTGTCTGAGCATTTGAAAATGAGCACTCAAACACGTTCCTCCTGTTACATGTTCCAGGGGAACACAATATTCTGGTAGATGTGCTAAGCAGAGATGTGCAGCTACCCGTAGAACACGTGTGGTGCTTCCACGTACACATTTTACACAACGTCTTTGCAAGACTGGAGAATGCACCATGCCCAGACTACACCTCCAGGTATCCCCAAAGACATTCCAAGTGAGACGGTCTCTCGATCACATGGTCAGTGAAATTTGCCTAAGCTTTTCTCCAGTTCCTCTGCTCAACCGGATAATTTACAAGATGCACCAGGGACAAGTTACACTAATCCCGAGGGCACCAATGTGGGCGCAACAGCCGTGGTTCTGGCCTCTCATGAGAATGTCCCTTTGCCCTCTGGTGAAACTGCCTTGCCTGTAAAACATGCTGTCCCAATATCGGGAGAGCACCCTGCACCCTTGCCCTCAAAAACTACATGACATCATGGCTTCTGAGGTCATAGATTTCGGGCATCTCCAGCTCCCTCAGTGGTGTATGGACATTCTTAGAGAGGCACAAAAACCTAATACTGGGCACTGTTCCAATATTTGGAAACGTTTTGGCATTTGTAGTACTTGCAACATCAACCCCATTGACTACACACCCACACACATGGTCCTTTATCCAACTCACCTCTTGGACACAGTACTAGTTTTTAACTCACTAAAGGTCCACCTTGCTTCCCTTTCTGCTTACACCACATCTCAAAGCAAGGTTTTCTGGTAGAAAGTCTCTATAATGAAGAATTTCATGTAAGGGGTAAGAAGACTTCACCCTCCTGTTTCTAACCCAACTCCTGGAATGGATTTGAATGTCCTAACTAGGTTTATGGGCTCTCCTTTTGAGCCAATACACAAGGATAGTTTTGAGGTTCTCACCTATATAAGGCAGCTTTTATGGTGGCTATAACCTCTATTAGGAGAACTAGTGAACTGCAGGCCCTCTGAGTTCAAGACCAATGTGTTACTATTCACCAGGACAAAGACTTTGCGCGAACACCGACACTTTGCACCTAAATTCATTTCCAAGTTCCATGTAAACAAGTCCATTGCACTGCTTCCAACTTTCAACATCCCACTAACTCAGCTGAACGAAACCTCTATACACTAGATGTTCGTGGAACAGTGGTGTTTTACCTTGATAAGATCAATTATTTGTCTTGCTGCTAGTACAGAAGGGGACCCTGTCTAAGTGATTGTGGGTAATAAAATCTAGGGCGACTCGCGCAAGTCAGACCGCTGGATTCCCACGGGTGTCCTCATTTCAGAAAAGCATGGATTTCCCGGTTTTCCTTGGTGGCTTTGACACCCTAGATCCAAATCTGTTGGTTGTCCGCATGAGCAAAGTTCCTGCAAATCTGCTGTTCCTCTTCTGCTCAATCTTGGACTGTACGGCTTATCTGCAGATCCAAGACTACCTGCAATCCAATACACTTCTAGGACTCAGACAATTAGGCTTCCGTCCAAACTGCCCTCATCGACCTGAAAACCCATATTGAGGCCCTGAAAGACAATGGAAAGCTAGCCCTCCTTTTACTATTAGATCTTTCGGCAGCCTTTGACCTGTTGAACCATCAAATTCTCTGTCGGCACCTTAAATTAGCTGCCCACTTTTCGGACAATGCCACCACTTGGATTAGATCCTTCATGGCCAACAGATCTACGAGGGTCTTCTCCCGCTCCGCTGCTGCCGAACCATCTCCAGGAACATGTGGGGTCCTCCAAGGATCTTGCGTTTCACCCACTTTACGTGTTCACGAAACTGCTCTTCGATATTCTTGACACTAACTACACAGATGACACCCAGATACTCATCCCTATTACTGGAGACACCTAGCTGATACCAAAGTTTTAAACAAGGTTTATCTAGTCATCCAGGCGTGGATGGCACAGCATGAGCTCTGTCTAAATGATAAGACAGAGCTTCTCATCCTGGGCTCTCATCGCAGACTCGGCAAACTAGACCCTATTTTCAAATCCTTTATCGATGGCAACACTTAAGTCTCTAACGATGGCAAACTTTAGGCATCTAATCTCGATTCCACCCAATCTCTTTCTAGACAAACTAATGCCATCATCTCAGCAGCTACCTACACGTGCAACCTTATCACAGCATGCCGTCCTTTCCTGTCCTCCAGTTGCACCATCCCTGCCAGAACCCTTGTCCTGTCCAAATTGGACTATTGCAATGCTGTATTTAGGAACGAGTCAACGTAATCTCAATAAGCTACAGGTCATCCAAAATAATGCCATTAGGGCTGCATTAAACATTCCTAGGAACCAGCATATATCGGACACTAGACATAGCCTACATTGGCTTCCTCTAACATTGTTTCCCTCAAAACCATGGCCCTCACGCATAAATGTCTGGCCAATCATGCTCCAGCTATATAGCCAACCGTTTTACCTCACACACCACCAGTCGCCCTCAGAGCAGCCCAAGCGCACTGCCTCTCTATACCTAGGTTTAAACTTCCGACAGTGGGTGCTGCCAATTTCCCTGTCATGGCTGCCAAACTTTGGAACTCGACCCCCCCCCCCCCACCACCCCCACTTGGAGCTGAACTTCCTTCCACGCCTTCAAGAGTAAAGCCAAGCTGTGGCTCCTGGCCCAAGACGCCCTCAACCACGGCCCACCCTTCCAACGGTAAACTCTTCTTCTGTGATCCTCCTTACTTACCCTGCACTCTTGTAAATAGTGTATAGTATTCTGTAAGCATAATGTATTGTATATTCTGTAATTATTGCTCTATTTTACCTATGTCGTACTGTATATTCTGTAACTTGCAAAATGGAGGTGAAAACTAACAAACCACAATTGGAAATTATTAACATTTATTGGAACCCTGCCACCTCCACACTTCAGCATTTTCTTGCGGAACTGGATGCCATATTAACTAAGGTGAAGACCAAACGGGGGGGGGGGGGAATATACATTCTCTTAGCAGGGGACTTTAATACAGACTGCTCCAGTAATCTTTGTGGTAAGCTTTCACAAAAGAAGTAAACTCTCAAGAGGAAAACTGATTAGACTTCCTGGCCTCATGGGATTTAGAGAGCATACAGGGGAAGCCTAGGGAAGGTGGAAACATCGAGACCACTTGGCGCCGAGGGAATTCAGCATCTACCTTGGACTTTCTTTGTTTCATCCGAATTGTCTTGCCTCCAATCAAGTTTGTCAATAAACCATGAAGGTGGGAGTGATCATTCTAGGTTGGAATTTGCCTTTCAAGATCTACAAAACTCTAGAAGCATGAAATTGGGGCAAGAAGTGGAAGGCTGCAAGGAAAAGCTGAGTGTCAAAGGTATAAGCAAGGAGGGAAAACCCTAAACAAAAAACTGGGAGAAATCTCGAACTTAGCATGGAAGGAGGAACTCCACCCAGAGAAAATCGGGAAATGTATCTGGTTTATTCATCCACCAAGCAAGATTGGGCCAGTCCCGAAGCAAGACCATCTCCATATCTTCAACAAAGAAACCCAACAGAAAAAAAGACAACATATGCGCAATTTTAAAAAAATCAGTTAAGTCCATCCTTTTCTATGAGCTAAAAAAAGCAAAACAAGCTTACAGAAATTGGTCAAGAAACCAGAGGTTCCAAAGAATGCAAGAAGATGGTGAACAAATGTTGCGTCTGTTAAATGCTAATAACTCTAGGAACTTCTGGGTGGTGGTGGGTCATTTAGAAACAGGTTTTAACAGCTCTCTGTGTAATTTAGTCACAGAAGAAAAGTGGGTGGAATATCTTTCTGAAAATTTTAAATCTCGAGGGTCCCCTCAATTTTGTTGTACTATGGATCCCCCTTGGTCTCCGTTTTGATGAAAGTGACATCTTTGAACTAATAACCAAGTCCTCCCGGTGTAAAGCCGCAGGGCCAAACGGGCTAACCTACCAGGTTCTGGGAAATAACCCAAAATTATGGGCAGAGATTTTAAATCGTATTTCAAGAAATACTGAAGACCCGCACTTTCCCACCTTCGTAGAAGAATGCACTTGTCATTCCATTTTTCAAAGGGGGCGATCAGCTTAGTCCAGAAAACGATCATCCCATCACCCTCCTTGATATTGACAGCAAACTCTTTATGCAGCTCTACTCTTGAGAGAGCTCACATACTGGGTGGAGTCAAGGCTGATCCTTTCATGCCATCAAACAGGATTCAGGAAGGGATTGTCCACCAGTTTAAATGGCTTAATCCTAAACTTGGTGAGTGAAAAGATTAAGGGGAAATCGGACCTACCTCTCTATGGGGCTTGGGTAGACTTATCCAAGGCGTTTGATCATGTGGACAGATCTTTGCTTTGGAGAACTATATAGCTGGGTATTCCGCATCCCCTTTTAGCAATGTTAATTGAGCTGCATAGAAATACAACCTTAAGAGTGCGGCTGGATGAAAAAGGTAATCTTTCTGATCTAATCCAGGTCCTTAGAGGGGTTAGACAAGGTTGTATGGGTGCTCCGCTGTTTAACCTTTTTCTCTAAGATTTGGGAAACTTTGTCCTCTGCAGCGTTGGCCAGTCCAGCGATAAATGGAAGAAGGCTGCACTGGTTGGCCTACGCTAATGACATTGTATTATTGGTTAGGTCTGCAGTGGGCCTTCAACGCCTCCTGGACAAGCTTGGGGAGTACGCCAGTCTCAATGGGATTACAATTAACTCAAAATCCTGATCTTCAAACACCCAAAGACGAAAATCGGCTGTGGAAATTGGTTTTTGGACAGGAAGGCTATCCCCCGCGTGGAAGAACTGACTTACCGGGGTTATAAGATCTATGCGTGCCCTGCAAACAACGAAGTAAACACAGCTATGTTGGAGACTGTCGCTCAAATGAAAAAGCTGAATGCAAAATACTGCACATTTTCAATTTCACCTTTAATCAAGTTAAATGTGGCCAAAGCAGTCCCAGTTCTATTATACGGCTTAGAAGCAAAACCACTCTTATGGCACACAAATTGGAACAGATTTGAGGGTTCACGTTAGAAAAAAAACCTTGGCTCTGCCAATCTGTACCTCAATTGAGAGCCTGCGCTTTGAACTGGGCTTAGTCTCATTAGGGTGTCGTGCAGACTGGAAATTAATTTCATTGTTTCATGAAATTATCATTGGCAAGAAAGATTCCCTTTTCCACGAGGTAAATGAGCGCCTCAAAAACTCAAGATCCCAGGTCCTTTGTGGCTTGGAGAAGAGAATAAAAGGAATATTAAACAGGCTTGAGCTGAGTTTGGAAATGGTTGTCAAATCCTGGTAAAGTGAAAAAATCACTAGAAACATGGGACTGGATAGACACAATTGCCAGTGTAAGATCTATCAATCCTGCGAACCTTTTGTTGAAGGTGGAAAAAAAGGTGGGCTCTCTCCCTCTATCTTCGAAAGTTCCCAGATAAATCAGCAAGAAGCAACTTTCTGAGGCTCAGATTAAATGTGGCACGTACTGGGTAAAATACTGGCAAAAAGAAACCAGGCAAGAAAACTCTGAACAATGAGTAAACAATAAAACATTTATTAATTGGGTTGCGAAGGCACCTGGAAAACAAGATTGTTGCTTTTCTGAAGATTTGTGTTCAAGGAGGCAAGGAGGAGAGTCTTATCTCAGTTTTTTTGGGACAGATTGATTGCTGGACAAGAGATTGTTAACAACTATAGTACAAGTCTTAAAAATAAGTTCTGTCATAACCTAAAAGGTCAATAGTACCTTAAAGACTGTTTTAGACCCCTGTTCCCTGTGGTAATTCTTGGTTTTCTTATTTTTTCTTTTTGTTTTGATGTCTTGTTTTTATGTTTTAATGTAGCTACCTTTTCATATTTCTATTTTTGTAAAGGTTTTCTTTAATAAACCAAAACAAATAAAGTATATTCTGTAACTATTGTGTCCATCATAGTTATACTTGTGTTCCTTAGTTACTGTTGTAATCATGTGCGCTATAACAAATAGTGAAATGTGTGAAAATTGTGTTTTTCTTTAGCCAAATTTTGGACTATGCCGGGGGTTGTGGGTAACAAATTATGGGCCGATTTGCTCAAGTCAGAGGGTGTCCTCTTTTTCAGAAATGCATGGGTTCCCTGTTTTCCTTGACAGCTTGGACCCCCTAGGCCCAAATCTGTAGGTTGTCCGCATGAGCAAAAATCCTGAAAATCTGCTGTGCTGAAAGGCTTGGGTTTACCAATTTGTTTTTCCTACAAAGCAGCCAACTTCCTCTATTTAGTGCCAACATGACTTCCCCACTACGCGTTCCCACCCATACAACACACAGCCAGAGTCCCTCCCACCACAGTAACCATCCTCCCCCCTACATTACAGTGCATATAACTACTTGCATAAGTGAGCGGAAGCTTTCGAATGGCAACAACTGCAAAGGAAACAAGAATTTCAATCTGTACTCACCACCAATACTACATGCAAACTTTGAGGCTATCTGGAAACTTTTCGATTCTTTCTACCAGATACATGGCACATACCAGTCATCTACCACCATGGAAGGGTCAACTGCACACGGATGGGGGAAAAAGACCAATGGACTTATGGAAACTCGCACCACTACGTAAACATTGTGCAGATGGCATATTGATAAACTGCACTCCCAGGGGAACAGCACTGTTCAGCTTGTCTGGGGGCAATTTGTGGGCTGCCCCTGGGCACCACAATACATCCCCCAAGCACCCACTCCCACTGAAACTCCTGCCCCAGTTCCCACTCACACCTCTAGCAATCCCCACCCCCCCTGCGTAATATACAATGTTGAAATAACCCAAATTCCATACTTGCATCACAAAGGAGAAGCTTGAACTGTACAAGACCTGTAAAGGGAAAAAGAAACATATAAATTAACTGTCAGCCCAGCCAAAAACCAACCCACCCAGACAGGCCCCCAATGGCTGGGGCAGTAGGTTTTGGGCACCGTGGGGGCAGATTGGCACACTAATGTGCCCATCTGTGCCAAGGGAAGTTGGGTAAACAAAAGAAAACAATGAAAATGTTGGGATGAATTTTAGGGGGGCTGAGGGGCACCAATCTGCCCCATGGGGGCCCTAACCTGCAGGCCCCATCCTTTGGAGGGCCTGCCCGCACTTTCCTGGTGCCCTACCAAAATGAATGGGGGGAGGGGCACCTCATATACTCCTTCATGGGGGCAGAAATCTGCCCCCAGGGAGGGCTACAAGGGTGCCCCCTTTCCAGTTGGGGTGGGGGGGGGGAGAAGAGGGCCACCTCCCTTTCATGTAAAAAAAAAAAAATACCCTGGTAGCCCCCCACCCTCATCTCCATTTGCTTTTTTTTGTTTTTGTATCCCCTTCCCTGGGGGCAGATGATCACCCATCTGCCCCAGGGGTCGCCATAGTTGTGGGCCCATGCTTTGGGGCCTACGGGGGTAGTGTGGGGGGGCTGCTTACCTAGTAAGCAGCCCCTCCTCCCCAGCATCACAAACAGATCCTGATGGTCTAGTGGCATTGCTAACCACGCATTGAGCGCTCTGCGCCCGATCCGCGACCAGCATTGCTTTCACAAAAGGTGTCGTTGGAAAGGGGAGAATCTCCCCTTTCCAGTGACAGCTCCCTCGATCTCCAGCTGGAAATATTGCCAGAGATGGAGAGGGAGCAGGGTGCTTACCTTCTCTCCACCGCAGTGAAAATACTTTGTTGCATGGCCGACATGAAACTGAAGGTAATCCAACCCCCTCACTTTTGGCACTTAGGAGGTTAAACACGCCATAATCACTGTTTCAAATCTTTATAAATCCATGTGCTCATTGCCACAAATGACTGTAAATACTTACACACTAGCTAACATCTTGTAACATCTTCAATAGGTTGCAGTCAAACCTCAATTATAAACCTACCAGGCAGGTAGAGGGTTTATCTAACCCACCTAAATTGGGTCTTGTGGGTGAACAAACCGATGCATCAGTGACTGTGCGGTGACCAGTGCCATCATTATATTGGGTACATTTTTCTTTGGTTAACGCACATTGCATTATCTAAATTGAGTATGTTTCATTCAAGAGGCACATACCGGATTGCTTAGGGATAAGCAATCCTTATATTGGGTAAATGGTCAGTGGTCCAATATTCCATTTATTCTCTGTACACATACATTGCTACAAAATGTTATTCCAGTAGCTCAATAGTGACACAAAATAAACTTAATTGTAACTTGGTCAACACAACTATTAGTCCAGTACTAGTTAGAGGAAAACCCCCATCTCATGGTCAGAGTTCAACACGCACTGTTCTATGCTTGCAGATTAGCCTGGCCGATCTGCGAAGCTCTTTTTGTCTATCACCACCTCTTGGGTGGTTTGCTACAGACCTTAGGCCAACAAACCTAATGCCATCCTTATCCATTTGGTGATGTAGCTTCCAATGCACTGCTAGGGGTAACCTATTCTCTTTCTGCAGTGTATTAATATGTTCTGAATCCAAGTTCATGGATGGTACTACCTATGTAGAGCATTCCACACAGGCAATCACTGCATACAGCACGAACTTGGTCTTGCAATTAATGAATTCAGAACTCGTAATTCCTCAATGTTAATCTTCAGTTTTACATTCAAGTGTGTATCGACATGCTACATGGTCCACATTTGTAAAAACCATTCAATCCTTGGTTCAACCATGTACCAATTTTGGTTATCGGTTGCATAAACTAAGGACAGAGTTGCAACGTCTGTGCTCTACTGTATACTATCAAACAAGGATTTCACAGAGTTAATATAAGTTTTATATTAGATGTGAGTTGAGACAATAGGGATTCTAACACCGTTTGGATCAACCACTCAAGAAGGCTGGCTGTGGGAGTAGGTTTACACGCATATTTGTTGCCTTATATCTCAGACATATTGATTTAGGAATTGCTTTTTTAGAGGTTATATCAATGTAATTTAGGGCATCAGTGGACACATTGATTCACAGTGGTTGTGTAGTGCTGAGTGCCATTTAATAGAATGTCCTTTCGACCACACAGTTGTCACAATATACTGAATTTGTGAGAATTGTGATGCAATATAAATGATTGTACTTTTCTGTTCCTTTTCTTTTTCTCCTTACTAATTTGCCCCCCGCCCCCTTGTTTGTAACACGTCACTGAACCACTGGATGGTTGGTAATATTTTTACTTCTATAATCTGTAATATTCATGTGATGTTTGTCTTAATTATTTATAATTGGATATTATCTAATGGTATGTACCAGCCCTGACTAAGACCTGAATTTGAGGAGGTTGAAACACGTGTTGGCGAGACAAGCACATTATGAAAAGATTATACTGTATTAAAAATCAAGACTGATAAACTAAGACTTTACTTTTTATATTTGTTCCAGAATTTGAGTGGTAGGCGCAGTGGATAGACCCTCAATCCTCTAAAGTTTTTTTGCAAGGCCCAATGGAATTTTGAGCCTTTGGGGTTTTGTCGGTGCAGATATACCACACCCATTTGAAGGGATAGTACCCTGATTATAATAGTGTTGAATCTATCAATTAGCATCTTGCGCAGAAGAGTAAGAATCCAACGTTCTTTTCTATGTACAGGAGAAATTATAGCTTTCATTGCAATTGTTCCTCTTCTGTTTGCAAAGCAGCTCCTGGAGTTCTGTTCACTTTCACTAAACATTACTGCCTACGTACACAAGACTGATTCTCAGGTGGGTCAGGCTTAGCTGCCATTCCTTCAAACATCCCACCACTATCTCTTGGTACTGTTCGCTAATCTATGCTCAGCATGTAATTCTAAGCAGATGCACGAGCATCAGAAGACCTACATCACTATTGGCTTATTTCAGGTGCTTGTATCTGCTTAGATTAACATGCGCCTCCTCTCTTGGAGTTGAAGGAACATGGACATCTTGCTCCTTTTCTTCTGTACTCACGCATTCTCTTCGGGCTATTGTGTGGCAAAATAAAAACAAACCGGGGACCTCAACGTGTGAGGGATGGTCAGGGTTCCCCACCATTCACCTAGGACAGAATCAGGCGGTCTAAGGCTGGGGCTGGAAGGAAGTAGTGAGTTTTTCATTTTAGTTTGGGAATTGCAGGGTGGTGTACAGAATTTTTCCCTTAAATTTTGAAAGTGAGCGTCCCCTAAAAAGGCATTTAAAACTCCACAATGAGTCGATGGACACTCCCCAGGTGGGAATGAGACCAAGTGCAGGTGAAGTAAAAAATTAAAAGTTGATCTAAATCAATAGAGGGCAAGCGGAGAACTCTGCCAAACATCGGCAAACATTCACATTTATTACAAAGTTCCATCATAGATGACGTAAGCTATAGGGGGCACATAAATTGTGGGGATTGGGTGGTGAAGACTAGACACTATGTAATCCTTGAGCCCGGTGCTCCAGGATTGGCGGGGGTCCACGTGGTGCCTGTGTGATGCTTGCAGGTCAGCTGGGCTCATCGGGGAGGTGCTCTGGTCCGATGATGGCTGATGCATCTAGACTATTCTAACATTTGCCCTTGCGGCCACACATACTCATTGAGTGTTAATTGTAAATCACTACGCCCAGTAAATCCTACAAATCGTATTCTAACATCACAAGAACAAATGACACGTAACTTGAAGGCGAGAATTTCATCATTTTGGAGACAAATTAGTATGCATGGGGTGAGCAATAGGTGAGCAGCTTTAATGGGTTTGGGTCACTTGTAAGGGGGCACATTCCAGGAATACATCTGTTACTTTCCTTACGTTAGATAAGACATCTTTATAGTATGTTAGTATAAGCGTGAATATATGGCCATCATCGTCGGTCGAGGGTGGGGTGAACTGGACTGCTTTCCAGTCAGAGGGCACATGTTATACATCAGAGAGGCGGTGGGATGAGCAGGGCCTGGGGGCCCAGGAGGGCGAATACCTAGTGCTGACTCCAGAGGGGAGGTGAGAGGTTACAATCATAGCATCGCTAGTAGGCCCAAAGCTTCACATCTCAGCCTGGCCAGAGGGGTAGAAGGGTGGGGGGCTGGTATGCTGCGCTGCTACAGATGGGAGAAGAGGCCCTATATTGCTGGCCGTGCCTTGTTTAGTTGGGCAGGGAACACGCGCACACATGGAGCATATGAATGAGGTAGGAACAGGTTAGTTTTTGTGTAAATACAACAGGGTGTTCAATGCACCACTTATAACATGGGTTACATGATTCAATTCTCAGCAAATATATACATGTACACGATTGAGAAAAGTACTCTATATATACTGTACCACATACCATAAAAAGGTCCTACATTTGGCCATACTGATGGGTCATGCAGAAAATTATATATGTTTAGAAAATCATTGAGTACATATTGGTGTTAAACATTGCCTTGTGCAGTCTACAGCAACCAGTGCGATTTGATCAAGGGCGAGGATCTTAAAGATACAAGTCATGGCGTCTGTATGCAGATGGGGGGATAAGTGAGGGTCTCCTTGTTTCATTATTTGCAATTAATCTAGTGGTGTATAACAGAACTGAATTTATAGTTTAAGAGGGATTATCTGTGAGAGTGAAACAGGGTGGCACATGGGTTTGGCATGTGTCTGGCACCTCAAACGGGGAACAGGGTTGGGGGGTTATCCTCTGCATATATCAAAAATGTGGGGTCTGCAAGGGGACATGACAGGTTTTATGGAGTTAGCTTGTTTTTCTCAAACCCCAGCTTGAGCCCGGTCATCTGCAGGTCAATGATGGACTGCGAAAGGTGAAAGTGTTTGTCATTTAACTTGCTCGCACCTAATCTCCCGTGAGAACGAGCCTGCAGCAGGGCCGCCGAGGGGAGGAGGGCGAGGGAAGCGCTGGGCTTGTGTGCGCAGTCATGAGGGGAGAGCTGAAGCCCTGCAGACTGCTTGTGCCATTGAGGCCTAAATTGTCATGTTCAAAATGGAATCTGAGTGTACCACAAAATGGAGTCTGGTACCATCCTACTAGATGAGCATTGTAGCCACATGTGTTGGCCCGCAGTCATCCTGCATCCCTGGCCACAGGCGCATGGGTGGCTGCTGGACGAGCCATAGTCTGAATGCTTGATGAGATGGAATGGATGGGAGGGGGGGGGGAGGGCAGTGAAGACCTTTTTACTCATATACACTTTGCAGGAAGCTAGTGTTACCCAAGGCAAGATGAGACTGAGAATCGGCATTATTTGGCCTTTGGGAATTGTGAGGTAGCTTGTAATCTTATCAGATTCTAAACTGCCCTTCATTCAACCTTGCTCCAAAGCATGTCAAAGCAGTTTGAGCTCCTGATAAAATTACTATAGAAAGCAACATTAAGAGTTATTTCAGTCATCAACCAGTGGTCAGAATTTGAGCTTAGAGACATACCAAGGAACTTCGCTTCAAGAAAAACGTCTGTTGTGAGCAAAGCAGAGGACGAAAGTCAAGCCAGCAGCTGTCATGACCAATCTTCAATTCGACAGAGGAGCTACTGAGCCTCACAGACCCACCAAGGTGTAGCGCACTCAACTAACTAAATTTCCAGCTGAGCTTGTGACACCCTAGGGGGAAAGGGGAAGTTGATCAAATAAAAATCTCAGACACAGGATCGAGATTCATACAACATTAAACTTCTCATCCTGAAGTATTTTCCCAAAACACAATTGATCAGTTACCTGAAATATCCTCTGCAACTGCTTAGGGGATTTATGTTCTTGTATTATCTTGTCTTGCTCATGACACTTCAAATGTTCAGTTTAATCTAAAGTAAATGTGTGTAGAAACTATTAGATCTAATTTTGCCTAACTACTCATAATTAAAGTGTGTACCCTTTTATTCCCAGCAAGTCATTGTTCTGGTCAGCAGATGAAACACTTGGATTATTTTGAACTGTTGCTGAAAGAAAGAGTTAAGTATGTGCCCAAACTGAAGGTTTCTGCTTGCACTGAAAAAATAGTGTTCAATGAGGACTGTGGCAAACTACCCTTTTAAACACATCTGCCACTTAATAAGAGATCCTTATAAATGCCCACAAAGGATTAACCGGCACTGGAATTAGTGTCCATACATGTCGGTAGCAGAAGAACATTGGATTCTCAGCTCAGTCACTGAAATAGACTTAACCTTATTTTAGCACACACTGAGTTAAGTGGGCACTAGAAAATGTCCTCACTTCTGCGTGTAAACTGGGCTTCAATAAAGTTGTCTGTTGAAGAAAAGAAAACTCTCTGCAGTTTCACTCAGTGGCCATGCATAACATGCCTTTCTAAATAAGGAAACTGTTGCTGTTTTATAATGTAACTGCTTTTGACAGCAGTAATCCTGTAACCGCGTCTTTAAAAAGTGAGTTATATATTACAAAAGCAAAAGGTATTGTCAATTTCACTTCATAGTCGCTGTGCTAGCCGGAACCAAAAAATAATGGATCATAACACTGACAGAAAAAATAAAAGCGCAATGCTTACCTTGTTGAAGGAAGGAAACCCGGGAGGAATTTCCACCCTCACGTCAGAAACCACAAAGCAATTGAAGTATCCGTGGCCCGGAATCCTCACCTCCGTTGGGTTATGAAGAAAGCAACGCAGCAGCTGAATTTCCTCATGAAACGGGAGCAACGAAAAAAGAACTAGCAAAGAAAGTTTCCATGCAATCCTCTCAATAAAAACACGCGCACAAGAAAGTCAAAACATGAACCCCTTAGGAACCAGAATTTCCAATTAGTCTTTATCAAGGCAAACGGAAAGTTTAACAAATGTGGAAGAGCTGAATTTGTAAGTCAGACAAAATGTACTTGGCTCTGAAGAGGAAGTTCTTGAAATATGATTTAATCTTATTTTCTTTAATGAAGTCTTTTCTTCATAGGATGAAACTTGTCTTTTCAGGTTTCTTCAAGATACTGATGGTTTCACTAGAAAACCTAGGCCCAAAACTCAGGGGCAAACAAACATGACCTGCATTCTTGAAATCTAAAATGAAAGGCAGTTCAGAATGTTTAGCCCAGTCCTTTGTTCTCCCATCCACCAATCACGACTCCTGTTCCTTTCCTCCATCTTGGCTTGGGCTCCCACCAGCATTCTGAAAACTAAAGTTAAGGCCCAAACCAACTACTAGGAAACTTCACTGATTGGCAAATAATAAAATATGTTGGTAATCTCCCCAGAGGCCTGAATTATGTTGGTTATTTAGACGGGGACCTGACGGCAGCAGCAACACTAAGTGCGAAGTGTATTTTTTCCAAAGGTTAAGTTTGTAAAGTGAAACTAATGTTATTGTATAATCTACTGTTAAAGTGGCAGATAAAAACTTGAGCGTTGGAAAGATCGTTTTTTCTGTAATTAGTTGGCAAGAGAAGTTGACCGGAGCATTGTTTGAAGTCAGACAAGGAATATGTAAGGGCGCATTTAAAGATTTCATAAGTAGAGACTCTAAGATATTAATACCCTATAGGCACATCGTACAAGACTGATGGCTAAAGCCTGTAGCACAAGTAACCGTACCAACCAACGTGCAGGAGCCGGCGTTGTATTTAAATAGGTGTGAAACTTGCACGTTCTTCGTGAAGCCCTTTTTCGATTCAATGACCTTACCAGTGTCAATTACGAGACGCACGTCGTACGCAGATGTTGCATTCTGAAGAGAAAAGACATTGTTTACCATGACCCATGCTGCTAAGCAGCGCATGAGCCCAAAGGATATTACTGTTTTTAAAAAGCTTTTTTTCGGCGTAGTTCAGACTCGAAAGACATCAAGAGAAGGCGCAGATCACAAGCTGAAGAGTTCAAAAGTGAGTTAGTTGGAGAAAGACTAACAATTATACCTACTTAAAAAAGTTAGTTTTTTTTTAGTTATAATGTTCACGGGAAAGCTAAAAGATGAGAAGGTATTCGAAGGCAAGGTTTCTGGTTTGAAGACTTTAGAGTAATTAAAGCAAGAAGTTGAGAGGAGCGTTGTTCAAAGATGTTGGCAGAAACCGTTAAATTCTAAAAGTGCATTTCAGCAATAAAGCAAAGTCTACTGGTACTGAAAGGGTTTTCAAAGTCAATTCAAGCTGTAGTTAGTAAGGTAGTGGTGACACAATTGTTAATGATTCTGTGTTCATTTTCTAGGTCAGCAATAGCCCATTCAAAGATTATTCTAGGAGACTAGAACGATTTGAGGCGAACAGTTATTTTATCCACTTCCCTTTTCCCCTTGGGTTTGCCAGCTCAGCAATTGTTCTTTAGTCATTGTTTGGCGCGCAGGCTTAGGGGGTGGTTTGGTGGACTAGTCTACACTACTTGTAGCACTCTAGCGGTCTGTGGAGGACTCATTAGGGTATAGTATACATACATCAACTGATTATCTACACATATAGGCAGACTGTCCCGTCTAGAAGAACACCCTGTCCCTCAATGTTGTTGCTCACCCTAGAAATCGGGTGTTGCACCGCCTATCTAATGGGGATAGGGTAGAGAGAGACTCCCTATTATGAAATGTTTCACTAAAAAGCCAGATATTAGTCACACAAAATGTATATATTTTAGGCATTCTACATTAGATAATGTCTAATTCGAAGGGATTGTGTCCTCCGACGTATTCCTTATCTTTGATAATACGTTTCCAGCTTGCTGGCCTCGGAAATGTTTTCTGTAGAGGGCGCTGCGCGTCGACGTCCGCCGAGTCGATGTCCCTCGACGGCCACCGTACCGGCGCTGACGTTACCATGCCCATAAATAGCCACGCGCTGCGTCCGTTGCTCAGTTCCATTTTTCCGCGCTTCGTGGGGCCTCGGAACGTCGTTGTTCAGTCAGGATAACCCTCTATCTACTCGAATAAATACCAACTCGTTCTCGATGGCATCTTCATCTGAACCAACAACGCTGCGATCCGGCTTCAAGAAATGTCTAACGGATCCACACAGGATCTGCTTGGGAGCTGAGCACCATTGTTTGGAGTGTGAGGACTGCATGTCCATGACGGCGAAAGCCTTGAAGGAGTGCAAGGGGAAGCTCGAGAGAGGTAAGTCAGTCAAAACCTCCTCGAAGGTTTCTTCGGCTGAGTCAAGGCATTCGTCTCCTCACCGCCAAACATTCCCATTCTAGATCTCGAAGTAGCTCCCATCATTCGTCGAGATCAAGACACTCAAAAAAGAGACGCCGAAGATCCCCTTCCTCTTCTGTTTCCCCAGAAAGGGTCTCCTGTCCCACAAAACACTGCTCTCAGGCTGAGTGGGAGGAATTCAGAAAGAAAATGTTAAGCGTCTTCGAGAAAGCGCCCTCGACCCCCTCTAAGACAGCTGAGGGTGATACCCTGGCTGAAAAACCCAAAAAATCAAAAAGCCGCGAGTCGCTGCACCCGGTGAAACATTCCACCAGAGAGCGCCACAAGCCATCGGGTAAGAAGGCACCATCTTCGACGCATGGATTGGCGCCATCAACGCCATTGTCGAAGGGTTCTTCGACGCGTCGATCGGTTGATCCAAGGGCCTCCGGCTCGACCGTCGTCGACATCCTTGAGTAGGATCCCTTCTTCGAGACCTCTTCGAGTCTTCTCGACGCAGTTTTCGGCGCCTTCGAAGCCGGTCACATCGGCGTCGACTGTGATGCTGGAAATGCGTCGGAGGGACAGGGCCTCCGTATCCTTGTCCTTTACTGCTTTTCATCGTGTGTTCTATCGTGTTTTCCGCGCAGGAGTTCATGTGGGACTCCTGGCGGTGCAGCTCTTTTGGTTTGGTGAACGGACCCGTGGGATACCCTTATGGCACCCATGGGTGGGGGTACAACCCTGTGCCCCTAGTGTATGTTTTTGGGCACCTGTGGGTGGCCCACAGAGCAGGGTATGGGCTGGTGGCAGCTCCATGCTGAATTTGACAGGTGCGCGGAGTATCCTCCATTTTGGGATACACCGGCCCTGCCATTGGGATCAGTTGATTCCTGATGGAAAACAAGATGGCCCCTGTGGCCTCTTGCTTTCTATTACCCATTACCTTTTTTCCCAAAGTCCTGGGAAGCCCTGACTCTGTCCCTTCCCCCCTGACTGGCTGTTGGATGGAGGTGCTATATATGGTGTTGTTGTGAAGGCTCAGACTATCTGGAGCCTTCTCAGTGATGTATGTTGTGGGTACCTCCTGTGGGTGGGACCTGGGTGAATAGTGTGTGACGAATATGCATTCTGTGTTGTGGGTGTCTAGTATCTGGTGGTTGAGACAATGACTGAGACAACCCTGCCTGAAACCGCTATGAATGCAGCTGGGAGTGTTGAATGGCTCGGTACCTGTCCCAATACACAACTTGTGAGTGTCTGGAGAGAAGTGAATGGCCTGAATACCTTTTGTGCCTGATTGCCTGCCTGCATGAATGCCCGTAGTCGTGATTGGATGCTTGAGTGTGACCCAGCGGACTGAATGGGAGATCAGTATTTCTGGGGACCTCACTGCTAGGAATCGTGTTCAGAAGCTGAAGTCCACTTCGACGAGTAACTGGATTAACTGACGCTTGACCTTGAAGCCCTGCTGGACGAGAAGAATTGCTGTTGCTCTCCTTCACAATCTGAAAGCTGCTGTGCCTCCAAGGACTGACCCAGAGAGGACCTGGTAAGGCGCCCTCTTCCCGAGCTATGAGGGACCATCGTGCACAGCTGATCTTTGCCAACGCTCCCTGGTAGACAGACCTTTGACAGGCTGCCGATACGGGGACTGCTGCGGAACTCCAAGGAGAAGCACCTGGACTGTTGTCCGCCACTGTCGACGACCGCCGTCGCCGACCGGAGCTGCCGTGCTCCCGTTTGCCTAAGAACTTCCATTGATCATCGGACGCTCTCGTCTGCATCGTCGCCCGCTTGTCTCCCGCTGGAGAAGGCCTGACCGTCGACACGCCGAGGAGCATCCACCGGTGGGTTTCCCGCCACCTACAGACCGCAGAGACACCGACGACCCGACGCCCTCGCTGGGCCACAGTTCTTCATCTCTTTGCGGTCCAGAACTATCGTCACCGAGGTGCCCCGCACGCCTCTTCCTTGCAGGACGCCAATGCTCTATCGTCGACTAGCACCGCTAGGAACGAAGCTGTCGCTTCCTTGCCGTAGTTCACCCTGTTCACCGTCGGACGTTCGACCCGCGACTCCTGCCTTAAAGGGAGGGCACTCAAGAAGGGCCGTCGATTCCCAGACATCGAACGCCAAGTTCCCCGACACCTCTCGACGATCCGTGGCTCCCGCCTGAAAGGGAGGCACTCAAGAAGGATCGGTCGACGCATCGTCGGAGAACTCTACTCCACCAGGTACATTGGGGGGTGGGGGGGGTAAAACCTTAATAGGAAGAAGTAAGACTATCGGACAATATATGGACTGAGCTTGTGCTATATATCTTTATTTACAGGTTGCCCAGGTTGGGGGGGGGGGATCTCCACACAGAACTGTGCCTAGTGGTAGGGGTCCGCATTCTGCCTATTGTTTCAACCACCTTACATTCCTGCCTATCTCTATTGCTGGTTTACTCGTTATTGATCTGTGACATTTTAACCGTACAGTTGATGCACTTTAATGAGATTTGATAACATTAAGTGGTACCACTCTAGACGTGTATATATTTATCATTATTGACTTCCAAGTACAAAGTGCGTTATTGTGATCGTGTACATACCTTTGAATATTAATTATATAAAGACTGTTTTCAGTAATAGTGTGTGGACATTCCTTTGTGGGGGTTCGGGGACTACACTGTACTTAAGAACCAGCCCATCACCTCCTGAGAAGCTAGGCCTTGATTGCTTGTCCATTGCTACCGTAATAGAGAAACTTGGCTGGGGTCTGCTGTGCCTCTCCTCTAGCATATAGAGAGCGGAAGTACAGACACCCCCTACCAGTCTTTACAACGACATCGACGTTTTCTCGCCCAATAATGACGAGTTTGGCTCTTTCTGCCTTAGAGATTGGTTTTACACCATTTCAGAGGTCAGAGTACCCTGGACTATCTTCAATTTATGAAGAGGGGGAAGATTCTGACCAGGAAACATTTGGGTTGCAGAGGACCACACTGCCTATTTCAGAGGATTTCACCTCTGAGGAAAGAAGATTGAAGGACCTACAGGAGTCACTATATGAGGCAAGTGGGCTGGACACTTCCCCAGAAGTGGAATTTGTTAAACTAGACCCAGGGGAACATGCCGAAACACCCTATGGAACCCTTATGGCAAGATTTATTGAATTTATGGGTTGGTCTGCGTCTTCGCCTGTTTTTCAACAGGATGACCTGACGGACATATTAGACAAAGGTCCAAAGGAGGACCCTGTGGTCCCCTTCCATGCAGCCTTAGAAAGGAAAATTACATCTAATTGGGAATCTCCTGAAGTTATCCTTGCGGTCAATGAAAGATTGTCAGCCAAGTATAGGGTAGCGGCTGCTGACCCTGAATACTTATCAAAACACCTGACTCCAGAGAGCCTGGTGGTCCAAGCGGCAACTTCATCTAGCAGTAGGACCGCTTACCCTACTGTCCCACAGGATAGAGATGACGAGGTATGATTCTATGGTGAAGAAAGTCTTCTCTGCTTGTAGTATGGCGTTGAAGTCCATCAACGCCACCTGTACGCTCGCCAGGTTCATTCACACACTGTGGGAGTGTGCTTAATCAGCGGCTGACTGCATACCCGAAGGAGAGGAAAAGGAAGCCTTCCTTAACATTATTAAAGATGGCAAAGATGCCATGTGCGAATCACTTCAAACTGGTATGGATTCTGCCGACAGTATCAGCAGGGTCATGGCGGCAAGTACAGCAATCCGCAGGCATGCGTGGTTGCGAAAGTCTGGCTTTGCTCCAGATGTACAGGCCAGACTTTTGAATATGCCCTTTGACGGCTCTTCGTTATTTGGAAAGAAGGCTGATGACAGTCTGGAAAAGTTGCAGACATCTAAAGCAGCGGTACTAGTTAGGAGCTGCAATCCGCCAAACTCCTTTTCGCCCCTCGGGAACCTCTGGAAGAGGAAAGTCCTTTCGCTATTATTCCGCATTCGGGAAAGGCAGAGGACAGCCGGCTCAAAGAGGCCAAAGAAGACCTACCCGAGGTGGACGGGTCAAAAGTACTAAAGCCACAGCAGCAGGTGCCTCTTTACTCTCGGCATCTGCATCAGTTGCCCCCAAACCACTCTGAGGCCTCTCCACACAACACCTGTAGGGGGCATGTTAACTCACCAACTGACGGAATGGCAGGCTATAACGTCAGATGCTTGGGCATTGGAGACAGTTGCCCAGGGTTACTGCCTACCCTTTCTACACATCCCTCAGTCATCCACCGGGGCACAGCTCTCTAAAAGTTCCAGATCCGCTCCTCTTGCAGGCCTGCTAGAGAAAGGTGCCATAGAACCGGTACCTGTAGCGGACAGGAACAAGGGCTGGAACTACCCCCCCCCCTACTTTCTCATACCAAAGAAAGACGGAGGACTGAGACCCATCCTGGACTTAAGAGAATTGAACAAGTTCCTCAGGAAGGACAAGTTCAAGATGGTAACTCTCTCTCAGATCCTTCAGGCCCTCCAGCTCCAGGACTGGCTGGTATCTGTGGTCGTATGCTTATTTCCATGTGCCAATCCATCTCAAACACAGGAAATACCTGAGGTTCGCAATTGGCGGCTCTCATTATCAATTTAAGTTCTGCCATTTGGGCTGACCTCCGCCCCAAGGGTCTTCACCAAGCTGTCGGTAGTGGCTGCAAGTCTAAGGAGGGAAGGGATCCACGTCTACCCCTACCTGGACGATTGGCTGATCAGAGCTGTATCTCCGGAGCAAGCTCAGATCCAGTTAGATTATGTATGCCACTTCCTTCACAAACGGGGCTTCTCCCTCAACTTAAAGAAGTCACAGATGATACCATCACAGAGACTCCAGTTCATAGGAGCGGTCCTGGACACTTCCCTGGGAAAAGCCTCGCCACCAGAGGTGAGGGCTAAAGATATTCTGCAGATGGTCAACAAATTTCAAAATGTCCAACATCTCCCAGCCTTAGACTTTTGAGGTTGTTAGGCCTCATGGCATCCTGCATCTTCCTTGTGCCAGAGGCTCGCCTGAGAATGAGATCTCTTCAGTGGGCACTGAACTCAGTGGTCACAATTCTCAGGGAGAATGACAGATCTCCTCCGGATTCCGGACAAGGTAGCCCGCGACCTTCAATGGTGGGCCTATCCAGAGAACATCTTGAAAGGAGAACTGTTTTGGCAACCATGGGCGGAGATAACAGTAGTCACAGACGCCTCACTCACGGGGTGGGGAGCCCATGCCAACGACTTGACCATCAGCGGTCGTTGGTCTCCATCGGAGTCCAGACTACACATCAACCTATTGGAGCTGAGAGCGATCAGACTAGCGCTGAAAGCTTTCCTGCCATCAGTACAGGGAAAGAATGTCCTGATAATGACGGACAACACGGTGGCCATGCACAACAAGAGGAGGCGTAGGATCACTGCCACTGTGCAGAGAGGCAATGCAGCTCTGGTTTTGGGCAATTCAGGAAGGAATCTCTCTATCGGCAGTCCACCTAGCCGGAGAGAAGAACTTGACAGCGGACGCTCTGAGCAGGCAGAGCAGTCTCCCACGAGTGGGAGCTAGCTCAGGAAGTCCTTCAAGAGATCTTCGCCCTTTGGGGAACCCCTCAGGTGGAGCTGTTCGCCACAAGCACCAACAGGAAGTGCGATCTGTTCTGTTCAAGGGAATTTCCCCTGAGAGGAGCTCTAGGAGACGCATTCGTAGTGGACTAGGAGTTTCCACTCCTCTACGCGTTTCCACCAGTCCCTGTTATTCCTCAAATGATCAGGCGGTTGAAAAGATTCCGGAAAACCATGATCCTAATTGCCCAGGTCTGGGCCAGGAGAATGTGGTACCCGGACCTTCTAGATATGTCCATCTGCCCTCCAATCCGTCTTCCAATCAAAGAGAATCTTCTCTCGCAGAAGGGGGGTTAGGTTCTCCATCCAGACACCAGAACCCTCAACCTTCACGCTTGGCTTCTCAAAGGGTGAGGTACAAGGATTGGGACCTCCCTGATGACTTCATGGAGGTGTTGCTTTCGGCCAGAAGGCCAGCAACAAAGTCTTTATACCGCTGCCGTTGGAACAAATTTTGCAGCTGGTGTAGGGAAGAGAATATCGACCCTTTTTCATGTGGTACACCAACGGTGTTATCGTTTATACTCTACTTGGCAAACTCAGGCCTTCAAGTTGGCACTGTAAAAGGCTATCTCGCAGCGCTTTCTATCTTCAAGCGCACTGCGGAGTAACCATCGTATTTCAAACTACCTCTAGTGATACAATTTCTCAAGGGATTAACTAATGTTTATCCTCCAAAACCATTCCAGGTTCCCTTATGGGACTTAAATTTAGTCTTAAACTTCCTAATGAGCACTCCATTCAAACCACTTCACTCTTGTTCGCTGAGATTTCTCACGCTTAAAACTGTCCTATTGGTAGCACTAACATCTGCCAGGAGGGTGACGAGCTACAAGCTCTCTCCTGTAAACCCCCACATACAATTTTCCACAAGGACAGTTGTCCTACAGGTGAAGCCTAATTTCCTCCCAAAGGTGGTTTCTGAATTTCATATTACTCAGACAATTACCTTACCTTCGTTCTACCCTCCTCCCCATCCGGGGAAAGAGGAAGAAAGGCTACATAGGCTGGACCCATGGGGGAGCTCTCAGCTTTTACATCAGCAGAATGGCTAGGATCAGGCAAGCAGACCAACTGTTTGTAGGATACTCGGGTCACAAGTTGGGACTACCCATAACAAAACAAACCATTTCCAGGTGGATTATTTTGGCCATTCTGGAATGTTATAAACTGGTAGGGAAAGAGCCACCCCAAAATCTTAGGGCTCATTCAACCAGGGGTATCGCAGCCTCTTCGGCTCTCCAAAGACGGGTACCAAACGGAACTGAGCAACGGACGCAGCGCTTGGCTATTTATGGGCATGGTGACGTCGATACAGTGGCCGTCGAGGGACATCGACTCGGCGGACGTCGACGCGCAGCGCCCTCTACAGAAAAAATTTCCGAGGCCAGCAAGCTGGAAACGTATTATCAAAGATAGGGAATACGTCGGAGGAACATCCCATCAAAAGAACGTTACAAGGTAAGAAGTAACTTGTTCTTCTAGGATATGCTTGAAATATCTGATAACTGGGATTTCCTGTGCCTTTAATTACCCGTACACTATCAGCTTTTCAGCTTTTCAGTATCTCCTTCAACTTGTACTGGTGTTTAAAACTGTTTAAGCTCCTTATGTAGGGGAGGCTGAAAAGCTTGATCAGGTCTTTGTTCTTTGTTTCCTGGCAGTCAGGTTTACTCAAACGTATGTCCAGCTCATGTATTATGAAGGTCGACAGGTTTCATTGACCGTGATGGCTAAGGTCATCTTTATCAGGACGATTTAAAGGTGTAGGGGACCTTGCTCCCTTAGGTTACTCCTTATGCCTACTGCAGTGCTGCTTTATCCTAGAGGGGAGACAACGGGGAAGGGGTTAAATAAAGTGTATTACCCCTTTGAGAATTATAATCCTTGATTGCCAATTCTAATCTGTATGTGTTATTTAGGTTTATTAATAAGCTAAAGTGTAGGCCAAATGGAACCATCTGTCTCCTTATGGTGCCTAGCTAATTACAAAAACAGGGAAGGGGGGGATGGGTAGTGCACAGCAAGTGGGTTTTCTTACCACAGGGGGATGCTCCGATCCTGCTGGTTCTGATCGAGCTCTCATGCAGAGGATGCCTAATAATGGGTAAGGAGTATGTTATAATCTACAGAAACCCTGCGATAGACTCTGTAGATGCAGATGCTAAATGTCGCTTACCAGCGTTGTGCTTTTACTGGGTGCTGTGAATTATTGAAAAAAGTGCTGTGTAGCAAACGCAGTCTGCCGAACTGTCGAATAGTTCATGTAGAGGAAGTTCAATAAGTCCTTCGTAGCGAAAACATGGGACAGTCTGTAAGGCATCGGAGTGTTACTCTAAGTACGAGCAAACCGCCCTCAATGTGATTCCCTTACCGGTATGCTGCTGCTAGGTGCCTTGCCACTGTTCGTAACGCTGACTGCGAATAGTATTTAGTTGGTGACATGGCCATCTTAAGTCTGGATGGCTGCGCGTGTTAGAAGGCACCTCTCTGATACATGCGCCATCTTGGGTGATGTGGCGCATGGTAGTCTGACAGCCATCTTGGATTGGGGCATGTATTCTGTGTCTCAATGTAGCTCATAATGATCGGGCTGATCCTGTGATTTGGCAAGTCTGCAAATTCGGGTGTTGATATTTACAAAATATCAGTTCATTAGCCCTGCAAATAGTGACAGTGTAAATCTAGATTCACTCTTTCATACAGATTATAAAATGCGGCATGCAGTTTAAAAAATGGTTTTAAAAATGAAAAAAATACAAAAATTCCTAAAATGCGACAATACCCCAATATCAAAATCCTGCTGAATACCTGATGTGTGGAGTCCAGAAAATGGAATTGGGACCCACTCCATGTAATATATGGTGCATTGGATGCCTGCATGATGTAATTCATAGAGCATGCTGCAGAGTTAGCTCCCAAAGCTAGGGGTTGGATAGGTAGTCTATCCTATGGTGAACGTGGCTAACCAGAGTATATGGAGAAGACATGTCGTCATGTGTGTCGGGAACACCGTGTATTAGGTAAAGGGATCATCTGGGAAACACAGCCAGATCATTCCATTGGATCTGTTCGTTGAGTCCTGTCTTGTGAGTGTTTAATTTAAATATCCAATTTTGTTCCCTTCTTAACTGGATATTGTGGTAATTGCCACCTCATTTAGGCATTTGTATTTTTTCTACGATAGCCCTGATGATTTTCAGTGGACAATGTCCTGCAGTTACAAAGTGCGACACCAAAGGAGCCGCAAGTTTTTTAGTCCTGCAAGAATAAAGAGCTGGAACCTGACTGGGATCTTGGGTACACTAAACGTCAGGGATGGTGTTAGACATGCCCAGGTCGACTTCCCTTTTTGATTTTAAAAAAAAGATGCAATACTCCGTGATTACCTCCTAGATGTTGGACTACATGCACAGCGTGTGAGTCGAAGTAGATACAAGCACCAGAAATACAATTGCGGTGAGTAATGTATGTCATTTCTTATATAGGCCTCCACGCCCACTGGTCTCAGAACCTTGAAATAACAGAAGACATCCCACAGAGTGGTACTCAATTTATCGACCTAGGAAGGATGAACGGCTGAGTGGACCATGCTGGGATTCAAACCTGCTACAGCATGCTGCGCACAGATGGCGGGCCAGCGCTTAGCTCACTGCTATCGAATGGCGTCCGTCCCCATTCCTTGATATTCTTGGGATGTCACATGGGACCAGTGTTGCTAGGCAGCATATTAGAACATTTATTAGCAGAGTGTCACTGACACTTCTGTTACTTATTGCACTACATCATAGTATGTAACGGTTCATAGACATAATTTCGAATACAAAATATTCGAAAGTCAAAAAGTCGAAAAAAAGTCGGAAAAAAATGTCATTTTTTTTAATGACGTTTTTTTTTCGAAATGGGGGGGTTCCCCACCCAACCCCCCTTTTTTTTTTATTTTTACCTATTTTTTTCACAGAAACTAGAGCCCAAAAAAAAATATCGAAAAAAAAAACAATTCGACATTTTTTTTTTCGACATTTTTGATTCGACTTTTTTGACTTTCGAAATTGTTTTCGAAATTATGACTGGACACCGTATGTAACTGATGATCATTACAACCAGACAAACCTGTATCATGCGCAAAAGATTGCTTCAACCCAGCTGCACTGCGGCACCCACTTGCCTTAGGGTTGCTATTTTCTCAGCATGCATAATATAGCTCTAGTTACAGAACACAATGTATTCCTCTGGTATAGTACAGTAAGCAAGATCTGTTTTTATAATGCAGTCTGCCTTTTTTTTTTTTACTACACCAGACTTCAATCCTAACATTTTAAATCACACAACTGTATGAACTATAATATACCCCAAGTGAGACGGCTAAGTGTGCAGTCTGCAGTACCTGTGCTACGTTTGGTGTCTGTCTTTGCTGCTAACTGATTGGAGCTTCTCCTACACCAACGTACAATACTGCATCTGCTCCACGTCGGACCGCAAAGTGAGACTTAAGTGTGCAGTCTGCAGGAAGCAGAGAGCAGATAATTTCGATCACGACCTGCAGTGCAAGGAGATCTCGACACTGTGGAGCGGTCCGATGATTGTGGAGTTCATCAGGTCGAAACAAAAGAGAGCTCAGAGTGAATAGCAACTTGATTCTAAGCGATTTTGAACTCACAGGAGCTGCACTTTGTCTGAATTCCCCAGACCTACAAAATAGTGACTAATTGCTGCTCGCTGACTGGTTGTTTTAGCCTAAACCTCAACTTCATGTATTATTGCAAACAGTACTTGACAATTTATTGACAACTTATAGAAATGGCGAGGATAATCATTTATCTACATTTTGTCATGTTCGTAAATTTACAACCGCAATAATAGCTGAGTGACTGGGCTGACCTCCCAATTTAGGTTTACTTGTTTCATTGACTGCGGGGCTTACTGCCATTTGAGCTCAATACGGTCTTCGAGGGCCAATCTACCCTGGTCTAGAGTCCTGTGTTCTTTTTACTGGGGGATCAACTAATATCTCGTGCCCTGGGCCTTGAAGCCAGTCAGGAACCTTACAAAAGGGCAAGCTGACATTACAAATCGCTGGCCTCACTGGCTCAACTATGACCAGTACCAATAACAGATGTTCAAAATGCCAGGAGGCTGATTGTTGCTGCCTTAATGCACAATTTGGGTGCTGACCAGCCACATTTGACTGGTGCAACGGAACCCACATGTTTGTGGCAATGGGACCACTTGAGTCGATTGAGTGCAGTAAGGCCTAAAAGGGGCACGAAAGCATCTATTCTGTCTACTTCTGTGTGCAATCACAGCACACCCTGACTCTGACTTTATCACCCATTGCGGGCCAGAAAACTATTTAAACGAGCACTGAAATTGGGTCAATTGTGACCATTAGTGGAATAGCCACGCTGGACCACTACCAAATGAACGGTCTGAATGACCTAACTATTATAGAGTGCGCAGATTCTGTTACTTTGGGCAATAATGGACACTTCTTAAAGTGTTTCAGCAAACCTGTGATGCGTCTGGCATTGGTTCTCTGACAGAACGGACGAACGTAATTGAACATTGTTCAGCAGCAGACTCTGTATTAAGACTCTCAGAAGATGAGGCCTCACGGGAGGATGGTGTGGTTCCTCATGCTTTGAGGGAGGCAGATGAGCACGTTCGGCTTACCTCGCAAATGGTCTCAACCCTCAACATGGTTTAGTGTTAATCTTTGACAATATTTTTAATGAATTCAAGGCACATACTATGATAAGTGATATAAATGTTAAGCTTGAAGCTTTGGAAACTTGTCAAAACTACTCACTGCGCTCCTGCACTGTCTTGCCCTCAGTGGGTGAACATCTGCAAACCGTCCTTAATAATACCCCTATTGTCCTCCTCGAAGAATCGAGTGATGTAAGGGAGGTTCCTCCTGTCAGTGCCATTTGTAATGAGTTGGAGGCTGACTATGCTGTTGAGGACTGGATGAACACTCTGATGCTGGAAATGCATTGGAGGGACAGGGCCTCCCTGTCCTTGTGTCAGGGTCCGGCTTGACTGAATTCCACAGGAGCCGATGCTGGCCCCACAGACCCTCACCAGGAGTTCACCTCTCAACCCTTAGGTATAAGCTAAGCTGAGAACCCCAAGAAAAGGGAAAGGGGAATTTGGAGAAAATAACAGACACTGCAGCCCTGCAACCTTCTGGTAGGCTCTGGTATCTGTAGTAAACAAATACACTTGGTTACTTATATGTTAATATAAACTTCTTTTTTAATATTATTCTAAAACAAACTCTAACTTCTTTACCTCTTAAACCTCAGTAAAAGACTTGGAGGCTAATTATCTGTGTGGAATATCTTGTAAATTATCTTGCTTTGTGCATATAGTTTCAAGCCATTCAAGTCTCTTTAGAATCCTAAAGTAATGACCCTTGCAAGCACCTTACAGACTTAGATATTCTTCTTGCTTTTTAAGTTCATTTAACTCTATGAAGTTTGAGTTTTAAATGCTCTTGTAAAATGCAGTCTTTCTCTGATGTATTGAATTCTATTTGCATAAAGTTACATTAAAAAGAAACTCATTAACTTTCTTGAATGCTGCTTTCCTTCTGCGTGTGAATAGTTTTCTTTTTTACACAAAAACGTATAGATTCTTTCTTGACAAGCGTGTGCGATAAACACGTGAAATCACCAGACATGAAGAATTGTCCTCGCGTTTAAAATACACACGCGCATCTTAACCAAACACGCGCGCGTGAAAATATGTGTACGCGCTAAAAAATAACTTGCGCTATTTAAAATGGACTTGCGCTCTATCGCTACTGAACACACGCGGTTATTCGAAACGTAAATCACGTAAAATTGTACACGCGTTCAAACCAACTCACGCTTAGTTAAAAATGGACTTGCGCTTTATCATGTAACGTCTCACGTTAAAATTGTGCACGCGCTAAAATCCACTCGCGCATTTCATTTGGACATGCGCTCTATCGCTCTGCATACCCGCGCGCTCCCATAAAAACGCCAACGTCACGTGAACTCGCGCACGCGTTAAACAGTCTTGAAATACATTACACCTAGTTAAACTTTAAACTTTAGCGCACAGTCTTCAAACTTGTTTCCTTATAGTAACTTAACTGTAAAATGTCTTTTTTCTCAGTAAACTTTCAAACTTAACTCTAAGTTTTCTTATGAAAAATGAAAGTTCACTGTGAAAATCTTAAAGCCTTTAAAAAGAACGATCCCACCTGATGTCTTGTTCACTCTGGCTCAGCAAACGATTTTCTTACTACTTTGGTAAATCTTCTGAACTCTGAAAGGCATTATTTAAGGAGCTTAACTAATGTACAACCAGCCACTGAATTTCTATGGATGAAAGGCAGTTTAGAATCTTGCTCACCTCACAAGAATCCAACCCATTGTCCTTTCCACCAATCGGGCAAACCAAACATATCATTGTTCCTTTAACCAATCAGATTGTTTCTCTCTCCATCTTGACTTGGGCAAGCACAAAGTTAATTCTATGTATAATCTCTTTCTGACTACTACTCATCCAGTTCTATGCACATACTCTTTCTGATTACTAATCCAGCCAGCCCTGACACCTTGTCATGTCCTTTTTCGTGTGTGCGTTCGGTATTGTTTTCTGCCCAGGAGTCCTTGTGGGATTCCTGGCAGTGCAGCTCTTCCTATTTTTGATTTTGTGTACAGACCCTTGGGATACCCTTATGGCGCCCATGGGTGGGGGTACAACCCTTTCCCCCTAGTGTGTTTTTGGGCACCTGTGTGAGACCCACAGATCAGGGTATGGCTGGTGGCAGCTCCATACTGAATGTGCCAGGTGCTCAGAGTATCCTCCATTGTGGGGATACCCACGCCTGCCATTGGAATCAGTTGATTCTTGATTGGAAACAAGATGGCCCCTGTGGCCCCTTGCTTTATATTGAATTGTTTTTCCCAAAGTCCTGGGAAGCCCTGACTCTGTCCCTTCCCCCTGACTGGGAGGCTGTTGGGTGGCAGTTCAATATATGGTATTGTGAGGAAGTCAAGGCCAGATTGGTTGGATCCTTCCCAGTGACTATATGTTGTGGATACACCCTTTGGGTGGGACCTGGGTGACTGGAGTGGATAACCAATATGCACTTCTTGTTATGGGTGTCTAGTTTCTGGTATGTGACACAAAGACTGAGACAGCCCTGCCCGAAACTGTTATGAATGCAGTGTGTAGTACTCAATGGCTGGGTATTTGTACCAATACACATTCCTTGTGAGTGTCTGAGCGGGAGAAGAATGGCCTGAATGCACTGTAAGCCCGATTGGCTGCTTGACTGCTGAATCCCTTCTGAGTGATTGGTTGCCTGAGTGTGATCCAGCAGAATGAATGAGAGACCAGTATATCTGGGGAACTTTCACTGCTAGAAATCGTTCAGAAGCTGAAGTTGATACTTGATGCTTATCCTTGAAGCCCAACTGGAAGAAAACTTGCTGCGTTTGCTTCAACCTGATCCAGAAGCGGTAGAGTTTATCGAGGACTGATCCGAGAGAGGATCTGGTTAGGAGACCTCTTCCTGAGCTATGGAGGACCATTGAGCACTGCTAACCTTCGCCGAAGCTCCCTGGAAGTCAGGCCCTCGACACGCTGCTGACCGGAGACTGGGACCGCCGAGGAGAATGAAGAGAAGCACCAGACATTCCGTCCACCATCGTAGACCGGGATTCGCAGGTTTGCTATAACCGCTGGAGGCCCGTCTAAATCGCAACGCTCCATTGATTTAGACATTTGAATCCAAGAATTCTCTCGCCATCACCATGGACCGCTTTGTCCCCCCGGAGAAATTAGACTTGACGAAGCACCAAGGAGAATCTGCCAGTGAGTTTCCCACCACCCAAAGACCAGAGACACCAGATGGACGCCCTTGCTGGGCCAAAGTTCTTCATACTCTTTGCGGTAACGACCTTTCGACGCCGGGGTGCACCGCACACCCAATCTTTGCAGGACTTCCTCTACCCATCGTCGACTAGCACCACCAGGACTGAAGAGGCTACCTCGGCACCATCAAACTTTTCATAGAGGATCATTGATGCCAAGCTCACCTTCTTCGAGGACTATTGACAATCTGTGGCTCCTGCCTTAAAGGGAGTCGCTCAAGAAGGATCCATCAACGCCTCTTGGAAGATCTCTGCTATTCGGGGTAGTAGAAACATTTTGTGGTACCACGTAGAACTGTGTATGTATTTGCCATTGGAGATTAACTGAGCACAAAGTGAGTTATTGTGATTGTGTATAGAACCTTGAACCTTAAATAAAAACTTTTCACTAATGGTGTGTGGACATTCCTTTGTGGGGGATTGGGGATTACACTGTACTTCCGAACCAGCCTGCATCACCTCCTGAGAGCTAGGCCTTGATTGCTCGACCACGTTTTACCAAATCGTGAATCTTGGCTGGGGTCCTCTATGCCTCTCCTCTGCCGTATATAGAGCAGGAGTATAGATGCCACCCTCCAGTCTTTACAAACACCACGGCCGAATCTTTGCCTGCATTAAGTGATGAACTCTCATCGAGCACTGGCGGGGGTTGATCTGACCATATCCATCGGGAAAGGGTTGAAATCAGAAAAAACAGATTGGTAAAAAGAAAAAAGGAATCATCTAGAAAATGTGTGCGTAATCAATTGAGTACCTGTGCTTGCCTCACAAATTGAGCAAGCGAACCCCTTGAATGACTCCAGTACCCAAAGAGAGTTGTGAGTAACTTTGGGTGTAGATTTGGTTAACTGCAATAGATTTAAGCCTGAAATGTGGCATTACCAGCAGGCCACGTTTAAAGTTAGATGCCGGAGCCCAGGCTGATTCAGTTCTAGTCGAGCCTACGACAGTTGAGCTCACGGTTAGCTCTGTCCCAAAATGCACCAAAACAGAGCCAGAAGCTTGGAGTCATTAACCTAGGGTCTCGCTTCACATATGATGCAGGGGTACCGACAGTTTATCACCAAAATGACATTGGGGCATACAGAGAATCTAGCATCCAAGCCAATTGTAATACCTTGCACTCTTCCAAGTTTGGATACCCAATCTGATCAAGGGTGCCCTCTGTTTGGAGAAGCTACAACAGCACTGCCCAAATGTCGTGTTTCTCCCAATTGGTACACACTCCCTACCGGTCCCGTCTACATCCTCTTGAATAAACTAGATCTGCCAAACAGAATGGGGACGAACCAGCATGTTGTCCTAGCCCCTAGTGATACACTAGGGAATAGGATTCATATTTATGTCCTTATGAGCGGATGCAATGGAATAAATAACGCCAAGGGTAAAGTAGATAATCCATTCGTAATCTTAGACAGGCAATGACTAATGATGCTATGACTGGGTTGGAAGCGGGAAATACATTGAGGTATCACAATGTTATAACTAAATCTGTCCTAGTCAATTATGGGTGACTAAATACTGAGAACCCTAAATTCAATGAGACCTACCACATGTGCAGAAAATACCATTCCCCCAAAACTTATGTTGGAGAACGCCAACAACTTCTCCCCATTACTATCTAAAATGGTCAATGCATGCTTCTGTGATGGACATGTCCCAGAAAGCATTAAATCAGTCACCGTCATGCCTTTAGCAAAGGAACCAGACTCAGATCAAAGACCCTGGCAATCTGAGACCGATAACAAATTGCAATTTCTTGCTAAAAGTACTTGACAGGATAGCAACTGGCCAACGTGAAGCGTATGTGGAATCCAATAATGTACTACATGGTCAAAAATCCAGATTTTGCACAGCTCATAGTACTGAGACCACAATGTTGGACCTGCAGTCTCACATGCTAAGCGTTGTGGAAAAGGGGAACACTGGTCTCCTCATGCCGCTAGACCTTAGCGCAGGCTTCGGTCTCTTAGACCATAATCAACTCAAATCGGTTCTAGCGAAGGTCGCTAATTGCTCCCCTAAAACAATTAGCTGGTTAGACTCCTTCCTGTCACAGAAATTCCAGGGTTCATTGGGGTAACAACTTTTCAAATGGATTGTGTCCTCCCAAGTATTTCTCATCTTGGATATAGCCTTACCTTCAGCGTTGCTTCGGAAAAAAGTCTCTCCACCAGAGGGTGCTTCACTCGAGGCTGTGGCGTCTTTGTCCCTCGGCGGCATCCGTCGAGTGCTGAAGTCATCCGCTGTATAAATGCCTCGAATGCGCCAGTTGGCCTCAGTTCTGTTTTTCCGTTAGCTTCGCTTCGATATAAATGCCGATTCAGTTCGTACGATAATGACGTCTTCATCTAATCCTTCCACACCAAAGACTGGATTTAAGAAATGCCAGAAATGTGATCGAAAGATGTCGCTAACTGATCCCCATCGGAATTGCCTCTGGTGCCTTGGTTCCGACCACCGTATAGATGACTGCGATTCTTGTGAGTCGACCCATAAGGCCTTAAAAGAATGAAGAGGTAAACTGGTGGTGGGGGAGGAATCCTCGAAGTTTTCTTCGAGGGGGAGAAAAGACTCGGCTGAGTCTTCAGTAAAACGTCATTAAAAATCTAGGTCGAGGAGTAGATCCATGAAGTCCTGTAAAAAGGCGAAGAAAAGACGACACCGGTCTCCCTCTTCCTCTTCCTTGACGTCTGAGGATGTCCTAACATGTCCTTCAAGACATGGCTCCCCTAGAAAGTGGGAAACTTTTAGAGCATCTGTTGAACTTTGAGAACGCAACCCAGACCCTCTGGAAAATGTAACTAAGACTATGCCACTACTCACAAAAGAAGTGACAGGGGAAGATCTAAGACTAGATAATGTGACAAAATTGTTGAGGGTGTCAACAGTGAGTCTTTCCAGACACCTCATAGAACCTAGCAGTGCATAAATCCGAGGTAGAACTCAAGAAAATGTCGTCAGACTCGCATAGGTCATCAGTCTTCATCTAAAATGTCCTCGAATCCTCCATCGAAGGCAGTCCAGCGCAAGGTGTTGATGACGCAACCTAAAAAGGTTACGTTGAGTGCAGTCAATGGTATTGAAGGCTCCTTCGATGGTCTAGACGATTCCTTCGAAGGCATCGGAAATTACCTCGACAGTATCGAAGGTAGTGGCTACAACATAGACTCTTTTGTCAATGTCTACACCCATTCCAATGGCAAAACCGACACCAATGCTAAAGCCTATACCCCCTGAAAAGGTGTTTCACCCAGAAAGCACACATGATTTTTTTTAGGACCTTGTCATCCATGTATGGAGTTGTCAGCAGAAGATGTTTCACCTGCTGGTGTTAAATGTGGTACAAGACAAGTCCCTGAGGAGTTGGTTGACCCTCAATCTAAGATAAAAGATCTGAGTGCTTGCAGTCAGCAAGTGGTCTGGATACTTCTCCAGAATATGAATTTGAAAAACCTGATCCAGCAGAACATGCTGATGCAGCTTATAGAAAATTGATGAACAGGGTAACTGAATTCATGGGATGGGGTAGAAATTCACTGGTCTATCAAGATGACTGACATCCTTTCAGCAGCAAGACCCCATACTTCCTTTTCATGTAGCCTTAAGGTTAATACTGCATGGGAAAACCCTGAAACTATCCCGGCAGTAAATAAAAAATGTGTCAAAATGTAGACCCAGTCCTTCAAATCCAGAATACTTAGGTAAGCACCCATCTCTGCAAAGTCTGGCAGTTCAAGCAGCTACCTCTACTAGAAATGCTGCATACCTTACAATTTCCCCCATGGTGGGGAAAATAAAAAGCTTGATGAATGGTCCAGACAGATTTTTACATCAGGGAGCATGGCTTTAAAATCCACAAATGTAACTTGCACCCTTGTAAGATTTACAAATACCCTGTGGGACTGCATGTCAGCAGAAGCTGAACACATCCCGGAACGTGAAGGGTTCCTATACATAGTAAGGGATGGAAAGGAGGCTTTGGGGGGAATGTCTTCTATCAGGTTTGGACACAGTTTACAGTATCAGTAGGTCCATGGCATTTAGCACCGTAGATTTGCGCGGCTAAAAGTCAGGTTTTACACCGGATGTGCAATCCAGGCTTCTTAATATGCCATTTGACGGCTCAAGGTTGTTTGGCAGCAAGGCAGATGAAAGTTTGGAGAAGCTGCAGACCTCCAAAGCGGCGGCAAAATCACCCAGTGCTGCTATACGACAACCTCAAGAACACCTCTATGCAGGCTCATCTTCCTGAAGGGGTCGTCCCTTTTTGATTTTATTCCTTATTTGGGAAAGGGAGGGCAGGCCAGTCAAAGGAAAGTTCCTCAGGGGCGAGGAAAAGGTGCTAGATCTGCCCCAGCAGTGGCATCTGTCCCTTCAGCCACTGCTGCAGTTGCCACATAACCGCTCTTGAGGTTTTGACCCCAGTGGGAGGCAGGATCTCACAGCATATGAAAGAATGCCGGGGCATTACTTCAGATGCTTGGGCACTGGCAACAGTATCCCAAGGCTACTGCCTTTCTTTTCAAAAGAAACCTCAATCGCCCATTGGGATACAACTGTCAAACATCCAGATCTGCTCCTGTTGCAGGAAGTTTTAACCCTGCTACAGAAAGGTGCAGTAGAACAGGTACCTGTAGCGGATAGGAACAAGGGTTGGTATTCCCCATATTTACTCATACCAAAGAAGGACTGAGACCCATCTAGGATTTGCGAAGCTTGAACAAGTTCCTCAGGAAGGACAAGTTGAAGACTCCAGGATTGGTTGGTATCATTGGACCTTCAGGATGCTTACTTTCATGTGCCAATCCATCTCAAGCATAGACAGTACCTGAGGTTCGCAATTGGCAATTCTCAACATCATTTTCAAGTTCTGCCATTCGGGTTGACCTCGGCCCCGAGAGTTTTCACCAAGTTGATGGCGGTGGTGGCAGCGAGTCTCAGGAGAGGGGGCATTCACATCTACCCCTATCTGGAGGATTGGATGATCAGTGCACGTTCTCCAGACCAAGCCCAGGAACATCTGTCCAAGACTTGCCACTTCCTTCACAAACTAGGATTTTCTCTGAATTTTAAAGTCAAACATGATACCATCACAGAAACTCCAGTTTATTGGAGCAGTCCTGGATACTTGTTCGGGCAAAGCCTCGGCTCCTGAAGAGAGCTCACCACATTCTGCAGATGGTAATAAAATTCCAGAATGCCTAGTATCTATTGGCCTTTGATTTTCTCAGGTTGCTCGGTCTCATGCCAGAAGCCAGATTGAGAATGAGATCCCTTCAGTGGGCCCTCAGGACTCAATGGTCCCAGTTTTCAGGGGAAATGTCAGTTCTATTGCAAGTTCCAACCAGAGTAGCACAGGATCTGCAATGGTGGGCTTGCAGGAAACGCATCCTCAGGGGATAATCTTTTTTGGCAGCCATGGCCAGAGATAACAGTAGTAACTGATGCCTCACTCAGGGGTGGGGAGCTCACATCAACGAGTTGACAATCAGCGGTCGTTTGTCTCCATTGGAGTCCAAACTACTTCAATCTTTTGGAGCTGTGGGCAATCAGACTAGTGCTGAAGGCCTTCCTGCCCTCTGTACGGGAAAAGAATGTCCTGATAATGACTGACAACACAGTGGCCATGTACTACCTCAACAAGAGAGTAGTAGTAGGGTCACTGCCACTGTGCAGAGAAGCAATGCAGCTCTGTTTCTGGGAAATACAAGAAGGGATCTCTGTCGGCAGTTCACCTAGCCGGAGAGCAAAACACAGCGGTGGACGCTCTGAGCAGGCAGAGCAATCTCCCACGAGTGGGAACCTAGCTCAGGAAGTCCTTTAAGAGATCTTTGCCCTTTGGGGAACCAGACAAGTGGATCGGTTCACGGCCAGTGTCAACGGGAAGTGCAAACTGTACTGCTTAAGGGAATTTCCCCCGAGAGGAGCTCTAGGAGACGCATTTGTGGTGGAATGGGAGTTTCCACTTCTGTATGCATTTCCTCCAGTCCCTGTGATCCCTCAGGTAATCAGGAGGTTGAGACAGTTCAGGAAAACCATGATCCTAATTGCTCTGGATTGGGCCAGGAGAACGTGGTACCCGAACCTTCTGGACATGTCCAGCTGCCCTCCAATACGTCTTCGAAAAAGAGAGGATCTTCTCTCGCAAGAGGAAGGTCACATTCTCCATCCAGAGGTCAACACACTCAACCTTCACGCATGGCTTCTGAGAGGTTGAGATACAAGGATTGGGACCTTCCGGATGACATCATTGAGATCTTGCTTTCGGCCAGAAGGCCAGCAGCTACATCTCTGTACCAGTGTCGTTGGAACAAGTTCAGTAACTGGTGCAGAGAAAATGTGGACCAGTTTCAATGTAATATTCCCATAATATTGTCTTTTCTGTTTCACTTGGCTAATCTGGGGCTCCAGGTTGGCACGATAAAAGGATATTTAGCAGCTCTATCCATTTTAAAGCGCTCCTCAGAGGAAGAATCTTACTTTAAGATACCTTTTTAATAACTCGATTCTTAAAAGGTCTAAATGTGTTTCCTCAAATACCTTTTCAAGTTCCTGTGTGGGATTTTAACTTGGTACTAAAGTTCCTCACCTGCATTCCATTTGAGCCTTTACATTCTTGTCCATTAAGGCTCCTTACTCTAAAAACAATACTTGTGGCAATGACATCAGCCGCAGGGTAGGTGAGTTGCAGGCACTTTCTAGTGATCGTCCTCACACCATCTTTTATAAAGATATAGTAGTCCTTGGAGTAAAACCCTCTTTCTTGCCAAAAATTCTCAGATTTTCACTTGTCACAAAAAATAACACTGCCTACTTTCTACCTTCCTCCTCACACAAGGAAGAGGAACATCTACATAGACTAGATCCTAGAAGAGCTCTTAGCTTCTATATATCAGATTGGCAAAACTATGTCAGTGTGACCAGCTTTTTGTGGGATACTGGCCGTAAATTGGGACTAGCTGAAACTAAGCAAACATTATCTAGATGGATGAGAATGAGAATTTTTGGCAAGAAAGAGGGTTTTACTCTAAGGACTATTTTATCTTTATAAAAGATGGTGTGAGGACGAATTTTGGCTTTAACTGAATGTTATAGATTGGCTGGGAAAGATCCTCCTGATGGGCTGAGGGCTCATTCAACCAGGGGCATGGCAACTTCAACAGCACTTCAAAGGGGTGTCCCTGTGCAAGATATTTGCGCAGTAGCCACATGGTCATCCATTTACACTTTTATAAAACATTATGCTCTAGATTCGACTTCTTCTCAAGGAGGTCTATTCGCTAAATCAGTACTTCATTATATATGTGACTAAAGTTTCTGTACTCCCACATCCAATACAAAACTGCTTTGGGAGTCTATCGAAGATGAGGAATACATGGGAGGACACAATCCATTCGAAGAACAAGTTACTTATCAACTGTAACGTTCTTTCGATTGGATGTTCCTCCCACATATATTCCTCATCGACCCTCCCAGCCTACCCCACAGTAAAGTTTACGTGATTTACACTCTAAATCCTTTTAAGGATTGGGTCAAAAGAGGCACGCCATTTACTACAATCTGTTGGTTATAATATATGGAAAAACAGAACTGAGGGGAACAGGCGCGCTCGAGGCATTTATACAGCGGATGACGTCGACACTCGACAGATGCTGCCGAGGGACATTGACACCACTGCCTTAAGTGGAGCACCCTCTGATGGAGAGAAATAATTTCCGAAGCAGCAAAGCTGAAGGTAAGGATATAACTAACTTGTTCTTCTCATTCAGAGACAATTGGCTGTGGCAGACCTCAAGGAGCCACCCTGTCTCCACTACTCTTTAATCTGTACATAAGATTCTTGTCTGGTCCTTGACAAATTTCACGCGTTTTTCACCAACTGCGCCGACACTCAGCTGGTGGTGGAATTGAGCGGGGACTACGACCCGGATAGCACAAGGGTGGAAGAAGTCTACAACTCAATTGAGAACTGGATGAAGAACAACTTATGTCTAAATGCAAATCGGAAAGAGCTAATGGTCTTCGGTCCCAGCCATGCCACAGCCAAACTTAACCATGCATATCAATCCTTCCACATAAACATCCAAATCAAGGTGGTGGACGGAGTAAAAACATTAGGGATGCATATGGATTTGTCCATGAGTGCGGAAGCCCATTTTATCAAATTAAATAAGAACTGTGCAGAACACCTTCGTCTCCTCAAGTCAATCTGCCCTTACCTGAGCGAACATAATTGCTCAACAATAGCCAGAGCCACCATTCTATCAAGGCTGGATTGTGGCAATGCCCTCATTCTGGAAGCAAATAATGGTCATATCACAACACATAAGCGAGGGTAGAAGCAATCAACACTGGTTAGCCTTTGAGGAAAGAATTACTTTTAAGGCTATGACACTGATACACAGATGCATCCACAGAACCACCCCGTCCTACCTGAAAAGCAAATTGGTCATGATCGTCCAAAACAGGCACTCAGATCGGATTCAAAAGGTCAAATCGAAATTACCCGATTCAAAAAGGCTAACAGACTCTGGAAAGCCTTCCATATTAAAGCAGCCAGGATGTGGAACAACCTACCCATCTCAACACAGAAATACACAAGTTTCCAGAGAACACAAGACACATTTGTTCAAATGACAAACCGGCCCTAGGAAACTGATACCCCCCCAATGACAACGCCTTGTCCTGTGATTGTGTTTTTGTCCCTACGTCTTCATGTCAGCGCCCTGATGCTTGCGAGCTGCCGGCACTATATAAACAAATAAAAAATAAAAAAACACCAGCTCGCTTGGAGAAAACCATCAAATATTTTTCAATAGAAGTGACGTATTGATGATATTTTTTCTGAAATTCCAAGTTTGAGCATTCGGTCTACCCCAGACTTGGACCAAGTTGAATTCACCAATAGGAGTAAAATTGATTGATGTATCCTCCACTTTGCTTCCAGACTGGTGAAGGAGTTGGTTTACTCTGAGCGACAAACTAACCTGGGTTTCCCCATAAACAATTGGCAGGAACAAGAGGACACAGATAATTAACTTAAGTGTGGGAACAGTTATCAAATCGTATTGCGAACAGAACAGATGGTGCCTGAAATCAAGAACGGAAGGCTTTATGACCCAATCTACAGGCAAAATCGTTTGGGCGAGAGTTCCATAAACACTGTGGTGAAGAGCTGACCCATGATTTGGTAATGGGGAGTGGCCTAGTTAATACTATTGAACAATTAAAGGTACTATATTGGAACTCAAGGGGCAGCACACACACACTTGTTCTCAAATGTCGTGGCAATGTCGGTTTTGAAGGTCTGTGTGCTCCTACAAGAAACCTGGCTCACTTCCCCTCGTGTGCTTGATGGATACCAGGTTCTCTTTCATTCAGCTCTAAGCCTAGTGGTGAGGGCTGATCCTTGGAGGTTGGAGGGGTGGAATTGAGGGTGGGGACGGGCGCAGGGGGCTCCTGATCACTGCTATTAGCTTAGGCCAGGGCTTAACTGCCAAGGGATCCCCGTTTTACCGCACAGTACATTGGCAGTTTCTCTCGGCCGAGGGATTCCCTCCACCTTTCCTTTTGTTTATTTTATTGGCACAAGGATGTGGGTGTACTGGAGGATTTTTTAAGTTGCATCTTGGAATGCATACTTGGTTGGCAGACAAGTCAAGGATGGTCCGATTATTCTGGCGGGAGATCTAAATGAAACCTGTTTTCTGCCTGACGTAGGGGGGAGAACCATGGGACATTGTCTGACATGGTGGGATCGGATTTCAAAGCACAGGCTGGAAGGAAGTGGTATATTGCTATGGCATTAATAGGTATGCAATTATTAAATTGAAAGGTACGTGCTGATGAATCATCTCCGCCAATTTGGTACCGAGGTGTGAGCAAAGTAACCTTGGACAATATTTTTGGGGACCCTGTTTTATTTGACTGAAACTGACCTTCATAACAATTTGGAAATCCATACAGCAGTGTGGTTTTTAAATTGGGAATGGAAGGGGGCCCTTCTAACTTGAGAATAAGTGGGAGGAACAGTATTCAATGGACGCCCCACAACATTGGGCGGTTAAATGCAGACTTTAATGGTTATGAAGGGTAGTAAGTTTGAATGGAAAATTGAATTGTTCAGGGTTTACCACTTTGATTCATTTATGGTGAATCTGATTAATAGTGACATTTAACCCCTCTTACTGGTCGGGTAATGGGAGGCAACATGTGCATGTGTACGACGAGCAGCTGGCTGTGGGAAAGCAGGTCATGAGGAGACCAATATGAGCAATTAAATTTAACCAAACCGATTCAACAGATTAAATGTAAAAAGGTAGAACAAAGATATTTAAAAAAAAATCATAGACATACTACTTTACTGCAGAATGATGCTCAATCCATGTTACACAATTCTTAAAAGGGATGTGGGGGCCTTTTGGGCTTTGGTCAAGTCTTCTGCAGCTGCCCAATTGATTGCTGTCCCTGATTCGGTATGGGTTACTTTCTTTGAAGAACTCTTCTCTGAAAGGCAAACTTTGTCAGTATTAAACACTATCAGGGGAAACTGTTCAGAAATAGAATGGGGTCCCTCTGTGTTGAAACTGAAGATATATTTTGAGCATTATTAAATCTTCAAAATGCCTGCGAACTCTGGGCCCCAATGGCCTAACAAATAGCACCCTCAAAGCAGACCCAATTAACTGGGCAAATGCATTAACAATACTTTTTACGAGTGCTGCACAGGAAGGCAAATTCCCTGTATCTTGGCAAACTTCTTGTGTGACCTATTTACAAGAGGGGCGCGAGGATCGAACCCAAGAATTATCACCCATCTCCTTGATCGATATGGACACTAAGATCTTCACTTGTCTCTTCAGCAACTACAACAGTGGGCCTTTTCTTCATGTAGGAAAAATAAATTGCAGACTGGGTTCCGTAAGGGCCATTCAACCAATATCAACTCTCTAGTGCTAAGGGCAATTTAGGAATTCGCATGGGCAGCACCCTCGGGGGCACTTGCGATGCCAATTGATCTCTGCAGCATTTGGCAGTCGACTGCAGAAGTCTCTGGGCAAAGCTGGACGCCAGGGACTATTGGGCCTCATGATGGGCTTGTATAACAACTCGGATATTGGGGTCAGATTGAATAAAGTAAGGGGCTATGTCCAGAAGGATCAGAACAAATTCTGGCCTGAGACAGTGGTGCTTGTTGGCTCCCTGCCTTCTTTTTATTTTATACGTATCTGATATTGATGAATTTGTCAGTCTGCTTTCATTCCTCCAAAACTGGGTGCATCAAAAATTCCATGGGTCACCTACGCTGACTATTTCCCGCTCTTTGACAATTCACATGAAGAGCTACATAGGCTCTAATCCACATTTTTCCATTACGCCATGGATAATGGGCTTCTAATCTGACTAAAACAAGATTTGTAGCCTTGAGGGGCATCAAACGTATTGTCATTATGGTCCTTTGAAAATACTGCATTTACATGTACTACCTGTATTGTTTACTTAGGTTTTCACATTACTGCCCAGCCAGTTCTCAGGAATACCTGTAATATAATGATACAGAAGGTGTCGTCCTCGACAAATCAATTGATAAGGATAGATCGAAAATGTTGACTTTTTCCATCAAACCTCCAATCAGTTTTTTGGGGGGAGGGTGGTTCCCAAACTTATCTACGGGCTGGAACTCTGATGAATTGGCTAGAACATGGTTGTATTAACTCAAGGCCTCTGTGGAAACTGGTTCTGAAGGTCTCTATGCAGTTCCTTTAGCAGCCATAAGATTTGAATTGGCACGAGTAAAGTGGAGACTAATGTCAATGTTTAGAAACTTGGTTTCCCCAGTCAGCATTTCTTTGCATGAAGAAATTAAACTATATATGGAATTTCATCCTTTTTCAGTACATTTTTTTTTTTTTTTACTGTTTTTCTTAGGAGTTATCCTAAGAAAATTTATCAAATTGGTCGATTTCCGTGTTTTCAAACTTCTTCTTTCTGTTGTACCAATTCATAAGTTTCCTTGGTACAGTCGCCTCTTAAGACCACAGTCGTTCGTTTGTTTCCAGATGTCATTTAGGTAGACGGATGTTCCTCTTTGATTTGTCGAAATATTGCGTCAATTTGATTTACCAACGCTATCGTCCATCTTGTGGTTTCACCAGATATCAAGCGCTTCCATAGGTCCTTTTCACATATCAAGGGGTTTTCGATCAAGGGTAGTAGGTGAACTAGTCTCTGTTTCTTGGTTTTTGGGCAGTTTATTAACCGGTGTTTCAGAGTTTCTGTCGACCTCTGTCGATTTGCACAAAAGGCATTCTTTTTTTCGGACACACCTCCGATGCACAAAATTTCTTGAGTTAGAAGCAGGTAATTACCAACTATTTCACATAGGTAAGAAAAACCTGGGAAAGAATATTAGCGGATTTGAATGTGGACATGGAAGGGTTTGGGGGGATCCACGATTTATCTCTGAATGAAGCACCAAGTCCATGAGCACAAAAAGACTCCATTTTCTTTAATTTTAACTTCCAACTATTGTGTTGGAACCCATTGTTGACCAAGGAAGTGCTCTTGAGGAGGGCAAAGATTGCGCCACTGATGTAATGTGTAGATTCTGTAAGCATAAGGAAATAGTTGAAACCACAAAACACCTATTACACTGCAGTGCATTAAATGTACATTGAATGGCTTATTGGGGAACTTTTTGTGACTATTGATTGGAGTGATGTTGAAATACTTTGGACAGTTGGCTGTGGCATTGTTTTATTTTTAAAGTTTGTATTTGAGCACTTGCTCACCTATATTGGGGACATTACCAATTTTAAATTTGACTTTATTTTCAGAAAATCCATTATGGTTTTATTGGAAGTTTATGTGCAAATGTACTTTCTATTTTTATCTTGAGGTATTTATAACCTTGTATTGTGCCTACTTTGCTATTATGTCTTATGTCGCATTGATATCTGTTTTGTAAAGGTTTTTTTAAACCGCATGCAATAAAACAAAATGCCCAAACATCTTTCAGGCCTTTGATTGGGATGTTTCCATTGGATGGTACCAGTGCTGGCACATAAGCTTAAAAAGCTAATCTGCGTCATAGATGAGCAAAACGGACACAAAACCAATGGTAAAATGACCATAGGAAATTTAGATTCCAACACCATTGTTAAGAATTTCAATCGGGCAATACACCCTGGTCTCAGCCTAGTATGCAGTGCGCAAATGAAACAATTTTGTGTCTGTAGGTTCAATATTCTGAGTGATATACCACTCCTATCACACCCCTTTTCAATATACCCCCAGGTCACAATGGACCAGGAATCGGGCTGGTTGGTAAAGGTGATATTTATTTAAAATTCAATCAAACATATGTTTTAATATATGGGACAGCAATCACCAATTTGGTGACCATACAAATAGAAAGGTAATGCAGCTGAATTCACTTTTTAGCAACACAGAATATAAAACACCGGGGAAAGAACAGTTTTGGCTTGTTGAACAGATGGTGCTTAAATTAAGATTTCCCCCTGCAAATTTCTCAACTCGCAAACAATCCTACTCAGATGTAAGTAGACAGCAGGTATTCAGGAATATAGAACAGTGTTCAGGGTTTGAATACAATCTTCCCTCCCCAAACAAGAGAAGTTTTGGGAATTTTACATTTTTAAAGTGACTTGAAAATGGTTGAGCAAAACAATGAAAAGTGTGCAAAAATCCTTAAATTGATATATATTCCTAGGGGAGCAACATGGGGTAGATGGCAACAAACTAGAATGAGCAAGATTAAACACTTTGAATCAGAATGGAAGTTTGGAAATAGCGGAGATTGGAAATCATAGTGTAAAACTTTTGCAGAAATGCAAATTCCAGCCTAAATTTCACTAAACGGTTTTTAAGAAAATCGGGTCAAATACACTGTTTTTGGATGCATTTTTTAGGTAGGGATGTAGCTAAAGGTCTTAGGTTTAAGTCAGGAAGTTATGCAATGTTGAGTGAGGTGTTTTTCGATAATGGCGTGAATAAGAAAACAAATCAATTTTTACTATGACAATTATGCTCTACACTAGGGCATTCAGGCTGGTTACCAGTTTGAAGCACAGTAAGCTCTAGAGTTGATCTGCGGAACCAACCCCAGCACCTCCGTGTCTGCCTTGGAGGACTAGGTCCGATTACCCGAGGGAGGATTAAGGGTTTGGGGATTTCACAAGACAAGGATTTTAATGAAGTTATCACTAGCACAAGGAATCAAACACACGGTTTAAAGACTGGGGTGACAAGATCACAGGTTCTTAAGTTAAAGATGGGATGGGTTATAGATTGGGATAGGACAATGTAATATATTCTATGGTTTACTATAATTCCTATTGATACTTAGTCCACTTTAAATTAAGATTTTGGACCGTCAAGAGCTCTGGTCATCACAGATTGGGTCTACGGACTGCAGGGCACTTCTGGCGGGATAGGTCAGCTGGGCGGTTCTGGTCAACTGGACTGGCACCACAGACTGGGCTGGATTGGCCCTTCTGGTTGCTGGACACTGTAGATCAGTGGGATGGTAAGATTCAGCAGTCAAGCTTTAATGGCAGCAAGCCAGACTGGATCAAAATTGTTTCCCTTTGTTTTTGGGATGGTTTCAGGATTTGGGCCTAGTTGAAAGAGTTCAGCAATGCTGGGCTTTGGCTTTGTAAAGAAATCTGGAATCAGGAACAAAGATGGAGGATTCAGGAAAAGGGCGCCACGTGGAAATCAGGATGGAGTCAGGAATCGGTGTGTTTGTGTTGAGGTTCCCTTATTTATCATGCCAAATGACATCACTCAGTTTATGGTAGAGGCAGACTTCCAACCCATACCCTCAAGGCTAGGATTGGTCAAAGGCACAGTTCCCGCCTTGCTCTTTGCTGGTTGGATGACAAACGGCTGTCATGTTTTATGATGCGACTGGAAATCTCCTGTAGTTATTGGGACAAAAATGTAACTTTCCCACATACATATTTATGTACCTTTGCCCTCTAAGAAAATCGGATACATAAATTACATATTTCGTGGATCACATTTACATCCAACTCCCAAGTCGGTGGGACTTGGTTTTGTCTTTCTATTGAATTTTGGCAATTTCAATCATAAAGATTTGGCCTAACATTTCCTAATTCGGTACATATATGTGCATTCACCCCCAGAACATGGGTACACCATATTAGATTTGCAGCATTAATAGTTTATGTGCAATTAGTCATTTTTCATAACTTCAGTTCCTTACGCAGTAAGAAATCCTACCAAGTCTTCAAATGGCTAGCAGAAGTTCAGATTTATATGTATGTATTTTTCACTCGTTTACTTATTCTTGCCGCCAAGTTAAATGCCTTGAAGTTCAGTGGCAAATGAGTATTTTAAATCCAAAATCACATGTCAGTTTTTTTTCTCTTCTTCCCAAGTTGAGCAGATGGCAAGTCCTTTGAAGTTCAATGAGAAGCCTCTTCCTGGAGAGCGGAGCATCCTGCCCCTCTCCTGGAAGAATGAGTGTCCAAGCCTTTTATTGTTTTTGCCTGGGGCCCAGACAAATGTCTAATGAAACGCATTGTCATGAGTATGCGAGGCCCCCCAACAGCAATTAGCCTTTCCTGCCAGCAGTGAAGTGTCAACCTTTCCCAGGCTAAGGACTGTCGGAGCAGAATTGTTTTTTAATAGTTTATGAACTCAAGACTAGGTTTAACTTAAGTTTCACCTAAATCTCATTTAAACATAAAATGAACAACGTTTAGGTGGATTTTTACATTAGCAATCCTTTAAGAAATGTCAAAGAATTAAGCCTTTAATTTTTTTTTTATTTGTATATGGTTTTAGACAAAACCTTTACAAAATAGTACTTAAATGAACAATAAATCTAAAACAGTACAATTAATCTAAAATTTTGACATAGTTACCGACAATACAATTGATCTAAGATTTTAATAGTTACTATAAACGTTATTCTAAAATATTCTAAAATGAGAAGAATAATTGGCTTCTAAAATTAAATAACACCACCTTTAAAAAAGTTTACGTTAAACCACTCTATTTTAAGGAATCTTACAATTGCTAATTGTAGTGGGACTTTCTTGTCAAATAACAAACATTTCCAGACTTGATTTACATCCACATTGATCACATCTGGGACGAAACTAGAGAAATAAAGCAATCTCTTTGATGACAAAATAGGGCATTCCATTGACAGATGTCCAAGTGTTTCTTTTACGTCGTGTTCATTACAATGTCTGCACCATGTTGTAGGGCATAAAGATTTTGTTCTTGTAGTGATTATTTCCCCGGTAAGCAAAACTTTGAATCTAAATCTCATGTAGACATTTCTCCACCCTCTATTAGGAAAAGTATATAAGTAAGGTTCCATAGTTCCCATATATTTATAATAAGATATCATATGAGCGTACAGTCTGAATTGAGAGAGATTGTTAGTTGTCATCGCCCAATCAGCATTTTGCAGGAGTTTTCACTTTTTTGGGGTTAACTAAGAGTGATTGGGTTCCAACACTGTTCAATAAGGTTTTGCACAGTTCCATAAATTTGGTTAGAAAAACTGATTTTGGAATATCCTGTTTCAACTTGTCAGACAAATAATACAGATTATTTTCAGTTTGCACTAAATTGGGATTTCACTGCCATAGAGAATTTTTGGAATGGCTTTAAACTTGTAAAATATCCGACAAGCAGTGTAAGAGTAGCTTCCAAATTTTTGGTCTACTACACGCAGCTGTGTAATGCACACTTTAACCTTAGATAAATAGTGATTTAGAACAGAAGCGTTATTTGCATTTGCATTCACAAAGAAGCCCAAGTAGATCCTAGAGTTTTTAATAGGCAATTTATGTTTACCCATATACCAGTTTTTTTAGTGTGGGTTTTCTTTTCCCACTCAAACATAAGATGAGAGATTTTTGAGGATTCACAACCAGGCCATTGATTGCCATATAGTTTGCAAATGCTGATAGCAGGTGCTGGAGTCCTACCGGGGACCTGTCAAACAGCAGAAAATCGTTCGCGTAGGAGCACCAGCACATTTTCTTACCTTCTAGCTTTGGTTGTATAAGGGAAGCGTTCCCTAATGCCTGCCCTATATCAGAAGTGTATAAATTATATAGGGTCGGAGCAAAAATGCACCCTTGTCGGAGGCCGTTGGAGGTCTTGATTGGCATAGAAAGGTGGCCTTCATTGTTTAATCTGAACTGTATCGTTGATCCTTCGTGTAGATGGATCAGGATGTCCAGAAGGTCACGAGGTAGCACCATCAGGGCCAACTTCCTCTATAGTATTGTACGACTTACCAAGTCAAATGCAAGGGACAGATCCAAATCACAACAGGCAATTTTGCACTTTCTTCATGGAAAAGCACATTAAACAGTTCTTTTAAATCCGATTTTCCTATGCAGTAAATACACATTTTATTCAGCATTAGTTCCTCCCTTGAGTGCTGGGATTGTTTGCAGTCTGGATACATGCATCCTGCCTTTGTTTAGCATTTCGCCGCACAGCTAATTCTGTTACTTGTTGCAATTTTAGCAGCGCTTTTCCCTTGGAAATGAAAACAAAGGTTCCTGGGTTGCTTTTTCCTTGGATACATTTTATAGAGCTGTCAGTCAATGAGGCCTGGTTCCTCTGAGCCACACTGGATGATCCTGGGCATTGCAGTACCCTTTTAATCTCAATGATTCAACGGAATTAAATGTATATAGCACCAAAAACAGCACTTTTGAATGTTGCAAAGCCAACATTTTAAAGGCATTTTCGGTTTTCAGCACAATTCTGCTTCTTTGCTCCATGTTGAATGTGGCAGAGCCCACTGGCATGCTTCTGCAGTGATGACTGTTTTCACCACCCCTGACTGTGTGGCAGGGTGTGCAGCTTTTTTTCTGGTTGTGACCCAAACACAGTTTGAAGATTTTGGCGCGCACTGGAGTCAGCGCATCCATTTTGGGCTGTTTCTTTCACCATTTGTGAAGTGATGCACTGGAGCACATTGGAATCCATGCAAAGGCGGATCCATCCTTAAACTCCATCACCTCCACCGAGGGACGAGACAGACAGACAGAGACGGCGGGGACGGATGACTGGGACGGACGGCGGAACAGATCTCCCCTCCCATTGCCTTCTCGCCGGGCTTCCCCTCCTGATGAAATTGGCTTGTTTCACGCCCTGATCTCCAGGGCCCCAGAGCTCTTCCAGCTATGCCCCAAAGAGCAGAAAGAGGGATTCCTTTATCAAAGATGAGAGGCCAAGAGGAAGACCGTACTGTCATCTAGGACGAGGGACTGTCCCTTCTGAAGAACACGTCCACTGCCTGTGCAAAGAGACCGGTACGAGAAGTAGTACTGGGTCCCAGACTCAGCTCCTATGTGCCTCAGGGCCCAGCCGTCCCCAGACTAGGTAGTCTCCGCGGCGGCCAAGAAGAAATCTGCAGGGGCGACGGCATCAACTTTCACTTCCCCGTTGGACACTGAGGGGAAGAAGCTGGACTCCATGGGACCTCGGGTCATTTCGTCGGCACTGACGACCATTAAGGCGGCCAACATTCTCTCTATCGTGGCGTTTGCCTTTGCCAGCGCGGTTGGCTCAGGGACACCGATTTCCATCGGGACATGCAGACCAGGGAACAACCTGTTCGGCAAGGCAGTGGATGAGTCACTGCAGTCCATCAAGGCGGACACCGAGATGGCCCGTGCTCCATCAGCGACGTTCGTCCTTTCGGACCTCCGAAGGCAAGTCTCAACATGCCTCCAAAGGATTCGGCGGCAGTTCTTCGTTGCAGGAAGCCTACAGGGGCCACAGCAGGGCCGGTGGACATCATCGTCCCCAAGGTGGCAAGGCCTTGGCAAAGCAGGACTGAACTGGCCGTGACATCGGGCCCCCACCTGAGCACCCCAGTGGGAGGCCAGCTGGCGAACTTCATCGGCGTGTGGAAATCCATCCCCACCGACTGTTGGGTGCTGGATGCCCTGGCCCACGGACACTCTGGAGTTCCAAAGGAAGGGTCCCCACTTTCCACCGGTGGCCAGGAAAGAAAACCACATTCCACAGCTACTTCTGGAGGAACGAGCGATGCTGGAAAAGGGGATGATGGAGCTCGTCCCGAAGAGGCTCCGGACTATACTCGCAATACTTCCTTGGCAGAAAGACCGCTGGCGGCCAATCCTAGATCTCTGCCGTCTCAACAAATGCATAAAATCCCAGAAATTCTGAATGGTCACCCTTTAGCACGTGCTGGGACAGTTGGAAGAAGGGGAATTCCTGTTGTCACTGAACCTCGAGGATGCATCCTTCCACATATGCAAGGGACATCGAAAATGTCAGCACTTTGTGGTCCGAGGGTGACACTATCGGTTCACGGCACTGCCCTTTGGTTTGAAGTCGGCGCAAAGGCTCTTCAAATGCCTGGCACCGGTGGCGGCGCAGCTGCGCCTGTAGGGGATCCACGTCTACTAACCCTATCTGGACAATTGGCTAATCCGAGCATAGTCAAGGTAACTCACCATTGACCGCACAACAAGGACTGTCCGCCTGCTCACAGAACTGGGGTTCTCGATAAACTATGAACTCCTGCTTCGTCCATTGCAGGACGCTCTGTTGCTGGGAGCCAGGCTCAACCCGGTGGCACGGCTGGCTTCACCATCGGAGGAGAGGAAAATTGCCATCCTGCCCAAGGTACAATGGCTTTTGACCATGGAAGTTGCCAGGGTGAGGTCCATCAAGTCCCTGCTCGGGATGATGTCGTTCTGCATCTACCTCGTCTGGCTCTGCAGGTTGCGGATGCGGCCGCTGCAGGAGTTTCTCGACACCCGTTGGATCCAAGTGGCGGGAAGCTTCGAGGACATTGCCCTCAACAAGACTTTCCGACAAGCGATCTGGTGGTGGGGCGCCCGCGCACATCTCGCGGCGGGCATGGACTTCCAGACCCCAGCACATCAGGAAACTGACGATGGACGCCTCCCTGGAGGGATGGGGCGTGCACACCGGCGATCTCCACGCAAGAGGCCTTTGGCTCCTAGAGGAGATGGCGCTGCACATAAACGTCCTGGAGCTCCGGGCCGTGTTCTGGGTGCTCGGGTCCTTCCGTCCCTCAAGGGCAAGGTAGTATGGGTCTTCACTGACAACAGCACCACAGTGTTCTACATCCGGAAGCAGGGGGGCACCAGATTCCCATCTCTCTCCAAGGAAGCGCAGGATCTGTGGCACTGGGCCGTTGCCCAAGGGCTGTTCCTGGTACGCTTTCACCTGGCAGGAGTGAAGAACACTGTCGCCGACTCACTTAGCAGGGAGCTGCGCTCTTGCCACAAGTGGGAGCTTCAGCAAGATCAGGCAGATCTCCTATTCCGACAATGGGGCAATCCCCAGATCGATCTGTTCGTGACGGCGGTGAACACCAAGTGCCCGAGGTTCGCCAGCAGGTTTCCCCAGCCGGGGAGCTTGGGGGACGCAGTCTCCTTCCCCTGGGATGGCTTGTTCCTCTATGCGTTCCCACCGTTGCTTCTGTGACTCATCAGTTAACTCAGATGGTCCCGGTGCAGGATGATAACCGGCGTGGCCGAGGCAGATATGGTTCTCAGACCTTCTGGACATGTCGGCGTCCCCTCAGTCAAACTGCCGACAGACGCGGATCTTCTCGCCAAGAAAGGAGGCGCGATCTGTATCACGACCCAGGATTGCTGAACCTGCAGGCCTGGCTCCTCCAGCACTAGAGTTCGGAGGCTACAATATCCCGGCGGACTGCAAGGAGGTACTTGCCAAGACCAGGGCTTCCTCGACTCTTGTGCAATGGACATAAATGGAAGAGGTTCTCTGTCTGGTGCTGCGCACAGATCAACCCCCTACGGATTACAGCCACTCAAGTGCTGCCATACTTGCCGTCGCTGGCCAAGGCAGGGCTGGAGCATGCCTTCATCAAAATTTATCTGGCAGCGATCTCCCGCTACACCAGAACTCCGGGGCAGTCGTCGCTGTGGTCCCACCGCCTGGTGAAGGAGTTCCTGAAAGGACGGTTCTGCTCGTTCCCGCCGGTGAAGACTCCTGCCCCTGGCATGGGAGCTCAACGTGGTGGCCATGACCTGCGGACAACGAGTGGGAGAGATCCAGGCCCTCTCCTGTAAGCCCCCGTACCTGACATTCCAGGAGACAAGGGTGGTGCTGAGGACGCACCATTCCTTCATGCCCAAGGTGCCGTCTGAATTCCATCTCAACGAGCCCTTAGTGTTGCCTGTTTTCTTCCTGTTGCCTTTGTCGCCGGCTGAGAGGACAGCACTTGCTGGATGTGGCTAGAGCGCTGAAGTTCTACGTGTACCGCACAAAGTTTTCAGAAGACATCACAGCTGTTTGTGAACTTTGGCCCTGTGAACAAAGGGAAGGCCATCTCCAAGGCTTCCATTTCCAGATGGCTCTCCGGCTGCATCATGCACGGACACTGGTTGGCAAACCGACCGTTGCCCGGCCTTCTGAGGGCCCATTCGACCAGAGCGATTGCTGCTACCACGGCGTACCTGTCTGGTGTGCCCCTGCTGGACATCTGCAGGGCTGCTACGTGGAGGTCGACTCACCTTCAAGAAATTCTACTGCGTCGACCGGGATTCCAGGGAGGAGTCCAGTGTCGGCCAAGCAGTGCTGCGCAACCTGTTCGCTTGAAGGTGAGCCTTGTGAGGAGGTAAGAGATGCTTAATGTTGAGCCTTGCCACCTCCCGTGGTTGTGCATGTGTGTACTGCTATGTATTGTATTCATGAGCATGTGAATCCATGCCAGACCCCATGCTGGAGAAGGAACAAGTTACTTACCTGGAACTGTTCTCCAGCGTGGATCTGGCATGGATTCACATGCAACCCCTCTGCGGCTCTTCTCTTGGTCCTACTGCCACTTGACCTGCTACCAAATCTGAAGATGGCTGCCAGAGGAGGGGCTTAGGTAGAGGGCAGTCATTGGCTGGAGGCACTATGACCCAGAGACCAGTGATTGGTTATTAGTAGAAAGACAGTTCAGAAACGAAACTAAAACTGATTTTTTTCTTTACCGAGGATTCCCAGCCTGACGGGGAATATTCATGAGCATGTGAATCCATGCCAGACCCATGCTGTAGAACAGTTGCAGGTAAGTAACTTGTTCCTTATTTGGGGTGTCCTAAAAATGTCAATGTACCATTTCCTGTCCTGCTCACGTTATTGTCCCTTTTTATTGGTGCAAAATGTGCTCCTATGGAGGAATTTTATTGTGGCGGCTTGCTTTTAGCCATTTCTGTCAGCGATACCTTTGATTTTATCTAGGTTTTAGTGGAGTTCATATGCTTTTTGAACAAACATGCTTGTCCCCCTTTTTTTGGAACCTCGATCCCCCTTCCAAACTCTGTGGAATGTGCCATTGATGCAGGGACTGTCGAAACCCCTTTGTCGAGTGCAATGAGATGGATAATACGCTTCCTGCTGCACTGTGCCTCTACACTCACTGGATGTAGGTCAGCTGAGATGCATTTAAATACTTTTTGCTGGGTTTTGTCCACCTTTTTGATGTTCATAATCTCTCGAAAGTAGGTTTTGTACGGCAGCAGATTGCCTTCATGCCACATAAAAGGACTTGCCAGCCATGCACAGTGCTGTGGCCCCATGTTTTGGCAGCAGTTATTGTTTAAGCTGCAGATGGTTTTTTATGGCGTTTAAAGGTGTGACTGGTTACACATTTCTTGGTCTTGCTCAACCACATTTCAAAAACCTTAAAGTACCCTACCTGTGCCTAAGCAGTCAGCCGGGGTTGAATTTTTAATCCAGCTTTGTGGGAAATGCTGCAGAAGACTACTGCGTACCCTTTTGAGCACGCAATGATCTACAGACATGTTAAGCCTGTATAGTCCACGTTTGGTCTCAATGACATGAGTAGTTTTGCTGCTGATCAACTCCAGTGTGGGTAATGTTGGAGGCAACCCAGATGGGATTGGGACAAGGCTTAATTGTGCTGTTGATACCAAACCACTATCTGTGGTTACCACTAGATCTCCACCTGTGCAATACCATTACGCTACTATGTAGAGCCAAAACGAGCTTAATTTCAGCAGGACCTAGGTGTTGATGACGACAGGCATGCAAACCCACTCTGACTATCCTGAAAAACAAGGCACATAGAAAGGCAGCCAGTGCATTGTTTGACCGCTCCTCAAACTGTACAGGGCAGAGGTTTGGCACAAACTGCTCTAGGAAAGGTTGTGAAATGGTAACACATCGGAGTACAAAAATCTGAATGCCCATAAAAACTGCATTTGCTACTATTTCACAATCTCCGTCCTTTCATTCAGATGACCGAGGGGAATGTATGGGTGGTTTGCCAGTTCCACCCAAACCGACTCCAGTCTGGGCTAATACAGACTTTTAAGATGGAACATTTACTCTTTGAACTAAGCCTAATTTAGAATTTGTTGCACTGTAAACCAGTGTCCTAAATTAAATGAGACCATCAAATGTGTTCTTTTCTTAGCTCTATGTGCTATCAGGTACCTAAATGTTTAATAGAGGCTGCTTTGAGCCATGCAATTCGATTTTGATTGGCATTTAATGGACGATGTCAACCATGAAAGACTTTTGATCACCTGGTATCTGAACAATCCCCCTGCCTCCTCCCACTCCCCACAATCCCATTATTGTGTTCGAGCAACGTTCAATAATAATAAACAGCAATCTCTGAGGTGGTGGCACAAAAGACAATACTAATCAAACGGTCAACTGACTTCGCATAGCGTTACGTTTGGATTGGCTCCCTTGTCCTGGCAGGGTGCGATGATGGACCTCTGCTTTTTCGTGCCCCTCTGGTTAGGCCCCGTCTCCCTCCATCTTGGTTGTCGGGGCCTCATTCCTCCAGGTAGGGCCCCAGGAAATCCTTAACAATGGCGGTCAACTTTTTTATCACTCCAATGATAGAGCTTCTGTTCCCATTCCCTCCTCGTGGTGGCATCATGAGCCTTCGACTTTTTCACTATAGCCAGGTTTCCAGCACCCTCAACATGGCCTTGCATACCCTAGGCAACCTATATTCATCTCAATCTTTGTCTGGGATCCCCAGCAACATCTGGAGTGGGTCCATGCTCAGCTGCACCTCAGTTATTTCTTAATCCAGCTGAGGAGTTCCTGCCAAAAAGTCGCCCTGGACAACGCCACCACATGGAGAGGGAACCCACCTGACTGCAGCCCCTGGGACAGATGGGAGAGGCCCCTGGAAAAATGTGAGATCTTAAATGGGTCTCTACCTCCACCATGGAACACAATTGCAAAATACTACAGGGGTGGCACAAAGAGCCTGCTGTGGAATGTGATGTTTAAGATCTTAGCCCAGACCACCTCTAATCTCCTCCCATGTGAGTTTCACCCAGTACCTTTTTGAATGTCTCTCCCTACCTCTGGGGTAGAGATCAAAAACGTGTATAGGATTGGCCACCAGGGGGCGCATGGATGTGGAACTCCTCCGTGTGAGGAGCGACCCACGGACCTCAAAAGTGACCAGAGCCCATACTTTTGACCTCCCCTTCCCCCCACGCGCAACGGCTGCCCAGGCTGTGTGAACTGGACTCCCATCCACTGGGCGGAAATCCGGAGGAAAACTGAGCAGTCTATCACGAGAAAAGACAGTTGGCCCGTGCCTCCCCCTCTCGGTCTCTCGTTGAGCACCTTGAGTGAGGGCCGTGGCCTGCGGAGGCCCGAGATATCCAGCTCTGCCCACCATCCTCCCGCGGAGGCTACGAGCCACACTGCATTTCCCCCCGGCAACTGCTGCCCCCCCCGGCCTGTTCTGCGGCCCCCGCGGAATGAGAGGATGCCAGCCATAAGGGGGGGGGCGCCCTCTCCGTGTTGATGCTTACACGGTGTCGGCCCCAGACACCGCACCGAGCGAAAAGAAGCCGTGACACGGGTGAGTGCCCTCCCCCCGACCCCGGAACACACAGAGCTGTCCCACAGGCACTGTGCCCCGTCGCCCTGAGGCGCTCCCGGCCCCAAACTGCTACCCGAGCGACCCCGCGGTGTCCACCATACACCGCAATACGTCCGAACTCGCTGGCGCAGATAGCCTGGCCCTTGCGCTCCACCTGCTCCAGAAGGTCCCCCGTATAATCATAACTTTGAGGCCTAGAAGGTGGATACTCCACCACGAGGCAGCAGATATGGGCCCTATTGCGGTCCTCGTATCCTGCACTGCAACACCCCAGGCCTACCTCCAAGCACTACAGAGTCCCATAACTCCTACACTGTCACCAATTATAGGTCCCCGACAGCCCATCTGGCGCAACGCTCCCCTTCCGATCACAGGGGTTGAGCCCACAATCCTCTGAAGAGGGCCTCCCAAGCACCCCCCTGCAGAGGTATAAACTCCTCCAGGCACCGCTATAGGGAAATCAACGGTTGTCTGATCCCCCTCGGGGCAATACACAGTGCCAAAAGAACCCTCCCCATTTGCTAGGCGGGGTGCGAACCTAACTCCCCAACTTAAAGCACCGTAACTGGCGTTTCTGGACACGTCACTGGCGCCTGGGACACCATCGGCATCGCCTTAATTGGACCCCCCCCCCTGCCAAGACCCCAGCACTCAGGACAGGGAGCTCGTCCCTGCACCGAAGTCAACACAGGGGGTTGGGCCCCCACTCATGGGGCGTGTGTCCTCCTCTGTGCGACCACAAGACCTCCACCCTACCAAGACTCATGCAAACAAACAGGAGAGCGACTAAGGGAAACGGAATACCCGTCTGTGTCTGCACCTGGATTTTGGCCAGAGTCCTAGCCCCCTGCTAACAGACCTGCCTCACAGCAACAGCAACCCCACCAGTACCTCCACACGGGCCTGCACCACCACTGACGCCCCTGGGTCACCGCCCTGAACCCAGCACCAGAAGCCAACTTAATCGGAGGGTAGGGCCCCCTGGTCACAGTTCGTGTGCCTCCTCCCATCCTCGGACCACTGATCCACGGGACGCCCTCCTCAGCACCTCACAGCACGCTTCAGAGTTTACACAACACTACAGTGTAGAGGGTAGGGCCCCTTTTCCAGGGGCGTGTGCCTCCTCATACACAAGTGCCATATGAACATTAAAAGCAAATTGGCTAGATGCGCATTTTCCCCACCAACGCCAGACCAAGGAACCAAAATGTCGCTAGATGCCTCCGAAATGGGAGCGGCGGCCACCATGGGGGATATCGCGGCCTTCCTAAGTGAAATCTGAAATATTGGGGCTAACCTCGGCGGCAAAATGGATAAAATGACCCAGAGAGTGGACATGGAGAGAGTGGAGGGCGTCAATCAAGCCTCGATAAACGCACTGGAAGCTCAAATGGAACTCGGGATAGGCAAAGTGGAGAAGAGGGAGGATGAAATTCGTGTTAAGATAGACTATTTGGAAAACAGAGAGAGAAGAAATAACTTAAGTTATTTTTTGGGATTCCGGAGCGCGAAGGGGAAACAGAAGACGACCTCAAACGATACATGATCCTCAAAATCCTGACAGCTGCCGAGGACATTGACAGACTCAAAACCGAGAGAATACATAGAGCCGGCTGCCCACCTGGTGGCCCGAGGTCGGTCCTCACCAGATTTCATAGATATCAGGACAGGGCTAGGATACTGGCCAGGGCCAGGTCCGGGGGCCCTCTTACCCTTGTAGGGGAGCAAATCACCATCTTCTAAGACTTATCCTCACTTAACCTGGCCTGCGACGTCTCTGCAGTCCTAACGAAATGGCTAAAAGACCAAGGTATGAGATATAGGTGGGGATATCCCTTCTCCCTCACGTTTGAACATGGAAGCAGGAGGATAGTACTCCGCTCGGAAGAAGAGATTCGCGAATGCATCGCAGACCTCCTTGGAACAGGCCCCAAAGAAGGAACACGAGAGGACCCGGTACAGGACAGAGCGAGATGGAAACTCCAGGGCCCAAGGAGAAAGTCAAGAGATCCAGAAAATATCGGCGACCCAACGACACGCCAGACAGTAACAAATGATACCGCCCATTCAAGTTCCAGATTTGTTACTCACCTTGATTTCGCTGCATGCAGACTTATCAACACCGGCGGAATCCGGCATACGCCAGCACCTGGACCCGAATTGCAGCGTGCTTGCAGCCTGGAACCCAAGGATGAGCAGCTGGTAGAAAACAAACACATAAACCGCATGTATCATTACAAATCATTCCTCAATGCAAGTTGTTGTTGTGCATTATGATGTTTATTTCAATGTGTTAAAGAAAGGCGGGGGGCTCAAATGTTATCATTGTAATAGTAGTAATCGGTCATGCGGTTACGACCCTCACTGGTGGTCCGATAGTAGACCAGCTCTAAACACCCAGTCCAACCCGGACGCCACCGAACCAAGATCCAAACCCTCACTGAATTAGAGATGACTCAAGAGTCCGAACCGAGGGCTACGGTATTATGTTTAATACCGTGAAATGGGGCGAGGGAGGGAGAGACGGAATCACACTACTTCCACCGTGGCAATTTCCTGCAATGGGCAGCGCGACGTGACGACTGACTTCAATGAACATAGCACTGATCCACAGTCATGACGAATCGAGTGACTGGCATGGCATACTCAAAATTGGTACGCTGAATGTCAAAGGCCTTAATTCCCCCACCAAAAGGTCACTGGTGTCCAGAGAGTTCAAGAGGGCGAAATTAGATATACTCTTTCTACAAGAAACCCGATGCAGCAAAGGAGATGAGAGGAAGGTATTGTACACCAAGCTAGGCTCGGAACACTGGGGCTCCGGCCCACTGAAGAAAGCGGGAGTTGGCATCTTAGTCAATAAAACGATCCAATTTGAACTCCTAAAGTCCTGGATGGATGTGAGTGGTACAGCGCTAGTATTAGTGGGCAAGATACAAGGCACAGGCATCACCCTTGCGTCAGTGTACGCACCCAACACAGGACAGTCTAGATTCCTAAAACAAATAATCCCGAAAGTCATGAACGAAGCAGAGGGTGAAGTAATACTAGGCGGTGATCTTAACATGTGGATGGATCCAAATCAAGATGGGTAAGCAGGCAATCCTCCTACAACCCACCCACCGGCCGCGGACATGATGGATGCCTACAATCTCATGACGCATGGAGACATATGAACCCCAACCGGACAGGCTTTACCTCTCGGCACCGCATGCAACGTTCTCCAGAATAGACTATATATACCGAACCTCAGATCTCACTGCGGCAATGTCCGAAGCCCCCATATCTCCCGTCACGTGGTCGGACCACGACATGGTCACGGTCATTATTGATCAGATGGCCCTCCCTCGGAAGAGCTCCAAATGGCGATGCAACGATACTCTCTTCAAAGATCCAATATTTCGGCAACGGCTCGAGCAAGACATCACCTAATAATTTGACCAGAACAATGCAGGCGAAATTTCCATGAACGTAGTATGGGAAGCTGGCAAGGCTACCTGGAGGGGTTTACTCATCAAAGAGGGGGCAGCGAAGAAATGAGAACGCCAACTCATAGAAAGTAGGCTCGGGAACTAAATCACGCAACTCGACCTCATGGCACAATCTGCGGACCAAGATAGACTACAAATGATTAAGCAGGCCAATGACAAAAGGGAAGAACTACGACAGATGGAGACGGGTAGCATCGCTCGCAAGCTCCAATGCCTGAAGCAGAAGCATTATGAACACGGGGACAAAGCAGGCGCCCTAGTAGCCGCACAACTCCGTGGTCAATGCTAAGAGCGGTGGGTACCCACGATTCAAAACGAAGGAGATTCCCGAGACCCATACCCCCAATATCCCTGAAGCCTTTGGCAACTTCTACGAAAAATTATATGCATTGCACGCAGCCCCACATCCAGCAGCGATAACAGATTACATGGACAAAATATCCTTGCCGGCTCTCCCGCCCGACACAGTACAAACCTTGGAAGCTTCCATCACAGGAGAAATTGAAGAGGCAATCAAAAGACTCCCAACAGGGAAAGCCCCCGGGAACGATGGTTACACAGCAGGGTTTTATAAGACCTTTGAAGATGCCATTCTCCCATTCATTGTCAACCTCTTTAACAACATCCTTCAATCCGGTGTGGCACCCGAATCCTTCTCAGAAGCACTAATAAGTCATTCCCAAGGAGGGTAAGGACCCAAAGCTGTGCGCCTCCTACCGCCCAATATCCTTTCTGAACATTGATGCTAAAATCTTCACAATCCTCACTGCAAGGCTGGAATCGCACATGCCCGCGATAATCCACAACGACCAAGTGGGCTTCATTTTAGGTAGACAAGGCGAGGACTCCACCTGAAAGACCATTCACCTAATTCATGAGGCCCAAGAATCATCGAACACACCAGCGTTATTTTCAATTGATGCCGAGAAGGCGTTCGACAGTCAAATGGCATTTCCTAGAGGCCACGTTAATGAAGATAGGCTTAGGCCCCACACTCCGTCGAGGGATCAAAGCGGTCTATACGGCCCCAAGAGCATCGGTGGCAGTGAACTCCCAATTTTCCAGCTGGTTCCCTCTCAGTAGGGGTACGAGACAAGGTTGCCCCCTCTCGGCAATACTCTTTGCACTTTCCTTGGAGCCACTCGCCATAACGCTCCGAGCAGATCCCGCCGTGGAGGGAATGCAGGTAAACGGCAGAGAATATAAGCTGGGCCTGTACGCAGATGACATCCTGCTCCATGTCTTAAACCCAACGTCCTCAATCCCACGAGCGATCCAATTGATAGAAGAATACGGCGCACTCTCAGGATTCAAAATCAACAAAACCAAATCCATCCTCTTTCCACTTGACGAACCATCCCCAGAACAGCAAATAGCTCTCGAACGCCTTGGGCTGATCATCGGAGGTCCAACACTGAGATACTTGGGGATCAATCTAACGCGACAACTCGACAACCTTTACGAAGCAAACTTTCCTCCACTTCTTGAAGCCCTCAAGGCTGATCCTAGGAAATGGAAACCACTTAGAATCTCCTGGATGGGACGTCTGAACGCAATCAAAATTGTGAGCTTCCCACAGTTTTTATACCCTTTTCAGGTCTTGCCCATCACAATCCCCGAACACTTCAAACAAGTCAGGAAGGCCATACTAGAATTCCTGTGGAATGGAAAAAACAGTATTCCCTACGACATCTTAATATTGCCAAACTAGCTAGGAGGAGTAGGCCTTCCAGACATAGAATGCTATTACCAGGCCACACAACTCAGTCCTGATCCCACACCTGCGAGATAGAAAGGATCTCCAATGGGTCCAGTTGGATAACATCCTAGCCACTGTAACCCTAGCAGAATGGTTATGGGTCCCCAGACCGAAGCTCACGAGAAGAATGCGTGATCATCTAATATTGGGAACAATTTGGAACATATGGAAGAAAGGGAAAGCAATGTCCGCGGTCGCCACGTGGCCTTCACCTCGGAGCCATCTCTGGTCCCCCGGGATCAGAGAATAAATCCCAGAACACGCCAGATACCAAACCTGGTTTGATGCCGGCCTTGAGAGAGTTGGCCAGCTGTGGAGAAAAGGGAAATTTAATTCAATTACGGAACTAGAGGAAGCTCTCCAAATTCTTCCAATTTTCTTATATTTGCGGTTGAAAGGCGTGCTATCCAGAAGTGAATGGAAGGCCACCACACCGAACTCGCGCCCTTTGAGACGATCCTGGACATGACCAACACCTCCAAAGGCCTAATAGCGAGAATGTACAGGGCCCTAATCACTAAAGATGACACTCCAAGTCTCCGTCTCAGACGAAGATGGGAAAGAGACTTTGGCAGAGAATTTGACCAGCAGGCTTGGGACGAATTGTTAAACGCCATCCAGCATATCAATCGCAGCCCAATATAAACTACACACAATATTACTCCAAAGGTGGCAGTATGACCCACACAGGTTGTCCAAAATGCTCTAAACCTCCAGCCCGAGATGCGGGCAACAATGCGGTATGGATGCAGACTACTGGCACATGTGGTGGAACTGCCCCAAAGTTTGCGTCTATTGGCAAGAAGTCCTGGGGTGGATTAAACAGCTGGACAGCATAGAGAGGGAATCGACCCCTCTCCTGATTCTTTTTGGCCTTGAAGGAGAAGATGACGAATTGATTAGGGTAAAAGGACTAGTGTCCCCCCTGCTACTTGCGGCGAGGGCAGCCCTGGTTATAAAATGGAAATCTCCACGCCTTCCAGAAAAAAAAGGACTGGATACAGATCACTACAAACATCTACACAATGGAGAAAATAATGGCAATAATTCACGACAAGGCCGCACGACATGAAGAAGCCTGGTGCCACTTTACCAAACATTACATCGCAGGCCCAGCCACAGATGAATCGATGCAACAAGAAAATTAGCAACCAGTCTGTGCCATCAGGAGTTGAACGCCACATGATTCACTGCCAACCACCCATGCCTGTCAGTCTCCACTAGAGCTCCATGATCCAAGGATGACCAGAGATGAACGTCACGCAGCTCACTGATTCACGACAGCTATGCCACGAATATAGAAGACTCAAGAGCTGGAAGGGGGTGAGGGGGGGAGGGGGTCAGGCCCTTAAATTTCCTTTCATTGAAACGGAACACGTTGTTAAGCATTGTCAAGGTGGAACGGAGTAACTTTCTGCTGTAACTATTAATGCATAATATACGCCCACCTGGATGTTCATCTCCAATGTTAAAATCAATAAAGTTTTAGTGGGAAAAAAGTGTATATGCCCAAGAGGGACCCCTTAAACATGGACGCGCCATCCAACCATCTCTCAAACCGGAAGAGTTCCTGGGCCACCTAGGCGTTTCACTTTGGGTCTGTGAAAATCCCTTTTAACCGCGAGTACTCTTATCCTGTCCTAGGCCCTTCTGTACCTCTGCAAAGCTCCTAAAGCTCTCCCTCTCAACTAGCTGGCTCACCCTCTCCAAACCCATGTCCGGCCTTTGTTGCACAAACTTCTTCGAATGGATTGTTTTCTCCCACGTATTCGTCCTCTTCGATATTCAAGTCTCCTTGCAGCTTGCTTCAGAAAACTTTCATATGGTCGAGCATTATGCAGCTTTGAATCTTGGTCCTTGACGGCCTCCATAGCATCTTTCGTGACTTAGACGCTGATAAATATATTGACACGCACACTGGCCGTTACCTCAGTTCTGGTTTTTTTCTCCATTGTATGCTTCGGAGCTGCCCGCCTCGGCGATTAAACTAAGTTTTACTTTGAGAATGGCCTGCACACCGAAGACTGGCTTAAAGTGGTGTTCGGACTGTGGGGCCAAGATGTCGATTACAGACCTGCACCGTGTTTGTCTGTGGTGCTTGTGTTTGGCCCACACAGTCGAAGACTGGCTCGTCAGTCTGATGGTTAAGTACTTGCGGTAAAGGAAGGAGAAACTCTATGCAGGTGTTAATGATTTCTGATCTGTCCAGGAGGGGCAGAGGATCAGAAGGCCAACCTAGTTTCTTGAAACAGGTTAACCTCTGGACAAGCCAGACCAATCAGGGTAGCTATGGCAGGCGGTCAAGACTAGTCTCAGGATGGGTGAGGATGACTGAAGGACTTCAATGAGCACAGAGCAATGACACCTACAAATTACTCCAGACAGGTGTTATATTAAAAATATACACATTTATTACAAGCCCTTTGTAAACCAGACTATAGCAAAGAATCACAGTAATACTAAGTAAACCAATACATCACACTCAATACAATATATATACAAAACCAGAGTGGTCTAAAGGGATGACTACATAAAATGTTAACCTAGAGGGAAGGAAAAGGGCACTGCAGTTAATCTTTAGTCACAATTCAACATCAGTTATTCACCTAACTAAGGCAGTCCAAGCACTAAGAAGAGTGGAGCCTTTTGCTCAATAGTACGCGTGCCAATTCACATGGTTGTTCCAATGGACAAAGCAGGGTCTCTTAACAGCTCGGGAAGGTGGATAAGGCGATGAAGTTCCCACTATTCAAAAAGGACCTCCACTTGAAGGCAGAGGCAGTTCGAGAGTTCGGGATGGAGTCGCTATTTTGCAATAGCAGTGGACAGGAGAGGGGCCCCAGGGGCCACTCATGCATAAACTTTGGCTTTGATGCTAGGGGCCACCGATTGGGGTAAAGATTACTCACCGGTCCCTGAGGCAAGGAGACCCAAACTTCGGCAGGTTAGTCCAATTCAGTTGCAGGTTCGGCGGCAAAAAGGACGTCTTGGCACCTTTTTAGTTCCTGAGTTCCAGCGAGGATTCCCAACGGGACAGTGGCGATTTCCCGGCTCCGGGTGGATGAATCGTCCCAGTTTCACTGCAGCAGGCTTCAGGGGCAAGAGGGTCACAAATGCAGCGGACTAGCAAAGGATGTTGCCACAGCAGGGCAACACGGTAACCACGTTTACTCAGGTCCTGGCACACACTTCTCACTTCAGACCTTGGTATGGCAGGTGTACGAAATTCGGTGTGAGGGTGCCGTGGACACAGCTATCGGTATACAAAGTTTCGAGGGCCTCCTCGAAACGACGGCGGAGATAGAGCAAAGGTCCTGCGGAAGCTGGTCAGGCCACTGGTTGGCCCAGGGACACTTCCAAGAAAGCTTACTTACAGTTTTTGGTGAAGGTGCCGAGAATAGTTGGTCCCACTATTCCAATGGGTTGAAGCGTCTTTGCAGACCTAGGACGACCAGATGTAGAGGTGTCCCACAGGACGACAGCGGGCTCAGGGTGCCAAACCTTCCAGCGGATCCTCGACTCAGCTTCGTAGTGGCAGGCTTCTTGGATCCTAACCTTTGTTCAATGAGAACTCTGGTGATCGACATGGCAGTGGGGTTTCCAGCCTTCTCTTATCCAAAGTTGCCTTAGCGCCGAAACGGAGAGGATCCAATAGGAGATTTGCTCGCAAACACACCATACGTGGACCAATCACAGACCACGGTGATCTCGGGCATTCGGGACACTCCAGGCTCTCTGGCACTAAGGGTGTGTACTGGGACCAGACATCCTGCCCACATCCTGGAAGCACGCACACAAAATGTGCAGAAGCCCGCGAAAGCATTGGGATTCGTGGGAAAATGCATGACCAAATAAGGACTTGCCCAGGTCGACTCAACCTGGGGAAGGTGAAGGGGCAAGATGGCCAAATGAAAGGACAAAGAACCTTGTGGCATGGCCATTTTGGAGCCAGGCCACCTATTTGTGCCAAAAGCGATTAACATGGCAGGAAAGGGTTAAAAATAATGCGAAACGATAGCTGCCACCAGTACTGTCCATGACACATCTGCACAGTTCATAAAAAGTCCAGCGAGAGTATCTAGGGCTTTTGGAAATGACTGAAGACCCAAGTGTGTTGTATAGTAAGCTACAGTGCACACTTGTTAAATGTTGCACAAAAGTTGCAACATGAGGAAAAGGACTAAGGGAAACAAAGTCTCCCAGTACTGTCTGTCTTAAGGGCATGTCAGTTTCCCCATAAAAAGTGAGCGAAAGCCCAGAGGAGTACAGGTGAAGGCTGTGCTTCTCTGGCAAAGTCAGTCGGGGATGTCTAAACAGCAGCAAAAATGTACTCCTTAAATCCCCCGGTCCTTGTCCCTTCAAAGAGGAAATCTTCTGACTCGATGTCTCCTTTTAAAAAAAAAAAACATTTGTGGCTACGCGCACGTCCATATCGTGCCAATACAAACTCCATTCGATCAAACTCTTGCATCGCTGGCAGTATGACCCTTATAAACGATCTAAAATGTACCAGTCCTACTCCCCCCTCTGTTGGCGCGAATGTGGACAAGTTGCAGACTATTGGCACATGTGGTGGGGATGTCCCAAGATTAGGATCTTTTGGGATGAGGTTTTGGGGTGGATTAGACACCTGGACGGGATTCAAAGGAAGGCAGACCCTCATCTTGTCCTATTTGGTCTGGAGAGGGTGGAGGATGAGTGGAAGAGTGCAAGGCCTAGCCCCCCATTTACTGCTTGCGGCTCGGGCCTTATTAGCCACCAAGTGGAAATCGGCTATGACCCCAACTGAGAATGAATGGGTTAACACTGTAATGAACATATGCACCATGGAAAAAATCACTGCCTCACTCCACGGCAGGGCAACACAGTGAGATCTCCTGTGGTCAGACTTCCTATGCAAACACACATCAGGAGACACCCACCCTGATGGAAATGGGGTCCATTGTCCGTAGAGCTTGATTGGTGCCGCTCCTCTTGGTACTGTTCCCCGCCTCCCCTCTGCTTTGGTCCCATTCCCATACTCTCCACCAGATACCATCCAAATCAAGACAAGACGCCCTCCCAATGGAGAGCCCCTGAACACACTATACAGAAGCAGTTCCAATCTGTGACAAAAGCCACAAGACCACACAAGCACGACTACTTGGTAACAAGATTTCTTGGTCCTTGCGGGAAGGGGTACGGGGAGTGGGGGAAGGTGTAGGAGAATGAAGAAAAATGAGAAAATCTAGGTAGAACGTTCAAACTGTTACTCAGTTTGGTCTATGGTTACGAAGTTGTACATTGTATCTTGGTTTTATTTCCACCTGTGTAATGTCTATGAACCCATATGTAAATTTTTCTTTTGTTCCTTTTCTCATTGAGAGAACTGTTGTGTAAAAACCTAATAAAAACCAAATTATAAAATAAAAAAAACATTTGAAACAGACGTTTGAGGTCTGGTTCACGACACTCGTCATCCCCTTCCCATAAAAGGGTAAGAAACGGCATTGCAGGTCCTTGTTGTTGTCTTCAAATTCCTCTTCTGAAAGAGTTAGTATCCCAAAAAAGAACTAGACTCCAGTGGAGTTAGAACAATTCTGCTTCAAAATGTTAGACATTTTTAATACTCTCCTCAGTGTTCCTCTAAAGGAGTCAGAGAAAAGTGGCCACACCTTGGTGTCTATTGAGACGTAAGACCCAGAGAAGAGGTGTAACCTGACCTAAATCGACGGAATCTTCGACGCACAAGAGAAAGCTGGTGTCTGTTACCTCGAAACATTCCCTAACTGCATCGAAGCCTTCTTCGAAGGAATCGAAACGTTCGTCTGTCACCTGAACCTTCGAGGCATGTAATTCATATTGAGCCTTCGACGCAACATAAGGTGTCGACGCATTTGTCGACAGTTTCGAATAAACAGTCAAAACCTTAGTCGCCTTCAACCTCATCGGAGCATTCTTCACTCTTGAAGATTGTAAAATCTATTCCTGAGCCTAAATTGTTCATTCATTCCAAGACCTGATTTCTTTAGGCAGATGGGTTCCATCTTTGAAGATGAGGAGGAAGAGGATAATCCTGCTTTTGGATAAGAATATGGAAACCCACATTTTCCAGAAGAATTCATTCCACATGAGTCAAAGATGCAGAATCTTGTGGATACATTTAAGGAAACCAGTAGTTGGGCAAACCTTACTAGAAACAGAATTTGGTAATGCTGAGATAGCTGGTTATACTGATCCTTCTTACAGGATGGTTATTGGTAAAGTAGCTGAATATCTGAGATGGTCCAGACCTGCAGCCACTGTAGAAATGGATGTTCTCTCACATCTTGGACAGTGAGCCAATTGGGGAAGCTGTATTACCATTCCATGCAGACCTGAGAGTAAGGTTAATGGAGAACTGGTTGAAACCAGATTCTATTCCATCTGTTAATAAGTTATTGACTAAATACAAGACTGCTTCCGTAGATCTTCCTTTTCTGAACAGGCACCCAACGCCTGAAAGCTTAGTGGTTCAAGCAGCAACCACATCTTCGAATGCTGCATCCTATCCTTTTCCAGCAGATAAGGAGAATTGGAGGATTGACTCTTTAGCTAAGAGTATTTATTGCAGGAAGTATGGCATTAAAATCTGCCAATGCTACCAGTGAATTAGTGAAATATACACACCCTTTGGGGTGTAGCTGCTTTAGCAGCCTATCACACACCAGAGGGAAAAGAGGATTTTTAAGCCCGATTCAAGATTGCAAAAATGCCATGAGGCAATCTCTTCATTCTAGTTTAGATACAGTGGGCTCGACCAGTAGCGCCATGGCTGCCACCACAGTACTTGAACGCATGTCTTGGCTGAGAAGAAAATCTGGATTTTTTGCAGACATCCAGGAACGTCTAGAAATGCTGTTTGACAGTACTTCTCTTTTTGGTGAGAAGGCTGATGGTCTAGAAAAAATTGCAAGCTTCCAGAGCTGCAGCAAAATCTTTAGGGGTTAGCTTCTATTTCTCCAAATCTAGAGGAAGAGGTCAGTTTTCACAAAGAGGTTCAAGACCCTATCGTGTAAGAGGTAGAGGAGGAAGGACCCTCCGTTCAGCACCCGCAGAGTTGCCCTTGGCTGCAGTTGGCACAGCAAAATGAGTCCAACCACAGAACTGTGGTAGGGAGCAGACTGTCTTACCATGTCCAGAGTTGGCGAAGCATAACTACGGATGCATGGCTCCTACGAACAGACTGATACGGCCTACCATTCCTGAAAAGACCTCCCGATTGCCCCCCAAGAACAAAATCAACCTTGGTCCCAGATCCGCTCCTCCAAGAGATTTTCACCCTTTTGGAGAATGGTGCGATCGAATTGGTACCTGGAGTAGAGGAACCAAGGTTTGTACACTCCTTACTTTCTAATCCCAAGGAAGGACGGTAAGTGTGACCCATCTTGGACCTGAGAGGCTTGAACAAATTCCTCAGGAAAGACAAGTTCAAGATGGTAACTCTTTCGCAGATCCTTCAGGCCCTTCGACTCAAGGATTGGTTGGTGTCATTGGACCTCCAGGATGCTTATTTTCATGTGCTGATACATCAGAAGCACAGAGTACCTGAAGTTCACGGTTGGCATTTCTCATCAGTTTAGAGTTCTGCCATTCGGGCTCACCTCCCCCCGAGGGTTTTCACCAAGCTTATGGCAGTGGTGGCAGCAAGTCTAAGAGGGGGAATTCACATCTACCCCTACCTAGACGACTGACTGATCAGAGCTGTTTCCCTGGAACAGTGTCTGGATCATCTCAGTTCAACCTGCCGCCTCCTCCACGAGTTGGGATTCTCCCTGTACTTCAGAAATCCCATTTGCCGCCCTCTGAGAAGCTACAATTTATTGGGGGGCTGGGGGGAGGGAAGCTTCACCACTTAAGTTAAGAGCTCAACATCTTTTGCAGATGGTCCAAAAATGTTAGTGCCCCTCGTCTTCCGGCCTGCGACTTCCTAAGGTTGCTGGGCCTCATGGCATCCTGCATTTTTCTGGTGCCCAAAGCCAGTCTGGAGAATGAGATACCTTCAGTAGGCTCTCTGATTCCAGTGGATCAATTCTTTGGCAGAATGACAGACCACCTCCAGGTCCCGACAAAGGTCATCCAGGATCTCCCGTGGTGGGCCAGCCAAGAGAATGTGACGAGTAGAATCATTTTCGCAACCATGGGCGGAGACGACAGTTGTGACGGACACCTCCCTCTCAGGATGGGGAACGCACAAGATCTTTCAATAAGCGGACACTGGTCTCAGTTGGAGTCCAGTCTCCATATCAAACCTTTTGGAGCTGAGGGCAATCGGACTATCGCTGATGGCTTTCCCACCCTCAATACAGGGAGAAAGTGTCAGTGAGAAAGTGATAATGACAGACAACACAGTGGCCTTGCATTACCTCAAGAAGCAATGCAGCTGTGGTTCTGGGCACTAAGAGAAGGAATAACTCTTCTGGCAGTTCATCTAGCTGAAGAAAAGAACACGGCAGCGGAAGCTCTGAGCAGGCAGAGCACTATCTCCCACGAGTGTGATCTAGCTCAGGAAGTCCTTCAAGAGATCTTTGCCCTTTAGGGAACACCTCAAGTTGATCTGTTTGTGACCAGTGTCAACAGGAAGTGCGAGCTGTTCTGCTCCAGGGAATGTCCCCAAAGAGTAGTTCTAGGAAAGGTGTTAGTGGATTGGGAATTTCCACTCTTGTATGAGTTTCCGCCAGTTCCCGTCATTCCTCACGTAATAGAGGTTGAGGAAGTTCTGGAAAACCATTATCCTCATTGCCCCAGATTGGGCCAGGAGAACGTTGTACCCAGACCTTCTGGAAATGGCCATCTGCCCTCCAATTCATCTTCCCCAAAGAGCACCTACTCTCGCAAGCGGGAGGTTGCGTTCTTAACCCAGAGATCAGGACTCTCAACCTTCACGCCTGGTATCTGAAAGGGTGAGATGGATTGGGACCTTCCGGAAGACTTAATGGAAGTGTTGCTTTTGACAAAAATACCAGCAACTAAATCCTGTACCCGTGCCGTTGGAACAGATTTTGCAGCTGGTGCAGGGAATGGAAACTAGATCTTCTCATGTGAACTTCCCCAGGTTTTCTTTCCTACTTCACTTGACCCATTCAGGGTTGCAAGTAGCCACAGTGAAGGGCTACTAAGCAACCCTTTCAATTTTCGTAATATCTCCGGATGAGGGATCATATTTCAAGGTACTGATTGGGACACAATTTCTGAAAGGCTTAACAAATTTGTTCCTGCCTACTCCCTTCATGGTGCCATCATGGGGATCTAAACCTGGTACTAAGAGTTCTTATGTGAGCTTCCTTTGAGCCTTTACATTCGTGTCCTCTGAGGATTTTCACCCTAAACTGCCTTTTTTGTGGCTATCACATCTGCACGTATGGTAAGTGAGCTACAGGCTCTATCTTCCAAACCTTTCACAAACTTATCCAAGGATAAGGTAGTCATAAGGGTTAAGTCATCTTTCTTGCCTAAGGTTGTCAGAATTTCATTTGGCACAACGTATTGCACTGCCATCTTTTTATCCTCACCCATTTAAGGCGGAAGAGCGACTTCATTGTTTAGATCCAAGAGGATTCTAAGTTTCTATATCACAAGGACTGCATATATTCACCAAGATCAGCTTTTTATTGGGTATGCTGGTCATAGATTAGGATTAGCTGTCACAAAACAAACCATCTCTAGATGGATTATCTGCATAACGTAGTGTTACGGAGTGTTACTCATTGGCTGGCAAGTATTCACCTGAAGGTCTAAGAGCACATTCTACTAGAGAAGTCGATGCTTCATTGGCTTTTGTAAGAGGTGTAACAGTGAGGGACATTTGCAGAGCGGCAACACTAAATTCTACTGTGTAGATTCTTTTTCAGGAGAGGAAGCCAAATTTGGCAAAGCTGTCCTCCAGAACATTAACAAATAAAGTACATTGTTAGAAACCTCTGCCAAACTCAAACTGCTTTTGGAGTCGTATCAAAGATTAGTAATACGTGGGAGGACAAAATCCATTCGAAGAATAATTGACTTAACCCTGATAACGTTTTTTCCATGTTCCTCCCAGGTAGTCCTTATCGCCCTCCCATCCATTCCTTCTAGCCTAGAATTTTCATTTCTTACACCTTCCTTAATGTCGAGACTATCGCCTCCTGGAACAGAGCGTGCTAATTTCAGGGGGCGGGGGGAACTAAGAACTAAGGTAACGGTCCGTGCGCGTGCCAATATGTGCTATGGAGGACATCGATGACCAAGATTTGGCGATGCACAACGCTCGACACTATGAAAAATGTCCGAAGCAAGCTACAAGCAGACTTTAATATCAAAGATGAGGAACATCCAGTCGAAAGAACGTTACCAGGGCTAAATAACTTGTTCATTCCTCGTCTGATCAATTGGGGGACCCCAAATCGATGCCACGGGCGAATGCCACAACGAGAAAGCTCTATTAGCTCCACCATTCCTACAAAGGTTCCACAGCGCACCCAACGTGGGGTGATCGCTAACCGTGCCTGGGATTCTCCCAGGGGGCCCCACATGTAGTCCCTCACCTTCAGCGGGTGCACCACTAGGTCGTCCAGGTAGGTCAAGTAGGTTCCCAGGTCTGTCCTAGTGTTCCAACACCCTTAACTGGGTGGCTTTCTAATATAACTAATGGTCTGGGAAGCCAAAGCCTCCCTGGTCAAGCGGGAGTGTGAGTGAGGCCCATTTCACTCTCGGCCTCTTGTCTTGCCATACAAATTTCGAGAGCATGCCCTTCAACTCTTTGAAGGATGCTGGGAGCCTCGTTGGGAGGATGTTAATTTTTACCTACGTCATACGTCCGTACCAGGACAGGGTGAGGGGCTGCCACCTCCTACGGTCCTCTTTGATCTTTGCTAGGATCTTGTCAAAGTCAGGCTAGTGAGGTCCCTCCGCAAGATCACCCCCAGGTATTTTGTCTGCGTCTGTTCGAGCCTGCATCCTAAGTATCGGGTATGGGTGGTCGGGGCAGAGCACCTCTTGCCCATGGGCATAATGCTGGATTTGTCTGTTTATTTTCAGACCCAAAAGGCAACCATAGCTCTCAATCGGTTCCATGAGCCCGGGGAGACAGAAGCCAACCTCAGTCAGATATCCCAGGGTGTAATCCGCAAAGAGGTACAGCTTGAACTCCACCTCACCACTCCGGCTGCCCTTGGTTTCCTGGTTTGCTCTAATTGCAATGGGATGTGGCTCCATTGTGAGGACGTAAAATAGTGGTGACAGTGGGCACCCTTGTCTTGTGCCACGCTTCAGATGAAATGGGTCTGACTGGATGTTATTGGCACATACTTATATAGAGGCCATCTACCCATCGCAAGAACCCTTTCCCTAGGCCCATCCTCTCCAGCACTATCTTCATAAAAGGGCACTCTATCGAAGGCCTTCTCAGAGTCGATGGAGATCAGGCATGCCTTGCTCGCCTGGGTGTGTACCTGCTGTATCCGATTTGCTCTTTAAATATTTTTCAGAGCCCTGCTTCCCCCGAATAAAGCCGACCGGATCTCCCATACACCAGATACACCAGGGATGGGAGCAGGCGTTGCAATCGGGAGCCCAGGATTTAGGCCAGGTTTTTGACATAGCTATTTAGCAACGAGATTGGGCTGTAGGAGGCACCTCTTGCCGGGTCCCTGCCCTGTGTATTGTCACTATTGTTGCCTCCAGCAGCGTACTTGGCAGGGGACCACCTGCCAATGCCTTGAACACTCTGGCCAGATACGGGGCTAGAGTGGACCTGAACCTTTTGTAGAATAGGGCTGAGAATCCATCGCTCCCAGGCATGGTCCCTGTCTGCATCCCCTTGATTGTCTGTACAATCTCCTCCGAGATAGGCGTCCCCAGCTGTTGCACTCCACCCCCCCAAGGTACGACCGGGGGTCTAGGAAGGCGGCATCTGGTCATCCTCTCCAGTAAATTCAGGTGTATAGATTATCGTAGAACTTTGCAAACTCCTTCCCTATTCCCACCAGATTGTGCACCTCCCTGTCCCCCTCACATCATATGACCTCTATGCCTTTGCTCTTATGCTTCCAAGCCAGGATCTTGCCCGTCTTCTCCCCTTGCTAATGGTATTTGTGTTTTAGGACTAGTAACTGTTTCTCTGTGCCCTGAACTAAGTTGGCCTTAAGCTTTGCCTTATAAAGCCACTGTGTGGCTGCCCTACATGGTGTAAGGTAGGTGCCCCCAACCACCCCCCTGCCCTGGCTGTGATTACATAATCTTTGCCCGTAACTCCTCTTGTGCCCTGCGTTCTTTACCCTATCCTTATAAGCACCCCGCGCAGAGTGGCCTGAAGTCTTAACATAGTCTGCACACCATCCTCCCCATTATCGTTGAAGGCAAAGTAGTCTGTGATCTGTCTATCGATTGGGAGAGCTCCCCATCACCCAGGAATCATTGCAGCGCCACCCTCTTGATGGCCTAGGACTAAAGTAATTCCGCACCACTACTGTGACAGTATTGTGGTCCAACCATGGCAGTGGTATGATGCCAGAGACACTGACCTGGGCCTTCACCACAGTATCCACAAGTACTAAATCCTAGAGAAGGAATTGTGGACCGATGAGAAGGTAAAGGGTTTGTTTGACCCCTGAACAAAACCACACTTGTTGTCCCCCTCTGCGGTGGCCTGCCCTATTCTGCTCCCCTCCCCTGGCATCCGATCCTGGCACCTTCTCCACTGCCTTCCAGGATAGGATAACCAAGAAGGTTCTGAGTCAATAGGACTCCCTCCTTTTGAGCCTCCCCCTCACAAAAAACCTAATAACCCATCTACTCTATGACCCGTGTGGGGACGGTTACTTGGCCCCCTCTTGAGACCAGATCAAGGGCCAGAGGGGCCCCCAGGTGGGGTATTAAACTTTTTATATTTGCGGGTCCCCGTCATCTTGCATCTTTCTGGTGCCTGCGGCTGGGCCCTTGATCCAGCAGTCTCTCCCAGGGCTAATGCCCAGAGCTGAGAGTCACCAATGAGTTCCTCCAAGACTCTACTTATGTCGCCCTCCATCGCCAACCTGTAGTCTTGGCCGTCATATTCAAAGTTCTGGGAGAAAGGGATTCCCCAGTGGTATCGCACTCCTTTGTCCGTCAGCCACTTAGTGAGTGGGCCGCACATTCTTCTCCCCGTGAGGGTAAGCGCAGCGATCCTGGAAGGTGGAGACCTGGCCTTCACTGTAGTTTATTGGGCCCGCCTTCCTGACCCACTCAAGGGTCGTTGTCCTTTGTTAATAATATTGAAAGCACGCTCGCACCGAGCACATCCCCTGTCCCCCTCCCCCAGCTCTATGGGCCTGGTCAATAGTCTGTTCATCCATGGCATTGTCTCTAAAGAGCGTGCAGAGAACCTCCCTGATGGCTCTGTCTTGGTCTGTCTTGGTCTGTCTTGGTCTGTCTTGGTCTGTCTTGGTCTGTCTTGGTCTGTCTTGGTCTGTCTTGGTCTGTCTTGGTCTGTCTTGGTCTGTCTTGGTCTGTCTTGGTCTGTCTTGGTCTGTCTTGGTCTGTCTTGGTCTGTCTTGGTCTGTCTTGGTCTGTCTTGGTCTGTCTTGGTCTGTCTTGGTCTGTCTTGGTCTGTCTTGGTCTGTCTTGGTCTGTCTTGGTCTGTCTTGGTCTGTCTTGGTCTGTCTTGGTCTGTCTTGGTCTGTCTTGGTCTGTCTTGGTCTGTCTTGGTCTGTCTTGGTCTCTTTCTCTTTCTCTTTCTCTTTCTCTTTCTCTTTCTCTTTCTCTTTCTCTTTCTCTTTCTCTTTCTCTTTCTCTTTCTCTTTCTCTTTCTCTTTCTCTTTCTCTTTCTCTTTCTCTTTCTCTTTCTCTTTCTCTTTCCCTCTCTTTCTACCTCTCTTTCTCTCTTTCTTCCCCACCCCCCTGTCAGGGCAGGGACTTCCATCCTCATTTTGGCTGAACTCCTCTGGCACCCACCAAGCTCTCTGCGGGGCCCTACTCCCCAGGGGTGCTCTTCCTCTAGCAGTATTTTCAAGGGTTGGGAGGTGTGGGTCCCTCCTTCCTCTATGCAATGAGGCCCTATGTCCTTGTGGCCAGCACTCCAGACACTGGCCAGGGGAGTTGGTAGGTACACAGGACCACACCTGGTCTCTGCTGCCTTCACGCAGTGTCCCACGCTTCTCCTTTGAGGTGCCCTTCTGATCGGGTGATAACTGCCCTACACTCTGGAGATAGCTGCCCAGTGGTTGTAGGGGGCTCCTGCTTCCACGCCTCCCTTCGACCTCCAATGGCGTGTCTGCCCACCTGGGTACCCCCACTGGGGTTCAGTTGGACGTTGGTGTCCCCGAGAACTCACCCCTGTTCCAGCGCTGCTCTTCATCCAGCAAGGCCTCCCCTGCCCCCCCGCACCAGGAAGGACCCGTTCTGCGTCTGTTACTCTGGATTCGCTCTGGGGACTGAGATGTGGCCTGCGCACCAAACGCAGCGTGGCTGGATATCTCACCATGTCTCCATTCCTCACCTGCTGTGGCCTGTCTGCCGCTGGGGCTGCTGTGTTGTAGAGGGGGCAGGCTGTGCAACCACCAAGGATCTCGGTGGGCCCCCTCCTCCTCGAAGTCTGCTCAATACCGGACCTCGTGTATCTTTACTCCGTTCGCTGATGTGTGCTGGGGCTCTCTCCCGCCTCCACTTTCCACACGACCAGCTCTGTCGCCTGTGAATGGACCTGCTCCCGACTTGGAGCGGGTGCCCCCCAGTCCCTTCTCTTGCCGGGGCTACTGCACCTTCAGCTTTCTGGTGGGTAAAGGGGGAGCTCAGAGCCCCTTTATGTCCCTTTGCCTTGGAGCGTACGGAAAGTTTAGCTTACCTGCATGCTAATCTAGGTGTACCCTTCAGACCTTCATTCTTCAGCCTGCCAAGCCATACCATATGGGAAAAGACCATATGCAAATCAGGCTTGGTTCTACCCCAGCCCATAGTTATTTAAATCCTTCCAGCCATCAACTTTTGGTTTTGTTTGACATCGCATCTAGACTTACATGATCCATATTCATACCCCTATAGGGCAAGGAACTTATCCCCGTCAGTATGTAAGGTCAACACTTTAGCCAATGAGTGGTAAGTGACAGATTACTGATAGGGAATTTCATCCTTGTTAATGTATGTGTAATGGTGTGAAGCTGTGCTATGCAATATGTTGGGGAACTAAATTGCTATGCTATGACTACACCGCACTGTAGCGCGTCAGTCCTGGATGTGTAACTTAGCGGCAGCACCTAATGCTTATCTGCCATTAAAGAGTGAAGGTGGTGTCCTTGAAAATTAAGTGAGTAGATTCAAATGCAGTACACAAACATGACCCCTGGAATTGTTTAAAAGGCCTGAAGGATGAAATCTTATTTGCAACAGAACCAATGTTTTAGGTAAATATACGGTTGATACTGTAATTGCAAGCTCACACTAAATTGGACAAGCCACAATCCTAATTCTGTTAGATTCTGTCCGTTACCACATTTATTATGACGCCTACATGCAGAGTATTGTCCTGCATGATCACTCCCCTTTACCCGTATAAAATATGCATGCTGCAGTATGCCAAAACCCACTTAAATGGGTCCCACAAAAATATTAGTCTGCCAGCTTGTGTCCCTGGTGTGACTCCTGAGTCAGGGTGTGCTGACTTTTGTGCTTTGTTCCTTTCTACCCACTCTGCTGCAGGTGGCATTGTGTGCCTTGCAGACCCTCATGAGGGATTTATTCTTGAGGGCGTGGGGGCGTTGAGAGTGTGGAAAGACTATATACTGTTGGATCATTTTATTTTAGACACGCACGCGCAATGTTTAGGGTTCCTGGTTTCTTTGCTCCTTTCTGTTAACTTACTGCTTCTAACATTACTGAGACCAACCTCTTTCAAGCTGCAGGTTGCATTGGGGTTGCATTTTTTTTTTCTTTGTGGCGCTGCGGCGGGCGTAGCAATCTCCCCTGCAAATCACAACTGCCTCTGGGTTAACTGAGTTCAATTTGCTTCACTTTAACCATCCTCCTATAAACCATGGGTGACTAAGGGGTACAATTGACTTGGTTCAACTGTTTTGTGGTCTAATCTCCTTTCTTGCTAGCTCCAGAGGCACTAGCTTGGGTAGCCTCCTCTTATGGCCATGCGCCCAAGCACCCACGATTTATACCAGGGATGTCATTAGGCAGGCATCCATTCACCTTGTATGGGGTGCATATTTGTCTTTAATTGCTTGCAAGGTGCCACGACTGCTTGCACCCTGTTTGGTTATCCATTGGGCAATTTATTCACTTCATCAAGGGCACTATCAGTTTATCAATTTGAGGGGGGTTGGGATCTTAAGTTCCTGCTCTTAACCTATGAGCCTGGTTTGTTTGACACAAACAGCTACCGGGAGCTACTTTTGGTCCCTGATGCAAACTGATGACGTACCAACACCTATCTGAATTTAACTGTGTGTTTGGGACAATCTATAAAGATTAGGACAATGTCGAAAATGTCGATCACCGACACTCATCGCATATATCTGTGGTGCCTTGGTCACCGTACTGTCGACTAACTCCCGTCAGGCGATGGCCCAAAAGACTCTAAGGGAGCGTAAAGGTAAATTGGCTGATGGGAGGTTGCCTTTGAGCTCTTCGAAGGAGACTTCAAAGAGAAAAACCGATGAGTCGAGGGATGGACCTCGACGAAAAAAATCAAAATGGTCTTGCTTCCGGTCGATCACGCCATTCTTAGTCTTCGAAGAAGGCCAAGAAACAGCGTTGCAGGTATCCTTTGGCCTCTAGTGATTCCTCAGTTAAGGTAATCAGATGTCCAACTAAGTTGGACTCCCCTGCAAAATGGGGTGCGTTTCGTAATGAAATGCTTAAAATCTTTGAGAAGGCGGCCTGCCCCCCCCCCCCCCCCCCGAAGGACAACCAGAAAGCCCATACCCCTGTCGATCTGCATAAAGACAAAGGGAAGTCAAAGACGAAAACTTCTAAACCAAACCATAAGCCAGTACTGCATTGAGAAATTTCTCTATCCGACGAGAAGTCGTCAAGGGCTTCGACAAGTCAGGAATCCTGTCCATGGACTGTTGCTTGGAGAAAGCATAAGTCATAAACTCCTTCGCTGACAGTCTGTGTTGGAGCCGTCAACGCCAGTATCGAAGGCGACTCTGACAAATCAGCTCTGACTTCGAAGCCGGTGTCGACGATTTACTTCAAAATTGTCGAAGCCAGTGGTAATCCAGGAAAAGGTTTTCAAACCTTTGCCCAAGAAAGGTAAATCTTTAACTTCCATCTATGAAGATGATGAAGCGCACCACCATTTGAGTTACAATATGGCACCCCTAATGTGCCAGATGAATTGATCTCTGAAGAGTCTAGATTGAAAGACTTGTATGATAACCTTCAGTCGGCCAGTGGTTTAGATACCTCTCCCGAACTGGAATTTGGCAAACCAGATCCTACTGAACATGCCAACTCCTCATATAGGAAACTGATGAGTAAGGTCATACAGTTTTTAGGTTGGAGCAGGCCTACTCCTTTTGTGCAGGATGACCTGAAAGATATTTTGGATCAGGATCCTCAAAAAGATCAAATTTTGCAATTTCACACTGCACTACAAAAAAGGGTCTCAGCAAATTGGGACACACCAGAGACTACGGCTGCAATGAATAAAAAATGTGCTAGAAAATATAGGCCATCCAGCAGTGACCCAGAATATTTGACAAAACATCCAACACCAGATAGTTTGGTGGTTCAGGCTGCTAAATCTACTAAGCAGTTAGCACATCCATCCATCCTGAAAGGGATAAGAGTGGATGCCTGGCCGTGAAATATTCACTGCTGACAGTATGGCATTAAAGTCAACTAACGCAATTTGTACCTTATCAAGGTTTACGTTTACCCTGTGGGACTGCGTAGCTATGGCTACTGACCACATCCCTGAAGACGAAGAGAGAGACGGCTTACTGACAAAGGATGGTAAGAAGGCAATGGGTGAATGCCGCCAGTCAGGTCTGGATACTGCAGACCACATCAGCAGAGCCATGGCAACTAGCAGTGTTGCGCAGATTTGTGTGGTTGAGGAAGTCTGCATTTGCACCAGATGTGCAGTCTAGACTCCACCATGCCCTTTGACGGTGTCAGGACCTCTCTTCTATCCAACGCAGGAGCTGCTGAACCCCACAGACCCACCAAAGTGTAGCGCTCTCAACTATCTGAATTTCCAGCTGAGTTTGTGACACCCCAGGGGGAAAGGGGAAGTGGAGAAAATAAGAAACACACACTTCTACCTCCTTCTGGAATAGTATCTGCATAAACGAGAGGTTCACAACAGATTAATCATTTCCTAAAACATTTTTCTAAGATAACTATATTTCACCATAACCCAAGGAGAAATACCTGAGATCCTCTGCAACTGCCTAGAAGATCTTATCCTTTTATTTACTGGTTGAACATTATATTCACAACCTTTTTACAAGATGAAGAAACTTAAGCTGAATGTTTCTTGAGTCAATTTGTTTCATTACTATTGAATAAGTGTGCACCCTTTCATTTCCTGAAAATGGTGTTTTTTTTTTTTTTAGACTAAATTTGAATTCAGTAACTCTCTAAACCAAGAGTTCATCAGCTTGAACAATGAGCTGGTTTCTCAGTATTCAAGGAATAATCTTATTTTTAACTTCTTTCAGCCTTTTAACTCATGTGATTTCCAGATAGCTAGCAGAAAGTTCAGCACACATGAGAATATACTTGTACTGTTCAGATTGGGTCCTCCGACGTATTCTATATCTATGACAGGCAATGTCCACAGCTGTGCTGCTTCGGAAAACTTTCGGCTCCTGTGTCGATGACGTCGATGCGCCGTCCCCGAGGACCTCCTCCGACGGCTGACCACACCCGATGTGATAAGTAGGACGCACGACGCCCGTAGCCTCAGTTCCATTTTTTCCGCAAACGTGTTCGCTTCGTGAATCTCGGTACGCCTCGACTCTTTGGCGTTTGTTGTATTCTTCTCGGTTCCTTTGGACCTGTTCGGTTTTCGTGAAAACCTGTTTGTGAAACGATGTCTACCTCGTCTTCCACCCCGCGTCCGGACTTCAAGAAATGCGGGGACTGTGGGTCCAAGATGTCGGTCACGGACTCGCACAACGCCTGCCTCTGGTGCCTCGGGGAGGCCCACGATACGGACGACTGTGTCGACTGCCAGTCGCTCACGGCTAAGGCCTTGCGGGAGCGTAAGAAGTTGTCGGTAGGTCAGGTGTCTAAGCCCCGGAAGTCGAGGTCTACGGGGCTTTCGACGGATGACTCGAGAGGCGACTCTCCGCGTCTTCGGGAGTGCAGTGGGTCTCCTTCCAGGAGTCGGTCTCAACACTCCTCTGCCTCTTCGAGGCATTCTCGGAAGCGCCGGCATCGGTCGCCTTCCCAGTCCTCTTCCGAGGACTTCGCCCATCGGCGGGTCGCTTATCCCACCATGCAAGCGACACCGGAGGAATGGGCTTCCTTCGGGAAGAAAATGTTGGCGATTCTCGAATCGCAGGGCATCAGTCCGTCCGCGCCTCCGAGTGTGGTCGGTTGGCACCGGTCGAGAGACACCACCCGTACGCCTTTGGGCTCGGGTGGTCGGCATGGCTCGCGGGAGAGGTCCCGCTCGGACAACGGTAGCCGTTCTCGCCATGCCCTTTCCAGGTCCCGGTCCTCGACTCGCTCGAGACCGCGTGATCCTGTGCCGTCTTCGAGGAAGACGTTGACGCCTGTGGCGCCGAGGTCGTCGACGATCTCTCTCGTGGCTCCGCCTTCAAGGGGGTTGGCGCCTAGGTCGTCGAGACACGCTCGGAGCTCCGGCTTCGAGGCCTGCGTCGACGCCGTTGATGCTGGCGGCGCTCCAGCTGATGTCGACGCCGTTGCGCTCGGCGCCGACTCGTTCGGCGCCCTCGACGCCTTTCGAGGCGGTGGTGTCGGAGGTGCCCCGTGGTACAGGGTTAGCACCTAGAAAGGCTCTGGCTAAGGTCAGGCATAGCTTTGGTTCCCAGGTGTCTTCCTGTCACCGCCTGGAGTACATTACAGAGGGTGATGAAGGCTCTGATGAAGGATTGGTTCCGGTTACGGTGCCAGATGAGTTTCTCTCGGGCCATGGCCAGTTTGATGACCTGAGGCAGTCACTGCATGATGCCAGTGGACTGGACACGTCTCCAGAGGTGGAGTTTTGTAGGCTGGAGCCTGGCACTCATGCCGATTCTTCGTATCGGCGCCTTATGTCTCGGGTCACAGAGTACTTGGGATGGTCGGCTCCCCCAGGGGAGTTTGTTCAGGATGATCTCAAGGACAACCTTGATCTTGGTCCCCCCACTGACCCGGTACTGCCATTTCATATGGCTCTGCAGAGAAGGGTGGTGGCGGCTTGGACTGCTCCTGAGAGTCTCCCGGCAGTGGGCAAGTCTGTCGCGAAAATACCGTCCATCCAGTAGCGACCCCTGCTACTTGTCCAGGCACTCCACTCCGGAGAGTTTGGTGGTGCAGGCGGCTACGGCCCCGGCAAAGCAGGCGTCGTACCCTACCATCCCTCCGGATAGGGACGACAAACGTTTTGATGGCTGGGAAAAGAAAGTGTTTTCTTCAGGGGGTATGGCGCTTCAGGCAGCCAACTCTGTATGTGCCTTGTCTCGTTTCACACACACTCTGTGGAACTGTATTGCATTAGCGGCTGAACATATTCCCGAAGGGGAAGAACAGGATGGTTTCCTTGCTATGGTTCAGGATGGCAAGAATGCCATGTGTGAGGCCGTTCAGTTGGGTTCAGTCATGGCAGATTGTGTCAGCCGGTCCATGGTGGCGAGCACCGTAATATGCAGGTTTGCATGGTTGCGGAAGCCTGGGTTTGCTCCTGATGTGCAGTCCCGGCTGCTCAACATGCCATTTGACGCTGAACATCTTTTTGGCAGCAAGGCTGACGAGAGCCTTGAGAGGTTGCAGACCTCCAAAACTGCAGCAAAGTCGTTGTGCGCTGCAGTTCAACAACCTCCGCCTTTTCGTCCTAGGGGACAAAAATGGAGGGGGAGGTTCCTTTCGCCATTACTCGTCCTTCAGTAAAGAGAGAGGAGCTAGCAGTCAGAGGCCACCGTAAGAGTGCCAGAGGTGGAAAACCGGGTACTCGAGGTGCCAAGGCCGCTCGGGCAGTTGCCTCTTTGCCCTCAGGCAACGCCGCAGCCGCTACCACTCAGTCATGAGGCCAGGTCCCATGGTTCGCCGGTTGGGGGAAGGCTGGCGCAGCATCTTGTAGAGTGGCGTGCCATTACTTCAGATGTGTGGGTTCTGGAGATCATAGCCCACGGCTACTGTCTTCCCTTTCGGCACAGGCCTCGCGACAATCCACCGGGGAACCTCTTTGCAGAGTCTGGATCCGCTCCTTGTGCAGGAAATTCAAGCCCTGCTGGAGAAAGGCGCCATAGAACTGGTGCCTGTAGCGGAGAGGAACAAGGGATGGTATTCCCATTATTTTTTGATTTCGAAGAAAGACAGGGGATTGAGACCCATCATGGACTTGCGCGGTTTGAACAAACTCCTCAGGAATGACAAGTTCAAGATGGTTACTCAAGTCCTCTAGGCCCTTCAACTTCAGGACTGGTTGGTGTCTTTCTCGACCTCAAGGACGCTTACTTCTATGTGCCGATCCATCCCAAGCACAATAAGTACCTGAGGTTCGCGGTTGGCGACTCGCACTTTCAGTTTCGGGTCCTACCGTTCGGATTGACCTCCGCTCTGAGGGTTTTCACCAAGCTCATGGTGGTGGTGGCAGCGCATCTCAGGAAAGGGGGGATTCACGTCTACCCCTACCTGGACGATTGGTTGATCAGGGGGAGCTCTCCCGAGCAAGTCCTGGATCATCTGTCACCTGCCACTCCCTTCAAAGGCTGGGCTTATCCCTCAATTTAAAGAAGTCCCATTTGACGCCAACACAGCGGCTCCAGTACATCGGAGCAGTGCTCGACACATCCCTGGGGCTGTTTTTTCCTCCCCAGGTGTGGGCTCTTCACATTCAGCAGATGGTGCACAAGTTTCAACTTGCCCACACTCTCCCTGCGTCTGAGATCTTGAGACTGCTCGGCCTCATGGCATCCTGCATTCTTCTGGTGCCAGAGGCCAGGTTGCGGATGAGATCTTTGCAATGGGCACTCAAGCTCCAGTGGTCTCAGTCCTCTGGCAGGATGTCGGACCCTGTTCATGTCCCGCCCTTGGTCGCCCAGGACCTTCTCTGGTGGTCCGTTGAAGGCAATATGATGAAGGGGGCCCCATTTTGGCTACCCTGGCCAGAGGTGACGATCGTGACGGACGCATACCTCACAGGATGGGGAGCTCATGCCAACGAGTTGACAGTCAGCGGTCGTTGGTCTCGTCGGAGTCCAGACTCCATATCAATCTGTTGGAGCTGAGGGCCGTCAGGCTAGCCCTGAAGGCTTTTCTGATGACTGTGCGAGGAAAGAGTGTCCGGATTCTAACAGACAACACGGTGGCCATGCACTACCTCAACAAAAAGGGGGGGGGGCAGGGTCACTTCCTCTGTGCAGGGAGGCGATACAGCTCGAGTTCTGGGCTATCCAGCAGGAAGTTTCGATCTCGGCTGTTCATCTGGCCGGAGACGACGACGAGACGGCGGACGCTCTGAGCAGGCAGAGCACCATCTCTCATGAGTGGGAGCTGGCTCATGAGATTCTCCTGGAGATCTTCGCCCTTTGGGGGGACCCCTCAAGTGGATCTCTTCGCCTCCAGTGTCAACCGGAAGTGCAAAAGGTTCTGCTTGTGGGAATTTCCTCCAAAAGGAGCCTTAGGAGACGCGTTTGTGGTGGAGTGGTCATTCCCACTGCTGTATGCATTTCCTCCAGTGCCCGTCATCCCGCAAGTACTGGGGAGGTTATGGAGGTTCGGTTCCCGGATGATCCTCATTGCTCCGGCGTGGGCCCGGAGGACGTGGTACCCGGACCTTCTCGACTTGTCCATCTGCCCTCCACGTCGTCTTCCCTACCGACGATCTGCTCTCACGGGAGGGGTCAGGTCAGGTTCTCCATCCAGAGGTCGGATCCCTCAACCTTCACGCTTGGCTTCTGAAAGGTTGAGGTATAAGGATTGGGACCTCCCTGAAGACGTGATGGAGGAGTTGCTCTCGGCCAGGCGGCCGGCAACAAAGTCTCTGTAACATTGCCATAAGTTCTGCAACTGGTGCAGAGTTAAGAATGTGGATCCTTTTGAGTGACACATTCCCATGGTTCTGTCTTTTTTGATTTCCTTGGCCCACAGGGGCTTGCAAGTGGGGACCATTAAAGGTTACCTGGCGGCGCTGTCCATATTTAAGCACTTGTCTGAAGAATGTTCCTATTTTAAGATTCCTTTAATTACTCGGTTTTTGAAAGGGCTCACTAATGTGTTTCCTCCGTCACCTTTTCTGGTGCCTGGTTGGGATTTGAACCTTGTTAAGTTTCTTATGGGTGCTCCGTTTGAGCTTTTGCATTCTTGCCCTTTGAGACTGTTAACTCAAACTGTTTTTGGTTGTGGTTACTTCCACTCGCAGAGTAAGTTAGTTATAGGCACTTTCAGTTAAGCCACCCTTCACGGTTTCATAAGGACAGGGTTGTCCTTAGAGTTCGTCCTTCCTTTCTTCCGAAGGTGGTTTCGGGATTTCATTTGAGCCAGAAGGTTGTTCTTCCGGCGTTCTATCCTCTCCACATCCTGGTAAGGAAGAGGAGAGGCTCCATAGGCTTGATCCTAGGAGAGCGTTGAGCTTTTATATATCGCGCATTTCCCGGGTTAGAGTGGACGATCAACTTTTCATTGGTTACGCTGGAAAGCGTTTGGGACAAGCTGTGACGAAACAGACTTTGTCTCGTTGGATTATTTTAGCTATCTCTCAGTGTTACCGCTTGGCGGGTAAGGACCCTCCGGCTGGCTTGCGGGCCCATTCTACCAGGGGAGTGGCTGCCTCTACTGCCCTGCAGAGGGGTATTCCTATTCGTCACATCTGTGATGCAGCCACCTGGGCTTCGGTACATACTTTTGTACGTCACTACTCCCTCGATTCCATCCGAGGGCAGGATCTGGCCTTTGGCAATTTGATTGGGCATGCTAGATTTGTGCTCTAAATTCTTTTCCCACCTCCTTGCTTGGTACTGCTTTGGGAGTCTGTCATAGATATGGAATATGTCGGAGGACCCAATCCCCTCGAAGAACAAGTTACTCTTACCTGGTAACGTTCTTTCGATGGGATGGTCCGCGACGTATTCCATATCGCTCGCTCCCTACCTTCCCCGCTGCAGAATTTCTTATGCGATTGCAGCTTGCGGTCCGCAAGGCCTTGTGTGTCTGACTGGCAGAACACTGGTGTCACACGTTCTGGGGGCAAAAAAAACTACAACTGAGGCTATGGGCGTCGTGCGTCCTACTTATCACATTGGGTGACGTCGGCCGTCGGAGGAGGTCATCGACGCAGACGCCGAAAATTTTCCAAAGCAGCACAGCTGTGGACATTACCAGTCATAGATATGGAATGTCGTCGGACCATCCCATCGAAAGAACGTTACCAGGTAAGAGTAACTTTTTCTTCACCAATATCTGCACTCTGTAGATTAAGTGGGCACTTTGAAAAAATCTCCTCACTGCATTGTGAAACCTTGCATCAAATAGGTTGACTGTGGGTGATTGCTTATACTTCAATGACACTTTTATTAGTGTGCTCTATTGGTTATATATATTGAAATGTTGTCCAGACTGTCTGTTGCCTAGAACTGCCACAGATATTACTGTCTGTCGCCTCACACTTTGTTAGGGAGCATTCTCATAAATGGCTGATTTCCCTTACCTAATGAGTCCCTCAGCAGCTTTGCTGGATTTCTAGGGTTTATTTTTTTTCACCTGGTAAGTGTGTGATCCCTTTTTCCACTCTTACATGTGTTTTGCTGTGTGTTTTTTACCACTTGTGTGTTCTTGGGCTCTGGAGCCTCACCTACCCCATGAGCATCACTTTTGTGTTACACAGCACCTTCAGTGCAGTGACACAGGGTTGTCTTTTAGACTTCCCACTGACTCAATTTTTCTGGGACTGACTACTGTCTCCCAGAAACATGTAAAGTTGCCATTAACTTTATGTAGTCTCTTAAAACCACAAACCCAGTACACCCCATCTTACATGGAGTATTGGAAATGGTTAATTCTTATCCCTTTTTGTCTGTTTTGCTCCCTTTTCATCAAGACTTGGCTAGTGGCAGTGGTAACTACCCTATTTTTCATACCGCGGTTATCTTATATAACCGTGGTATTGTTTTAGGCTATTATATTAGCCTCGAACATAAACCCGCTTGACCAAATATATTTTATTTCGGCTCCAGTTGGGTTTAGTCACCATTTCTTTTTTGTTAGTCTTTCTCGTGTTTTACTCTGCGCCAAACCATGTTTGGTCCCTTTGTTTGCTGTCTTTTCAAAGGCTTCTGTACAGAAGCCCTCCTTAAGGCGCCTGAAAGTCTGGGTAGGCAGGATGTGAGGGAGGGGTCTTGGGACCCCTGCCATGGGTTACCTTGGTAACCCAAGTCACACTCCTGTTTGGCTGGGGGACTGTCCTTGCCAGGACAGCCACCCTGCTGTGTGATTGACAGCCAGGCTGTGTAAATGGGGGAAAACTGCATAAAAAGCCAGTCTCTGGGACTGGAAAGGCAGTCTCTCCACTGGAACGAAAGCACCAATGAGGAGCTGATGGAAGAGGACCCCTACGACTGAACTGCCTGGTGAAGCCCTGCTGCAGGTCGGATTCGTTAGAATCCGATGCCGGCGAAGATCCTCCAGGAAACCTCTTCCCTTGGGCTGGTGGGACCAACCAGTTCGCCCAAACTTCAAGCCAGGACCCCTCCACTAGTCGAATTAGCTGTACAGAGCTAGAGTGGGCCATATGGCCAGGAAGGTTGGATCCTGCTTGGGTTTTAAGGAGCGCACCTTTTATTTGTTGCTTTGCTCTGCTGCTGGTTTCTTCCCTGGGTAGTGCAGGACCCTCCAGTCTTCCTACTTCTTGTCAGTCCGACAGTCGCTTCTGGAACCGTGAGCCTGCGGGAACTACCAGGAACATCCGCCTCAGCTACACCTTCCTCTCAGTTTACTGTGCCAATCAGGTTGTTCGTTTCGTTCAGCCGCGGTGAAAGTGTTTGAAATCTTTCTCCAAACCGAGGGCTTGTCCTTCTCTTCTCTTTGAACTACCTTTTCTGCCAACCAACCTCGTTTGGAATCCTTGGCATGAAATTTACTGCAAACTACCCTGAACTGTGTGATCTTGAGCAAAAGACTTTTGACCCATTGACTTTGGCCCTAAGCCTTTTCTACCTGATTCTATCACACTAGTTGCTCAATTGCCCTGAGTACTTACCTGTTGGTGTGGTTCAATTTCTAGTAAAACATTTTTCCCTCCCTTTTAAATTGCTGGAGTGCCATTTTGCTCCCACTTCATTTTGTGAGCTTAACTTGTCTGGAACTTATTGGGAGTGGTGTATTAAGAGTGTGATTTTTAAACTGCTTATAATAGTGTAATATTATACAACTGAAGAGTGAAATAAATGTGTATTCTTTTACTTGAAAACCTTGAGTCAGTGTTTGCCTGAATCATAGTAGTTGCTGTCAATTGTGTAACTATTTGATACTGCTCACTTACACTTGAGATGTCTGGCTGCTCAGCCATCACTACCACTTTACTGTGTAGTACATGCTTGTACCAAAGGTGAATTTGAACTGTCACTTGTAGTCTTAATTGTATGTAGTGGTGCCAAAGGGTACTGCATATCATTCTGCCTAACACACTTCATGCAGTTAAAATGAGGAATAACACAAGAACAGGCAGAAATGCAAACTAGTCGCCGCGCGTACAGGACCTGGAAACATTTTCAAGCACGGCGGAAAAAATAAACAATTGCACATGCGCCTGCTTAACTTAACTCCGCACGAAAACCCGAAAGCAAACACTCACCTTGATGATATGCAGCTGACAAGACGGATGTGACTTGATTCCTCACCTTCGCTGGATCTGGAAGAATGCGATGCTGCTGCAGACTTCACACGGGAAGCGGAAAAGACGAGGAGTGGAGTTCCTATTAAGGTAAGCAAAAAACGTGAGGAAAACTCCAAGCGGTTCTCACACAAATAACACGCGTATGCACTAGCGCTCTTAGAAGTCAGCAATCAATCCCATCTGGCATTGACTCATGTAACTTGAGGGGGGGGGGGGGGAGTATTAAATAGTTAAGAACAATGGAAATTGGATTTAGAGAGAAGAACTTGGCTTGGCATCTCAGTTCTGGGAAACTAAGAGGAATCTTCTTTCCCAAATTGAAATCTTGTATAAATCAGGATCTTGTCTTAATCGAATTTCTTCAGGCTTCAGATTTCTTCACAAATGGTCTTAGGCCTAAAATACTCAGGAGGAAACTAGAACATGACGTGTACTCATGAAATCTTAAATGAAAGGCAGTTTAGAATGTTCTAAGCAACCCTTTGTTCTCACATCCACCAATCATGAATATTGTTCCTTTCCTCCATCTTCGCTTGGGCTCCCACCAGCATTCTGAAAACAAAAGTTAAGGCCCAAACCAACTTCAGAGAAAACACTTCACTATTTAAAAGATAAAGTAATATAAATCCTAAATGAGAAAGTGAAGCACGGAACAGCGAAAAAATATAAGCAAACGTAGAAGTACCTACTAGAGACCAGAATTCTATTTACCCAGGGACCTGAATCTACCCAGGACCTGACAGACGGCTTGAGGCGGTTTGGCAACAAGGCTGATAGTTTGGAAAATCTGCAGACCTCAAAAGTGGCAGCCAAATCCCTTAGCACCGCAATTGGACCACCTCAACACCCCTACTCAGATTCATCTTCTTGGAGGGTTAAGTCCTTTCGATTCTACTCCTCAATTGGAAGAGGACAAGCCGGTCAAAGAGATCAGAGAAGATTCCCTCGTGGTGGACAGTAGAGAGGTGCTAAGCCAACCAAAGCAGCAGCAATTTTACCCTCCGCTGCCACTTCAACCGCCTCAAAACCACTCTTAGGCCTTGACTCACGACCCTGGTGGGAGGCACACTTACTCGGCATCTGGAAGAATGGCGGGGCATTACTTCAGATGCTTGGGCACTGGAAACTATAGCCCAAGGTTGCTGCCTACCTTTTTAAAAAAGGCCTCTGGATCATCCACTGGTGGAACAACTTTCAAAGTTCTGGATCCGCTCCTTTCCAGTAAAGTTTGACCCTGCTAGAGAAAGGTGCTATAGAACAAGCACTTGTGGCGGAAAGAAACAAGGGTTGGTTATAGCCTTACTTTGACTCCCAAAAGGACGAAGGATTGAGACCCATCTTGTACTTAACTTGAACAAGTTCCTCAGGAAGGACAAATTCAAGATAGTTGCCCTTTCCCAAAACCATCAGGCTCTCCAACTAGACTGGATGGTGTCATTGGACCTTCAGGATGCTTACTTTCATGTGCCTATCCATCACAAGCACAGTAAGTACCTGAGGTTCGCAGTTGGCAGTTCTAATGATCAGTTTCGAGTTCTATCATTCAGGCTGACCTCCGCCCGAGGGTTTTCACCAAATTGATGGCGGTGGTGGCAGCGAGTCTCAGGAGAGGGGGATTCAAATCTACCCCTACCTAGATGATTGGCTGATCAGGGCCCGGTCACCTGAACAAGCCCGGGAACATCTCAGCGTAACCCGCTACTCTCTCCACAAACTGGGCTTCTCCCTCAATTACAAGAAGTCCCACATGATATCATCTCAAAGACTCCCAATTTATTGGAGCAGTCCTGGATGCTTCATCAGTTCCAGACTAATCAACCTAGCTACAGAGCCAATGCCCTGAACCATCAACCACAATTCTAAGCTCACTCAGGAACCCTATCACCTCCCCACAAAACTCAAACCAACAAAAAGACTAAGGAAACCCACAAAATTAGCAGCGCACTCAACGCCAGATCTTTTAGCCCATGCCACAGAAATTGCTGACCCCATTACAACCAATCGGCTCGATTACCGAGCCGTCAGACCTGGCTCCACAAAGCGGCTGGCCCTGCCCTCTCCTTAGCTGTCCCAGACAATTTCACCATTATCAGATAAAACAGAGAAACTTCTAAAGGAGGAGGCATAGCATTCATATGCAAATCCAGCCTTGATATGAGGCAGAAATTCCCCCACCCCCCTTTCTCCCAGGCTCGCTAGGGACCTTCGAAGAATACATAACTCTCCTTAATACAAACACCTAACCCGGTTTCCAAACAATCTTACTTGGAGACTTCAACCTACGCTTGAATGACTCCCACACCACCACCCTATCTAATACCATCACAGAAGAAGGCCTCACCCTCAGGAACAACGGACCAGCACACACAAGGTTGCATCCTGGATTGGATTGCAGACCAATTGTTTATCCTGCATAACTAATATGAACCATGTGTGTGTACAGATCACCACTTGACCTCATTCACCATCCAAGACAGTCCTCAATCCAACTCGGATAAACCCATGGCCCCACCCGCCCTAACTAGAAATGGGGGAAAAACATTAGTCCCCAACCTCCTACTCCTATTACATCCATCACCAACCCCGTGAACCTACCAACCAATCCTACAGAGCTGGTTGACTTGTACAACAATACCATTAACTCTGCTTTTGACTCCATTGCACCACTTAAAACACAGCAAAGAGAAACCTACAGCCCACCTAAACTTGTTTACTCTCAGCATAAAAGCTTTGTGCATGGAGAAAAGACATGCTGAGGCCAGATGGAAAAATAACTCCACAGATCGGAACAAGCACATTCTCGCCTCCCTGGTTTAATAAGAACTAAAAGGAAATCATTCAAACTAAGACACCTTTCATGATAGAATAAAAAAAGCCAGCTCAAGCACTAGAGAAAGCTTCTCTATCCTAAGGGAATTGGAAACCCTGGTCGCCCCCAGGGACTCGTGCATCAAAAATAAATATTGGTGCACAGATATCCAAGACCGCCTTTGTGATAAAATTACCTTGCTCCAAGAAAAAATTAGCGCGAAAAAGCCACACTACACAAGATTGCCCTAGATGCACTAGAAGCCATATTGCAAGAAACCTCCATCAAACAAATCAAACCCAGTCACCAATTCAACTGTATCTCAACCACTGAGGCTGAAAAGATCATTTCCTCCCTCAAAATGCCTAAATGTCTAGGGGACATATGTCCAGATCAGCTCCCATTATCAATGAAGCCACAGTAAACCTTGCTCCCTTCATATCCACATTTATCAATGCCTCCTTCAAATCCTGCTCAGTACCCACCAATCTCAAAGATGCCTGGGTTCTAACCCTACTATAAAAATCTAACTTGGACCCACCAATCCCACCTACAGGCCCATCACAACCGTACCTTATCAAAATCCTTGATCAACAATCTACTGGGAAATCGCCAATCGGGCCGAGACATGGACAGAGACTGCCCTCATTGACCTTAATCAACTAGACGACCGGAAAGACAAAGAAGCCTCCATTCTTCTCCTGCTAGACTTATCCGCCATGTTCGACCTAGTTGACCATACTATCCTGTGCAGTAACCTCAAAACAGCCGCCCACTTCTCCAAGGAAGCCACCACCTGGGTAAGCTCATTCTTGAACAGATCCATGAGTCTTCTCGCCCTCATCAGCTGCAGACCCAGTTCCTATTACTTGTGGAGTACCACAGGGATCCTGTGTCTCCCAAACCCTATATAATATATTTACAAAGCGCCTTTTTGACATACTTGATAATCTGAGTGTCTCATACACCAACAACGCGGATAACACCCAGATTCTCATCTCCATCCTAGGAGACTGACAAATACGCTACCCTGATCAACAAAATCTATCTAATTATACAAACATGGATGGCCACCCATGGTTTATGCCTCCAAAGACAAGAAAACTGAGCTCTTAATCGTTGGGTCCCCTAATACACTGAATAAACTCTCCACCCAATACAACTTTTTCCTCATTGATGGAATTAAGATTAAAGTTGCGAAGGAGGTCTAGCCTCTAGGCTTCTACTTGGACTCGGCCCTCATCAACGCCACAACTTCTGCCACCAACTATATGTGTAAACTTATTCATGCATGTAAACCATTTTTGTCCACAGAAAGCTGTATCACAGTTGCAAGGGCCTTAATCCTCTCCAAAGTTGACTACTACAATGCCCTTTATTTAGGCACCAGCAAATGCAACACCAATAAAGTTCAGACAATCCAAAACCATGCCCTAAGAGTAGCTCTAGGCATACCCAAAACACAGCACATATCTCAAGTGAGGCGCAACACCAATTTGCTTTCCATAAACGACAATCAAGCTCAAATCACTCAACCTCACACACAAATGTCTATCCAACAAGGCTCCCCTGTACCTCACTGATGGGTCGTGCAGAGGTGTTTGGTAAATTTATCAGAAAAGCGCAATCCAATAGCCTCAGAATACCCAAGTTTAAAATTTAAAAAAACAGGAGACGCTAGCTTTCCAGTTCTGGCTGCGCAATTATGGAACTCTATCCTTGATTCGATAAGAACCATATCTCCCTTACAATGCTTTAAGTCCAACGTCAAGTAGTGGTTGCATTCCCGAGACATATGACCTCATGATCATATATCCTTGTACCTCTCCCCAGTCCATACCCAAGTTAGAAACCGCAACCAAAGGAATCTATTGTAAATATGTACATTGTTGCAACAAAATGTATCTGTACGTCATGGCCATTTTATATGCATTTGTAGTTGATGTCCATTTCACATGAAAAAAGATGCAATACTCTTATTACCACAAGATGTCGGACTATGCGCAGCATGTGAATCTAAGCAGACACTGTAAAGACTGGAGTGGGTTATCTGTACGTCTGCCCTCTATATGGTAAGGTAAAGGCACAGAATCTGGTAGCAATGGACGAGCAGCCAGGTTTAAGCTTTCAGTAGGTGATGCAGGCAGGCTCTGAAGTACAGAGTTACCTCAACGCCCCCACAAAGATATGGCCACACAGTTATGTGATAACACAACTTCTTTATATAAAGTAAGGTTTTAGAAATGTATCCATATATAAATAACACTTTGTACTTGGAATACGTACTCAAAGAATGGCAAATATGCACTCTGTGGTACCACACATTACTTAAATCCAGTAATAGATTTGCTAACTGCAGACAGTTTTAAATAGGCAGGTGGATTCTTAAGTTGGGTGTAACGGCATAGAATAGGAAAGAAAGGCAGGTTAGGTATGAACAGTGGCAGAATGCTGTTTGACTAGACAAGTAATTCTGAGTGGGTGTCCCCACACTTGGGAAACCTGTAAGGGAACATTTAGGGAGTAACTTTAGTTGGCTTTTACAACCCAGTCCAATGATCTTGTGCGTTCTTTTAAAAGGTTTTACCACCCCAAAGTAGATGAGGCCACGGGAGAACAGGATCCAAGACAAATCTGGGACCCCTTGATGACTCCTGAGTCTAGAAGATGCTCTTCCTCGTCACAGTACCTTTGGTGCCCTGACAGGTGGAGTGGCAGGGATTCCCTCCGAGGATGGACCCCCTTTGGAAGGATCCACTGGTATTCTGAGTCCAAGAATAAAAAGGAACCAAAGTCTTTCTGAAGTGCAGCAGTTTGGCTCTTCACGGTGCTTTGCTTTGTCAACTATTTCTCTGACTATAGAAGTCCTGTGAAGATGAAACTTGCTGTGGGCTCCTTAAAGGCTTGGCAGATGAGTAAGAACCCTGGCACCCTTCGATGACTTCTGGCGACTGGTGCATAGGTCACATTTGGTGTCTGGTTACAGAAAACATTTGTTTCTTCTGTGCTGCAGCCGTAACAGACCTCTGGACTCGACCACTGGAGTGGACCTTGGACCCTTACCAAGTCTGTACCCTCAGGACATCTTCGTCAGCTTCTGGTGGCTGGAAACCCACTGGCAGACCTTCACCCAACGACTCTGGGCTCTCTTGTGGGGAAAAAGGGTCAGTGGTGACAGCAAGGATGTCCTTGCAATTGTTAGGCACTTTGGAACTTTCCCAGCTCCGGGTGTCCAGCAGCACTATGCCAGGGTACCCCCCCACCCCCCTTCTTGGTGGTAGACTGCAAGGGCTTCCAGCAGTCAAACGCATCTCTGGACCCTGGCTGACACCAATTGACTTCTCTGGCTAGAGATGTCCAGCAGCACTCTTGTGGACTAAAGACCCCTTCTCTGGATGGCAGGCACACAGGACTGGCTTCCAGGATACTTCGATGAAGAGCAGCATGTTTGCGCAATTGTCCCTCGTGGCTTGGGGAGGTATCTCCTTTGCATGCTTCCTCTGGATCAGTCCTTGGGAGATGCAGCTTTGGGATTACATAGAAAAAATGCAGCAGCAGACTTATCTATCTGGGCTTCAAGGAACCGCTTCTTCTTGCTTCAGCTTCTGACCAAATTGGTAAGTGAGAGGTCCCCAGATATAAATCAGTCCCTCATTCATGCTGCCCGAGCTTGGCTCAGTCAGATAATCACTCGGGGCATTCAGACACGCAGCTAATTGGGCTCACAGGCATTCAGGCCACGCACTCCACCCAGACACTCATAACAAAGAATGTGAATTGGGGGGGGGGGGGAGGGTGTGTATGGAGGGGGGGGAGTACCCAGCCTTTTAGTCCACTACACTACATTCGTGTCGGTTTAAATCCGCGCTTTCGAATTGATTGTGAACGTATTCATATCTTTGACATTACATGTGGAATACGTTGGAGGAACATCCAGTCGAACGTTACCAGTTGGTAAGTAACTTGTTTGTCTCATTCATTGTGTCGCGCACACAGAAACCAGACACCCAAAACAGAGAATGTGAGTTAACTCCACTCCATTCACACTGGTTCCATACACAACACCTGGTAAGGCTCTAGTCACTCTGACAGGAGGCAGCCCCAGAGCCATATATGGTACTTCTACACAGCAGCCAGTCAGGGCTTCCCAGGACTTTGTTTCTATTGCCTTTTGCCTCGTTTGTCCAGAGGCAACATGGGCCATCTTGCTTTCTATTAGTAATCCATTGATTCCTATGGCAGGGCCTAGGTGTCCCAAAAATGGAGGATACTGAGCCACTGCCAAGTCAGCATGTAGCTGCCACCAGCCCATACAGGTGCCCAAAAACACATGGGGTACAAGGGTGTACCCCACCCATGGGTGCCATAAGGGTATACCATGGGCCTTGTGCACACAAAGATAAACATTAAGAACTGCTGCACTGCTGGAGGTCCAGGCTGGACCCCAGTGGCATAAAACAGAGAACCCACACAGAGAAGTGGTAAGACAAGGACAGGAGGCCATCTGCAGTATCATGTCTCTTCCCTGGCCTATGCTCCATGCTGAAGTCTAGCCCTTGCAGGCTAATGGACCACCTGAGCAGTTTGGGGTGTTCAACCTTCATCTGCATAAGCCATTTTAAGGGCTTATGGTCAGTTTGGACCTTAAAGCAGACCCTGTAAGGTGAGGTCTAAAACAGTGAAGTGTCCAAATTATGTTAAAACACTCCTTTCCAAAAGTGGCCCACCTACGCTACTGACCCTTAAATTGCCTACTGATAAATAATGGGGTGTTCTCTCCCTTTGTCGTCTGAGACAAGACGTCTCCAATTCCGGTGTCACAGGCATCAGTTTGCACAATAAAGTTTGCTGTAGTCGGGTTTGGGGGCGGGGGATCACAAGAAAGGTGCCCTGCACAGATTTTCCTTCAAGCTATCAAAGACCCTCTGACAGTCCTCACTCCAAGGAACCCTCTTAGGCTATTTGGCTGATGGCAGAGCTGTCACAGGTGCATCTATGGTGAATTCTCTTCAGGCTCCCTCGTCGCAGAACAAAAACATGGGGTACATCGAGTGAGGGATAATGGGTACACTACACATCGCAATAGGGATAGTGTTACACACCCAGGTCAACGTCCTTTTCGATTGATGAAAAAAATATGTAATACTTTATTACCACTAAATGTCGACTACATGCACCTGCATGTGAATCTAAGCAGATACAAACACCAGAAATAAGATTAGGGTGAGTAATATTTTGTATAGCAAAGAAACCCCATTTATTATATATACACAGCATGTATTTTACCTTCCACCTTAAACAAAATCACTATTAATAAACTCTGGAGAGTATACAGGTGTATGTAGGTGTCAAGAATTATATTAACCTAGCCCGTTGGGTGCTAGTAAGCACAGGGAAGGTTGGACTTTAAAATCTCGGTCACATGAATGTTGAGAAAAGGATTGCACAGGTCTAGGGAAAGTACTACTTTTACCAGTAAAGCTTCACCGGGAGCTTGATATATAGATAGATATATATTCATATTCACACCACAATTGAGCGTTTGCATGCAGGAATAAACCATAAATTAAACCCATGTTTTATGGTTAAAAATTGTTACAAGTAATTGATAATTGTAATAAGTAAACTAAATATTACAATAATGGCATATGTCTGAAAGAACAATTTAGTCGTTAACCGCTTATTCCAAGGAAAATTGAACCTAAACACAAGACCTACCAAAAAACATTCCCACATATTCTAAACAGCCTTTCATTTGAGAGCATTGTCTGTTAGCTCTGTTCCCCTGGATTGAAGGTGTGAACCTTTCAAATGGAACCTCATTGCTTAGTCTCCCTGTGTAATGTGCAACATTCTTACTAGCTCAAATGCTTGTATCAAGTAAGTGCTAGCATAGTTTGCACTGTTCCACAAGCAGATGCCACACCCCAGTATCTCGGCTTTGGCCAAAAAGAAAGATTAGTGTAAACTGGGAATTTCATTTGTGCGCTACCTAAAGCTAACACATTACAAGAAAAGATTAATATTTGTGTTTACAAGCAAGGAGCCTTGAGTAGGCCATAGACAATAGCAGTTTTGAAGAACCTATGATGGTCCCTCAGATGACCACTTGAATTGGATCATACAGCAGGAATGCACATTGTGGAGCAATGTGGAAAAGTTCCCATTGCCTGCAATGGGTACTCCATTGATGGCAAAGGTAAAGGAATAATAAGTTTCTCCAGCATGGGGTCTGGCATGGATTCACATGCTCATGAATATTCCCCGTCGTCAGGCTGGGAATCCTCGGTAAAGAAAAAACCAGTATCAGTTTCGTTTCTGATCTGTCTTTCGTAGTAATAACCAATCACTGGTCTCTGCGTCATACCGACCACAGCCAATGACTGCCCTCTACCTAAGCACCGCCTCTGGCAGCCATCTTCAGATTTTTACCGCACGTTCATGTGTTGGGATCCTCGTGCAATTGCTCTCGAGCGTTAGTGCTATTTTTTTCACGTTTTTTCTCAAAAACTTCGTTTTTTCGGTCAGAAGAGCCTCAAGCTCCACCAATTCTCCATCCGATCAACGGGGACCCGTGTCGGATTCGTCTGCGCCCCTCAAGGGTGAAGATTTCGTCGAGCTACGCTTTTGGAGGACTCCAGACGTTTCTCAGGCCCGGTCATGGCCCAGGAGAAGGGGAGCTCGACGCCCGGAAAGCTGTTCAGGGTCTGCCCTGGATGTCAGCTGCAGAACGTCTTCAAGGAGGACGAACACTCTTTTTGTCTTTACTGCCTACATGAGGACAAGACGCACGTGGAGAAGGACTGTGCGTGTTGGGGCAACATGTCGGAGCGGACCATGAAGGACCGCCATCAACGTCTCGCCAACTGACTGGAAGGGAAGAGCCCGTCCGGCGAGAAGAAGAGGAAGAAAGCCGAGCGGTCTTCTAAGACCTTTGAGGACGCCCCGGCGACGGGGGTCCAACATAAGGCCAAGCACCGCGAGTCCGCTGGCACCGGGAGCGCCGAACGGTCGGGCTCTACGGGCGCCAGGCAGGGCGCACCCTCCCCGGCACCATCAATCACGAGCCAACGCTCTGGGTCGGGCAAGAGGAAGGCCGAGCACCCGGCGAAGCTCCTGGAGAGGCCCCGGTCGAGCTCAAAGGCGGAGGGGGAGCGAGGCAGTGTCCCCCCCCCTCAAGGATAAGGCGGTGAGCGCACCTAGGGTGGTGAAGGCCTTAATCCATCCGGCCAAGCCCTCTATCGAAACTGTCGCGGCGGCCCTGGCTCAGCCTGTGGAGGCTACACCAGTGGTGGCGACCTCGGGGCTCAGAGTCTCCCTGCCACCTCGGAGGGAGTCCTCTTTTGTGCCCATCGATAGGACCCCCGTGAAATCCCCCGTGGGGAAGAAAAAGGGGGGGCAGGGCATCGTCGTAGATTCGGCCTCAACCTCGGAGGAGGAGCTGGTCGAAGTCTTAAGCCACGGCCTCGGCGTGGAAGAAGACCGGCCCGTCGGGATGGATCCCGACGCAGGTGACGACGACATCGTCGAGGGTACCGACGGGGCCCCTGATCGCCCGTCGGATTCCCCTCTGCCAGCGCCGCGAGACAACTCGGCGGCCATTTTGTTGGCTATACAGTCCTTATGCTCAGAGATAAGGACGAGACTATCGTTGCTGACGGAACCTCTCCCGTCGGGGGACCCAGAACCGGGACCTTCTGGTGTTCCCCCTACCAAGAAAAGAAGGATCCACCCTCCGCCTCCTTTTCAGCCGTCGCGCCCCTTCCAGCCCTCCTCCCCGTCCACCCGAGGGGATGATACGGGGACTGACACGGCAGCGACGGGTACGGACGACGAGGTATACGAGGATGTACCGTCGTCGCCTCCCACCAGGGCTTCTCCGCCCGACGAGATTGGATCGTTCCACTCCATGATCACCAGGGCATCCGAGCTTTTCCAACTCTGCCCTGAGGAGAAGAAGAAGGAAGGTTTCCTTTATCAGCGGCGCGAGGCCAAGAGGAAGACGGTCCTCTCAGTGCCTCTATTGGACGACATTTGGGATGAGGGCCTCACCCTCCTCAAGAACCCTTCCACGACGCCAGCTAGAAGAGACCGGTACGAGAAGAAGTACCGGGTCCCGGACACGGCCCCCCTGTGCCTCCGGGCGCAGCCTACCCCGGACTCCGTCGTCTCCACGGCGGCCAGGAAAAAAGCGGGGGGGGGGGTGCGGCCTCATCATGGACTTCCCCACCGGACGGCGAGGGAAAGAAATTGGACGCTATGGGACGCAGTCTCATCTCGTCTGCGGCGACGACGATTAAAGCGGCCAACGCCTTGGCTATCGTGGCCCGCTACGACAGGGAGCTCTGGTACAAACTGGCTCCCCTACTGGACTTCTTGCCGGACGACAAGAGGGCAGAGGCCCTGGAGATCCTGCAGGAAGGTGAGGTGGCTTCGGACCACGCCATTACCGTTGCGACGGACATCGCCGACACTGGGTTCCGCCAGTTGGGCAACGGCGTTTGCCTTAGGCGGCGTGGATGGCTCAAGGCTACGGACTTCCGTCAAGACGTTTAGACCAGAGTCCTGGACATGCCCTTCGATGGGAACAACCTGTTTGGGAAAACAGTGGACGATTCCCTTCAGGCCATTAAAGTGGACACTGAGACGGCCCGGGCCCTTGGAGTTCTGCAACAACGACGGACGCCCTTTCGGAGCAGCGGAGGCAAGGGCGCCTCCAAAAGTTCCGGCGGCGGTTTCTCCACCTACCGTCAAGCGGCCCGCTCGTCGGCTCAGGAGGCCTACAGAGGACAAGGCAAGTCTGGCGGACCCCGCCGTCGTCGCCAAGGAGGTCAAGGCGGCAAAGCCTCGTCGAAGCAGGATTGAACCGACCGTGGGGTCGGGCCCCCACCGAAGCACCCCGGTGGGAGGCCGGCTGGCGAGCTTCGTCAGCGTGTGGGAGTCCATCTCCACCGACCGTTGGGTGCTGGACGCCTTGGCCCGGGGCCACGCGCTCGAGTTTCAAAGAAGGTGTCCGCGCGTCCCCCCCGTGGCCAGGAAAGAACTTCACGTCCCTCAACTTCTCCTGGAGGTAAGGGCGATGCTCAGGAAGGGCGCCATCGAACTCGTCCCAAAGAGGCTTCGGGGCTCCGGAGTTTACTCGAGATACTTCCTCGTGAAGAAGACGGGGGGGATGGCGCCCCATCCTGGACCTGCGACGTCTGAACAAGTTCATCAAGGCGCAAAAGTTCCGGATGGTCACCCTCCAGCACGTCCTGGGTCAGCTGGAGGAAGGAGACTTCCTGTCGTCGTTGGATTTGAAGGATGCCTACTTCCATATTCCCATCCTAAAGGGGCACCGAAAATTCCTCAGGTTTGTGGTCCAAGGGCGTCTCTACCAGTTCAAAGCCCCCCCCCTTCGGACTACGGTCGGCACCCAGGGTATTCACCAAGTGCCTTGCACCGGTGGCGGCGCAGCTGCGCCGCGAGGGGATCCACGTCTACCCCTACCTGGACGACTGGCTCATCCGAGCCAAGACGAGGGAGCTCGCCGTGGATCACACGGCAAGGACCGTCCGACTTCTCACGGACATGGGATTCTCCGTGAACTACGCCAAGTCTCACCTGGTACCCGCGCAAAACGCACTGTTTCTGGGAGCGAAGCTCGACAGTGTCTCTTCTGGCCTCCCCGTCGGAGGAAAGGACCAGGTCCATCCTGGGCAAGGTACAGCGGATGTTGGTTTCCGACGCGGCCAAGGTGAGGTCCATCAAGTCCCTCCTCGGAATGATGTCTTCCTGCATCTACCTCATTCCCATGTGCAGGCTCCGGATGCGCCCGTTGCAGGAGTTCCTGGACGCGCGCTGGATCCAAACGACGGGCAGCTTCGAGGAGAGGATCACACTCGACGAGAGTTTCCGCCGAGCGGTCCGGTGGTGGGGCAACCGCACGCATCTGACGGCGGGCATGGACTTCCAGACCCCAGACCACCAGGAGACAGTGACCACCGATGCCTCCCTGGAAGGGTGGGGAGCGCACACCGAAAATCTGCACGCGAGAGGCCTTTGGCTCCCGACGGAGAAGTCCCTCCATATCAACGTCCTGGAGCTCCGTGCAGTGTTCTGGGCCCTCAGGTCCTTCCTTCCGTCCCTCAAGGGCAAGGTGGTGAGGATCTTCACCGACAACACCACCACCATGTTTTACATCAGGAAACAGGGCGGAACCAGGTCCCCAGCGCTGTCCAAGGAGGCGCAGGACCTGTGGCATTGGGCCGTCGCCCAAAGGATGTTTCTGGTGCCGTTTCATCTGGCAGGGATAAAAACACCATCGCCGACTCACTCAGCAGGGAGCTGCGCTCGTGCCACGAGTGGGAACTACGGCAGGATCTAGTGGATCGCCTCTTCCGACGGTGGGGCACACCCCAGATCGACCTGTTCGCGACGGCGACGAACTCCAAGTGCCGGAGGTTCGCCAGCAGGTTTCCCCAGGCGAGGAGCATGGGCGATGCCTTCTCGTTCCCCTGGGAGGGCCTGTTCCTCTACGCGTTCCCTCCTTTGCCACTGCTAATCCGGCTCGTCAACCAGCTCAAGAGGTCACGGTGCAGGATGATCCTCGTCGCACCTGCGTGGCCGAGGCAGATATGGTTCCCGGACCTTCTGGACTTGTCAGCGTCCCCGCCAATCAAGCTGCCGGTGGACGCGGATCTTCTCTCCAGGGAAGGAGGCGCCATCCTCCACCACGACCCGAAATCGCTGAACTTGCAGGCCTGGCTCCTGCAGCGCTAGAGTTTGGAGGATACGACATACCGGCCGACTGCAGAGAGGTTCTTGCAAAGGCCAGGGCGTCCTCGACTCTTAAATGCTACGGACACAAATGGAAGAGGTTCTCTGTCTGGTGCCACGCACAGAAGATTAACCCTCTACGGATTACGGCTCCCCAGGTACTGCCGTACCTGCTGACGCTGGCCAAAGCTGGACTGGCACACGCGTCCATCAAGATTCATCTTGCTGCGATCTCCCGATGCACCAGAACCACGGGCCGGACGTCCTTGTGGTCTCATCGTCTGGTGAAAGAGTTCATGAAGGGACTGTTCAGATCGTTCCCGCCGGTGAATGCTCCGGCCCCGGCGTGGGAGCTCAACGTGGTGCTGACCAAGCTCATGGGACCTCCGTTCGAGCCTCTGCACTCGGCCCCGTTGAAGTTTCTGTCGTGGAAAACAGCGTTTCTTGTGGCCATCACCTCCGCACGACGGGTGGGAGATCCAGGCCCTTTCATGCAAGGCCCCGTACTTGACTTTTCACGACACGAGGGTAGTGCTCAGGACGCACCCCTCCTTCATGCCCAAGGTACCGTCGGACTTCCATCTCAACGAACCCTTGGTGTTGCCTGTGTTCTTCCCGTTGCCTTCGTCGCCGGCTGAGAGGACTTTGCACTCGCTGGATGTGGCTAGAGCGCTGAAGTTCTACGTGGACCGCACGAAGTGTTTTCGGAAGACGTCACAACTCTTTGTGAACTTTGGACCTGTCAATCAGGGGAAGGCTCTCTCGAAGGCTTCCATTTCCAGATGGCTCTCCGGCTGTATCATGTACTGTCATCGGTTGGCAAACCGACCGCTGCCTGGCCGTCCGAGAGCCCATTCCACCAGAGCGATCGCAGCTACCACGGCGTTCCTTTCTGGTGTGCCCCTGCTGGACATATGCAGGGCTGCTACGTGGAGGTCGACGCACACCTTCACGAAATTCTACTGCGTCGATCGGGATTCCAGGGAGGAGTCCAGGGTCGGCCAAGCCGTGCTGCGCAACCTGTTCGCCTGAGGTGAGCCTGGTGAGGAGGTAAGATGCTTAATGTTGAGTTTGATGTACTGCTTAATGTTGAGCCGTTGCCACCTCCCGTGGTTGTGCATGTGTGTACTGCTATGTATTCTTTATTCATGAGCATGTGAATCCATGACAGACCCCATGCTGGAGAAGGAACAAGTTACTTACCTGTAACTGTTGTTCTCCAGCATGGGTCTGGCATGGATTCACATGCGAACCCTCCCGCCTACCCCTCTGTGGCTCTTCACTTGGTCATACTGCCACTTCACGTGCTTCCAAATCTGAAGATGGCTGCCAGAGGCGGTGCTTAGGTAGAGGGCAGTCATTGGCTGTGGTCAGTATGACGCAGAGACCAGTGATTGGTTATTACTACGAAAGACAGATCAGAAACGAAACTGATACTGGTTTTTTCTTTACCGAGGATTCCCAGCCTGACGGGGAATATTCATGAGCATGTGAATCCATGCCAGACCCATGCTGGAGAACAACAGTTACAGGTAAGTAACTTGTTCCTTATAGCTAGCTGGTGATTTGTTGAACTGTTTTTTTCCTTTTGGAAAAGCAATAATGCACATATGAAGTTTGACCGAAATTGACACTGTATTACACGATTGAAACACTTCTTTACAAGCGCAATAGAAAATGTCAACAGCAATTAGACTCCTCACACAGAATCTACACCCTCTGATAAAACCTGAAACATTACATTTGGTGGTAAGTTCATATTAGTAAATATTGTTAGTAATACCAGTTTTTCAGGGTCTACCATGCCATAGTCGTCCCTGGGTTTTATTTTCTCCATGCTGCTTTGGCCAGGATGTAATGCACATATATGGCAAACAGTAAAGTATAGTTTAAATGGATTGTCCTCCCATGTATTGCTCCTCTTTTGATATTGCCAATATCCAGCTTCACCTGCTTTAGAGATCTTTTTTCGACTGAGTGCGCTGTGCGTCAATGCCGTCGACTCTGGCCCTAGATGGTGTGGTTCTCAAGGATGTCATCGAAGGTATATATAGCATGCGCAGTGCCTGTTGGCTTCAGTTCTGTTTTTCCGAGTAACCTTTCACTTTGTGAACTACAGCGCACTTCATAATTTTCTTTGAAAATTGTCTAAAATGTCTTTGGCTCAGACTACTCTGAAGACCGGGGTTAAAGAAATGGCAAGACTGCAACGCCAAGATGTCGCTGACGGACCCACATCAAGTGTTCTTGTGGTGTCTCGGTGTGGAGCACAAGACCTCGGCCTGTCAAAAGTCAGTTGATGACCGGAAAAGCTCTGAACGAGCGCAAAGGAAAATTGGCAGTAGGCCGACTCCCCAAAAAATCCTTAGACTACCCCGTCGAATAAACTTTCTGCTGATGAAGTCAGACGACTTGCCTCGACCGAAGAAGACTAAAAGGTCCAGGTTATGGAGGGGCTCCCACCACTCGTCGAAGAAATCGAATAAAAGGCAACCCAAATCTCTTAGTCTTCCTCGTCCGACTCCTCCCCAGAGAGGACTATATATGCCCCACTAAGGACTCTACTCCAGCTGAATGGGAATCATTCAGCCAGGAAATAATTAAAATGTTTGGGAGCCAGAAACCCTCAAAGCAAGGAGGCCATGCTCCTCCCGCTCCTTCTGAAGCTGTTAAGGAAAGGGCTCGAGCCAAAACCTGCGCGCCCTCGAGTTCGGGACGAAGGCCTGACTCAACAATGGCAGTCGAGACCTCGACACGATGAAAAGTAATCTAAGAATCATTTGAGATATCAAAGTCAGTCACGGACAAGTCGATGTCAATGACGCAGGGCGCAGTCTACGCCACCGGTGCTATCGATGTCCAAGACTACTTAATCGAAGACATTGACGACGGCATCTGGTTCGAAGCCATCAATGCCTTTGCCTGTACTTCAGAAAACATTCAATCCTTTGCCTAGGAAGGATTTCTTTAAGTCACTCACTTCCATTTATGAGGACAATGACCCATCTGATGACAATGATTCACCTTTTGGATTGCAGTACGGCACTCCAAATATCTGATAGCTTCATACCAGAAGAATCTAGGTTACAGGACCTGCGTGAAAATGTACAGACGGCCAGTGGAGTAAACACTTTACTAGAGCGGGATTTTGGCAAGCCAGAACCAGATGAGCATGCATAGGCCTCTTACGGACAATTAATTACCAAGGTAGTTGTTTATCTAGGATGGAGCAGGCCTGCCTTCCCATTTGAACAGGATGACCTCGGATATCCTCTACAAAGGTTCTCAAAGGGATCCTATCCTACCCTTTCATGTTGCTGTAGAAAAGATTAGGTGCAAATTGGGAAGCACCGGAATCAAGTCCGGCAGTCGATACAAATTAGACAAATATAGACAGGCAAGTAGTGACCCCAACTACTGGTCAAAACATCTTCCCTCAAAGTCTGCTGGTGCCAGCAACAACCACAACCTCTAAACAGGCTGCCTATACGACCATCCCACCAGATCTGGATAATAAACATAGACGCCTGGTCAAGGAAAGTCTTTTCTGCTGGGAGCATGGCTCTCAAATCAGCCAACTCTTCATGTACCTTGCAAAATTCACCTACACCCTATGGGACAGTATATCCATGGCGGCTGGAAATATTCCCAAAGGGGAGGAAAGAGGCAGCTTCTTGGCCATTGTAAAAGATGGCATAGAGGCCATGGCGGCAAGCACTGTGATCAGGCCTCCAGATAAGGTGCGTACAAGGTCTTTTTTACGTGTGAAAATCTTGTAAATATGACAGCTTTATTGTTTTCCTGTGTACATTTACTCACACATTTAGAGCAAAGGTCCGGTTACTTGACAGAAACCAGAAGGCTTCTTTTGATTTTTATCTACATGGATTAATTTCAAGCCATGTATAAAAGCGCCTCTGAAACGGAATGTATTCATCTTAAGCCTTTCAAAAAAAAAACTGCACTGTGATAAAAGGAATGGTTTATTTCCATTCAGCTTCTGCTGCATTTTGCTGCTTATGGAGCAAACGGAAGCACTGTGCATATTTATTTTTCTAGCATTTTAGGATTGTAAAATTAATAAAATGGAATGCAATTGTGAATTAATATTTTGTAACAATTATGCTTTTTTAGTTGCTGTGCATAATCACGCTAAGACAAAATATTTACTTATAATTTACACTCTAATCATAAAGTGTGTAAAATGACTATGCACAATCTATGTACCCCATTCAACCTTATTCAATGGGGTACATTACTATAAATGGTTAGAGGCAGCAGATTGTCATTACACCAATCACAGGTGTTGTAGCCTCTCCAATCTTCAAAACTACTATTGAAACAGCCAAGTGCTGTTCAAAAACAAATGAGTTACATTTGTAATTGAAATAGAAACTCAGCAAAACCGGTCCCTCTGATAATCCAGATTGGTATTTAACTTTATGTAGCGCTTCATACATGGTTTGTCCAACATCTAGGCACTGATTATTATATCAGTCGATACTCGGTTAACCGACCTCTGAAGGATGTTAGCCAATAAGATAGCTCAGCTGGTTGAGCACTCGTTACTGCAATATGTGCGTGATGTGTAGGTTGCAGGTTCGAATCCTGGCCAGGCCAACTGGGCCTTTCATCCTTTCAAGGTCCATAAAGGAGTACCGACTTCGGTTTGGTGATAATTGTGATAAATATGTTCTGCGCTTTGCCAAAAGCGCTATATAAATGACCATTTGACCATGAGATTAAATATAGAATTTAGCATGGAGTCCTTGCCTCTCTGCACTGTTGTATTATAACATTGGCATACCATTAGGTAGTAATAGCGCCAGGAAATGAGGACTTTCATTAAACATCAAAAGGCAATTCTGCTATCGAACCTGAAAACACACAATACAATTCATGCTTGCTTCACTATGTTTTTGGTTAGGTTTTTGTGTTTTCAACATTTAAATATATACAGGAGATCAAATGACCAGACCTTAGAAATAAAGATGTACTCTGTCACAATGCAGATAGCTGCCGCATAGTAATGATTTTCATACTTTTTTCCGCACTTCGGCTGCATGTCACATCCATTTTACACTCTTGCAAAGGAGAAGTTAGTTTTACTCTCTTAAAATCACATTTACGCTCAGTTTAAATATAGGTAGTAAAATACTCCCAATTCAAAATCTTATCTGGAGCACTAACCGTGATGCGCAGTTTTGCGTGGTTAAGGAAGTCTGGATTTTCACTGGAAGTGCAGTTCAGACTTCTTAATGCCTTTTGACGGGTCATCTTTTTGGCAGCAAGGCTGACGAAAGCCTTGAGAAGCTGCAGACTTCGAAGGCGGCAGCCAAGTCTATAGGTTCCAGTTTTAGGCAGCCTCATCCCTTTCAGCCCAGTGGACCGTCTTGGAGGGGTAGATCGTTTTGCTGCTACTCAGTTCGAGATGAATGGCTGGTCAGAGGCCAAAGAAGATTCCCTCATGTTGGACAAGGGAGAGGTTCAAAGGCCGCCCAAGCAGCAGCATCTTTACCTTCAGCCGCATCAAAACCTCTAAGGTCTTGACTCCCGACAACTCCGACACATGGTGGGAGACAGACTGTCTCGGCATCTGAAAGAATGGCAGGGTATTACTTTAGATGCTTGTGCATTACAAACCATAGCCCAAGGTTACTGCCTCCACTTCATTCAGAGACCTCAATCATCCACCAGGGAGCCGTTCGTTAAAGGTTCCAGATCCGTTCCTTGTGCAGGATATTTTGACCCTGCTAGAGAAAGGCGCTATAGGGCCAGTACCTGTAACGGAGAGTAACAAATGGTATTCTCCATATTTTATTATCCCCAAAAAGGACTGATACCCATCTTGGACTTGAGATACTTGAAAATGTTCCTCAGGAAGGACACGTTCAAAATTGTCACTTTTTCAGATGCTACAGGCCCTACAGCTCCAGGATTGGATGGTGTCATTTGACCGTCGGGATGCTTATTTTCATGTGCCAATCTAGCTCAAGCGCAAAGTACCTGAGGTTTGCCTTTGTCGGTTCCAATTATCATTTTATTTTTTTAAATATCATTTTTGTTTGTCTACAAGATTATAAAATAATTGATTCTAATAAATTCTGTCCTTCTGGCTCTGAAGTTGACGTATGCTGCTGCACAGGCATAAACGTTCATTCATTCATTCCTATTTCGTATGCTTCTATGATGTTCCAAAACTGGATCTTAGTGATTACTATGTTTTTATTCTTTCCTCAGAGGATTTACACCCATCTTTCCTTTTAGGTCAAGAGGTATTTTTGCAGAAGTAAGCATTCCACTAAAGTTTTTTTTTTTCCATAAGTCCAGGACATTCCATTATAATATGGTGCAATGATTCTATAGTGTTCGATTGTGCACAAAAACGGCAATGTATAGCCTTCTTGGGATTTGTCTTATTGTGAGAACTTCTTGGGTTGGTAGCTGATTTAGGCAGAATCTGAGGAATTGATCTCTGATATTACGTTCTGGATAGAGCGTTGGGTATTGTAATCTGTTGATTGGTCGAATATCTAGATCGCAGTTAATATTCAGTCGATGTCCTCTTTTGATCAATCATATTGATCCAATTCTTTTGCAAGATACGCTTTTCTGCTAGTTGTGGTCGATGTATGAACATTTCCAGACTGATAATTTTCTTTAAGTTTTTGTTCTGTTGCTTGCTTCCATGTTTTTAATGCCGTATCGGCAACAGAGTTAAGTCTGTATCGCAGAATGTCCATAGCAGGTATGTCGTCCTAATTGCAAATCTTGTAGAGATCTATTTGTTTCCATGTAGCTATGGAATTTAAAGATTGTGTTGGGATCTCATGGCGTATTCGTGGCATCGAATACGTCATGGGTAGTGTTAGGATTTTGCGCCTAAATGCTCTTTCGAGTATTTCCCATATTGATTGATTGAGATTGTCGTTTTGCTCCCATACGTTAATTTTGCCGCAACCTTCTGACTGTAGAAGGCGATACGTTTCATGGAGTATTTCCCAAATTTGTAATGGATGTATAACGCTTGGCGTGCCAAGGATCGGATCTTCAGTTTGAGCTGTTTTTGTCCAGTCTTTTTTTACTTCAGAGTGGCTCAACCATACTACCAAATATTTAATGGTGTTTTCATATGCCAATTTCGTCCCATCGATGGTAATGGTAGTGAGTTAAATTTTTGGGGAAATTAGTCAAGGGCATTATTTTTGTTTTGCTCGTATTGATTTGAAGGTTGTTGCCATTCATGTAATTTTCTAGTTTAGTTAGGCTTATTTGTAGGCCTAAGGGAGTTTTATCTAGGATCACGATGTCCTCGGCGTATGATATATATGGAATCAGTGTTCCATTAAGTTTAGATGGATTTGCTATTATAAACTGCTGTCCTTCTGGTATGTCATCAGTTTTCTGCCGTTCAGGCTGACCTCCTCCCCAGGGGTTTTCACCAAACCGGTGGTGGTGGTGGCGGCAGCAGCAAGTCTCGGAGGGGGGATCCACGTCTACCCCTACCTGGACGATTGGCTGATCATCTCGCCGTGACCTGCCACTTTATACTGGGCTTCTCCCTCAATTACAAAAAGTCCCACATGAAACCATCTCAAAAGCTCCAGTTCATAGGGGCAGTACTGGATACATCCTTGGGAAAGACCTCGCCACCCAAGGTTAGGGCTCAAGACATTCTGCAGATGGTCACTACTTTACAGAGTGCCTAGCGTCCCCCGGCCTTCGACTTCTTGAGGTTGCGGGGCCTCATGGCATCCTGCATTTTCCTGGTACCAAAGGCTCGTCTGAGAATGAGATCCCTTCAATGGGCTCTCGGGACACAATGGTCTCAATTCTTGGGTAACCTGTCAGACCTACTTCAGGTTCCAAATGGCGTCGCACAGGATTTTCTGTGCTGGGCCTGCGAGGAAATCATCCTGAAGGGAGAAACTTTTTGGCAACCATGGCCGGAGATAAAAGTAGTTACGGATGCCTCACTCACTGGGTGGGGGAGCCCACGCCAATGATCTGACAATTGGCGGTCGTTGGTCTCCATCGGAGTCCAAACTACACACCAATCTTTTGGAGCTAAGAGCAATCAGACTTGCGTTGGATGCTTTTCTGCCCTCTGTATGGGGCAAGAATGTCCTGATAATGACAGACAACACAGTGGCCATGTACTACCTCAATAGGAGGCGTAGGGGTCACACCACTGTGCAAAGAAGCAATGCAGCTCTGGTTCAAGACAATTCACGAAGGAATCTCCCTATCGGCAGTTCACCTAGCCGGAGAGAACACAGCAGAGAATGCTCCGAGCAGGCAGTGGGAATTGGCCCTGGAAGTCCTTAAAGAGATCTTCACCCTTTGATGAACTCCCCAAGTGGATCTGTTTGCAACCAGTGCCAACCGGAAGTGCAAACTGCACCGCTCCAGGGAATTATCCCCGTGAGCAGCTCTAGGAGACACATTCCTAGTGGACTGAGAGTTTCCACTCCTGTAAATGTTTCTTTCAGTCTCCATCATTCCTCAATGGGGTCAGGAGGGTGAGAAAATTTGGGGAATCCATGATCCTAATCCCTCCGGATTGGGCCAGGAGGACGTGGTACCCGGGCCTTCTGGACATGTCCATCTGCCTTCCAATATCTCTTCAACAAAGAGGACCTTCTCTCGCGAGAGGAGGGTCGGGTTCTGCATCCAGAGGTCAAGACACTCAGCCTTCATGCATGGAGGCTGAAGTAGAAGTATTGGGACCATTCAGATGACGTAATGGAGATTTTGCTTTCGGCCACAATGCTAGCAACAAAGTCTTCGTGCCGCTGCCAGTGCAATAAATTCTGCAGCTGGTGCAGGGAAAAGAATATGGACCTTTTTCTATGCAAAACACTGAAGGAGTTATCTTTTCTGCTGTACTTGGCCAATCTGGGGCTCCATGTTGGGGCCATTAAGGGTTATTTGGCAGTGCTTTGCATCTTCAAGTGCTTGTCTGAGGAATAGTCATATTTTAAAATATCTTAGGTGATGCCATTTCTAAAGGGACTCACTAATGTGTACCCTCCGTCTCCTTTTCAGGTTCCAGTGGCCGGACCTTAATCTTGTTTTGAAGTGGCTCGTGTGTGCACCATTTGAACTGCACTCCTTTCCCTTATGACTTAACATTCAAAACCATCTTGTTGGTGCCAACATCAGCCCGTAGAGTGAGTTGCAGGCACTATCTTCTAAACCACCTTTTACGATCTTTAATAAGGACAAGGCCATCCTTGGGGGTCAAACCTACATTCCTGCCTAAAGTCATATCAGATTTTCATTTGGGACAAAAGATAGTACTACCTACTTGTTATCCTCCACCTCATTCTGGCAAGGAAGAGGAGAGGCTACACAGACTCGACCCACTAAGGGCACCGAGTTTCTTTTTCCATCTTTAGTTAACATATAAAAATCAATAATGACCATAAATATATAATTACATCAATAAGCTAAGCATAACACAAAACTAACATCACTATGCTATGATAGGTTATTTATGACGCTCTTAATACCCAGATGTTTCTAAGCGCGGACCCGGGGATCGAACCTGTGTTGCTTCGTGTCGTCATGCTTCCAAGGCAAGCACATTGCCGCTGAGCTATCATCCCATCCCTAAGCCCCAAAATTGGACACAACAAAGGACAAAGACAAAACATCCCCCCCAGCCTGTGTCATTATACTACCCAAAATACCAAACCTACACCTCAACCAAATAATTTCTCATATTCATTCTCTCGAAGCCTAGATGCCCGAGACCTCTCAAAGTGTGAAAGCGTTTGCATATCCACCAACCAGTTTTCAGAATGTGGCGCTTTCCTAGATTTCTACACCTTCATGATGTTTTATAGCCATTAACGCCTTATCGGGAACGGAGTTCCTACATTTCAAGGATGTCAAAGTTTTATCTGGATGACTAGCTGTTTATAGTATACACTGGTCATAGGCTGGGACAGGCTGTAACCAAACATAACTTTTCCAGATTGATTATTTTAGCTATTGCTGAATGCTATAGGCTGGCTGGGAAAGATCCCCCAGAAGGCTTAAAAGCCCATTCCACTAGGGGCATGACTTCTGCTTCTGCAAAGAGGTGTTCCTATAAAAAACATTTGTGAGGCAGCCACTTGGTTTACAAATCACACCTTCACCAAGAGGTAATGCCTTGATTCCCGCCTCCAAAACCAACACTTCTTTGGGTGTATATCAAAAGATGAGGAATACATTGAAGGTCACAATCCATTCCAAGAACAGGTACTTACCCCAGGTAACGTTCTTCCGACTGGATGTTCCTTCCACGCATTACACATAGCCCCTCCCAGCCTATCCCGCAATAGAATTTGGATGTTATTGCAGCTTATGCTCTTTCAGAGTCTAATATGGCCTAATCGGCTTTAAAGCAGGTAGTTCTACTGTATAAATGACATGAAAAAACAGAACTGAAGCCAACGGGTGCTGCACCTGCTATGTATACCTTCGATGACATCCTCGAGATGGGGGCCCTCAAGGGGACATAGTCGACCACATCGACGTACAGTGCCCTCTGACATTCTTTTACCAAAGCTGGATATTAGAGATATCAAAAGATGAGGAATACGTGGGAGGCACGTCCAGTCGAAATAATGTTACCAGGGCTAAGTAACTTGTTGTTCTTCACTGGGTTCTGAGGGACCTATGTTAAAATCTCTGGAGGTTTAAGTCTAAAGATTGACAACCTATCTGTCCTTCAACAAAAGCACATTCTGTCTGAGGTGTGATCTAGTGTTCCCTACCTTAAGCTTTTCAAATGGATTAGATTATACTTAATTCCTTTATTGAAAGCACATTGTTTATTCACTGGCTCTGATGTTTTACTTCCGACAATTTCCCCCATCTCCTTTATCCATAGAAGTAACTACAGCTTAAGTGACTTTCTGTTGAGGCATTTTTGGAACTGCATCTTTACATTTTCGTTATTTCAATGGACAGAGGAATCCTCCCAAAGTGGGGTTCAGGGATTGTCCTTGTCTAAATGCAACTATCATTTTATTTTTTTTTAATTTTATTTTTTTACATTAAGCTAACCAGTCTTACTCTCAGAAGCACAGAGGGACTTTAGTTTGGATGCACATAGTAATCGTGATTTTCGGACTGCAGTGTCTGACTGGATCTGTGATTGGTGACGGGCACAAAGGGAACCCAGTATTTGGAGGGCCGGAGATCGGTCACGCCTTAATGGTCGACTCCGTCGACGAAGCATTGCTCATCAACCCCACAACTTCCTTGACGACCCCAAGACCGTTGTCTGATTCATAGTCCTAGTCAATGAAAACTGTCAAAGATGCTGTCTGCCAGGCCTGCAGTACCATCTCTACAGTCACAATGACTATCTCAAGGGTATCATTTTCTTCAAGGCCTCAGTCAGTCCAGGCTGGGTCTGTTCCGTCTGTACTACTTTCTCCGGGTGCGCTTGGCATCTTCCTGAGAGATTCCAGCAAAGGGAAGCACCACTAGATCTTTTCTGCAAAGCCCCTCAGATGCCTGCCATGTCCCCTGTGGGGCTTCCCACGGTCCTGTATCCAGCCCCTGCCATTCTGTTGGAGGAGGAGGAAGTCTTTGAAGACATCGGCCCACACCCTATGGAGGGTGGTGTTGACCTTCTTTGACAACTGGCTCTGCGGTCTGCACAACTGCATCAGCCTACTCACCGTACGAGCCTCTGGCCTCATGCACAAGATCCGAGATCCACTGCCAAGATGTTTCTATGGACATTTTGTCAACTCTCCACACTCTGGTTTCAGATTTAGCAGCACCTACCTCCTGTGGCCCCTGGTATTGCAGTGGTTCTGCTCCCAACTCCTGTGGCCTGTTCACAAAGACCGGCTCAGCCCTGCCTGGTGACATCTGTGTCTCAGGTTCCTGTACTCATTTATTTCATTAGTACATTTAGTTCATACATTTTATTTTTCTTGAGTGATGTTGATTGGGCCTTAACACTGGTTAATCAGAGTGTTGGATCTTTCCCTGCCCAAGATGGAGATCTTCAGCCTGCGTTTTTATTGGTCAGGGGAAGTTTCTTGGTCAGTTGGTGACATTGAAAGGCGGTTGAGAATGTTCATCAGCCCAGCTGTGAAGGTCAGTTATCTGGAGCTCCTGTTTACCTAGTGTCATGACCCCTAGGAGAACACTGTACAGCCTCACACAAATGCAGGTGAGAGCGTGGCAACACAGGCAAGGTGTGGACACTGAGGGTTGCTGGCTGGCGCAGACAATTAATGGCAAGCACTGGCAGCCACCACCAAGATGGCTGCCAGGCTGGGACTCAATATGTTATCCAAGATGGCCCCCAGGCAGCCGATGCATGTTTCTCGTGGTCTAGTGTTACAGGATGCAGCCCAGGACTATAAAACCACACTGTGGGCCACACCCTGTGCTTAGCGTTGTTCCTGCTGACGTCAGAAGAGGTACAACGCTTACCGCTCAGCCTGCTTTCTACATTTGAGTTGGTTTCCTGTATTCAAGCTGCTCCTCGGACTTAGTCAACATGGGATACTTACCAGACTTTACTTTTGGGAAGGAGCTCCCATCCGTTGCTGCATCTCGGCACCGCTGCACTCTTGGAACACAAAGCACATGGTAAGGAAGGCGCTTACCTTGGCAATCATGCGCGCCTTGAGTCCCCATAAGAAATCTGCTTACCAGTCACGATCCTCCAATTCCCCTGCTCCAGAGACTCTCAGCCGGAATCCTGCATCAGCCGCCATCGGGACACGGCACCTACAGAGAAAAGTATAGACCAGAACAAACGGCACGCCATGCTTCATTAATAAGACTTGGAACACGCTGGAAAGGACTGAGGAGTTAGCGAAGCATCCGACTCGAACCCAAGCGAGTCGGTTCCCTTACCAGGTCCATCAGACGGTGCTACAGGAACACCCACGCAAGTCACTAGCCCGGTCTCTGTACCCTTGGCTCCTACAGAACGTGTCTTGGGACCCGCAGAAGTATGCCATTTTTATGAATCTGTGACTGCTTCATTTCCTGTTTGTCAGGGGCATTTCCGACCGACCAAACTAAAGTCGCTTTTGTTTTATCATATCTGGGTGGGCACACTGCTAGCTGGTCAGTGCTGCTAGTGAACCGAGATGACCCAATTCTGCACAACTTTCCACGTTTTCAGCAAGAATTGGACAAACTCTTTGCACATAGAAAGCAAAGGCAGGCCGTAGATGAAGTTGCTGACCCTACACCAGGCTTCTCAAGACCTCATGGTGTACATCACCACTTTTAACCGGCTGCTGGCCGAAACCAATTGGCTGCAGGAGAAAACCACCCTGTTTTATCGAGGCCTCCGCAGTGAACTTAAGGACGTCGTGGCACAAGTGGTCAATGCACCTGAGCCCTGCTCTGAGTACGTAGACGTAGAAGTCCAACTAGACCATGTTTACAAGAAAGAACAGATTGGTCCCGTTCTGAAGGACTCCCCCTGTATGTTCACCCACGGGAAAGCCCATCACGTCCTGTGGAGAATCCACCAGAACCCATGCAATTGGACAGTGTTTGGGTACCCCTGACCAAGGGAGAGACGAAGGCAACAACTCTGTATTGTGGCAAGGCGGGACATTTCTTGAGGGATTGTCTGAGTAAGTTACCGCGGAAACCTTTGGGAGCAATTAAGGCAGGAGCTGTAGAAACTATCAAGCCCTCTGAAAACTCCACTGCTTGGCGAGAGTAGAGGTTGACTTGTCGAAGGCACCAACGGCCTCACGTCTCACGATACCAGTGATCCTCCTCCTGCCCCAGGCAACCACAGTGGATGCATGCCCTTGATGCGCATGTTAATTATGGAGCAGTAGGAAACTACATGGACTTCACTATGGCCCACAGGATAGGCGTTCCCATGCAGGAGAGAGAAGGTTGATTATATTGTTTTGGTTCCGGAACTGTCATCTGGACCAGTGACCCAGTGTACGGGGGGAGGTCTTGTTGTCATGATGGCCACCGGGAACGCATTGTATTTGATCAACGCACCCTGTTCCAGATCATATTAGGCATGCCATGGTTGCAGTGCCACCACCCAATCATAAACTGGTGGACCCACACATTGGCCTTTTCCGCCAAATGCATCCAGATCTGTTATCCAACCATGCACGTTGCTATCCAACCACCCGTTGCAGTAACACAAAACAAGAACCATAGTGTACTAGGCATCACAGGAAAGTTACCACCTGAATTTGAGGCATATCAAGACGTTTTCCAGAAGGAGCAGGCCAACACCTTGCCACTGCAGACCCTACAACTGTCAAGTAGACTTGATCCCTTAAGTTAAATAATACTTTAGAACATATAGAAACACGCTATGGGGGTTAACCTTTACTTGATGCATGTACAAATACTGAGTAACTGACTCATCGTCGTTTTTACCCCTTTCATTGGCCTGTGGGCCATTTGGTGGAATGGCTGACTGGCCAGCCTTAGAACTTTTTCTTTTTTGTAGCAGGAATGACGTTAGATTAACCTTTCATTGCCTGAAGTAGTTTATGCTCCATTGCTTAATTACATTCATGTTTTCTTTGCATTTTGTCTCCCACCTTCCAGCTCCATCTTAAGCTCTCCGCCCTCCTTTTTTTAGTCCTTTTTTTGTCATTTGTCTCGCAAAAAATGTAATTTGCTTGACCTTCATTTGCACAGTCATTGGTTTACCTTTTACATCTAGTCTTCTGTGGATTACTTTGTCCAGTTTTTTCTGTTCAGTTGACTTGTCATATCTTTTATAGTACAAATTCATTAATAGGGTACAATGCTTTAGAAGCAACAGAGAATACAAATACATCCGCTCCCTGGGTCAGTCCCAGAAAGTGCTAAGAGATGCAGGACTTTATGCCCACTGCAAACCCTACGGGGAGTGGTTGTTTCAAGAGATGGAGTTCTCAGGGACCCTAGCATGCTAGGGATGGTCCCAGGTGACCGTAAATCGCAGGGGAAGCAAGGCATACATTTGTAGTTGCCATGCAGGGTTATCTGATCGCGGTTTTGAGGTCAGTTACCACCGACCTCTTTGGATTACTCTGGAAACCTCAAATTGTAGGGAAAACAGTGTTCCATCATGAGGGACAGTCACAGCTCTTCATGGATGCACTTCTTGAATTGACAGGAGGCACTCAGCAACCCAGTTTTTGTATGAAGTTTTTGCGGCTATAATTTCCTGTTATGGCGATTTCTTAATGTGCAAAAAATATATATACTCCTCTGTTACCTGGATGCTGCACCCTGAAGTGTATATTGCGGCTGCTGCAATATTTAAACGATTCTTTTTGAAAAACACTTACATGGAGTGCGCTTCTGGTACACATTATTTAAGTTCACAACCTTGAAATTGTTGTTCTGTTACCTCTCTTGGCATTGAAATCGTACAAATCTCTTTTCACTGTTAATACACATCCTTTTTTATTTTTTTCCTATCACATATAATTCCTTCAACTGTTTAAGCATATCCTTATAATTTTTCCCTCAACACGTGTTTCTCCACGTTTAATGCACGTGGTTCATCCGGAGAGTTTCAATTTTGTTAATTTTTGCATTATTTCCAAATTATTATTATTCCTTAGTTAATGAGTTCTTTCATTTTGGAAAAAAACTTTATTTTCTTTTAAGTAAAATATTTGATAGGTTTCTTATTTTCCTTCGGTACGATTGCCTCTGGTCCGTCTCAATCCGTGCTACTCGGCAACCCAGTGGTTGAGCTTCGTTCCTGCAGGCACGTCTCCTGAGTGGAGGGCAGCACAGCAGATTTCCAGAGTCCCAGATCCTCGAGGATGCCCATGATGAATTCAGCCGTTTGGTTAGCCAGAAGTCCTTGAAATCATTGATGCCTGGTTTCCGGGCTTGCAGAGCAATTGTAATGCTATATGCCCCAGTGCTGGAAATCTGGTGACAAGCCTTGAGCAGGAAAGGGGACTGCTTGGTCTCACCAGTGTTGGAGAGGAAGGCATCTTGCAGAGGTCTTCCCTGTCGGTTTGAAGGTAAAGGTGCGCAACGTGGTTCTTATTGGGCCAGTACTGGTCACAGCATCAGTCGACTGTCGTCTGTCGTCTTTGGATCGCTTCAGGTCCAGTGATTGACTTGGCCCTGTGCCCGGCTAGTTTCTTTATATCCAGAAAAGGGGCTGTGGTGTCCCCAGCCCGCCTATGAGAACACTGTGAACCTACAAGACTGCAGGTTTGGGGACAGCCAGCATCCTGGAATCTGCCCAGCAACAGCCAAGGCTCCTAGAGGAATGTGGATTGGGGGCAGACAGCGCCCCCACACAAAGGAACCTTTGATGGCTTCATGCAAGAAGAACCCTCCCCCACCTGGAAAAAGAAGTGCAGCTAACAAAGGACAGGACATATTGAACCGGACTTAAGGGGAGCATTATGATTATATGGTACCCTTTAGTACTTTATCTTAGTTTGATGCACTCAAGAAATGGCCTAAAAATTACCTGCCACCAGCTTGTTCAGGGGCTGCCTGAAAAGTAGCAAAATTGCTACTTGGAACATCATTAAGGGGGGTGTGTGAAGTGCCTGCACAGCACTCCCTGGAAGATGGCTTGTGCTGCAATTGGTAAACTGCATTAGTCACAAAAAGGTGACCACTCCTGTACTGCGGAATCTAAGGACTCGCCAGTGAATCAAAAACGAAATGGGGGCACCTAGGGGTTCCCTGACAGCACACCACATATGGTGGCGGATAATGCCATACGAAAGCATGGAGCCAGAGAGTAAGGGGGTGAGGTCTCCCCGCCACTGGATCCTTGTAAGAATGGTCAATTGGTCTCAAAAGTAAAGAGTAAGCAGGAATGGAGACAAAAAGGCCCCACCTTGAGTCCGAAAACAATCCCACAGAGTCCAGCAGTAGTGCTGAGGCTTAGAATAGAGGGTAAATTTGCAATAACGGACGCTGATTGGCTGGGGGAACAATGACCGGCAGCTTGGCTCGTTATCAAGATTCACATGGCAGGTCATGTTTACTTTAGTTCCCCATTTGAAGGCTCAAAGTACCACAGAAACCTTGAAGTTGAAAGAAATAACTGTTCCGAAAGCAGTGGCAAAGTAATACAAAGTCTGCAGGTGGGAGCGCAGCATTTAAGAGCGTGTCAAAGAACTTTAGAAACAAGAAGGGTACTCCATTTAAGCGTCTATTTATATGCACACCCGTATTGGAGTGAAATATTTACTGAAAGACTGTTCTGTGCGCGATGTTGCAATGCCAGGAGCGTTGCATTCTGAATTCTGAGCCGCGGTGACGCAGCAGTGAGGAAAGAGTGTGTGTTGAAAAATATTGAAGTTGTGGTATCTGGACAACGGGCACGTGAAGTCACACGCACATCGAGGAAGGTGAGCGATCGCATATGTGCAGGCAGCTCTCCCTCGCTGAAGTTGGCGACACCTTGAGAGACTCGGCGGGGAGCAATTATTACACACTACGCATGCACAGTGATTGGTATTTCGGTGTTATTTTCAGCTCTATGCTAGAAAATCATCAGAAGCCCCGGAGCGTTTGTTATAGCACTCATAGATATCGGGTGGATTTAAAACATTTATTTTGCTGAGTAACTTGGAAAGTGTATCTATATGAAGCAAACTGAATGAAATACGAAGTGAAATGTATGTTTTAATTTTTGCCTTAAGACCGGAATTGGGACAGTTGGTTAAAGAACAGAAAAAAGTATCACCAAGAAGAATACTTGATGCTACCTAAGGTAGAGAACCTTAGGTGGAAAGAAATTGGAGAAGATTGTCACATAGTGTAATTACAAGTTATCCTTTAAAATAAAAACTCCCACGACTAGTATTCACCTCCCAGCCTATAAATGTTAACAGATAAAGGTGACATTTTAGAGGGAGAAAGACCTTTGAGAAAGATACTCCATGGAGGTATTAAGAATGAAATTGTTTCTCTTATCCTTACTGGAGATCTCAAGTGGGCTGAAGTTCTTTTATCCACCACCCCTTTCCCTTCCCTGGGATTATTGACTGAGCTGTAATAATTGGACTTGTTGGAAATGCTAGGAGACGGTCTGTGGGATTCAGCAGCTCCTGCAGATTTGGCAAGAATGGCCAGACAGGAGCCGCTTCACTCCTTTGAACCCAGGGTGGAGTGGACCGAGCCCAGCAGGGAACCATACTGGGAAAACACTAGCCTTTCTATTCAGGAAGAACAAGTGGTTGTCGGGTCTGTTTGCACAAGATGTCCTCAGGAGCTGCTGAACCCCACAGTCCCTCCAAGATGTTAGGCTCTCAACCAAGTTTTAAATGGCTGAGCTCAGAACACCCCCATGGAGAAGTGGATAAAATAACTAACAGTTCAGATTCCAGGCCTTGACTAAGGAGGATATCTGCATGGGACGAGAAAAAAATAGCAGGTTACTGTATACCTCCTAATAACTTAATTCCCTATTGACCCATTAACTTTACCTGAAATTCTCTACTATATTCAGAGTATCTTGCAGTAATACTTCTTGTTAAAAATGTTTCTTATCCGTTGTCTAAGATCTCTCCTAAAAGTTGAGGTTTCCAAAAGTAGGTTTCTTTGCTTCAATCAGCCTTCAAGAGTTAGTCTTTGTCGCTTACTTAAGCTTCTGCGTAACTAACTTATTCAATTCCTGAATCGCTGCTTTTGTTTTCAAGAGTTAGTAAGTGTTAATATTTACAAATATTTTCTGGTTCCATTCCTTCATACCGGGCATCCCGAAAAATGTTTTCAAAGGAAAAGCAATCTGAAAGAAATTATTACTGCTAGCTTGCCTCTAGATGGCACTGTCGCCGCACCACCGCTGTTCACTCTGCAGGTCAATGTTCACAACATTTGCTCTCTCTGCCTCGACTTCCCTTAAGCACTTAGTGCTCAGCCTTGATTAGATTGAACTCCTGCAGATTGCATTCACGTAAAAAATGTCACAAATAAGAGAAGTGAACTTAGCTGCTGCCTTCTGTTGCTGAAGCTGCTTTCCTCTTCTCTCCTGACTCCTGATGCAGTCCTATCATTCTTCCTGGAAATGCAAACTGCTAAAACGTGCTGCTGGGGTTTCTAGGGCCTTCTTTTAAAGGAGCTCAGAAAACATGACCTGCCACTTGGGTAAAACTAATGAAAGGCAGTTTAGAATGTTGGTCAAAGGGTCTTTGTTGTCACTGTAGCCAATCAGCATGCATGTTGGTCATCTTCCTTCACCTTGGCAAACGGGTATACCCTTCCGCCCCTTGACCCGACAGTGGCTACTAGCCATACCCAGGTGCTGCCATCAAGGCCAATCCAGTCCACTGGAAGTGGATTAAGAGCTCTGTTGGGACCAGCAGAAGAATCTTTACCGATCGCTTTTAATCCCTTACTCACAGGATCAGAGATGGTCACCACCTTTTTGAAGGCATTATCTGGGACATTTTACCGCCACCGAGCCCTAGTGGGGTTGGACAACGGATGGATATGCCATGTCACTAATACGGTACCACTGGTGGTCCCAACAGGAACCAGTGCTCCCACAGTGTAACCAACAACCTCTAAGGATGAAGACAGGGATGACTGCAACCAAACGGTCAATTGTTTTCTTGACAGAATTCTTGATATCATGGAATATCAAACAAATCCCTGAAGCACCACCAATAGAAAGGGGGCACTCGTATCTGGTTTTCTAGACCGGACTTCAGTCTGCTATACTGATACGGCCGGATGTCCTGGCAGAAGCCATGAAAATTTGGGAAAAGCAACATGTGGCCCTGTTGATATAAAATAGGACGCCAGTTTCAGGCAGACTGAGAAACTGCATGACCACAAATCCCCCCTCCCAACCGATTCAGCAGTTGTCTGCTTCGCTGAAGCAAGAGAAGACAGCCTGGATCAGGCACGAGTACCGGTAGTGGTGCAATGTCCACTTGGGGTACAGAGAAGGTACTAGACAATTCTGGTAAGTTTATCAAAAGAATGTCCTGCACATCATGCAAGCAAATTGTGAGGCAGTTGTAGCTGCCTGTAACATGAAATGGACGATTTTACAGGTTACCTGAAGAATGAGAGCAAAGACTTGTTACACTCAAAACTATGTGAGGCTAAACAAGTGGGTCATGACCTTCTGGAGTCAGTGGACGGACAGGCCAGCACACTGGCCAAAGGCATGTGCATTGACATATCCCATGTAGAGCGGCATAGCTGAAGAGCACACACACTTATCAGAGGTGCAGGGTAAGATCAAATACTACCCTTTAATGGGGTCAAGCGTTTTCACCCCAGCACCTACCTTGGGAAAGTGCTCCAGCGCTTACTATGTAAAACCTGTTGACAATCTCCAGGCCTGCAACTCGTCCAGTTTCTCCTTTTCAAGATAAGCCAGCTAGAGTGACAGGAGGATTTAGAGGCTTCTGGGCAAGCACACAAGGATGGAAAAGGAATCAACCTATGACTGGTCCACAGTCAAGAAAACCTTGCCTTTGGAAGGGGTTTTTAAGCACTAACCCAAACCAGCCAGGCAAGCTGACGATTTGACACACTACAGGGCCAACCGCATCTTATGCCAGTAGGATGGGTCAGCCTCCATTTGAAAGTTGTAGAGGTGGATATATTGGTCCACTGAACTTGTATTAGTAATAAAAACTGATTACGATTGCCCATCCAGAACTTTTATCCTTCAACAATTTTCATTAAACACCTGGCCAATGGGCAGCAGCAATTGATAGCTTTGGGTGCTATGGAGATTGTCCATCCAGAGAGTCAATCACATGGTTATTACTAGATTCTTTGCTTTTCCCAAGATAGACAAATCTAGATCAAGGATTCTCGATCTGTCGGGCTTCAACGAACGTCTCAACAAACAAAAATTCAAGCTAGTCGCACAGATTGTCCTCGGGTGTGGGGGGGGGGGTGGATTTGGATGTGCACACTGGACTTACAAGATGTGTTCATGCACAAACCGATTTGGGGAAGGCACATGTTTCTCAGTTTTTCTACACTAAACAATCGCTACCAATACAAGGTCCTACCCTCCATATTGAACTCGTAACCAACGTTATTTACAAAGGTCGTGGGTGCCCTGATGGTACATCCTCACGTCTCAGAATGCATATATATCCATACTTGGATGACTGGCTGATACGGGTGGCAAGGCCAAACAAAGTATTCTCGTCAGTCCAGTACATTCTACAACTGGTGTTTGCGTTGGATCTGGCAGTGAATCGAGAAAGTCGTTGTGCATTCCCACTCAGCGGCTGCATTATATAAGCCTGCTTTGGGACTTCTCACCCCCTCCTGGGGGAGAATAGGAAACCTATATGTGCTGTGCAAAGAATTTCTAGACACCCGGCAGTACCAGCAATACATTTTCAGCGACTGCTGGGTTTATTAACTTCCTGCATGTCAGTTTGCACATAAGGGAATTTCTGTTGCATTTGGCAGCATAGCATACAGACTCAGATCATGTCATCTACCTCCAGAGAGGCACAGATCTCTGTAGTCTGACGCAGTGGTTTAGCTAAACTTGAGATACAGAGGAAGGTGCTCCCATTTCTTCCCAGTAGTGATAGGAGCAAAATCGTCACTGCTTCCATTATGGGTGCCTTTGACTATTTTTTTTTTTTTATTTAACATTTATAAAGCGCTCACACAGCCCACAGGCATCGAGGCACTGTTACAGGAATTGTTTTTTTTTCTTAGTTGTGTAATTGTGTTGTTTTTTTGTCTTAGTTACGTATTTATAACGCGCTTAAACACCCAGAGGTTTCTAAGCGCGGACCCGGGGATCGAACCTGTTGCTTCGTGTCGTCTTGCTTCCAAGACACGCACGCTGCCGCTGAGCTATCCTCCCGGGACTATTGCGATGGCATCTATTTGGGCCAACCAGCGATACTAGTGCAGCAACTTCAATTTTTACAGAATGCGGCAGCTAGGTTGGCCTTGAATACCCCAAGACTTGCTCACTCGTGTGACTTTCTGCAGCGCCTCCACTGGCTCCCAGTTAAGTCCCGGGTTCAGTTCAAGATTTTGTGCATTGCTCATCAAGCCATTCATGCTACTGGGTCCTTGTTTCTTCAGTCAAGGCTTACTATTTATCAGCCTAAGAGATGCCTTTGTTCAGCTGATCGTTCCTTGCTTCTGGCTCACCCGGATGGGTGGCAGATCCTTTTCAGTGCTGGCACACAGGTTGTGGAATGCACTCCCACTGCATATTATGGGCAATGCTGCATGGGCATCGCACAAGCGAGGCAGGGTAACTGCTGTTACTATCGGCAGCTGGGAGAGGGGCAGCCCCAACCCCCCGTGCCTGCTCCTCTCCTTCCCCCCCAGCTACAGAGACGCGCAGTCTCGGCAGCACAAAAGCCACGGAAGGGTAAGGTGCAAACAGTGATCGCACCCTTCCTCCAAACAGCAAGGTGCTAAGCGCCATAAGGAAACCACCATCAGGCAGGGCCCAGGTTCAAAGATCTGCCCCCACCGGGGGGTCAGTCGGCTATCCGGCCGGGGGCTGCGACAACAGCGGCCCCCACCACATACACAACAAAGACCCAGGGCCTCCCTGGGTCTTAGAAATGAGAGCAGCATGCTCAGAGTAAACACAATCCGTTTGTGGACCCTGAACGGGGACCCAAGCAAACAGGAGGTTCACTGTTTACTCGGCGTCTTTCAAATCTTCTTGCTTCATTAGAAATTCTTGAAGTTCACTGTACATCGCAGTGTCTTTTTCCTTCCTGAACATTGTACTGTTCAAACCAATTGCAATGCAGTTTTAACGAAGGAAGAAACGGCAACCGAACGGCCAGCGCGGACGCTGTCAGCTTCAACATTTTCGGCATAGATCGAAAAGCGAGCGTGTCCAATCCACAGCAAACAGACGCGTGCTGCGGAATCATCCACAAAATCAGTGCGAACGAAGGAGAAGCGGCACTTGAACAGCACGGTGCGGACGGTTTCCCGATTAAACACTTTACAGGTGAGCCACCGCGCTGGGGCTACAAGGGAGGAAAAAGAAATTTATGTCCAGAAGAGATACATTGTATTACAGTGGACCGGAAACCCCGCGTTAAAAGGCAGACGGGGCAGGATAACACAAGCCAATTTTAAACTTGGCAGAGTCACAAACCAGCTTGGGAGCTTGTCTTTGCTTGACAGACACGCAGAGCTGGCAAACACATTTCCAAGCTCGACGGGCACAAACATTGCAGATTTAAAATAATTTCTGTAATATTGCAGGGCGATATCACAGCGAAACCAATTATTTAAATCCAGTAAATCAAGCCTGGGGGCTGCCCAAGTTTCTGAAACACGGGCAAGAAGGCACCAGTCAACAGTTACCCAGCACGGTCAACAAATAGAACAGGCGCAAAGAACTCGCCGATAACGGTTTAACTCCGTGATAAAACCCTTTTTCTTTTTCGTATAGCAGGCATAGTAAAAGATGGGGCCCAAACGGAAAACATGGGCACCCCCAACACCGGCGCAGAAGCCTAAATCACCACAATTGCTAGCAGCCATTGAAGCGGCAGAGCACTATGGATGGGCATGGGTTAGAGAAAACATGTACGGCCTACCCAGGGAAGGAATTACCAGCCCACCCAGCCAGGAGGAGGTACCTGCACCATCGAAAAAGAGAAAAATATCTGAAGACGCCAGAAAAGGTACCAAAAAATTGTCAAAATTATGCGAGAATATAGCGGAATTACAGCAACTAATGGTAGAAATAAGGGGGAAACAGACGCCGCCCGCAAGGGAACCTGGGGCCGCAAACCCCCCATCACAATAGAACCTACTATAACGGTTGTCAATACACCCATAACACTACCTAAAGCAACTCTGCCACAACAAGTACAGCATTTGCCAATAGCGGCCACAGCTATAAATGCAACAGCCTCCACAACTCCAGCAACTGATCCAACAAGTGCCCTAAAAGCATGGACAATGCCAGGCGCAGACAGCCCAGGTGCGACAGGGACACCCAGCAGCAATACAACTGACATATCAATCTGTAATGCGCAAGTAGAACAAAAAATGAAATCTTTCCAAACAGATATTAAATAGATACAAAAGATGCCTGGAATGGAACATTGATACCACAATCAAAGAAGCCATATGGGCCAAAGAGTTTATAGAAATCTTTTCCCTAATAGATGCACAGCGCAAAGGGAAAGACGCTTTTAGAGATCCCAAAAAAATAGAAGAGAAAGCCATTGCCAGGAACGCCCAGGTCGAGCAAAACTGGGACAACTGGTTACAGGCCTTTGCCATGCTAGCAACAATATGAAGAAACATTTCCCATGGATGGTAGGAAGATCTGGGCATATGTTGACAAAATAAGGGAAGTAAAAGTAACACAGAAGGGGAAGACATGGAAAAAACCACCAAACCAGACACAAACATAATCTTTCTGGGCATCGAAATAGACTCAGCAAAGGGGCTCTGCAGAATCCCAAAAACAAAAATAACAGAACTCCGGGCTAAAATACAAAACCTGATAATGAGGGATAAGGGGACTGTAAAGGAAATACAATCTTTAGCAGGCAGCCTCAATTTCGCATCCAAAATAATACCTCAAGGGAGGATATTTTCCAGAAGCCTGGAGTTCAAAATCAAATCACTCACCAAACCACATTTGCATATCCGGCTAGGCAGAGAGGTGAAAAAGGACCTGGAAACATGGGGAAAATTCCTCTGAGATTTCAATGGGTCTTTACTTTGGCGAACGCCTTTAAACACCCGGTCTAACAGGGTCCTATACACCGACGCAGCTGGGAGCAAGGGGTTTGGAGCCATACTAGAATCCGAATGGGTGGCAGGACACTGGCCCAATTCATGGCAAACAGCAGGGTGGACAAGAATCACCTTACTAGAAATATTCCCCATCTGGCTAACAGTACACATCTGGGGCAGGCGAGTAGCGAATACCGAACTTTTGATTTGGTGCGACAACATGGCTGTAGTGGGCTCCATAAACAGAAGGTCTACGAAATGCCCCTTAGTACTTAAAGTATTACGAGCCATTACAACAGTCGCACTACAAGTAAACGTTGTACTCAAAGCGAAGCACATTTCAGGGGCAGACAATAACATTGCTGATGCCTTATCTCGCTTCCAGTGGACAAGATTCCGAGAGCTAGCGCTGCACGCCCAAGAACAGATGACGCGAATACCAGCAGAATGCTGGGCAATAATGGGAAGACAAGAATAACGGCATCAACGCCAGAGCACAGGCCGGGGTGCCCAACGAAAACCAGGCACCTCTAAAACGGGTGCCAACAACACATTGGCATCAACGCCAGCACCAGAGAGTGCAGGCCGGGATGATCAATACAAATCAGGCACCTCTAAAAGGGGTGCCAGCAACACATTGGCATCAATGCCAGCGCCAGAGAGCCCAGGCCGGGATGCCCAACAAGAATCGGGCACAACAACGGGTGCCAACAACCTCACAGGCTTCCTAACAGTTGGCAGAGAGAGCGGTGGCAAGCACCACAGCAACACAGTACAGTAAGTGTTTGCAAATAGTATTCAAAGCCACAGGTTTAAACCACGTAGAACTAATAAAGATTGAAGATATAGAAGTATTTTTAAAATGGGCCCGGGAACAAGGTTTCAAAAGGGATTGGGCTAAAAGACACCTGGTGGCAATCTCATACTTTACGAAAATTCGTGGCGACTCAGACCCCACTCGGAACACTCATTTCTTATGCAATGAAGGGATGGGGCAGAGTGGAGGGGCCGCAAGTGGACACCTGCCGACCTCTTGATTTTACCAAACTGGTACAGATAGCAAGCCATTTGGAAGCTATATGTTGGCACCCTTACGAGATAATGTTATTTAAAACAGCCTTTTTCCTAGCCTACTTCGGGGCTTTCCGGGTAGGGGAACTCATTGCTTCCAGCACCAAGGCCACAAACGGCCTGGGCGTCATGGAAATCAGGGTGAGACAAGAGTGTTGATATAGAAATCCAGCAGTCAAAAATGGGTGCAAAAAGAACCATCAATATTTGTTGTATCGATGAGGCAACAAACTGCCCGGTGTGCATCACCAACCTCTATTACGCACAATGACCTAAAGTGGGGGGGAGTTTTTTAATCCACAAGGATGCATCGGCCCTAAGCCGCTACCAATTTAAAGGAGTGCTGATGAAAGCAGAGCAGGGTGGGATCTCAAACATTTCGCCACTCATTCCTTCAGGATAGGTGCCGCCACTGCTGCATGGCAAGGAGGTTTAGCACCGCAACTACTAAAAAAATATAGGGGGATGGAAGTCAGACTGTTATAAAAGATATATCGGACCGCAACCGATATAGCCATCCGCCATAATATTGTATTGCTTTTCCTTCCCTCCCTCCCACCACCACAGAAACAGGCGAAGTGAGGACCACACTCCGATCAGCATGGATAGTTGGCCACTCATTCGTTTTCAGGATGGGCAGAAGAGACTAAAGATGGGCCACCTTTCAGAAACACCATTACGTCATGGTGGGGATACAGAGGCCTACGTTGGGCGGATGTCCACGAAACATTTGCGGAACTGGTGGCATACAGGGACCCACCAGAATTCCTGATCATACATCTAGGGGGCAACGACCTAGTCGAACAGCTAGACGCACCCTATGCGAAGAAATGTGCTCCTCTCTAGCAGGCATTTCGCACAACTGGAGGGGTACCGAAATATATTTCGAAGTCATCTTACCAAGAAAGAAATGGCTATGGGCCAACTGCTACAAATCTATAGACCTATCCAGAAGAAAACTGAACAGGACTATAGAGAGATTCTGTATGACTAGAGGACTGGGTTTCGTAAAACACCCAGCCATTACACTAGGCAACCCAGACCTTTTACTCGACGACGGCACCCATCTGTCTAGCCAGGGCATGGAGCATTTGTATCGGGGAAATCAATACAACTCTTGCTCACAGGGGCTGTCGCTAGGGCATACTCTTGGGGGAACACGGCCAGCCGGGAACCTGCCCGTGTGGCGGCACGGGTCTGCGGGGGTAACCTCAGGACCTGGTGCCCAAAAGTATACCATCATGATATGTGATATTGTCATAACCCATATCTGTACAATAGAATCCTACAGCCTTTTTATTGCCAACACTTGTAAAAAGTTGTGGGCCTATCATTACGGGTGAGGGTTCGGGGTTCGGCCATTACTAATGCATGCATATGGTTTCAGCAGTTATGGGCAATGCTACATGGGTATTCCACAAGCGAGGCAGGGTAACTGCTGTTACTATCGGCAGCTGGGAGAGGGGCAGCCCCAACCCCCCCGCGCCTGCTCCTCTAATCCCCCGAAATACCCCCCCCGTCCCCAAGTACGGAGATATGCAGTCTCTGCGGCACAAAAGCCACGGAAGGGTAAGGTGCGAACAGTCATCGCACCCTTCCTCCAAACAGCAAGATTCTAAGCACCATAAGGAAACCACCATCCGGCAGGGCCCAGGTTCAAAGATCTGCCCCCACCGGGGGGGGGTCAGACAGTCGGCTATCCGGCTGGGGGCTGTGACAACAGCGGCCCTCACCACATACACAACAAAGACCCAGGGCCTCCCTGGGTCCTATAAATGAGAGCAGCATGCTCAGAGTAAACACAATCTGTTTGTGGACCCTGAACGGGGACCCAAGCAAACGGGAGGTTCACTGTTTACTCAGTGTCTTCCAAATCTTCTTGCTTCTTTACCACAGAACCCACCCACCCTACAAAAGGAGAAGAACAAAAAGAAGTACAAGGTACTGTACGGTGCCCACAACAAGTCGTGGGAAACAAGAAGGCGGAACGGGTCCGAGGGGGAACCTCAAGACCCGGTGCCCAAAAGTATGATACCATCATGATGTGATTGTTATTGTCATAACCCATATCTGTACAATAAAATCCTACGGCCTTTTTATTGCCAACACTTGTAACAAGTTGTGAGCCTATCATTACGGGTGAGTGTTCAGGGTTCGGCCATTACTAATGCATGCATATGGTTTCAGCAGTTGGGAGCATTCAGGCACTATCTGCCTTTCGAAGGAAACTGAAAACTTGTCTGCTCCTGTGCCTCCCTCTTGTTCCTGCAGTTTTCTGCTCAGTGCCTTGATGCCTTTGTGTCTTTGCTGCGCTTTACAAATTCGCTTACGTTACAGACAGAACAGATACCAGTTAGAGCCACTCCATCCAGCCCTCAGATGGTGGATGGACATGAGCAACTTGATGGAGTCTTTCTCCCGCTCTCCACCAACAAAGGCTCTTGCCACAGATGCAAGTCTGACAGGTTAGGGAGCAGTATTAGTCAACTGGCACATCACTACCTGTGGCCCATGGGGGGATAAAAGGAAGACCAACTTGCTGGAACTGATGCACATTTTTCTGGCACTGAAGTCTTTCCAACAACTTTCTCTCAGATTGCTGGCTATTGATATACAGACAACACAACTGCCATGTTCTATGTGAACAAGCAAGGGAGCACAAGGTCACCGGCCCTTTGTAGGTTACCTTGCTCTATGGCTATGCAAGTGTCTCCAGAACCCAATACATCCCATTGACACCTCTGCCCGGGGAGTATAATGTTCCTGGTGGGCCGTCTGAGCAGGCAATCCAATGTGCCTCAGGAATGAGAGCTTCGGAGGAAAGTCCTGAACAAAATATTCACAGAATGGGAACTCCACCACTGGATCTGTTTGGAACACAGTACAACATTGTCCTGTAGATGTCATGGAGGGTGCTAGGACAAGCGTTGCAAGGCTACATGCGCTGTGGGACGGGTATTTGGTCTATGCCATCCTGCAGATTCCGCCGATAACGAAGGTATTGCACAAACTGAAGCAGATGAAAAATTGTAGCACGATATTGATTGCACTGTACTGCCCTAAGACTGTACGCCAGTAAATGGACACTATTGTCTAACTGGTGCTTGGAGTGGGTAATCTTTTTTTTGCCAAAGTGAACAACGTTTTTGTCACTCATTTAAATTAATCAAATGTTTCAGTGGATTCATTTAAAGCGTACTTGGCCGAAAGCACCACTTTTGCATTGCCTAATGCATTGGTAAGAAGGCAGTTCAATGGACTCAGATTACACCCTTCAAAGAGGAAGCTGCATGCTCCATGGGAGCTGAATGTAGTCTCGGCAGCTCTGATGCAGAAACCACTTCAATCGATTACCAGGCCTGACCTGCGTTGGGTGACCCTCAAGACCACATTTCTGGTAGGCATACACTCTGACTACTATTACAGGCACTGCTTGTGAAAGAGTGGTATTTGATCTTCCATAAAGACAGTTGTATTGAGAACACAGCTTGTTTTTCCATTTTGCTTTTTTTTTAGGCACAAACACTGACCGGGAAAGTGTCCTTCACACGGATGTGGCCACAGTTGAAATCTACCTGGAGCCATACTAAATTAACAAGAAAGTCAACTCTGCTGTTTGTGACATTGTGGTCCTAAAGCAGGAAAAGCAGTGGCGCAAGCAACAATTCTGTGTTGGATTGTTACTCCCATCATAGATTCGTACAGTGCAAGGGATACGACACCACCTGTAGGTCTGCATGCCCATCTCTGTGTAATCAGCATGAATAGCTTTTCAGAGTCTTATTCCTCTGACAGAAGTAAGGCAGCCACATGGGCGACTCTGCATTGCTTTTGCAAGCATTATTTGTTTGAGGCAGTGATGCTACTTTTCGGCAAGCAGTACTCTGGGGGAGGGGGCATTTTTTTTTCTCAGAAACTGCTATTCTACAAGCTACCCGGATAGTAGAGATGCAATGTAATGTCCCATCGGTACGGAGATATGGGGACGTTATGTAAGTGTACAAAAAAGGTTACTCACTGCACTTAGTCCAAAGTCCCCTTTCCTCCACACGTCCGTCCATTCCTGCTAATAAACTACCAAGTCTGACTGAAGAAAAACAATTGCCAGTTTCAGTGGGAGGGATGTTGTCACATAGGGGAGAAGACACTCTGGGGTGTGGCAATTACACACGTGAATAAAGTATGCAACAGCTATATTCACGTCCCCATATTGTGGAACTTTCCATCAGTATGGTGGAAAGGGGACCAAGAGTACAGTTCTCACTACAGTGGTTAACCTTTTTTATTTGAATCAACTAGGCCAACCACATTAATTTAACTTTGTACGTAATGCACAGAAATATTGTAAAGTCACCTTTGGTGCCACAGAATAGATGGTTATTCATCATGTTCCTGATATTCTGTGAGCGTCTCAGCCAGGTTGGATGGGGTTTGTAAGATTGCCTTTGAAGGTTATTCATACTTTAATGGTCAGCCAGTGTAGCATGCCTAGGACTGGGATGATTTAGTATTTCCTGTAATGAGTTGCACAGATGCTTGGTGTGCAGTTTCAGAGAAACACGGTGACTGATGGGTGCCTGTCAAAAAGGCACTGTCAGTATGTGGCAGTGAATGCTTGGATAGCAGTTCTGAAGTTGCCCACAGAGACTGGATTTGAACTTTCATAGGCAGGAGCTGGTAAAACATCCTTTTCAAAACTGTAGGCTTGAATGTGGTTGCTGGCAATGTTGAGCCAGGGACTGGTGTGGGCCTGAATCCTTCTAAATTACTTGTACTTGCCCAGTGGTGATACCAAGGGGACTGATTCATTTTGATTTGTTTAAGGTAGGTTGCAATGTAGGTATTGAAGATGTCTGGGATTAAAAATACTTGGGGTACACCGCAGGCAGTGGGCTATTGATGGGATTGGTTGCCATCCTTTTTGAACGGTCATTATTTTAGGTGTCCACCCTAGTACTTAGTTCAAACCCATGCATATGTTGAGAATGTTTGAATAAAGCAATTGTATCGGATGCCATTGCAGAAGAATTATCCATAAATGCAACCTATAATTTCGGATGAGGTGATTTGCCACCCCGCTCATTTTTATTTTTGGCTATTAGGTGGTGTGTAAGCACCACCTAGAAGTCAAAACTATTGTTTGGAGTACAGCTAAGGAAGAATGGCATGAGACACAAAGCTTGTAGGTGTTTGGTTATTTAGCCACCCATTCACTTCCCATAGCCACGCTAATCCCTTTGGCCATTCCCACCCTGCTCCCTGCCCGAAAAACATCCTCCTGTGATGGCTTTATCGAACTTCATCACATCGTGACTGAAGTGCCTGAACAGTGCGTTTTCAAAGTAGTCTTTTGAGAGTTCATAATTTAATTGGCGTTTCAACTGATGTAATGTCAGCAGGGAGCAGTTGTGGAATAAATTAGTGGATTGGAATTGTCCGCCTTCCCCCAATTTGAGGCAGTGCAAGCACCCTATACGGATACATCGATCCAGGTGCGATTAACATCAATTGGAGCACTCTCTAGGAAAATATTCACCTATCGGGAGCTGAAGCAGGCTTACTCCCTGGCCCAATATTATTCAATCTTTACATGTCTGATTTAAGGGACTCCCAAGTAAATGTTCGAGCCTCTCCACCTAAAATGCCTATGAAATGCTGTGGGCCCTTTACGCTGATGACTCGGCCTTTATTGACCAAACCCCTATTGGTCTTCAGCGTAGGTTAAATGCCTTCATGCTATACTTGAGAGAATGACCTGAGGTTAAATGGGAATAAATCTAAGATCTTGGTTATGTCATTGGCTTGCATGAAGCACAAAGGGTTGTATTCATGGACGGTGAATGGAGAAGGATTGGATATGGTGGAATATGACCTATTTGGGGACTATAGTTAATAAGAATTTGGATGCGAGTGCACACATCTCTGAGAGTGAAAATGGAAAGACTAACAGCCCAGGGAGTGGAGCTACATAGGAGATATAGGGCATTTTCATCTATCCCTCTAATCATTTTCTACAAACAAAAGGTGGTAAAAAATATAACCTATGGAGCTGAAACCATGCTGAATTTAGCTTTGAAAGCATTGGCAAGGCTAGAGGTGCTCTTTTGGAGGAAGATTCTCAGACTCCCAAATTCGTTGATGGCAACCATTCGATTTGAGTTGGGGTTACAATCCCTAGAATCAGTAGCAACATGCAAAACTATTTCCTTATAAAGGAAATGTATTGCCCGGGATAGCAACCTCCTTTTTAATATCCTCAACCAATACGAGCCAAAGTGCCCTGAGAAGGGATTGATGGCATGGAAGGAAAAATGTGAATTATCTTGGATTGTGACATTCCAACTGATCTACTAATTTCACAGCTGGTGAAGGTAAAAAAATTGCTTTATCTGGTTTGGGTCTCTACCGTGGAGGCGAGAAGTAAAAATAGACTGACGCTACCATCGGCCGGGGAATGTAGGGGCTTAAACCAAATCCCTAGGCACCTTAACAATTCCCATCAATCCACTGTAGCGATCTGTATGTGCTGCTGCTTTAATTTCCTCCCTACAAGAGAAGTTCAACTAGTTAGTAAGCGCATTTTGGAGGATGATTCACACTGAAGATATTGTGCGGACGATATGTTACGGATCTGTTTCATTTGGTAATTACCTGCAAAACACTGACCAAAATGAGAACATGCCATTTCGAGGGGCACTTGGAGCAGACGCTCTTACTAACATCAATTCAATGGTGGTAAAGATTTTTAATTGGTGAGAAAGTAAGCCCGATTTTAGCAGTAATGACATTTGTAGATTTTTTAAGGTGGATGAATAACATAAATATACGGATATGAAATTTGATATACTGGATATAGGTTTTGCTATTTTGTAATGTGGAGAAGAGATTGTGGGCATATGATTATGTATGTAAAAGGTTCAAATTTGTTAACCATAAACCTAAATAAAAAAAGTAATTAAAATGTCTTAACCAGGTCTTCCTTCAGCCACCGGATTTATAAGCATTGCATGTTCTTCCCTGAAGTCCTATTACTAACTGCAATTGGCAAAACCAACAATTTTGGAGTGTGTATGATTAGGCTTTTGCCAGACACTGCTATTCGATTCAGGTGTACTCCCCATTTGCAACTGCTACTTTTGATGGCCAGTTAATAGCACTACAGCAGTGCCTGGCAAATGCTTTTCCCCTGCCTGCACAAAAGCCAAAACTATTATCATTGCCGATGCTTGTTTTAACCTGGCTGTTGAATAAATGTGTTACAGAACAGCATTTCCAAATTCTTTGGATATAGTGTCCTTCAAAATTGAGATGCATGTGGGAACTTAGTTATTGGTTAGATATGTCAGTTGTTAAAAATATGGGTTGGAGGAGAGGGTCCTACTCGTACAAAGTCTCTGTTCTAGAGAGTTGCTTAGGAAATTCAGATATGTATTCCCAAAACAAAAATGCATGATAATGTATTATGGCCATGCCCAAATGGAAGCCTCCTGAGAACTACCACCTGGTTGTCATTCTTATTCATGAATTGCAAGGTAGTTGATGCTTCAGAGTAAATTCTCAGTTTGGAATGCTATACGCATTTTAAGCTAGACTGTACATTGTTACTGCCTACACCCCCGCTTGAATATTGCCAATATTGTAGTCTGGTCCCTGCAACTGCTCTGCCTATTAACTAAGTAGTAATGCGCATTGTATGGATTCCACAGGTCAGGCAATAAAATTGATCGGATGCAGTTGGTGGCAAGGCCTCACTCTGGGTGGAGGAATGCTGATCAGGCTTCTGAAGTGTTAGGAATGCCTGCATCATCCCAGTTATTTGATGGAAAAGCTAAAAATACAGGATTCTAATAAAATGAGATGTTTAATATAAACATAATGGGATTCCTTATTTAGGACACATGACTGGCAGAGCATGCAAATGTATTCCCTCCGGTGGCTGTGTGGCAGAGGATGTGTCTGGATCCCCCCCCCATTGGCTTGATCAGTGTGGCCCATCTGTCTTTCCTGAAATCAATAAAAAATAAAATGATCAGCATTTAATTTTAGATCCTCACCTTGCTTGATATTAGGATTTGTGGACCCCTTTCTAATGCCATTGGTAATAGTTGCAACTCTCACTGCAGTCATGACTGAGCTCACTGCATACACATCTCTTTACTAAATCTGGGCACACAAGGCTTCAGATTGATTTTGTAGTTGAAGTATTTTACTCCCCATGTGTGAAAGTTAGGAGTAAAAATGTAATTCATATTTCCAATGGGGTTACTTTCTAGGCAAGAACATTTGAACTCTAAAATAGATTTGTTGTAATTCATACTTTGCAATTCATACAAACTGTAAGGTACAGTTTTACCTTTAATTTCATTTATATATCAAGCAGTAATAGCGCTCCTTCCGATGACACTAATCTGCTGGAACATTGATGTGCACACATTGAAGCTTTGAGTGGGTACATGTTCCTGTTTTCTATTGCCTAGTTTTACTGAGTGTCTGGTACACCGCTCAAGGGCTCCTTATCCTTGCCTGCTTCACTGCTCTCCTAGTATGTGTAAACGTGTTCGGTCATGCACAAGCTCAATGTTTATGGCACTACTTTCAGGGTACTGAGACGGAGGAGCCTAAAGATACCACTCAGCCGGTTCCAGATCAACAGCCAGCAGAACCTGGTCAGGAGAGGCCCCAGCCACGTCGTTTCCGCCCAAGATTCCGCAGGTAACTACCACATTTTCTTGTAGCTGGAGGCCTTTTTAAGTGCCAGATTCTAATTTGTAGCACTATTTTAGACAGCTGATCAGTGATATGAAGTATGCAGCAGGTTTTATTTGCATAATCTGTACATCACTGTATTGCTGGTTTCTTAACCATTGGGTGGTCTTTTGTTTTATGTACACTATCTCACTTTCAAGCTTACGGACCACTCACCCATTTAGGCTGCTAGTGTAGGGAGGACACTCCCCTTCAGGTGCCCTACCTGACTCCGATTGCAACACTCAGCAGCGTTAGTTGTTGGGAGTCTGTAGGCTTATGACCGGTGTCCTCTCCAAGACAGATGCTAACCTCTTATGTGATGCAGCAGTAATCTTTATTTAAATGTTTGCTCGTAAGGTGCCTTTCCTGGCTAGATTTCTATTTGTAGAGAAGTCCTGGTTACCTTGCAATTGGAGTATACCAATTTGACCCTTCTTTTTATAAAAGGATCTCGCACGTGTTGCTGTGATTTTTTGAACGGTCCGATGAGACGTACAGGCAACAGCCTAATGACCTTCTCCAGCATGGGGTCTGGCATGGATTCACATGCTCATGAATATTCCACGTCATCGGGCTGAGAATCCTCGGTAAAGAGAAAAATCAGTTTCTATTTCGTTTCTGAATTGTTTCTACTAATAACCAATCACTGGTCTCTGGGTCATACTGCCCCCAGCCAATGACTGCCCTCTGCCTAAGCCTCTCCTCTTGCAGCCATCTTCAGATTTTTACCGCACGTTCAAGTGTTGGGAGTCCTCGTGCTTTAGCTCTCTAGCTTTTACTGCGTGTTGCGTTTTTTTTAAAGAGTTTACTCTTATATTTTCAGTCAATTCGAGCCTCATGCTCCACCGATTGTTCTTCCAATTAACGTGGACCCGTTTCAGAATTTTCTACGGCCCTCAAGGGCAAATTTTTGTCGAGTTTTCACTTCTTGGAGGATTCCAGAAGATCTTTAAGGCCTACCCCGCGTGGTCATAGCCCAGGACAAAGGAGACACGACGCCTGTTGGATCCAAGCTGTTTAGGATCTGCCCTGTATGTGGATTACAGAATGTCTTCAAGGAAGATGAGCACTCCCGGTGCCTCTATTGCCTTCACAACGACAAATCGCACGTGGAGAAGGACTGTGCGTTCTGTAAGAACATGTCCATCCGGACAATGAAGGACCGTCTTGTTCGGCTCACTAACTGGCTGAAGGGGAAGAGCTCAGCAGCAGGTGAGAAGTCGTCAGAGCGGTCTTCTAAGAACTTTGAGGGCGCTCCAGCGACGGGGGCCCAACAAAGGGCTAAGCACCACGAGTCTGCGGGCACCGGGAGCGCCGTTGGTTCGGGCTCCTTGGCTGCCAGGCAGGGCGCAATGTCACGAACACCATCATCCACGAGTCAATGCTCTGGCTCGGTGAAAAGGAAGTCGGAGAACCCGGGTAAGCTTCTGGAGGAAGCCCCAGTCGATCCCAAAGGAAACAGCTGGGGGGGGCGAGGCAGTGACCCTCCCCTTAAGGTGAAGGCCTCAGACGCGCCCAAGGTCATGAAGGCCCAGATTCACCCGGCAAAGGCCTCGATTGAAGGAGTCGTGGCGGCCCTGGCGAAGCCTGCAGAGGCTACCCCAGTGGACACTACTTCCGGGCCTAGAGTTTCCCTGCCACTCAGGAGGGAAACATCTTTCCAGCCTATCGAAGACCCCCGTGAACCCCGGGATGAGAAAGAGGAGGCATGGTAGCCCTAATGGACACAGATACCACCTCCTGAAAATGAGCTGGCTGGCGTCAAAAAGATCCTGGACAAGAAGTTCGAGGAGGCCAGGTCCTACAGGAGGGATCCCGACGAGGTGGACGTGGAGAGCAACGGTGGGGCTGACGAGCAACCGTGGATGAAGCGAAGGACCCTGCGCCCCAGCCTTCCCTTCCATCGCAACCAATGCCACAAGACAATTCAGGAGCAATCTTGATGGCTTTGCAGGCCCTGTGTACGGAGATGAGGACAAGGTTGCTCTTACCACCAGTGGACGATCCAGCGGCGCCTGGACCGTCGGGGAGCCCACCGAACAAGCGGAGGCGAGTCCATCCTCCACCTACCTTCCAGCCTTCATCCCCTCCTCCGAAGGAGGGGACGGGGACTGATGACGGTGGTGACGGGACAGATCTCCAATCAACCCCTGCCCGGCCCTGACCCCCCCCGAACGAAATTGGCTCCTTTCACGCCATGATCACCAGGGCATCAGAGCTGTTCCAGCTATGCCCCGAAGAGCAGGAGGAGGGTTTCCTCTAATGGCGGGAGGCTAAGAAGGCCGTCCTCTCAGTCTGTTACTGGATGACATCTGGGACGAGGGACTGTCACTGCTGGAGAACCTGTCCACGGCTCCTGCAAAGAGGGACCGGTACAAGTAGTAGTACTGGGTCCCAGACTCAGCCCCTATGTGGCTCAGAGCACAACCATCCCTGGATTTGGTGGTCTCTGCGGCCAAGAAGAAATCGGCAGGGGCGACAGCATCAACTTCCACTTACCCACCAGATGGCGAGGGGGATGAAGCTGGATGCCATGGGACGGGTCATCTCGTCGGCAGCGACGACCATCAAAGCGGCAAACGCCCTCACGATCGTGGCACGCTACAACAGGGAGCAGTGGTTCAAGATCGCTCCCCTCCTGGACTTCCACCCTCTTGCCATCTGGGAGGGAGGCCCTTGAAATCCTGCAGGAAAGTGAGGTGGCTTCGGACCACACCATCATGGTGTCCCCGGACATCGCTGATACAGGCTTTCGCCAGATGGGCAACAGCGTTTGCCGGCGCGGTTGGCTCAAGGCCACCGATTTCAGTTAGGACGTGCAGACCAGAGTACTGGACATGCCCTTCGGAAACAACCTGTTCGCCAAGGCAGTGGACGAGTCACTGCAGGCCATCAAAGCAGACACCGAGACAGCCCGTGCCCTGGGTTTTCTCCATCGGTGACTGCCGTCCTTTCGGACCTACGGAGGCAAGTCTCAAGGTGCCTCCAAAGGATTCAGCGGCAGTTCTGCGTCGTACCGCCAGGTGGCCTGCTTATCGCAGGAAGCCTAGAGGATGCAGCAAGGCCGGAGGACACAATCGTCGCCAAGGTGGCAAGGCCTCGGCAAAGCAAGCCTGAACCGGCCGTGATGTCGGGCCCATCACCCGAGCCCCCAGGTGGGAGGCCGGCTGGTGAATTTCATCAGCGTGTGGGAGTCCGTCTCCACCGACCGTTGGGTGCTAGATGCCCTGGCCCACTCTTTCCAAAGTGTCCCTGTCTACCACCCATGACCAGGAAGGAAAACCATGTGTCACAGCTGCTTCTAGAGGTACGAGCAATGCTAAAAAAGGGCGTGATGGAACTCATCCCGAAGAGGCTCCGGTATACTCGCAGTACTTCCTCGTCTGAAAGAAGACCGGCAGCTGGCGGCCCATCCTAGACCTTCGCCGCCTCAACAAATACATCAAGTCCCAGAAGTTTCAGATGATCGCCCTTCAGCAGTCCTGGGACAGCTGGAAGGTGGTGACTTCCTGTCGTTGCTGGACTTGGATGCCTACTTCCACATCCCCATACACAAAGGACATCAAACATTCCTACGATTTGGTGTCCAAGGGCGACACTACCAGTTCAAGGCCCTGCCCTTCGGGTTGAAGTCGGCGCCAATGGTCTTCAAGTGCCTGGCACTGGTGGTGGCGTAGCTGCGACGATTGGCTCATCTGAGCAAGGTCAAGCGAACTTGCAGTTGATCACACAGCGAAGACCATCCAACTGCTCATGGATCTGGGATTCTTGATCAACTTCGCAAAATCCCACTTGGTACCGTCGCAAGATGCCCTGTTCCTGGGAGCCAGGCTCGACAGTGGCGCGGTTGGCTTCACCATCAGAGGAAAGGACGAAGGACATGCTGGGCAAGATACAACGGCTGTTGACCATGGAAGTGGCCAGGGTGAGGTCCATTAAGTCCCTACTCGGCATGATGTCATCGTGCATCTACCTCGTGCGTCTATGCAGGTTGCGGATGCGGCCAGAGTTCCTTGACGCTCGTTGGATGCAAGCGGTGGGCAGCTTCGAAGACCAGATCTCCCTCAACGAGATGTTCCGTCAAGCGATCCGGTGGTGGGGTGCCCACGCGCACCTCGCGGCGGGCATGGACTTCCAGACCCCAGCACATCAGGAGACCGTGATGACTGATGCCTTCCTGGAGGGATGGGGAGCGCACATGGCAGATCTCCACTCAAGAGGCCTTTTGGCTCCTGGAGGAGAGGTCCCTGCACATCAATGTCCTGGCGCTCCGGGCTGTGTTCTGGGCCCACAGGTCTTTTCTTCCGTCCCTCAATGGCAAAGTGGTACGGATCTTAAACGCCACCACGATATTCTACATCCGGAAGCAGGGGGGCACCAGATCCCCAGCCCCATCCAAGGAAGCGCAGGATCTGTGGCACTGGACCGTCGCCGAGGGGATGTTCCTGGTACCTTTTCATCTGGCAGGAGTGAAAGTGTCGCTGACTGCTGCGCTCTTGCCACGAGTGGGAGCTTCGGCAGTATCAAGTGGATCTCCTATTCCGACAATGGGGCAGTCCCCAGATCGACCTGTTCGCAACAGCGGCAAACACCAAGTGCCGGAGGTTCTCCAGCAGGTTTCCCCATTTGGGGAGCATGGGCGATGCATTCTCCTTCCCCTCGGATGGCCTGTTCCTATACGCGTTCCCACTGTTGCTATTGCTTCTGCGACTCATCAATCCACTCAGTCCCGGTGCAGGATGATCCTTGTCGCACCGGCGTGGCTGAGGCAGATATGGTTCCCGGACCTTCTGGACTTGTCATCCCACCCCGCCCCCCCCACCCCCCCCCCCCCCCTGAAGTCAAACTGCTGGTGGACGCGGATCTTCTCTCCAGGGAAGGAGGCGCCATCCTACATCACGACCTGGGATCGCTGAACCTGCGGGCCTGGCACCTGCAGCAGTAGAGTTCGGAGGCTATGATATCCCGGCAGACTGCAAGGAGGTACTTGCAAAGGCCATGGTGTCCTCGACTCTTAAGTGCTACGAACATAAGTGGAAGAGGTTCTCTGTCTGGTGCCGTGCATGGAAGATCAACCCTCTACGGATTACGGCCCCTCAAGTGCTGCCGTACTTACTGTTGCTGGCCAAGGCGGGGCTGGCACATGCCTCCAACATCCACCTGACCGCTATCTCCCGCTACACCAGAACTCCGGGGCGGTCGCCGCTGTGGTCTCACCGCCTGGTGAAGGAGTTAATGAAAGGACTGTTCTGCTCGTTCCCACCGGTGAAGGCTCCGGCCCTGGTGTGGGAGCTCAACGTGGTGCTGACCAGGCTCATGGGTCCCCCATTCGTGCCCTTGCACTCGGCACCGTTGAAGTTCCTATCGTTGAAAACAGCGTTTCTTGTGGGCATCACCTCCGCACGACGAGTGGGAGATCCAGGCCTTCTCCTGTAAACCTCCATACCTGACATTCCACGAGACGAGGGTAGTGCTGAGGACGCACCGCTCCATGCACAAGGTGCCGTCGAACTTCCATCTCAACGAACCCTTGGTGTTACCTGTTTTCTTCCCGTCTCCTTCGTCATCGGCTGAGGACTTTGCACTCGCTAGATGTGGCTAGAGCGCTGAAGTTCTACGTGGACGGCACAAGGAGTCTTCAGAAGACATCACAGCTGTTTGGGAACTTTGGCCCTGTGAACCAAGGGAAGGCCCTCTCGAAGGCTTCAATTTCCAGATGGCTCTCCGGCTGCATCATGCACTGTCACTGGTTGGCAAACCGACCATTGCCCGGCCGTCCGAGAACCCATTCAACCAGAGCCATCGCTGCTACCACGGCGTTCCTGTCTGGTGTACCCCTGCTGAACATCTGCAGGGCTGCTACGTGGAGGTCGACACACACCTTCACGAGATTCTACTGCGTCCACCGGGTTTCCAGGGAGGAGTAAATAGTCGGCCAGGCAGTGCTGTGCAACCTGTTCGCTTGAAGGTGAGCCTGGTGAGGAGCTTAGAGATGTTTAATGTTGAGTTGTTGAAATGCTTAATGTTGAGCCTTGCCACCTCCCGTGGTTGTGCATGTGGTTACTGCTATATATTCTTCTGTTCATGAGCATGTGAATCCATGCCAGACCCCATGCTGGAGAAGGAACAAGTTACTTACCTGTAACTGTTCTCCAGCATGCGTCTGGCATGGATTCACATGCAAACCCTCCCTCCAACCCCTCAGCGGCTCTTCTCTTGGTCGTGCTACCAAGTCTGAAGATGGCTGCTAGAGGTGGGGTTTAGGTAGAGAGTAGTCATTGCTTGGGGGCAGTATGGCCCAGAGACCAGTGATTGGTTATTAGTAGAAAGACAGTTCAAAAACGAAACTGATTTTTTTCTTTACCGAGGATTCCCAGCCTGACTCGGAATATTCATGAGCTTGTGAATCCATGCCAGACCCATGCTGGAGAACAGTTACAGGTAAGTAACTGTTACGAAGACGAATAGGACTCGGGTAAGTCTTCATATAAGATCTTTACTTAAGTAACAGGATGAAAAGACCCCCCACACGCTGAGGACCCTTCTGCTTCAAACAAGAAGCTCCAACTGACAACTGTAGAACCTTAAGAACGTCCTTGACACCTGCAGGTTCCATGTCGTCATCGGACCCAAGCATAGAACCTGATATTCATAACATTCCATGGCATGCTTGCCATGCAGCAACATTTCTTAAACATCACAACACATCTCCCCTTTTTTCTTTAAAGATTCATGTGCATAACAAAGATTAATTTGCATCACCGCAGGTTCTCACATCTGACCTCTCCTTACAGTGGCCACTCTACTCTTGTTCTAAACTTGACAACCATCCACTTGTACCGCACCTTTCATAACTGCGACTACCCTAACTGGATCAGAGTATAATGACTCGCCTTTCCTCTTTATGACACCTTTCTTTATTCTTACCCAATCACCTGGTTCCAAATGCAATTCCTTCCTTCCTCTTTTGTTTTCCCGCATGACCCACTCACTCTTCTTTTTCTTCAAAACATTCCTTACTTCATCAATAACCACATCCGACTCTCTGCTCCTCCCTAACCATGGAGGACACGCTACAGAAAAGGGTTTTCGACCCCTCATAAGTTCGAATGGACACAAACCAGTAGTTGCGTGAGGTGCCATGCCTAACGCCCACATTCTGTTCTGAATGGCCACCAATTTGTCGAAACCACACTGTTCACCCATGCGCACGCTCTCCATCACACATCTATTTAATCTTTCAACCACTCTGTTGGTTTCAGGATGGTACAATGCTGCCCTGCCCTCTTATGGGCTACTCCACACTTCTTTAAATATGCAGGAAACAAACCTCCCGTAAATTGAGTTCCATTATCGGTAAGTACACTTTCAGGTAACCCTTCACTTGCAAAGATTTCCTGCAACACCTTGACCATGTTTTCACCCGATATTTCGCGCACAGCCTTGAAATCCACCCACCTGGAAAATAAATCAACCACCAGCACCACATACCTTCCTCAGCCATATCCCAGCTCAACTGGACCTAGAATGTCCATTGCTATTTCACTCCAAATTTTCGTGGGAACCACCTACATCAATGAGGGGTTGTTTTCTAGCCTCCACCCCCTTCCCACTCTTGATACAAAAGTGACATTCCGCCAGGTTATTCTCAACTTCCTTGTCGAATCCCGGCCACCAATAATCCGATCTCAAAATCCCTTTGGTTTTGGTAATACCAATATGGCCACTATGTGCTAAGTCAATAATCCTTTTACGTATACCTGCCGGAGCGACTGCCCTCTCCCACCTGAACAGCACGCCATCATTAATAGATAACTCATCCTTAACCTCCCAATAAGGTCTCTCACCCAATTCGGACTTGTTGGGCCAAACAGAAGTCATCACATAAGTAATCACCTTGGAGATTATCGCGTCCCTTGTAATCTCCCCCAACCACTCTTCCCTAGACACAATTCCTTCAGTGTTCACAAATACCATTTCCATCTCCGCCTCCTCATTTAACCCTTCCTGGGTTGCGACTCTCACCCTTGAAAGATTGTCGGCCAACATGTTCTCCTTCCCGGGAATAACTTCCATTGAAAATTAAATGTGTGCCCCTGCATCCTGGTAACCCACCCGGCTACTCTACGTGAAACCTTATCCAAACCTTTACTTTCGAAAATAACCTTTTAAGGGCTTGTGATCTGTGCGTAAAATAAATTCCATACCCCACACACAATTCCTGAACCGCTCAACAGCCCAATAACATGCTAAAGCTTCCTTCTCAAGAACGGAATACCTCAACTCTGCACCCTTCAAGCCACGTGATGCATGTGCTATCACTTCCTCTGAACCATCGTCCTGTTTCTGTGAAAGTACAGCACCGAGTCCTCCTTCGCTGGCATCCTGTCAGGGTCCGGCTTGACTGAATTCCACAGGAGCTGATGCTGGCCCCACAGACCCTCACCAGGAGTTCACCTCTCAACCCTTAAATATAAGCTGAGCTGAAAACCCCAAGAAAGGGAAAGGGGAATTTGGAGAAGATAACGGAGACACTGCAGCTCTGCAACCGTCTGGTAGGCTCTGGTATCTGTGGTAAACAAATACACCTGGTTACTTATATGATAAACTTCTTTTCTAAAATTATTCTAAATAAACTCTGAACTCTTTACCTCTTAAACCTCAGTAAAAGACTTAGAGGCTAGTAATCTGTGTGGAATATCTTGTAAATAATATCTTGTGTAGTGCATATAGTTCAAGCCACTCAAGTCTCTTTAGAATCCTAAAGTGATGGCCCTTGCAAACACCTTTTCAGAACTAGATATTCTTCTTGCTTCAAAGTTCTTTTAACTCTGTAGTTTTTCAATGCTTTTATAAAATGCAGTCTTTCTCTGAAGTATTGAATTCCATTTGCATAAATTACATTAAATAAATATTCTTTAGCTTTCTGGAATGCTGCTTTCCTTCTGCGTGTGAATTGTTTCCTTATTTACACAAAGAACGTATAGTTTCTACCTTGATAAGCGTGTGCGTTGAACACGTGAAATCAGAAGACGTGAAGAATTGTCCTCGCGTTTAAAATACACACGCGATTCCTTACCAAACCCGCACGTGTGAAAATACGTAAACGCGATAAAAATAACACGCGCTAGTTAAAGTGGACTCGTGCTCTATCGCTACCGAACTCACGCGGGGAAACGAAACGTAATTCACGTAAAATAGTTCACGCGTTAAAAACAACTCGCACTTTTTCAAAATAGACTCGCGCTCTATCGCAAACCAACACGCGCTTTCTCATGAGACGTCTTTCACGTAAAAAATGTACACGCGCTAAAATTCACTTGCGCAATTCATTTGGGCATGCGCTCTATCGCTCTGAATACCCGCGCGCTTTCAAAAAACACGTAAACGACTTGCGAGCTCGCCCACACATTAAACAGTCTCGAAGATTACACGCAGTTAATTAACTTTAAACTCCTACGCACTATCTTCAAGCTTGTTTTCCTTATAATAACTAACTGTAAATGTCTCTTCTCAAATAATTTTGAAACTTGTTAACTCTAAGTTTTCTTATAAAAGAAAATGAAAGTTCACTGTAACAATCTTAAAATCTTTAAAAGAACGATCCCACCTGATGTCTTCTTGTTCCAACTGGATCAGCTAACGATATTCTTACTTCTTTGGTAGATTTTCTGAGCTCTGAAAAGGCCTTACTTAAGGAGCTTAACTAATGTACAACCAGCCACTGAATTTCTATGGATGAAAGGCAGTTTAGAATCTTGCTCACCTCCCAAGAATCAAACCCATTGTCCTTTCCACCAATCAGGCAAACCAAACATATCATTGTTCCTTTAACCAATCAGATTAAGTTTTTCGCTCCATCTTGATTTGGGCAAGCACAATGTTAATTCTATGTACAAACTCTTCCTGTTACTAACCCAGCCAGCTCTGAAAGCCCAATGTTAATCCTGTTACTCTTCCTGTTACTAACCCAGCCAGTCCTGACACATCCACAGTAATAACAGAACATTTCCTCGTGTCAAAACATCCCACAGGCTGGGCCATATCAATCTCCTGTTTGATCCTTAAAAATTCCATATCACACTTCTTGTTCCACATGAATTCAACACCCTTTTTTAGAATCTTCCTCATTTCCAAAACCTTGGATGCATAGTTCATCACAAATTTTTGATAAAATTCTGTCATGCCCAAAAATGAATCGAGTTCACTTTATTGGTTGGCTTCTCAATTACCTTTATCGAATTTACAATGCTCTCTTTAGGTCTCACCCCTTCATGTGAAACCTCATGGCCTAAGTAATCAATCTTGGAAACAGCAAATTTGCACTTTTCCTGCCTCAAGGTGATCCCCCTTTCTTCAAAGATTTTCAACACCTCAAACAATCTTTTGTCATGTTCTTCAAGCATTTCCCCACAGACCAAAACATCATCTTGGAAACAAAATACCCCCTTCACACATATGAATAATCGGTCCATCACCTTTTGGAACACCTACGAGGCTGATGCCAATCCAAAAGGCATCCTTCTAAATTGAAAAACACCCTTGTGCGTGATGAAAGCAGTACATTTTCTACATCCCTCCTCCAACTCAATTTGGTGATAAGCAGATGCCATGTCCAATTTTGAAAAGAATTTCCCATGCCCAACCATGGTCAACATCTCACACATATTGGGTAATGGGTGCCTACCAACCATGACACATTTGTTAAGCTCACGCATGTCTACGCACAACCTCAGATCCCCTGAACTCTTTTTGACGACTACTACTGGGGATACCCATTCAACTCCACCTGCTTTCTCAATCACACCTAACTGTAACAGTTTCATCAACTCCTTCTTGACCCCTTCCCTTAAGGACAAAGGCACTGGCCTGAGTTTTGCAGCCACAGGTGTACTATTTCGCTTCAATATGATTTGGTGTATAAAACCCTTCACTTTCCCCATGCTTCCATCAAACACTCCTCTGTGCTCTACCACATATTTGCATGATCCTTCACATGATCCTGACACCTGATAAACCTGCTCCTCCTTGTTTGGATCTAGTCTGATGGCAAGATTTTTCTGCTCCCTCCATCCTAACAAGGACTGTCCCTTTTTCGTTATGTACACTTTGCCATCGCATTTTCGGCCCTTGAACTCAAACTCGCTCCACACATACCCCAACAGGTCAATCTTGTCCTGATTGTAACCACCTGGATTTATATCCGGTTTAGATAGAACGGACGCATATCCTTCTAAATACATTTCTAGACACTAAGGTGATTTTGGATCCAGAGTCTGCCATCATGGATACTCTATGGCCATTCACTTTCACCACTGCATACGGACGCTTACAATCATCCATACTTTCACCCTCCGAGATAACATTAACAGTGTTAATAACATTCTGCATTGGAAGTGTCATTTCCTCCTCAGACGACCTTCCATCGTCTTCTTCATTTACATATAGAACTTACTTTTGAGCACTCTGTCCGAATTGAAAGTTTTTACAACAGTTCGCGTAATGCCCCTTCCTCTTACACCTGGCACATGTAGTCCTGCGTCCCGGGCACACAACAGAGGACGCAAAGTGCGTGTTGCTCACACAACGGAAACATAGTCTCTCTTCTCCGCCTTCTGCGGTGGGTCCCGACTTCTTTTCTATTCCACAACACTACGACTTGACTGCCGATTCCTGTACTTTTTCTTCCCCTTCGCATCTGTCACATTTAGGACTTCCGATTTGTTCTCCTTTGGGTCTCCCAATTCGCTTCTGGATAATTTGGCTACACACGCTAAGGAATGTTCTACTCGCCTTGCAATGTCCAACACCTCATCCTGATTTGGCTCATCTCTTAGCCATAGTTCCTCTCGAATTTTATTTGCCCTGCAATGCGTCATAAATTGGTCACGTATGTGTTCGTCAAATGCCTCTTGAAATTTGCAGGACAAAGCAAGATGTCTCAACGCAGTCACATATTCTTCCACCGATTCTCCAGATGCCTGCGTACGCATACGAAAGTTATAGCGCTCCAATATCGTGCTGGTATTGGGGTTGAAATGCTATCCAACTTCACTAAAGTCAATTCAAACTCGTTCATGTCATCTCCAGCACCATCACCATGGGGTTGTGGGAGTGTCTCATACACCCTTTGACCCTCATATCCCAAGAAGTGCAATAACAAGGCTAATTTCCTTTCACTTGAGTAAGAAGTTCCACCCGCTGCTCTCAAGTAGCGCAAAAACCCCTTGCGCCATTGAGCCCACAAGATTTTTGCCGGTCCTGGGACTGGCATGAAGATTGGTGGTCCTGCGATGCCAGGTAAACCTGCCATGCTGTTATGCGATGAGCTTATCTGATGGGGCTGCACGGTGCGGGGTAATTTTTGACGGCGCTGGCGGGGCAACGCGCGCGGCACTTGGGAATATGAGGCAGAGAGACATGCTGGAGGCAACGGCGTCCGTCTGTTGTCTCATTCAAGAGTCCGCTCCAGCACTGCCAGGGAAGCCGGGCGGCCCAGAGCACAGGACCGCAGCAGGCGGGCTCACTGGGCCCTTCTCCCTCGGAGGTCACAACGCTCTAGGAAGCGGAGCGACGTACGTGCTGGAGACAGGTCGTGGGAGGTCTCCTGTCATCCCATCCTCGTCGCCATTGTTACGAAGACGAATAGGACTCGGGTAAGTCTTCATAGAAGATCTTTATTTAAGTAACAGGATGAAAAGACCCCCCACACGCTGAGGACCCTTCTGCTTCATACAAGATGCTCCAACTGACAACTGTAGAACCTTAAGAACGTCCTTGACACCTGCAGGTTCCATGATGTCATCGGACCCAAGCATAGAACCTGATATTCATAACATTCCATGGCATGCTTGCCATGCAGCAACATTTCTTAATAAACATCACAACAGTAACTTGTTCCTTATTGTATCTTGGGAGACTCATCTGCCACTGGCCATAGAGATCCAACGGGAATTCAGTCCCATGAACCTTACCTTCCTGCCTTGAGAAAGACCCTCTGGAGTTGAAACTCGTGTCGGCTGACCACCTTCTCCAGACAATGTGTCGACTATGTGCCAATAAAAACACACTTGAAAAAACCACAGCAAAACGCGTGAGATCCTTTTATAAAAGGTCAAATTGGTATACTCCAATTGCAAGGTTACCAGGACTTCTCTACAAACTCTTTTCATAAGAGGTATTGGGTTTACCGCTTCCAACCTGTGACCCTGCAAAACTAAATGTAAGAATACCATTCAGAGCTCAGCACAGGAGTGTTCGTAATCTAGGATCCAACCCCTTTCTAGATTTCTATTTGCCAACAGTGAAATAGCTCTGTTTTAAATAAACAAGCGGCTCCAATGTTTTGCATTTGGCTATACAGGTTTGGGAATTTGAGACCTGCACTCATTCAAACTTTCACACATACATGCATACACTTTTATAAAGTACCTACAAGGTGGTGGCATTGCATGCTCTTCCAGTAATGGAGTTGTCCAAGTCTCCTGTTTGCATCACCTCTCCACATGCCAGAGGTTTGCGTCCTGTAGTTTGCCACTCTGGGGGATGCTTTGACTTTCATAATTCCCCCCCGCTAATCAAGTTGACTGTCTAGTAGCATTTTACTGAACAGTGAGATTTTCAAATCTGATCTGATTGACCTCTTCATCTGAATACTCTCCCAATACAGTAGAAACTGCTGTCTAAGATGAGTTAAGGACTTAGACCGTTTTCTCCTGATTTTTCTAACCACGAGTCCCATAAGTTACACAGGCAAATATTAACATTCTGGCAGAAAGGCACCTACACATGCAGAGTACTGCAGTAAGTCGCAGTCTGCCGTTGGTGCTTAGATGCACCAATACTGCTTCTTGAAGAATTGTCTTTCTCTGGTACAGATTGGTGGGTATTGAGCACTTACCTTCCTTTGAGAAGCAGTGGACTGCTGTACAGCAATGGGTTGATATGAATGCTGGTACAGGCACAGAATTGCAGCAGGGCTGTTGCATGCAGATAAAGGAGCAGAAATTAGGGTTGAGGTGGGATTGGCCAGCTACGGGGGAGATATGGGGTATGTACTGTGCGTGAAGGTGCTCCTTGAAGTGAGTCTTGAGCTCCTTTCTGAACTACATGCACAGCTGGGCCTTTAGATAGATTTTTGGCATGGTCCTGTTACCTTTTCTCCAAGTTTGATGTCCTGGGGGCAAAGCTGGAGCCTGTTGCCAAGCAGCAGTGATTTTCAATTGACCTTCCCTCAGGTAGACCCACTTCAGGCAATGCAGAGATTGTCTTCCCTGACACGCACCAAGCTAAACTGCTGGTGCTTTTCTCCATCTGTTCGATGAACTGACCTGTTTGAGATCCTCTGCGCCTATCCCCAACTGCTTTAAGCATTCATTGGGTTTGCCAGCTTTTCAACCCAAGAATTGCACAATGTTTGTCTTGGGGCATCATGCATGGCATTTCTGCCAAAGCGTGGCACTCAGTTTTGCATCAATTTGGAGGCTTGCATGTGTCAGGGCTGGTCTTCAATCCAACGCAGGAGCTGCTGAGCCCCACTGTCCCAAGATGTTGCGCCCTCAACTAACTAGTTACAGCTGAGCCCGTGACGCCCCAGGGGCAAAGGGGAATTGGAGAAAAACAAAAAAATTCAGACACGAACTCCGACCTCCTTCAACCATCTGCATGGATAAATATTTGAACATGTTACTTAACACTGTACTCACCCCCTCCTTGTCACAATTCCCATAAAACGAACAACATTTATTACCCGTGAACTCCTCTTCAATAGCTTAGAGGGTTTATAATTTCAAGTCTTGTTACTTTGCTCAGGACAAAATGACCATCCAAACCTTAGACTCAAACTAAGAGATTCTTAAAGTTATTTGCATTCACTGTGCCATTAAATACTTTGGGAAGATACGTGAAGTCAAAAAACATATAGCAGCCTTTAATCACAGACTTCTACTGTCACTGCTCCCTCTGCGCTATGTAACCAGTGCTGGACTGACCCACAGGGACGTTCCCCCGCTAGGCCTCGGGCAATAGGGCCTCTTTTCTTACTTCAGGAGTTAGGGGCTATCATACCATTATATGAGCAAACATCCAGGCCAGTCTGGGTGGTTTATCACTGTGGCCACTGGCTGGTGCATTTCTTGTGGCCGGGGCTGCTGGGCCGGGCTCGTGCACGCCTGCCCATTATTGAGGGGCACCGCCCCAGGGAACAAACCACGCGTGCCCTGCCGCTTTGCCCTAGACACTGTCACTGTGCGCAGGTGCATTGCAGGCTCAGCCCAGGCTGGGACCTCAGTGGTGCTGACTCTGCTGCTGCTGAGTGACGAGGCGAGCAGCTTGTTCAGGGGCAGGCCGCCCTGTCTGCTGCTTGATTTCAGGTGAGGTGAGGGGTGTGATCGTGCAAATGCAATTGGTGAGACCCATCCAGTGTTTTACGTGTGCATTTATTTTTTGGGCTTATATTTGGATGGACGTGTTTTCGTTCCGATCTGGCGTTACTGGTCTTTTGTTACAGCACCCGCCTTCCTTGCAGTCCTTAACCAGACTTCAGCTATTTTACAGGCAGAGGGTATTACTTTATTGTAATGAAGCATTTTGCAAATGCAAGCAAGTGAGCCAAGAAATTATTGTAATTCCTGAACGAAAGGGCTAGGTTGGAAAGAAACAGGGTAGAGGAAAGGAATGGGTCGGCAAGGTGCTCCCAGCCCTAGGGCCAGACTCCTGGGGTGTTTATGTGGGATAATCTTAATCACGCAGGACCTGGGGCGCGCCTTGGCTCCTATGTATAATAACTTCTGGGTCTCCAAGGGGTCTCTGGATAAACTGTGCGTTTATAAAAATCAGAAACTCTTGGGAGGGTAGCAACGTTCGGCTCTACATCAGGAAAGCACACCCACAAATCCAGCATTATATTTAATGTTTTTATTTGTTCGATTCGTTCCATGGGCCATAGAATTTTGTGATCGGGTACTAATGTGTCCCTATTTTTCCTGCCATTTTACCCTAACGCCATTTCTCTTCAGCCCCCTCTTCATTTCACTCATTGCTAACTCAAATCTCTCCGCATGCAGCTCATGGCTGTTTATTAATCTTAAATCGCCAGGAAAGGCAATATCATGTAGCTAGTCATGATAAAGTGTTTTGCTTTCTAAATGCATGTTTTGCGCTTTAATCAACATTCTGAACTGGAGTGGCTCCGCTCAGCTGTATGAAGTACTAGTGAATGTTTGCTGCTGCCCATCTCAAGCAACTCTGCGCACTCCTTTTAACCACCATGTCCAGCTGTCCACAGCCTTCGTCAGAATAACAGACGAAATGCGCTACACTGCACCTTGAAAAAGCTACAGCAGTGTTAGCTAGTAAGAGTCTCACTTATGACAGGCAGCAACGTGCTAGTCCCTTTTCCTGAGGAGAATTGAATGGAAGTTTCAGGGGCTGCAGTGCAGTCAAACTCTGGAGGTGTATGAAATCTGGCACGGTTTTTGATCTCCATGTATTTTGCATCATTTTCATGCATTTTCTCTGTTTAAAAAAAAAACAAATGGAGCCTCTTGTATCTTGGCCGCGCGTGCGCCATTTATTTAAATGCCTCGGCTTGCCCCGCTGTGCGGGCAGTGTTCTGTCTTCAAGTTTCGGGTGTGTTTGGCTGCCTCAGGCCTATACAGTTCATCAGGGCTGTGCTTTTATTTGATCTGTCACGAGTGGTCAGGTGTAGGTTGCTGCTTAAGTAGTCTAGTAGTTTCATAGGAGCATTTTGAAAGCGAGCTTGAGTGCCAAAGAGAATCGTCTCAAAGCGCTTTTCTATGGGAGGTGGAGACGCTGCAGGGCATCAAAAAGATGCATTTTTATTTTATTTTTAATGGTGGAGTGGCTGGCTTCTCTGAAGATTTTTAAAGAGAACTTTCTATAGTCCAGGACCTCTACCACAAAGCATGTGAGGGTGAACTATGAATACATTAATGAATGAGTGGTCTTGTATAGTGCAGCACTGCAAACTGAATTGTCTCAATGTACTTCCTTTTAGGAAGCGTGGTGCAGCGGAAGATCAAAATCGCTAAATGCTATAACATTTCTAAGGGGGGGGGGATGGCTGGTTTTGTTGTGGATCGTTATAAGTGCTCCTTCTACAGACCATGGCCGGTACTGCAAATCATCTGCCTCCTTTTGATTTGCAGTTAATATGTGGGATCTTGTGTGGGATCTTAGGAGGCTGTTGTCAGGGATCCATATGAAGCATCCAGGAGGCCACGTCTCTAGGATTCCATCTGGTTGTGGACATCACATGAGTCCTTTGCTCAGGCCTAGAGGATGGTTCTGCGGTCTTGCTTCCAGTATTGGGGTCATCTCTTATTACAACATGACTTTTTAATCCATATGTTTAAAACGTGCATTAAATGCAATCATTTTGACTAATTATAGTCAACATTTTTTGGGGAGATATTCCCAATCCCCTCTCGGGAGGGTTGGGCTCAAGCAATGAGCTTGCTCCTTCAGTGAAATGAGTCCACTTTGAAAAAAATGTCCAGGGCCACTTTTGGTTCTCAGTCCAGCCCTATACGTAATGCAATAAAGTTAACTGGAGAGTGAAAACAAAGTCTGCAACTGGCAAATAAACTCTGCGTTTTCGGTAAAATACCAAAGAAAAAACAAACGCTGGGCTTACCTTGTTCTCGAAAGGGAGCTTCAGGGGGACGATCCGACCTCACCTGAAAATGCGTCAACAAAAGCAGGTCTGCGACCCGATGTTTGACGTCTTCCTCGCTGCAGCTGATCGCAACACCACGCCACCACTGGTTTCATGTGACTACGGAGCCGAGCCAGAAGTTTGTCTAAACAAGGTAAGCAAATGGCATTTAAGAAATGCAGTACGCAATTACCCCAGTACACCAAACGCTTGTGATCACTCGCACAGATAAGTCTTTCTATTTAACTATTCCTAGGCACTTCATAGGAATTCATAGGAAAACCTTTTCTTTTTAACAGCTATTATATAAACTTGAAGTCTAGTACTTGGAGACAAACGGCAAATGTACTTGGCTTTAAAACTCAGTCAGCTGGATTAAAAAAAAATCTTCATTCCCTTCTAAGATGAAGTCTTCAAATGTAGATTGGACTTTAAATTCTTATTTCAAACGTTAGATTCTTCTTCAAAACACGAAGGCCCAATTCTTCAGGAGCAAAAGTTAACATGACTAGCTTATTTGAAAACACAAATGAAAGGCAGTTTAAAATGTTTGAGACTGTCCTTTGTTTTGCCTTCAGCCTATCGCGACTCCTGCTCCATCCCTCCATTTTGGCCTGGGCTACCACCAGCATTCTGAAATCTAAAGTTAAGGTCCAAAGCAATCCAAAGAGTTTAAACTAGAAATTACAATTAAATGTATTTACATGCATTCACTAAACTGAATTCATTACCCTGCAAACACTGTCTATTTAGCTAAGGTCCTGCCAGCATGCTGGTAGGTGGTGTGCCAGAGTTTTCCTCTACAAGAAATACATAACTCTGGAAAAAGACAAGAGGTAAGTGAAACTGTATTTGCACTGGCATCTCACCCAGGAGAGGTTTTCTAAAGATAACTAGCCAAATGGATTCATACTGACCCAAGCCTTACCCAGTGGGGAATGTCCCAAGGTTCTCACTAGTACTCTTGCATCCCGTCCCCTTGCCTCCATACTCATGGGACCTCCCTTGGTATGATACTGGAGCTTGTTGCAAAGCAGCCTTCTAGAACAGTGAGCAAACTTTCAAGTTTTTTAATCCACTAGCCCCACACATCACTTGCGCTCATTTAAGAAGCGTGCTGCATGATGTGAGCACATGCACAACAAAAGTGAACATTTACTTTCCAAGCGCATGTTCACTTCCCAGGGCGAATATTTTTGTCAGGTCCCAGCTCATTGTTCCGACAGGAGTAGATGATTACCGTCCAGGCTCCCTAGACTCACTTCCCCAACAATCCTTGAATAAAAATTGCTGAGCAAGCAAACCCGAGGGGAAGTGGAGAAAATAAGACCGGTCTTGCTGGAAGCCCTTGCAACTTGGACCTTCCTCCGGGAGAACGGACCTACAATGAAACTCGCACAATATTAATTTGTGTAACTCAACTCTTCAGACTAACTACACTGTAAACCACCCCCCTCTTGTATGTACCTGTAGCCTTTGCATCCTTGCTGAAAAGGCTTTAAACTTCTTGTACTAAAGATGGCTCTCTGCTGCTTTTCTAATGACGCATGAAATACTAAGTCTTTCACTTGACTTGTGTGAAACCTTTACAAATTCTTGCCTTAGATGTCGGTAGTATCTTGAAACTTCTTAAATGACTAAGTGCCTTTCTTCAAACACTAAATGAAACGCTAGAACTAGCCGACAAAGAATTCCCAACTCTGGGGAAACTTGCATAATAGTGCTCCTTTCAGTCTCTCCAACCTTGCTGAAGGAGGAAAAGTGTTAATTTCGCGCGCCGTTGCCATTACATCGAGCCCACACAAAGTCCTTGTTTGCTCTTCCCTCAGATGAGGCTTCCGGCATCTTAACGTTTGGCGCGTGTGAACGTTGAAAGGTCCTTTACTCGAAAAGGCCTTTGAGAGATGCAACCATTTGAAACAGTGAATAGGAACGGTGAATACAGCAATGAACTTCGGATGTCATTGCCCACCTTAGTTTTCACAATGGTACCTTGCGCGCTTCTGTTAATTTACGTTTGTACGCTGGTTAATTTACGTTTGTAAGCACACTTTTATTTTCACAGCTGCTTCCTTCGGAAATAAAGTCAAATTCAATCAAACTGTTCCTTTTGGTTATCTTGAGACTTTTAGTTCTACTGAATTGCCAACAACTTGACCTGGCTAAAATAAGTGACTCCATAACATGTTAATCTTTAAACACATTCTTCAGTTAGTTTGAAAAGTCACTTATTAAAGTGCTGGAATTCGAGAAGTGTATTCAAAAGTGCTGTTACACGGTGCCAGAGACTAACTTGCTCAATTAATCTCAGGATTGTGGATTTTTTACCAAAGGCGGTATTAGCCATGCCCATTTCTACCCACAATCCATTTCATTGGCGCACGCATTCGAAAAGTGCATTCAAAGGTGGGGCGATGGCCCTTTTTTCATTTTTTTTTTCATGTTCAGTCTTGTGTGTTTGTGTGGAATATTGTATGTTCTATCTTCTGTTTTTCACATAATAACTGTAATGTGCAGTTAATTTAAATTGTAAGGTCTGGTATGATTGTAGACTTGGATATATATAGTATTCTAGTTGTAGGGAACATAAGATATTGTTAGTTATTCTTTATTTTTACTGGAAAATGTGATGGATATGTATTTTGATGGAAACCTAAAAAGTGCTATTAAGCTGTCAGCGGCAAGCCGGCCACAAATCCCTTAGCAGATTACACTGCCAATTCAAAGAATCGTTACTCTTAATTTCTTTTATTTATCAATAGAAACGGCACCCAAATAGCAAAACGTTATTTTCCTTATAATGGCGACAGGCCTATACACCTTTTTAAGTCTGCAATGCTTCCGGTAACGGAACCTTTTAAACTAATAATTCTACTGAGACGAACGCCTGTAAGAACGCTGAATGCCCTGAACGTTGCTAGGAGTAGTGCTGTCCTCGCACGCTCACGCATACAATCATGTACCACCGACATCCATAACTTTTGTTCTCCGGAACCCAATAGTATAGCTCGCACCAGCGCTATCCAAATTCCTAGAGTTCCAGCGCTCGTGGCTGTAACAACTGCGGAAATGCACACTACAGACTGCTGGGTAATCGATCCGTCCACCCCGCCTGACTTTCATGGTGGCGAGTTACTCAAACATCCACCGACAATGCGCCAACTATGGCTTCAGGATTTGCAAGCACGATAGTGCACCCTGTCGTTAAAGGAATGGTTGGGTCAGAAATGTTCATTGTCCCTACGGGTCGGCCATGTGTTTTTAAGCATAAGTCTGTCGATCGTAGAAAAATTTCCTATGGACCTTACCCGAGTTTTTGTCAACTAAACACGCGAAAACAGGCAGCTTTTTGCCCCATCGCCCTGGGTGACCTACTTTTGTGGCACTAAATCATATCCCCGCCCTTGAGCCTGATCTCAACAAAGCATTCATATTCCCCGCCTCTCTGTGACGTTACTGGGCTGCGTAGCCAAACACGCCCAGTAGTCTTCTACGCGACTTCACACAGAACCCGAAACCAACACAGATCATATCACAACACAGCGTGCCACAATTCGGAATATGAAACTGTAGTTTAAAATCAAACAGCAAGATTGTACATTTGGTAAAGTACATTTATTTGACATTAAATGTTTAGAGAATCTTCAGCAATTGGCATATTAAATCGGAATGGACATTTTTTCTTTGCTCTCGATCCGCTAAAGTTTATCGCGAGTCACGCGCTGTTACTTTATGGTACACAGGGTGTTGGTTTTCGTTAAAAGAAGTACTTTGGTTGCACGGTGAATCGCAAGGCTGTTCCATCAACTAGGCACTAGGCCACGGTAAAGGTTAATATGTTGCTTCTAGCCGCTAGCATTGCGTAAGGGCATATGGGCCCTTGGCGATCGTCCCATAAAAATAGTCAAGGTAGTGCAGTTGTTTACAAGAAGCTGCAGCTGGCGATTGAAGAAACCGTCGGCCGGGGTCTGGAATAGATGAGTCGCAGTACGGTAGGATGTACCTGTTTTGAAAACATAAAAATTGAAATTAGTCGCATCAGCCGATCTTTATTACTATTATTCATTTTATTTATTAGCGCCGAGGTGAAACTATTTGCTTGCGAGGATAGTGCAATGGAATATGTTCGGCTCTAAAAGCAATGCGAAAACTGACGAAAGAAATCAAGGTTAACACGCAATGTAATTTATTAGCGTTGAACCACTGAGAAACGACTGTTGGTCTACGTGTGTCGAATGGGGACATGCATGCCCATGTGCCCGGTAGAAAGACGATCCCACAAATGTTTTACTTGCTCTTCATTGTAATATGGCACACAGAACGAACAAGTAGAACTTAACCTGGCTTTAACGGTACGCTATTGGTATTATATTATTGGATAAAATCGTCTAAAGTTACTTACATTATATTTGCCGTTTCCATTGTCTCGGCGTAATGCAGTCTGTAAATCCCACTGTTTGTGCCAATGATTTTTCATATACTGAACTAACATGAAACTCGGTCTAGTTTCAGAATTTTCAGCCTTATCGTCTTGTTATTGCACCCCCCCTTGAAATGAAGTCCTTTAGGCATGGTCCGTCCAAGGTCAAAAAACAATAGAACCTTATACTGCCAGTGCGAGTCGTGGGCCTCTCCAGCCTGCGAGCAAAAAATCAAAGCTGGTGACCTTCATTCTGAATGATCATACTTTCCAACATCCCATGTAAAGCCATCCGTGAGAACTTGAATTTTGGACGCCATCTTTGTACTAGGCCTCACTGTGCTAATGCGAACTGGCTTCTCTCCCATCTGCAACGCCTCGCTTGGCGCGTTCCAAGGCCCCCAAGTTTGTCCTCCTTGTCTGTGAGCTTTGCAGCCCTAGAGAACCATAACTATGGAGACATTGACTTTTTGGGGGAAGGTGAGGAAAAGTATAAAGTACCTGAGGAGTTGAGCTGAAAGTGAGATTTATTGTTTGTTTTATTATTTGTAATGCGCAAGCCTCCCCTCAGGTAAGTGTACAGCATTTACATGAGATTGCGAAGCTTAGTTACAACAACAAAAATATATACATACACATATTGAAAAGGTCAGCGATATGAGGTGAATAGAAAGAAGTCAAAGATGACACCCAGGTTGTTCACCACTCAGGACGGTGAAGGGAGCGGTTAGGGTTAGCATACTTTATATGTACACTGTACAATAACAAAAAAAAGACGATCGGATTATAATCATTTATACCGGGATTTGTACTTCTCAACGAGCTCTGCTTTGGGTGGACATGGCACAGTGACAATGTTTGGTGGCAATGTATCTGTGCTGTGCACAGAATCGCTCAAAATTCCATGTGTGCATCTCTAGTACATTAACAATAAGGCCTTTAACAAAGTCGAATTCCATTTCCTCATATACTGGTTTGACCACCCATTTTTTTACTTTTTGTAAAGGCCGTAGTGTAGCGAAGCATCCCTACATTTCCCGTAGTCCTAGATTGTTCACAGCACACATTCTCGTTATGTGCCAAGACCGCTAGTAGAGTCCTATGTTTCATGCCTTGTATGCCGAAATGCAATCGCTTTGGCCTGTACTTTAGGCACATATTGTGCAACACCTCCAAACCTCCTGTGTGACAGAATTCTGTCAGTCCCCTCAAATCTCTTGAGTTTTATCAAACACAATCTTCTCAATGGCTTTGTGTGTAGGTGAAGATGGAATCAACCACTTCTTCCGTGCCTCCTCTGGGGACAAAGAGCCATGTTCACATTGGTGGAAATGTTGGTTTTCTGTCCAGTGGTGAACGTTGGTGCAGTGGTGCATTAGTGACCGCCATTTTTCAAGTAGAATTTTGACTGACCCTTCACAAGTTTTGGAGCTCCACCAAAGATGGTTGCTGATAGACTGGGACCACTGTGAAATACTTTCCAAACCTTTTTTTTTTCTCTGCAGCAGATATTTTCTTATTGATTTAGCAAGATGCCATACGTCAAATTGATGTTTAATATGTGGGAACTGCTCTTTGCCTTGGCTATTGAAATGTCTCTCCGTGGTTATGAGGTCGATGTGCATTCCCCTCGATTGTAGATATTCCAATGATTTTATAAATCCTAGTTTCTCCATTGTCACTGAGAATTTACATTGGGACACCTGCACGACCACCGAACTCACAATTTTCTTACTATCCATGTCCTGAAAGTGGTAGGTGCAGTACTTGGCTGAAAATCCAGGGCTGTCACACTGTCCATCGCCGGCTAGCCTGAACCGTTTGCCTTTGAATGTACTTTCTATAGACAATTGTTCAATTTTCCAAGGATCACTAATGGCCGGAAATAGATGATCATGTTGGAATTTGTAGTACTGAGTTTCAGAAATGAAATGGAGTTCTAAACTGGACCCACTAAAAAGTGAGGCAGCTGCACACAGTAGATTGCCTGCTGGCAGTTTCCCCAGCATCATTTGTGCAGACCATGAGAACATATGATGTAATGTACAGGTGGCATGTATTTTTTGACGTTGCTGCCTTGTGTTTGACGAGTCACATTCATCAATGGCTTCCCACATACTTGCCCTCTAACTGAATGCCCACATTTCAGCATACTTATAATATCAATCAAACAACTGTCGAATACTATGTATTTGCCCTCTTTCATTAGACTGTCATCCTGCATCACAGTTTCGGACTGTACCGTTGTGGACATATCACTTGAATTGAAATTAATATCGGTGATATCATGTTCTGATGCGTCGGTGAATAGTGCTGCTGGTTCATTCTGTCATTTCAACATCTGTTACTTGAACATTGATGGGAGAACACAACAATGTTGACAGCTTTTTGGGTGGCATTTTTTTGGCGGGTGTAGATTGTGTGAATGGACATGCAACTACTTTAGAGCTATCTTCAATACATTCAGTATCATCTTGTTTTGGTGGTGCAGTCGCACTGTAGCAATGGTCCAATAAAACTTTGCTGGATTCTCCAGACACATTCATTTCATGTTCTGGCCATTGGACAAATGCATCTCGAGCCTGAACACACCGCGCCTCAATTAATAGTTCCTCCATAGTGTAAATGGTTTGACAAGCAACATCTCTCTTGTTTCACTGTCTGTGTATGTATAGTTCGTACACACACGGGCAACTAGAGGACAGATTGGAAAAGGGATGTTCAGTTTAAACCCAAGATACAGTATTGTACAATTGACAGAAAAAAACCCATAATATAGTCCCCAGCACAAAACAATTTCTAAGAATATGAACTGTTTGTAACTAACCTTATTTTTGTTTCTTTTATTTGCAACTTTCTTGACTCTAACTTCAACATCTGCACGCTGTTGCTCTGATTCGTATCCGCTTGTCTCCCCTTCCTCTTGCGCTGCAACGACTAATTTCTGGATCCGCATAGACAGCACGGAATGACGCTTCATCGACTCCCTGAAACATAGTACTTTATTACTATGGATCACAGTATTGAAAACATAAAACACACTTGAGGACGACCACACAGGTACATCTCAATAGCTAAACACGAATGAAACATTGTGTAGAACAATCAAACGACAAGTATTCGAGCTCTGATGATGTAGTTCGATGGAACTGTCAGTATCCATATCTCTGGCTCCGCATAGACTGCCATGAATGATTTTATTGGAGAGGACGCTTCAGCAACTCCCTGAAACACAGTACTTGCGTTAGTATGGTTTTCAATATTGTAAGCAAAACACACTTGGGGTCGGCGGCACAGGTACATATAAATAGATGACCACAAATGATCCGTTGTCTAAAAGAATCAATGAATATCTCCAAACCCTAGACTCTTGCATCAAGGACAGAAATTGGTGCACAAACATTCAAAATTCCCTGTCTAATAAAATCACCACTTTGCAAACCAAGATCCACTATCACTAAACCTAATAACGTGACAGCGACGCCTCCTATCTCTATCCCCCCACATGACGCTATCTCTCACTTCAACTTCCGTAAAGTATCTATTAAAGAGGTTGAGAAAGTTATCCTCACTCTTAAACCATCGAACTGCCACGGTGACCTATGCCCAGCACAAATCATAAAAGATGCAGCTCGCGAACCCCACACCCTTCATTACTAAATTAATCAATACATCCTTCAATTCAGGCACAATACCTAACAATCAAACAGTCCTGGGTCCTCCCACTCCTTAAAAAAAAAAAAAAACCTAGATCCTTCCATCCCTACGATCTACCGCCCTATTACTACAGTACCATTCATGCTTAAAATCTTCGACAAAATGGCATATATAGAACACAACCATCTCTTAGGAATCCGAGAATCTGGTTTCAGACCCCAACACGGAACAGAAACCGCATTGGTTGACCTTAAGATACAAATTGACGAGTTGAGAGACCAGGGCAAGACAGCATTTGATTTAGTCGACCTTTAGATTCTGTGCAAACACCTCAAGTCGGCCGCACACTTTTCCCAAGAGGCAATAGGCTGGATTCTGTCCTTCCTCAAGTAACCGAACAATGCGCGTCTTCTCACTGTTAGCCGCTGCTGACCCCACACCCATTGCCTGCGGCGTGCCTCAGGGCTCCTGCGTCTCACCCACCTTGTACAACATCTTTACAAAGCCCCTTTTTGATCTCGATGGTCTGGGTACCACCTACACGAACTATGCTGATGATACCCAGATCCTCATCCCGTTGACGGGGGGATTATGATAAGGATATGGACTATGCCTGAATGATGACAAAACAGAACTCCTCATTCTTGGTACCTCAGCTAATATGAACAAACTTGGCCAAAACTACTCATAATTTGTAATTGACCACAACATCTTCGCTGTGGCCAAGGAGGTATAAACCCTGGGTTTTTACCTAGACTCCTCATTCAAAAAACAGGTAAACGCAATGGCCTCAGCCACTGCCTATACTTGTAAACTCATCCGAGCAGCCAAACCATTCCTAACCCCCAATAACTGCATTACCCTGGCTAGAGCATTGATCTTATCTAAGCTGGATTACTGGAATGCCCTTTATGTAGGCAGTAACAAATACATCATAAATAAGATCCAAATCCTACAAAATAACGCCCTAAGGGCAGCCCTAAGTATCCGTAAGAAAGCCCACATCTCAGATACCAGATCTGTTAACTGGCTCTCCACGAAAGACAAGATCTTCCTTAAATCTGTCTCCCTGTCACACAAATGCCTTCACGACCTGGCCCCTAAATATCTTACGAGATTCTCTAGACAAGCTTCCCACCGCCCCTCCAGGATTGCCAATGCCAATTTACTACTAGTCCCAAGATTCAAACGGACGTTGAAAGGAGGGAGCAGCTTCCCTGTCAAAGCAGCAATACATTGGAAATCATTACCGCCACCTCTAAGGAAAGACATCCCCTATCCTCAGTTCAGGACGAATATTATCCAATGGATGAAGGACCATAACTAATACTCCCTGGTATCCCTCATGCCTGGCCAGCCTAGCATTATTCTAATTGGCCAGTGTGATCTCCAGTAGATTTGAATGCTCAGTGTGCTCCTGCTACTTTCTTTGCTATTATGTAATTGCCCTAGATAAGTGTCATTGGTATTTGTTACTTATGCTGTCACTTTGTCCCTATTGTAACTCCATGGGACGTTATCTAATATGCTTTATGTAACCAAGCTATACAACCCTCTTGCTATTCTCGCGCCTTGTTACCCTTTGGGTTATGTGCGCATTATAAATAATAAAAACAAATATAAATATGATCCGATTTTCTCGACTTATTTCTCAGATTTATTTACATCTGCATCAACTACAAGGGATGTTGTGATTGTAGAGGAAGCTCCGTCGGCTCCCTGAAACACAGTACTTGCGTTAATAAGGAAGAAAGTATAGCAAATGGAATCGCGTTATATGATCTCGCTCGATGGAACTGTCAGTATCCATACCTCGTGCTGTTGAAGAATATCTAGGGATGTTGTAAATGTAGTGCGCACTTCCGAAAGCTGTTGCACCGAATCGTATATGCATGCTCCCGCTTCCACTTCCCCTGGAATTAGGTTTAAAATTTGGTTAAATCCTTCTACCACAGGACTACAGGGATGTTCTTGCTCACGCCTGCACTCTTGCCTGAGCAAGTGGAAAAGGTTTTCAGATCTGGTGCAGGGCCAAGAAGCTGGACCACTTAACCTTTCAACCGAGTGACATTCTAACATACTTGCTGTTTCTGGCGCATGCCGGACCATGACATCACACGGTGGCCTTTGGCCTAAATCACACACAAAATGCAATGAGGTTCTAAACTTCCTTTTATCTAATTAAGTCAAACTAACATTAACCCAAACTGTTAAACCAAACCTGACCAATTGAGAATCCAAACAGCCAACAAAACGAGTAATAGCTAAATAAACTACTAATATTACTGTACTCCGTTCAGAATAATTGAAGCTTACATTAGTTCTTCTGCTCGTCTCTTCTAGAAACAATTTGCTGAGTTTCTACCTTTGCAATTTTTAAAAGCCTTTTCCAATTTCTGTGTAACTCTAATTGGACTTGCTCCTTTACAAGTTAACTAAATGTTTTGCTTTACATTTTTTGCACTTTTCTGTAGAAAACTGCAGTGCTGCAACCTAAAAAGTTCCTTTTCATTGAACTTTTACGAAAAAAACGTAGTCCTCTATCTCCTTGGAAGCTTCTGTATTAATGGAATTGACAAGCAAGCCTTCGCAAGAACGAACTCTCTGAGGGATTGCCTTTGACTGGAGTCTCTTCAGGTACCGCCGCACTACAGATGTACTGCGCTTCACGATACGTGTGTTATCTGCTGCACCTCTGAAATATTAAAATGACACGCGCCCGAAATTGCCGTGCATTTGGTTTACCCGTGTGCTCTGGAAACACAACGCTGACTTCCTTCATTAAGATACGCCGCCGCACCATTATGTTTACCTTCTCGCAACGTACATTTAATGGCATTTCCCGTTCGCTTCTTCATTTTGAGATAGCTCTAGTTCGGTTAAGCACGTTTCCACTAGTTGAACATACAATTCTTTCCTTATTAAAACTTCTGCATTTGCTGCTACATTCTGTATGGCTGTTTTAATCACATTGACTCTCAAATCATAATGCTTTCACCTGTGGCCTTCTTAATTATCGAATCTCACAGCTGCAGATGTCGTTTTAGGGGAGAACTCTGGACTCTAAATGGGGCCTAAATTAAGGAACTATACATTGCACATCCTGTCACAAATCTCTGGATGAAGGGCAGTTATAGAACCCTGGGTTCAAGCGACGTACTCTGGGCTATTGTTCTCCCAGCCAATTGGATAAGCCCTGTACTTGTATCTCAACTTGGGAACCTATACACACCATCTTAACTTGGGAACCCTGTCATACTAAACCTTGTGAATTAAATAGATGGATAAGTGAAGTTCCCTCTAATTCCCAACACCCTTTCTTAATGCAAAACAACCTCCCACTCTATGAATCACCACAGGCCATCTTACAGCCCTGACACCTACTTAACGTTTCTCAAATCCAAGCCGGCATGCGCACTAACCCTACATTTGTACCCAAGGTGCCCTCCACCTTTCACCTCAATGTACCTGTGGTGCTGCCAGTGTTCTTTGGATTGCCGGCCTCTTCGGCTGAATGTTCGTTGCAGCCATTGGACATCGTGTGCTTTAAAATATTATATTGCTCGCACTAAAATACTTATGACAAACCTCTTAGCTTTTTGCTACATTTGGTCCCTCTCTAGCAGGGAAGGCACTTTCCAAGTCTTACGTTGCCAGATGGAAATCTTCATGCATATCATTCTGTCGCCAATAGTTGGCAGGCCCCTTCCTTGCAGGCACAGAGCTCATTCTACCAGAGCAGCTTTCTTTTCTGGGAATCCCCTGCAGAACATATGCAGGAAGGCGACCTGGAGGTCTGCACACGTTTACCAAGTTCTACTGCGTTGACAGGGATTCTGAGTCAAGGGCTGGCCAGTCTGTCCTATGCGAACAGTTTGCGTGAGGTTAGTGTTTCCTGTGTTAAGTTTGCTACACAGAGGTTGCCTCCACCCTTATTGTGTTTCTGGTGCTGCTTTGTAACCTGTTCACAGCAATTGAATCTATGAAAGCTACCAATGCTGGAGAACAGGTGTTGCAGGTAAATAACTTGTTCTATATTCTTACTTAACCGAGTGGTACTCTTATTAACCCAGAAAGATGGTTTGAGTGGACCTGCCAGTGTTTGTACCTGTGATCACGAGGTCCAACAAACATCCAAGTAGTGAATGCATTAGTCCACTGAGCCACAGACCAGATACACATTCCTCCTGGAGACAGTTGCTGGGGAAGATTCTGGAAGACTGGCCCTCCCCGATTGGATAGCAGTCTCCAGGTTTGAATGCTGCTTGTGTCCCTAATGGAGGGCTGGAGTCACTCCCAGCCCCTTTTCTTGATATAAGAGGACAGGCTGAACCCAGGAACATGAATCTGCCACTGCACCAGAAGAGATCCGAAGGCGACTGAGGGACACCGGAGCACTGCACCAGTGACCTGTACTGGACCAGTAGAAACCAATGCATAGTGCACCTCGACCTTCTAATCAACAGGGAAGATTTCTGCGAGGTGCCTTCCTCCCCAAGAGTGGTGGGACCCGACAGTCCTCTTTCCTGCTCCATATTGGTTGCCAATTTTCTGCCGCTGGAACATGCACTGCTGCATTTACTCTACAAGACCCAAAACTAGCCAGCTTCTTTTGCATTAATTTCAGGATGTCCAAACGGCTGGAACTTGCCGTGGACATCTTCAAGTCTCTGCTGGGGCTCCAGAAATCCATTGTTGCCCTCCACCAGGAGACGTGCCTTCAGTCGATTTCCGGTCATCCGGAAGATCAACCGCTGAGTGTCCCCTGACCCTGTCCGGTTTGGGGGCAGGAGGTGGAGGGGGGGCTCAAAGGAAGAAGTGCATGCTTGAAGAGCTCTTCGAGGGTCCTGTCTTAGTCATGCAGCTGAATCCAGGTATCTTGTACAGTCTGAGATTGTCAGGGTCTTCCAAAGAAGACTGAGGGTTACTGACCTCGAACCTGCAACCAGGTGACCCATCCCAACTTCAATGGTGAGCCTTGCTTCCCCCATCGATATGCTGTAGTCTGGGCCTATTCCTAACTTTCGAGGGATTCAGGGGTCGGATGTTAATTTTATCTATTGATCTGCCCCTCTCACCATTCGGTTTTCATTGTGCGTCAAGTCCTTTTACCTTAGCACCATCCAGGGCTGACCAGGGGCAGTGGTGTCTAGGTCAGTACTTCTGTGTGTCCTCTTGAAGACTCCCAGGGTTGGTAGTTGCTCCGCTTTAAACCGGCACAGTACTTGAGGCCTCAAGAACCAATCTTCCATTGTTCTCTTTGATTAGAATACTCAATCTTTATTTCGTAGCAAAGCTCCTTAAAAGACAACATGCTTAATACTTAGTGGTACGTTTAATCGCTGGCAAAATGCTGAAAAACACAATTTTATCTTTATTTGGGAGGTCCACCTCAAGACCCACGATTTTCTACCCTTATAACGCCACCACAAACCCATTCCGACCCATTTTATCCCCTTACCCCATTTCCATTTATATATTAATTTCAGTGTTTTTCAGTGTTGTTGTCCGCTCGGTTATGTACCACTCTGTAATGCTAGCAATGATATGACTGGACACCCAATAGAATTCCAATAAAATGTCCATGGTAAGTATCTCGTTAGTCTATTTTGCAGCAAGTCTGCAAGAAGCTACTTTGGTGCTTCTTAAAACATGTGAACAGCTGCTGCTACCTTTCTGGATGTAAAGTGTGCGTTGCAATGCCTTTTTAATCGACCTGCAATTTGACATCCTTAGAGCTGGTACTAACTTTTTTCTTGGTACATAAAAAGATGGACATAAACAAAAAAAATGGGCCATATCATGAGTTAAAATCACATTACAAGGACAGCAAATAATTGATTTCTGATCTGTATGTATGCTACCACAAACTCCAATTAGTGATAAAAGTTGGCCAGCCCTCATTCGCTTTTGGTAAAACCAATGCATGAAGTCTGCGTTAAGCCCGCTACAGCCATGGTCAAAATACTTGGAAACCGATCAGTTCTTCATTTCAATGTGGGCACGCTGTTCGGTACTCCATGTATTTTTTTTCTCTAACCAAATTAATATTGGTGCTAAAAAACGTTTGCTGCAGCAGTGTAATTTGCCCGGCTGACCAATACCATCAAATGTGTTGCCCAGTTCTTTTTAGCCAGTTAATCTTTCTACAGTTGTCTGCGGACATCTGTTCTTGTGGAAAATGTCATGCGTTAGGTGAGTCTCGGTTTGTGCACATATTCTCATCCGAAACACTGGTTTTATGCTTGTGGTCTATTATATCATCTGGGCTTAGTTCTTGATGGAGCAAATAAGTTGAGCTCCTAACAGACCCCAAAATGCCCTGCAAGAAATTTTCTTTCATCTGGATTGATTGAGTAGGACACAGGGCCCACTCAGCTGCACCGTAAATGCACGCTGCGACTGGCTTGGCACAGTAAATGTCTAACGTTGGTTTAATAGTTAAGCCACCCACCTACAAACCAAATCTATATAATGCGCTGCTTGCCTGAGAATATTTGTGTGGCCTCAATATGGTCTGACCAATTAGCCCTGCTATTAAAGGTCACCCCTAGGTAGGTACATTTGTTCACCCAGTGAACTTTTGTCCGGATATTAGAATCGGTGGTAGATTTTTGGTCTGCAGACCCACTCACATAACCTTTTTATTACTTTGTTTGACAGATATCTACTGCTTATGTATTTAGCATGTGCAAGTACAAGATTTTGTAATGCATAGGTCAAGACAGTAATGTTTCTCCCCCCTACTCTCGGTGTATCCTTTTGTGGCTTTGTTTAGTTAATTTGCCAAACTGCAGCCATATAGGTTGAATAGTGGGGGGGGGCAAGGACAGATCCTTGCCTAACACCACATAAGATGTTGAACGCAGGGGTTAGTTTTCCGATGTTATCCAACCCTACTGCTGTTTTCAGGCCAGTTTATACAGAAATACGTGTTTTCAAAATGGCCATGGCATGTAAAAGATGCCGCAACCATTCTGTTTACCTTATCAAACGCTTGGCTAAGATCCATAAATCCCAAATAAACTGGGCTTCCGTAGCCTTTTAATGTATTTATCCAGAAGCAAACTAAGATTAATTTGCTCTACTGCTCCAACCCCTGTCCTAAAGCCGTATTGCTCTTTTGACAATATGCAATTATCTTTTGCTCATTTCAGTGTGCATGTTTAGATCACCCTGTCAAGCTATTTTGCTGTGGCGTCTATCAAAAGATATTGGCCGGATACAACTAGTATCAAGTTGTTCACCTTTTTTAACTATTGGTATTGATTCCTTCTAACTTACTGGGAAGATACTTGTAACCAGAAATGTAGGAAACATTTTGGTAAATACCGCACCCATATTTAAGTGCTCCTTCGTAAATATATCTATCACTACTTGGTCTGGGCCAGGGGATTTACCAGGAGCAATGTAAAACACGTCCCTTATTTCATCTCCCTGAAGCTTCAGAACAGATCCACTTTATGTAATAAACAATGGATTTTATACCTCTATTGTCACCGCTTTTTTATCACGCCTTCAACCGAACAACTTTTTGAAAAGTGATTAGTCCAGGCTAGAGAGGTGGGGAACTAATTTGATTCGACTCTTGGAGGACGAGTGCCAAGTGAGACTATTTTCCAAAAGTCACCTTTGTTAGGTTTTTGGCTGCTGCTTCTAATTCATTCCACTTCTGAACGTCCCATCAGAACCTTACATTCGAAGGGATTGTGTCCTCCGACGTATTCCTCATCTTAGATATCTCCTTCCAGCTCTGTTGGCCTCGGAAAAAATTTTCTCTAGAGGGCGCTGCGCGTTGACGTCCTCCGAGTCGATGTCCCTCGACAGCCGCCGTATCGACGTCGACGTCATCCTGCCTATAAAGGCCGCGCGCAGCGTCCGTTGCTCAGTTCTGTTTTTCCGCGCTTACTCAGTGCCTCGGAATACCGTTGCTCAATTTTGTCAGATTAAACCTATTTACCTCGAGTTATTCGATCCGTACTCGATGGCTTCTTCGTCGGAACCGACAACTCCTCGATCCAGCTTCAAAAAATGCTGAGATTGTGGGGAAAAAGATGTCGCTGACTGACCCTCACAGAGTGTCTGTGGTGTTTGGGAGCTGAACACCATTGTTCGGAGTGCGAGGACTGCATGTCCATGACAGCTAAGGCCCTGAAGGAGCGTAGGGGGAAGCTGGAGAAAGGTAAGACTTTTAAAGCTTCTTCGTCGACGAAGTCGAGACATTCGTCTCCTCGTCACCATTCGCGCTCCAGGTCTCGGAGTGGGTCCCATCACTCCTCGAGATCGAAGCACTCGAAGAGGAGACGTCGAAGATCCCCTTCTCCGTCTTCCTCTTCCTCTGTTTCACCAAAGAGAATCCCTTGCCCCACGAAACATAGTTCCCGGGCTGAATGGGAGGAATTCCGCAAAAATATGAGCGTCTTCGAGAAAGCGGCCTCGACCCCCTCGAAGACTGCCGAGAGCGATGCTCTGGTCGAAAGACCCGAAGGTAAAAAACGCAGCGAGTAGCAGTACCCGGCGAAGGAAACCTCTCGAGCGCGTCTCGAACCCTCGAGTAGGACTATGACCTCCAAACCTTCCTTGAAGGTGCCGTCGACGAAGGTTCCGTCAACACCGAGGTCGGTGTCTTCGACGCCGTTGTCGAAGGGACCTTCGACACACGGGTCTGTCGACTCGACGCCAGCTTCGACACCGGCGTCGACGCCCAGAAAAGTCACGGTTACGACACACCCAGTGACTATCCCCAGGTCCTCGATGACGATGGCTTCGAGATTGTCGAGCTGAATCCCAATTCTGTCGAGGTCATCGAGGCCTCTGCCTTTGTTTTCGACGCCACGCTTGAAGCCTTCGACGTCGACGACATCGACGTTTTCGAGGCCGATTATGACCAAGTTCGGCACCCTCTGCCTTGGAAATGGTATTTACACCCTTTATGAGTTCAGAACAATTGAGAACTATGTCCTCAATTATGGCGAGGGTGAATTGTCTGAACAGGAAGACACATTTGAGTTGCAGGGACCTGTAACCCCAATTAGAGAGGAATTTTCCTCTGAAGAACGCAGGTTAAAGGATCTTCATGATTCCTTACATGAGGCAAGTAGGTTAGACACGTCCCCTGAGGTGGAGTTTGCTAGGCCAGACCCGGGGGAGCATGCTGAAACCCCCTATAGAGCCTTAATGGCCAGGATCACAGAGTTTATGGGGTGGTCTGAACCTTCAGAATCTTTCCAACAAGATGAAAGGAGAATCCTGTGGTGCCTTTTCATAAAGCTCTTCAGAGGAAGATTATGACGAACTGGGAAACCCCAGATGTCGTCCCGGCAGTAAATAAAAAACTGTCTACAAAATACAGGGTATCCTCTACAGACCCGGAGTTTTTGTCAAAACACCCAGCCCCAGAAAGTCTGGTGGTACAGGCAGCATCTTCTACCGATGTCAAGACTGCTTATCCTACTGTCCCACAGGACAGGGACGATAAAAAATATGATGCTATGGCAAAGAAAGTTTTTTTCGGCATGTAGCATGGCGTTAAAATCTGTTAATGCTACTTGCACCCTTGCTAGATTCAGCCATACACTTTGGGAGTGTGCTTCTACAGCGGCTGACTGCATCCCGGAGGGAGAAGAAAGGGAGGCGTTCCTGAATATCATACAGGACGGTAAAAACGCTATGTGCGAATCCCTCCAGACGGGCATTGATTCGGCTGACAGTATCAGCAGAGCAATGGCGGCAAGTACAACAACCAGGAGATTCGCTTGGTTGAGAGTCTGATTTTGCCCCAGATGTGCAAGCCAGGCTCTTGAACATGCCATTCGATGGCTCTTCTTTGTTCGGGATAAAGGCGGATGACAGTTTAGAGAAACTGCAAACTTCAAAAGCAGCAGCAAAATCCCTAGGCGCTGCAATCTGCAATCACAGGAACCTCTGCGAGGGGCAAGTCCTTTCGCTTCTACTCCGCATTCGGAAGAGTTAGAGGACGACCGGCTCAAAGGGGACAAAGAAGAACTACCCGAGGTGGACGGGGTAGATATTCAAAAGCCGCAGCAACAGCAGGTGCCTCTTAACCATCGGCATCTGCATCAGCCGCCCCAAAACCACTCTGAGGACTTCCCTCACAGGACACCTGTAGGAGACAGGTTGACTCAACATCTGGCGGTATGGCAGGCTATCACGTCAGATGCTTGGGCATTGGAAACAGTTGCCCAAGGTTACTGCCTGCCTTTCCTACGCATACCTCAGTCATCCACCGGGGATCAGCTCTCAGAAAGCTCCAGATCCGCTCCTCTTGCAGGAAATTTTGGACCTGCTAGAGAAAGGTGCCATAGAACCGGTACCTGTAGCGGAGAAGAACAAGGGCTGGTACTCCCCTTACTTTCTCATTCCAAAGAAAGACGGAGGACTGAGACCCATCTTGGACTTGCGAGAATTGAACAAATTCCTCAGGAAAGACAAACTCAAGATGGTCACTCTTTCTCAGATCTTCCAGGCCCTTCAGTTCCAGGACTGGTTGGTATCATTGGACCTTCAGGATGCTTATTTCCATGTGCCTATCCATCTCAAACACAGGAAATACCTGAGGTTCGCAATTGGCAACTCTCACTATCAATTTCGAGTGCTGCCATTTGGGCTGACCTCCGCCCCGAGGGTCTTCACCAAGTTAATGTCGGTAGTGGCGGCAAGTCTAAGGAGGGAAGGGATTCACGTCTACCCCTACCTGGACGATTGGTTGATCAGAGCTGTTTCTTCGGAACAAGCTCGGATCCAGCTTAATTGCGTGCGCGCCACTCCCTTCACAAACTGGGCTTCTCCCTCAATTTAAAGAAGTCACAAATTATACCATCGCAGAGACTCCAGTTCATAGGAGCGATCCTGGACACTTCCCTGGGAAAAGCCTCGCCACCAGAGGTGAGGGCTCAAGATATTCTACAGATGGTTACCAAGTTCCAAGATGCCCAACGTCTCCCAGCCTTCGACTTTTTGAGGTTGCTAGGCCTCATGGCATCCTGCATTTTCCTAGTGCCAGAGGCTCGCCTGAGAATGAGATCCCTCCAGTGGGCACTGAGGACTCAGTGGTCACAATTCTCAGGGAGAATGACAGATCTTCAGGTTCCCGACAGGGTGGCTCGAGACCTTCAGTGGTGGGCCTGTCAGGAGAACATTCTGAAAGGAGAACATTTTTGGCAACCCTGGCCGGAGATAACAGTAGTCACGGATGCCTCACTCACGGGGTGGGGAGCCCACGCCAACGACTTGACCATCAGCGGTCGTTGGTCTCCATCGGAGTCCAGACTACATATCAACCTGTTAGAGCTGAGAGCCATCAGACTTGCGCTGAAGGCGTTCCTGCCAGCTGTACAAGGGAAAAACGTCCTGATAATGACGGACAACACAGTGGCCATGCATTACCTCAAAAGAGGAGGCGTAGGATCACTACCCCTGTGCAGAGAGGCGATGCAGCTCTGGTTTCGGGCAATCCAAGAAGGAATCTCTCTATCGGCAGTTCACCTAGCCGGAGAGAAGAACTTGACAGCGGACGCTCTGAGCAGGCAGAGCAGTCTCCCACGAGTGGTAACTAGCTCAGGAAGTCCTTCAAGAGATCTTCGCCCTTTGGGGAACCCCTCAGGTGGATCTGTTCGCCACCAGCGTCAACAAGAAATGCGATCTGTTCTGCTCAAGGGAATTTCCCCCGAGAGGAGCTCTGGGAGACGCGTTCATAGTGGACTGAGAGTTTCCGCTTCTGTACGCGTTCCCACCGGTCCCTGTCATTCCTCAAATGATCAGGAGGTTGAGAAGATTCCGGAGAACCATGATCCTAATTGTCCCGGATTGGGCCAGGAGAACGTGGTACCCGGACCTTCTAGACTTGTCCATCTGCCCTCCAATTCGACTTCCACTCAGAGAGAACCTACTCTCACAGAAGGGAGGTCGGGTTCTCCATCCAGACATCAAAACCCTCAACCTTCACGCTTGGCTTCTGAAAGGTTGAGGTACAAGGATTGGGACCTCCCTGATGATATGGAGGTGTTGCTTTGGGCAAGGAGGCCAGCAACAAAGTCTTTATACCGCTGCCGTTGGAACAGATTTTGCAGCTGGTGTAGAGAACAGAATATCGACCCTTTTTTTCATGTGGTACACCAATGGTTTTGTCCTTCCTTCTATATTTGGCGAATTCAGGCCTTCAAGTTGGCACCATTAAGGGCTATCTCGCAGCGCTATCCATCTTTAAGCGCACTGCGGAAGAACCATCCTTTTTGAAGTTACCCTTGGTAATACAGTTTCTAAAGAGGTTAACCAATGTTTATCCCCCAAGACCATTCCAAGTTCCCCCATGGGATTTAAACTTAGTCCTAACTTTCCTGATGGGCACACCTTTGGAACCACTCCATTCTTGTTCGTTAAGATTCCTTACCCTTAAAACTGATTTATTAATAGCACTTACATCTGCTAGAAGGGTGAGCGAATTACAAGCTCTTTCTTGTAAACCCCCTCACACAATCTTTCACAAAGACAAAGTTGTCCTGCAAGTGAAGCCTAATTTCCTCCCAAAGGTGGTTTCTGAATTCCATATCACTCAGAAGATTATCCTACCATCTTTCTATCCTCCTCCTCATCCGGGGAAAGAGGAAGAGAGGTTACACAGGCTAGACCCTAGAAGGGCTTTAAGTTTTTACATCAGTAGACTAGCCAGGATAAGACGGGCAGACCAGCTGTTTGTAGGTTACACAGGTCACAAGCTGGGGTTACCAATAACTAAGCAGACCATTTCCAGATGGATCATTCTAGCCATTCTGGAATGTCATAAACTGGCAGGGAAAGAGCCCCCTCAAAACCTTAGGGCTCATTCGACCAGAGGTGTATTGCAGCTTCATCGGCCCTCAAAAGAGGTGTGCCGGTTAAAGACATCTGTGCGGCCGCTACATGGTCGTCTGTCCATACCTTTACACGATTTTACAACTTGGATTCCTCCTCCAGTCAAGAGACTAGGTTTGGAAGGGCTGTACTGTCTTCTATTCATCAATAGAAGACAGCGTGAAGTCAGTACTCCCTCCTCCAATAATAGAATACTGCTATGGGAGCCTATTTAAGATGAGGAATACGTCTGAAGACACAATCCCTTCGAAGAACAAGTTACTTCTTACCTTGTAACGTTCTTTCGACGGGATGTTCCTCCGACGTATTCCTCATCGACCCTCCCATCCATCCCCGCAGTTCTACTTCCCTTGTTGTTGCAGCTTACGCTCCTTCAGGGTGATTAGTCTAGTCCAGAAAGAATTATTGTGGGCTACAAAACGGAACTGAGCAACGGACGCTGCGCGCGGCCTTTTTTAGGCAGGAGGATGTCGATACGGCGGCTGTCGAGGGACATCGACTCGGAGGATGTCAACGCGCAGCGCCCTCTAGAGAAAAAAATTTCCAAGGCCAGCAGAGCTGGAAGGAGATATCTAAGATGAGGAATACGTCGGAGGAACATCCCGTCGAAAGAACGTTACAAGGTAAGAAGTAACTTGTTCTTCTCACTGCCTCAGGGTTTGCAGTTAAAACTTAAAGCAGGGGGAAGCAGTTTCACCGTAATGGCTTCGAAACTGTTGAACACCTTGCCTGAATCATTAAGATCTGGACCCTCATTCCACTGCTTCAGAAAAAATTCAAACTGGCTCTTCTCTTGACTTATAATTCTGTAAACTCGGACCATAATTTGTATGGATCTGTAAAGTAATCTTGTAATGTATAGTTCTTGTTGTTTGCTATAACGATGTAATGTTATTTAATTGTATGTTGCCTATTATAATGTAAAGCAATGTAAATATCGGTCAGGTTAGGCGCACTATATAAACGTTTAATTTTGCATGCCTCCGTTGCATGATTTAGTGTTTTTATATAGAAGTCTCACTAGGGCCAGCTCTACATGATTTCTATTTGAACTCTTTGCCAATTTCAGAAGCTGGAGCTTCAAACTTCTGCAATCTTTGTTATACCATGCTAATTTCAGGGATTTTCGGTTTCCTTAGTAAGGGACAGTAGTCATGTTAGACTGACAAATACGTATACTACTCCTATAAATGCATAAGAGTGCTGGGTTTGTCTCCCTAGTGGCACAACATTTTGACAAAAGGAAGGCAGGCTGCTATTCTTTTGTTAGAGCAAGAGTCTCTATCCATTGCTGCCCAATTTAGGAGCTTCCTACTAACAGTTGAAGCACAGCCAACTGTGCCTAAATTGGTGTGATCATAGTTTGTGTGCGACTATTTAAAAAAATGTTTAAATCGCTCACACAGCCCGGGGGCTTTGGGGCGCTGTTACCATAAAGAATTGATAATCTAGGATCATGATCACACTCTGGGCATCAATATACTTTTATATCCTGCAAATGCCGCCAATCGAGTGCATGGACTATGAAATAATAGATTGTTGACCTAGACGAGCTATATGTATAGCGCCCAGGTCGGTCCGTGGGTAGCCTTCTATTTACGGAACGCAAACTGCAATCTACTAGGTGTCAGGAAATGTTCTCCTGGTTTGTTCTCTATGGCCTACATTGACTGAACTTTGTACCCTACCTCCCCAAGTTGAGTGTCCTCCTGACTACTCACCTCCATCCTCCAGAATCCTTTGGAACCACTAAATGATATTCAGATACTTGGGGTAGACTAGGACTGGACTTGTAAAGTGTATATGCTAATGGTCCTACCTATGAGATCACTTGCTCCCTACTTTGAAAGTTTGTATGAACTCTCGGTTAGTGTGGAACCCATGTGGGTGACCAAATGTGAGTTGTAAATGTTCTAAAGAATTTTTTCCACCTTGTACTATTTAAGGTTGTCCTCGTTGTGCTATAATAAGTGTTCTGATGCTTGTGAATCTGCTTAGAATCACATGCTGTGCATATAGTCCGACATCTAGTGGTAATTGCATCGCGTCTTTCCAGGATCAAAAGGGGACGTCGATATGGGCGTGCTTGTGACACTATCCCCAACGTGACGTGTAGTGTACCCAAAATCCCTCATGTATCGAGGTCCCGCCGCCTAGTTATCTGGTCGCCTTGCGCAGAGCTCAAATTGCTAAGATGTATTTCTTTGTCCAAGACCTCCGGTCATTCGTATTAGTCATTTGTTACCCCGACGACTACTTCAGAACCAACGCCCAAGATTGCTGAAGATTACTAGAGATTTCAGTGGATGATGCGCTGGTCGACAGTCGACCGCATGGCCTTGGCCCTCAGGCCAGGCCTATACAGTTGGGCGAGTGGGGCGTGGGGTTCTGATTCTTTTGTAAAATGCATTTCCTTCTCCCTTCTTTTCCCTGTTGGTTTCATTGTCGCTTTTAACCTGAGCTATGGACACGACACCTTTTCATTTTTGCCCTTCTTGCACCAGCAAATATCCCTGGAAGGGGACACACCGGAGGTGTGTAATAAGTGTGTACCTCTATCATAACCAGCAGTCCAGCAAGTCCTGTTTACGTCTTCGGCATTGAAAGATTGAAGAGCGAAATGATGGGTGGCCTACGCGATGGCACAGGCGCCGCGAGTGATGAGAAAGTAAGCGGCAGCGTTGGTTCTGATCAGGAGGCATTGACCTATCTACGGAGCAGCCAAGTTACGAGATTGCCGACCCCGCTAGGCAGACCACCGGTTCTGCTATGGGGAAATTACACTTTGGTGACAAGGACACACATCACGAAAAGGAAATCACACAACCACCTGAGCCTGCTCGACTGACTTGTCTGTGGCCTTTCCGGCAACGGGTATGCCAAAACTCTCGACTGAACCCTCCGGATCGGCAGCCCTCCCCACAACCGTCCATACGGCATGCATCCAGGCATCAAAGTCAGAAGGACGTAATCACCAAACACCACATGAGCGCAGACACGCCTCATAAGAGCGCATCAATGCCAAAGGTTTCGGCAATGCCACAAACCACCTCGAAGGCATTAGGCTTGTCGAAATCCCTCCCAGAGACGCCAGAGATCCGCAAGAGCCTCGCGAATATCATCTCGGCGGCTAATGGGCTTAAGGACAAGTCAAAAGACATGTCAAGGAGTCGTAAAGAATATTCCGAGTGTTCTCAACCCCTGTCTAGGACTCTGTCAGACAGATCTCGACTCCCTGTTGTAGACCCATGGCCTCAGGAAGAGTGTTTTTTCCCCTAAACACCCTTCAGGCTCATCTATCTGGACCAGGGATAGTTTTGAGGGGTGTATGTACAGACTCTCAAAGTTTGTGGACTTTCCTAAGAGATTCACTCCTAAAAGGCTAAGAGGAAGATCCCTACCCTATTGTAGCTACATTTCCAAAAATGTGTGGTCATCATGAGTTGTTTAACCTTACAGAGGCAGAAGATACTCATCATGTTGCACAGAATCCTGTGCAGTTCCCTTGGGGACCACTGCAAGAAGATTAAGACTACAGGAGTAAGCAGTAAACCCAATTGGTAGCAGTTTGTACCACCCAGATTTACCTGGTAGCTGTGGCTGAGCAGTCGGATGTTACGCTCACCCGGCTCCCACAGAGGCGTCGATCTGAACTGGACAGCTGCGGTCTCCACCAATGTGACGCGTAGGGCGAGATGACGGACTGGACTGGCCCACCTAGCTTCGTTTGGTTGGCCTGTAGGAATATTATTCTGTAAATGGAGAAAGGGGATTAACCACCCATGGGGTTGTTTGAGCGTAAATCCCCCCACCCCCGCTGTTCTCCCCACAGATCACCTTTGATGTCCCCTCTTATAGTCTCACCTGATGGTTTGAAAAGATGAGCTCTCCATCCTTTATTGAGCGCAGGGGCACGTTGATAACCAGTTGCTTCACTGGCTCGATGGAATTGGTGAGTTCCAGAACAATATTGACTCCGAAAAGTATGTAGTTCGTAAGAGTTCACCTGTCTGACTTTCACTCTTGTCCGATTCCTTGAAGTTTGCAGCTTGACCCCAGCAAAGAGTTCCTCGTGGTAGCTGACGAAGTTCAGGTAAGGATTTGGCTTATCCTACACAGTTCAATAAAATAAGGCCAGAATGTAACCTGTGGCTTGCTGTCAGAACTGGCTGGGTTAGTAACAGGAAGAGCAACAGGATTAACATTGTGCTTTCAGAGCTGGCTGGGTTAGTAACAGGAAGAGTTTGTACATAGAATTAACATTGTGCTTGCCCAAGTCAAGATATAGAGAAAGAAACTTAATCTGATTGGTTAAAGGAACAATGATATGTTTGGTTTGCCTGATTGGTGGAAAGGACAATGGGTTTGATTCTTGGGAGGTTAGTAAGATTCTAAACTGCCTTTCATCCATAGAAATTCAGTGGCTGGTTGTACATTAGTTAAGCTCCTTAAGTAAGGTCCTTTCAAAGTTCAGAAATTCCACCAAAGAAGTAAGAATATAGTTTGCTGATCCTGTATGAACAAGAAGACATCAGGTGGGATCGTTCTTTTAAAGATTTTAAGATTTTCACAGTGAACTTTCATTTTCTTTATAAGAAAACTTAGAGTTAACAAGTTTCAAAATTATTTGAGAAAAGAGACATTTACAGTTAAGTTACTATAAGGAAACAAGCTTGAAGATTGTGCTTTGAAGTTTAAAGTTTATTAACTGCGTGTAATGTACTTCAAGACTGTTTAATGTGTGCGCGAGTTTGAGTGTCGTCGTTTACGTGTTTTCGGAAGCGTGCGGGTATTCAGAGCGATGGAGCGAGGGTGCCCAAATGAATTGCGCAAGTGAATTTTAGCGCGTGTACATTTTAACGTGAAAGACATTTCATAAGAAAACACGTGTTGGGTTGCGATCGAGCGCGAATCCATTTTTAAGCGCAAGTTGAAATTTAACGCGTGACCTATTTACGTGAATTACATTTTGTTTCTCCGCGTGTGTTCGGTAGCAATAGAGCGCGAGTCCATTTTAACTAGCGCGTGTTATTTTTATCGCGTTTACGTATTTTTTCACACGTGCGTGTTTTGTTAAGAATCGCGTGTGTATTTTAAACGCGAGGACAATTCTTCACGTCTTCTGATTTCACGTGTTTAACGCACACGCGTATCAAGAAAGAAACTATACGTTTTTATGTGTAAATAAGGAAACAATTCACACGCAGAAGGAAAGCAGCATTCCAGAAAGTTAGATTATCTATTTAATGTAACTTATGCAACTGGAATTCAATACTTCAGAGAAAGACTGCATTTTATAAAAGCATTAAAAACTACATAGAGTGAAAAGAACTTTAAAGCAAGAAGAATATCTAAGTCTGTAAGGTGTTTGCAAGGGTCATCACTTTAGGATTCTAAAGAGACTTGAGTGGCTTGAACTATATGCACTAAACAAGATATTATTCACACGATATTCCACACAGATTATTAGCCTCTAAGTCTTTTACTGAGGTTTAAGAGGTAAAGAGTTTAGAGTTTGTTTAGAATAATTTTGGAAAAGAAGTTTATATTATCATATAAGTAACCAGGTGTATTTGTTTAGTACAGATACCAGAGCCTACCAGAAGGTTGCAGGGCTGCAGTGTCTCCGTTATTTTCTCAATTCCCCTTTCCCTTTCATGGGGTTTTCAGCTCAGCTTATACTTAAGGGTTGAGAGGTGAACTCCTGGTGAGGGTCTGTGGGGCCAGCATCAGCTCCTGTGGAATTCAGTCAAGCCAGACCCTGACACTTGCTCCCTTATTCGGATGTGGAGAGAAAATATGAAGTTCGGGGAATAATGCCTCTGGCGGTAAAATTAGGTGAGTCTATTATGGTGAGAAGAGTTCCCCTTGTTTGTCCCTTCATCTCACCTTGTTGTCCTTTTGTTCCCCTTAGGGGCCAGGGTACGGCGAGGATGCAATGGAGACTGCGCCAACCTGTGAAGAGGAATAGTACCCCGGCGGTAATCTGGTAAGTCTATGGGGTTAGTTACTATTGCCTCTGTTTATTCCCTTGGCTCACCTTTGCTGTTCTTGTGTTCCCCTTAGGTGCCAGAGTGCGGCGGGAACGTGCAGAAGGATGCGGTGGATCGTGAGGATGCTGCGAAGGCCGGTGAGTTCAGTGCGGAGCTGCAGCAGGCGAGGCGGCGCACGTAAAATGCTTCTTTCTTCTAGCTCGAAGGCGCGGTGGATCCGGAATTCAGGTAAGGATCGAAGGTTTTGCTCTTATTCTAACCTCTTCTCCTTCTGTTCCTCCCTTTTTCTTGGAGCTGCAGACTTGAGGCGGGCGTGGCAGAAGACTGGATGCAGGCTTGCAGACAACTGGATGCAGGCTTGCAGACACGGTGAGCGTTACGCTGCTGGATGCAGAATAATGCGAAGCGTGTGCTGCTCTTCGGGCGTGGTTTAAATAGCCGCCAAAGTAGTCCCAGGTAAGTATTCCTCCCCAGCCCCACCCGAGTAAAAAATTGTCCCAAGGTAAAATAGTCCCTTCCAAGCCTCATTTGGCTTGGAGCTCTGCAGCATGGTCTGCATCAGGTAAGCTTGCAGCATGGTCTGCATCAGGTAAGTTCTACTCCGAGCATAGGCGTCAGGACTGACTCTCCATATGAGCCTGGCGCCATAGGTGCCAGGACTGCACCCAAACAGCCCCTAGCAGGGGTTTTTGGGCTTGCTCAAAATAACTTGATGCCTGCTTCCGGGGTTGCTGGACCTGGTCTGGTTCCCCGGGGGTAGGCATCATGACATCAGACTTCTCTCAAGAAGAGTACGGTAGTATACCGAGATTACACAATAGGGCCAAAAACAGAGCAAGCAAACACTGACCAGAGCTTTGTATCGAAAGTATATAATTTAACACACACTTAAAGAAATACACTAGCACTATAAATCAAAGCAAGTTCAAACAGTCAGAAAAGTATACACACCTCCCTTAAGAATGATTAGACAAGTCTAAGTCAAAACACCACTATTTGTCAAAACAGATGTGAGCGCGTAACTTAGATGGCACTCCAATAATTAAGTAAAAGGGAGAGAAAAAGGCAGGTCATGAAAATAACAGTTCCCAACACTTTTATAAGACCAAAACAAGTTAGTGAAGGCAGAGTCTACTGTAGAGCCAAAGTTCATAGGCCAGGCCCACTTTAAATGGATCAAGTTGAAATGTGCCCAAGATCACAGTTTAGAAATGCATTCAAGTCTTTGAAAAAATGTTCAAAAGAGGTTGGGTCGATTCAGAAGGTACAGTTAGGTCTGGTGGCCAACCCAGTTGGAAAACCAAGGATTTAAGGGTCACCTTAAGCAAACCGTAGAAAGGGAGGCCAGGTGGAACACAGTACCTTTTAAAGTTGAGGAAGCTCCAGCGGTGGCAGTTCGTGGTTTCGACCAGGGGAAGAGAGGATCTCGTCGAGGAGGAAACTTGGAGTCGTTGCACTGCCCAGGGAAGAGACCAGCCACGGAGTTCGTCTGTTAAAAGGTGCGTTCCTTTTATTCACGGTCAGTGGTGAAGCTTGGCTATCCAGCTGCCGGGGTGCTTGGCCAGGTCGGCCAAGAGACGTCCTGGAAGGCGAAAATGGCGAACTGGTTGATCCCACCAGCTCAGAGGAAGAAGACTCTTTCAGCAGAAGATCTTCTCTTGTCGTCGGGGGAAGTGGTGAGGTTGTTGCAGCAGGGCTCCACTGGTGGTGTCGTTGCGGATGGCTCAGCTTCTCCCCTCTTCGGATTTCTTGGGTCCTGTGGCGACTTCTGAAGTTCCAGTCCCAAAAGCCCTGCTTTTATGCAGAAAAACCCCCATTCAACATCCTAGCTGTCACTCGTACATGCTAAGTGGTGAGCCGGCAGGCTCACCACTGGGCCAATCAGAAAAGAGTGTGACTTGAGTTGCTAAGGCAACGCAGTCCAGGGTGCCCATTCCCCGCCCACACATCCTGTGGAACCCAGACAGAGTGGCACCAGTTGGAGGGCTTCGGTGGAGAAGCCCGCCAAAAAGTGGAACAAAGGGCCCGACCTTGGTTGAAGTTGGAGACGGACACGAACACCATTTTAGAAAAGAGTTCTGGCAAAAAAACCCAGCCAGTGATTTTATAATAAATAAATAAACCGGCGGTATCTTTAACATTGCACCAAAAAGTGGTGCGTTTAAAATCAATGGGAAAATCCCATAGGAAATATTCCGGTGGAATATTTTGCGTGGTAACCACTGCCACCAGCCATAACCACTGCCACCAGCCAGAAACTCGACAAGGGGTGACTGGTGACTTCCACAATATGATTGTTTGTACTGGTTCTGTTCACAATTTTGGACTAGTAAAGTCAATGGTGACTTTACATGCCCTGAGTGACAGTAGTCAGTCCCAGAGTATGGAGTCTGTTTGGGGGTCACTATAACACCCCTGTGTTACTGCACTGAGGGTGCTGTGTAACACATACACAAAAACAGGTGATACCCAATGGAGTAAAAGACCCCATAGCCCATAAGCACACAAAGTCAGACATACCTCAAATCATGCCTAAGAGTGGGAGGAAAAGAGTCTCACTCTTAGCAGGAGAAAAAAACAAACCCCAAAAATCCAGCAAAGCTGCTGGGAGGCTCACTAGGTTTGGGAAATTAGCCTTATAAGAGAATTCTCCCTAACACATCAGAACCCTTATGCCCAGGGAGATGATCTCTATGATGACCCTTCTCCAAATTGGGGTGATGAACAAACGGGTGATTATCAACCAGTGGGCCATGCACCATGGCTGTCACTCCCATACCCCTGATCCAGACACTGTGCATAGATTCTCCCTCACCTCCTAGAAGACGAGCCTCTCCCATTGATCAGATGGCATTCACTGCTATCTTAATGCTGCTGAAAGCTTTCAGATTGCCACTCAAGAGGCGGTAGTAGACACAGACTTCGTAGAGGATATTTTGAAATAAAAACACGCTCAAGTCAGGCGATACCTCTATTGAACTCTATCAAACACTGCATCGCCCCTCTTTGACTCTATTTCAGATGAGAGCAGTAAATCCACGAGTCGATTTTTCTCAACCCTCCAACAGACCCGCTATATATCTGGGGACATGCCACTCCCGACTCCCTAATGGTCACAACTACTAGGAAGAGAGCAGGGGTACCCTTGTCTACGGCTGAGGCACCGCCAGACAAGGACTGCAAGAAGTTGTATGCCCTGGGGAAACGCATTACAACTGCAGCAGCCTATTCCACCAGAATAGCCAACAGCACCACGTTACTGGCCAGCTACAGCGATGTACAGTGGAATTTGCTCCAGGAGGGCCTGCTTAAAGTCCCAGAGCCAACACGATCACGCCTGCTGGTGGTTGTCAAAGGGAAGGCAGGTCAATTAAAACATTTTTAAAAAAATACCCTGGATGCTGCAGAAACAGCGACGAACACTGGCCCAAGGTACTTTGCTAAAGAGACACGCATTGCTAAATGATTTATTTAAACCTGAAACCTGGGCATCCCTCATCAACAAACCGGTAGAAGGCACCAACATGATTAGGAAAGCGGTGGATGATGCTTTAGAGACTGCAAAAAAGGAACATGAGACCTTAGTCTCTTAACCAGATTACCCAAAGACTATATCGGGAGCAAGTGGGCAGTTCTTGCCGCTCCTTTCTGTGACGGTCTTTCCCACGTTCCACCCCACAATCAGTACGGAAAATACGTCTTGGTCGTCGGGACAAGGGGCAGCTGCCACAAGCCAATATCAGCCAAGAGGTCAGCGCTGTGGCAGGGGAAGGGGTAGAAACTCCACTGCTAGCGGCTCCCCGGCCTCAAATAAAAAATGACTTGCTAATCCGGGTCCCCTCCTATCCCTCCCTGGTCGGGGACGAATAACCTCATTCTTTAATGCATGGCAGGGAACAGACCAGTGGGTGCTCAAGACCCTCACCCACGGTTACTTTGTAGAGTTCAGCCGATCACCTCGCTACTGACCACAACCACCGCATTTGTCACCAGAACATCTGAACATCCTACTGCAAGAGTTTGAGATCCTGCAGGAAAAGGGCGTGATCAAAGTCATCCCTGTTTTGCAGTTAAACAGGTGTATTATTCAGTGTACTTCCTTGTACCCAAAAAGTATCTCACCATGCGCCCTGTGCTGGACACGAAAGATGCATACTTTCAATGTTGCCAGCGCACAGACAATACCTTAGGTTCATGATAGAGGACAAACACTATCAGTTCAAGGTCCTTCCCTTCGGCATTGCCTCAGCCCTAAGGGTATTTACAAAGGTGCTGGCAGTAGCAGCGGCTCACCTGCGCAGGCAATCCATTCCACCTTATCCTTACATCGCCGACTGTCTAATAACGCAGGGTTCGTACGGAACATGCCTATTAAACACCCAGAGGACGATAGATCTACTCTTCATTCTGGGATTCTCAATAAACAAGAAAAAGACCAGCCTAGACCCCAGCCAAGACAAACAGTTTCTGGTGGCTCTAATATGGACAAAAGACTGCCTTGTCTTCCCCTCCAACAAGAGGGTTCAACACATGCTGTTCCAGATACCTCCCTATGTAGTCGAGAGGAAACTGTACGCAAAGCCATGTGACTGTTGGGGATGATGGCCTCCTGCCTTTACTTAGTCCCACATGCACGTTTGTGCATGTGCCCCATGCAAGAGTGGCCCAACAGCCAATGGTGTCTGGCCAGTGGACAATGGGATGGTTTAGTGGTCGTCTGAGCTGCCCTCATTCTCTCTCTGCAGTGGTGGTTGAGGGAAAACCTCTTGAAGGGGAACCCCCTCGCCCCCACAGTAGAAGCCACTTGCCACAGACGCATCCCTCACGGGGTAGGGGGCTCACCTTATCAGATGGTGCACGGCATTTGGTTCCCCCCCACCCCCAAGCAGTAGCATCCAACCACATAAACCTGTTGGAGTTGTTAGGAGGGTTCAAAGCTCTGAAGACCTTTCAGACCGTTACAGGGGAAGACCGTACTAGCCCTCACAACAGTACCACGGCCCTGTATTGCCTGAACAAGCAGGGGGGCATGCACTCTCCAGGGTTATCCCATATGTTTTGGGACAGTTTGAAGTGGGCTCTCAAACACAAGATGTTCCTCCTGTCTCAACATGTTCCAGGGGAAATCAATTTTCTGGCAGATGTACTTAGCAGAGACTTCCCACTACCCGTATAGTACAAATGGCAACTACACGAAGACATCGTCCACAACATTTTCGCAGAATGAGTTCTGCTTAGAATTACATGCTGTGCATAGACTAGCGAGCAGTACCCAGAGATGGTGGTGGGATGTGAGAAGGAACAGTAGTGAAGAGATGTCTTAGTATCGCTTATCCCACCGGAGAATCAGACCTAGAGATAGACTTGTTTGCAACTCTGGAGAACTCACAATGCCCATATTACACCTCCAGGTACCCTCAGAACTTCTCCAAGGGGGAATGGTTTCTGGAGAACCTGGTTCGGGAAATTTGTTTACATTTTTCCCCTGACTCCCCTACTCAACAAGATAGTGCACAAGATGCACCAGGAACCACTCGCAATGATTCTGGTGGCCCTGATGTGGGCCTGCCAACCCTGGTTCTCGTCTGATGTAGATGTTCATCTCCCCTCCGATGAAACTATCTTGCCCATACAACATGCAATCGCAGGACAGAGGGGAAACGCTCCATCCAAGCCCGCAAACTCTCAATTTAGCGGCCTGGCGCCTAACACCAGACATTGCTACTCCAATAAATGGAAACGTTTCGGTATCTGGTGCAATTCCAAGAGCATCAATTCCATAGACTGCTCATCTACACATTGTATTCTACCTGACTCACCTACTGGACTTTGGTCTGGTTTTTTATTCTCTGAAGGTCCACCTAGCTTCACTTTCTGTGTATACCGCCTCCCAGAAGGTGTCGTGGTGGGAGATCCCAGTAATCAAGGCTTTCATGGAAGGGGTTAAGACTTCATCCCCTTATTTCGAGCCCAGCTCCCGAATGGGACCTAAATGTGGTATTAACTAGACTAATGGGATCTCCCTTTGAATGTATGCATAAGGCTAGCCTTGAAGCACTCACTTACAAGACCACCTTCCTAGTGGCAGTCATGTCAATAAGCAGTTGGTGAACTACAGGCTCTTTCAGTTCAAGATCCATTTGTCACAATTCACAAAGACAAGGCGGTTCTGCAAACTCACCCATGGTTTGCACCCAAATTCATTTCAAGATTCCATGTGACCAATAGATCTACCCACATTCTTCCTGAACCCCCACTAACGTGGCAGAAAGAAGCCTACACATATTGGATGTGCGCAAGGCAGTCATATATTATATTTCAGTGGCAGCTGGTAGAGAATGGGACCCTCTCTAAATCCACCCTCTCAAAGTGAATTGTAAATTGCATCACTCTGCTACACTCTTGCCAAGAGAGTTCTGCCCTTCAAGCCTAGAGCACACTCTCCTCAGGGCACTGGGGCTTCCATAGCATTCATTGCAAATGTTCGTCTCAAGTCCATTTGCAAAGCGGGCAACCTCGAGTTCTGTACACACCTTTACAAAACACTTCTGCCTAGATGCACACTCTAGGTCTGATTCTCCAGTGGGACAAGCGATACAAAGACATCTCTTCACTACTGTTCCCTCACATCCCACCATCATCTCTGGGTACTGCTCGCTAGTCTATACACAGCATGTGATTCTAAGCAGATTAACAAGCATCAGAAGACCTGCATTACTTACTGTAAAAGCACTTCTGATGATTGTATCTGCTTGCATTCACATGCGCCCACCCTTTCTCCCCGCATAGGGTAGAAGGAACATAGACATCTTATACTTTTTTCCTCTCGCTCTGTACTCACGATAGTCATAAGGCTCCCTCACGGCAGAATAAATACAATCGGAGGGACCTCGACGCGCGAAAGATTTTGGGTACACTACATGTCATGTTAGGAATGGGGTTACAAGCACGCCCATGTCGACGTCCCCTTTCGATCCTTGAAAGACAAGATGCAGTACTCTGCGATTACCACTAGATGTCATACTATATGCACAGCGTGTGAATCTAAGCAGATGCAATCAGAAATGCTATTACGGTAAGTAATGCATGTCTTATTTGTATACCTTAACTGTTATGCTAAGTGTTCATTGTACTACACAACAGTGCCCCCTTCCTCCTTAGTTCAGGCTTGCTGCTTGGGCATGCTACTGATACAGCGAGTGGCTTAGCTTGCGTGGGGTTGTATGAAACCTTGCTAAACCTAGATTGGCTTTTTCAAGTCCTCTCTCAGATAGACTTTTGAAAAACTCTCCTAATCACCCTTATGAAAACATGTGGCCTTCTAGTTATAATGGCTGCAGGCAGGGTACACGCCCATGGGATATGAGGACAAACTCCCCTCCCCCTTTATTTCTGGAGGCAACTTCTTGACCCTTAGGCCAATAAGGGACATTTATTTTTGAGCCTGGTGAACTGAGCCATCTAATACGTCCACATGCTTGGCTGCAATTACTTATCAAGTCAATGTTTTTGAACTGCCTTTGTTATACTTATCATTGTCTCAAATTGGCCACATTAAGCCCCTGCATCCAAGAAAACAAATCAAATGTGTATGATCTATAAACTCCATTTCCAAGTTTGATTGATTGACTCGTACTTGTTCAAGAGCTGTATTAGAGATCTTACCCACCAAAACCTTTTCACAGCTGCAACTTAATATCCCACTCATTTTTACTGCAGTGAGAATACCACCTCTCGGGCCTTTGAGAGCCAATTCAGATATGGACACAAACCCATTGATTGCTATTGCATCAGTTGACCAAGTTTATTGGAGCATTACTAATCCAAAGACCTCCATATGTCCAGCATCCCACCTTTGTGTAAAATGTAAGCGGCTCCTAGAATCCCATCTCGGGAGGATAGCTCAGGCGCAATTGAACTGCAGATTTAAACTTCTGCATAACGGAGCAAGCAGGCTGCATGCCTGTGTAAATGAATGACTAAAGGAGGTGCTATCACAAAAGCTACTTATCTTTTTGTATTTAAAGCAGCAGATGTTTAGTCGGTAACCTGTTAAGCCTGAACTGCGCTTTTAAAATTGAAGCGCTTTGCATTTTTGTTGCTTCTTATAGGCCTACATTTAAAAAGAAACACACAAGTAAATTGCAGAAATCCATAATGAGACGAGCTAAAAGGCTGTACCTGTAGAGCATAAAGTGTGGGCTCTTTTTTTTATTTTATTTGAATGATCAGAACGTTGCGTGAGAAAAATGGGTTTCTTAGAAATTAGTATTTCATCCCCAGTTACTTTCAATGCAGATATCTATGGTGATGCAAAAAAGTAACATGTTCGACTGCCAATGAAGGAATTTTTTTCCAAGGGTCCAGGTATACCACCTTTTACTAAAACAGCTGATGGAGGTGCTGTAACTTCATGTTCTCAGTGGTTTTGCCCATTCTGGTATGTAAATTAGCCTCCACCTTTTAAGCCTCAAATCCAGGAGTGTGCCGACTGCTCCTAAAACAGAAGTCTGCAGCAGCAAGTATGCAGTACCCTAATTTTTTAAAACTCCTCGATTCTATCCCCTTTTCTCTGTACTTCGTGGGTTTTGCTCCAGTAGGCATGGGACTGGCACATTTTCACAGCATAATCTTCCATGTTAAAAACTCTGGGTGCAGCCAACACAGTGCCAGTTGAGATGGATTTCCCAAAACAACCTTGAAGGTGTATTTTGTGAGACCAATCTGATATGATGAATTGACGGGTCTGGTTGGATTGGCACAAAAGTAGTGTTTCACACTAATGAATTGTTGGAATATTGTGGCCATGAAATGGCGCTATTCAAAAAGGCTATTTGTGAGAGTGTGAAGATCCCAAAGGCTAAATGCGATAGTACCAAACCAAAATACACTAATGGTGTGGATTGTCACAACAATGGGGTCATTAATAAAGATGGTCAAGTTGTGGAGTGGTGACATAAAACTGGCTGAGGTAGTACCAACTGACTGTTACTGCCAGTGGCTACCGAAGGCCTTCCAAGTGCATTTCAAACAAAATACCAGATGATAGATTCTTATGTTATGATAGGTTATTTATAACGTTCTTAATAGCCAGAGGTTTCTAAGAGCGGACCCAGGGATCAAACATGTCTGTGTCTTGCTTCCAAGGTGAGCACGTTGCGCATGAGCTATCCTCCCGAGATGGGATTCTAGGAGTGCTCACACTTTACACAAAGGTGGGATGCTTGACATATGGAGGTATTTGAATTAGAAATGATCAAATAAACTTGGTCAACTGATGCAATAGCAATCAATGGGTTTGTGTCCAGATCTGAATTGGATCTCAAAGGGCCCAGTAGGCAGAACGATAGGTGGTATTCTCACTGCAGTAAAAATGAGTAGGATATTAAATTGCAGCTGTGAAAACATCTTGGTGGGTAAGATCTCTAATACAGCTCTTTTGTATCTTTAATGTATATGAACCTCCCCTCCCCCCTTACTGGAGGCATGCATGTTGCTGTCTTGCGAACTTTCGAGGATATATGGGCAATCATTGGCACTGGCATCATGGGAATATTTGGAGGGGACTTTAATGCCCGCATCCCTGTGCACACTATAGTATGCAATGGAATTGTGTCCATACCTCCTGTCCTTATGGAGCTTAATGATCCCATGGGTATGACATGTGGCCATCTATTGTACAAATATGGATTTGTACGCCGTAATCGATATTGCAAGGGTGATGATGCATGTGGATATACTAGGGTGGGTGGAAAAAGTGCCTTCACTATTGACTATCTTTGTCAACCAGACTGCTCTGCCTCTTAGGATTAACATGGGTATCGTCTATCGTGAGGAAAGTGACCACTTCCCTTTGAGTACTATTTGATATTAAAAAAAAAAAAACACATGGCAAACACTATAATAATGGTGTGGTATCTGTTAACAATGCCGGGAATCTCAGCAGAGGGAGTGTACCCAAATTACCTATGTCCAGTGTAATAGCATCCAACGAACTTAATAGATATGCTTATAATGGGAAACCTGCAATCAGCAATGGGGACTGTTTCATTAGATTTGAAAACATTATGCCTTGTGTATATGAGCAGGTACATAAAACATGATAAAGGGACTTTATGCAGCATTCACTCTAATCATATTTATCGTTATGACCCGAAGATGCAAGCAGAAAAAAAGGCATTAAGACAAGGCATTGACTGCATGGTTAATTTAATGAGTGGGATAGGGGGCATCTAGAGAGCGATGATCTTGTAAGAGTGCATTAAGTTTAAAAAATGCCTACCGCCCCTGGGTGCGTAGGCAGAAGTGTGGTGTAATACCACTGGGGTTTGGAAAGTCATAAGGGTTACCAATAACTTATTCTTTGGAATCTGGTCTCTCGTAAAGAGTGGGAAGACCATATTGACAAACTGAGGAAAATAGCAGAAGGCATTACTTAGCCCTTGCAGTGTACTGATCAAGACACTAGGTGGGTGGGGTGTTCCTACTGCCCTGGTATTATGGGTATTAAGAGATTGAATTGCTCTCTCCCATAGGGACATGACGGCTCATGCAATGCCTTGATCAGAAATAATCCAGTGAATGGGCGAAAGCACTGCATGACCTGATCAGCTGTATTAGTAATGCTGGCTTATACCCATCTCATGGACAGACTGCAACATTGTGCCGGTGTATAAAAAGGGTGTAGAAGTAACCCTGGTAACCATCGCATGCTTGCGATGTTGGATGTACCATCAAAGATGTTTGTTAGTCTTGCTTAATGAGCTTAATGAATGAGTGATTGAAAACATAATCCCTCCAAACCAGACTGGATTTAGAAAGGGTTCCTAGATGGTCTATAACCCGGTTACATTGACATAATTGATAGAGCATAATTGGTGTGGATGCCAAGGAACTGTGGATGCAGCGTTTATCGATTTCTCAGCGGCATTCAATACTATTGTAAGAGAAAGATTGTGGTATAAGCTGAATGCACTAGCAATCCCTAAAGAACTGCTATTAACAGGGCTTCATGCCAATGCTAGAGTGTCGATCTGATTAGATCGAGAGGGGAGGATATGTGACTGGTTTGGCACCTGTCATGAGGAAAAGCAGGATTGTATGCTTGCACCGACCCATGTCAATCTATGACGGATCTCCATTGTGCACTGGCTACTTCAGGTTCTAGTGCTGTTAAGTATGGGTCACATTGAATGTCATGGCTGGGGTACGCAGATGATATTGTAATTATGGATTATATCCCCACATGGCTACAAAACAGGTTGAGTGCACTGGAGAAATATGCTACACTGAATGGGCTACAGATCAATGTCTAAGACTAAGGTAATGGAATTTAAGAATGGTCGGAAGAGAACATTTTACCATTTGGTTTCTGAATGGCAGTCTGTTTGAGGTGGTCTCTAAATAGAAATATCTGGGGATCATTATTGATCAACTAACATGGTGAGTACATTGGGACTATGTGCATGATAGTGCATCTAAAGTTTGAGCAAACATATTGGGATAAATGGCTGCCATACTGCTAATACTGTCTAGATCTCATGACCTATGTAGTAGATGTATGGGTGTAAAATAAAGATATTGGACGGGAAATTGTTTAAAAAAAAAAAAAAACTCTGGCTACCATGTGAGTATATCATGCATGAGTGTGGGCTGACAGTATATAAAATTTCTATTGTTAATTCGGAAAATAAGCGAGATGGAGCACAGCACCCTGGTACCTATTATTTCTCCAGCATTGGATCTTTCATGGGCTCACATGCTGTGAATATTCCACATCGTTGAGCTGGGAATACCCGGTTACTTTGACTTAGTAATTTTCCTATGGAAAAAAAACTCCTTTAGTGTCCCATCGACGCCGGTGTGGGTGCTTTTGGTCCCCACCAGTGGGACATTGAGTGTATAGCTCTGCCCCAGCAGCTTCCCCTCAGGTTTCAACCATCTTCCGAGCTGTTGGGATTCCTCCTGAGAAAATTGCTTTTCTTAAACTTTTCTTCAAATTCCCACCATCTGGAGCAACTAACGTCTCCACACACACACGGTTCCAGTTCCAACAATGGAATCTTCAGCACCAAAGAAGTTCTTTACTCCTACGTCCCGTCCCCTTTCCTCCATACTTGTGGGACATTCCTCGGTCCTGTGGGACGGGACGGGACCGGAGCACTTTGTGAAGCATCAAAAAATCTTTGCAAAAATCTTTTGTCCCTCTTTCTACGCGGGGTACCGCATGTGGCCGTAACCCAGCCCATCTCGGCTCCGCCCTGCATATTGCCAATCAGTCCTTTTCTCCGCTCGTTCGGGACTGGACGTACTTGCATCTGCGGAAGAATTTCTTCCTCTGGCTCTCGCTAGCGATCGCGTAGTAGTCTGTCTATGCTGTTTAAGCTAGACTTCCCGAATTGTTGTTCGTGTCAGCAGTGCTTTGCGAGGGCGGCTCCCCATCCTCTTTGTTTAGAGTGTTTGGGTCCTGATCACTGTTGGGACTTCTGTTTCTATTGTGACTCACTTTTGGTCCCGGGCTCTTCAACGTCGATTGGAGCAGTGGGAGGTGGTGTTCCAACGTGCTCCCCCATCGCCCTTTTTTTTACGTTCATCGAAGAAAAACAACGACCGAGTTCTTTACTTTTTAGAGCACCCCGGCTGGGGGACTCCTTCCCGGTCTGGCAGGAGCACCAATCGCTCTGTCACCGGGGCTCGCCCTGAGGTGCCTTCTGGGCCTAAAAAGTGTGCCAGAGTTTTCTCTGAGGGTCCCTGTAAGGGGCCTGTGGAAACCAGAGTGCAATCCGAGGCCCCTCCTGTGGGGGCTGCTTGTAGACCTAGTTCTACTGAATCGTGGGGTACCGGAGTTCGCTCCGAGGCCTCCTTATTGTGAGCTTCCCTCAAAAGTACCGGGGTGCGACCTGATGCCTTGACTGGGCTTGGTGTTACCGAACGTATGTTTGAGGCCTTCCGTGAAGAGGCTTCTACTGGCCCCGGGTCCGAGGTCCCTCGTACAGCGGCTAAGTCAACCAACAGTTCTGAGAGGCCTGAGAAGGTGTTATCGGTGAAAGGGGTTTCGAAGGGATTGTGTCCTCCGACGTATTCCTTATCTTAGATAGAAATCCTTCAGCTTTGCTGGCCTCGGAAAATTTTTTCGCCAGAGGGCGCTGCGCGTCGATGATCGCCGAGTCGATGACCCTCGACGGCCTCCGTGCCGACGTCGACGTCATCCTGCCTATAAAGGCCGCGCGCAGCGTCCGTTGCTCAGTTCCGTTTTTCCGCGCTTCGTTGTGCCTCGGAACACCGTTGCTCAGTTCTCGTCAAGATAACGTATATAATAACTACTATTTACCTCGATATCGATGGCATCCTCCTCCGACCCGACGACCCCTCGGTCCGGTTTCAAAAAGTGCCGAGACTGCGGGAAGAAAATGTCGTTGACGGACCCTCACAGGGTCTGTTTGTGGTGTCTGGGAATCACGCACCAGAGTTCGGAGTGTGAGGAATGCCTTTCCATGACGGCGAAAGCCTTGAAGGAGCGTAGGGGGAAGCTCGAGAGAGGTAGGTCAACTTTAACTTCCTCGAAAGCTTCTTCGGTAGAGTCGAGACGTTCGTCTCCTCACCATAAAAAACACTCTCGATCTAGATCACGAAGTGGCTCCCACCACTCGTCGACATCGAGACACTCGAAGAAGAGACGTAGGAGATCCCCTTCGTCATCTTCGTCGAGTTCTCCTGAGAGAGTTCATTGCCCCACAAAACGCAGCTCGCAAGCTGAGTGGGAGGAATTCAGGAAAAAGATGCTAAGCGTCTTCGAGAAAGCGGCCTCGTCCCCCTCGAAGACAGCTGAGGGTGATACCCCGGGTAAAAAACCCAAAAAATCTAAACGCCGCGAGTCGCAGTACCCGGCGGAAAAGTCAACCCGAAAGCGCCTCGAGCCATCGGGAGATAAAGCATCATCGACGCCATCGTCGAAAACTCCTTCGAAACAGAGGTCGGCGCCATCGACGCCGTTGTCGAAGGATTCATCGGCGCATCAGTCGATCGAGTCGACGCCGACGTCGACGCCGATATCGACGCCGGTGAAGGAAAGAACCACGGCTACTCCACAGCCAACGGTTAGACAAAAGACCTCCGACTCGACGCCGAGAACGTCGACGTCGTTCTCGAGCAAGACTCCGATCCTTTCGAGTTCTTCGAGGCCTAGTACACATTTCTCGACGCTTTTCACGGCGCCTTCGAGTACTTTCACGTCGGTGTCGACGACATCGACGTTTTCAAGGCCTGTGATGATGGCTCCTTCTGCATTGGAAATGGGGTTTATACCATTCCAAAAACCAATGTATCCCCCTTTAACCTCGATTTTTGAGGAAAGGGAGGATTCAGACCAAGATATTGATTTACAGAGGACCACATCACCAGAGCCAGAGACTTTCGCCTCTGAGGAAGGAAGATTAAAAAATCTTCAGGATGCACTTCAGGAAGCTAGTGGCTTGGACACTTCTCCTGAAGCAGAATTTATCAAACCAGACCCAGGAGAACATGCGGAGACTCCATATAGAGCTCTGATGTCTAGAATCATAGAATTTATGGGTTGGTCTGCACCTTCTCCTGCCTTTCAGCAGGATGACCTCACTGACATACTGGACAAGGGCCCACAGGAGGATCCTGTGGTTCCATTTCACTCTGCTCTACAGAGAAGGATTTTGACAAACTGGGAAACGCCAGAAATTATCCCGGCAGTAAATAAAAAACTGTCAACAAAATACAGGGTGGCTAGTTCTGACCCTGAATATTTGTCAAAACACCCTACTCCTGAGAGCTTGGTTGTACAGGCTGCAACCTCATCAGGCAGCACATCTGCATACCCCACTGCTCCGCAGGATAGGGATGACAAAAAATATGATGCCATGGCTAAGAAGGTTTTTTCTGCCTGTAGCATGGCGTTAAAGTCTATTAACGCGACCTGTACGCTCGCTAGGTTCAGCCACACCCTTTGGGAGTGCGCTTCATCAGCAGCTGACTGCCTCCAAGAAGGAGAGGAAAGGGACGCATTTTTAAACATCATCAGGGATGGTAAAGATGCGATGTGCGAGACCCTACAAACTGGCCTAGATTCTGCTGACAGTATCAGCAGGGCCATGGCGGCAAGTACCACAATCCGCAGGCATGCGTGGTTGAGGAAGTCTGGTTTTGCCTCTGACGTGCAGACCAGGCTTTTGAATATGCCCTTTGACGGTTCTACCCTCTTTGGAAAGAAGGCGGATGACAGTTTGGAGAAACTGCAAACGTCCAAGGCAGCAGCCAAGTCATTGGGAGCTGCTATCCGTCAGAATACCTTTCGTCCTTCGGGATCATCGTGGAGAGGACGGTCCTTTCGTTACTATTCCTCATATGGAAGGGGCAGGGGACGACCGGCTCAAAGAGGCCAAGGAAGATTTACCCGTGGTGGACGGGGTAGGGGAAAGAAAGCCGCACCCGCAGGAGCAGGAGCCACTTTACCTTCGGCAACTGCATCAGCCGCTTCAAAACCACTCTGAGGTCTCCCCTCACAGAACACCAGTAGGGGGCAGGTTAACTCACCATCTGACGGAATGGCAGGCTATTACGTCAGATGCTTGGGCTCTGGAGACAGTAGCCCAAGGTTACTGCCTGCCCTTCCTACATATCCCTCAGAGTCATCCACCGGGGAACAACCCTTTGAAGCTTCCAGATCCGCTCCTCTTGCAGGAGGTTTTAGACCTGCTAGAGAAAGGTGCCATAGAACTGGTACCTGTAGCGGAAAGGAACAAGGGTTGGTACTCCCCCTACTTCATAATACCGAAGAAGGACGGAGGACTGAGACCCATCTTAGACTTACGGGAATTGAACAAATTCCTCCGAAAGGACAAGTTCAAGATGGTGACTCTCTCTCAGATCCTTCAGGCCCTCCAGCTTCAGGACTGGTTGGTATCTCTAGACCTCCAGGACGCTTATTTCCATGTGCCGATCCATCCCAGGCACAGGAGATACCTGAGGTTCGCAATTGGCAGCTCTCATTATCAATTTCGAGTTCTGCCATTTGGGCTAACCTCCGCCCCGAGGGTATTTACCAAGCTAATGTCGGTTGTGGCTGCAAGTCTAAGGAGGAAAGGGATTCATGTCTACCCTTACCTAGACGATTGGTTGATCAGAGCTGTATCTTCGGAACAGGCTCAGAGACAACTAGATTATGTTTGCCACTTCCTTCACAAGCTGGGCTTCTCCCTCAATTTAAAGAAGTCACAGATGATACCATCACAGAGACTCCAATTCATTGGAGCAGTCCTGGACACTTCCCTGGGAAAAGCCTTGCCACCAGAGGTGAGGGCTCGAGATATTCTGCAGATGGTCATCAGATTTCAGAATGCCCAATATCTCCCAGCCTACGACTTTCTGAGGTTGCTAGGCCTCATGGCATCCTGCATATTCCTCGTGCCGGAGGCTCGCCTGAGAATGAGATCCCTCCAGTGGGCACTGAGAACTCAGTGGTCACAGTTCTCAGGAAGGATGACAGATCTCCTTCGGATCCCGGTCAAAGTAGCCCGAGACCTTCAGTGGTGGGCCTGTCGGGAGAACATCCTGAAAGGAGAAATGTTTTGGCAACCATGGCCGGAGATAACAGTAGTCACGGATGCCTCACTCACGGGGTGGGGAGCTCACGCCAACGACTTGACCATCAGCGGTCGTTGGTCTCCATCGGAGTCCAGACTACATATCAACCTGTTGGAGCTGAGAGCCATCAGACTAGCGCTGAAGGCTTTTCTGCCGTCTGTACGGGGAAGAAACGTCCTAATAATGACGGACAATACAGTGGCCATGCACTACCTCAACAAAAGAGGAGGCGTAGGCTCACTACCACTGTGCAGAGAGGCGATGCAGCTCTGGTTTTGGGCAATTCAGGAAGGAATCTCTCTATCGGCAATTCACCTAGCCGGAGAGAAGAACTTGACAGCGGACGCTCTGAGCAGGCAGAGCACAGTCTCTCACGAGTGGGAGATAGCTCAGGAAGTCCTTCAAGAGATCTTCGCCCTTTGGGGAACCCCTCAAGTGGATCTGTTCGCCACCAGTATCAACAGGAAGTGCGACAGATTTTGCTCAAGGGAATTTCCCCCGAGAGGAGCTCTAGGAGATGCGTTCGTAGTGGACTGGGAGTTCCCACTTCTGTACGCGTTCCCTCCGGTCCCTGTCATTCCTCAAATGATCAGGAGGTTGAGAAGGTTTCGGAAGACCATGATCCTAATTGCCCCGGATTGGGCCAGGAGAACGTGGTACCCGGACCTTCTAGACATGTCCATCTGCCCTCCAATTCGACTGCCATACAGAGAGGATCTTCTCTCGCAGAAGGAAGGTCAGGTTCTCCATCCAGCCATCAAGACCCTCAACCTTCACGCTTGGTGTCTGAAAGGTTGAGGTACAAGGATTGGGACCTTCCGGATGATGTTATGGAGGTGTTGCTTTCGGCCAGAAGGCCGGCAACTAAAACTCTATACCGCTGCCGTTGGAACAAATTTTGCAGCTGGTGCAGAGAAAAGAATATTGAACCCTTTTCTTGTGGTACACCTATGGTGTTGTCATTCTTACTTTACCTGGCTAATTCAGGCCTACAGGTTGGCACAATTAAGGGCTATCTCGCAGCGCTATCAATCTTTAAGCGCACTGCAGAGGAGCCTTCATACTTCAAAATTCCATTGGTAATACAATACCTAAAAGGATTAACTAATGTTTATCCCCCGAAACCTTTTCAAGTTCCCTTATGGGATTTAAACCTAATTTTAAACTTCCTAAAGGGTGCCCCTTTTGAACCACTACACTCTTGTTCATTGAAGCTTCTCACCCTCAAAACTGTTTTGCTAATAGCATTGACATCTGCTAGAAGGGTTAGCGAGTTGCAAGCCTTATCGTGTAAACCTCCACATACAATCTTTTACAAGGACAAAGTTGTTCTTCAGGTGAAGCCTAACTTCCTCCCGAAGGTAGTCTCGGAGTTTCACATCACTCAGAAGATTATATTACCTTCTTTCTACCCTCCTCCTCATCCGGGGAAGGAGGAAGAGAGACTGCACAGGCTGGACCCTAAGCGAGCCTTGAGCTTCTATATCAGCAGATTGGCTAAGATCAGACAAGCAGACCAACTCTTTGTAGGTTATGCAGGACATAAGTTGGGCCTTCCAATAACAAAACAAACCATCTCCAGATGGATTATTTTAGCCATTCTGGAGTGCTACAAATTGGCAGGAAAGGAGCCTCCTCAAAATCTAAGGGCTCATTCTACCAGGGGTATCGCAACATCCTCAGCCCTTCAAAGAGGGGTGCCAATTCGAGATATATGTGCGGCTGCCACATGGTCGTCCGCACATACATTTACCAAATTCTATAGCCTGGATTCCTCCTCTAGTCAAGAAACTAGATTCGGCAAGGCTGTGTTACACTCTGTCCATTCTGGAAGGGTAACATAACTTTTATTACTCCCGCCTCCAGTCACAATACCACTGCTATGGGAGTCTATCTAAGATAAGGAATACGTCGGAGGACACAATCCCTTCGAAGAACTAGTTACTCTTACCTTGTAACGTTCTTTCGATGGGATGTTCCTCCGACGTATTCCTTATCGACCCTCCCATCCATCCCCGCAGTATGACTTCCTGTGGGTTTGCAGCCTATGCTCCTTCAAGGTGATTAGTCTAATCCAAAAACATTACTGGGGACTACAAAACGGAACTGAGCAACGGACGCTGCGCGCGGCCTTTATAGGCAGGATGACGTCGACGTCGGCACGGAGGCCGTCGAGGGTCATCGACTCGGCGATCATCGACGCGCAGCGCCCTCTGGCGAAAAAATTTTCCGAGGCCAGCAAAGCTGAAGGATTTCTATCTAAGATAAGGAATACGTCGGAGGAACATCCCATCGAAAGAACGTTACAAGGTAAGAGTAACTAGTTCTTCTCACTGTTCCCGCTCTTGCGGTGACGCCAGAACCGTTGAGGGGGCAAGGAGTGAGTTTTCAAACCATAGTTCCTCCTTTACCGGTAGTGCCGAGATCCTTCCTGTGAAGGCTAGTCTGGCTATTGGTATGTTGCAGTAATATCCCAGGCTGCATAGTACCGTCTCGGCCGAGGTTCCCTGCTTAAAGGCTAAAATGAAGACCTCTGATCCACCGGTGCGGACCCCTGCCTCACTTCCACATGTGCTGCAGTTCCCCCTCAGGTGACGGCAAAATGGCGGCCGTTCCTGCCAAGACCACGGCAGCCATTTTGGGCGCTTCCCCTATAACTACTATAGGATTTGGGCAATTTGATACATAATAATTTCGCAAGAACAAAAGCATTTTTTGGGAAACTTCTATTCATCTGTCATAAAAGGCTGTCCTCAGAACGAAAAAACATTGACTTTATTCTGTTTCATTTGAGGGCAGGTTTTTTAGTTTAAAAAGACCCCCACTCATCCCTGGTAGATTTGTCTTCTGCGGGGTGGGAATACTTGGTATAGTTGGGATCTACTAGTCCTCGCATCTACTTTTTCATTTTGGTTTTCTTTTTTCTTGATGTTGATAAACTAACAGATTCTCTGTGTTTCTGTGTGTTTAATACACAGTGGTGATCCTAGATCAATCCTTCACTTCTTTAGGATCGATCACACTGTACTCTGGCACATTGCATTACAATGTGCCAGTGCAGTGTTATGATAAGCCGACTGGTTTCTGTGGTAAAAGACCACTTTCATCAGGGCTGTAACAGCTTAACCACTTGTATTGCTGTCGGAATTGTTTGAGGCTGAATGTAGCTTCTTTTCATCCAAATGGACCAAACTGTATGAATACAGAGCGGGAAGGGGAAGGAGGAAAAGAGAGAAGGAACATTCATGAGGTTCTGGCTCTATATAGTAACTATTTATAGCCTTATGTGGTAGGTATCTTACCCTCCACTCTCGGCGTCTTCTCTGCCTAGGAAGGTCCTTGGTGATTCACGTGTAGACTTCAGTTCTACTGCAGATCTCACTGTTAATCCAATTTCTGCATAGGATACCTAAATAGTAGACCATGCAATGGATTTGGGTCAATTACTACTTCATGGTATCCGTTTTTATGACCCAACTTTCATTACCTCTTAAATTACTTCAGGCAAAGTTCATAATGAACGAAAAAGTACCAACATAGCTCTGGTTTTTTATGTTAATGAGGTACAGGTAAACTAAACGCAGTGAGTGACAAACACGGGTATAATACCATAATAAAAGTCTATACACAGGGCAACACCTTTTTACACCGGGCAACACCTTTGTGAGAAAAATTCAGGCACGCTACGAAATGGTTGAAAAAGTAATAAATTAAACTAACCTGTTGGCCCCAAGGTCTTTATCATTTAAATATGGGTCATACAGGCGTGGTATTGGCAGCTGGGTACTGGCAGGTTGTCTCTGCCAAAGCATAACACTATATAAGGTGCAGGCAATACACAGAAAAAGAGAAAGACAAAAAGCAACGAGAATGTGTCAGTTTTGCCAACCCTGCTGGGGACAGAAAAAGCCGAACGTGCCGTGTCTTTCGTTTCTAAATGTTACCTTATCTGTGCTGTGTGGGATCTGTAGCTTGTCTGCAAACCGTCTCCCGAGCCGTTGTGTGAGCCGCGATAGTGTTGCGGTTTGAAAATAAACACGTGATCTAACTCGCGTGATGTTTACTATACGCGTGCTTCCTGATTGGAGCGTGCGTATTTACTGATTCTGGAGCGGCTGATGCATATGTGGTGCTTGACGTACGAATACTGGGAAATGTAGTCGCCAAGGCTATATATCTGTCGTTTATTTATGATAATTGTATATATGTGTTTTTATTTCTACAACTCCAGTGTGTCTTGTCTAGAAGGATGGCTGATAATTACTGAATTCGTATTTCATAAAATATGAAACATGCCTGCGCGCAGATCCCTCGATCTCAGTCAACCATAACAAATGGAGTATAGTTCGATTCTACACAGTGGCTGAAGTAGTATGAAGGTTTGGGGTGTGTCCTAGGGAGTGTCGCCATGTATGGCTTTCCTAATTTATTCCTAATTACAAAACACAAATGAGACTCTAGTTCTATACATTACATTGTTGCCGACTCTACAGTGGGCCACACCTGCACCTAATTTCCAGCTGATCTCTAGCTGACTGGATCTACTGCCTAACGATTAGATGCTATGCATGTGTCTAAATCCCAATGCAACATCTACATCCCATGTCCTCTGTTCGAATTACATAAGGAACTTGACATAGTCGACCCAATGTCCTCCCCGAGTTCATCTTTCATAATGTTGCAAGGCTTTGCCAAGATGTCGGTTCGTTTAGGCCTCTTGTATCTGTTTTTAGTCCAAATATCCATTGCTGCTCACAGCGGAATAGGTCATGAAGGTTTCCTCCTCTTGATGGAGCATTCACTCTCTCAATGATGGACCATGTAAAATTCTCAGGGACATGGTTTTTGCTGACAATGTTCTACCATTGGTGCTGTTACTTTTCTTGTGCGAATACATGAGCAGTGTTCTGCCAACCTGGTCCTAATGGGGCGTGTTGTCATCCCTATGTAATGCAGGTTACAAGGACAGGTTATGATATAAATGACGTTCTTCGTGTTACAATTGGTCAAATCCTTCTCTATCCATGGGTATTTTAACCCGATGTTAATCTCTAGTTCTGGTAGTGCTTGCACAGGAACTACACGTGCCACATGGGCCATGCTCTCTTGGTTTTTCTTGGTTCCATATTGTTGCCTGTAATGGACTAACTGGCTCTTTATAATAATAATAATAATTTAGCATTTATATAGCGCTACAAACCCTCAGGTATCTGAGCGCTGCTTATTATTACCCACGGTGTGTGGTACTCATTTATCGACCTCGGAAGGATGAAAGGCTGAGTTTGGCCCCGCCGGGATTCGAACCTGCGTTAGCAGACTCTGCACCGATGTCAAAGCGAGCGCTCTACTCGCTGTGCCACTTGACCGGCTTGGCATATAGGTATGTATCAATGAGTCTTTTAGGTTTTTCCCTATTTTGATTGCAAATCTGGGGGATTGAAGTTGGGATTCACCGACATTCAGTATCGGCCAGAGTTTTAGTACCTCTTTTTTTATTTTGTTGGTTAGAGGAGAGTAGGTGAAGACAACTGTGATATCATTCGGAGAGCTTGTATCTTTGGTATTTTGTTCTAAAGTTACATCCCTTGGGATGTTCCTTGCTCTTTTTTGTGCTCGTCTTATGGTCCTCCTTGGGTACCCCCGGTTTCTCAACCTTTGGCTCAATTGATCTGCTTGCTTGTCATAATCTGTTACCTGTGAGCAGTTGCGACGGAATCCCAAGAATTGCCCAAATGGTAAATTCTTCCTCGGACTTGCTGGATGGTAGCTAGTGAATTGTAAAAGGGAGTTCCTGTCAGTTGGTTTGTTGAATACTACAGTGGATATAGCATTTTCGTATTTCTAGTTGCAGATCCATATTGCAACTAGAAATACGAAACAATGCTATAAAAGCCACGTTCGGTTTTTTCTGTCCCCAGCAGGGTTGGCAAAACTGACACATTCTCGTTGCTTTTTGTCTCTTTTTCTGTGTATTGCCTGCACCTTATATAGTGTGTTGCTTTGGCACAGACCACCTGCCAGTACCCAACCGCCAATACCACGCCTGTATGATCCATATTTAAATGATAAAGACCTTGGGGCCAACAGGTTAGTTTAATTATTACTTTTTCAGCCATTTCGTAGCGTGCCTGAATTTTTCTCACACAGGTGTGTTGTATTATGGTATAATACCCCTGTGTTTGCCACTCACTGGGGTTGGTTTACCTGTACCTCATTAACATACATACCCAGAGCTATGTTGGTACTTTTTCGTTCATTATGAACTTTGCCTGAAGTAATTTAAGAGGTAATGAAAGTTATGTCATATAAACGGATACCACGAAGTAGTAATTGATCCAAATCCATTGCATGGTCTACTATTTAGGTATCCTATGCAGAAATTTGATTAACAGTGATATCTGCAGTAGAACTGAAGTCTACACGTGAATCACCAAGGACCTTCCTAGGCAGAGAAGACAACGAGAGTGGAGGGTAAGATATCTACCACATCAGGCTATAAATAGTTAGTATATAGAGCCAGAACTTCTCTCATGAATGTTCCTTCTCTCCTTTCCTCCTTCCCCTTCCCGCTATGTATTCATAGAGTTTGGTCCATTTGGATGAAAAGAAGCTACATTCAGCCTCAACAAATTCCGACAGCAATATAAGTGGTTAAGCTGTTACAGCCCTGATGAAAGTGGTCGGCTTATCATAACACTGCACTGGCACATTGTAATGCAATGTGCCAGAGTACAGTGTGATCTATCCTAAAGAAGTGAAGGATTGATCTAGGATCACCACTGTGTATTAAACACACAAACACAGAGAAACTGTTAGTTTATAAACATCAAGAAAAAAGAAAACCAAAATGAAAAAGTAGATGCGAGGACTGTAGGTCCCAACTATACCAAGTATTCCCACCCCCCAGAAGACAAATCTACGTGGGATGAGTGGGGGTCTTTTTAAACTAAAAAACCTGCCCTCAAATGAAACTGAATAAAGTCAATGTTTTTTCGTACTGAGGACAGCCTTTTATGACGGATGAATAGAAGTTTTCACAAAAATGTTTTTTTTGTTGTGAAATTATGAATCAAATTGCCCAAATCCTATTGTGAAGACACGTTATTAAAGGGAAGATTTGGGTCCTGACCACCCTCATGGTCCAGCACGTGGATACCTCCCCTACAACTATGCCATCGCCCTCAGGTGTAGGGATTGGGTCTGTGGGTGAACACAAGGTACCTTGTGCACATCCGTTTTGCCCGGTTTACGACTGGAACGCTCAGATGCCTCTTCCGCACATCTCGCTGCCCGTGGGTTCGGCACCCTTGATTTATGTGGACACCTCTGGGGATGGACCTACTTGGCAACCCTCCCCTCTGCGTCCCTGGAATTATCCCCCTCAAGAGAGGCCTTCACCGGCAGCTCCAAAGCTTTCTCAGGAGGACGCTTTTTTTTGGGCAAATTTCAGGTACTCGTGCGTATCGACCCCATGAGAGTATTTCAAGGGTCTTTTTTGGGAGATATGCCCGTCTGCTCCACTGGTTCCACACGCGTCTCCGGTGGTTCCGCCGCTGCTGCCTTTGCCTGCGGGGCCTCCCCCTACCCTTCCGCCCTTGTCTCCTTTGTCCCCGGTGGACAAGGCGTTACCTGACGTGGTTCAGCAGGATCCTGACCTGTCAGATGAGGCGCAGGGCGATCAGGACAGCGAAGACCAGCCCCGCTCTATTGGAGCCTTTCATGACCGGGTGCTGGACATGTCTATTGGATGTCCCAGTACCCGAGGAACCCGCTCCGCAGGAGGGTGTGCTTTCGGGGCTGTTCACCTTGTCTCCTTCGGAGCGTACCGGCCTGTTCTTGCAGAAGGACGTTTTGGCTGAGGGCCGTAGAGTCTGGGAGAAACTACACTCTGGGCTTCGTCAATAAGAAAATGGACACGCGCTACAGGCTGCATTCTTCGGAAGAGGTAGCCCTAGCATCTTGTCCGCCCCCCTCCTCCACGGTGGTGGCTGCGGCCACTTTACAGTCCAGGCCTGCAGCATCCTCTTCTACGACGGCTACTCGGTCCTGGGGAAAGGACAAGCTCCTCGACTCCCTCGGGAGGAAGATTTTCGCTAACTCGGCCCTGCAGCTATGGCAGGCCAATGCAGAACTGGTGTTAGCGGGGGCGAATATGAAGATGTGGAAAGGTCTGTCGGAGTTCGAGGAGTTCATTCCGGTTGAGAAGCTGGAGGACTTTAAGGCGAGATTGTCGGATGCCAGGGTCTTGGCCCAGGATCTGCTAGAGGCCACGGCTCATCACGTTGACACTTCGGCTCGGGGCCTTATGCTTGGATTTGATACCTCTCGGCAGGCTTGGTTGCATGCCACCAAGTTCTCAAAGGAGGTGCAGGACAAAGTGTTGGACCTGCCGTTTGACGGTAAGGAGCTTTTTCATTCCTCAACGGATGTGGAGCTGACCAAAACTAAGGACAGCACCCAGACAGCCAAGTCTTTGTCCGACCTGGTTAAAACCCCTTTTAGGACTCAGACTGTTGTCACAAATCCGGCCCTCCTAGTTTTAGGGGGTTTCTAGTTCGGAAATCTTGCAGAGTGGATACCCGTTCAGGGAATTCCCGCCAGAGGCAGCAACAGACTCAGTTTTTATCCTGTTCCTCAGCCGCCGCCTCAGGTGGTAATACCACTGAAAAACCTGCCAAATGAGGGTTCTCTGCGCTCGCACGAGACCCCGGTGGGAGGACGCATTGCGTCTCATTTGGAGGCGTGGCAGACCATCACCGAAGACTGGTGGGTCTTGTCAGTCGCTCGGGCGGGCTTCAGCTTACCTCTACCCCACCCTTCAACCCTTCTTTCCAGCAGTCGGGGTCGCCCTCACTCAGAGCCGAGATTCAGAAGTTGCTGGACCTCCGAACGGTGGAACCCATTCCCCTAGGGAAGCAAAGGGAGGGCTTCTACTCCCAACTGTTTATGGTGCCCAAACCCAACCAGGCTGGCCTGCGCACCATCCTAGACCTTTCCCAGTTCAATCTTTTCCTACCCCACGAGAAATTCAAGATGATCACGCCCGGCCAGATACGGTGGTCTTTGCAGATGGGCGATTGGCTCAGCGTGGTGGACCTTCAGGATGCGTACATGAATATACTGATCTGGAATCCACACAGAGGATACCTCCGTTTCTCTGTGGGAGAGGAGCATTTCCAGTTTCGAGTGCTTCCTTTTGGCCTCAGCTCGGCGCAGCATGTCTTCCCCGAGTATAATGTCGGAGATTGCAGCTTATCTTTGTCTGCAGGGGATCCATGTGTATCCGTACTTGGTGTTACGCTCCCCTTTCTCCCACAGAGGCCTCGATCGGAACTGGACAGCTGCGGTCTCCACCAATGTGACGCATAGGGCCGAGATGACGGACTGGACTGGCCTACCTAGCTTCGTTTGCTTGGCCCGTAGGAATATTCTTCTGCAAATGGAGAAAGGGAATTAACCACCCGTGGAGTTGAGCGTAAATCCCCCCGACCCCCGCTGTTCTCCCCACAGATCACCTTTGATGTCCCCTCTTATAGTCTCACCTGATGGTTTGAAAAGATGAGCTCTCCATCCTGCATTGAGTGCAGGGGCGCGTTGATAACCAGTTGCTTCACTGGCTCGAAGGAATTGGTGAGTTCCAGAACAATATTGACTCTGAGATTCCCGGCAAGATGCCGTAAGTATAAAGTTAGTAAGAGTTCAAATGCCTGACTTTCACTCTTGTCCGATTCCTTGCAGGTTGCAGCTTGACCCTAATGAGTTCCTCGTGGCAACCGGTAGTATTTTGGTAAGGATTTGTATTTTCCAACACAGTTCGATAAAATAATGTCAATATGTAACCTGTTGCTTTCTCCCTTATTCAGGCGCTGAGAGAAAGTATGAAGTCTTGTGGAATAATACCTCGGCGGTAAAATCAGGTAAGTCTATTGTGGTGAGGAGGGTTCCCCTTGTTAGTCCCTTTGTTTCACCTTACTGTCCTTTTGTTTCCCCTTATGGGCCGGGGTTCAGCAAAGATGCAGTGGAAGCTGCGCCGACCCGTGAAGGGGAATGGTACCACCGGTGGTAAAATAAGGTAAGTCTATGGGGGGGTAACTAATATTCCTCTGTGTATTCCCTTAGCTCACCTTGCTGTTCTTGTCTTCTCCTTAGGTGCCGGAGTGCGGCGGGAACATGCAGGAGGATGCGGTGGAATGTGAAGATGCTGCGAAGGCCAGTGAGTTCAGCACGGCGCTGCACCAGGCGAGGCGACGCGCATAAAATAACTTCTTTCTTCCAGCTCGAAGGCGCGATGGATCGGGAATTCAGGTAAGGATTAAAGGTATTGCTCTTGTTCTAACCTTTTATCTTTCGTTCTCCCTTTTTCTAGGAGCTCCAAACTCGAGGCGGGCGTGGCTGAAGGCTGGATGCAGACTTGCAGGCACAGTGAGTGTTACGCTGCTGGATGCAGAATAACGCGAAGCGTGTGCTGCTCTTCGGGCGTGGTTTAAATAGCAAACAAAGTACTCCCAGGTAAGAATTCCTCCCCAGCCCTGCCAGAGTAAAAAATACTTAGTAAAGTAGTCCCTTCCAAGCCTCTTTTGGCTTGGAGCTCTTGCAGCATGGTCTGCATCAGGTAACTTTTAATCTGAGCCTGGCACTTATGGCGCCAGGACTGACACTCCATATGAGCCTGGCACCATAGGCGCCAGGACTGGACCCAAATAGCCCCTAGCAGGGGTTGTTGGGCTTGCTTAGGATAACTTGATGCCTGCTTCTGGGGTTGCTGGATGTGGTCTGGGTCCCTGGGGCTAGGCAGCATGACACTTGGACGATTGGATCTTACGCTGCCCTTGCCCGGTGAAGGCCGCGTGCAATCTGCAGTCTCTCCTCCAGCTCCTCTTTCATCTCGGGCTGTCGGTGAACTGGCCGAAATCTTCCATGACGGTCTCTCAGGACTTGATTTTCCTGGGTTTCTGCTGCAACACGATTGACTGCAGAGTTTACCTGACTGGGGACAGAATGGCGGATCTGTTGGCCACGTGTCAGATTTTTGCGCAGTCGGAGAGCATGTCGGCCTGGTGGTTCCAGAGGCTTCTGGGACTCATGGCTTCCTGTGTCTTGGCCTTCCCTCTCGCTAGTCCCAAGATGAGGTGGACTCAGATGGCTCTTTGGAGTTCTTGGTGTCAGGTGGTGGATCCGGACTCCAAGTTGATTTTGATTCCGGCTTCCATGAGAGAGGACCTGGAGTGGTGGTCGCGTCTCAGCAACCTGTCGGTGGGTGCGGGCTTTCAGGACCCAACCCGATGGTGACTGTCACGACGGACTCCTCCCTACTGGGTTGGGGTGAGACGTTGGATCTTCAGGTCTCGGACCTTTGGTTGCCTCAGGACAAGTTCCTTCACATAAATCTGGAGCTTCTGGCGATTTTCCTAGCGCTTAAGGCGTTCAGACCGGTTATTGCCAACAAGGTGGTCTGTATTTGCACAGACAATGTGGTGTCAATTTATTACATCAACAAGCAAGGGGGCACCAAATCTCCCCCGCTCGTGGACCTGTCCATCCAGATTTGGGAGTGGGCGGTTCGTCATGGTGTCTGGCTGGTAGCAGTACACATCCCGGGCCAGCTGAATGTCACGGCAGACGCCCTCAGTCGGAGGACAATGGTCAGCTACGAATGGGAGCTCAAGTCGGAGATCCTCTCATGGATTTTCTTGAGTTGGGGCACGCTGGAGGTGGACCTCTTCGCGACATCGGCAAACAAACTTCCTCTGTATGCCTCCAGGAATGGCCTGGGAGCCTCCTCTCTGGGGGATGCTCTTGAGATTCCTTGGCACAACATGAGGGCCTATGCTTTCCCGCCTCTGCCTCTAATTCATTGGACGTTTCGCAAGCTGAGGAACACGGTGAACTGTTCGCTTCTGCTCATAGCCCCGTGGTGGCCGGCCATGTTCTGGTTCTCAGAACTTCAACACCTGTCGGTGTGTGCACCGATCAGGCTACCGGTGACTCCCGATCTGCTTCACCAGGGCGAACAGCAGCTGTGGCACCCCTCCCCACAATCGTTCAGCTTGGCGGCTTTGTGCCTGAGTTCAGGTCCTTAGAACATCTCAACCTGTCTGCTGATGACATGCGCATTATTCAGGCAGCCAGGAAACCCTCGACCAGGTTTCAGTATAGGAGCAAATGGCTTAGTTTCCGTCATTGGTGCTTAGACAAGCAGCTAGCCCCAAGGGCGGCTACGATTGACACTGTGCTGTCCTTCGCATCCCACCTAGCAATGTCTGGCTTTCACGTTTTGTCATGTCGAACGTATCTTTCGGCGGTATCCGCCTACCTATCCACGGACCAATGCTCTTATTCTCTGTCCAATGCAGTGATTAGGAGGCATTTCACGGGTTTGTCGCACCTTTACCCCCCCCGGTTCGCAAACTGCACCCGACATGGGATCTGAACGTGGTCCTTACGGCGTTGTGCCATAAACCTCTGGAACAAATGGCCACGGTGGACCTTAAGCACCCTTCATGGAAGGTGTCTTTTAGTTGTCGTTACTGCAGTGAGGCGCACGCGTGAGCTCCAGGCTTTGTCAGTGGTGCATCCCTTTTTGGTTTTCCACAAGGATAAGGTGGTCCTACGGACAAATCCTTCCTTCCTGCCAAGGTTGTCTCTGATTTCCATCTGAATCGGTCAATCTCCCTGCCGGTCTTCTTTCTGAACCCTGCTTCTGACGCAGAAAGGGTTCTGCATTGTTTGGATGTTAAAAGGGCTGTTAAGTTCTATTTAGACAGAACATCGGAATTTAGGAGCTCTTCTCAACTATTGGTGACCTTTGGTAATCCACAAGGTAGACCGGCTTCTAAGGCGACTATCTACAGATGGATTGCGCCTTGCATTAGAGTCTTACACTGTCCAAGGGTTGCAGCCTCCCAAAGGTATTCATGCACACCTGGTGCGGGGCAATCCAGCTGCAGTCGCCTTTCAGAAATGTCCCCTGGGAGACAATTGCAAAAGCGGCTACATGGGCCTCCCCATCGGCTTTTTGTAAGCATTATTGTCTTGACTTGAGCGCCAGGTCTGATGCTCGGTTTGGCCAGGCTGTGTTGAAGAACCTTTTTTAGTAAGTGGTTTTCCATCCACCTGTAGTTCCTGTGAGGAGTGCTTGGGAATCTCCCATATGTATGGAGGAAAGGGGACGGGATGTAGGAGTTATAACCAGGTTACTCACATTAGTGACCACCTTACTCCTAGTCCATAGTCCCCTTTCCTCCATACGCCCACCCACCGTCCCCTCTAATAAGGTTCCTCTATTATTGCTCAAAGGTCTCTGACCTGGCGATAGAAAAGGACTGATGGCGATGCACTGGGTGGAGCTGAGAGGGGCGGGGTTACGGCCACATGCAGTACCCCGCATAGAAAGAGAGGAATGACAAAGATTTTTGCAAAGATTTTTTTGATGCTTTGCAAAGTGCTCTGGTCCGTCCCACAGGACGGAGGAATGTCCCATAAGTTTGGAGGAAAGGGGACTATGAATTAGGAGTCACTACGGTGAGTAACCTGGTTAATTTACGCTGTGCGATTCTTGCAGCCTAAAAAATGTGTGTAAGGGGCACAGACCCATGGAATGGCTTTACTGCCTCTACCCAAAAATTCTGCTAATGGCTGTGACCTCTGCCAGGGTTTCTTGGAAAAAACCTTAAGGACAGGAACCGTTGCCTAATCTGCTGGCTCAATGAAGGCGCCTATCTGGCGTCCGAGGTTGGCTTGTCACGGAGTGGAAGAGCAACCACTCCCTTTGACAAGAGGTGACCGTCAAGACCGAGGTCTCGATCCAAGGAGCTAGTGGCGAAAGAATGACAGGTGAGGCAATATAGTCCTCTGGACACGATACGGCCAAACACACTTTTCCTGTCACTTCACCAGCTAGTGGTGAAGGGACCCATACTGGATCTAAACTCTCATCCAAGGGCCCATTGACAAAGGCACCATCAGCGAAACAGAGGGAGAAAGGCTCATGCCCACCGTCAAAATCCATGTCTGACCCGTCCAGGAGATCTCCTCTGTCGACAGACGCGGAGAGCCAAATCGGCTACGAAGACCTCCTCTTCGTCAATGAAAAAGTAACACTACTCGTCGGAATCTCAAAGATCCTCTGGCCATGAGGCGTCATCGAGACACCTGTCGATGGCCAAACCGTGTAAGTCCACTCTGACGACTTAGTCGGGGTCTACGGCTCTTCTCTCGTCGATGACCAGATCGACGTCGACCACCTCGTTGTCGATAAATAGTTTGCAGAAAAGCCTACACACCTGTCGACCACCACTACAACGGAGATTTCGGAATTACTGATGCAAGGCAATATATTTTCCCCAAAGGTATTTTGAAAGCCCAACTGGGGCCACGACCAGGCTCCCCTGGAATGTCTCTCATAGAGTACCCAGATATGCCAGAAGACATTTTGCAGCATGAGATTACATCAGATTTTGGGCCTCTGCCAGAGGAATGTCAAGGTGTTGTTTCCCACCCTGAAGAAGGAACTTCCAATCCTCCTATCCAAGGACCATTTAGAGAGTAAGACACATCTCTACGTTTTCAGACACTTTGCCATCAACACCTGCTAGAATAGGCAGTATTCATCCACCATACCCCCTTATAAACCTGTTATCCCTGCTTTCCTTGCGGGTGCTTACAACACAACAGTCTCTCTTGGGACAGCTTGATGCCAGGCTTCCGCTCCCTCAAGCTCAGACAATTCAACCATACAGAGAAGATCAAGTTACCTCACAACATTGAAGGGATCTATCCCATCCGTGTATAGACCAGGGCATACTCCCATGGATTCAGAAACCTCCTAGACCACGTGCATTTAGTCCACGTAGGAGAGAGCAAGAAGAGGGGGGAATTGTTCCTCCACGTCTCCACACAGAGCAGACATGTGGTACAGATGATCCTGACCAAGACACGCATGGTAGCCCGGCTCAACCTTCGCTTTCAGATTACATTGGGGCGTTTCACTCCATGATGTCTAAAGCATGCCAGGAGTTTCTTCTGATTCCAGAAGAGAAGAAAGATTGTTTCCTCTTTGACCACATGGGTAAACGCAGGAAGGCAGTGTTTTCCATACCCAATATGGATCAGGTTTGGCAGGGGGGCCTGCGTACTCTGAAGCATCCTTTTACAGAGTCGGTGGTTAAAGGTAGGCTGGATAAGAAATGTAAGGCTCCAGACACAACACCGAAATGCCTAACCTCCCAACCTGCTCCAGAGTCGGTCATTTCAGGGGCAGCAAGCCGCAAGGCTCGAACGCAGCATAAGTGCGCCACTCCGCCAGACAATGAAAACAGGAGAATTGATGCCTTTGGAAGAAAGGTTTTCACCATTGGGGCAACAACTGTTAAAGCAGTGAATGCCCTGGCAATAGTTGCTCGATATAATAGAGAAATTTGGCACCGTCTGGCTCCTATACTGCCGGAACAGGAGAGGAAAGAGGCCATGATGCTGGTGCCTGAACGGGAGGAAGCCTTGAATCACAGCATCAATTTTGCAGTAGACCTTGCTGAAACAGGATTTAAACAGATTGGCAATGGGGTAGTCCTTAGACGGCAAGCATGGCTACTATTCACTGATTTTCATCAGGAAGTACAACACAATTATCGATATGCCATGTAAAGAGGAAAATCTGGGGACAAAATTGAGGCCCTTAAAGACATGAAGGCTGACTTTGACGCGGCTAGGTCTTACATCTCTTACAGCCCTTCAAGGCAGGTAGTCCTTTCGAGGAGCCTTGGGTACTTCAAGATTCTCAGCCTCTAGAGACTACTATAGTAGACCTGGATACTATTCTCAGGGCTACAAGAGGAATTACCAATCCTCCCAGTGCAACAGAATTCCATCAAGGGCAAAGAAAGTGCAGATCTGCCACCTCACAGAGGTAGGCAAAATAAGGCACAACAGTGACTGCCTCGGGGGCAGACAGGTGCTGGAAATGTGGCGCTCTCTCGACCAGACCGTTTCAGAGGTTTGGGGGCAAAAGAAGATGCATACCAAGTTCCTTAACCTTTTTATCCAGAGATCTGCAGCAGTCTGTTCACAAGATGGAGTTTCCCCTTAACATTCCATTATGAAATGTTACTGAGGACAGGTTGGAAACTGCCTTTCATCAGAATTATCATAAGTCATGTTTTAAGTTTGCTCCTTTGAGGCCGACCTGTGAAAAAGGTGACCCGGACAGAAGTTGAACAGCTGCAGCAACTATTACTCAGTGGGGGCGCTGTAATTTGAGAGTTTGCTTATTGTTTTTCTGTCATTTTAATTTGCTCTTTAGATTGAATAATTGGCAAAAGACTGATATCCTGTTCCTTTCAGTTATAACATTTAAAAGTGCAGTATAAACTAAGCAAAGTTTGAGAGAACCCCTTTTAATGTGAAGAGCAAGGCCGTCATTTTCTACAGTATCAGATTGTGAGCAGGAAAGCTTAGCTATTTCTGTTCCACACTCCTCACTTAAAATGGAAAACACCCGATCAGATAAGCTTTGTGAAGTATTGCACAGGTTGCCAGTGAAATACATACAGTAAGAAAAAGTTAACTGTAGGAGCCCGAGCTCGCCACTAGATGGTGTATGAATTCAAGGCTCGTGCTAGCAAGGCCTCAATTTAATGAAGACCGTTTGTTAAATGTATGCCCTTAACTTTTGTAGACCACCATGCGGGATCCCGCAGAGTGAATGAACTTCATTAGTATTAGCGTTGTAGTCACTTCAGAGCTTGTTTGCACTTCTGAGGACTCTAGCTGCCATTTTCTTGGGCATTTAGGGTAGTTGTAGTTTAGATATTTGCTCTAGTTCTAGGAGATTAAAGTACAGATTAGGATTGCAAAATTCAAATGTTTAAGAAACGTTGGATAAGCAGTACAATGACTGAAAGTGCATGTAAAATGAGTGAATAAGGATACCAGTTTGCATTAAGCTTTCAGAAATAAGACTGTTTCAAGAAGAAAAGCAAGGTTATGATCACAAATACAAGACTTTACAAATAAGACTTTTCTATTTGAAAGTTGGATATGAAGGGTACAATAAAGTGTTTCTAAAACAGTAATACCAAGCGTACAGTGTTGATCCAGTCCAACTACATCTGAATAAAATCCTCTAGGCAGTGGCAGAGGATACACAGGTAATTCTGGGAGAGATGAGGGAAAGGTGGGGAGTTTAAAGTGCCTAGTAATAACTTTTGTTATTTTATCCCGTTCCCCTTTCCCCCCAGGCTGACCGGAGTCTTGATGGAACAATAGAATTAGTAGGTCACAGAGCAGTTGGTGAGGGTCTGCGGGGTTCAGCAGCTTCCATGGAGGTATGAAGAGCTACCAGACCCATCCCAGGTGGGATGGGGCGCTAATTTGGACAAGCATCAAGTCAACGCCCTCTGGACCCTTGAAGCCGTCCTCCACATAAATGTGCTGGAATTATGGGCAGTGCATTGGGCTCTAAAATCCTTTGTCCCACAAATCGGGAATTTGGTGGTAGATGTTCTCACGGACAATACAACCACAATGTTTTATCGATGCAAGGCAGGCGGAACACGGTCAAGCACCCATCCCAGGAAGCACAGTCCATCTGGCATTGAGCCATCCAACAGAACATTCTACTTCTGATCTTCCACCTGCCAGGGATGCAGAAGAAGCAGACACCCTCAGCAGGGATTCCTCAGCCACACGAGTGGCAACTGCACAGCGTCCAGATAGCCAAGATTTTCTCAAGGTGGGATCATCCCTGTTCACCAGTCGCGACAGCAAGCAGTGCCAGAAGTTTTCCAGCAGGATACCGCATCCTGACTCTCAAGGGGATGCATTTTCGTTCCCTTGGAACGGTGTGTTCGCATACGCGTTACCTCATTTTCCTCATGAAAACAATACAGATACGCAAAGGTCATTGCAGAATAATCTTGATCACTCATACTATCCCAGGCAGACCTGGTTCTCGGACCGCCTACAGCTGGCAGCGGATGATCCAATCCATCTAGGATCTCATGCTAATCTTCTATCCCAGAACAGGATGATCTTTCATCACGATCCAGGCTCTCAAGTTAACAGTGCGGCTCCTGACCACTCTGGATTCGGTCATTTGAATATCCCTCAAGACTGTCGGCGCATTCTAGCAGCAGCTAGAGCTCATTCTACCAACATTTCCTATAGCCGAAAATTGAAGAGATTCTGCGCATGGTGTGCACAACAGCCTAACCTGCAGCCACTAGCTTTAACACATCAGATCTTTCCTGATCTGCTAAAGTTAGCTACAGAAGGTCGAGCGATCTCTTCCATTTGAGTGCACTTATCAGCAATCTCTAGATTACACAGAAAATAAAATCTTTCCCTCTCTAAAGTGACAGGCTATTCAAGCACTTTTTAAACCGGCTTTTTCGTACCTTTCCACCAAAGAAAAGGATTCCACCTGTATGGAGCCTGAACCTAGTCCTGGCAGGGATTATGAAGCCTCCATTCATACCTTTGTCGACAACACATCAAATTTCTCATGTGTAAGGTAGCTTTTTTAGTTGCCATTACATCCTCTAGACTTGTTTCAGAGCTGCAAGCTTTGGTTGTAGACCCTCTATCTATGGTTCATGAAAGACAAGGTTCATAAAAATGCAACCATAACTGGTTCATATCGACTAAGCAGCTGTTTGTCGCCTTTGGTCCATCCTACAGGTAACGTCCATATCCAAACAGAGCATTTCAAGTTTGGTTTCATCTACATTCTCCTTCTGCCACTCGAAGGCCAACCGACTGTTGCAAACAGCGCCCAGAGCGCACTCCACTAGAGCCACGGCTATCTCAGCAGTTCTCTGGTCTGGAGTACCCATCAGACATTTGCCAAACTGCAACATGAGCTGTGCCCCATACATTTACCAGGCACTACTGCTTACATCAGCAACATGCTGAGGACGTTCAGATGGGATGAGCAGCCCTTCAACGGCTGTTGCTGTAAGGTAAGCCCCATAGCTTCCGGATTGTTTCCTTTCTATACCTGCGTATGTATTCTTCTTGTGTTAACGTGGAGAATTTTAAAGTATCTAATCTGTGTTTGCCTGGTTATCACCTCCTAACATGTATACTGCTACAAACTCTGTTCACTGCATGTGAATCCAGGTAAGATCCAATGCTGGAGAAGAGGGTAGTTGGTTACCTGTAACTCCATTTGGAATGGATTGTCCTCCCACGTATTTCTCATATGATATTCGTATCCTGCCAGCTTTGCTGCTTCGGAAAACATTTTCTCGGCAGAAGGCGCTGTGCATGAGGTTGTGGCGTCGATGTCCCTTGACTGGCTCCGTACTGTGTTGACGTCCTCATCAGTACAAATAGCTCGTGCCGCGCCCATTGGCTTCAGTTCAGTTTTTCCGATTGCTTCACTCTCGAATGGCGCGCTTCGAAATGTTCTTCTGAAAATGTCTTCGTCCACCCCTTCTACTCCCAAGACAGGGTTCAAAAAATGTATCGATTGAGGATCGAAGATGCCGATTATAGATCCTCACCACATTTGCCTTTCTGACCTAGGGTCAGACCATCAAACCGGCGACTGTGGCTCCTTTCAGTTGATGACAGAGAAGGCCCTTCGTGAGAGGAAAGGTAAACTGGCGGTGGGGCGGGAAGCTTCTAAGGCCTCTTCGAAGGCCTCGTCAAAAAGACATAGGAAGTCGAGCGATTCGAAAGAATCCGATCATCGTAAACACTCTAAGAGATCTCAATCTCATAGTAAATCGAGACGCTCTTCATCTTCCTCTTCAAAAAAGGTCCCTCTTCATCCTCTGGTACATCTACCGAATTGGTACGATGCCTGACTAAGTCGGATTCCCCAAGACAATGGGAAGAATTTAGAAGGAAGATGGAGGTCTTTGAGAATGCTGCCTCGACCCCCTCAAGGAAGCCTCAAAAGAGCCAGACCCCGATTGCTTTGTCGGATGACACAGGGAAGTCAGCAACTACTGTGGTAAAACCCAGTAGTATGGGTGAAAATTGTAAGTCGATGTCAAATTGTCGCAGATTCCTCGAATCGAGTTTCCCCCGACAGTGTATAAAAAACAAGTAGTTGAAACCCTCGACGACTTCATCGGCGCTGACGGCTTCGACATTGAAGCTAAAAGCGTCTTCGACACCTTTGTCGAAGACGTCATCGTTGTCCTCAAAGACTCCTTCAATACCATCGAAGGTTCCTTCGATTCCTTCGACCCAAACTTACGAACAGGAAAGGAGATTTACTCCTTTACCTAAGTCAGACTTCTTTAAGTCTGTCTTCTAATTTTGAAGAAAGTGGCTCTGAAGAAGTTTCTCCTTTTAGAGTACAATATGGTACTAGAGAGGTCCCAGAAGAATTAATCGATCCAGAATCGAAAATGAGACCTGTGATACCCTTCACTCTGCTAGTGGCATTGATGCGTTACCTGAGCTGTTTGCAAAACCTGACCCTGCAGAACATGCAAATTCAAGGTACAGGAGTTAAATGAAGAGTGGTGGAATACATGGGCTGGGGTAGAGCCTCACCCACTTTTGATCAGGATGATATGACTGACATACTTGATCAGGGCCCCCAGAAGGATTCAGTTCTCCCCTTCCATAGGGCACTTCAAAGAACGGTAGAAAAAAACGGTCAAGTTCCTGATACCATTGCTGCAGTCAACAGTAATTTTCCTAAGAAGTATAGAACTTCTAGTTCGAGGGGATTGGGTCCTCCGACGTATTGCATATCTATGACAGTACTCACAGCTGTGCTGCTTAGTGTCATAGATATGGAATACGGTTACCAGTCAAATGGTCGAAAACATTTGGTCGACAGACAATTTGGTCGACACCATTTGGTCGAATGCCAAATGGTCGAATCTTTTTTTTTTTTACCCATTTTTTGGTTTTTTTGGGGGGGTCCCCCCCAAATCCCTTTTTTTTCTTTTTTATTTTTTTCCCCACACGAAAACCCACAAAACACATATATATATTAAAAAAAAAAATTCGACCATTTGGCATTCGACCAAATGGTGTCGACCAAATTGCAGTCGACCTGTTTGTCGTCGACCAGTTGACTGGACACCATGGAATACGTCGTCGGACCATCCCATCGAAAGAAAGTTACCAGGTAAGAGTAACTTGTTCTTCTGACCCCGGTTATTTAAGCAGGCATCCCACTTCAGAAAGTCTGGTTCTTCAGGCTGCAACTTCCTGAAGACAGCTTACCCTCTCTATCCGGGGGGATAGATGGATATGAAGGTGGATGCTTACGCCCATAAGGTTTTTATTTCGGGTAGCATGACTCTCAAGTCATCTAATGTCACCTGTACCCTGGCCAGGTTCACCCATACCCTGTGGGACTGCATTTCAGTGGCGGCTGAACATATTCCGGAAGGTGAGGAAAGGGAAGGCTTCCTGAATATAGTCAGACACGAAGGAGGCAATGGGGGAATGTCTCCAGTCTGGACTGGACACTGCTGATACTATCAGCAGATCCATGGCTGTAAGCACAGTGCTATGGAGATTTGCGTTGTTGAGGTCGGGGTTTGCACCAGATGCGCAGGCCAGACTTCTCAACATGCCTTTTAATGGCTTGGGCTGTTTGATATTAAAGCTGATGAAAGCTTAGAAAAACTACAGACCTCAAAAGCGGCAGCTAAATCTCTTGGCGCCTCCATGCGACAGCCTCAGAAACCTTATTTGGGCTCATCTTCCTGGAGAGGTTGTTCTTTTCAGTACTACTCCTCTTTTGGTAGAGGAAGAGGACAGGCCATTCAAAGAGGCAAGAGAAATGTTGCTCGTGGTGGATGAGGAAAAATTGCAAAACCAGCCTCAGGAACAGCCTCTTTGCCCTCAGCCGCTCCGGCAGCCGCCTCCAAATCACTCTGAGGCCTTATCACACACAACCCCGGTGGGAGGCAGAATCTCTCAGCATCTGAAAGAATGTCTGGGCATTACTTCAGATGCTTGGGCACTGGAGACAGTAGCTCAAGGTTACTGCCTTCCCTTCCTAAAAAGGCTTCAGGAAGGACAAGTTCAAGATGGTAACCCTTTCTCAGATCCTTCAGGCTCTCCAACTCAGACTGGTTGGCATCATTGGACCTTCAGGATGCCTACTTTCATGTGCCAATCCATCCCAATCACAAAGTACCTGAGGTTTGCGGTTGGCGGTTCTCACTTTCAGTTTTGAGTTCTGCCATTCGGGCTGACCTCCACCCCAAGGGTTTTCACCAAACTGATGGCGGTTGTGGCAGCGAGTCTCTGGAGAGGGGGGGGGGGGGGATTCACTTCTACCCCTACCTGCACGATTGGTTGATCAGAGTGCGTTCTCCCGAACAAGCTCAGGAACATCTGTCGATCACATATCACTTCCTTCACAAACTGGGCTTATCCCTCAATTTCAAAAAGTCTCACCTGATACCATCCCAAAAGCTCCAGTTCTCCAGCATGGGTCTGGCATGGATTCACATGCTCATGAATATTCTCCGTCGTCAGGCTGGGAATCCTCGGTAAAGAAAAAACCAGTATCAGTTTCGTTTCTGATCTGTCTTTCGTAGTAATAACCAATCACTGGTCTCTGCGTCATACTGACCACAGCCAATGACTGCCCTCTACCTAAGCACCGCCTCTGGCAGCCATCTTCAGATTTTTACCGCACGTTCATGTGTTGGGATCCTCGTGCTATTGCTCTCGAGCGTTAGTGCTATTTTTTCACGTTTTTTCTCAAACTTCGTTTTTTCCGGTCAAAAGAGCCTCAAGCTCCACCGACTCTCCATCCGATCAACGGGCCGCCACCAACGCCTCGCCAACTGGCTGGAAGGGAAGAGCCCGTCAGGCGAGAAGAAGAGGCGTGTCAGATTCGTCTGCGCCCCTCAAGGGTGAAGATTTCGTTGAGCTACGTTTGGAGGACTCCAGAAGCTTCTCAGGCCCGGACATGGCCCAGGAGAAGGGAAGCTTGACGCCCGGAAAGCTGTTCAGGGTCTGCCCTGGATGCCAGCTGCAGAACGTCTTTAAGGAGGACGAACACTCCTTTTGTCTCTACTGCTTACATGAGGACAAGACGCACGTGGAGAAGGCAAGCCCTCTATCGATACTGTCGCGGCGGCCCTGGCTCAGCCTGTGGAGGCTACACCAGTGGTGGCGACCTCGGGGCTCAGAGTCTCCTTGCCACCTCGGAGGGAGTCCTCTTTTGTGCCCATCGATAGGACCCCCGTGAAATCCCCGGCGGGGAAGAAAGGGGGGGGCAGGGCGTCGTCGTAGATTCGGAGAGCTGATCGAGGTCTTAAGCCACGGCCTTGGCGTGGATGAAGACCGGCCCGTCGGGATGGATCCCGACGCAGGTGACAACGACATCGTCGAGGGTGCCGACGGGGCCCCTGATCGCCCGCCGGATTCCCCTCTGCCAGCGCCGCAAGACAACTCGGCGGCCATTTTGTTGGCTATACAGTCCTTATGCTCAGAGATAAGGACGAGACTACCGTTGCCGACGGAGGAACCTCTCCCGTCGGGGGATCCTGAACCGGGACCTTCTGGTGTTCCCCCGCCCAAGAAAAGGATTCACCCTCCACCTCCTTTTCAGCCGTCGCGACCCGTCCAGCCCTCCTCCCCGTCCACCCGAGGGGATGATACGGGGACTGACACGGCAGCGACGGGTACGGACGACTAGGTATACAACGAGGATCTCCCGTCACCTCCCACCAGGGCTTCTCCGCCCGACGAGATTGGATCGTTCCACTCCATGATCGCCAGGGCATCAGAGCTTTTCCAACTCTGCTCTGAGGAGAAGAAAAAGGAAGGATTCCTTTATCAACGGCGCGAGGCCAAGAGGAAGACTGTCCTCGCGGTGCCTCTACTGGACGACATTTGGGATGAGGGCCTCGCCCTCCTCAAGAACCCTTCCACGACGCCAGCTAGAAGAGACCGGTACGAGAAGAAGTACTGGGTCCCGGACGCGGCCCCCCTGTGCCTCCGGGCGCAGCCTACCCCGGACTCCGTCGTCTCCGCGGCGGCCAGGAAGAAAGCGGGGGGGAGTGAGGCCTCCACATCGACTTCCCCACCGGACGGCGAGGGAAAGATATTGGACGCTATGGGACGCAGGGTCATCTCGTCTGCAGCGACGACGATTAAAGCGGCCAACGCCTTGGCTATCGTGGCCCGCTACGACAGGGAGCTATGGTACAAACTGGCTCCCCTGCTGGACTTCCTACCGGACGACAAGAGGGCGGATGCCCTGGAGATCCTACAGGAAGGTGAGGTGGCGTCGGACCACGCCATCACTATTGCGACGGACATCGCCGACACTGGGTTTCGCCAGTTGGGCAACGGCGTGTGCCTTAGGCGGCGTGGATGGCTCAAGGCTACGGACTTCCATCAAGACGTACAGACCAGAGTCCTGGACATGCCGTTCGATGGGAACAACCTGTTTGGGAAAACGGTGGACGATTCCCTTCAGGCCATTAAAGCGGACACTGAGACGGCCCGGGCCCTTGGGGTTCTACAGCAACGACGGACGCCCTTTCGGAGCAGCGGAGGCAAGGGCGCCTCCAAAGGTTCCGGCGGCGGTTTCTCCACCTACCGTCAAGCGGCCCGCTCGTCGTCTCAGGAGGCCTACAGAGGACGAGGCAAGTCTGGCGGACCCCGCTGTCGTCGCCAAGGAGGTCAAGGCGGCAAAGCCTCGTCGAAACAGGATTGAACCGGCCGTGGGGTCGGGCCCCCACCGAAGCACCCCGGTGGGAGGCCGGCTGGCGAGCTTCGTCAGCGTGTGGGAGTCCATCTCCACCGACCGTTGGGTGCTGGACGCCTTAGCCCGGGGCCACGCGCTCGAGTTTCAAAGAAGGTGCCCGCGCGTCCCCCCCGTGGCCAGGAAAGAGCTTCACGTCCCTCAGTTTCTCCTGGAGGTAAAGGCGATGCTCAGGAAGGGCGCCATCGAACTCGTCCCAAAGAGGCTTCGGTGCTCCGGAGTTTACTCGAGATACTTCCTCGTGAAGAAGAAGACGGGAGGATGGCGCCCCATCCTAGACCTGCGACGTCTGAACAAGTTCATCAAGGCGCAGAAGTTCCGGATGGTCACCCTCCAGCACGTCCTGGGTCAGCTGGAGGAAGGAGACTTCCTGTCGTCAGATTTGGAAGATGCCTACTTCCATATTCCCATCCTAAAGGGGCACCGAAAATTCCTCAGGTTTGTGGTCCAAGGGCGTCACTACCAGTTCAAAGCCCTCCCCTTCGGACTACGGTCGGCACCCAGGGTATTTACCAAGTGCCTTGCACCGGTGGCGGCGCAGCTGCGCCGCGAGGGGATCCACGTCTACCCCTACCTAGACGACTGGCTCATCCGAGCCAAGACGAGGGAGCTCGCCGTGGAGCACACGGCAAGGACCGTCCAACTTCTCACGGACCTGGGATTCTCCGTGAACTACGCCAAGTCCCACCTGGTACCCACGCAAAACGCACTGTTTCTGGGAGCGAAGCTCGACACAGTGTCCCTTCTGGCCTCCCCGTCGGAGGAAAGGACCAGGTCCATCCTGGGCAAGGTACAGCGGATGTTGGTCTCCGACGCGGCCAAGGTGAGGTCCATCAAGTCCCTCCTCGGAATGATGTCTTCTTGCATCTACCTCATTCCCATGTGCAGGCTCCGGATGCGCCCGTTACAGGAGTTCCTGGACGCGCGCTGGATCCAAACGACGGGCGGCTTCGAGGAGAGGATCACACTCGAGAGTTTCCGCCGAGCGGTCCGGTGGTGGGGCACCCGCGCGCATCTGACGGCGGGCATGGACTTCCAGACCCCAGACCACCAGGAGACAGTGACCACGGATGCCTCCCTGGAAGGGTGGGGAGCGCACACCGAAAATCTGCACGCGAGAGGCCTTTGGCTCCCGACGGAGAAGTCCCTCCATATCAATGTCCTGGAGCTCCGTGCAGTGTTCTGGGCCCTCAGGTCCTTCCTTCCGTCCCTCAAGGGCAAGGTGGTGAGGATCTTCACCGACAACACCACCACCACCATGTTTTACATCAGGAAACAGGGCGGAACCAGGTCCCCAGCACTGTCCAAGGAGGCGCAGGACCTGTGGCATTGGGCCGTCGCCCAAAGGATGTTTCTGGTGCCGTTTCATCTGGCAGGGATAAAAAACACCATCGCCGACTCACTCAGCAGGGAGCTGCGCTTGTGCCACGAGTGGGAACTACGGCAGGATCTAGTGGATCGCCTCTTCCGACGGTGGGGCACACCCCAGATCGACCTGTTCGCGACGGCGACGAACTCCAAGTGCCAGAGGTTCGCCAGCAGGTTTCCCCAGGCGAGGAGCATGGGCGATGCTTTCTCGTTCCCCTGGGAGGGCCTGTTCCTCTACACGTTCCCTCCTTTGCCACTGCTAATCCGGCTCGTCAACCAGCTCAAGAGGTCACGGTGCAGGATGATCCTCGTCGCACCTGCGTGGCCGAGGCAGATATGGTTCCCGGACCTTCTGGACTTATCAGCGTCCCCGCCAATCAAGCTGCCGGTGGACGCGGATCTACTCTCCAGGGAAGGAGGCGCCATCCTCCACCACGACCCGAAATCGCTGAACTTGCAGGCCTGGCTCCTGCAGCGCTAGAGTTTGGAGGATACGACATACCGGCCGACTGCAGAGAGGTTCTTGCAAAGGCCAGGGCGTCCTCGACTCTTAAATGCTACGGACACAAATGGAAGAGGTTCTCTGTCTGGTGCCACGCACAGAAGATTAACCCTCTACGGATTACGGCTCCCCAGGTACTGCCGTACCTGCTGACGCTGGCCAAAGCTGGACTGGCACATGCGTCCATCAAGATTCATCTTGCTGCGTTCTCCCGATACACCAGAACCACGGGCCGGATGTCCTTGTGGTCTCATCGTCTGGTGAAAGAGTTCATGAAGGGACTGTTAAGATCGTTCCCGCCGGTGAAGGCTCCGGCCCCGGCGTGGGAGCTCAACGTGGTGCTGACCAAGCTCATGGGACCTCCGTTCGAGCCTCTGCACTCGGCCCCGTTGAAGTTTCTGTCGTGGAAAACAGCGTTTCTTGTGGCCATCACCTCCGCACGACGGGTGGGAGAGATCCAGGCCCTTTCCTGCAAGGCCCCGTACTTGACTTTTCACGACACGAGGGTAGTGCTCAGGACGCACCCCTCCTTCATGCCCAAGGTACCGTCGGACTTCCATCTCAACGAACCCTTGGTGTTGCCTGTGTTCTTCCCGTCGCCTTCGTCGCCGGCTGATAGGACTTTGCACTCGCTGGATGTGGCTAGAGCGCTGAAGTTCAACGTGGACCGCACGAAGTGTTTTCGGAAGACGTCACAACTCTTTGTGAATTTTGGACCTGTCAATCAGGGGAAGGCTCTCTCTAAGGCTTCCATTTCCAGATGGCTCTCCGGCTGTATCATGTACTGTCATCGGTTGGCAAACCGACTGCTGCCTGGCCGTCCGAGAGCCCATTCCACCAGAGCGATCGCAGCCACCATGGCGTTCCTTTCTGGTGTGCCCCTGCTGGACATATGCAGGGCTGCTACGTGGAGGTCGACGCACACCTTCACGAAATTCTACTGCGTCGATCGGGATTCCAGGGAGGAGTCCAGGGTCGGCCAAGCAGTGCTGCGCAACCTGTTCGCCTGAGGTGAGCCTGGTGAGGAGGTAAGATGCTTAATGTTGGGTTTGATGTAATGCTTAATGTTGAGCCTTTGCCACCTCCCGTGGTTGTGCATGTGTGTACTGCTATGTATTCTTTATTCATGAGCATGTGAATCCATGCCAGACCCCATGCTGGAGAAGGAACAAGTTACTTACCTGTAACTGTTGTTCTCCAGCATGGGTCTGGCATGGATTCACATGCGAACCCTCCCGCCTACCCCTCTGCGGCTCTTCACTTGGTCATACTGCCACTTCACGTGCTTCCAAATCTGAAGATGGCTGCCAGAGGCGGTGCTTAGGTAGAGGGCAGTCATTGGCTGTGGTCAGTATGACGCAGAGACCAGTGATTGGTTATTACTACGAAAGACCGATCAGAAACGAAACTGATACTGGTTTTTTCTTTACCGAGGATTCCCAGCCTGACGGGGAATATTCATGAGCATGTGAATCCATGCCAGACCCATGCTGGAGAACAACAGTTACAGGTAAGTAACTTGTTCCTTTATCTGTGCCGTTTTGGATACTTCCTTGGGCAAAGTCTCGCTTCCCCAGGTGAGAGCTCTCCACATTCTGTAGATGGTAAAAAGTTCCAGAATGCCCAGCATCTGGCAGCCTTCGATTTTCTGAGGTTGCTCGGCCTCATGGCACCTGCATTTTTCTGGTGCCAGAGGCCAGGTTGAGAATGAGATCCCTTCAATGGGCCCTCAGAACTCGGTGGTCCCAGTTCTCGGGGAGTATGTCGGATCTTCTGCAAGTCACGAGCGCAGTTGCTCAGGATCTACTATGGTGGGCTTGCAACAAGAAAATCCTCAAGGGAGAATCTTTTTGGCAACCATGGCCGGAGATAACAGTAATAACTGACACCTCACTCATGGGGTGGGGAGCCCATACAAACGATGTGACAATCAGTGGTTGTTCGTCTCAATCGGAGTCCAAACGACACATCAACCTATTGGAGCTGAGGGCAATCAGACTAGCGCTGTACAGTGAAAGAATGTCCTGATAATGATGCACAACACGGTGGCCATGTACTACCTCAACAAGAGAGGAGGGGGTAGAGTCACTACCACTGTGCAGGGAGGCAATGCAGCTCTGGTTCTGGGCAATACGAGAAGGAATCTCTCTATCGGCAGTTCACCTAGCCGGGGAGCAGAACACGTCGGCAGACGCTCTGAGCAGGCAGAGAGCAGTCTCACGAGTGGGAGCTAGCTCAGGAAGTTCTTCTGGAGATCTTCCCCCTTTGGGGAATCCCTCAAGTGGATCTGTTCACGACCACGGTAAACCAGAAGTGTAAACAGTATTGCTCGAGGGAATTGCCTCCGAGAGGAGCTCTAGGAGACGCGTTTATGGCGGACTGGAACTTTCCACTTCTGTACGCGTTTACTCCAGTCCCTGTGATTCCTCAAGTAATCGGGAGGTTGAGAAAGTTCAGGAAAACCTTGATCCTAATTGCCCCGGATTGGGCCAGGAGGACGTGGTACCCAGACCTTCTGGACATGTCCATCTGCCCTCCAATAATTCTTCCGCAAAGAGTATGTTCTCTCGCAAGAGGGAGGTCGGGTTCTCCATCCAGAGGTCAAGACACTCAACCTTCATGCATGGTTTCTGAGAGGTTGAGATGCAAGGATTGGGATCTTCCGGGTGACATAATGGAGATCTTGGTTTCAGCCAGAAGGCCAGCAACAAAATCCTTGTACCGGTGTCGTTGTAACAATTTCAGTAACTGGTGCAAAGATAAGGATGTGGACCATTTTCAATGTGGCACCCCAATGGTGCTCTCTTTCCAATTGCATCTAGCCAATCTGGGGCTCAAGATCGGAACAATGAAAGGATATCTAGCTGCGCTGTCCATTTTCAAGCGCTCCTCGGAAGAGGTTTTAGTTCAAAATTCCATTGGTAATTCAATTCCTGAAAGGGCTTACTAATGTATACCACTCAGTCCCCTTTCATGTCCCAACATGGGATTTAAATCTAGTACTTAAGTTTCTAACTTGTATACCTTTTGACCCTATGCACTCCTGTCCCTTGAGGCTACTAACATTGAAGACTGTCCTACTTGTGGCCTTAATATCAGCCCACAGGGTTAGTGAACTACAGGCTCTCTCGTGTAAACCTCCATATACTACTTTTTACGAGGACAAAGTGGTTCTTAAGGTTAAACCATCTTTCTTACCAAAAGTAGTTTGACTTACACTTGTCACAAATCATATTACCAACATTCTATCCTCCTCCTCCTCCTCATTTGGGCAAAGAGGAGAGACTGCATAGACTGGAACCCAATAGGGCTTTGTTTTTACATTTCAAGAATATCAAAATTACGTCAAGACGACCAACTTTTTGTGGGTTATACAGCTCATAAATTAGGATTAGCAGTGACAAAACAAACTTTATCCAGCTGGATCATTCTGGTTATAATTGAGTGCTACAGATTGGCAGGAAAATACCCACCGGATGGGCTGCAAGCCCATTCCACTAGGGGGATGGCTACTTCTGTGGCTCTGAAGAGGGGGTCCTTGCAGCAGATATTTGTTCAGCTGCAACATGGGCATCAATGCATACCTTCAAGCATTATTGCTTAGATGCTTCTTCCTCCAATGAGGGTTTATTTGCCAAGGCGGTACTTTATTTCCGTCCATGAGACCAATAACTAGTACGCCCACCTCCAAAATTACCACTGCTATGGGAGTTTATCAGAAGATTAGGGATACGTGGGAGGACACAATCAATTCGAAGAACAAGTTACTTACCAACTGTAACGTTCTTTCCACTGGATGTTCCTCCCACGTATTCCTCATCGCTCCTCCCATCCTACCCCTTAGTACAGTTTTTCTTACACTTTCTTCTCACAGAGTCTGTCATTAGGCACGCCTGGGTGTTCCTCGAACATTTGCTCGCAAAAACAGAACTGGAGCCAACGGGCGTGGCACCAGCTACTTGTATGGTGACGTCAATACAGTACGGAGCCCGTCAAGGGACATCAACGCCACAACCTCGTACACGCCCTCTGCCGAGAAAACTTTTTCCAAAGCTGGCAGGATACGAATATCATAAGATGAGGAATACGTGGGAGGAACATCGTCGAAAGAACGTTACAGTTGGTAAGTAACTTGTTCTTCTCCAGTGTATCTTTCATGGATTCACATGTCCCCTCCAGCCTACCCCTTACAGGCAAACATCCTCTACAGGGGGATATCCTCCAGCTGGAGTGGTTAAAATCTGAGGGGAAGCTGCTGGGGCAGAGCTTTACACTCGGCATCTCATTGGTGGGGACCAAAATCACCCCAACAACGTTGATGGGACACTCTAGGTGTCAAGTTTTTTCATAGGAAAATTACTAAGTCAAAGTAATCGGGGATTCCCAGCCTGACTGAGAATATTCACAACATGTGAATCCATGAAAGATACCAATGCTGGAGAAGTTGAGTTAGTTATATTTGTTCTAAACTAATCAGGATACACCGATGTGTAATAACTGTCTTGAATGTGCTAAAAAGACCGAGGCACATTGGACTCAGCCAGTTGGCAACAGCATAATGGGAATGGAATTGTACAAATGCAAGCAGAGTAAAGACACTATTCAACTATTGATACAGAGCAGCTGTGAATGGAATTGGCCATGAAGAGGAACAGCAAAAAAAATGTATAATGTGGAAAGGCAACCTAAATACCCGAGGATGTGTCCCCAGGCCTCGATCTTCAGGAAATATGTTGATTAAATTCAATTGTATGCTGACTTTTGAAAATTACGGACAGACAATTCCTGTGATCAGAGGAGCTGTAGGCTATGTGGAGAGACAATCATGGAAACCATGAAACACCTATTTGCTGATTGCACAAGTTGGAAAAAGTGTTTATATTAAGTATAGGTATGATGGTAGGAGATTTTATAATCTGGAGTTTTAGCAGTGGGGATGATCTTAATATATATCAAATATTGTGTATTTTTGAAATTTTGGCCGAGTTAGTTTTATGAAATATATTTCTAATTCTGGTTGTCTTTGTTTTATGGCAAAAACAAAGAGGTGATGGCTGGAAGGTTTAGACTTAATCTTAACCACTGGCAATGCTCTGGGCAACCCTCCAGACCACCGTTCTTCGCCTGCCAAGCCATTACAGAAGGGAAAGACCATATGCAAATCAGGCTTGGCCCCACCCCAAAAGGGGCAGTCCAGCCCGAACTGCTAGGCCACATCCCTTCTGCACGAGACCACAAGCATCCCCAAACATGTTTCGCCCTTGTTGGGGCTCATCAGTGAGGAGTAGCTTGGGTCTCTAGGCCCAGCAGGCACGGGACCCACGTCTGGGCATACCCGTCCCACTCGGGGTGACATAGCAAAAACAAAGAGGTGATGGCTGGAAGGTTTAGACTTAATCTTAACCACTGGCAATGCTCTGGGCAACCCTCCAGACCACCGTTCTTCGCCTGCCAAGCCATTACAGAAGGGAAAGACCATATGCAAATCAGGCTTGGCCCCACCCCAAAAGGGGCAGTCCAGCCCGAACTGCTAGGCCACATCCCTTCTGCACGAGACCACAAGCATCCCCAAACATGTTTCGCCCTTGTTGGGGCTCATCAGTGAGGAGTAGCTTGGGTCTCTAGGCCCAGCAGGCACGGGACCCACGTCTGGGCATACCCGTCCCACTCGGGGTGACATAGCAAAAACAAAGAGGTGATGGCTGGAAGGTTTAGACTTAATCTTAACCACTGGCAATGCTCTGGGCAACCCTCCAGACCACCGTTCTTCGCCTGCCAAGCCATTACAGAAGGGAAAGACCATATGCAAATCAGGCTTGGCCCCACCCCAAAAGGGGCAGTCCAGCCCGAACTGCTAGGCCACATCCCTTCTGCACGAGACCACAAGCATCCCCAAACATGTTTCGCCCTTGTTGGGGCTCATCAGTGAGGAGTAGCTTGGGTCTCTAGGCCCAGCAGGCACGGGACCCACGTCTGGGCATACCCGTCCCACTCGGGGTGACATAGTCTTTGTTTTATGAACTGGATTTATATTCTTGAATGTTTCGTTTTAGGGATTTATTGGTTGTATATGGATTTGCATAAAGTCCTTATTTTACTATGTAAATAAATAAAACAATTATAGGGAACAGGAGAGATGAAAGTCTAGCCAAACCCAATCAAGGTAGGCAGCAGAACTGCAAGGCTTAATTAGGAGGGGTGTGAGGTCCGGGCTACAATGACGCACACAGCATTAGTTAGATCGGTAAGTACAATATATAAAGATTTATTAGGTATTTCAAAAATACACACTAAACAATGAAACCTCTAGTTTTAGTTTATTATTTATATAGCGCGCCATACCCTGATGCATCCGGGCGCAAACAGACAAGGATATGCTCAACTTAGTTACATGTACATGATAAGTAGGAAAAAAGACATCAACAGTATTACAATAGGCAGGTATGTACAAGGAAATACAGACATCCACTATGTTACAGTAGGCAAGTAAGTACAAGGAGAGGTCAGGAACAAAGGGAAACGGGTGCCTGTTTCCTGCATAGTTATGGGGCAGTAATATACAATTATGTACAATGTGACATATCGGGACACCAATGTCAGAGTGATGTGCTGCACATGGAACTTCGATCGCATAGTAAGTGAGCTCCAGGAGCAGAGAGTAGTAGTCGGAGGCGGAGCAATTAAAGGGTAGTGCAGGTTAGAGTAGTTAGATGTCATTGGCTCTCAGCCACCTGGTTATTTTCTGTCTGAAGTTGGCGAAGGGTTGAGGTTCTCTGATGTCTTGGGGGAGGGAGTTCCATAACTGTGCAGCCTTGACTGGGAAGCTATTACCTCCTATAGTGGAGAGTTTGAAGCGCGGACTTGGAGGCAGTTTTCGTTAGCTGTTCTTGTGGGTCTGGATGAGGTTCTTTTACATAACCTGACCATAAGGTATGGTGGTGCTTTATTATTGAGGCATTTGTGGGTGAGGGAGGCGATCTTGAGTTGAATTTTATCAGATGTGGAGAGCCATTTGTGTCTTATAGAGAATATATGCTCCTTTCTGTTAATCTTGAGTGCTGCTCTCAAGGCATTGTTCTGGAGGACTTGAATTTTATGAATGTTCTGTTTATTTGCCCCAATGTAGAGTCCATTACAATAATCCAGTTTGGATAGTATAAAGGCTCTGGCAAGTGTAATGCAGCTGTCTGTGGAGAGGAATTGTTTACTAGCTCTGATAAGTTTGCATGTGTATGCCGTAGCAGAGGCTAGAGAGTTGACTTGTTCATGGTGGCGTCTAGGTATAATCCTAGGGTTTTCACTTCGTTAGCTACTTTCATGTTGTTCCCATCAATAATGAAGTTGGCATAGCCAGGGCTAAGTTTGGATATATATGTTGGGGTGCCTAGGATGATTATCTCGGTTTTTATCATCAATCAGGTATAGGCCGTGGGTGGCCATCCATGCCTGAACGATGCTATAGATTCTGTTCACTAGAGCCAAATCCTTGGTGTAAATTCCTGAGAGCGGGAGGAGGATCTGGGTATCGTCTGCGTAGTTAGTGTAGGCGATACCCAGATGATCCATTTCGTCGAAGAGGGGCTTTGTGAAGACATTGTAGAGGGTGGGTGACGCACAAGATCCTTGTGGTACACCACAGGTTATAGGGATCGGGTCTGCTGAGGCTGATGGGGCGAAGACTCTCATAGTCCGGTTACTTAGAAATGACTTGATCCATGTTATAGCCTCATTAGAGAAATGGGCTGCAAAGTCAAGGTGGCTACATAGGACTTTGTGGTCCACTAAGTCGAAAGCCGCAGATAGGTCCAGAAGGAGGAGTAGGGCTGCTTGGCCGTTGTCTCTGCATTCGTCTATTTGGGCTTTAAGATCTATTAGAGCTGTCTCAGTCCCATGCTGCGGGCGGAATCCTGATTGGCGGGTTCCGAGTAGGTGGTTGGATTCTAGGAAGTTTTGTATTTGCATGTAGGCCACTTTATCTAGGATTTTTAGAAGAAAGGGCACAGTCGTGATGTGTCAGAACTACTATAAAACTCATTATTTAAAGTTGTTTTATTAATGTTCATAAAATTTGACTTTTCACATAATACAAAATATTACATCCTAATAAAACGTACTATACAAAACAAATGTACACAAATCAAGTACTTTCAATAATTTTATGAGCTCTATTGATAGAAATGTTTTGTCCCTTGAGAACAGTCTATACCAGAACTCTTCCGTCTGAAGCCACTCCTGATCAGACAAAACGACAAAAGGGAAGACCTCACAATTCCCTCGTTACCACACGCCCAATCTGTCCTAATGATGGCTTATTCTACCTTTGACAAAGAGCGCTTATCTCCCTGGGGGCTTTCGCCCTAGCTCTACTAGATGAATCTCCCCTTTTGGTAATACATTTATTCGAAATCGCAGGAGTGCATTTCTTCATCTAAGATTGGGGAACTTTGTCAAGTAGGCCGGTAGAATTCTTCCACCCCCAGCCCCCGCTACCTAGGTTTATCTAGGACTGAGAAGCTACCGTGGAGTTTCAATGAATGCATGACATCTATTGTTAAACAATCCATCAACATTATTGCCGTCTTCATACCGAAAAAATGTAATTATGAAATCCTCCACAGATTTAGGGATGGATAGAACAGATTTTACTTTCTTTGTCATTTTCTCCATAAGGTGTAACTGCCTTATTTCCTCTTGGTTCACATCTGTAAATAAGGAGTTTGTCTGGGGGACTTTAATCGACAGAATTGCAGCAGCCTGCAATCCATGCCTTAATGAACTCAAGCCCAGCTATTAACAGAGCGTGCCATTGGGGAGGGATTATGGAAGGCACAATGCCTTCTTCCAGAGCCTTTCCTCTAGCTGTTGCCACTCTAAATTCCAAGGCTGGGATTCAACATCCATACCATAGATTAATGTGGGAATAGCTTTTTATCAAAGGTATTATTGAAAATCTGCAATGAGCACCATTCATACTCTTAATCTGTGCTGCTAATTGGTCCATCTTGGCTTTTACCCTACTCTACACCAACATCGCATTCAGGTGCAGAGAAGGTTTAAAGCCAAGATAGTTTCCAAGGAGGGTTGGAGTGTGTCAGTGGACCATCTGCTAACTGCTCCCTTTTCTTGTCTGGTTACAAAACCTCAAATTTGTTTTTTCCGGGTTGATCAGCTAATTTTCTACTGCAGATCTACTTATTGCTGTCAATGGTTATTGAATTCCACAAGGTGTAAAATCTAAAAGTATATCAGCATATGTGATCAGCTGATCTTGCGCATACCGATATTCAAACTGGCAAAAGTTTGTCTATATAGAACCTCATAGAGCCAGATACAAGTTAAAGAGGCAGGGAGCAAGACCTGCTGCTCTGCTTCACTCCCCTTTCTGTATTTATTGGCTTCAAGAGATATCCCAAAGCATCTAATTTGACCTGAATAGTTGTGTTTTGATGCAGATACACCAAGATTGCTAGAAGACAGACGAGAATGCACAATGTAAATTTGTTCCGTAAACTTTGTTAATGGTATCGTAGGCTTTTGAGAGATGAATCATGGCCACATGGATGGGGGAATTACCTGCCTTCCAGGAATGATCCCTCAGCATATTCACTATTAAATCATTTACGGTGGTCGTCATGCCGATTCTAAAGGCAATCTTGTCTTTATCTAAGATACCATTACTCTCTGCCCAACACAACTCCATCAAACAACCCTGGCAAAGATTTTGCTATCTGCATCCAGAAGGGCAATTGGACAGTAGTTGGTAGGATCATTCTGAACGCCCTTCTTATAGATTGTTACAATGACTGCCATTTTCCAGCTATCTGGACATTGCCTCGTTTCAATATTTTTAAAGAGTAGATATAAAACCATAGACAAAGAAGCGGAATCTGCTTTTTGTATAGTTTGACAGTCCATTTGGACTGGACACTCTGGATGTAGATGCTTCATTAATGAGATTTTCAAGAGCCTTCAGAGAAGAACATTGAACCCAAGAAACATTGAAAGGTTCACTGGCCACTTCCTGTGTAGGTTTGCAGAAGGGCTTCTTAAAGTGTATACACCACAGATCCTCTGACACACAATTGCTCTGGCAGTGAGATTGCAAGGCTTTCCTGCTATTCACTATAGACCAGAAATTGCGAGTATTTTTTGTTATAAGAGTCTTTAACATAAGCTCCCCTTGACGTTCTAATTTTAAGTCTATTAGACCTGTTCCAATTCTGATACGTTGCCAGTAACCTTTTGTTCATCTTTAACATTGCAGAGCTAGTCATTTTACTCTTCAGATCGGCAATTTTTTTAAGTTCTTTTGCTTAGCCAGGTGTCTTGATTTATACACTTTCTCTTGTGAGAAGACAAACGCTTTTGTTTCAAAACCAGTGCAATACAGTTAAGTAGACTGGGAGTATTGCTCAGGAGCAATGCACTTTTCTTGGAACCGAGACAATGCAGAGCAGCGTGGTTTTGACAGCAGGTCCCATGCTCTGAGGCTGAATCTGGCATGCAGCACATATTATTTTTTGTTCATATGGCACAGCATTTAAGCAAACATTCATCTCAGATGTATCAAGATGCTGCAACGGTGGGTACAGGGTGACCCAGACCAGGAAAACTGAGACAAGGATCTCCGTAACCCCCATATCAAGGCCCATCGGGGTCACTATTCATGGTGGAAACAAACTCTACAAGTTCTGCCGATAAGTGGAAATGATTTTAATTTCCCCCCAGAACGCTGGGGAACTTCAGCTTGTACCGAAAAAGACTGGCCCCCAATTTCACCTGTCTACATTGGGCATATGCAGAAAAGACAGTAGAAACTTTTAAGACCAACTCTAGAATAGAACCTTTAATAGTTTCCTAATACCTAGTAAATCCACCCCTCCGATGGATGGAGGCAGAGAGCCCTAAAGTTATGAGTTCCAAAAGATAGTTGGAGATAGGTTTGTTTTGTGATTTGACGATGCCAGTGGTTGTGATTCAGGGTTCGAAAAGGTTGAGGAAAGTTCAGGGAAGGAACTCAATCCGACTACAGTAGGTTAGGCACAGGGCATCCTTGTCTTGGAAACCACCAATTCAGTAAATAGATGTGGACAGGAATTTGCGCCAATATAACCCAGGTATTTTAACTTGCCACTGTTTCTCAGATTTCTCAAGAGACAACTTAATAGGTTCCAGATTCCATTGGGGGTGCATACTTCTGTGCTGGGTCCGGTCGAGGAAAGAAAGTAAGTGGCTAAGCAGAGTAGATGGCCTAGCAGGCAGAGAACTGTCGAGGGGAGGCCCGCGGGTCACAGTACGGATACAGTCTAGGTTTTTGGTGTTTAGGTGTGGTCGTGGTACATGTATTTTGCTTGCATGCACTGTCCAAGCTAGGTGGAATATTGTAGTTTGCTGCCATATCACTTTCAGGGTAACTGGTATAAAACCACACATGCGTTGAGCAACAGTTGCACAGATAAATGCAACCAGTAGGTCACAGAACTATATTTGCTATTAAAAGCCAATAGCAGTGTGATCTACTTTTTCCAGTGTTAACTCATGATGCATCTTCCCCAGCAAACACAAATCTAGTTGACGCTGAGATTTAGGTACACCAACATAAACTTTGTTGTCAACCATGGAGACAATGCAGTGTTTTACAAAAGCAATACTGGAATTATTTGTTATGCAGCAAATTTCATTGTTAGGAATGGAATTGGATGACTGTATTTTAATAGTTACACATACTGGTCTTTGCCAAAGAGGACATACCTACCTTAAAAGGTTTTAAATTGTTTGAAAAAATCTTGCCTAGCATTCCCGCACAGGCCTTTAGCACTTAAGAGTGAAGGAGATGATTACTATTTCCATTAGCCCCTTTGAACTTGCAGTGAGCAGAGAAGAGGTGGCAATATCCTTGTGAGCCAGAGAGGAATTCAGGGTGAGCAGTGCTTTCATTGACGGGTAACGACTAGCTAACTTTGCTTCACAAGTGTCAATTTATTTAGCAAACCTACACAATTGCACAGCAAATTGCTATCCGACACTGCTTATTATATGCCTTGCAAAGAGGTGGACTGTGTGGCCGGATGTGGGGGCTGTGACTGTCTGCTGCCAGTGAACATTAAGGTCTCGGTGTCTGTTGCTGGGCAGATTGTGTGACATGATTGGATAGCCACTGCCAGTTTGGTGCAGATTCTTTCCATTGGGGAGATAGGCAAGCTTCCAGTTCAAATCTTGAATAATAGTAGGAGTCCTTCAGCTATTCGATGGATCATGAGAGCAAAGAGCCCTAGACGAAGAAGTAGCTTGCTGAAGACCAGAGGACCAGAGGACACCCATTGCAGCTGACCACCATCAACTCCAGTGCAGTCCTTGTGAAGCCCTGCTGCTCCTCTGTCCTTATATCTGCCTTAACGAGTTCTTCGGCCACTGGACCGGTGGGAACAGCCAGTCTCTACCCCTGTTCAAGGATCCGTGCCGCCTGAGCCTTTGGAAGGACTGGACTGACCAGTTCTCTCATAGCCTACATCGCTGCAGCTGTTGCTGTTCAGAGAGCATCCATGGAACGTGGAGGTTCTTCAGCTTGCTCCTACATTTTAGCCTACTAGCCCTTCAGACCTGCTCTGTTCGCACATCAAAGATTACCCGCCGCCACCTGTTCGTGCCGACTCCTGTAGCAAACCAGTCTTACCTCCCTGGAGGTCTCCTGAAGTCCCCTGCACTGCAGAATTCTTTCTTTCATCACATGGGTGTTCAGATGGACAGTGCATGTAAGCAAAATACATGTACTGCCACCACACCTAAATACCAAGACCTAAAAACTGCCTCTGCGCCCATGACCCCTGGGACTCCCCTTGACAGTTCCCTGCCTGCTATGCCATCTGCTCTGCTTAGTCTTTCTTTCCTTTTACATAATGAATTCCTGAAGGCTAACTAATTGTTTACACAGAAGAATGATTAATAGTTCCATCCAGATTGTACATTGACAAATCAACTGCAGTCCCACGCACTGTAGTTGGCCTCCAGAGCTCAAGTTGCTCAGGTTATGTTTGCATTATATATTAGCACCTGCGGGAAAGAGCTGGCCAAACTATTTTCAGAGCCCTTTTATCATATGTTTGTGTCCATTCATGCAGCAAACCTTTTACATTTTACAGACTCCGCCTGAGCTCGCAAAGTCCACTCCCCTCCCCCCACCCCCAATTGTCCAGTAGATGTTATGAAGGGCGAGTACCATTTGCATGGAATTTTTGAAACTCTTATGTAACATTTAAACTTCTGCAGTAAATGTCAAATGCATAGCTGGTAGCAGTGTGCTAAACTGTGTGTGTGGTGTGACATGCACCATTTTACAGAAAGCACATTTATATTTTGTCACCCGTATGGGTAGAGTGCATTTCTTTTTGATAGAGTAGGTAAAATAAATTGGTCAACCTGCAGGTCTAGTGAAATTTTAAAGAATTTGTAAGGCCTTATTATTTTCACTAATATCTTGCTTCAGCAGTACACAAATACTGTATTGATGCTCATTTTGTTTTGGATTCAAATAACTTCTGGTGACATTAAAAATATTAGCACAACATTGCTAACCAAGAACATTTTTCTTTAGAAAACCCTGCTAATCAATTTTTTCAATCATATGTATGCCTTGATTTTTAAGGGAAAGCAGAAGCTTTCTCGCCAAAAGAGCCTAACATATATGGCTTTTCTGGACTTTGGAGGACAGGAAGGCCAAAGGTCGACATGGTCAATGGACCAGCTTACATCTCGTGGTACAACCATTTTACAGTATACGGCACTTTCTATGGCATTCTGTTGTAAATGCAAAAGTGCACAAGTAGAAAGTCAAAAACATGGTAGAAAAAGATCTGCTGCCACCAGCCCATCGCATTTGTAGCCACATATTCAAATGAAAGTTATACGGCTTTAAAGTACTCTAACCACACTTCACTGTACAGTTATGTGCAACTTTTAAAAAGACAAGAAATCCTCGAAGGGATACACACTCCCAGTACTGATTAGTTTTATGGACTGATTAGGTTCCCTTAAAAATATGCACAAGCAGTTATAGCAAAGAAGCATGGGAGGAAAACAGCTAAAAAAGAAAATGCTTCCTCACATACGGTCTGTTTTCCTCCTTTCCGCGTTTTGCTTCTCAGTACTCCTGCTGGGTTTTTCCCATTTTTCAGGGACCAAAGTGGATGCAGGTAGTTGATGTCAATTCTTTTTCAACGTGGAACCCCCACACTCCTGGTCTTTGAATTGCTTGGGACCCCAAACAGCTCTGCTACTTAAGTGTGACCTGGGACTTTCTCATTGGGTGCTAGAGGTTAATGCACTGGGAAGAGATCTTCGGTCAATGACCGCCAGAATACCTCTGGCAGTGTCTCATGTGACGAGTAGTTGAGAGAACTATGTTTTTCTAAAACTCCTCGGAATAGTGACCGCTTCCCGGGGTAGCTGCGCATTGAGAGGCAACCCTGAAGCCTCAGGCTCCCACCGGTGCTTGTGCCGAGAATCCTAAAGGATCTTATATTGGGAACTCCAGAGGGCACGCCACCTCTGTGCCTTGTAGCCAGTTGTCCGAGCCTCCATCTTGGACTTATACCAGGGCGTACTGCCTTCAGGGCCCATGGATTTCGGGGATCGCTCCGTCATCCTTGGTATTAAAAATGGGTTTTGATATGAGGGGCGGCTGAATCTCAAGCGAGGGAGAATTGTTGGGAAAGATTATTTTTGCTGCTTTTCTCCCTTAGACTGTCCATGGGACAGCCTTTTTTACTTAGTTTTGAGCTTCGGTTTGACTTTGGAGGCAAGTAAAGCCTTGTTTTACTTCCCTTGTCTTTTTGCTCATCTTATGGGGGAAACTGATCAGCCCATTAGAATATCCTCACTGAGAGACTTAGTGAATTTCTTCTATTAGAATTAAATACACCCTAAATTGAAGTAAGCATAGGGTTCTTGTATCCTTAACTGTTTCTGTAGTGGGTTTTTGGTTACAATTATGTGCCTGGGCTGTTAGCTGATGGGAGTGGATATTTTACTGCTGTTTTATACTACTACTTCCCGTCCCCTTTCCTCCATCTTGTATGGGTGTCACGGTACGGGACAGGAACATTTTGCCCCAAAATATTGAGCCATCCCCTTTAACTTTAATATAGGGTGCTGCCATAACCACGCCTGCTAGCACCGCCCTCCAGCGCCCCACCTCTGTTCCTTTTTCCACACGGATGGGAACGGACCTACCAGCGATCGCTGTGAGCATTTTTTCTAGGCTTCACAGCAGCTCCCCTTAAGCTTTTTGTTTTATTATTTCAATCCTTCACCGGCCTCTGGTTCCTCTCCTTCCACAGCGTATGTCCCTCCATGGGAGGGTAGTTTTCAGAAAGAAGGTCCAGAGGACAGTTTTACAAAAGCATCAATTATTTATTTTGGTTGATACAAAATTATATTGACTAAATCATGAACAAATCATAGAACCATTCAATGCAGGTAAATGAAAAAAAAATCACATTCTCACATCTGAACTGGGCAGTGTAGCCTAGTCCCAACATGCATAGCCACTACACACACTCGTACATGACAATTACAATTAATCAACATATAATAAGCATTTACAAAGTGTATATTTGACTTTCTCCTAGAATGGATACTACGTGATTTATTTAAAGAATGCCTTCACATTTCCAGATGGTTGAAAAGGACCGGACGGTTTCGACGTTACAGGCACAATTTGACCACGTCTCCGTCAAGGACATAAAGTACTCTAGCATAGTGTGTTCTTTCCCTTATTCATGTGTAGACAGTTGTTACGAGAAACTTACTATCAACCATATTTTGCTGTGCATCACAAGTGCATAATTTATTTCACTATATAGCCAATGGTGATAGCTCTTCAAAGCCATGTTTTAGGTTCGATATAGTTTTGGGAACGCATAGCCGGACCCCAGCTCGCGAGAGGTTTCTTACATTGCACCTCGAGCGACCGCTCCTCCTCGTTATCTGACCCCCACACGCTCTGCCTGGAGTGCTTGGGGGACAATCTCTGGTGGGATGTGTGCCACTTGAATAGATTAGCGAGGTTGAGGGGAATATTCATCAGATCTCCGTGGATCACATCAAGGCCTTTATCAGCAAATCGTCCCAAGGCTCTACTAAGGCACCCCAGCAGGGGACTCCTTTCTGGTGAGTTCTTCCACTGGGATGGGTTGCTCAGACTATAGTACCGATGTCGGACATGAGGCTCAAAAAGCTACCGGCGTTCAAGCCAAGGGATTGGGGGTCCTTCTAAGCCTGGGACAGAGGGGCACAAACGCTCTTCCACCACATTTACATGTGAGGAGCCTTCTGGTTCTGTGACCGGACATGTGCTTGATGAGCTGGGGGGGGGAGGAGGGGTTTGTCCTTCATGCAATATGAGCCAGGCTGCCAGTCGATCCACGGAGTATGTTAAGTGTACCGGGGCATCTTCTGAGGCCTACTCAAGTTGCACATCCTCGGAGTCCTCGCAGATGGCTGGTACATGGGGGGTATTCCCCTGAACCCTGTTTTCCAGGGCAATCCGGAGGTACTGGTACAGACTCTCAAAACGGCGGCCAACCACACAGGCAGTGCTGATGGTCACAAAATGGCCCCTAGCCATGCGACAGGCTGTACTTGTCGGCTACTCGTCCTCGCAGACCATCAGTGAACCGTCCTCTTCCTCAGAATGCTGTGGAGCTCCAAGGTACAGACACAACTGGTCCCCACATCCAGGCTAACCAATATTGGGGGCAGCAAGGATACCATTTAGCACCCCAGCGCCAAGGGGAGCAGCCTGGTGGAGTCAAAGGCCAAGTGCCCATCAGGATTCCTCCGCTCAGCAGTCCTAGGCGGCCTGCAAGGACAGTTTCATGGCACTCATAAAGTCCCAGCAAATGCTGTAAATCTTTAAAGGGCTTATCGTAGGTGATACTGAAAATGGCGCGGTAGCAACCACTTCCACAGGCTCTTTTTGGGGCACTGCCTCTGCTCCTGCTACTTCCACGCCTCCTCCCACTCCACCCCCGCTGCCTCAGGCACTGCCAATTCCCATAACCGCAGTGGCACAGGACAAGGTACAGGATGCTCTGCATACTGACTCCTTACAGGTGAAAGATTGTGTGCAGGGCTCAGACGAGGATAAAAATTAGACCGGGGCAAGGAGAACTGTTTTCACAATCATTCCATGATCGCATGGAGGGCCTAGCCGAATTCCTAGAGGTACTGCCTCCCAAGCAAGCACAATAGGAGCCCTGAATGCTGGTAAAAATTGTTGCTTGGGCCTCCAACAAATTGGGCATTCCCCTGAAATAAATGTGGTAATGTTAGCCAAACAAGTATGGTATGATATGGCATTTATAATGCGCCTGTACACAAGTGTTTCTAGGTGTGACAAGACTGGGCAAACAAGGGAGGACAAAATGGCGATCTTACTAGGCCTTGTCAGTTTGTGCAAGTGCAGGGAAGGGAATGGGGGGGGGTGCAGTTAACTAACAAGTGCAACCAGCGGGTGGCACATAAGTGAAGAGAGAAGGGACTGTATGGTTGCAGAGAATGTTAAGTACTGGGGAGCCGGGAGGCAGTGCGAGGGCACCTGGACATGCAGGAGCCCAGGCCAGAGTTCAGCGGGTGACCAGTGCGCCAAGCAGTCTGGTGGATCAGCAGGGGAGAGGGAGAGCAGGCGGAAGCGAAAAAGGTCTTAAGTTGCTTCTGAGACCGAAGGTGGTTCTGCTGAAGTTTGAGGTGGGCAGGGAGGCTGTTCCAGAGGGAGGCCCGGTCAGGTACCCCTTCTGATTTGTCAGATACATTCACTATTTAAAATTGAGTTGGTCTGGCCCTTAACCCTATTTTAGGAGGAGAGTTCCCCAAGCCAACATGATGCGGAGGACGCTGGCCATTGAAGAAACTGGAAGCTGATTCGAGGTTGTGGGTGCTAGGAATCCGAAAGGGCATTCTAAACTGCCTTTCATTGTCCTTCCCCAAACAGGAAGGTACTGTTACAGAGAACTCTTAATTTTAAGGCTTAATTAAAGTGTTCCTGATATCTTGGTCAGGTAATTTGTGAAGTTTGTTTCCCTAGGAGCGCAACGTGGGACAAGCTGATTGGCTGGTGGGAGTGCAGCGCTCTATTAAAGCTTCTGGACTAATTTCAAAAGGAACTACAGTGAAGAGAAGCTTAAAATTATTTTGTTTTCTTGAAATAAGTTTAGGTATTTAGTTAGGTTTTAAGATTCTTAATTTGCAAACCGTTATGAAGGAGCATTTCACTGCTTTAGACTGCTTACTGTGGAGCTGAAGAAAAAACATTACACACGCATAGTATAACTACATTGACTAGGATTTCCTATTGCAAGCTAGCATTGCAAAAAGAATCTTTAGTGTTACTATTAAAAAGGTACAGCATGAGTGAGGCCACTGGCTGAGACTTACTCTTACCGAACAGTTTTGAAGTTTGGCTTCTATTTACCAGTTACGCGTGGAAAGCTTTTAAATGTGGAACGCCGCCACCGCCATGCGTTTTTTGAGACTAGTGTCTCAATTTTCATTGCGCTTTTAAAGGAAATGGATTGAGCTTGTCTGGAAGGGAATAGTGTCTCTTCCATACAATTCCCAACAGAGCAAGCACATGAGTTGGGTTTACTGTGTACTATCAAACAAACAAGGTGCGCTTGCTTCTGAAGCAGGACAGAGTTTATTTGTAAGAAAAAGCGCTTTTAGAATAATCATAGTTGTTAGACTATGACCTTCCAGATTTAATTGTAAAGAATTCAATGTAATATTCTAAGATCATAAAATTCAAACTGATTAATAACAAAGTTGTTCGTCAACACTATCAATTAACTTGAATGTGTTACAATGTGGAAGACGATGTGGAAGAAATCCACAGCCAACCATTAAATTCAACTGCTACGTCAGTTAATGCTAATAGGCAAAAGTCTAGAAAGCATTAGAATCGCAGGAAAAAACGCCAATCTAAAAACATTGGGACTCTCACAAGTTGGCTTCTTCAGGAAACCAATTCGGACTAAAGCTATCCGTCTGAGGTCAATATAACAGTGGATGAATAATCTAACTTGGAGCCTAGTAATAAAAAAAAAAAACTCCATGTCTCCCGGTAACTACCAAAAGCACGAAAAACAAAGTCCCAGAGAAAGCGCTTGCCCCTGCCAAAGAAAAAGAATGCTTGCACATAGTAAATAACAGAATAGTTACCATTAGTGAAAAGGCGGAAAAACGATCTAAGATTCCATTGAATAGACACTCATTGCTTGCTATTTATTCTAAAATGCCTCTCTTCGGATACTCCAATCTTCCGACATGGAATTTATTGAACCACTGAAGCGACTTTTTGGAGCATTCTCTTTAATTCATTGGCCCTCATTACGACCCTGGCGGAAAGTAACTGACATGACCGCCATAGCGTAAATAGCGTTTCCGCCATTGCACGATGGAGGAAAGTGCGGCTAAGTCCGACCCATCGGGCACGAGCATTACGCCATGGCGGAAGTGCAAAGTCCGCGATGGCGGAAATGTCCCCAAAACGCCCCTCACCGCCGTCGTACGGCGCCCTAGGTGCAATTCCGCCACCCATCATAGCGGTCACCGTAATGAGCGGTAATCGCAAAATACGGTGACCGTAAATATACGGAAACGGAAGTAAAAACATGGGGCCGGAACGGGAAACAGCACGCCGTACACCTATAAAATCAGAATCCCAACACAACCATCAAAAATCCGACCCTGAGACACATCCCAACCCGTTAGCCACCCTAGTTAAAACAATCAAAATGGGAAAAGTTGCTAAAAAAGCGTGCGACCGCAAGCGGCAGGTCCACTTCTTCCATGAGGAACTCACCGTGCTCACAGAGACCCTCCAGGAGAATGCTGCCGTCGTCTTCTCGACGCAAATGACCAGGACGGCACTTGCGAACAAGGCCATATGGGCCCTGGTGGCACAGCGGGTAAGTGCGGTGGGGACCGCACCCCGCAACCCACAGCAATGCAGAAAGCGATGGGACGACTTGCGGATACGCGTACGGAGCATACTATCTGCCAACCGTAACATTGCCACAGCTACCGGGGGAGGATCGGAATCACCCATCAAGTTGACCCCCTGGGAAGAAATCTGTGCCTCCACCATTGGAATGGAGAGTATAGAGGGAGTCGGAGGGATGGAGAAAGGAGTGCAGACATCCGAAGAATCAGGTAGGTGGGCCAAAGAAAACAATGCTAAATCCACAATGTCCAATCATGTGAAGTACCATGTGTCCACATAGTGCAACAGAAACACATGTCCAGGAGAACGTCCACATACATTGGCCTGATAGCGCACTTTAAAACTCACATTAAATACATAAATAATTAAAAATCCTAAAAACACCCTCTACACGTGCAGCATGCACACCCTAACTGCAGGCTGCAAAACAACTGCATCCTCAATCCACACAAAAATGAAACCACCTCCAAGGCCCTGACCCAAATCACCCTCAGGTACCACCCCAATGCATGTGATACATTGCCATTCCAATTTCCACAGACCCATTAATAACGCTCGCCCTCCTTTACTCCACCACAGGGTCCGATTCAAACGACGAGCTCCAGGACACCCCTACCAGCACACCTACAAAGAGGGCCAAGACCAACGGCCAAAGACCCTCCACCTCAGCTGCACGGATCAAGGCACGGCAGCAGCACAAATCAAGTGGCAGCACACAGGAGGGGACTTCAACAGGCACCCCAGTAGCCAGCATGCCCACAACAGCAGCACCACAGGTCCCCCCAATGGATGCCACAGAAGGCACTGCTTCTGGTGGCAGCAGCACCATAGGTGACACTGCATTAATGGCAGCATGCTCCGACACAGAAAACGGTGCTGTCGATGTAGGACCCATCCATGACCTGTCTCAATCCCCCTGTTTGTTTCATCCCGTACACCATGAGGATACCACGCAGGGGCACCCACAAGACGACTGGCCATCCCCCACAAGCCCTGTGGCAAGGCAACATGAGGTGATCAGCCCCTCTGTGACACCACCGCAAATGGCCATGGCCCAGCAGAGGCAACAGTCCCTCGACCAGGTGATCGTGCAACAGCAGCAACTGGCCACGCTCCTCAAGGAGCATGCTGATGAATGTGGGGGTTCTAAGGCAGTCATAGAAACATCTACTGAGACACTTGGGGCACAAATGGAGAGAAGTACAGAGACACTAAGGGTACAAATGGAGAGAAGTACAGAGACACTAAGGGTACAAATGGAGAGAAGCACCGAGAGCCTGAGGGGGGAACTGCATGCGACGTCCAAAGACGTATGTGGTGAACTTGCCGCTGTGCGCCGTGTGCTCACTGAGCTCTCACAAACCCTTAGGGACATGCATGGACGTGAGCAGGCAGAGACATCATCCGTTGCAAGTTCCGTCCAGGGCAGCCCCCAACGTAGATCTGGGAGGAACCTGCGCTCCACAGGCAGGGGTGCCCCTGATACCCGGAGAGGGGGCTTGCAATAGCGTCTGCCCACTGACAATGAGCATCTTTGGACACTGGTGTTCGGGGGGGAGGTAGGAGGGTGGAGGGGGGGTGTTGGGCTTTCTTGGGTGGCGGGTCAATGGGGTGTGTAACATAATTTCACATATGCTATAAACATTACATAATCACCCAATGAGATGTGTGGACATTGATCTTTGTGTACGAGGCCATTATTGGCGTACAGTCCACATTGTGCATGTTCCAGACACACACAGTGCCACAAGTCCCGTGTCCATGTATCAGCCACCAGGCGTGAGTGCTAGAAGCATGAATCTATGATATTCTGACGAATTTCACGGGCCTCCTGTGCCTCGCGGACTCCTTGAGGTGCTGCCACATCCCCACCCTCATCATGACCATCTTCAGGTGCTTGCAGTTCTGCGTCAGGGGGCATGGGCACATTTCTACGTACGCACATGTTGTGTAGCATGACACATGCCATGACCATCTTTGCAACCTTCTCATGGCGGTACAGGAGTGCCCCGCCAGACCTGCTGAGGCAGCGGAAACGACCCTTCAGTAGGCCGAATGCCTGTTCAATGACTACACGGGTACGTGAGTGGGCATGGTTGTAGTCCTCCTCATGCTGGTTCTGTGGGTTCCGGAGTGGTGTAAGGAGCCATCTCTTCAGTGGATACCCGGCATCACCTGTATGTGGACAATAAAGGATGTTTGTGGAATGACATTGCTACGTACGCATCCCCCCCCCCTTCCTGCCAGGTCATTGCCGCATCACATACCCCACATTATCATGCATGAAATGAGACTCACCGAGTAGCCAGGATCTGTTCCCTGCGTGTCGCTCCATGTAGCGTGGTATTGTAGAGTTCCTCAAGACCATAGAATCATGGGTTGATCCAGGAAATCGGGCACAACAATGTGTAAAGATCCTGTTGGAGTCACACACCATCTGTACATTAAGAGAATGATATTGTTTCCGGTTGCGGTACTGGGCCTCCATGGCATGTGGGACAACCAATTCCACATGGGTGCAGTCGATGGCACCAATGCAACCCGGTATGCCGGCCAGTGCATGGAATCCAACTTTTGTGTTTGTAATCTCCTGCTCCGAGCGTGGTAAAGAGATGTAGTCGTCTGCGTGCTTCAGGAGGGCATCGAGCACTTGCGATAGTGTCCGTGACAACAGTGGCTGTGAAATGCCATGCAACTGTCCGACTGTGTGCTGGTAGGTGCCTGTGGCCAGGAAGTGGAGTACAGACACCACCTTCAGTAGGGGTGGGATGGCGGTTGGGCTATCTATCATGCTGACAAGGTCAGCGTGTGTCATGTCCACAATGGCGGTTATGGTGTCCCGGTCCAAACGGTAGAGGGTGTGGATCTGCTCAGCAGTGAGGTTGAACGGATGAGCTCGGAGGCGTGGGATTGCGGGCTGCCTGCGTGGTGGTAGTGGCTGTGCTGGTGGGCCTTGCTGGCCCTGCCTTGCCCTCCTCCTCCTCCTGCGTCTCCTCTGTGCGGCCGGTTGTTGTAGTAGTTGGTGTTCGTCTTCTTCTTGAAGTTGTAGTACTTGCAGTGCTATCAGGTCCCCCAGGGCCAACATCTCTAGTCCTGCCGGTAGCATTTTGTAGTGGGTGTGGTTGTGGGAGGGGGTTGGGTGTGCAATTTATGTGTTTTCAGGCTGTATAGCCTCCACCTGTGGTGATTCATTCCACCTGTGCCAGCTGCAATCCCCTTTGGGCGAGCACGTCCCGCACACAACGCTGCAATGTGACGCATGGCATCTTGCTATTACAATCATGTATTTAATCCCGATGGCAGTGAAATATTGGTTTATATGTTCATTCTGCTATGGTCCCATTGTTTCACATACTATCTTTGCAGTCGCGAACAAATTTGTGAAGGGTCAGTGGAATGTAGTACTCGATTAACGCTAGACCCTCATGCAGCACTGTACCGAGGTTCACCGACGGGCGGGGCGTCCCATTTGTGAGTGAAGCCAGTTGCCATTTTCACACACTGCCGCACTACATGGATGAATTTGTGATTTCAAGCGGTCACAGATGCCTTATCGACGTGATGTTGCAAATGAGGAATTCGAAGGACAGCGCTTTCGGTTTTCAGCTAGCGGCGAGGAGACGCCCACAGGTCTGACTGCAAATATAACGTTCTATTGTTTAATGTCCTTGGGACAGGGGCCATGGCGAGAATGCAATGATTGATATGAATAGTATGGGATGCGCAATAGCGTAGTGGACGATAAGGCAGGACGTTCCCAAATACATGTTACTTCACAACACTAGAATTCCGGGCTGGAGCACAGTGGATTTTGCAGACTGCATTACGCACAGACTCAATGGAAGTTTCAAATGTGATGTGAGTAAATAATCAGGCGTTTTCATACCGGGATGAGGGAATGATGTATGGATGCATGGACAGATGATTTAATTGAGAGTTTGCCATGTACATGGCTTTTCGGGATCTATCCCCTTCCCCTGCGCTACGTGATGCAAAGCTGCCATAGTGGGACCATCGTCTATCTGCCCTTGTTGAACCCTCCCTGTCTCGACGCGCCTTCAAACACTTGTGTCTATGCACGTTACGAATCCCATCTAATGGATTCTGTCTTAACAGACGCATGCACACAAACACTCGTTTGTAATAGTGTTTTCACCTCGATTTATATAGTTATGATTCGCAAGTGATTTTTGGGTGGAAATAATCCTTTTGAGTGGGCTAGCATGCATATGGCTGTGGATTTAGTGTGATCATTGAAGTGAGTAATACAAATGAAGTTCTGATGCCCATGCTATTCTTTTTCATTTCATTTGGGTGACAGGTATCTCCTCCCCTTTTGCCGCTGCCATCTGTATGCCACTCCTGCAGATGGCTTTTACTCCCGACACCTGCTGCTTCGAGTTAATCAGTGGAGCACCATTACGATCTTATGGGACGATCGCCAATGGGCCACATGCCCTTACGCAGTACTAGTGGCTAGGAGCTACATATCAGCCTTTCAGCTGGACTAGTGCCTACCTAATGGGACGGCCCTGCGGTTCTCGGCGCTTCCATGTTGCCTTTTTGAACGTGAATGTAGCCCCTGTGTACCATGAAGGAACAGGGCGTCACACAAGAAGAAGCTGGTCATTTATTGCGGATGCAGCCCACAGTAATGAAAAATATTTTGGAGTTTATGACCTAATAGCTGTATGGGCTTGGTGAATTTGATGTGCATTAAAATTTGATTATGATTTCAACCGTGTAGCGTTATTCTTTGCAAGTAATGTAGCATATTCCTATTTGTGGAGCGGTGTATTGTGAGGAGATCAGCATTGGGTTCCGGCTTCTGAGTATAGTTGCGTGGTACTGTACTGGCCGCGTTTGCCTACGAAGCCCAGTAAGGTCAGGGATGGGGCCTGCCATTATGACTGTTTTAATGATGTCCTGCTCAGGGGCGGGGGATTAGCTTTTGTGTAACAGATGCCGGTCAGCCAGGTGGATTGGTGGAATGATGTGATTATCAGAAAATGGCTGGTCACAGGTGCCTGTGTTTGCGTGCGTTTCTTGGAGGGAGACTGAGGTCATGTCCATTGGAATAGCTTCTGTATTCGTGCCATCTGTGCCCTGCAGCTCCCATTGGCCCCTCTTGAGATGAGCCTGGCTGCTCAGTCACTCTGCCAACTTGTGTGGTACATGCTTATGCTGATGGTTGGTTTGTTTACTGGCAAGGGTACAGGGCTGGTGCAGTCTCCCTCAGGATACTGCTTTGAATGTTGCCTTACACTGGTGCCAAGCGATGGGGGCCTGTTGTTGTTTTGTCTCATGTTTCAGTTCATATTGCTGTACTTGAACCTTCACGTGCCTGTGCTGCATCAGTACGGCAATGGTGCCATGCCAAATATGGATGGCCACTCACAAGGCACTTGGAGCCCCTACATTCATTTGTTTGTTGGCATGCATGGGTGACTTGTACATTTCACTGGTTGCATTGTGTAACTTCATTGCACCTACGAGGTGTTGTGCAATGTGGGCAGGGAGTGGTGTACAGGCACTCAGTAGGGCCATTTACGGTTGGTTCACGATGCCCTAATTCTCACCATGGCGGAATGGTACTTTCCGCCATGCTTGATGGCGTTAAGTGAATGTCCGCTAGGGTCAGCATTCGCGTACCGTTGCGCCATGGTGGTAATTACGGTTTGGCATGGCGCGCGTGCGCATACTTGGTGCAGTTTGCGTTGGCGTTCACTACGGTGTCGCTGATGGCATCGTACTTTACGGTGACGGGTCATAATCGCACCGAGCGGTATTCGATGGCGGTATTGCATTTCCGCCATCGTTTTTCGATTTCCGCCAGGGTCGTAATGAGGGCCATTGTGTACTTCCATCCACCGCTTCCCTCATACCATCACAAGTGGAATCTCTCGACTTCCTTGGCTACCAATTGGACGGATCTATACCTGATCCAGAGGGAAATCCCCAATGTGAACACTCTAGCCATGGGAAACCATCTATTTCAGAGACTACCTAGAAACATCCCACAGCTGCAAGTGAGAAGCCGGATGGTAATGGCTGAAGAAAATTGTGAGCCAAATGGAATCATGAAAAACATCAATTATATCCTGCAATACAGGTGGTCGTTCTCATTTTATGAATATGGGCTTGTCTTTGGACCAACTTGTCAAATGTCCTATATTTTTACTGCAGGAGACTTGGCTACTTAATGATTTCCCTATGGATACCCATCATGTGTTCCAACGATAAAGAAAAAGGAGTCACTGCGGAAGACCCTTTGGTGGCCTAATTGTTGGTATTAATCACGTCTTCAATGCCATTGAAATTGCATCTGACAATGCACTAGCTATTCAAATTAAAGCTAATATGCCAGCTGCCCCTAATATTTTGATAATCAATGTTTGACCCCCCTGCAACCCCAAACTAGGGAATGCACCAATGAAATTCATGATGCCCTTGATTTAATATTTACTGAATGGTTCATAGATGAGGGTAATGATATGGTTATTCTTGGGGGAGATCTAAATATTCAATGTGTAATTAACAAAATAAAGGCCAACTTGAACAAACTAATGTGATGGTGAAAACCATCAAAAACTAGAGGTGCAGTGTGGTTTAATTTCTTAAAAGAATGGGACCAGTGGTCATTCAATTGTTGCACAGTTGGTGATTTTCCAGGTAAATGTACCTGGGTGGGAGGCAATAAAGCTGCCACTATTGATTAGATCTGTGGTAATCTGTATGTGCTAGAATATGATTGTGATTTTGAAGTTGTTGAAATGTCCCGCAGTGATCACCATTTAATCCATGCTAGTTTTGCTATTCCCTTTCAACACACAACTGCAAAAGGTCCAGTGAATATAGGAGTGCCAAATAGTGGTCATCGAATCAAGTGGAATGTGTCTAAAGCATAGATTTTGTCAATTGATAGAACATATGGGAACTTCAATATCTAATATGTCTAGCAATTAAATTGAACATCTTATTAGGACTACTACTAATGAAATTGCCTCTATCAATAGTTCCCCCCATTATTGCTAATGGGGGAAAAAATGTAATATCGCTTATGATGGTGAACTCTTAGCGATGAAACACAAATATCGTCGAGAACTTTGTTTACAAAAGAAATCATTACCTTTGAGTGCTTGCATTCCATAAAAAAAAAATTATCCACTATGTATAGAGCATGCTGTAAAAGCAGAAAATATGTGAAACCATACCAAATGGCAAAATATGATACAAGTGCTGAAAGGTGATAACTCCGAAAAGTGTGTGGAAAATGTTCAACCATGCACGCAGCAACACTCTGCCACGACCATTAAATGCCATAGGTGACGATATATGGGTTTCATATCTTTGTAGCATCTTGTATAAAGATTCCATTACGTCTACCCCTACTTTTGACATTGGTGTTTACCAGGTGGGATATTTTGAAAGTTGTTACCAAACTTAAAAATTCTAGAGCTCCTGGCCCTAATGGCCTTGCCTCTTTGGTAATAAAACAAGACTCTATCAAATGGGTAGAAGTCCTTTACATACTATGCAAGAAAGTGTGCAATGAAAGACGAATACCAACATCCTGGCTAACCTCCATTATGATACCTGTCTTTAAAGCAGGGTCACGAACCATGCCAGAGAATTATCGAATTTTGTCACTCTGACACTACCAGTAAAGTTTTTACTGCTATTCTTATCTGCAGAACTGGATTGATGCCAGCCACATATTACTTCCTTTTCAAGTTAGCTTTCGCAATGGATCAAGTACGACTTTTAATATACGTCTACTTGACGCAATCATTAGCAGAGCGAAATTACACTCCAACTCTTCAATCTATGGCACCTTTATTGATTTTCGCTCTGCTTTTGATAGAGTAAATCAACAAAAGTTATGGAACAATTTGATGGGACTTAATTGCCCAACATGGTTACTGGAAATTGTGATCAGACTTCACTGGAACACTGCGATTATACGTTTAGAGAATGAAGGCCGATTGTCGAGGCTATTTAACAGAAATAAAGGAGTTAGGCAGTGTTGACGAATGATATGTCCCTACTTTTCCCAGCCTAGAAAGCTACGCCAATTGTCCGGTTAGATTTGGTTCCATCAAGGTGACGGCTATACTATATGCCGATGACCTCATCATTGTCGAACATACTTTTACTAGAATGAAAGCCATATTGGAAGAACTCTGGCGTTTCACTACAGAACATAGTGTGAGCATCAATTTTACCAAAACAAACATCATGCTGTTTTCTGCTAATAAAGTAAATAACCTAAAATGGTTGTCAGCTGGGGGACGATTGAATACACATCCACTTATAAATACTTGGGGATTGTTGTGGATACCAATGCAGATTACAGTGACTTGATTGCTAACAAGATCCAGCGAGCCAAACAGATTACCATGCGGACTCGTAACTTTGTAGTACATTATGCTGGCTATTCTTTAAAAGGCGTTTTCTCCTTATACACCCAGTGGTTTATCCGGTGGTTGCATACGGTCTGGAAGCTCTGACTATCTGTAACCTTTCATGGCTAGATGAGGGTGAGGGTTACTTTTTGTGGACCGTTTTGGGTCTCCCTCTTTCCTGCTCTATTCAGTATATTCGGGTTGAATTTGGCCTTACCTCCCTCAAAGCTATTTTACAACAGAGGTTTACTACCTCTAAAAGCCTCATGTCACCCAGTAAGTCCAAAAATATTAGGAACTAATGTCATGCAGGTGCATAAAACCAAACCGATAACAAATATGATAAGATGTGTATCGACTTGTATTCTGATTTGGATTCGTCAATCAGTCGTTCGCAGTGTGGATGATAATGCAGTTAAATTTGCCTTTAAGAGACTGCTTCAAAAGAAAGATTGGGTGCACGGTTTTAATCATATGAGCACAGTATCTTGAAGGAATCTGACATTCCTGCCTTTTACCTCAGAAGTACTTGATACATTGTCCAAATACAATGGTACGTAATTTCTGACTTCTTTTAAGGTTAGACCAACTTCCAGTGAGAGCCGTACGTGGTACTCGTGGCAATTATTAGCTAATGAGCGATCTTGTCGCACGTGTAAAAACAAAGCTATACTGGAACCCCCCTCCCCACCCCCCCAAACACATCTGAACTGCATGTTTACTTACATCGATATATGCTGACTTATATGGCCGGTATGTTTATCAGGCCACTTTTATAGTAACTTCACATTTTTGCCACTTCTGTCTAAATTCTCTGTTAGAATCTTTACACATTGTTATGTATAAAGTATGGTGTGCTGCTGAACTTATCTGGCATCTCATGGTATAAAGCCTCTTTATCCATGCGCTATTAAATGATAATGTGCCTTATCGAATTCCATCTTAGGTGGTTAATGCATGACTGACGGGGGAAGATATGATTATATATGAATATTTCATATAGCTCATAACTGCCATATGATGGCCTAAGGGATGTGTATATTTTAGTTTAACCTATCCTAACAGGGCGTTCTGTGCTGTGACGCATAGCAAGTATTTTTACAAAGCTTTTGTTATTGATATACCTTTTTATGATCTCACGAACATTTGTGTTAATGAAATTGCTAATAATCGTATTGAAGTATTTTTAAATTGGAATTATATATTTACTAAGTTTTATATTTCATGTGATGAATATGAATGACTAATGGTGATAGTTGTAAACTTGTTATGAAGTCTATTTATAATTAATTGTTAAAGTTGTAAAAGCTCATCTATAAACTATACCAATGAAAAAATTGATATGAACTTTGCTCCAGAAGTCTCCACATGTTATACATTCAGTAAAGGAAAGTCTCTTCAATAAAGTTAGACATAAAAGTAACCGGTTATTGGATATTTCTTCACACCTCCCAGTTGTTCAAGGTAGTCAAACGGGTATTGGAAATTGAGGTGGGCCAGTATTGGAGAATAACATAAATTTTCTTTTCTCATCCTCTGCAGGTTCTCGACTAAGTTGAAGAGCTCAGCCTGGATGTTTTTATTTTATCTACTTCCCCTTTCCCTTGCAGGTGTTGAGACTTCTGCTGTTTCTGATCAGTAGTTGACTAATCACTTGGGAGATCTGCCTCCAACTCTGCTTGGAGAAGCATCTGACCCTTGGAGTCGACGGTGGATTTAGCAGAGAGCTCGAGGGAAGATGTTTTGGAAGAGAAAGTTGGAGGTAGAGCATTCCCAGGCCCCAGAAAGCCTTGTGGACTATGCAGAGGGTCTTGAAGTTGATCCTTGCAGATTTAGAAAGAGGCTGTTGCAAAAGTCCAGCCTAGGGAGGACCAGAGCTTTGGAGATGCTGAGCTTCTAGGGAAAAGTGAGACCAGGAATACCTCTGAGGAGGTGCAGCTGATAGTTTGACGACTTAGAGACATCAAAAATGTGAGAGAAGGAGAGGGTGGAGTCGAAGAGGACACCACAGTTCTCAGCCTCACAGGAAGGAGCAGGAAGCGGGCCCAGAGTTGGCGGCCAGAGAGGGAGGAAAGGAGGGAGCGGGTGTCCCAATGAGTAGGATCTGTCTTACTGGCATTAAGGCAGAGATCACTGGCTGCACACCATTCCTGAATTGTGGCCAGACAGTCTGATATGAGAGAAGATGCAGAGGTGTCTTAGGGGAGCCTGAAGGAGAGCGGAGTATCATCCGCATAGCAATGAAAATTGGAGCAGAAAGAAACAAAGCAGTGGGCAAGAGGTGCCAGGTAGTGGTTTAAGAGCCAGGGAGAGAGAGGTTAGACCCCTGCGGAACACCACAAGTAGAGATAGTTGGAAGAGAGGAAAGACCCCAGTTGGACCCGAGGGTCAGTCGGTAAGAAAGGTGGTCAACCAGACCAGGTCCTTATCAGTAATACCAAGGTTGTCCTGGAGACGATTGAGCAGGATGGCATTGTTGATCGTGTCAAAAGCAGAGGATAGATCGAGAATGAGGACGGAATGGAGATTAGAGTCAAGATTGGAGAGTAAGTCTTCACGGGTGTCCAGGAGAGCAGTTTCCATGCTTCTGGCAGCTCTGAAGGCAGACTGGGGTTCATGGAGGCAACCAACAGATTCAGTATGCATATTAAGCTGGGAGAGGGCCAGCATTTCCAAGAGTGTGCCAAAGAAAGGAGTGATGGATATCCGGCGATGGTTAGCTGGAGAGGATCGGCTGAGAGCTTCCTTAGAAGGGGGTACACAAGAGTGCTTAAGGGAGAGGGGGGAAGTTCCAGTGGCAATGGAGTGATTGCAGAAATTGGCCAAGGCTGGAGCAAGGGTGTCGAAGTATGGCAAAAACCACATTCAGGTTTGCAAACCAACAAGCACTTGGATGCACATTTCAGAAAGGTGGAAAACATAGCACTGATGCTTTCAGTGGACCTGCAGCCTTACTCAACTGTGGTAGCAGCATCCTCCCTATACCCAGATCCCTCTGCATCAGCTTCGTCCAAAAACGTTTTACCAAGGTCGACAAGCTACTGCAGAGCTTAGTGTACCTGAACGCTGGGCCCCACCTCAGACAGGCCAGCGTGGATCCGATATTAGAGGAAGCTAATCAGAAATTGGGGAGGGTGATGGCGGACTTCACACAAGATCTTCCAATAGACGGGCAGGCAGCCTTCAAGGCGATTCTGGCAAAGGTGATTGCGCAGGATATGCTGGAGGCATTCGTGGCGCATATTGATAATGTGAGCAGAGGTATGTCTGGCAGTCAACACACAACAGCATGGATGCACGTGACCAAGTTCACCACAGATGGCAAGAAAATATAATTGACCTCCCCCTCAGGAGCTTTCAAGAAAGGAGAACTGTCAACCAGTCTGATCTCTTAGCTTGCATAGGAGGAAATGGCAGAGTCCCTCTACTAAGGGATTCTTCCAGCCCCCCTCTTAGTCTTCAGCCTCAGTCTCCAGCAACAAATGATGTACAAGTCCAGGTCCACAGCTCCCCTGTGCTGTTGTGGAAGGCAGACTGTCTGTTCTGGAACAACTGGCGTCTCATTTGTGGACATCCTCAATAGTTTCCACAGGATTCAAACGCACCATTCGAATGGATTGTGTCCTCCAACGTATTCCTCATCTTTGACATGTAGTGTCCAGCTCCGGCCGCTTTGGAAATTTTTCGGCAGAGAGCGCCCTACATCGTTTCCATCTGGTCGATGTCCCTTGAAGGCCTCCGTCGAGGGTGACTTCATTGGATGTTAGAAGTAGCACACATGGCGCCCATGGGCTCAGTTCCATGTTTTCTGCAAACGCGTTTGCTTCGTGAAACTCGGCATGCCTCGTTACTTCTACTGTGTGCTGTTAAAGATTGTCGGTATGTCTTAATCTTCCACTGAAACAACGCCTCGGTCCGGATTCAAGCAATGCTGGGACTGCGGCTCCAAGATGTCCATCACAGACCCGCATTGTCTCTGAGGTGCCTCGGCGCGGGCCATGATACCAATACGTGCTCCAAGTGCCAGTTGATGTGTCCATGCCCCATAAGTCCCAAGTCGAGAGGCAACTCAGAGGAATAAGGCCAAGCATCCAAGGTCTAGGAGTGGTTCCCACCACTCTTCGTCCTCGTCGACACCTTCAAGGAAACGCCACCATTGGTCGCTTTCCTATTCTTCGTCGTGCGATTCCCCGAAGCAGATGAAGTCCAAAACATCAACCCCGGTGGAGTGGGATGCTTTCCCGGTAGAGATGATGAAAATCTATCATAAGCATGGCACAGTTCTGCCTGCACCCTGTGTGGAAGCCGGCAAGGAACAGCCTCAGCCGGATACTTCCGCGCCCTCTAGCCCAGGTAGACTGCTCGTTCGGACAAGGTATCAAGGATCAGTCGAGGCCTGCAGACAGGTCTTGGTCACCGGCAAACCCTGCAAAGCCTTCAAAATCTTTGAAGTCCTCGAAGGCAAGATCAAGTAGATCTCCTATTCTGACGATAGGGCAATCCCGAGATTGATCTGTTCACGACGGCGACGAACACCAAGTGCCAGAGTTTCGCCAGCAGGTTTCCCCAGCCCGGGAGCATGGGGGGGATGCATTCTCCTTCCCCTGGGACGGCCTGTTCCTCTATGCGTTCCCACCGTTGCTTCTGCAACTCATCAGTCAACTCAGACGGTCCCGGTGCAAGATGATCCTCGTCGCACCGGCTTGGCTGAAACAGATATGGTACCCGGACCTTCTGGACATGTCAGCGTATCCTCCAGTCAAGCTGGCGACGGACGCAGATCTTCTCGCCAGAGAAGGAAACACGATTCTGCATCACGACCCAGGATCGCTGAACCTGCAGGCCTGGGTCCTGCAGCACTAGAGTTCGGAGACTACGATATCCCGGCGAACTGCAAGGAGGTACTTGCCAAGGCCAGGACTTCCTTGACTCTTAAGTGCTATGGACATAAATGGAAGAGGTTCTCTGTCTGGTGCCGTGCACAGAAGATCAACCCTCTACGGATTTTGGCCCTTCAAGTGCTGCCGTACTTGCTGATGCTGTCCAAGGCGGGGCTGGCGCATGTCTACATCAAAATTTATCTGGCGGCTATCTCCTGCTACACCAGAACTCCGAGGCGGTCGTCGCTGTGGTCTCACCGGCTGGTGAAGGAGTTAATTAAAGGACTGTTTCTGCCGGTGAAGGCTCTGGCCTGGGAGCTCAACGTGGTGCTGACCATGCTCATGGGTCCCCCATTTGAGCCTTTGCATTCGGCGCTGCTGAAATTTCTGTCGTGGAATATAGCGTTTCTCGTGGCCATCACCTTCGCACGATGAGTGTTAGAGATCCAGGCCCTCTCCTGTGAACCCATGTACCTGACATTCCAAGAGACGAGGGTAGTGCTGAGGACGCAACCCTCCATGCCCAAGGTGCCGTCAGATTTCCATCTCAACGAGTCCTTGGTGTTGCCCGTTTTCTTCCCGTCGCTTTTGTCACCGGCAGAGTGGACTTTGCACTTGCTGGATGTGGCTAGATCGCTGAAGTTCTATGTGGACCGCACAGAGTTTTTGGAAGACATCACAGCTGTTTGTGAACTTTGGGCCTGTGAACCAAGGGAAGGCCCTCTCCAAGGCTTCCATTTCCAGACGGCTCTCCGGCTGCCTCATGCACTGTCACCGGTTGGCAAACTGACCATTGCCTGGCCATCCGAGAGCCCATTCGACCAGAGCGATCACTGCTACTACGGTGTTCCTGTGTGGTGTGCCCCTGCTGGCCATCAGCAGGGCTGCTACGTGGAGGTCGACGCACACCTTTATGAAATTCTACTGCGTTGACCGGGATTCCAGGGAGGAGTCCAGAGTCAGCCAAGCAGTACTGAGCAACCTGTTCGCTTGAAGGTGAGCCTGTTGAGGATGTAAGATGCTTAATGTTGAGTTGTTGAAATGCTTAATGTTGAGCCTTGCCACCTCCCGTGGTTGTGCATGTGTGTACTGCTTTGGATTCTTGTATTCATGAGCATCTGAATCCGTGCCAGACCCCATGCTGGAGAAGGAACAAGTTACTTACCTGTAACTGTTCTCCAGCATGAGTCTGGTATGGATTTACATGCGAACCCTCCCGCCTACCCCCCTGTGGCTCTTCTCTTGGTCCTACTGCCACGTTACGTGCTACCAAATCTGAAGATGGCTGCCAGAGGAGGGGCTTAGGGAGAGGGCAGTCATTGGCTGGGGAAGTATGACCCAGAGACCAGTGATTGATTATTAGGAGAAAGACAGTAATGAAACTGATTTTTTCTTTTACCGAGGATTCATAGCCTGACGGGGCATATTCATGAGCATGTGAATCCATGTCAGACCCATGCTGGAGAACAGTTACAGGTAAGTAACTTGTTCCTTATCGACGCCGTCTGAGACATTTTTGCCGGCACTGGTCCCAGTGACTGTTGGTCCTCCGAAGAAGGCTGTGGCTAAGTCTAAATCGACTTTGAAGCTTCTAGGTACTACACCTGAGCGAAACTATGCCCCTCTGCCTAAGAAGGGTTTTTTAAAGTCCCTCAATTCCATTTTTGAGGAGGAATAACTTTCGGAGGAGGATGCCCCATTTGGTCTCCAGTATGGGACTCCCTAATGTGCCTGAATGCCTAATTTCAGAGGAGAGTAGGATGGAGGATCTCTGTAATTCTTTGCATAATGCATGTGGTATAGACACTTTTCCTGAGCTGGAGTTCGGCAAACCAGACCCAGGGGAGCATGCAGACTCCTCCTACAGACGACTTATAACGATAGTTGAGTATTTGGGCTGGTCTAGACCTTTTGTGCAGTTTTATCAGGATGATCTAACATGCTTTTTGGATCAGGGTCCGCTTACAGATCCAGTATTGCCATTTCATTTGGCCCTGCTAAAGAGGGTGGCCAGGAATTTGAACACCCCGGAAACTAATCTGGCGGTTAACCAGTCTCTGACGAAGATGGAAAGTCCTTCCAGTAGCGAGTTAGTCCTCCCCAGAGCAGGAGCTCTGGGCCACCTTCAGGATCATCCCCTCTGCACCCCCTACCTGCCGACACATGCAGGGATGGGAGGGCCTTCTCTCCCACCCGCTCCCAACCCAGCCCGAGCGTGCAGGAAATTCGCTGAAATTGGCAGAATAACTTATTTAATATCCGCGACGTAAAACCTGCAAGATTTCACCCAGCTCCTAGGCCACAGAAAGGTGCTGCCTCCCTCTGCAGACACTGGATGCCATTTGGCCATTGTTTGTAGCACGAGGCTTTTGGCCATTCCAAGATGGCCACCTCGAGTGCTTGTACCTCTTCACCCCTCCGAGATTGTATCAACAAGCCCTGATTGGCTCCCTCTGCTGTTAAGAGGCCAATCGGGTCACCGGCCAGGCGTGAGCCGGCCTCCGTGAGAGGGCTCAGGTCCTGACTGAGCTGCAGGCTGCACCAGGACACTAAGCCCTATCAACATTAGTCTTGTTTACTGCCCTACTTGTCCTTGCCCCTCTGGTTCCTGAGCCTATGCCGATCATCCAGAGCCTGGACCTTGCCCTCGCAGCACACCAGACTTCATTGGTGTTCCGACGCCGCACTCTACTCCATAGAGGTAACTTGCATGTGAACATTGATTGCCTGTGATACCATCTGTCCCATTTGCAGCAACATTTGATAACTGCTCCCAAGTTATGCCACATGTTATCTATACCTAGCCACCTGCTGCATCACCTCCTGCCAGCTATACTCATTGCATTGCCCTACAGTTGCACACGCATTTAGCCTGCTGCTACACTGTTATCTGATAGCTGAACTGTCACCTGATAGCTGTAGTTAGCCTGTCACTATATAGTAATCTGTTATTGCATTTAGCCATTTGAAAGTGCACTGCCATTGAAAGCTGCACTCAGCCTGTCACTACATTGTAATTTGATAGTTGCAGTTAGCCTATTAGTGCATTACTATCTGAACCGCCTTCAATGCCAGGTGAACAACTAATGCATTGTGCACTGTGCTTGCCAATAGTTCTACAGCTACCAACACGCTACATTATACTTAACCCAGTACTATCCAAGTAATATTGCCTAGGATTGTATGCCTCCCATTGTGTTACCTAGCATACTAGCATCATACCAGCTTAGGTATGCCATACGTGCATCCTTCCTATTGTTTAGCTATAGGTCCGTCGCATATGTATTATGCTAGCCTCATCACATCGAACTGGCCTTGCTTGCACATAGACAGTAGCTTTACCCTGCTACACCTACTGCTTCAGCCATATGCTCCGTGCCAAATTATAGACCTGTGGTCCCATTTATGAACTTTGCCTTGATAGCTATCCACACAGCATATCTATCCCTGGTCCACCCCTCAACTAGCCCTACGCATACGATCACATGTACCTCCCACCATTGTACACGGTCCTATTAAGAACACTCCTCCACATAATCACCCTGCAAGACTTCACTATGTTACACTACACACCTCTACCAGCGTCTGCGCACAATCTCCCTAAGCAGATTGACATGACCGCGCACCCTATTATAGAGGAATCGCAAACTACGCGCGAGACTCCCAAGACTGTACGACCCCCTACCTTAAAAAAAGTATCAAGCAATGCTACTACTAGCCCCTGCAAAACTAGCCATTCACAGCACCCCCTCCAACTGAACAGTAGACTCTTCCAAGAGCCCACTTCTGCCCCAAAATGCAGTCTCAAGACACAGCCTTCATTGCCCCAACCAGCACAGTCTGGGATTAAGGGCGCTCTTATAAATGCCGCTCTATGGTTGCCCACGCAATAGATATAGCTGATATAATACAAAAAGAAAATATGGACTTCCTAGCGAACACTGAAACCTGGCTACACCCTGCAGCTGGTCCAGCAATTATGTTAGCCATCCCAGATGACTACACCTTGCTAAGACTAGATCGTACAACCTCGCGAGGTGGAGGCCTCGCCATAATAGCTAAAACCAACCTTAGACTGAGACTCATTCCACCCTACAATATTGAACTTCTAATCACCAAGCTAGCTATATCGAACACGCAGTCAGTATCCATCCACCTTATATACCGACCTCTAGGATCCTTCGAAGAGGACCTAACCAACATCTTGTCCAACAACTTTAAAAACTCCTCTCAAAGCATCATACTAGGAGATTTCAACCTTGGCTTCAGCGACCCCCTAGACCCTAATGCAACCTTAATCAGCAACTCCCTACAATTAGGTTTTACCCAAAAGATTACAGTTCCCACCCATACCAAAGGCAGAACCCTTGACTGGATTAACGAGCACAACTTCCCAATCATGGTCACATCCATCATGCCCCAGTCCTGGTCCGACCACCATTTGATTATGTTCTCACTAGAGGCATCAGCTATGCTGCCTATCGACATTATAGCACCAGCGGTCCCCACTAGAAATAAAAGAAACATTACCCCAGAAAACCACCTCCCTTTTGATATTACCTACTCTCAACTCTATCCCAGACATACTGATCCCCTCACTATGGTAGATCTGTACAGCAAAATGATGTCATCATTTGTTGATGTCGTAGCACCACTAAAAATGAGAAGGAGCAAACCTCGTAAACACGTGAATACATGGTTCACTTCTCACCTAAAAGTAATTAGACAAGAGAAAAGTCGCTGCGAAAAAATATGGAGACTAGATCCATCCGAGACTAATAAGAATAACTTGAGCAAACAAGCTACCCTCAATAAAAAAGAAATTATCCTTGCTAAACAAACCACCTATAACCTCCGCATCTCCCAAGCTAAATCTAACACCAAAGATCTTTTTGCTATTCTGAAAGAGGTAGTATCCCCTATCCAAATTCAAGACTCCTGCCTCAAGGACAAAAATTGGTGCACAGGCATACAAAACGCTCTAGCCAATAAAATGTCAACCTTACAAACTAAGATCAATAATAAAAGACACTCTTCTTACCACCTCAAAATCCAGCAACACTAATACTACAGCACCGTTACCAATTTCCACTCCACCCCATGTAGCCATCCCCCATTTTAACTTTCGCAAAGTATCCACTATAGAGGTTGAAAAAGTCATCCTTACCTTACTCTTAAGCCTTCAAACTGACATGGTGACTTATACCCAGCGCAACTTATAAAAGATGCAGCTCGCGAACTTTCCCCTTTCATTACCAAACTTATAAATGCATCCTTCACCTCGGGTATCATACCTAATAACCTGAAACAATCCTGGGTCCTCAAACAAAATTTAGATCCTTCCATCCCTACCAATTACCGTGCTATCACCGCAGTACCATTCCGTCTTAAAATCCTTGATAAAATAGCATACCTACAAATCCAACACTACCTCGAATACAACAACCTCCTAGGAGTCCGACAGTCTGGCTTCAGACCCCAACATGGAACTGAGACTGCGCTTGTAGACCCGAAGGCACAAATTGATGAGCTGAGACGCGAGGACAAGACAACACTACTGCTGCTCCTTGATTTCTCAGCAGCTTTCGATTTGGTCGACCATGAGATCCTCTGCAAGCACTTGGAGACGGCAGCCCATTTCTCCCAAGAGGCAATCGATTGGATCCAGTCCTTTCTCACCAACAGAAATTGCGAGTCTTCTCCCCGTTAGCAGCTGCGGACCCAATACCTATAACTTGCAGTGTGCCGCACGGCACTTGTGTCTCGCCCACCCTATACAACATCTTTACAAAGCCCCTTTTCGATGATCTTAACAGTCTGGGTATCACCTACGCAAACTATGCCGATGATACCCACATCTTCATCCCGCTGACGGGGGATTATGGCCTTTGTAAACAGGGTGTACCTCATCATCCAGGCATGGATGGCCTCCCATGGTCTATGCCTGAATGATGATAAAACAGAACTCATCATCCTGAGCACAACAGCTAACCTGAACAAACTTGGCCAGAATTACTCTGCATTTGAAATTGATACCATTGCCGTGGCTAAGGAGGTAAAAACCCTGGGCTTCCACTTAGACTCCATACTTACATTCAAAAAACAAACGCTATGGCCTCCGCCACATCCTATACTTGCAAACTCATCAGAGCAGCCAAACCTTTCCTCTCATCCAATAATTGCATTACCTTAGCTAGAGCCTTGATCCTGTCCAAGTTGGACTATTGTAATGCCCTATACGTAGGCAGTAACAAATCTATCATAAACAATATTCAAATCTTGCAGAATAATGTCTTAAGAGCAGCCCTCAGTCTCCCAAAGAAAGCCCACATTTCAGATATTAGATCTGTCAACTGGCTCTCCACAACAGACGAGATCTTCCTTAAATCTGTCTCTTTGATCCATAAATGTCTCCACCATTCTGCCCCTCTTTACCTGACAAAGAGATTTACCAGACAAACGTCCTGCCGCCCCTCTAGAAAGGTCAATTCTAACCCCCTTTTGGTGCCGAGATTCAAATGCACTACGACCGGGGAGTAGCTTTCCCGTTAAAGCTGCACAACATTGGAACTATCTACCACCACCCCTAAGGGAAGACCTTCCTTGCACACAATTTAGATCCAACCTTATCCACTGGATCAAGGAACACAACTATCACACCTGCTTTTATCATCTACTACCCTACATGCTCAGCTATAACTTGTAAATTTTGTATATTATACTTTCTGTAAATTTGTTTTATTGGAACTGTTTTCTCCAGCATTGGATCTTTCATGGATTCACATGCTTTGAATATTCCCCGTCGTCAGGCTGGGAATCCCCGGTACATTGTATAGACCCTTTCCCGTAGGAAAACTTTTTCGACGCTTATGCGTCCTATCCACCTCGTTTTGTATCATGCGTGCCCGTGCCGTCAGGACGTCATGATATAAATACAGGCCCCGCCCCCGCGCTCCCTCAGATTTCAACCGTCTTTCAAAGCAGTGGGATCCTCGTGGTTACTACTAGTGAAAACTAGGTTGTTTTTTTATTTTTTTGTCTGTTTCGCGTAAGCGAAGTTCAAATTCTGGAGAATTATGTCTGGAAAGGCGTTATTTCGCCCATGTGCAACCTGTGGCCTCAAAAAGGTTTATGAAGGAGACGGCCACATGGACTGTATCTACTGTCTCCACCCGCACCACACGGCGGAGACATGTGAGATATGCCAGGGTTTCTCCCAAAAAACCCTTAAGGACCGTAAAAGAAGGCTGGTCGACTGGCTTAATGACGGAGCGGGTGCCTACCCGGCTTCGGAAGTTGGCTCCACGGCCTCCAGGAGCAAGTCGGAGCCTCCATCGAAGAAGGTGCGGCCAGCAGAAATTCGCGCTGAGGACAAGCATAAGGGGAAACATGCTGGATCCTCCTCGTCACATAAAAAGCCCTCCTCCTCCTCATCATCTAAGACGGAGAGGCTAGCGCTGTCTAAATCCTCCTCAGGGGACCGTCCCAGGTCTTCCGTGAGTCGAGAAGCTTCAGCCGGGAAGTCGGCATCGAAATCGACGACGAAGTCTAAGGGCTCGACGACGACGACTTCCTCGTCGACCTCGGTGTCATTGACGATGCCTATTACCGTTCAAGCAGCAGCGGTTGGGTTTCCTTCGTCGACGGAGACTCAGTCTATGGCTTGGCTGCCTGAGGTCTATGACCCGATCCCCCCTGAGGTCTTACTGCAGCCAGACACGGCCTGCTCGGCGGAAGGGGAAGGTGACATGGTTCTGCAGCCATCGGATTTAGGCTTACGGCCTTCCACGTCGACGACGACGGCGAGTGCGAGCGGGGGTATGGTACCTATATCATCCACGTTACTGAACCCCCAGACAGTTTTGTCTCTGGATGTGCTTAATACTCTTCAGAAGCTACTACAGCGGCTGGATACCCAGTTCCCTCAACCTGGGACGTCATCGTCACTTTTGTCTGTACCTTCCGTCGACGAGCAAACTTGTACGGCTCGCTCGTCGACGAATCACCCATCGGCTCCCCAGGCGGTGAAAGATCGTCCTCGAGCTCAGGAGGAGGGTGAGTTGTCGGAGTCCGACTCTATACGTGATGACTCGGGGTCAGACATCTCCCTGTCACCGTCGAGGGACCCGACATGGAATTCGGATGTAGAATTGGAGTCTACGAGGAGCCAGACACAGCCATCTCCCCCTGATGATGTGGGAGCCTTCCATGCAATGATGGGGAAAGCGTGTTCCGAATTCGGCTTGATTCCTGAGGAGCAGAGGAAAGACTGTTTCCTTTTTGACCATATGGGTCAAAGGAGAAAATCGGTATTTGCCATCCCAATCCTTGACCACGTGTGGCAAGAAGGTCTCAAGACGATGCGCCATCCGTTCTCGGAACCAGCCATAAAGGGACGGATCGAGAAAGTTTAAAGCTCCGGAGTCCACTCCAAAATGTCTAACATCACAGCCTCTGTCTGACTCGGTGGTGTCGGCGGCAGCGGCTAGGAAGGCCAGGGTCCAGCAAAAATGTTCAACGCCACCGGAAAGCGAGGCTAGGAGGCAGGACGCATTTGGAAAGAAGGTGCTCTCGGTCGGAGCGACGACAGTAAGAGCAGCCAATTCCTTAGCGATCGTGTCACGATATGATAGGGAAATGTGGCACAAATTAGCCCCTATCCTAGAACACCTGCCAGATGAACACCGGAAAGCAGCTATGTTACTGGTGCGGGACGGCGAAGAGGCCTCGAACCACGCTATTAATATCGCAGTTGACCTAGCAGAGTCTGGTTTCAAACAAATCAACCATGGAGTAGTGCTTCGTCGACAAGCGTGGCTCAAATGTACTACTTTCCGTCCTGAAGTACAGTACAAAGTCCTGGACATGCCATGCTAAGGGGAGCACCTGTTTGGCGAAAAGGTTGATGAAGCGCTGAAAGGGATGAAAGAAGACACGGATACTGCTAGGTCACTCGGCGCCCTTCAAACGGGTAGAAATTTTCGCTCTTTTCGCCCCTTCAGAGGTGCTTCTGGAAACTCCCGCTTTGGAGCCTCGAGGGACCGTGGATTTAACAGGCCCTCGTACTCTTCACAAGGGTTCAGACGAGCGTCCCAGTCGGCACGTGGAAGCAGGGACTATCAAGCCTCCAGGCGTCGAGGCTCAGGTCCGTCGTCAACGAAGAACAAGCAAACCAGCAACCAATGACGGCCTTTGGAACGTCCTGGGGGGTCGAGTCTCTCATCACTTCGACCGATGGAAATGCATCACCAAAGATCGATGGGTCCTAGACACGATTCGCATGGGTCATGCGCTGCAATTCAAAGACAAGCCTCCGCGTCTTCCTCCTTTATTCTCGACACAGCCCCACCTCCAAATCCTACGACAAGAGGCGGCGCTTATGTTGCGAAAAGGGGCGGTAGAGAGAGTTCCTGTGGCACAGGAAGGCCAAGGAGTTTATTCCAGGTTCTTTGTTGTCAAAAAGCCAAACGGCAAATGGAGGCCCATTCTCGACCTGAGGGTACTCAACAAGTGGCTAAAGAGCCAAAAATTCAAAATGCTAAAACTCCAAGAGGTTATCAGATCGGTGCAACCCATGGACTATCTATCATCACTAGACCTTCAGGATGCTTATTTTCACATCCCAATACGCCCACGACACAGGAAATATTTAAGATTCGTCGTCGGGAGAAAGCATTTTCAGTTCAAGGTCCTCCCGTTCGGGCTCAAGTCCTCCCCCAGGACGTTCACCAAGTGCTTGGCCCCTATAGCGGCCCATTTAAGGAAGGATGGTCATCATGTCTATCCATATCTAGACGACTGGCTAGTCAGAGGGTCATCCAAAGAACAAACACGAGACAGTCTACGAGCCACAATGTCCATCTTACAGGAACTGGGCTTCGCAATAAACTTCAACAAGTCCTCAGTAGAGCCTTCGAGGACCTTGGTCTTTCTAGGAGCGGAGTTTCATACACACACAAGCCTGGTGAAACCATCCAGCGAAAGAATTCAGAAACTTCAAAACAAGGCGTCGGAATGGAGAGGCGGTACCAAAGTCTCTGTGCGCAAGTACATGTCCCTGCTAGGGACCATGTCGTCCTGCATTCCGTTAATAAACAACTGCCGTCTGTTTATGAGGCCTTGCCAGGAATTTCTAGCGGACCGTTGGGCGCAGAGCAGAGGTCGCTGGTCCGACAGACTGGTCGTCGACGAACAACTAGTTCAAGCACTCGGCTGGTGGAAAGTGTCTACTCATCTAACGAAAGGGATGCCTCTACTGGAACCAGAGTTCCAAAAGACGGTGGTGACGGATGCATCGCTGAGCGGATGGGGAGCTCATCTGGATATGTTACAGGTACAAGGCCAGTGGTCTTTGCAGGAGTCCTCCCTGCATATCAACCTGCTAGAACTGAGAGCAGTGCGATGGGCTCTGAAGTCTTTTCTTCCGCAACTGAGGGACTCGGTGGTGCGTGTCATGACGGACAACACCACTACGATGTTCTACTTGAGGAAACAAGGAGGGACACGTTCCAGGTCCCTATCGACGGAGGCACAGAAAATCTGGCATTGGGCCCTGCAACACAACATGCAAATCTTAGCGTTTCACCTACCAGGAGTGAAAAACGTGGAAGCCGATGCCCTCAGCAGAGAAATGAACGAAGTTCACGAATGGGTGCTGAACGACCAACAACTTCAACAAGTATTCAAGGAATGGGGACACCCTTCCATAGACCTGTTTGCAACGAAGAACAACAAGAAATGCCATCAGTACGCAAGCAGATGGCCTCAGCAGGGCTCACTGGGGGATGCGTTCTCATTCCCATGGACGAACAAATTCCTGTACGCATTCCCTCCTTTTCCCCTTGTCCGGAGGACGTTGCAATGGATCCTCAGGTATCCATGTCGGGTAATTCTGGTGGCCCCATACTGGGCCAGACAGGTGTGGTTTTCAGACCTACTACACTTAGCGGCGGCGGAACCGATGAGATTCCAGAAGACCCCCGACCTTCTGTCTCGACAGGAGGGTGTCGTTTGGCATCACGACCCGGACAGCCTCAAGTTGACGGCCTGGCTCCTGACTTCGCCGAATTTGGTCGGCTAACGATTCCGGAGGACTGTCGACGTATCCTGCAAGCGGCAAGAGCACCTTCCACAAACGCCTCATACGCGTACAAATGGAAAAGGTTCTGTCAATGGTGTAAGGATCAACCAGGTTTGGCCCCGCAATCGATTAGGCCGGAACAGCTCCTTCCATACTTGCTGTTATTAGCTCAAAAGGGCCTGTCGGTGTCGTCAATAAAAGTACACCTAGCAGCCATTTCCAGGTTTACTCGTCGACGGCACTCGGCACCATTGTTCAGCGACCGCCTGATTAAGCACTTCCTTAAAGGCCTCTTTCGGAGTTTCCCTCCAGAGAAGAAATTTCCACCGGAGTGGAGCCTCAATCTGGTCTTAACGTCTCTTATGAAGCCTCCTTTTGAGCCAATGTCATCATCGTCTCTAAAGTTTCTGTCGTGGAAATTGGCCTTCCTGGTGGCCATCACTTCAGCCCGACGTATTTCAGAAGTTCAGGCTCTAATGGTAGACCCACCATACTTGCGATTTTTCAAGACCAAGGTAGTCCTAGCCACTAACCCACAGTTCATACCAAAAGCTCCTTCGGTGTTCCATAAACACTCCTCTATTGTGTTACCTACGTTTTTTCCGGAGCCATGCTCGGGAGCGGAGCGCATGCTACACACATTGGATGTAAAAAGGGCTCTCAAATTTTATCTTCATCGTACGCAACCATTCAGAGAAACGAGACAGCTGTTCGTGGCATATGGTTTGGGTGCTAGAGGAAAAGCCATTTCAAAGCAAGGACTATCAAGATGGGTGTCATCTACTATTTCGTACTGCCATTCCAGGGCAGGGAAGCCTCTTCTACGACGGCCGAGAGCTCATTCAACTAGAGCAGCGGCATCGTCGACGGCACTGTGGGCCGGAGTCCCTCTAGGGGACATCTGCATGGCGGCTACCTGGGCGACTACACACACCTTTACCCACCATTACTGCCTGTCGCAGCAACATGCCGAAGACACCCGGATGGGACAGGCGGTGCTTCGACACCTATTCCAGTAAGGTAAGCCCCGGCTGCGGGGTTGCATCCTGTGGAATTTATGACTGTATGTGGTCCGTTTTTTCCTATGTTAACTATTACTGATGTATACATGATCATAGGGAACGGCCTTTACGAAGAAAGTATATGGGTTTGCATGCACGCCTCCTCTTGGGGGTAGTACTGCTATGTAATCTATTCAAAGCATGTGAATCCATGAAAGATCCAATGCTGGAGAAGGGAATAGTTTCTTACCTGTAACTCCATTTCTCCAGCATTGGTATCTTTCATGGATTCACATGCGCCCACCTGCCTCCCCTGATCATGCAAACCGGTTCCCCCACTACTTTGGGGGCCGAAATCTGAGGGAGCGCGGGGGCGGGGCCTGTATTTATATCATGACGTCCTGACGGCACGGGCACGCATGATACAAAACGAGGTGGATAGGACGCATAAGCGTCGAAAAAGTTTTCCTACGGGAAAGGGTCTATACAATGTACCGGGGATTCCCAGCCTGACGACGGGGAATATTCAAAGCATGTGAATCCATGAAAGATACCAATGCTGGAGAAATGGAGTTACAGGTAAGAAACTATTCCCTTCAATGATGCGGATGTGTCCAGTACTGTAACCATATCTGGACTCCATCCATTTCGCCAAATGTAACCTAAGCTCTACAATCCTCTTGTTGCTCTTGCGCCCTGCTACCCTAGGGTTAGGTGCGCATTACAAATAAATAAACAAACCTGTCCACTCACCCCAATCCGGAGAGTTTCGTGGTCCAGGCAGCCAGGGCTACCTCGAGGCAGCATACCCAACATCTCTCCTGATGGGGACGATAAGCGCGTGGATAGATGTGCGCAAAAGGTATTTTCAGCTGGGAGTATGGCGTTGAAATGGGGCAACTCCACTTGTGCCATGGCAACATTCTCACACAATCTGCGGAATTGCATATCCTTGGTGGCAGAGCATATTCCTGAAGGGGAGGACTTTCTAGGTATTGAGGATGGCAAGGCAGCCATGTGAGAATCCCTTCAGTCTGGGTTGGATTCTGCAGATAGTCAGCCGGTCCATGGCTACAGGCACTGTGATACGCAGGTTGCGTTGTTGTGGAAGTCTAGTTTTGCACTGCATGTGCAGGCTTGACTTCTCAACATGCCATTTGACCCGTCTCATCTGTTTGGCAGCAATGCTGACTAGAGCCTTGAGAAGTTGCATACCTCTAAAGCAGCTGCCATATCTTTGGGCATTAATATTCGGCAACCTCTAGCCTTTTTGTCCTAGCGGACAGCAGTGGAGGAGTAGATCTTTTTGCTACTACTCCTCATTTGGAAGGGCGAGAGGAATGGCCAGTCAAAGAGGCCAATGTAAGTTTCCTCCTGGTGGATGGGGTAGAGGTGCCAAGCCTGCTCAAGTAGCGGCCTTTTTACCATCCTGCTCTGCAGCAGCTGCTTAAAAACCGCTCTGAGGCCTTGAGTCACAGCTCACCAGTAAGGGGCAGGCTGTCTCCATATCTAGAAGAATGGCAAGCCATTACTTCAGATGAGCGGGCTCTGGAAACCATAGCCCACGGCTACCGCCTCCCTTTTGATACAGAGGCCTCACAACAATCCATTGGGGACTCGCTCTTTGTGGATTCCGGATCCGCACCTTATGCAGGAGATATCGACCCTGCTAGAGAAAGGCGCTATAGAAGCAGTGCCTGTGTCAAAGTGTAACAAGGGTTGGTATTACCTGTATTTTTTGATTCCCCAAAAAGGACAGAGGACTAAGACCTATCTTTGAGTTGAGATACTTGTAAAAGTTCCTCACGAAGGACAAGTTCAACATGGTCACTTTCTCAGATCCTTCAGGCCCTCCAATTTAAGGATTGGTTGGTGTCATTGGACCTTCAGTATGCTTATTTTCATGTGCTGATCCATCTCAAGCACAGGAAATAACTGCGGTTCGCTGTTGGCAGTTCAGAGTCCTGCCATTCGTGTTGACCTCCGCCCCAAGGGTCTTTTCCAAACTGATGGTGGAAGTGGCAGTGCATTTCATGAGGGTGGGGGCTGGTGGATGATTGGCTGATCAGGGCATGTTCTCACAAACAGAACTTGGATCATTTGGGTGTTAAGTGTCACTCCCTTTAGACTGGGTTTCTCCCTCAATTTCAAGGAGTCCCTTATGACACCTTCCCAACAGCTCCAGTACATCGGGGCTGGATTAGACACATGCTTGGAAGTGCTCGCCACCCAAGTTGAGGGCTCAAAACATTCTCCAGATGGTAACCACATTTCAGAATGCCCAGTGTCTTCCTGGCCTTCTAATTCTTAAGGTTGCTTGGCCTCATGGCATAATTATATTTCTGGTGCCAGAGGCCTGTCTGAGAAACAGGGTCCCTTCAATGGGCTCCCAACACAGTGGTCCCAATTCTCAGGCAAGAGGTCGGATCACATTTGGGTTCCGATCAGGGTCTCGCAGGATCTTCTGTGGGGAGAATATTTTTGGCAGCCATGGCCGGAGATAACTGTAGTGACGGACGCTTCCCTCACAGGGTGGGGAGCTGACGCCAATGATCTGACCATCAGCAGTCATTGGTCTCCATCGGAGTCCAAACTACACATCAATCTTTTGGAGCTGAGAGCAATCCGGCTAGCACTGAAGGCTTTTTTGCCGGCTGTACGGGGGAACAATGTCCTGATAATGATGGACAACACGGTGGCCATGCATTACCTCAAGAAAGGTGGTGTAGGGTCACTACCACTGTGCAGAGGCGCAATGCAGCTTTGGTTTTGGGCAACTCAAGAGGAAATCTCCCTAGCGGCAGTTCATCTAGCCGACGGCGGCAAACACTCTGAGCAGGCAGAGCGCAGTCTCCCACGAGTGGGAAATAGCTCAGGAATTCCTGCAGGAGGTCTTTGCCCTTTAGGGAAACCCGCAGGGAGATCTGTTCGCACATTTCCTCTGAGAGGAGTTCCAGGAGACAGGTTTGTGGTGCATTGGGAATTCCGTCTACTGGTCGAGTTTCCCCCAGTCCCTATCATTCCTTAAGTTCTCAGGAGGTTAAGACGTTTCAGGACCCACATGATCCTAGTTGCTCCGGTTGGGGTTGGGCCAGGAGATTGTGGTACCCGGACCTTCTGGACATGGCAATCTGTCAAGACTCTCAACCTTCACGCATGTTATCTGAAAGGTTGAGATATAAGTGTTGGGATCTAAAGGATGATTTAATGGAGGTGTTGCTTTCGGCCAGACGGCCGGCAACAAAGTCTCTGTACCGTGGCAATAAGTTCTGCGACTGGTGCAGAGAAAAGAATGTTAATCCTTTTCAATGTTCAACTCCAGATGTTCTATCCTTTTTGTTTTTTTTAGCCCACAACGGTCTTCAGGTGGGAACCACCAAGGGTTACTTAGCAGCGCTCTCAATATTTAGGCGCTCATCCGAGGAATGCTCTTATTTTAAGATTCCTTTGGTTCTCCAGCATGGGGTCTGGCATAGATTCACATGCTCATGAATATTCCCAGTCAGGCTGGTAATCCTTGGTAAAAGAAAAAATTAGTTTGTTTCATTTCTGAACTGTCTTTCTCCTAACAACCAATCACTGAGCTCTGGTCATACTGCCCCAGCCAATGACTGCTTAGCTCTCAAGCTGTTGCTGCGTTTTTCACTTTTTGGAAGAATTAGATTATTTTTTTTCAGTCAGTCGAGCCCGTGTGCTCCATCAATCATCCTTCTGACGGGGACCCATTTTGTGGATTCTCAGCGCCCTCGAAGGTTAATTTTGTTGTTTCTTCTTGGAGGCTTCCAGAAGATTCTTGAGGCCTACACCGCATGGATCTTGTCGGATGGAAAGGACTGCGCTTCCCTCCTCAAGCCTTGCTCCGATTGCTGTTTGCGGAATGTTTACATGGACAATAAGCATTCCCAGTACTGCCTGCACCCGACACATAAGGAGGAGGATTGTGCATTTTGCCGTGAGTTCTCAAAGCACACCTTGAAGGATCATTGCAGATGGCTGGAAGAGTGGCTGCAGGCCAAGGCCTCTGCACCGGGCGGTACCCAGGGGGCATGCCTCTCCGGTATAGGCCGATTTGACTGACAAAAAATGGTCGCAATGACCAAGTTCTAAAAATGCTACCACCAAAGGTTCGAACACCAAAAGTTCGAACCTTTGGTGGTAGCATTGTAAAAAAAAAAGGGGGGGGCTGTGGGGGTGTCCTCCGCATCGCCCGCTCACTATACTTTATGGTATAGTGAGCGAGGGCTGTGGGGGACACCCCTGCAGCCTTCCGTTTTTTAAAAAAAAGGACCCTGTGGCGCTGGTTCCCGATCACGGAAGTGAAAGAGGTGCAAACCTTTTAGTAGTTCACACCTTTCTCATGCAAACGTTTCGGCCGCGGTAGTTTCTGCGCGGCCAAATAACTTAGATTCTGCCTCTCCCGGATCTGGGAAGACTGAGCAGTCTTCTAAGTCCTTTGAGCGCGCCCCACTCGTGGGGGTCCAACAGAAGGCCAAGCAACGAGAGTCCACTACCGTCGGGAGTGCTGCTGCGGGCTCCACGAGCGACGGGGCACCTTTGACATCCCCATCTATCTCCTGCCAACGCTTGGGATCTTCATCCAAGAGGAAGTTAGATCACCCGGGTAAGCTGAAGGTAAACTCGGAGACGACCAAGGAGAAGGCCCAGCAGGGCACGGTGTCTGGCCTACCCATGTCGGAGAAGGCCAAAGGGGACCGAGCACCCGACCCGGCCTCTAAGGAGAATGCCAGGCAGGACAAATATGTCCAAGCCGACCGCAAAGTCCAAAAATGTCAAAGGGCCCGGCCTGGTAGTGAAGGCCTAGGTGCACCAGGCGGAATCTGCATCCCTCCATAGAGGTGGTGGCGTCCCTTTCGAAGGTTATAGTGGTGGACCGGCAGGGTGCCCTGGCATCGGCAAGGGTGTCCCTTCCTCCCAGGAGGGAATCTTTGTTCAAGCCTATTTAGAGGACACCGTTGAGGAGAATGCCGACAATCTCTCCAAGACGTCCCCTCTCGATGTGAAGTTGGGGAGAAAAGGGGGGGGTTAAGGCCTCCTGGGCACTGATATCTCTTCTGCCGAGGAGGACGAACTCGTTCACCTCCATATCGATCAGGACGACGAGGGAGATGTCATGTCGCCCCACGGCGAGGGCGACTATGATTGGGATACCGTCGATGTGGAAAATGGAGGGCCCATAGACGAGAGCCCTCCCCCTACGCCCTTGATTCCACCTAGAGACATCTCAGTGGATATCAGCTCGACCCTTCATACCCTGGTATCCGAGATGGAAGAATGTCATGGACCCTGCTGTCCACTCGAAACGGGGGAACCTCCAGTCAAGAAGAGGAAGAGGCACCCGATGCCTCCTGGCACGGATGACGGTGGAATGGGGGACTTTCGGTCTCCTCCTCCCAGATCCTCCCCGCCGGTCAAGATAGGATCGTTCCATGCTATGATCTCCAGAGCATCAGAGCTTTTCCAGCTCCTGCTGGAGGAAAAGGAGGGTTTCTTGTACCGGTGCCGCAAGGTGAAAAGGAAAACCATCCTTCGGTCCTGCTACTGGACGACATTTAGGAGGAAGGGCTGACTCTCATGAAGAACTCTTCTACGGCTCCAGTGAAGCGGGACAAGCTGGAGAGGTAGTACAGGGTTCTGGACTCTGCACCCAAGTGCTTGTGGTCCCAACCGTCGCTGGACTTGGTGGTCTCAGCGCCCGCTAGCAAGAAATCACCCAGTTCAGCGGCTTCTACGTCGGCTAACCCTCCAGACAGCAAGGGGAAGACATTGGATTAGATGGGTAGGAAGGTAATCTACTCCGCAGCGATTACCACCAAGACCTCGCCATCATGGCAAGATAATTCGGGGAGCTTTTGTTTAAGCTCACCCCCCTTCTGGACTTCCTCCCCGATAAGAGGGTGGAGGCTTTGGAGATTCTCGAAGAATGCGAAGTGGCGTGTGGCATGGACATCACGGATGCGGGTTACTCTGCGTCCCATCGCCTTTCCTCTGTACTGTATAGGCGTCCCTTCCTAGAGACGGGAGACAGAACCTTTTTCACCAGAAAAAAACCTTCTTCCCCTTTAAATGCTGGGGTGCGGCCCTGGCACCATGCGCTGCCCTGACTCTGCCGCCACACCTCAGTCCCGTTTTCCGCATATAGAGGAACGGGCTGAATTCACCAGTGCTCCTGGGTTTGGCTTCTGCCATGTAATTCCATGCGCGTATACTTCTCTTCTGTCTTTTTATCATTCAGGTACTCGGTCCTCAGGCGCCACGCTCCTCCCCAGCGCATGTCGATTACAACAGGGTTCAGCAGGTGTCCATCCTGCGACGGGCTCTTTCCGACTTCAGATCCCCATGCCCTCTGCCTACGTTGGCTTGCCCAGCCACGGCTGGCAAGTTTGTTTTGCTTGCAACGCGCATTCTTAGAGGTCTCTGAAGAACAGACTAGCCAGGTGGAGGGAGCTCTTCCAGAGGACCTGAAGGACTTCGTCAACATCAATCCAGGCCCATGGTAGGGGCACTCTTTCCCAGCGCACCCCGCAAGGGAGACTCCTTTCCAGGGACTCACCCACACGGGAGGAACCTCTCAGGTGCCGGGGCTAATTCAGCTACCGGTCGGCAGGTCAAGGGGTCGGTGGATCCTCCAGTGACGGTGTCGGGGGACCGGAAGCTCCTTATACCAGGTCTTCACCCGAGAGGGCCATACCCTAGTACCAGAAACATGTCTGAGGGGGGTGCCTATTCGCAGTACTATCAGCAGATCCGCCAAGGGCTTAATGCCTATCATGATCCACACTCAAGAGTCTCTGGACGAGGCTGGGCCCAGTGAGCCAAGCAACACGACACAGGCACGTCTAAGGCAGCACGACAAGATGGCCGCCGTGTCAGACATTATAGGCACCTATCCAATACCGCACCAAGGAAGGGAGCAGGTGGATGAATGAGTTTCAAGGTGAGACTAGTGTCATCCAGATACGTGGCCTACCGCCTATCCTCATTTGTGCAGGGCAGGTTCCTGCTGCGTCCGTATGGGCAGGGCATGCAATGGCTCCAGCCACCCGCTGCCCCGTCAATATCACCTACCACCCCTTCAGCCTGTGAGGACAGATTCTTCGAAAGTTCATCAGGGACATGCTCCTGCCAATGGCTCCTCCGCTGCCTGCTCCCGCCTCCACACCTCAGCCTTTGGCTCCCAGGACTCCTCCACTGGTGCCGGACCAACCGGTCCCCCAGGTGGATACAGACGAGTAAGAGGACCCTGACACACTGTTGTCAGCCAAGATCTTCCATGAACGTCTTGCAGGGCTGGCAGAGTACCTGGGCCTTCCTCAACCAGAGGTCCCGCAACCAGCAGAGGGGTCCCTCGCCAAAGTCCTCACGCTACGTCCCGCAGCTAGAACGGGGATCCCGATGCAGAAGGATGTTGTTGCCTTGGCCAAAAAGGGCTGGCTCAAGCCCCACTTGGTCCAGCCAGTCAATCGACACCTGGACGCCAAGTACAGGTAGATGGAGGGGGATACACTCTTACTATCGGCCCATCCTCAGACGCACTCCTCGGTGATTGCTGCAGCATCACTTTACTCCAAGCCTCAGTCATCCTCGGCCTCCTCATCTGTGGCGCTGCTTGGCAAGGAGGAGAAAATCTTGGAGGCGTACGGGAAGAAGCTGTATTCCAGCGCGTCCCTGCATCTTCGTCAAGCCAACGCAGATGCCATGATGTCGGCCGTTAACCCGAAGCTTTGGCAGGAAATTGCGGATTTCCTCCCAGAGCATCCGGCGCAGAGCCAATCGCGATTCAAGGCGGGACTGATAGAGGCACAAGACGTTTTAGAGTCCAATATGGCCCACATTGACACCTCTGGCAAGAACAGCCTGGCTATGTGCTACTAAATTCAACCCGGATGTCCAGGAACGCATTTTAGACCTGCAGTTCGAGGGGGGTGACCTCTTTCACTCCACCACGGACAAGGAGCTGGATAAAAAGAAACAGCTTGCAAAGACCACGCCCAAAATATACACCAGTCTCTGCAATGCTTGGACAAGGGACTTGCATACAGAGGGTTCCGCGGCTTCCAAGAGCGGAGGTCCAGGCAGCCATACCGTTCGCCAACCCAACATCGGCACAAGCAACAAAAAAGGCGGTTGGGGGTGGGTGTAAGGGCTTTTCTAGTCCCCCCCCCTCCTCCTCCGCAACAGCCTCAGAGGGAGGGAAGGAAAGCATTACACGCTCCTTTGGGTCCACGTGTCTCCAGTGGGGAGCAGGCTTGCTCTCCATGCACACTTCTGGCGCCAGAATTTTGTGGACCCCGCAATCCTCGGTTGTATCCACAGGGTACCGCCTACCCATCGCAGCCTCTCTCCTCCCTCTTCCCCTCCACTCCCACAGATTGGGGCAGCAACTCTTTTGGCGGAGATCCGGTAGCTCGGCGAAAAGCCACGCAGTGGAGTAAGTCCCATCATCCCAGCGAAGCTTGGGCTCTACTCCAGGATTTTTGCCATTCAGAAAAAGAACCAGGTGGGCCTGAGAGTTGTGCTGGACCTTTCCACCCTCAACCTGTCCCCAACTCTACAAAAATTCAAGATGGTTACGCCAGCTTTAATAGCAGAGACATTGTGTAAGGGAGACTGGATGTGATTCCCTGGATCTGAACGACTTGTACTTTTACTTCCCGATCGTTCTGTTCTACGATTCAGGATCATGGGCTACCATTTTCAATACAAGGTACTTCCCTTTGGCCTCAACTCGGCCCCCAGGGTGTTTACCAGGTTAATGAATACAGTGGTGGCCCTCTTCAGGGCCACTACATCTACCCATACATCGACTCATTTCCCAGGCTCTTATGAACACACTGCACGATCTGGGCTTTTTGCACAATCTCAAGAAGTCACAGCTGCAGCCTATGCAGAGTCTGACCTTCTTGGGGCTCATCTGGGACACGTGCTCAGTTTTTCCTTTTGAGGACAAGATCACAGCAAGCAAGAAGGCCACGGCGCACTTCCTCAGAAGTGACATTGGCCTGGTGGTACCAACTCTTACTGGGTCTCATGGCAGCTGTCCTATTGGCCGTCCCCCACACGAGACTCCGGATGATGAGGAGGATACAGCTGCACTTTGCAGCATCATGGAACCCGGAGCAGGGCTCTCAGTCGGAGATGATAAAGGTTCCTCCTTCTCTCCACCCGGACCTCACATGGTGGTCCAGGGACTGCAAACTGCGGATGGGCAAGTCTTTCCGGCAACCTACCCCACAGGTCACCATCACTACAGACTCCTCTCTTGAGGGATGGGCTGCCACTCTGGACAACCACTGCGTCCATGGCACCTGGACCTGGCAGGAGCAGGAGTACCACATCAATTGGCTGGAACTGCTCCAGTTATCGAGGGCAAGGTTATCCTCATTCAGACAGACAACTCGACTAGCATGTTCTATGTCAACTAGCAGGGAGGTTTCAGGTCCCCTCCAATGTGCAGACTGGCAGTCAGCATGTGGGAATGGGCCTTTGAGAACAACCTCTAACTCACGGCCTTCCACCTTCCGGGGGACTCCAACCTGGAGGCAGACAGGCTCAGCAGACTGGGAGCAGACAATTACAAGTGGCAACTGGACGACCTTGTACTGCAGGAGCTCTTCAGCAGATGGGGTCACCCCTAGGTGGACCTTTGCCTCCTGGGACAATAGGAAAGCTTAACAGTACACCTCCTGGCAGGGAAAGGGCCCCAGCTCCATGGGCGACACATCTCAGATTCAGTGGAACGGCATTTCCGCATACGCCTTCCTGCCAGCACCACTGATGCACAGGGTGATATGCAAGATCAAGGAGTCTTGCCACCTCCGTGTCATTCTAATAGCTCAATGGTGGTGTTACTCACCACTCCGAAATAGGCCGAAGATGTGGAGGAGTGACCTTGGAGATGATGGTGGTACAAGAATCGATATTCAGCCTTCCATCCCAGCTCCCCTGAGTACAAGTCTCAGGCCTCCTCAAAGAGGGGCTCTTTTCTACAATGTACCTCTCTGCTGTTGCAGTTGGGACAGACAGAGGTGTCAATTGAATAAAAGAGTGGGGAGAACACACCACCAATGCTGCAAAGGAATACAAAGATATTAGACAGTGTTGTAGTTTAAAGCAAGTAATCCCAACAGTTGAATTTTTATGGGAAACTACCTAAGTATTGGAGTGGAGCTTCCCCGGGGTGGATCTACAAGAAATAACACAATGAGTGGGAATATTCTAAAGAGCCTTTTAAAGTATCAGTCCCCACTGATATATCTAACTGTTAACAACTAACCTGAATAAGGATATTTTGAGGAAAGGAATCCAGGAAACAGAAGACAACGAAAGGAGAAAATAACAAACAGGAATGTTAGTATAGGGTAGTTGCCTGAACGGCACATGGGTCGCACTAGTGCAGGGTTGGTGCAGTTTCAGCAGAGCGTTTGTATGCACTTGAAGACAAGTTCACAAAATAGTCACTCAATGTCCCAGAATCCAACAGAAGACAAATATCCAAACAATGTCGTGGAGAGGAAATAGTAGCAGAGATGGGATTCTCAATTAAGTATGTACCTGAGCACACATGCATCCAGAGTAGGTTTAGAAAAGTTCCGGATAGTTGATAGCAAGTCCTCTGCTTTGGTTCCGTGTGCAGAAGTGGCAACCTAGAAAGAAGTTCTGCACGAGACAGAAGGGAGCCGGAATCCAATAACGTTCATAGTCAAAAAATCAGATGAGCACGACAGGAATAAAGGAGGCGGCAAGACGAGTCAGTAGTCAGGCAAGGGTCAAAACCAGGAAATCAGATGAGGAATCGTGTGGAGAAGACACGAAGTAGAAACGGACGTAACCGCTTGTAGCGTGTAATGCTAATTAGCAGCAACGAGCCCCTTGTAAAACGGTGGTTTTATAGCCGTAAGGGGGCGTGTTTTGCCGTACGTCTTCCACGTACAGGACGTGTCAGCTGACCCGGAGTCCTTCGTAATCTGTACATGCGCCATGGCAACCTCTATCGGGTCCACAGAGGAGCTTTTAAAGAAGTCGTATTCTGCAAGGAGGCCCGCGGGGAAGCCCGAAGTGTAACAGCTGGCCAGCCAGGCCATGGTTCTCGGAGCTACTCAGCCTCTCGTAGAGACCACCCATTCACCTTCCGACAGGCCCAGCACATCTTCTAGTGCAGCAGGGGTCAGGGTCATCCACCCCGCACCACAGAAACTAGCCCTCACAGCGTGGTTCCTGTGCAGGTCACGCTAGGGCACCTCAGCCTGTCCCAGGCTAGTCTAGAGATCATACAGGGCGCTAAGAGCAAAACTACCAGGACCCCCAATATAAGAGCAAGTGGACCAGGTTCTGCCACTGAGCAGACTATAAGGATATCAACCCCCTTGCATGTAGATTGGATGACTTGCTCTCCTTCTCGGCGCACCTCGGGCGTCCAGGTAGACACTGGCCTCACCTACTTGGCAGCCATTGCGGCCTACAGAAACTCGGAGGAAGAGGTGGTCTCTTCCAATCCGATTGTCAAGAAGCATTTTATGGGTCTCGCCTGTCTCTACCCGCCCATCAAGAGGCCTCACCCGGTGTGGGACCTCAACATAGTTTTGGGTGCCCTGGCGCACAAACCATTTGAACCAATGGCGTCCGCAGACATCTGGCTGGTCACCATTAGGGCGGCCTTGCTAGTCAGCCTCACCTTGGCTCGCAGAGTCTGTGAAATCCAGGCACTGGTCGCCTCAGAGCCCTATACTAAGTTTCACAAGGACGGACACACCCAGCAGTTCAACCTAAGGTGCCTTCCGCATTCCATCGGAACAAAGTAATAGTGCTGCCCATGTTTTTTGCTGAGCCAAAAGGCAAGGCACAGAGTTCTGCATTGCCTCGATGTCAAGCCCGCCCTGAAATTCTACTTGGACAAAATGTTGGGTTTCCGCAAGTCGAACGCACTTTTGTCACCTTCAGCGGATCAAGACCGGGGTATCAGGCCTCCATAGTCCCTTGGCTGGTCTCGGCCATCAAAGCTTACGAGGGACAGCATAAGCCACTGCCGGCCAACATGCACGCCCACACGGTCAGAGCCAAGGCAACGGCCATCGCATTCCAGCGGCATGTCCCCTGGCAAGTCCTAAGCAGGGCGGTCACATAGGCCACCCCTTTGGGCTTTCTGCAAGCACTGTTTATACGCCAGCTCTAGATCAGACTAGGTTTTCGGACAGTCGCTGCTTAGAAACCTGTTTGCTTAAGGAGGGTCTCCTCTCCACCTTGGGGCTACACTCAGTTGTAATCACCCATGCAGTATGGAGGCGACGGGACGTAAGAGTAATTATAAGTTACTCACCGTAGTGACTAACGTACTTGGTCCCAAGTCCCCTTTCCTCTTTACGTCCCACCAGCCTCCCCCCTAATAAAACTGGTGTCATTGTGAAGTCAAGTCCTTCATCCAATGCAGGAGCTGCTGAGTCCCAAAGTCTCACTTGGGCGTATTGCACTCAACCACCTAGTTCAGATGAGCCTGTGACACCCCAGGGGGGGGAACTGCTGTCTTCCTTGGGCATCTGTATGGATAAAAATGTAAAAACAGGTTATCCTACCTAAACAATCTTCACCTCAAATTTACCATTCCCAACACAAATTAATTTGTTACCCGAGATCTCCTCTGCAACAGCTGAGCGGATTGAGTATTTGGTGTTCTTAATTCTCAAGACACAACTTCACTTCCTAAAAGATCTAATGCTCCTCAAATGAAACGTCTCTTTAAATCTCTTCCCATTTGAGGTCTTGAAAGAAACCGTGTTTTCTTAATCGGTCTGTTCTCTGATGTAGCAAGAATGGTTAGGCGTTAGAATATGCTTGTGCAAAGTTCAGTGTTCATTGAGAACTAGAATCACCCTTGTGCTTCTATGGAACAAGTTTTTTGAAATTCCCTCTTAACTTCTCGTACTTGAACTGCTGTGTCCAAAAGAACTAGGCAAGGGAATCTCCCTTCAAACTCTCTGACCATTAACAGAATTACTCCCTTTGGAATTCCAGCAACCTACTACATGCGTACAGGGATTTCCTTCTCTCAACCCACTGCACGCTACTGCACATATTTTGAATTTAAATGGAACGATCCTCCTTTTAATTTTAAAACTTTCTTTCACAGTCATTTTAATGTTCAGTAGTTTGCAGTTCCAGCACATGAGAGCCAAAAATGAAAGTCCTTCAGTATCCGCGCTACGCAATGAAAGAGGAAATAACAAAGTCCAACTCCAGCTGGCGGACTCCACCTTTCAGAAAACAAAGAAATTAATACGACGCAACGCTAACCACGCAGGAAAAAGAAGACTCGGATGGATGTTTCCACATCACCTCTAGGAACGCAGTGTCACCGAAAATTGGAAATGTTACCAGATGGCCGACGCCTCTCGACTTCAGCAACCACAAAGCCAACGCCTTTCTGACTTCTGCTGCAACTACACCACTGCAGAGTTTCCACGTGATGCTGATCCGGAAGCCACGCCTGCCCAAGGTAAGTAAAGAATGTTAGAGAATTTTGGAACAAGATCCTTCCGAAGCAAAAACACGCTTGCTAAACGCACAAAGGCAGTCCATTTTCTACTTTAGGCTCAAGCATTTGAATTTCACTTTAATTGAATAAGGAAAGTACTTAGCTTTCAGGAATTATCACACTGGATGTACTGATCTTCCAATCTTCTAGGTTTTTTCTTTTTCTTCACATAACTCTTCTGCTCGACTAGCAAATTCTTTCTTCTGAGGTGAGATGATTCCTCAAAAACATAAGGCCCAAATCGCAGGACCAAACAAACATGACCAGCTTACTTGAAATCACCAATGAAAGGCAGTTTAGAATTTTTGAAACTGTCCTTTGTCTTGCCTTCAACCAATCGCGACTCCTGTACCTTCCCACCATCTTGGCTTGGGCTGCCACCTGCATCCTTCAAACTAAGGTTGGGGCCCAAAGCAATCCAAAGAGTTTAACTTATAAGCAGTATTAATTAAATGACCAGACATACATTCACCAAACTGAGTTTAATTACTCTACACACATTGTCTATTTAGCCATGGACCTGACAGTTATTGGGCAATATTAATCTATTGTCGACACGTCTATGGTGACTGAGGTGTGGCGCTGGAGGGTGCATCTAAATTTAAAGGGGAAAGTTTCTTCTGGTGGTTCTGTCTCCCGTCCCTAGGAAGGGACGCCCATGCATTATGGAGGAAAGGGGACTAAGAGTATGTTAGTCACTATGGTGATTAACTTATAATTTCCGCCAGCTGGGCAATGGTGTTTACCTTCAACTTTCGACAGGAGGCCCAGACAAGGGTTTTGGACATGCCCTTTGATGGGGACAATCTGTGAAGATTGTGGACGATTCCCTCCAGGCCATCAAGGTGGATACGGAGACAGCATGTGCCCTAGGCACGCTACAGCAACAACGGCCGTCCTTTCGATCCTCAGGAGGCAAGTCCAATCGGTCTTCGAGGGGTTTTGATAGGGGTTCCACCTCTTGCTGCCAACCCTCCCGCTCCTTGGCCCAAGAAACCAACTTAGGTCGCTCCAAGACATTCAGAGGCAGATGCAGTTGGCGGCAGGGACTGCAAGGTGGCCTGGCGACCTCCAAGCAGGAATGAACCAGCCAGGATGTCGGGCCCCCACCCATGCACCCCGAAGGGGGGCCAGCTGGCGCAATTCGTCAGCATGACGAAGACCATCTCAACAGACAGTTTGGTGCTGGACGCTCTCGCCTACGGACACTCTAGAATTCCAACGAAAGTGTCCCCGAATGCCACCTGTGGCCCGACAGGAAAACCATGTCCATCAGCTGCTGCTGGAGGTTCGGGCCCTGCTAAAGAAGGGGGTGATCAAGCTGGTTCCAAAGCGAGTCCGGGGATCCAGAGTTTAATAATAATTTAGCATTTATATAGCGCTATGAACCCTCAGGCATCTGAGCGCTGCTTATTATTACTACCCACGGTGTGTGGTGCTAAAGGTACTTCCTCGTACGGAAAGACCAGTGGATGGTGGCCCATTCTCGATCTATGACGGCTGAACAAGTACAATAAAGTCCCAGAAGTTCAGAATGGTCCCGCCTCAACATTTACTCTGCCAGCTGGAGGGGGGAGACTTTGTCGTCGTTGTTGGACCTTAAGGATGCGTACTTTCACATCCCATCCACAAAGGACACTGTAAGTTTCTCCGCTTCGTCGTTCAAAGGAAGCATTACCAATTCAAGGCTCTTCCCTTCGGACTGAAGTCAGCGCCCACGGTCTTCAAGTGTCTGGCCCCGCTGGCGGCCCAACTACGGCTACAAGGGATCCACGGCTACCCTTACTTGGACGTCTGGCTCATCCGAGCCAAGTCAAAGGACATCGCCGTTGATCACACGCCGAGTACCATCCGCCTGCTGACGGATCTGGGGCTCTCAGTGAATTCTGCAAAGTCCCGCTTGACTCCATCGCAGGACGTGCTGCTCCTGGTATCCCGGCTCAACAGTGTCATGCCTGGTATCACCGTCTGAGAAAAGGATAGCGGCCATCTTGGGCAATGTGCAACGGCTATTGGCACTGAAGGTCGCCATGATGAGGGCCATTAAGTCGCTGCTCAGCATGATGTAGTCATGCATATACATCGTCCGACTCTGCAGTCTGCGGATGCGCCCACTGCAGGAGTTCAACGCTTGTGTCAGGTGTCCGGAATCTTCCAGGACAGGATCGCACTCAGTGAGGGGTTCTGTTGTGCGATAAGGTGGTGCGGCATGCGCTCCCATCTGGCCGTGGGCACGGATTTCCAGACCCACCCACACTAGGAGACGGTCACGATGGACGCTTCCCTGAAAGGATGGGGCGCCCACACCAGAAGTCTTCATGCCAGAGGCTGTGGCTGCCAGAGGAGAAGACTTTGCACATGAACGTTCTGGTGCTACGGGCAGTGTTTTTGGGCCGCAAGTCGTTCATGCTGTTCCGCAAGGGCAAGGTGGTGAGGATCTTCACAGAGAATGCCACCACAATGTTTTACTTCCGGAAACAGGGGGGCACCAGATCCCCCGGCCCTCTCCAGAGAGGCGCAGGACTTATGGCACTGGGCCGTCGTCCAGGGGATGTTCCAGTTTATCTGGCAGGAGTAAAGAACACAGTGGCAGACACGGAGCAGGTAGCTTCGCTCTTGCCACAAGTGGGAACTTCGACAGGATCTAGTCGAGAACCTTTTTCTCAAATGGGGCAATCCCCAGATCGACCTGTTTGCGACGCCGACTGACACGAAGTGCCAGCAGGTTCTCCCAGCAGGGGAGCATGGGGGACACAATCGCATTCCCTTTCTGTTTGATGACTCGAAGTAGCAACAGAGGAAACTCAATCAACTCAGACGGTACCAGTGCTGGATGATCCTCATCGCACCTGCATGGCTGAGGCAGATCTGGTTCCCGGACCTTCTCAGCATGTCAGCGTCGCCGCCAGTCAAGCTGCCAGTGGTCCTAGATCTTTTCGCCAGGGAAGGCAGTGCCATTCTTCACCATGACCCAGGGTCGCTGAACCTGAAGGTCTGGCTCCTGCAGCGCTAGAATTCGGTGGCTACAATCTCCCGGCAGACTGCTAGGAGGTTCTCGCCAAGGCTAGAGCATCATCTACTCTGAAATGCTACGGACACAAATGGAAGCGCTTTCAGAGGATTAACCTATTGCGAATAACGGCTCCTTAAGTACTTCCACACTTACTGTCGTTGGCTAAATCGGGCCCATGCCTCAATTAAGGTACATATGGCGGCTATTTCCCGTTACACCAGATCGCCGGGACGATCTGTGTTGCATAGTCTAATGAAGGAGTTCATCAAAGGACTGTTCCACACGTTCCCTACAGTGAAGGCTCCGGCCTCTGAACTAAATGTGGTGCTGACTAGGCTCATGGGGGGGCCCTATTCGAACCTATGCACTCAGCTCCGCTTGAGTTTGTTGTGAAAGACCGCTTTCCTCATGGCCATTGTTGGGCAGAAACCTGTGTAGTTCCCTCTGGGACCACTGCAAAAGATTTAGGACTACAGGTGTTTGGCAGTAAATCCACTTGGTAGCAGTCTGTACCACACAGATTCACTTGGTAGCTGTGGCTGAGCAGTCAGACCTCCCTCAAGAGTTAGGCAGTATACACAATAGAACAAGTAAACGCTGACCAGGGCTTGGTGTAAAAGAGATACAATTATTTATTTAAAACCACATCTAGAAAAACACACGGGCACTAATAGTAAGCAATTCAAAAACACGGTCACTAAAAGATATACACTCCCTTAAAAGAATATTAGACAAGTCTTAAGTAAAGCCCCACTTATTTTCAGACAGCGGTGAGCGCTTAACGTAGATGGCACTCTAATAATTCGTTTTAAAAAGGGAGAGAAAAGCAGAGAATAAATTGAAACAGATCCCAACACTTTTTCACGAACACAACAAGAGAGGAAGGCAAAGTAACACCGTGAATTCAGAGTCAGTAGGCCGGATCCGCTTTAAGAGGATCAAAACGAAATGTGTCCAAGGTCACACGGTTGCAGTGCACAAAAGTCTTGTAACGGTTCAAAGAGGAGTTGGACAAAAGAAAGGGACAAGTTAGAGGGTCAAGGCGGCCAGCCCAGTCCAGAAGGTTAAGGGGTTATTACCTTGTAGCAATCTTTAGAAAGGGAGGCCTGGCGGACACGGTACCTTAAAGTGGTGAGAATACTCCAGCAGGGGCAGTTGTTCCTGGCAGCGGATGCAAGTAGGTGCTTCGTCCGGGGGAAGAGAAGATCTCGTCGGAGAGGAAGACAGGAGTCTGTTGCACTGCCAGGGAAGAAACCAGCCGCGGAGTTTCTCGGGTACAAGGAGCGGTCCGTGGATTTGCGGTCCAGTGTTAAGTGGCTATCCGGTTGCCGGGGTGCTTGGCACGGACAATTCAACCACAAACCGGTCTGGGGTGCGAAGAAAGAAGGTAAACTGGTTGTGCCCACCAGTCAGGGGAAGAAGCCTCTCCAGCCGGGAGATCTTCTGTCGTTGGGAAGTGGTGAGTCGGTTCCGCAGGGCTCCACCGGTGGTGTCGTCGTGGTAGGTCGGCTCAGCTTCTCCCTCGTCGGATTCTTAGGTCCTGTGGCGACTTCTGAAGTTCCAGTCCACAAAGCCCTGCTTTTATGCAGCATAGCCCCATTCACTCAGCCTAGCTGTCAATCATGCTAAGTGGTGAGCCGGCCGGCTCACCACTTGGGCCAATCACAAAAGAGTGCGACTTGAGTTACGAAGGTAACTCAGTCCAGGGTGCCTAAACCCCCTCCGACACCCCCTGTGGTATCCAGACAGAGTGGCACCACTTTTGGAGGCTTCTGTGGAGAAGCCCGCCAAAAAGTGGAACAAAGGGCTCGACTTGGGTTGGAGTCACAGAAGAGAACACAAACGCCATTTTAGAATAGAGTCCTGGCAAAAAATACCAACCGGCGAATTAATATTAAACTGGCGGTATGTTCGAGGCTATGAGAATTAAATAATTAAAGTTGGTAGCCTCGAACAATGGCAATCGAATTGCCCCGACCAGTACGTCCACAATATGATGGTTTGTACTGGTTTCTGTTAATAATTTGGGACTAGTAAAGCCAATGGTGAGTTTACATGCCCTGGGAGATAGTAGTCAGTCCCAGGGTATGGAGTCTATGGTGGGGTGTCACTGACACCCCTGTGTTACTGCACAGAGGGTGCTGTGTAACACACATCGTAAAAACACATGAGACCCTATGGAGTAAAGGACCCCATAGCCCATAAAACACATTACCAGTCAAAGGAACACCATAAATCATGCCCAAGAGTGGGAGAAAGAGTCTCACTCTTGGCAGGAGAAAAAAACAAACTCCAGAAATCCAGCAAAGCTGCTGGGGGTCTCACTAGGTTAGGAAATTCAGCCCAAAGAGAGAATTCTCCCTAACAGCCATCACCTCTGCAAGACGAGTAGGTGAGATCCAGGCCCTGTCATGGAAGCTGCCTTACTTGACTCTTCACGAGACAAGGGTGGTGCTGCGGACGCACCCCTCCTTCATGCCCAAGGTTCCGTCTGAATTTCACCTCAACGAGCCTTGGGCATTACCTGTGTTTTTTCCGACTCCTTTTTGTTTTCTGTTGCCCACAAGGAGTTTCCGGAAAACTTCTCCGCTTTTTGTGAACTTGGCCCCTGTGAACCATGGAAAGGCCCTTTCCACAGCTTCCATTTCCTGCTTGCTCTCCGGCTGTATCACGTACTGTCACTGGTTGGCAAACCGACCGCTGCCTGGCCGCCAGAGAGCCCATTTGACCAGAGCGATCGCTGCTACAAGGCGTTCCTGTCTGGTGTGCCCCTGCTGGACATCTGCAGGGCTGCTGCGTGCAGGTCGTCCCACACCTTCACAAAATTCTACTGCGCCGTCAGGGATTCCATGAAGGAGTCCAGAGTCGGCCAAGCCTTGCTGTGCAACTTGTTCGCTTAAAGATGTGCCTGGTGCAGTAAAAATGAATGTACATAGTGTTTTTCAGTTGCATGTTATTTTTCTTGTCAAATTAACTATTTTTTTTAAATACAACTATTCGGCTCCGACGAATACTTGTCCAACTGTTCCGTATTCACCCGAATACTTAAATCTGCTATTCGGTGCCCCCCCTAGTCCGTCCTACTCATGGCACTTAATCTCCTCCCAAATTTTGCTGGGTGACGGTGCTACAGTGTAAATAGGGATCCCAATATGTCACAACAAAGTGTTGGATCCATTGCTTTTCTCTAATCACACACAGTTCTCTAGATTACTTCGAGGTGAGTTATGTATAGGTACCATAATTTGTGGGATTCGTTGGTCTTAACCCACAAACCATCTTACAGTTTACTGATATATTACTTGTATGTTGACCCAGCTAGTTTATATAAACCAATCTCACAATGCCAATTTTTGACTTTTGAATGGATGTGGGAATGGTGTTATTACACCTAATGTTGGAGATCTTGCTCTGTAAGGCAATTTTCTTATCGTGGATAGCTATGTCAAATAAAGGAAACATTACTTTATCCTTTTTCTTGCTCCTTTTTTTTTTTGGTCCCCCGCTGCCCATGTCAAGGAAGTAGGGGACACCCCTAAAAGCCCTGAAACCTATAATACCAAACCTGGGGCTAGATGGTGGCTCTCATGTTCGGTATTTTGGCCTTTCATTTGCTTGTAGAATCGGCAAAATCGGTAATCGGTAAAATGCTCCATAAGAGCGTTTTGTTCGATCAATTTGGGTGATTCCCATAATTACTAGTTGTCACGCAAAGGATTGGTAACAAATATGCAATCGAGACAGGAGGAGAAAGCTCTAGCCTGCCTAGTAATATTTATTAAAGTTGTCTTACCATTCGGTATGAGAGGTTTCAGATGATATGGTAGCAGATCTTCCCAAAGAGCCCCACGTTATAACAAATTAAATGCTTATTGGTTTCAACTGATAGTTTCTTAAACTGAGATGCATAACTGTTGAAGGCAAGCGCCCCCAACCAGCACAATCCTCCCCGCAATGAGAGACAATAATGGACTCTCCCAGGATGGGAATAAGGCCAGGACAAAGTGCGGGTGAGCGTAAATGGCAGTTTATCAATCAGAATAGGGCATGCAAAGAACTCTGCAAACTCCGAGAGCGCTCTGTCTGACAATAGCAAAGACAGGCGTATATATTTACAAAGAACGTCATCAGAACCTACATACTATAGGGGGCACAAGTTCATTGGGATTGGGTGGCGACTACTAGCTATAGGTGCTGCTGCAATGTGGTTGGCCGCGGCTGGAGAACGTCACTGGTTAGCCTCGTGGGTTGGGCTGGGCCTGGCAGGTCAGCTGGGTTCATCCGGGCGGTGTCGTTGTGCCACTGTGGCCAGTGTCAGAGATGAATGCCTTTTCCTGATTTCTTTGCCCTAGGCCATGCACACCGCAGTCATTCAACCATTTGCAATATTATCTTCTTTAGTAAATCTTCCAATAGGTTATTCTACAGGTTAATGCAACACAGGAGGAATGCACCTAGAGTGGGGTTTGTTGGTGATTTATCAGTACATGGTTACCAGCGTCCTGTTGACCGGGTACCATAGGTCGTGGGGTTGGGTCTCGGGGCATGGGACAGGCGGTACATGTTATCATGTCTTGTTAGAAGTCATTATGGATGTGTTGCTGTAATGTTGCCATAATATTGGATGTCCTAATTTTACAGGGGCCATTAACCTAAGGTGAGCCGGTGGGTCGTGGGGCTTAAGAAAGGGCGCCTCTGGATTTGTGTTTTCAGGCTGAGGTTTACTGCTGGGTTGTAAATACTACAGGTGGCGGGCCGTGGCCTTGGGTGCTGCAGAGGGAACTACAAATCTTTGAAGCGGCTCCAGCTGAGTTGGGGGAGGTGGAGCAGCACGGCACAGGCCTCTGCTTTCTCGTCTGGCAGGCTTCGCTGGGAGGGAGGGGGAATGGCCTTGCATGTGCTCACAAAGGTATTTTCCTCATGTGTTGCCGATTTTAGGCGGAAGTAGCATAAACATTCAAATAATATACAATACTAATTGAGTTATTCCAAAGCTCACGTTTTAACATTGCTAATGCCTCTCATATAGCCAATCCGAGCACATTACTTGTACACTGTTTTTAACAACTACAACATTTTGTTATATGCTTATACATTCACGGTGAGTGAGGTAGTAATGAGGTTGGTGGAGCACATAGAAACAACTCGCCACTGAGACTGACGGTAGTGGCACATAGTGGGCTTGGACACACACACATATGGTGCATTGTCGTGCACCCTTTACGCGAGCCCTCAATATGGTTGCATTTGTCTCTCTTTGCACTCTAGCAGCATTAGTTCGGTTATGGCGCGGTACCGTGGGGTGCAATCTTTTCAATGACGCACATAACAACAAAAAAAAAAACCCGGGACGCTTTTACTATTTGCGCATAACTGCAGGGATGTGGGTGCTTCATTCCTAGTGCCATATGAGCACACATTCTGCCATATTTATACATTTTACAGGTCTTTTAGTCAGAGGTTGTGGACAGAACGCTTCCATCGCAGGTAGTTTTCTCATTAGTATTTGGGAACTTTGCTTTTGTCAAAGGACCATTTTACAGTTCTTTTTCCACCCAGGCCCTGCTGGCCGGTCATGCTGGGAGCAGCGATACACTGCGGAAGGTGAAATGTTAGTGTTGGTATCTTACACTAGCTCATGTCCGTCTTGTTCGTGGGAACGGGCTCTCAGTGGATCTGCCAGAGAGCTGTGGCCACAGGGATAATTGAAACTCTCCAAAGGTGGGGGCCGCGCTGCGGTGCGCAGAGCCCAAACCATCCCTATTAGACGCAATGGTTTCCAAGGCCTAGCTAAATTCAGCAGGTTTGGTCAATGTCTTCGGCAGGTGACCCATCCACCACCTGGGCCCTGGTGGCAAGGAGGGGACCCCTGACGAGCCATGGCCCTCACCGGGGAGAGGATGCAGGGGAGGGGGGTCTTTTGGACCAATCCTCCCTTACACTGTCTTGCAACCATGTCTCCCAGGATGAAAATCAATGGGCATTGAAATCCCCGCTGCAAGGATTTTGCCTCCTGGATGCATGCATTTCAATCTCTCAAGGGAGGGTCATAAATGTTAATCAACCTACTAGTATTGACATGTAGAAAATTGTTAATTACAAGTGGCATACAATTTGATCAATTCATGTCCGTACTAATCAGGTTTACATCCATATAAAACGAAATCCAATACAAATCCCCCACAACCCCCTCTTAGGGCAGCCTCCAGGGATTTTTGTGGCAGCCTGTGTAAAGATCTCATACCCATGCAGAAGTAGGTCAGTGGTTAACCAGGTTTCTTGCAAAAGAAATGGCCACAATACCTGCCTTCTAAGAAGAAAGAATTGTCATTCTGCGTGTTGCAGGATAAAACTGATGTTGGGACTGATGTTCTATACTCCTGCTGGAAAGATGTATAGAAGCCCAACCTATATTATGATAGGGACACTTCTGGGGAGCTGTAGCCTGACCAGTTTGGGTAGCAGTGACAGGCGGTCTAGGCTAAGATCTTCAGAGGTGGCGAGCTTGTAAATGGTCTGCAATGGGAATCGGATTACTTGGACAGGATGTATAAAAAGTTATTTATTCATGGCCAAAACACACTTAAAAATGACTACTAGCAAGTAGTTATTACACAAGACTAAACTAAAAATATATACATTCACTTAGTTGTGGGCCATAATAAACATTAGAAACTCCTGCAAAGGAATGGTTGGAATAGTATTATGCTCTCAAGATCCACAGAGCTGATCCCTAACTAAAATTGTCCAGCTCGAAGTTGTCTGGGGCCTTTTTCCCAATAGTTCAGGTAAAAGTTCCACAGAAGTTATGAAGCAGGAAAAAATGCAGTTTGGGTCTCTGGGGTCCGGTGAAGGCATCTTAGGGTTATGATTCAATGACCCCAAAGATAAAACCGCTACATCCTTCACCAAGGACCTCACTGAACTAGGTTTCTCCCAGAAAATGATGACCTCTACCCACGCTAAAGGTCGTACCCTAGACTGGGTGGCTGATCACAACTGTGAGTCCACCATCACTTCAAGCACTTTATACCCATGGACAGACCATAACTGTATCCAATTCACTGTCCCCACAGCCCCAAGCACTAAAACTACCACACATGCACCCGCTACCACCTCCGACCCTTTCTTGACCTCCCTTGCCTAGCACCTCCTTTCTCGCAAGACAACATCCTAGCGGATATATTCAAAAACGCCATTACTCACGCAGTCAACTCCATAGCCCCATTAGAAAATAGGGGGGGGAAAAAGTCATTACACTCTAACTCGTGGTTCACAGAAGAACTCCAAACCGTACCTAACAAATGCCAGGCGCTCAAAAACTGGCATGCTATCCCCTGTGACACCGCTAAAGAAAACTTTAAAATAACTGCCAAAAAGTACCAAGATGCCATCTTCACTGCCAAATCACAGAATATCAGACGCTAATTCTCATTCTAAAGAACTCTTCACCATCTTTAACAAACTCAATTACTCCTACATGCACTGACGAGATTGTTAAAGATGACGCATGGTGCACTAGTATACAAGCTGCTATGCTAAAAAAAATAGACCCCTTACAAAATAAAATTCTAGACCACTACAAAGCACTACTCAACCAGAACCAGCCAATACAGACCTTACCCAATCATAAAACCTACAACTCTCTTAAATTCACATTTAAAGACATCTCGGAAACAGAAGTCAGACATCCTCAAACACCTTAAACCATTGCAATGTAAGGGCGATGTATGCCCTCCGAAGATCATTAAGGAATGTGCAGCGCCACTCCTGACCACGTTCATAAACGCTTCATTCAGAACAGGCATTGCCCAGACGGCCTCAAAGAGGCCTGGGTACGTCCCCTTCTAAAAGAAAACACTAGACCCCTCTCAGCCCAATAACTACCAGCCCATAACTATCGTCCCATTTCTTAAAATATTAGATGAGGCTGCTCAGTCAGATCCAACTTTACCTAGAAACCACCTCCATCCTAGGAAAGACAATCTGGGTTTCGCATAGGGCATGGAACTGAAACCACCCTGCTAGACTTAGTCAAATCACTCAAATCTTGGAAAAAGGCAAGCCAGCCTTCCTCTTCGACTTCTCTGCGCCATTCGATTTCGTAGATCACAAAACCCTTACCTCACACACGCAGCACACTTTTCTGACCAAGCAGCGGCCTGGATCACCTCGTTTTTAGAAGGCAGAGCAATGAAAGTCTTCTCAAACATAGCTAGTGCAGTTTCCACTATCATTCACTGTGGTGTCCCACAGGGATCTTATACTGCCCCTACTCTATCAAAAAGGGGCTTTATGAAGAAACTGTATAAATTGGATGCACTTGGGATTGCATACACAAACTACGTAGATGATACCCAGGTGCTCCTTCCTCTAACAGACTCCTATCACCAAGATACTACAGCCTTAAAACAAATCTACTCCATCCAACCCTGGATGGCCATAAACGGCCTATGCCTCAACGGGGACAAGACTGATTGACTGCCTCTACTCCAACTTCAACATAGACAATTGCATCATCCCAGTCCTATCCTCTGTCAAGACTTTAGGGGTCCATATTGATGCTACACTGTCCATGAAAAAGCAAGTCCGTGCCATTGCCTCTGCCTCCGCCCTTAGCACTAAACTCATCAACGCCATAAAATCTTTCTTAACGAAGGACAACTGTCTCTCAATAGCAAGAGCCACCATAGGTGCCAGGCCAGACTACTGCAATGCGCTCGTAGCTGACACCTCCATAAAAAACAAACTCCAAATCACCCAAAATAATTCACTTAGAGCAGCCCTTAGCATTCCAAAAAACCATCTCGCAAGCAAGAAAGAACGTTCACTGGCTCCCTGTCAAAGACCGCATCACCTTTAAAATTCTCACAACCATACACAAATGCATCAACCTTACAGCTCCATCCTACCTTTCAGACACATTGGCCAGAGCCACCTCAACTAGGCCCACTAGAACATGCTACACTAACCAACACATCATACCACGCATCAACCGGGCCAAAGCAGGAGGGATTTGCTTCCCATACCTAGCCCCCAAGCTATGGAACACGCTCCCCACAGCCCTCAGAGCAGAAACCTCTCACTGCCTTTCGCAAAAACCTCAAAACTGCCCTCTTTAACCTTCCCTTCCTTCCCACCCCCATACAGGCACCCAGCTATCCTCTGATAAACTAACTATGATATTCGAATTGTACAAAAATATATATGCCTGTATGTTATATGTAACTAAGCTTTCTCACTCAATGTAACAAGCGCCATGATGCCTTCGGGCTGTTGCGCGCTCTACAAATATGAATAAATAAAATATACAAGTTAGACTAATGCCCAAAAGTAGCCCCAACAGTCGGATGTCTTGCGAAAGCAAGAGTGGTAAAGCCAATAGTTGGAATTAAGGTTTATAATAAGCCCATTGACTTATGATGGGAGAATAGTGGTAGGTTGGAAGCTCTGTAATTTACCCCCGTACTCTGATTCTTCCCCAGACTTGGCAAGACAAAGGAAGAGGGTCCAAGTTTGCTTTTCCCACTGAAAGTTGCAGTCCTCGATTCCCAGAGGTTGCAGGTTCAAGCTGATCTCCGGTTGATGGTGTCTTTCACTGTTGCAAGCACTCTCAATTGAAGAATGCAGCAAAACTTTATGCAGGACCCCTCTCAGGACTGGCCTGTGGTCAGGTAAGCGATTTCGGACGGTGATCACAGCGACACAAAGGACTCAGCAGCCGCAGTCGGGCTTTCCGTCCTATCTGGTCCCTTGAGGATTCCCTAAGTTTCTGGCCGAAACCTGGTACGGTGACGCTGGCAGCACAGCTCAAAAACCAAGCTGGTCAGCCACAGGACGGTCATGGGGCACTTCCAAAGGGTTCCTTTGGCAGGGCACAGAGCAGACACCAGGAATGGATGTTACCTCAACTCCAAAGATCGCAGCTCCTTCGCAGGACTGCTAAAGATCACGAGCAAGAGGGGGCTCGATCCAGGGCAGCAGCAGAAGTTGGTTGCAGGCCTCTTTCAGTCAGGTCTTTGGTTTATTTGCTGGTCTCGCAATTGGATAGGATACTTAGCTCCGTCAGGTTTCTCCAGGATCTCTGAAGAATGGGTGCAGTGGTCCTCCTGTCCTAAAAGGCAGATAAGAGCTGAAACTCCCACTAGCCAATAATGGGACTAGCCCACACACACATCCCAGCAGTGGTTCAATCAGGACCACTGGGAGGAACATTCATCCATACCTCAGACGCACAAACCAGTTTGTGGATTGGGACCAGACAGTCCCAGCCCACAGCCTGCCGACAAACACACACAGCCCTCCAGTAGCGCGCCAGAAGCTCCTGCTTTCCCGGGCACTGGCAGTCCTTATAATGGCCCATCAGGCCAGGAAGAAGGCTAAAGAACAAGATGGCAAAAGGACAAGTGCAAAATCTCGTGGCATGGCCATGTTTGACTGGAAGCCACAGTTAGTCGTCAAACACGGTAAGCGTGGAGAAGGGGAACAAACTATCCAGTCATGCTGACATATTGTTTAATGACACTTCGCTTCCCCACACTGTTTATTGTTTAGAAGTAGGGATTGGCAATAGGTTTTTTAGTATAGGCCTTTATTTTGGCTACACTACTAGGACTGCATATCTTTATTTGGATAGTCTTAGCTTGCTCTCATCCTTAGATTTAGGTTTAGATGGGTGTTTTTCAAACCCCCTTGAAGTTCAAGAAACACCCTTGAACTGTGAGCACTTGTCGGTCTTCCCTGTTTGATACCATACCTTACACTGCATAAATGTCCACTCGCTCTGCTGCCACAGTGCCTTTTGCTTCCTCCACCGCCTGCACAGCAAACTCCTGGTTATTTTCCCATGGCTGGGAAAGGAGCGTTCCAGTGCTCGCCTGCCACTGGAGCACACTTCTTCATGGGGATAACCTTTCACTACAATGCTTTGCGGCCCTTAACCTCTGCATACAAGGCGATAAGGGTTAGAGACCCTCTCTGAACCGACATCCGCTCTGTAACTAGCAGCTGCCTCTGGTGTCCGCTTCCCTTTTGCTGCCTCTACACCATGGATTCACAACAACCACTTCACTGCCTGCTTCTCTTTATGGCCTTCACCTGAGGGGGGTCTTGTATACTAGAGTACCTCTGTGTGGGTCATTAGAACTTGCATTCTCGTGCCTGAGTCATTATTCCTCGTCTCAGTACTTTGGGCATTGTGGGAACTGCTGTCTCCAATGCTAAAATTACCCGTTTTGTTCTGAAACTTGTGTACAACTTTACTTAATTCATTCACGTCATTAATGACACTTTTAGAAAGAGTTGTAAAATGAGTATGTTTGAACTGAAAGGACTTTTAGCTTCATTGGAATGTAAGAGGTTAGTGTACTGGTGTCCATCTATCATTTTCCTGTTGATTACAAAAGGTTTAGTTACTATAAATGTGGGCAACTTTGTGAAGGGAAGTCTTTCTCTTAAGTGATGGATTCAGCTTTAAGGGAGAATAAAGTTCATAAATGGCCAGAGTATTAATGTTTTGCTTCTTATGTGGATTTATTTGTCCATTTGTAACGCGCAAAAGCCCTCCGGCATCAGGGCGCTACATAAACACACGGACGAATCAGGTTAACGGGACATTACGGAGAAGGATGCATTCTACCTGCTTTATTTAAGGAGGAGAGTTTTTAGCCTCTTCCATTGCCTCTTCTTTTAACCTGAGGGATTGTAAGCCGTTGGGCAGTACTCTGGATGGCTTATATATAGACACTTTTTCTTTAAGATAACGGAGCTTCTGCAAAAACATATTTTTGCAGGAAGCAAAGGTAAGAATCTTAAAGCGGATCCTCGCAGCCACTGCCAACCAATGGAGTTCTCTTCAGGATATAGTTATGTTCATTGGTGGATATAATGGACACAATCCTAACTGCGTCATTTTGAAATGTTTTGGTTTGTAAACACCTTACTTACTGGTAACACCAAGCAAGGCGTTACAATAGTCTAATCATGACATAATGGTTGCCCGTACTGAAATTGCACAATGTTGTCTATTTACCAGAGGGCTGATCTGTCGCAATACTTAAAATTATATTGTGAGTTTTTCACCATAGCATTTACACGGGCCTCTAAACCAAAGGGAGACTTTCATGTACACCCCTAAGATCTTAACTTTGTCTGAGACCGGGATGCGACAACCTACTGCTTCAAATCCCTTATATTCTGGGCCTGGTGTATCCCTTGCCTGTCTAGTTCCATGAATCAGCTCAGTTTTTGAGCAATTTAGTCATAACCAGCTTTGTCATCCAATTATTGATGTTGCTGTAAACACGGTTTAATTTTTCTGAATCTTGTTGGTAGTTTTCACTAGGTTTCATTGTCAACTGGATATTAGCATAATTTGTGAATTGCAGGCCGACTGTTCCATTTGGATGCATAGAGGTTTTATGTACACATTAAATATCGCAGGAGACAGCCAATTGCCTTGTGGAACCCCATAGTACATCTGAGTCTGAAGAAGCATCCCCCAGCAAATCCTAGATTTTCTGTTACTTCACAATGATTTCATCCATTCAATAGCATTCATTGAACAATTACCTGCATCGGCCAAGGTATGAAGCAGGCATTTGTGATCCAACAAAGCAAAAGCCGCTGATCCAGTAAAATCAACAGCCCTGTTCTCCAACGTGGCCAGCATCTGGGTTTGTAAGTCCAGGAGGGCACCGCCTGTGCCATGATCGCTGCAAAAGCCTGATTGCTTCATATGCAAGGATTTAGTCATTTCAAAATGCTTTTGTAACTGAAGGGCAGTAAGTAACAACAATAGGCTATTTGTGATGGGCCTTAGGCTAGATGCATCTTAAGGGTCCAATCCTGGTTTGTTTTTTTATTAAGGGGGTCACTACTACTTCTTTAATTCATGGAGGGACAGGTTTGTGTAGGAAAGAGGCATTCACAAATCTGCTAATGAAAGGTGCGCAATTGAATTATCCAGAATGATTTTAGATGGCATATCACCTGTGCATGATGTGGATGCATATTAAGTATTTTCACATCTACAATTGAAATAGATTCAAACGCATGTTCCCCCTCTCCTTTCTTCATATATCCTCTTTTTTTTCCTTTTATTCCTCCGTAAAAAGACCTTGTGTGGTCCTAGTATGTGTATTTAAGTTTTTATCAGAAAAGGCCTGTTTCACTCAGCTGCAGTCATCGTTCTGGCACAAAAGTTCTAGAAAACTGGGTTTTTCCCATTTCTTAAAAATGTCAGTTTCTTTGCATCATTCTCCTCATTATTACTTTGCTCATTGTAAAAACATTTTAGTTTCACTTTGTGTAGATTCTTTTCCCCCCTCAATTTCTAAACTTTTTTGTTTTCCCGTCTTCTCTCCCAGGATAGTTCCACCTGTTTTGATTGTTTGAAAAGAATTCATTTAGAAGAAAAACCAGTCCTGATGGTTAGGACAATCTCTTATTACACTAACTTTCATTGGGGCAATTACATCTAGACAATATTTCTTGTGATTTCCATTTATTTCAGCTAGTTTAACTTGGTGAATCCTAATTGGTTGTTGATAACATAATCTTTTCCAAACAGTTATTCAGATCTGTTTGTTTTTAGAAATTTCTGCTAAGTCTGCTGTGGAATTTTATGATTTCGATGCACTTGGCCTGGTAATTGTAGACTACATCCAATAAATGAGTGATCAGACAATGTGCAGGGAATTGTCTTGAATATAACAATCTTATGACAGTTATTACAACCAACAAGATGGATAACTTTGGGAGAGGAATCTTTACTCTGACAAGCCATTACATAGTCTGGCACTACAGAAATCTCTCCCTCTGAGGAAGACCAATACTTTGAATCTCCGCATGGAGTCCTCCTATTCCCTTGGGCTCCTTCTCCTTCCAGGTGATACTCCCCGCTAATACCCTCCCCAGGGTTAGGATCAGGTAGCAGTTGCCTTCCCCTGGCCACCTGAGAGGAGACTTTAGGTAGGGTCTTTGTGAGGACTCCGCCGGACTCGCCACAACAAGGAGGCCCTGTTCCTCCAACACATTGCCAACATCACAGCCATGAATGGTGTACCTGAATCACTGACTTATGTTTCCACCTTTCCTATCTTTAACCTATTGGATCTAACTGGCCTAACTTCAGTAAAGAAGGAAACCATACTTTAGAGGGAAATGTTTATCCTGTTTCAAATACTCATACGTCCGTCCCCTTTGCTCCGTTCTTGTGGGCGCACCCCAACATGGGAGCGGTACCGGAACCTTTGGCAGCGAAAAATTGAGCTTCCCCTTTAAATTTATCAGAGTGCGTAGGAGCGCAGCCCAGGTGTGGGAACGCCCCTCCCCTTGGGCGCCTCACCTCAGTCCCTTTTTCCACATGTACGGTTGGACCTGGCAGCTAGGTGCAGAGAATTTAACTCTGCACGCTCCCTGTTCTTTGTCTTTTGAATCTTCTTCACCTCCCTTCGGTGCCTCGCCTGCCCCGTTGCATCTCGGCCACAGGAGGCTTCACGAGATGTGCATCCTAGGATCACTTGTTCCTGGCCTGGACCCCCATGCGCTCTGCCTCGAGTGCCTGTGGCCCTACGACGGCTTGGACACGTGCGGGGCTTGCAATGCTCTCGGTCACTGGGCCTTAAAGAATAATCTTTCACACTTGAGGGAGATCTTCCACACTTCTCCTCCAGGTCATCTTAAAGAGTTTGTCTCCAGGACCCGACATCAAGACAAGGTAGGCCCTATGTTTAGTGCGGCTCATCAGCGAAGACTCCTTCCCGAGGGCTTCCACAGGAAAGGGTACCTTGGATTCTGGTTCTGGCCGCCCGAGGCGTTAAGGCTACCGGCTCCCAAGCCGAGGGACCCAGGGGCTCTTCAGGACGATCAAGTTTGTCCTCTTCGGCCCCAGTGGGAAAAAGGGATTGTTCTACCTCCAAAAGTCAGCCAACTGGAGCCACCTCTGAGGTTGTTTCAAAAGAGGACTTCCCGTAAAAGGGCCCAGGTACCTTATCTGAAGCAAGCAGAGGAGGAGAGCATGGTAGAGGAATGTGTCCAGGCTCTTTTCTCCGGTACACAGACCTCGTCCGTTCTGGGACCTTAATGTGGTTCTGGCGGCCTTGCAGCGCATGCTCTTTGAGCTGATGGCCTCAGTGGACATCAGGCTGGTGACACTGAAGACAGTCTTGTTGGTGGCGCTCACTTCGGCGCGCAGAGTTGATGAGCTGCAAGCCTTATCATGCAAGCTCTTCACCTTTAATAACAAGGTCATTTTGCAGACTCATCCAAACTTTCTGCCCAAAGTGGCTACGGTCATTTGAATCAAGATATCTGCCTACCGGTGTTCTTCCAGAACCTGCAGTTGGATGCCTAAAGGGCGTTGGGTTGCTTGGACCTCAAGAGTCCTCAAATTCTACCTCTAGGACAAAATCCTTCAGGAGGTCTGAGGCATTGTTTGTCACGTTTGGGGGCACGTCTCCCGGCACCAAGGCATCCAAAGGTTCTATTGCCTGTTGGATGGTCCAGGCCATTTCTGAGTCGAATAAAGCCATGGCCAAACCGGTTCCATAGAGAATTTATGCCCATTGTAAGGAAGGCATGTTATCAATAGTAAGACACACAAGGGACCACAGTTCAAGGGTGTTTATTGAACTTTGACAAGGGTGTGATAAACTCCCATCTAATCCTAAATCTACATATGGGAGCAAGCTACGACTATCAAATGAATAATGCCGTCCTAGTGGAGGCTCGGCAAAATAAAAGGACCTACACTTAAAAGAGATTGCTAATCCTTACCTCTAAATACATATAGTGTGGGGTAGTGTTTATGTTGTTCAGGCTGTTGGCTCCCTTTCCCACATTTTCAGCATGGGACAAGGCGGTTCACTCGAGCATAGCACTCTCAGGCTTCTTCGGAACGAGGACACAGTTACATTACCAACATCGGGGCATTCTGTGCCCAAGTCTCTTAAGTTCACAGGGTCTATTGGGCCTGATGTACCAAAAACAAACAAATCCTTCCTTTCCTCTTATTAGTACTCAAGGCAGGTGAATCACTCTTCACCCTGGTTCCCCCTCTTCCTGGCTAGATCCCCTTCTCCAATGTTCAGCGATTATACTTTCTCTAGTGACTCACTGTTCAACCTGGATCCTCAGCCGGGCTCAGATCCTTTCTATTGCACAATTAGTCCCCCTGAGCCGGGCTCAGACCAATTGCACTTCGTATTTAGCTATCATAGACTTTTGAATGTGCACATGGTTTAGCTTGACCACTTCAATGTCACAATTGACAATTTACATGTGCCACCTCTCGGTTGGATACCTAACTGAGACCTTCGAATGAGCATCCATGTGGCGCCAGACCACTCTGTATATGGTATCTATCTTGGCTTCAAAAGTTCTCTCCTAGGATGTTCAATTATATTGGTGTTGCTCATCACATACCCTTCACACTGTCCTCTGCAGATTTCTTCATACAATGTTGCAGGTTGCAATCTTGGTTCTAACACAGACTGCCATCAGTCTCCCAGACTCACTGGCTGTGCTGACTTTTCTGGTGCTGCTTTGTTGTAGGAACCAAGGACCGTACCACAGCGGCAATCGCTCCTCCACTCCTTGGCTATCGTCGCGGTAGAGTCCCTGGTACCTGCGAGACACAATGCACCTTGCTTCAACTTTACTTCCAAGTCTTATGTTTCTTATTCTCAAGGGCTCGGGAAAGTATCAGTGTTTCTCCGAAGATATCAAGGGCACTTCCCTCCTTGTAACCCTCTGGTCTTGGCGTCTTTCTCCTCGTATTAACCTGCCACTTGGAACTGCTGCTTCCTCTTGCGTTTTGCCTTGCTCAGAGTGTGCTTTCGTGCTCAGCCTTTTATCCATGTGGGGAAGTGTGATGGAAGTCAGGTGTGGGCAATAATCGGTAATTACCGGACTCCTTGACCATTGTTTTGGGGCATGTCAGGTATACGGCTCAGGTGTTAGTCAGTTTTCTCTCAGTGAGCTGTCCGTGGGAAAGGGTTTGTCTGGAAAAGGGACGGGCAGCGGTTGAGTTGCTAAGTATCCTACCTGGTAGGATGGGGAAAAGGTGTGACAGGGAAGGGGATACCGCGTCTACTCGAAGACCCCCATCCAGATGACCCTCCCGCACTGGTCCACCCCCAGGAACTGGATCCAAAAGCGATGGTTGTGTCCTGGCTACCTGGATGACAGATGCCTGGGGACTAGCGAATGAGACTCCTTCTTTTTCTCACACCATGCAGTCGGAGCCAAGGTCACGGCCATCGCGTTTCAAAGACCAACTTCGTGGGATGTCATCAGTAGGGCAGCTACATGGGCCACTATGTAGGCCTTCTGTAAGCACTATTCCCTAGATACCAGCACCAAGGATAATGCAGAGTTCGGTCAGGTGGTTCTGAAGAACCTGTTTGCCTCGTCCTATATATGAGGCAGGTTGGGCAGCTCCACCCTATGTTTTTGTTCGGTGGAATCGCCCACAAGAATTGAGGAAAGGGGACTGGACATAGAAGTAATTAAAGTAACTCACCGTAGTGACCAGGGTACTCCTAGTCCTTAGTCCTTTTTCCTCCATATGTCCCACCACCAACCTTCCCCCGCCTGTATGCCAGTGGCTAATGTATTCAGTATAGCCAGGGATTAAGGTGCCCGATGTGTTTAAAAAGGGGACTGAGGTAGAGCGTTTGAGGGTGGGGCCTTGCAAGGGCATTCCCTCACCCCCCACGCACTGTTCTAAATTTAAAGTGGAAACTCAATTTTTCGCTGTCAAAGGTTCCAGTACAGTCCCCATGTTGGGGGACGCCCACAAGGATGGAGGAAAGGGGACTAGCTACTCGGTACTCTTGTCACTACAATGAGTAACTTTAATTGTTGGCTTACTTTGCAAATGAATCCGTTGCCGAATACCATACATATCAGTAGGAAGCTCATACCCAAAAAATGCAACACTGACCGAGGTATACAACTTAGGAAAGCTTTAACGCACATATATATTGTGTAAAAAAAGGAAGGGCATAGAAATAAATGCTAGAAAGATTGTCAAAGGTGAGGTCAAATTTGACCTGAATAGAAATGCCATCTGTTCAGCAAGACACATTTTTCTATTTTGCCCTCCTTGCTAAAGCAGTACTCCCAGAGATTACTAATATATCTTGACATAGATTTCCATGTGACTATGAAAGAAACCAGAAGCAGAGAGTCTTCAGTTAAAGGTAAGTAATTTTCCCTTCTACTGCATTGTTCTTTCATAGATTAACATGCTTACAAATGGATTGCATGGCAGTAGGCCATGACATGGGCAGGTGGTAGAAGCAATAGCAACAGAATAAAAAATGTTACTTCGAACCCCCACACACAGAATAGATACCCCATAGCATCTGGACCTTTTCTTGATGTTGGATCAAATGTTAATGTCTCCTGATATTTTAATCCTTTCTTGCATCTCGTTGATCCTTTGGTCGGTACCTTGAGTTACCCAGTAGTTTATGCTCAATGTCCTCTTTCTGGTAGACTGTTCAGTTGATAGCACAGCGAAGCTCCATTGGACCATTTTAGAAATGTAATAGTCTTATTATTTACTTAATGCTAATTTATTTTAATCGTTGGCTCATGCTTCAATGGTAGTTTTCAAGCTACCTTTTTGGTCACTCATCACATTTTACTAAATTGTTCACAGCCTTGCCACATTTCTGCATTGCAGGTAAAAAGGGTATTGAGTGGGATATTGGCTGGCTAGATCTTGTATATACAAAAAAGGTAGCAGGTGCCCCTCTCTCGAAAGAACAAGGCATGATAACCTGTTCAGTGGTTATTAACCACATTGAGAGTTCGCAGCCATTGCTTTTTGCTCACTGTACCTTCACAGATGGGAAATATCCATTTGCATATCAGTCTTTGTCCCGCCCACAAGGGCAGTCCAGCACCGAAATGCTATGGCAATTCCTCTCTGAACAAGAGTACCATCAGCAACCCCATACACGTGTTTCAGCCTTGTTGGGCATCATCAGTGAGGTGAAGCTGAGCCTCTCTAAGCACAGTGAGCAGGGAGTCCACGTCTGGCTGCCCCCAGGTAACCTAGGGTGACCAAGGTTAGAGAGGCATCAGCTTCACCTCACTGATGATCCCCAACAAGGGTGAAACACGTGTATGGGGTTGCTGGTGGTACTCTCGTTCAGGTTGGAATTGCCATTGCATTTCGGTGCTGGACTGCCCCTGGGCAGGACAAAGACTGATATGCAAATGGATATTTCCCATCTGTGAAAGGCACAGTGAGTAAAAGCAGTGGCTGCGAACTCTCAAGTGGTTAATAACCACTGAACAGGTTATCAGGCCTTGTTCTTTCGAGAGAGGGGCGCCCGCTACCTTTGCAAACTGAATTTCAAGGAACCTGGGATTGGTAACCCTAGGTTTCCTGGGGGCAACCAGACGTGGTCTCCCTCTCACTGTGCTTAGAGAGGCATCAGCTTCACCTCACTGATGATCCCCAACAAGGGTGAAACACGTGTATGGGGTTGCTGGTGGTACTCTCGTTCAGGTTGGAATTGCCATTGCATTTCGGTGCTGGACTGCCCCTGGGCAGGACAAAGACTGATATGCAAATGGATATTTCCCATCTGTGAAAGGCACAGTGAGTAAAAGCAGTGGCTGCGAACTCTCAAGTGGTTAATAACCACTGAACAGGTTATCAGGCCTTGTTCTTTCGAGAGAGGGGCGCCCGCTACCTTTGCAAACTAGATCTTGTATATGTTTGCCTGTATGTTGTGGGTTATTACATTAATCGCATTCCTCACTGCTCTCTAGTTACTTGTTTCTTCATCTGCAATGGCACCAAAGTCATTGCCATTGGTTTGTAAAATGTCTCAAACAATCTACTTTTTACCATGCATTATTTGCTTGAGTGTTTGTTTTTGTTGATAAAACATTTAATATCTTTAAAATATTTTGCAGTTGCTTTAGTGGTTGCGGATAGTTATGGTGAAACTTTCTCCCCTCCTGCCTGCTTATTCCAGACTCTCCTTTGCTTACTTGTTGTGATGGTCATTCATGCTTTTGGATCTAGCCTATAATGGCCTAGAGACTTCAGTCCTTTTTTTCTTCTTTTCTTGACAAAACAGGCCATTCCGCCCACGTCCCCCTCAGCAGCCTACAACAGAAGGAGGGGACGGAGAGATCAAAGTGGCGCCAGAAGGAGCTGCCCGCCCTGAGCCCCAGCGACAGCGAAACAGACCATATTTCCAGCGCAGGCGGCAGCAGTCTACCAACTTGGCGCAGGCTGCTAAGGTGAATTGCTTTGTGGGGTTATGAATGTTATGGTATTCAGGCAGAAACTAACAATCTTTGGTCAAAAAATGTTGGTAGAACCAAAGGAATACTATGCGAGAGGCTTTTAATTGCAAATTCTGAAGTAAAATTGAGAGATGAATCCATCATTCTAAATATACACATCATTTCTCCTCAAATTCATCCCATTCGGAATGCGTTCATCTTAGTTTTGTAAATGAAACCAAACAAACTCCCAAGGGCTGAGATACTTAAGTAGGGATTGAAAATCCTTCTTTCTTTACATCAAATAAATGTACAATTCTACATCAAATAAATCCCGGAGGGCATGTTTTTTTAAAGCCTGTTTATTTTCAACAAATCTGCTTAAAAATTTAACATGGGAGTAGTGTACATAACAATCAACACACCTATCATTTCATCAAGCCACAACAAATATAGAATATAAATGATTTCAAATGTCCTCCAATAATCAAGCATATAAAAGCGTGGACAGTGTTTCTGCCTAACAATAGCCTGAACCAAGAAATCCTTTTGACGGACTTCATCAGGACAAACTTTTTTTAAACCGCTACTGGCAACACTCATGTGTTGGAACATATTCATAGCTTGGATGACCAATCGTTCAATCTGATCTAGAGTATTCTCATTCTTTCGTGAGTCATTCATGTTATGGCAAGCCAATTTTATTCTCGCAGGCAAATGGTCTTGTGCCCCCTTATTGAATTAAGACTAGCTTTTCTATAGTTGTATCTTGATCTCTGTCTAGAGTAGTAGTTTGTCTAAATAGGCTGAATTAATACTTTGGTGGATCTAAATCGGCAACAGAGATTGAGGTGCCTTGTATACAACAAAATATAGAAACCTGTTCTTGACGGAAATGTGTATACATTTATTTAATGTGGTTTTTAAATACATCACTAGAATTAACCTACATCAGCCTGGTTTAAAATGACTAAGCATTATAATGGTTTGCAAAAGCTTTTTTCCCCTTTTTTAAATCTTGGATGTTTTTTAAAATGTAATATTTATGTGGAGGAGCCAGGTGTCCATTTCCAGCTAAAGGTGAGGATAAGTGGATGTAGAAAGTTTCAGTACAAAATGGGTAGGAGTTGAGGGCTGTAAAGGAAGAGCCGCGGTTTCATGCATTTTTTGGTATTGAACTGAGGTTTTCATTTTTCAGTCGAATTTTGGTAGATGAAATGCCAAATGTGGCACTGGCATACATGCCAACCCTCTGGATTTGTGGGAGTCTCCCGATTTTGCTAACAAACGTTGCTATTTTTGGCATGTACACTCTGCAGACTATGGAATGTCAAGAGCACCTTTTCACAATCCCGATCAGTGAACGTGTACACCAGTTGTTAGGAGGATTGGCTAACTTGTATCCAACAAATCCAAGATCTGGTATTATACAATTTTGATATCCTGTAATGCCAGCTTCAGTTGAAATGCTGCTCCTTGCAACCTGACAGGTGAGGCAGTACTCAGCAGAAAAACCTAACCATGCTGTACAAAGGATGATCCTGCATTATTTAGGTTTGCTGGTTAATGAGATTTTATTTGCTGTTTTTCTTATACCCCACATATTAAAACCTCTTTAGAGTGCAAGAGGCGGCATGAAAGTGGGGGGGGGCAATTCCAAGCTAAAGCAAAGCTTGCATTCTAGATAGAGCCTGAGTAGTTGAACGAGATCATTACGCTAGGCGCTCATCAGTACGGACGTTGGACTGAGAATGGAGGTTGGGTGCAATGTTTGCTGGAACACATTGTGGAGCAAGTGAGTTTTCAGCTTCCTGAACTTCAAGCCCTTTCTGATATCTTGCATCTTCTTGGATTTTATTGCGTAGTTTAGGCACCATGTTGGCGAGCAGTTTTCTGCTGCTGTTGCTATAATTTTCAATTGAGCAGCTTCTTTGTCTAACATAGATTCTTGCATGAGACGTGCAACATGGCAGTAATGGTCATGTATTTAAGGCGAAGGTTACATGGGTGATGCATCGCACCTTGAAAGTTAACCACTGGAAGCCATCCTGAATGACGAATGCAGAAATGTTTAGGTCTCATGTTTTTCCACCTTATTTTTCCAAATTAGACCTTATATGAAAAACTTAAATGTAATTATTTTCTAAGCAAATGTAGGGGTAATTTCCTGGGGGTCAGCAGGGCTGTCCGTGGACCTCTGTGGTTGAGGCCCCAACTCCTCCTGCGTCCCAAAGGCATATGAGACGCACACAAGAGCAAGAGTTACTACTGTTTATTGCACCAAACAGACAGGGACAGGTTCTCGGATCACAGGCACCCAGGGAATGTCTAAACCGTGGTGGACTCGCATGACCTTTCTCTAGCTGTATGACGCAGCTACGTGCGTCTCCTGGGAAAACAAACCCCAAAACCTAACGCTACCTCAGGTTGGCTCCCTGAGTGGTAGGGTCGGTATAGGCCCAAATGGAAGAAAATGTTATTGGTATAGAAAGGGTCGGGTGGTACGCTTGGGTCGTCTCTAATAGTTGCTACATGAAAATTGTTACAAGGGGAAAATTGGTGATTGGCTAAACTATAGTGGCGTCAGGGATTAGCCCCTTGTATTCGGATTGGGTCACCCGTGAGCCCCCAAGCATGGGACCATCTCTGTTCCCAGCTTGCGGTGTACCTGGTGCTGGCAACAATGTATGACTGTGTCAGTGGCGGACAATGGGCAAGTCAGACTATTGGCTATTGGGTGTCCCTTTCCCATCGCTGTCGGTGTCCAAGTTGTCACTTCATTGTTGCAGTGTCCCAGATGTGAGACCCCAGAGCTTCCCTGGTCCTTGGGGCTTCGCATCATATCTGGTCAGCCTGGTCACGTGTTGTGAGGCCGTGGCTGGGGCAGAATTAGGAGTATTTGATTTGTATTTCAGCTTTGAGGAGCGTTCAGCAGTAGCAGGTCTAACCTTGGTGCGGTGAGTAGATTGTAACTTTGTGGCCTTGGCTGTGGCTCTCGTCAGGGTTTGTTCTGCATGATCAGCGTCTTGCTGCCTCGTCTGAGCTGCTACGGCTTGGGGACTCTGGTTTGCGGCCTACCTAGGCCTGGCTCATTGGTGGCGGTATATAGTCCATGATACAAGGGTCGCGAGGGGTGACATGGTTTCTTATGCGTTAGTTTATAGGTGTATCTACATCGTCATGGTTTTAGTAGCGAGGAAGCATCTGCAAGCATGTACACATGTTCTTCTGGCATCTTGCGTTTCTGCGGTGCTGTAGTTGGCCTATGTGAAAAATAACAATGCACTTGTGAGTGGTCCTCTACGTCCTAGTACTGAGTATGTTCTTCGTGTGGGTTGGTGTCTGATCCATGTGCTTGGTAGCATGTGTTGTCTGCTGGCTATGTCATCATGGCATCTCTTAAAAATGGCAATGTTGCTGGGTTGCGTCTAATGGAGTTGGTCCATATGGTCGGTGTCAGTTCCACCCGAGGTCCTAGCCCGAGGTTGGGATGACGCGCAGTCTGCCTGGGTGTACGGGGTGTGGCCACGGTGGATCTTAACGTCCGGGGCAGTAGTGGGCTTGTCGAACTCCTCCTGCGGCAGGTGTTTAGGTCATGACGTCATAGGCCATGGTCTGTACGAGAATCGGGGGAAGGGATCGTCCCATTTTTCCTCTTCACAAAGAAAACCTTATTTGCATGTAGAACAGCCTACATGGGCATGTCCATCTCACTCGCTGGCCACACTACTTCTACCAATATACCATGAACTGCAACATGACAGTTCTTGATTTTCCTCTCGCCGCATGGGGGTCAGTATTTGCTTCACTAGGACACCACCTTTTTGGTATTCTGCCTTTTTACCCGCCCTTCGCCTCTATTAGGAGAATCCACACCAGTGTGTTTTTATTGGACTTTACATAATAAAAACATTTTTTAGCTGCAGCTGGAGGCCTCAGTTTGCTGTACATGACCGCCTTCAAGCAGTGCATTGGTTGAGGAACCTCTGCACAGTCTAGAACCCCAGTGTTTCCTCCGATTGACCCCCTGATTCTTCCAGTGTACACCTCCCTCAGGTGGTCAATCCAACCACCTTGTTTTTTTCCTAAGTTTGTCAAAGGAGTCACTTGGTGAAGCACAGAATCGGCCAATCTTGTAGAGAAATGCAAGCAATCGTGGAAATAATGTCCCATATTAAGCAATGGGGGTATACCAGCTTCTCCAGCATGGGGTCTGGCATGGATTCACATGCTCATGAATATTCCCAGTCAGGCTGAGAATCCTTGGTAAAAGAAGAGTTGCACTTTAAAAATATATTTCTCCTAAACCAATCACTGTCCCCTGGGTCATACTGCCCCCATCCAATGACAGTCTTCTTCCTAAGCCCCACCTCTGGCAGCCATCTTCAGATTTTTACCGCACGCTTCAGTGTTGGGAGTCCTCGAGCCATATGCAGGCTACGGAAAGTCTTCATGGAGGATGAAACTCAACAATATCTTCACTGTCTGCACCTGGACCACAAAGAGGTGGAGTGCAAGATATGCCTGGGCTTCTCTAAGGACCTGCATTGCAGGCTGGTGGCATGGCTCCATTCAAACAAGGCCTCTGCCCCGTGCTCAGAGTAGGGTCATGCCTCACACAGGACCAGCTGGTCCGAAGAGTGGTCTAACTCTGGGAAGAGGTCAAAGTCCTTTGAGGTCACCTCATCCATGGGGGTCCAAGATAAGGCCAGGAACCACCTATCCGATTCCACCGGGTGTCTCCCTGATGCAGGTCCCAAGTTGGAAAGGCCGCGATCACTAAAGCCATCCGCCTCTGGAGCCAGCCTGCCATCAAGCTACTCTTCTAAGAGGAAATTATCCACCCCGGTCAAGTTACGGGAGAAATCAGATAAGCCCAGAACGGAGGAAGAGAGGAAGGCCCCACAGCCCAAGCAGGCTCAACCGGCGCAGCCAAAGTTCTTAATCACTTCGTCGACACCTGCTGTGACGACTGTGGCAGAGGTAGGTGCTGATCTGATGAGGGTGGCTCCTATGGCCCAAAGGGTGTCCCTGCCTCCAAGACGCGTCACGGCCGCCTACGCAGCAGCGAAGGCTGCAAGCACCCCAGTGGGGGTAGGGGGGGGGTGTCAAAGGCACTGGTCCAGATCAGGGTTCAAAGTTTTCAGGGTGGAACAGGAGGGATGGGGGAGGGTGAGAAGGCCCCAAAACAGCCCTTCAAGATTGGCGTTCAACCGATGGACATCTCATCCACAGACTAGGACCAAGAGTCCGTCCATACGGTCCACAAGGACAACGCAGTGCCTAGCGCTCCATTGTTCCCTTCGCAACCAAGGGACACATCCATGGACATCCTGTCGACTCTCCACACCCCGGTGACTGAGATCCAGCAGAGGTTGCACCCAGCACCAAAACCTATGGTGACGCAGGCCCCTTACCAGCCTCCACGTAAGAAGAGAAAGTGTCATCTGACGTCTCCACATCAGCCTCCTCACCACGTCGTGCCCCGATTCTACCAATGGACCTAGGCACTGGTACGGGCATAGCCACGGGAACAGACAAAGATGAGGACTTCTTCTCGGCAGACTAATCACTGCACCTGGATGCCCCTCATCTCTCCACCAGATGAGGTTGGATCATTTCACTCGCTCTCCAGGGCCTCCGAGCTGTTCTAGCTGGTGCCCATGGAAACCAGGAAAGAGGGCTTTTTGTATAAGTGACAAGAGGAAGACTTGTCATGCAGTGCCCTTTCTGGACGACATTTGGGAGTAAGGCCTAGCCCTCATGAAAAACCCATGCATGGCTCCAACCAAGCGAGACAGGTTGGAGAAGAAATACAGAGGGGCCGGACACTGCAGCAAAGTGCTTGAGGTCGCAACCGTCACTTGACTCGGTAGTGTCGGCTGCCGCAAGGAAACGTTTGGCTAACCCAGCATCATTGTCATCAGTTCCCCCAGACAACGAGGGGAAGAGGATTGTCGCCATGGGAAAGCGAGTGATTTACACTGCAGCATCCACGATAAAGGCAGCTAATGCTCTGCTATCTTGGCCAAATACGACCAGGAGCTTTGGTGCAAGCTGGGCCCGATCCTAGAATTCCACCTCCACGACAAGAAAATTGAGGCTCTTGCCATCTTTCAGGAAGGGGAGGTGGCGTCGGACCATGCTATTACAGTGGCAGTGGACATCACTGACACAAGTTTTCGACTGATGGGAAACAGTCCGTCGGCAGGGTTCATTGAAGGCCACAAACATTCGTCAGGATGTTCATGTGAAGGTGCTGGACATGCCCTCCATGGAAAATCTGTTCGGGAAGGCGGTCGACAAATCCCTTCAAGCTATAAAGACCAATACAGAGACGGCATGTTACCATGGCACTGTACAACAGCATTGCTTGTCTTTTAGCTCTTCCAGGGGTAAATCGAGCAGATCAAAGGGATTCTCCACATCATACAACCTCCCTGAGGACATACAACCTCCCTAATCCTCGATGCAGAAAGCCTACAGAGGTGGCTCCCATGCCTATGGTAGTGGAGGTCTGCATCGCTGTTGCCCGCAGTGCCGGGTGCCCAAGCAAGTCGACCAGCTAAGACTTTGGCCCACCACCTTGGTGGGAGGCCGCCTGACGAGGTTCGTCAGAGTGCAGAAAGATCACCAACAGATGGGTGCTGCACGCTCTCGCCCAGGGGCGCACCTTGGAGTTCCAACGCTGGTGCCCACGTATTTCACTGGTTCCGTGTCGGGAGGTTAACCCCCAGCTCCTGGAAGAAGTAAAAGCCATGTTACGGAAAGGGGTGATGGAGCTTATCCCCAACAACTTCAGGTATCCAGAGTCTATTCCAGATGCTTTCTGGTAAGAAATAAGACAGGGGTTTGGAGACCCATCCTAGACCTGGGCCGCCTGAGCAAGAACCTGCAGTCCCAAAATTCAGGATGGTCACGTTGCAGCGCGAGCTGAGCCAACTGGAGGAAGGGGATTGCCTGACATCGTTAGACCTAGAGAACGTGTTCTTACATGTCCCCACCCACAGGAAACCTCGAAAGTCCTACAGTTTGTGGTGCAAGGCCAGCACTACCAGTTAGAGGCCTCCCATTCAGCTTGAAATCGGCCCCAAGGGTTTACGAAATGCCTTGCTCTGGTGGCAGCCCATCTGCGTCTGCAGGGCATACACGTATACCCATTCCTGGACGATTGGCTGATGAGCATTCTGCTCTCGAGAGCTGGCCGGCGAGCACCCAAATTAAATAGTTTGACTACTAACAGAACTGGGATTCTCAGTAAACTATCTGAAGTCCTACTTGGCGCCATCGCAGAATGCGCTGTTCCTCAGTGCCAGACTCGCCACGGTACTTGCCTGGCGTCACCCTAGGAGGAGATGCTAGCAGCCATTCATGGGAAGATATGACGGTCGCCGGCGAAGGCCATGGTGCGGGCCATAAAGTAGTTGCTGGGCATGTCCTGCATTTACCTCGTCCATCTCTGCAGGTTGCAGGAATTCTTGGATGCACGTTGGATAAAATTGTCCAGGAGTTTTGCAGACAAAATCCCTCAACTAGGAGTTCTGGCAGGTGTTAGAATGGTGGGGGGTGAGCTCCCATGGTACCGGATTTCGAACCCTGCCATACCTGGAGACAGCACCACGGATGCCTCGCTGGAAGGTTAGGGGGCTCGCACCAGACATCTACACGCCAGACATCTGTGGCTCCTGGAGGAGAAGTATATGCACATCAATATCCTGGAGCAACAGGCAGTGTTCTGGGCCCTCAATGCTTTCCTACCATCTCTTGACGGGCAAGGTGGTGAGGATCTTCCTGGACAACACCACGTTCTACATCAGGAAGCAAGGGGCCACTCAATCCCCAGCACTCTCCAAGGAAGCTCAGGACTTGTGACACTGGGTCATCGGGCGGGGGGATGTTCCTCGTCCCTCTCCACCTGGCAGGCATCAAGAACACCATTGCAGATGCTCTCAGCAGGGATCTGTGCTCCTGCAAAGAGTGGGAACTTCGTCAAGATCAGGTGGACCGCATGTTCGTCAAATGGGGCAGACCCTTGATCAATCTTTTCCACGGCGGCGAACACCAAATGCCAGCAGATTCCACAAACCTAGGAGCTTGGATGCATTCTCCTTCCCGTGCGAAGGTCTGTTTCTGAAAGCTTTTCCAGTTTCCTCTCCTACATGTCGACACACTGTCTATACAAGATGACCCATCACCTGGGCATGGCTGAGGCAGATTTGGTAGCTGGGCCTACTCAGCTTGTTGGCATTGCCTCCAGTCAAGTTGCTGATACTTCGGACCTGCTTACCAGAGACTGAGGGGCAATCCATCACGAACAAGAATAGCTGAACCTGAAGGCATGGCTACTGTAGCCTTAGTTTGGAGGTTGAGTTGCCCGCGGACTGCAGGGAAGTCCTTGCCAAAGCCAGGGCATCGTCAACTCTAGTGCTACAGCCATAAGTGGAAGCGGTTTGCTTTGTGGTGCCGTTCACTAAAGATTACCCCTTTTGAGGGTCACAGCTCCACAGATCCTTCCATTCTTGCAGTCCTTGGCAAAAGCTGGACTGGCTCACGCATCCATCAGGGTACATCTGGCGGCCATCTCCCGCTACACCAGATCCCTGGGGAGATCCTCACTGTGGTTCCACAGACTCGTCAAGGAGTTCCTCAAGGGACTTTTCTGTACTTTACAGCTGGTCAAGACTCCTCAACGTGGTTCTGATTAGCTCATGGGGGCACGTTTCGAACCTATGCATCAAAACGGCTTTCCTTGTAGTCATGACCTCTGCTAGATATGTGGGTGAGATCCACCTATTCTGCAAGCAACTGTATCTGACTTTCCAAGAATCGAGGGTGGTACTGCATACACACCCCCTTCTTTAATGCCGAAGGAACTTTTGGAATTCCACATCGAACCTTTGGTGGTGCCAGTTTTCTTCCCGAAACCTTCGTCTCCAGCGGAGAGGGCCTTGCATTCGCTGGAGCTTGCTTGTTCCTTGAAGTTCTACGTAACATGCAGAGTTTTCAGAAGACTTCTCAATTGTTTGTGAACTTCAGTCCTGTGAACCATTGGAAAGCCTTATCCAAGGCTTCCATTTCAAGTGCACAGTCATCGGCTGGCAAACCGGCCTCTGCCGGGCCATCCGAGATCCCATTCCACCAGAGCGATCGCTGAGACAACAGCATTCCTTCTAGTGTGCCCCTTCTTGACACCTGCGGGGCTGCAACATGGAGGTCTGCGCATACCTTCACAAAGTTCTGTTTCAACAGGGATTCCAGGGAGGAGTCCAGAGTCGGCCAGACAGTGCTACGCAGCCGGTTTGCTTGAGGTGAGTCTGTTCCGGGGGTAAGTGTTTTTTGCTTCTGTTGAATCTTGCCGCCTCCCGTGATTGTAATTGGTTATTTATAACGCGCTGAATACCCAGAGGTTTCTAAGCGCGGACCCGGGGATCGAACCTGTGTTGCTCCATGTCGTCTTGCTTCCAAGGCGATTACATTGCTCCTGTGGAGCACCATGTTGTACTACACAGAAAGAGTGATAGCAGTGACTGATCAGCCAGACTTATCTCAAGAGCAAATGAGCAGTAGTAGCGATTACACAAAGGACTACAATTACTGTGACTCAAGCAAACACTGACTCAAGGTTTCTGGTTAAAAAAATAGAAGTACATTTATTTTTAAACCATCTGTTCACAAAACAATTTACTTCTAGTAATATAAAACCACACTTCAAATACACTACACACAACCAGATCCCCTTGTGCAGATCAATTCAAGGTAAGTACCTTTAGGATTTGACAGACCGGTGTTATGAAACAGACATTACCGGGAGTACATATGCGATCACTTTGACAATAATGACAGTTCGGTCTTACTAAAGATAAGCGTACCCACGGACAGAAATTTAACCATAGTCAAACACACTTAGCAAATGAATTAACACGAGTTGGGGATAAAAATCATAGGCAATACTTTTGTCAAGGCAGGGAGAATCAGATGGCACTTTCTAACAAGAAAATAAAATTCAATAGGCCTGCCACAGTGTCAAGTGGAACAGGGTTCTTGTTGCCGAGGATCACACGGTTAGAACAGTTCACAGTTCTTCTCCGCTTCTCTTCGGTTCCTTGTAGTTCCAGTGGCGACTGACTTCCAGCCCAAGAGTCCTGCCTTTTTATGCGAAAATCCCCCATTCACACAGCCTGGCTGTCAATCACTCAGCAGGGGGGTTGTCCGGCCCGGATAACCAACTCAGCCAATCAAAACAAAGTGCGATTTGGGTCTCCAAGGAGACCCTGTGAAGGGGATGACTACACCCCTCTCTCACATTCAGCCCACCTAGGCACCCAGGCGCCAAAGGAGGGCTTCTTCGTAGAAGCCCGCCAAAAGACTGTGAACAAAGAAGGCAAACTTGGTTAAGGTAGATACCACTGCCACCAGCCAAGTCTAAATGTTAAAAGAGCAAAACAAAGCTCAGAGGCACAGACAAAAAGGGGTAGGAATTAACCCTTTCCAATACTCCATGAAAAATGGGGTGTTCTGGGTCTGTAGTTTAAAGTGACTACATAAAGTTAATGGCAACTTCACAGGTTTCTGGGGGACAGTAGTCGGCCCCAGAAAAATGGAGTCAGTGGGACGTCTTAAAGACAACCCTGTGTCACTGCACTGAAGGTGCTGTCTAACACACACAAAAACTGGGGCTCATGGAGTGGTGTGGTTCCAGAGCCCAGATCACACAAAGTAGAAATACACAAGGCAAAACACATGTAAGAGTGGGAAAAAGGCTGACACTTACCAGGTGGAAAAAATAAACCCCAGAAATCTAGCAAAGCTGCTGAGGGACTAGCTAGGTGAGGGAAATTAGCCATAAAATGAGAATTCTCCCTAACACTTACCCAGATTACTCTTTTGCAGAGGTTGTGTTCTTGCATGTACCAGGGCGCTGATGGTTTCAGTTTGCAGGTGCGTGGTTTCAGAGGCGCATATAAGTCGATTGAGGTTGAAAGGGTGGCGTTGAGTGCTTCCAGTAGAAAGTCACAGTTCGGGGTGTTCTATCCTCCCGAGACGGTTGTGTAATGTTGTATTGCTGTGTATTCATTATTCATGAGCATGTGAATCCATGCCAGGCCCCATGCTGGAGAAGTTTTTGAATTGGTCAATGTCATGAAGTATGCGCATTGTTGGGCGAGGTATCATTTAAGTTACTTACCTGTAACTATTGATCTCCAGCATGGGTCTGGCATGGATTCTTCTTGGTCATACTACCACTTTACATGCTTACCAAATCTGAAGATGGCTGCAAGAGGCGGGGCTTAAGGAGAAGACTGTCATTGGATGGGGCAGTATGACCTAGAGGACAGTGATTGGTTTAGAGGAGACAGTTTTAAAATTAAACTTTCTTTTCTTTTACTGAGGATTCCCAGTCTGACCGGGAATATTCATAAGCATGTGAAACATGCCAGACCCATGCTGGAGAACAATAGTTAGAGGTAAGTAACTTAAATCATACCTCGTCCAACAATGTGCATACTTGTCGACATTGACCAATTCGAAGCCACTGTGAATCAGAGCTGATTATCAGGTTGTCCTATGCTCAATTGCCAAATTGTCATGTACAACATGTATAAACAGGTCTGGGAGTTTGTCCATCACCCAGCCATTTCACACTCTGGCCTACAAGTGACTTGGGCGTATAGTTTACAGTGTTGTACAATTACTAGTAAGGCAGCCAAGAGAATGAGTCACATATCTGGCTTTTGGGCCTGACACCTTGCATTAATTGACGTAATCCACATCCCCCCCAGAAAGATCACTTTCTGATTCTTTGGTAATTGTAATTTTGATGTTTGCTTGGTTCCGGACAAAACTAAAGAGGCTTTAAAGTGTTTTTTTTCTCCCAAAGAAAGCCTCATCTTGGTGGACAACTTGCCAAGCCAGCAAACGTAAAGCTGAGCTGTTGCCATATACCTATATTGTTAATGGCCTCAAAGGCCCCTAGAAAGTGATGTGCCATGAGCATTTTTGACACCCTTCTGTACGTACATACCATTACACCAAATAACATGAAACCGCGTGGCTCATAATGTGTGATCTTGGCGCGGGAGCTATACTGAGAGGGCCTGAATCAAAGTAATTTGGGGAATTTTTTTCAAGTGCAGTTAGTCAATCAATACAAGAGATTTCATAGGTTTCTACGTCTGTGGCCAAGTCCTTAATAGTGGATTACATATTTTGAGCATGATTTTTGCCAAACAGACAAGTTATTAAATGTTCTAAGCTCCTGTGGAGGCAGTGATCATAAATTTGGATTTTTATTAATTTACCTTGTATCTGGATATCCTCCCAAAACTGGTAAGTTCTTTCTTTGGATTGTGTAGAAGAGCACAGTGCCTTTAAATAATGCCAATTTATGTTGCATTTTAGTCTGCAATTCCTTGAAGGCCTTCATGGTCCCTAATTCTGATGTGTGGAAAAAATCAATAGAGGGGTCATCGGAGTAGGAAATCTATATTGGGGAAGGGATTGAAGTATTACAATTTACGTCCGGTCCTCTTTCCTTTCATCCATAGTCCTCTGATGTCCCATGAAACGAGGATGAGCTGGGGTGTGCTGCTAGGCAGCATATTGAAACTTTAGTTTGCCACGTGCATGCCTCGTTATGCCCCATACAGTACATCCCCCACGCACCCTGCCCAACCATCTGTCCCTGTCTCCGCATTGGACGGTACAGGGCGTCCAGTGCCACTTGTACCTATTTGGCCATCCATCTATGATGTATCAACTACACCCTATGAAGATTATCCTGTGGTTACATAACTAATATCCAGCTAGAGCATGCTCTAGAAGATTCAGAGGAATCTATGCTAGGCTTTGATATGGATTTTCAGAACCAGCCCCGGTGGAGTTTTCGGAGGCCACCCTATTTATTTAGGCAACAAGGTAAAAGACACTTGGGTTTAGACTAACTCAATCAAGGTAGTGTAGCTGAGCACTACTGCTTAGAGTTGAGGATATATGGGTGTGTCGTAGTACAATGACACACAGAGTAAACAAGTAAAACAAAATGCTATATTTAATGCGGCTGAACAGGCACTACGCATTTAAAATTACAGGTAAGTAGTAATACTACAACAAATCTATATACATATAGATCACTGGTTTATTTCACTGGAGGGCACCCACACTTTACTTTTAAAACAGAAATGGTTCAATGAAGGAACTGTAGGCAGTAAAGTGAATACAAACAGTTCAGAAGCAATGTAAAAGCAATGGAAATGAGTTAACCAGCATTGGTTTTGCAAAATATTGGCAATCCATCTGGAACTTTTTTATTGGTGATAGAATGGAGAATTTGACTTTGCTTGAAGAGTGAGCGTGCATAGTTTATAAAATCCTTGGAGATTAGAATGGCTGTCAGTCATATTGGCCTGGTCTTGCGTGGTTCTCTGGGGCCAAGGCAGAAAACGATTTTTAGTTCATTTTAGACAACTTTGTTAGACTCCTAGTGTTTTTGTGGTCTGTTTTTTATCACAATATTTCTTACGTCCTGCTCTCCCTCCTTCCCAAGTGGTTTATTTGTCTTTTGATCAGTGCTTACACAGGAAATAAATTCAGTTTCAAAGCGCTTGCAGGGAGTGAACATGGGATAATAGTACAATTAAATGCAAGAAATAGAGGGGAAAGGACGGCCGAACCTACTATGCCTTGTGAGTTTTCAGAATGTGCAAGTGCAGGAAGGAAGAGGGAGGTGGGGTAGGTGCTGTGGTGATTGTGCTCGAGCTGCGCCAGCCCCATCAGTCACCCGTTTGTCCCAAACTACACATACCCAGTTCCTATTTTTTTCGGCTAATGGGCGGGTCAGAATTTGCTGTGCTCTGCGACATCCCTTTCATGGGTCGTTACCATTTAGCTGTACATCCCATTTTTCATGCGATTTCTTTTTTTTTTTTGTTTTACAAATGTTTTACTCCTCGCAGTGCCTCCCTTTGACTTATGCCGTTTACTATGTGATTGAAGCATTGCATCCATTGTAGGAAGCAATTCTCTGTCTGATCCACATGTCTGCGTCCGATGACTGGATGTCATCACCAAGGGAGTTTGTGCTTTTTCTGCTGTAGAATTCACACAAGGTCTCTGTGTAGTAGTCTTCCAGTTATGTCTGGGACCAGTACAAAAGACAACTGAAGACTTGGGACCAGGAAAGAGGACTAAGAGGGAGAACGTACCTGCAGGTGGTGGTACGTGTTTCGGCACCAGCCCTCGGTACCCATTTCTGGGATCTTCACAGGACCAATTAGGGGGGAAACCCTGGGTGCTTACTCCTGGTGGGAAAGGATCTGAAAAGATCTGCCCAGTACCAGAAGATTTATTAACCCTCGACAAAATCACTACGGTACCGGGAAAGAGCTTATCTGGCTCGGTAATCATCTATACAATTAAGGTTCATTCAGTACCAAGTGGTTCCTCTGTATCTGCATCAGTAGTTGGCGATCGCATTTGTATCTTTGGGTTCCTCTGTACAGAAGATAGGCCAGGTACCCAATCGGCTACTGCAGTTGAATCTTTGGGTACCTCTGAAGAAGACCTGGAAAAGCTTGCATAAGAGGCATATAAACATTCTAGTTCGAAACAGAGCTTGGTAACGGCCTTTCCAAGGCGACGCACAAGACGGAAATCTAAAGACAGATGTGCCATGTCCTCATCTGTACCGAAGAATCAGAAAAAGCATATTAGCCTGATTTCACAGTATTCAAATTTTCTGGTACTCCAATGATGCCTGGGACTCGAACATTTCCCCAATTTTCTACTGAGACCCGGGAGATTTTGGCTTAACCGACCTGGTCACCACCATGTGCCTCACGCACGCCAACATCTTCCTTGACGACTTCAACCTCCCATGTAACAACGCTACCAAACTGTTGAAATAAGCTCTCCTCTGTATTCTCGACACCCTCACATTATAAAGGGAATGTCCTTGGCCTAATCATCCCTACACTCTTTCCTCCACTGCAGCTCTCCTCTCCTGCTTGAATGGTCTCACCACCTAGCTGTGACTTCCAACATTCTGCACACCACCCCAATGAAGCAGTCACAGCAGAAACCCATCAAACCTTCAAGAGCTTCTCAGTGGATGCCCTCATGTAAGACCTCACCAACCTCCACCTTACATGGACAGAAGACCCCGAACTGTGACTTTCTACTGGAAGCACTCAACTCCACCCTTTCAGCCTCAATCGACTGATACGCGCCTCTGAAAACACCTGCAAACTGAAACCATCAGTGCCCTGGTACATTCAAGAACTCAACCTCTGCAAAAGAGTAATCTGGGTGAGCAAGTGAACCTCGCACCGCTCCAGGACTGCATCCAACCCACTGACTCATCAACACAGCCAAGGCCTCCTATCAGCTCACCATAGCAGAAGCTGAAGACAAATGCAGAACCCTCTTCAAAGCAGGCAAGCCACTACCAGACACTGCCATACACACCACCTTTTTCGACAATCTGCAAAATTTGCCAGCACATACACTAGTTTTGCATCCACACACACCTCACGTCCCTCCTCGTGAATCCTCCACACCCTGGACAACACTAAGACACTAGACATAAGAGGCTGGTAGAAACCCTGATGCCATCAAAGCCACATTGTATACAGACATCCTCCCAGCATCCACCCTCAAGACTCTCCCTGCAGAAGCTCTCCTTCCTTACCTGGTGATCAACAGCTCAAGGCACCTTCCCATCGACCCTAAAACAGGACAAATCCTCTCTCTACTAAAGAAACCCACTCTGTATCCCGACAACCCAGGTAACTATCACCCCATCAACTATCTTCCCTTCACAGGTAAGATCATCAAGAAAGCGGTAGCCGCACAAATGCAGCAACACATCGACGCCAACCATCTCCTCCAAACCTACCTTCTATGCTCAAGCGCCAAGATACCTCAGGGTTAGGCACACTCTATAAATGATAGACTAAACTACCAATCTGGGTTCAGACCAAGATACAGCAACCATACATGTTCGTCGATGCCCTCAACATCCTTGATGATGGCCACCCTACTTCCTTTTTCTGCTCGAACGCTGGTCTGCTTTCGACACAGTAGGGGGGGGGGGGAAATCAGCGAAATTGTCCTACGCTGGTTCAAGTCCTACCTCGCCAACCACCACAGTTAGTTCAGATGGACTCCTCTATATCACCAATGCTACCAGTCACCTGTGGAGTCCCACAGTTCCCTCCTCTACCCAGTGATCTTCAATCTATACATTGAGCCACTGGGAGCCCTCCTTCCACACACAGCATCCACATCCACAAATACGTCGACGAGACGCAGCTATACCTCCAATATTGATTCTATCAAGGACATCCTTAGGCTCAAAACCTGCCTCTTGCTGATCCAGTCTTGATGTCCAGTGCATACTTGAAGCTCAACCCTTCCAAGAACAAATTCCTACTCCTCACCAGCAACCCCAAACACAAACTTGTCTATCAACCATGAACTCCGAGGGCTTCACATCTGAGCCCCCGTCCTGCTGGTTTGTCGATGTTCAACAAACCTCTCTCCTTCAAGAGACACATGGGTAAGAAAACTCAAGACAGGCTGCTATCTGCTCTTCCTCCTTTGGAAAGTCAAGTCCTTCCTCCGGACAGGTTTAGATCCACCGTTCAAGCACTGGTCCTATCCCACCTGGATGGGGCAATGTAGTCTTCATAGGCCTCCCATCGTCCTCCATTGTGCCCCTGTGAAGTGACCTCACGCCTCATCAATGGTCTATGCAGATATGGCAGTCTTGCTGCATCATCTATAAGGCAGTCACCCAGCTACCTTGCAGGGAAGCACTGCATCTGTCGGACAGCGCACCACCAGAAGCCAGGGCACATTCAGACTTGAAATCTGCTGCAAAAAGGAAAGGACCAGAAAACAAGCCGCCTCATGCCTGTGCCCCAAGACTATGGAAACTCCTCCCTGTCAGCATCAAACGTGCCCCCACGCTCCTACAATTCAGAAAATAATTCAAGACCACCTCTTCAAGGAGTCACTCCTCAACACCTAGGCCCTCACATTGCCCTTCATGCCACCTAACTAGATGCTGCCTATTCCTCTCCTCTCCACCACCCGGTACAGCTGAACCCCTCCTCTGCCCCTCTTTAATACACCCCCTGTTTTGTGTCTGTTCTGTTACCTCTGAAAAACGAGCTGTTATGCGTCTGAACCGTTGTACACTGATGTCAAGCGCTCAGTTGCTTCTTGGAACTAGGTCTGCGCTCAATAAATACCATAATATGGCAGAACCTGTTCAGCATCCAAGGACTTGATCGGCTCCACAATTGGTGTTCACCAATATTCAGGTACTCTGGGCTGTTTTGTTGAAGATTTAAAATCCTGCTCAACAGGCATCCATGATTGACTCTTCAACATCTCCTTTGAGACTAGAAGAAACCCAAATTGGACCATCAAATATGGCTAAGGATATTAACACTGTCCTAGAGATTGTCTGAGCAGCTTATGGAAATGTTAGCTCATCGCATTAAGAATAAAATGTGGTCTCCTGAACTACCTCAGATAGCGGATCCCAAAGTGCTAGATCCATTACCAACACCCCTTCTAACAAGAAACAAAGGGTGTTGAAGGACTCTAATACAGAGGCAGATGACAATACACCTGTTTCTCTTACATAAACCTTCCATGAGATATAATGGCAATGGCCATGCAGGCCTTCAAAATTACGCCAAAACACAAACCTGAGACTGCAGTGGGATTTGGGAAACTCCATTCTCAACAGACCTGGTCTCCTATGCCTATTGAGCTCTTTGCTATGGAATAGGCCTGGACTCATTGGAGTAATCCACATTCTGATCCTCATATTGCTAAATATTTGTATGCTAAATACAAAGTACTTAAGGAGGAACCTTTTATGCTAATGGGAAATCTTCCTGCAAAATCTTGTGGTTTCGGCAGCTTTGGGTACTAAGGGGAAAGGTCCTGCACCTTCTAGATTGGATAAACATTCTAATGCCTGGGAGGCGCAGGGTAAGAAGTCCTATGCCAGTGCTTCTCTCCAACTCGGGAAGTCAACGCAGTTACGTTTTTTTCAGGTTTTAATATTTTAAATTGGGAAAACCTGGATGGCTTCACAGAAATTCTTCAAGAGGTGGCATATGAATTATATTTCTGGGTCTCAAAAGGGATAGAGGCAGCCATTCAACAAATTCAGGTTAAGGATGTAATGCACCACGGCAAGGGCAATTATGGGCACTGTTTGCATGCATATACATGCTTATTTGGCAGCCACGTCCCTACATCAGGATATTCAGGACAAGTTTTAGACATTCCTTGTGATGGAAAAACGTTTTTGACCCTTTTACTGATGAGGGTCTCCAGAAATGCAAAGTGAGTGTTACTGCGGCTAAATCACTCAGTTCCATCTCGGTGAAAGAGCCGTAATCATCAGAATTTGAAATCTTTAAAGCTGCATGCTCATGGAAATAATGCTTAATCCGCGACCACTAAATCCCATTCCTCAGTTAAGTGAACATACAGGCCAAAGTCGAAGTCTCGTGCTATTCCCTCGGCTACCTCTTAAGAACAAAAGTGACTTCCATCCTGAGATGTAAGTTCCAACTGTTCAGATTACTATCAAGGAGCATACATCCCTGGTAGTAGGAAGGATTTAGTTTCCTTCATAAATGGGAAAGCATCGCTTAGGAGAAATGGGTTTTAAATATAATTTGCACTGGTTACTCCCTGGCCCTTTCTGCTATGCCTCATCTTCTGCTCCATTCCAAAAATCATCTCGAAGTTTTAAGCAATTCAAAAACATCTTTCGAATGGATGTGTCCTCCCACGCATTCCTTATCTTTGATATTTCCAATATCCAGCTTTGCTGCTTCTGAAAAATCTTTTCAGCAGGCGGTGCTATGCGTCGATGCCTGTCGACTTGATGTCCCTCGGAGGACTCTGTCTAGATGTTGACGTCACCGAAAGTATATGTAGCACGCAGAGTGCCCGTTGGTGTCAGTTCCGTTTTTTGGTACTTTGGATACGGTACGCTTCGTTCCTTGTGAAGAGAATCTTTGAGTGAAATCTTCGAGTAATTCGAGAGATGCCTTCGTCATCTGCGTCTTCCACTCCAAAGGCGGGTTTCAAGAAATGCAGTGAAGTGACTGCGACTCGACTATGTCTGGTACAGACACCCAAAGAATGTTTATGGTGTCTGGGATCTGCTCATCAGTGTGAGGACTACCTGTCCATGGCGTTGAAAGACCCGAGTGTGCACAGAGGGAGGCTTGCGGCCAGGTAGGATCCATAAATCCCCTTAGACAGTCGAAAAAACAAGCTTCAGATGAGTTGAGTAGTTTCTCCTCGCCGCAAGAATAAGCGATCGTCTAGTAGTTCACACCACTCGTCATTGTCTAGACATGGAAGGAAAAGGCGCCATAGAGCGCCATCTTCCTCGTCTTCTAGTTTCTCTCCAGAATAGGTCGAGTGCCCCACTAGATCTGCCTCACCAGCCCAGTGGGAAGAGTTTAGCGTAGATGTTAAGGTGTTCGAGAATGCGGCCTTGTCCCCCTCGACTACACCCAAAAGCCATGCTTTGGTCGAAAGACCTCGTAAGCATAAAAGCTGTCCGTCTTCGAACCCGGCGGGATCCCTCGAGTTGAGGAAAAGTCCCTTTGAGGACTGAGTCGTCGATGCTGAAAGACTCGGCACCACTGGGGTCGAAAGGTGCATCATTGATGCCATTGGCGCCGAAAGATTATAACAAGCTGTTTATGCTTTGTGCTCCTCAAAGCCACAGCCATCAAAGCAGTCAACATCGACAGTCTCGGGTCCTTTGACCACAAATATGAGTACCTCGACTATAATGGAGATAATATATGCCCCTTTGCCTAGGACTGAATATTTCAAGTCTTTTTCTTGATGCAGAGGAATATTCAGATACATTTAGGCCTTTTTGTATCCAGTATGGTACCCAATTGTGCCATTCCATGCAGCCTTGCAAAGGTGTGTGGCTACCAACTTGGAGGCGCCTGAGGTGGTTCCAGCTGTCAACAAGAAGTTTACTTTGAAATATAGGGTTTCAAGTTCTAATCCATTTTACTTATCAAAACACCCAACACCAGAGAGCCCGGTGGTTCATGCTGCCAGCTCAACCAGTAGACAAAATGCCTACCCTACAATCGTTCCGGATGGGGATGATGAGCATTACGATGCCCTGGCCAAAAAGGTTTTTCGGCTGTTAGTATGGCCCTGAAATCGGCTAATTGCCATGTGCACGTTGGCATGGTTTACTCACACCCTTTGGGAGTGCATATCCGTGGCGGTTGACCATATCCCTGAAGGGGAAAAGCGAGACTGGTTTTCAAACATAGCCAAGGATGGGAAAGATGCGATTTGTGAATCCCTTCAGACTGGTACCGGCAGAGCTATTGCGGCGAGTACAGTTATGTGCAGGTTTGCCTGGTTGAGAATGTCCGAATTTGCTGCAGACGTACAATCGAGACTTCTCAACATGCCCCTTGAAGGCACTAATTTATTCGGAAGCAAGGCTGATGTGAGTTTGGAGAAACTGCATACTTCTAAGGCAGCAGCCAAATCTCTTGGTGCTGCAATCGGACAACCTCCAAACCGCTCCATGGGTACACGCTGGAGAGGTAGGTCCTTTCATCACTACTCCACATTTGGAAGGGGCAGAGGACAGCCAGCTCAGAGGCCAGAAAAGATTCCCCCATGGTGGACGGGGAAGGACTAAGAGCGCTGCGGCTATCTTACCATCAGCCACTGCGTCAGCTGCACCAAAACCTCTGAGGACTTGGTTCACAAGACTGCAGTGGGGTGTCACAGCATCTGACAAAATGGCAGGCTATTATTTCAGATGCTCGGGCATTGGAAACCGTTGCCCAAGGTTACTGACTTCCCTTTCTAGAAAAGCCTCAGTCATCCACCGGGAAAGAGCTCTTACAAAGTTCCAGATCCTCTCCTTATGCAGGAGATATGAACCCTCCTAGAGAAAGGTGCTAAAGAACCTGTAGCTGAGAGTAATGAGGAATAGTACTGCCCCCCCCCCCCCTACTTTCGAGGGGATTGGGTCTTCTGACGTATTCCATATCTGACAGTAATCACCACAGCTGTGCTGCTTCAGAAAATCTGTCTGCGTCCTGCGTTGATGACATCGATATGCTGTCCTCGAGGGCCTCCGTAGAGCCGACGTCACCGGATGTTATAAGTAGGACGCACGACGCCTCCGTTCCGTTTTTTCCACGAACGTGTTCGCTTCGGAGATCTCGGCGTGCCTCGGTTCTACTGATTCCTGTTCTTTCGGTTCTTCAAACCTGTTTGTTGTGTATTGAAATGTGTTTGGCTTCTTCCACCCCACGGTCGGGTTTTAAGATGTCGGGTGTGCAGGTGCAAGATGTCGTTGATGGAAACGCACAACGCTTGCCTATGGTGCCTCGGGGAGGACCACGATACGGATGACTGTCGACTGCCAGTCGCTTACATCGAAGGCCTTGTGGGAGCATAAGAAGAAGCTGTCACTGGGTAAGGTGGGCAAGCCCCGGTAGTTGCGATCCACTGGCTTTTTCGACAGACGATTCAAGGGGCGACTCCGCATTGTCGTCATGAGTCTGGGGGGGGGGGGGCAGGTCTCGTTCCAGGAGTCGGTCTCGCCATTCCTCTGCTTCTTCAAGGCACTCACGGAAGCGCTGTCACAGGTCACCTTCCCTGTCCTCATCCGAGGACTCCGCCCGTCAGCGGGTTGCTTGTCCCAACAAGCATTCCTCCACTCATGAGGAATGGGATTCCTTCCAAAAGTAGATGATGGCCTATTTTCTCAATCGCAGGACTCCGGTCCGTCCGCGCCGTCGAAGGACGCCGGCTGTGACCGTGCTAGTGTTTTCCTCCCCAGGTGAGGGCTCATCACATTCAGCAGATGGTGCACAAGTTTCAACACGCCCAGTCTCTCCCGGCGTTCGGGTTCTTGAGGTTGCTCGGCCTCATAGCATCCTGCATTCTTCTGGTGCCGGAGGCCAGGTTGCGGATGAGATCTCTGCAGTGGGCCCTCAAGATGCAGTGGTGGCACTCCTCCGGCAGGATGTCGGACCCCATTCATGTGCCGACCTCAGTCGCCCAGGACCTTCTGTGGTGGGCCGTCAAAGACAATCTGATGAAGGGCGCTCCTTTTTGGCTACCCTGGCCGGAGGTGACGGTCGTGACGGACGCATCCCTCACGGGATGGGGAGTTCATGCCAACGAGTTCAGTCAGCGGTCCTTGGTCTCCGTCGGAGTCCAGACTCCATATCAATCTGTCAGAGCTGCGGGCCGTCAGGCAAGACCTGAAGGCTTTTCTGCCGACTGTGCGAGGAAGGAATGTCCTGATTTTGACGGGCAAGAGTGGCCATGCACTACCTCAACAAAAAAGGGGGGGGGGCAGGGTCACTTGGCGATGCAGCTCTGGGCCATCCAGTAGGAAGTTTCGATCTTGGCAGTTCATCTGGCCGGAGACGAAAACGAGACGGCGGACGCTCTGAGCAGGCAGAGCGCGATCCCTCACGAGTGGGAGCTGGCTCAGGAGATTCTCCTGGAGATCTTCGCCTTTTGTGGGACCCCTCAGGTGGATCTCTTCGCCTCCAGTGTCAACTGGAAGTGCGAAAGGTTCCGCTTCTGGTAATTTCCTCCAAAAGGAGCCTTAGGAGATGCGTTCATGGTGGAGTGGTCCTTCCCACTGCTGTACGCGTTTCCTCCAGTCCCCGTCATCCCGTAAGTGCTGCAGAGGTTCGGTTCCCGGATGATCCTCATTGCTCCGGCTTGGGCTCGGAGGACGTGGTACCCGGCCCTTCTTGACTTGTACATCTGCCCTCCACGTTGCCTTCCCTACTGAGACAACCTGCTCTCACGGGATGGGGGGGGGGGGTCAGGTTCTCCATCCAGAGGTCAGATCCTCAACCTTCACGCTTGGCTTCTGAAAGGTTGAGGTGTAAGGATTGGGACCTCCATGAAGACTTGATGGAGGTGTTGCTTTCGGCCAGACGGCCGGCAACAAAGGCCCTGTGCCGTTGGAGTTCTGTGACTGGTGCAGGGTTAAGAATGTGGATCCTTTTTCATGTGACATTCCTGTAGTTCTGTCTTTTTTGCTTTCGTTGGCCCACGGGCTATATTTAAGCGCTCGTCTGAGGAGTGTTCTTATTTTAAAATTCCTTTAATTTCTCAGTTTCTCAAAGGACTCACTAATGTGTTTCCGCCAGCACCTTTCCAGGTGCCTGGTTGGGATTTGAACCTTGTTCTGAAATTCCTTATGGGTGCTCCGTTTGAGACTTTACATTCTTGTCCTTTGAGGCTGTTAACCCTTAAAACTGTGTTTTCAGTTTTGGTCACTTCCGCTCGCAGAGTGAATGAGTTGCAGGCACTTTCAGTTAAGCCACCCTTCACTGTGTTTTATAAGGACAGGGTTGTCCTTAGAGTTCGTCCTTCCTTTCTTCCGAAGGTGGTGTCGGAATTTCATTTGAGCCAGAAGGTTATTCTTCCGGCATTTCATCCTCCTCCACATCCTGGTTAGGAAGTGGAGAGGCTCCATAGGTTGGATACTAGGAGAGCTTTACGTTTCTACATTTCTCGCATGTCCCGGGACAGAGTGGACGATCAGCTCTTTTTTGGTTACGCCGGAAGGCGTTTGGGACAAGCTGTGACTAAGCAGACTTTGTCTAGATGGATTATCTTGGCAATTTCTGAATGCTACCGCTTGGCAGGTAAGGACCCTCCGGTAGGCTTACGGGCCCATTCTACTAGGGGTATGGCTGCCTCTACTGCCCTGCAGAGGGGTGTTCCTATTCATAACATCTGTGATGCAGCCACTTGGGCTTTGGTCCATACTTTTGTACGTCACTAGTCCCTCGATTCGATCCATGGGCAGGATCTGGCCTTTGGCAAGGCCGTCTTTTACTCTGCAATTTGATTGGGCATTCTAAATTTCTATATTTTAAATTCTTTTCCCTCCTCCATACATTGATCATAGATATGGAATACGTCGGAGGACCCAATCCCCTCAAAGAACAACTTACTTTATTACCTGGTAACGTTCTTTCGATGGGATGGTCTGACGACTTATTCCATATCGCTCCCTCCCTACCTGCCCCGCTACAGAATTTCTTATGCGATAGCATCTTACGTTTCCGCAAGGCCTTCTGTGGTCCTACTGGCAGTGGTTTGGTGCCACACGTTCTGGGGAAAAAACTACAACTGAGGCTACTGGCGTCGTGCGTCATACTTATAACATCCGTTGACGTCAGCTCGACGGAGGCCCTCGAGGACAACGTATCGACGTCATTGACGCAGGACGCCAAAAGATTTTCCGAAGCAGCACAGCTGTGGTGATTACTGTCATAGATATGGAATACGTTGTCGGACCATCCCATCGAAAGAACGTTACCAGGTAAGAGTAACTTGTTCTTCTAATCCCCAAGAAGGACAGAGGATTGAGACCCATCTTGGATTTAAGAGACTTGAACAAGTTCCTCAGGAAGGACATGTTCAAGATGGTAACCCTTTGTCAGATCCTTCAGGCCCTCCAGCTTCAGGATTGGATGCTATCATTGGACCCTCAGGATGCTTGCTTTCATGTGCTGATCCATCACAAGCTTATAGTTCCCGATGTTCGCTGTTGGCGGTTCTCATCGGTTTCGGGTTCTGCCATTTGGGCTGACTTCTGCTCCTAGGATTTTCACCAAACTGATGGCGGTTGTGGCAGCGAGTCTAAGGAGAGAGGGAATTTGCGTTTACCCCTACATACACAATTGGCTCATCAGTGCCAGTTCCCCAGAACAGACCCTGGAACTTCTCAGCTACACCTGTCACTCCCTTCAGACTGCACTTCTCCCTCGACTTCAAGTAGTCCCACATGATACCATCACAAAGACTCCAATTCATTGGTGCGGTCCTGGATGCATCCATGGAAAAAGCCTCACCACCAGTGATGAGGGCTCAAAACATTCTGCAGATGGGGACAAATTCCAAAATGGCCATCTACCGGACTCCAATTTTCTGAGGATGCTCGGCCTCCTGGCATCCTGCATTTTTCTGGTGCCAGAGGCTCGCCTAAGAATGAGATCTCTCCAATGGGCTCTCAGGACTGTGGTCCCAATTCTCAGGAAGGATTTCGGACCTCCTACAAATTCCAAGCAGTCCCTCACAGGATCTTCGGTGGTGGGCCTGTCTGGAGAACATCTTGAAAGGAGAACAGTTTTGGCAACGATGGCCAGAGATAACAGTAGTGACGGACGCTTCACTCACATGGTGGGGATACAGCGATCTGACAATCAGCGGTTGTTGGTCTCCATCGGAGTCCAAACTCTACATATCCACCTTTTGGAGCTGAGGACAATCAGAATAGCGCTGAAGGACTTTCTGCCATGTGTACGCGTAAAGAATGTCTTGATAATGACAGACAACACAGTGGCGATGTAGTACATCAACAAGTGAGGTGGTGTAGGGTCACTACCACCACTGTGCAGAGAGGCAATGCAACTGTGGTTTTGGGCAATAAAAGAGGGAATCTCTGTTGGCAGTTCACCTAGACAGAGAGCAGAACACAGCGGCAGACGCTCTGATCAGGCAGAGCGCAGTCTCCCACGAGTGTGAACTAGCTCAGGAAGTCCTTCAAGAGATCTTCACCCTTTGGGGAACCCCTCCAGTGGATCTGTTCGCGACTGGTGCAAACCGGAAGTGCCAGCTGAACTGCTCAAGGAAATTTCCCCAAGAGCTCTAGGACACGCGTTCGTGGAGTGGGAATTTACACTCCTTCGTGCTTTTTCTTCAGTCCTAGTCATCCCTCACGTAATCAGGTGGTTGAGAAAGTTCAGGAAATCCATGATCCTAGTTGCTGCGGATTGGGCCAGGAGGACTTGGTACCTGGACCTTCTGGACATGTCCATCTGCCCTCCGATAAGTCTTCCACAAAGAGAACCTTCTCTCGTGAGGAGGGTCGGGTTCTCGATCCGAATATCAAGACGCTCAGCCTTCACGCATGGTTTCTGAGATACAAGGATACAAGGGTTGGGACCTCCCGGGTGACATAATGCAGATTTTGCTATCGGCCAGAAGGCCAGCAACTAAATCTTTATGCCGTTGGAATAAATTTTGCAGCTGGTGTAGGGATACGAATGTTGATCCAATTACAGATAATACACCTATGGCATTGTCTTTATAACACCCAGCTAGTCTGTGGCTCCAGATTGGTACCATCAAGGGATATCTGGCGGCACCTTCTATAATCAAGCGCACCTCAGAGCTTTCTTACTTTAAAGTACCTCTTATAATCCAATTTCTAACAGGATTGACAAATGTCCAATGCCTTTCAAGTCCCAGTTTGGGATCTTAACTTGGTGTTGAAAATCATGTGTACTCTTTTTGAGCCTTTACACTCCTGTCCTTCAAGGCTACTAAGCCAGGAAACTATCTTTTTAGTAGTTATTACAACTGCCCGAATGGTGAGTGAGCTTCAGGCTTTATCCTGCTAGCCTCCTTAGACTATTTGTTTTATAATAAGGTGGTGCCGAAGGTAAAACCCACCTTTCTACCTAAAATTTTCTGATAGTTATCTCACACAGAAGATAACTATACCATCATTTTACCCTCACCCTGGGAAGGAAAAGGAGAGGCTGCACAGGCTTGACCCTAAACGTGCACTACGCTGCTATATCAGTAGAATGGGAAGTTGAGACAGGATGACCAATTATTTGTTGGCTATTCGGGCCACAAATTGGGCATGGCCATCACCAAACAAACATTATCCAGATTGATTATATTTGCAATATCAGATTGCTACAGCCTGGCAGGAAATGATCCTCCAGAAGGACTACTGGCTCATTTGACCAGAGGCGTGGCAACTTCCTCTGCTTAACAGAGGGGAGTACCAATAAAAGAAATGTGTGCGGCTGCCACATGGTCATCTGTACATACCTTCACTAAACATTATAGCTTACTCAGGTCAGGAAACTGTTTTTGGTAAAGCAGTGTTGCATTCCGTGCACACACACACACCCATGAAAACTATTACATTCTCATGTAAAATTCCGGCTCCCTCCTCAGTAAAAACAGACTGCTTTGGGAGTGTATCAAAGATGAAAACGTGGGAGGACACAATATAGTCGAAGAAAAAGTTACTTACCCCTGGTAATGTTCTTTCGACTGGATGTTCCTCCCAGGTATTACTTCGCCCCTCCCAACATACCCCGCAGTAGACTTTCCCTTGCAATTGCAGTCTGCGCTCTCTCAGGAGGAGGAACCGTCGGGTATTAAAGAAATCCTTCACTCTGAAAAATGGAACTGAAGCCAATGGTGCTGATGTTGACATCTAGACGGAGGCCTCTGAGGGACCTAGTCGGCGGGCACTGATGCACAGCGCCCCTGCTGAGAAAAAATTCCAAAGCAGCAAAGCTGGATATTGGAAATATCAAAGATAAGGAATACGTGGGAGGAACATCCAGTCGAAAGAACGTTACCAGGGATAAGTAACTTGTTCTTTTTAGGAAAAGTAGAATTGATGCCAGAAGAATTGGGTTAGAGGTTTTACACTCGTTATTTTATAATTCCAAAAAAGACAGCTGGAATTCATCCAATTCTGGATCTTTCTGATATGAACCAATTTCTGCTAATGAGTCTTTTCTCTCTGGTCACTGAGCCTCAAATTTCCGCGGCTCTCTAGCACAAAGACTGGATGGCATCCATAGAACCAATATGCGTATTTTCATGTTGCCATGTTGTCAAGGAACACAATCAGTACCTTATGCACACCATGGGGAAGTCCATTACCAGTACACTTGCCTCCTGTTCGGATTAATTTCAGCCCCCAGGGTGTTCACCATAATTCTGGGGGCTATTGCAGTTGATCCGTACCTGGACGATTGGCTTTTGAAATCACAATGTCCGGAGGAATTGTTATAGAATGTGCAACTGACATTTTATTTAAATTTTTATTTGTAGGGCGCCGAAAACCTGCAGGCATCAGGGCGCACAATGGCACAAATCCTACATTTAGGAAGAATGGGACAATGAGAGATGAAAGGGCTAGGGAAGGCCATTCAAAGAGGAATCGGTTGAAGAGGGGTTTTAATTCGTCAAAACACGCTTGTGTTTCCAACTTGTCATAGGATCAGAGGAAGCGAGTTTGATATTTTTGCCGAGAAGAACCTGCCCGGGCCCATTGGCCCATCTGAAGCTTTGGCAAGTAACCAGCACCAATTTTGATGAGCAAAGATTTTGTTGGCTCGTTTGGATCACCAAGCTTTTCAGGTAAACTGGGGTTTTCCATGAAGACGTCGATGGACAACATTGGCTGCTTTGAATTGTGCATAGGTTACAACAGGGAGCCAATGCAGCACTTGTCTAATGGTGGAGACATGTTCTCTTCTTGATATCCCTTTTATAATGCGGATGGCATTCTGTATGATTTGAAGTTTTTTTCAGGCATTAATTACACCAATCAGGGGGGCATTGGAATAGTCCAGCCTCAATAGTGTGATACCATATGCTACAGACACAAAGCCTCTGAGAGAAAGGGGCAAATGTTTTTTTTAGTAAACACAGATAGAATGTGTAGTTTCTGGTGACCTGGTTGACATGGGCTTCAGCACTGAGGATTCAAGGCAAGTACTCGGTGTTTTAACCTTAACTAGTACCTGGATATTGTAGTCCTGGATTGAAAGACTCCTAATCGGGCTTCAGTTTGGCCCTGGCCTGGGATGACCCGAATATCAGTTTGGTTTTTCCTCCATTTAGGCACATCCAGTTGTTGGTCATTCAAGATTTGATCATACTGTGGGTGTGCTCGAGGTTTGCTGCATCAAGGTCATAATCTCCAGAGATCTCCAGGACTAGCTGGCTTTGTCGGCATAGTTGGTGAAAAAAGACCTACATCTCCTCCAGGTAGTTACAAGGTGGTTTCATTTAAAGATTGAAGAGGACGGGACATGCAGGCCACCTGGGGTACACCAGTTGGTGGGGGCTGGGGCAGAGGAAGCTTCCCCCCGACCCCCTATGGACTCTGGATATCCAGCATGTCAGGAATGACTGGACTCAGTTGTTTCCTGGAGGAGGCATTGATGGTCTCGGAGGTCGAATGCTGCCAACATATCGAATAGGGCCAGTTGTCCAGTCTTTCCTTTATCCAAGATTTCCAGAATAGGAGTCTGGAGAGCAATAAGGGCAATTTTAGTACTACGGATGGTCTAAACCCAGACTGCCTCTTGTGTAGAATACTGATGGTTTCCACAAAGGCTTTGTGATGCCACTTTATCTAGAATTTTTAAAAGCAATTGGTTTTAAATTATTTGTATAATTCGGGTCTAACCCAGGTTTCTTTTTCTTTTTAAACCAATGGGTTGATCAGGAATATCTTAATGGATTAATGGTTATTGGTTAATGGCTTAATGGTTGTCATGGAATTAGGAGTTTACAAGCCTAGCAACAAAAGGGGCAAAGACTTTGTTCCAAAATCATTTTGGGCGGTATCGTATTACCTGGGTGGGGACGAGTGGTGCATAGTAGCTAAGGTATTAATCATGTCTAGGGTGGTGATGGGCAGACGTTTTAATTTCGACTGATTTTTGAGTATTGGGGGATTGGTCATTGGGAGTTTGTTGGGTCTGCCGTCAGTAAGATCTGTTTTGATCTTTTTCCGGGCCTTGGACACCTTTGCTTCAAAAGCCAGTTGGGCTTTTGTAAAGTCCTGGTTTGTTGGCGCAAATGAGACTGTGTTTTAGGCTTTTCTAAGAGCTTGAGAATGTTTTTTTTTTTTTCTTTTTTTGTCGTTTTTAGCCTCATCAATCTGTTTATTATGTTTGGTTTCTATGATAAGAGGATTTGTTGAATTTTTTTCTAATTTATTTCCAACTAGTTTTGTGGTCATCAGTGGGGCTTTTTAGCCACTGAGTTTCTGCTTTCTTATGATTTTTCAGATTTTTAAGCTCTCAACCATTTTTTGTGTCCAACATTATCCCTAACCGAGTTAATCCTGAGCGGAGCCAGTCTGTCTAGCAAATGACCCAAAGAGGATTTTTGTAGGTGAACAAAGGTTTCTGCTGAGTCCAGTCCAGATGTGATTGACATGATCTCTGCAATGCATTCCTGAAGGTCTGCAGGCTGCACCTTTTTTGAAGTTACGACTAAGAACTTTTTTCAGAGTATTTTTGACTTTCAAAGGAGGGCCTTGCAGTTGGATGTGAAAATCGATCACATGGTGGTCTGATCAAATGCATGGTGTGGTGTTATGAATGCCCGCAGCTGTTTCTTGCAGCAACCCAATCTGGTATATTACCTTTTGCTGTAGTAGGGTCACTATTCAAACCGTGGTAATGAATGTTATTGAGAGCGTATTCAAAGACAAAGCCCTCCTTGTCGATAGTGCTACGCCATCGATTTAGATTACCTAGGAAGAGTGGCACTGTTAAGCTATTGAGCCCACCAAGGAGCTGGTTGATTGATTTCCTCATTAAAGGTGGGTATCTCAGGTGTGGGGGGGGCGGGTGGGTTGGTTTTTGTGAGAATTTATCAGAATGAAATTGACACAACTGTACTGTGTTGGTGTCCTCTTCAGATGAAGATGTTCACAATTCTGGCATTGAAGGGGTATGCTGAAGAATGTGAGTGTTTTTTGCAAAAATTGCTACACCTCCCCCATGTCCTTGGTCCTGATTTTGGCAGAAAAGTGTATCCTTCCGGAGTGGCCACGTGAGTTTGGCCACTTGCCTCTAATCCAGGTTTCAGTCAGGTCATTAAGGGTCAGAGGGGCTGGCATTTGATCGTTTTCATGAGTTTCAAGAAATGTACAGCCTTTATCATGACCCGGAGGTTGTCATGGACATCATAATTACAGGTTGCAGATCTTGGTCTTGAAGAATTCTTGCAGTGGGTGTGATTATAAATTCACCCCACCTTTAAAGGGACATCAGGTGCGAGCTGTTAGAGTTGCGTATCCAGAGGATGCACAGGACTGAGGTTATCTGGCTCTGGGGCAAGAGTCTGTATCATTAAGTTTGAGCTGTATGCATCTGTTTATTATCGTCGGACGATTTGCCTTATGGGCCGATAATGGCAGATTCAATTTGTTGGAATGACCCATAATGCAGCAATTAGGATCGTAGATTAAGCAGGGATGGTCTGTTTGAGGTGGTAGTGCCACACAAAGTAACTGCTCCTGAAGTAGTAAGTAGAGCGAGGGAGGGTTACGTGAAGGTAAAGATCTGATAATGGCATTGTTTGAGAAAGATCTAGGGTGAGAGATGCAACAGGGGAAACATTTCGCAAGAAGATGTGTTCTAACTGTGCGCACAGACGTACTTGCATCTGTAGAGCAGAGCCCTATTGTAACGTAGTGTAATGGTTAGTGCCTCTCGTCACTAGTTAGGGACTTTGGATTGAAGCTTTGGCATTTGGGAAAGGTGGTTTCCAGCCCGGTCAGCGTTTCCAAAGCACATGGAATGAACGGAACGAGCCATGGAGATAAAATAAGGCTCTACGTTTTGTGATGTTTCAACAAGTAATCAAGAGTAAAATCAAATTTAACACTGGTTATAGTTAAACAAAACAGACTACAATTCTCTCTGCCCGCAAAAATTAAAATCTAGATGTTAAGTGCCTGTATATTTAGCTGGCTAACCGTGTCAAAATCAAAGCGCAATACACTTTACGATTTAGGCTCCACAGTGAACATGGCAGTCAAAATGTATACCATCTCAAAGGTATTTTGCCAGCAGCTGGAACCAGCTATTGGATTCTCAGGATATGAAAATTCCAATCCCGAGTTAGTCAGGATTCCCTGCTATAGTTTAACAATCTGGGTAACCTGTTCATCGGATTTCCCTTCAGATGGTGATAACACTCATCAGAGTACAAGTGGTGAGCCCACTGTTAAGATCTGACTGCTCATGGTCTTTGGTTAATCCAAGAAAAGAGGCACAACATTAGACATTTGGCAAGAACTGTTGACGTCTTAGTTGTGACCCCTACAGGGACATAGTATGGTATTATGAATAAGCAGCATTTGCAGAAACCCCTTCTGTTATCTCCCAGATATAGGGCTAATGCTAAACTTGTAGAGAATAAGCAGAAGGGAAGATCTGACCTGTCCTCTGCCCTAGGAGGGGTTTGGGCCTGTCCAGGGTACGGCATGTAGAGCATCACAGGGAGGCAGAGGGAGGAGATGAGGGTGGTCTGAGGCCCAACTGTACGCGAGAGCCTAATATTGCATAACATAGTATTGCATAACATAGCAATCCTGCCGCCCCAACGCCCCCGCACCCAGTTTGGTCATCCCTGAACAGGGTGTAGACAACAGGGAGCAGGATTGCTATTTCACAAATTCAACCTAAAACTTCTACCATCGCCTGTTCATTGGGGTCTTCTTTTGAGGTGTCCTCTGTAATGTGAAACATCTCTATTTCAAGTGGCAGCAGACTAGCCTTGGTGGGCAAGTGAGACACCTGTTTATCACAGCATGATGGAAGGCAGGGAATAAGAAAAAAGATGTTTATTATCGCAGGATTGACATTGATTGCCCAGAACTGGAAAAGCCCAACAGTGCCAGCCTTCCAGGACTGGCTCTGGAAAGTCTGGGAAATAGTTGCGGTGCAATGGGCGACGTATGCTATGAACAATGCAATACAGAACTTTGCAAGTGAATGGGGTGAAGTGTTGACTTTTCTCAGACGATTTTAGGATTGGTTGGGGCCCGCAGCGTTTCAGACTATTGGACCTACAATGAGCGGAGGAGGGGGGAGACCGACAACACTCTGGAGAATCAAGTAACACTGGGAAGTGGCTAGCTCTGTTTTTTTTTTTTGGAGGGGGGGGCTGTTGGAGGGGTTTGTTTTTAAAAATGTTAATAAGAATTGAAAAAGAAATGCCATGTAGAATGGAAGAACCAAGTGAACCAAAGAAAGTTTGAATTGAAGTTAAAAATGAGCAGGCAGAACTCTTGTTAATACTGTACAAGGTGGTACCAAACCCTTGGAGGTGTTTTATGATGTCCTCATCCTGGGAGGAGCTATCCAGTTCCCATGTGCAGCATTCTTGTCCTATAATTTTACAGGTACCCCCTTGGGCAGCCAGTAAATAATGAAGCACTATTCTATTCTGGAGCTCATCGTTCTGATGGTTACATGTTAGCTCTTCAGTATCCGTATACCTTTGGTGGCGTTAGCTACCCGTTCGAGTAGAAGTGATGGGTCATAAAGATCGGCTTTGTTAGTTGTAGTGCCAATGCTCGTGATCAGGAACCCTTCGAGACCTTTGAACCATGTCCAGGCGTCTTGTTTGGCCCATGGAGGTTTGTAGTGAACTTGTGGTAAAGGGGACACATGGCGGATTGCTGGACGAATGAACCCTATGGTGCACTGACCAGTCTCGTTGGCTGGGGGCCATTGGTATGCGCTAGCCCCACAAAGCGAACATAACCACCTGTGGGTATAGAGATCTTTGTTGGTGCTAGTACTATGAAATCGTCCTATTTTACCGACAGCAGTGTTACTGGTGCTTGTAGTAGCACTTCTGTTAAGCACATGGGTTGCCGGCGTTATACCCATAGAAGGCAGCATGCCTAGCGTGGTGTAAGATCAGAGCGTGTGGAACAAAGCCAGTCAGTATCCTGGGTGGGAAAGTATTGGCGTAGCTGGGGTAGAAGAGTACCCGTGGAAAGGGATGCGTCATATTGGGACATAAAGAGTAATTTATCTGGAGGTCATAACACCATTCAGCAATATTGAACGGGACAGGGATGAAGGGAATCTCCCCCCTCACCCCCCACCTCCACTGGCGTATATAGCACACAGACATTCATTAGGTAAGCATAGGCACAAGAGAAGTTGCGGAAGGTGTTGGTTTCTGGGTGTAATATTGGGTATATACGGTGGTGTACAGCAAATATGGTAAACGGCAATATGGTGCAAATACTCCACATATACTAATGAAATAGCAGTAATATTGCTAGCCTTAGCAGTCCAACCCTACAGAGATTGGGGCCTTATGCCCAAATGTGCCAAAGGGTGTCCGTAGTCACCGGACCCAGTTGACAGGAGAGATGATGCACAAGTTCAGGATCCCCGTCAGGATGATGCTGACAAATGCATGGAGCTAAAAAAACCTTTGAGACCGATGTGCCACCTGCTGGAGACAGGTGAGATTGTGGCCGCACTCCGCAATTTGTATATCTGGACCGGTAGCGGAACGTCGTCATGGAGGGGTGCTAGATGCAGAGTTCCTGGTGTTTTAGTTTCTTGGATCCCCGGGGCCAGCTGAAGAAAAGTCATTTTCTCCTGTACCCCTTGCAGATGGCAAGTTTGCTGTGTCTTTGGTGCTGACGGGCGGCGGGTTGTCTTTGTCCTGGACCTCTGGCTGTTTTCCGTCATCGGGTGGAGGTGCTGCTTTCACACACTGACTGGTGTGAACCCAGGAGTAATTTCCTCTACAGCGAACAGATGTGTGGGTTGTCTGTAAGATCTGGAAAGGTCATTACCCGCAAGGATGCAGGGATGATTTTCGCTGATGTACTTTTAGCACCACCCAATCTCCCAGCAGGAGTCTGTGGCACAGCGTTTCAGGCGGTCGAGGCAGAGCTTCTTGAATTTGCTGGTAATGAGACCGGTCAATGAGCACTAGTCTTTTGCAATATGACACAAGATCTTTCAGTTGTAAGTTGCAGAACTCAGTTGAAGGTGGTGGAGTAACTGGCATTCACATGGGCTGCTCCACAAAGATCTCATGGGTCGGGAAGAGTCCATGTACTCTGTAGAGTTTCTTAGGTCCATGAGGGCATCGGGCCAGTTTAGGCTGGTTTTCTGGCAGAACTTGGCAAGGCGGAGCTTCACGTCGAAGTTTCGGCGTTCCACTGTCCCTGCCGATCGTGGATGAAAACTACAATGAAGGTGCTGGAGGGTCCCCAAGGCACTGCAAATGTTCAGTGAAATGTGTTCCTTTGTCAGTTAAGGGAAACTAAGGCCAAAGGGTGGGATAAACTCTTAGCAGTCTCTTGGACACTGTAACAGAATCCGCGTATTTACAGGGGTAGGCTCCAGTCCATCCCGAAAATGTATCCATTACTATGACGCACTCAAAGGAGGCACATTTGGGTAAGTTAATGAAATCCATTTTGATTTTCACAAAGGGGCCATAAGGGACTTCATGTGTCCCTGGAGTGTGTTTCTCGGGGTTAAACGTGAGACATGTTGGACTGTGAGCACAGTATTTCTGGGCAATGGAGGGCAACTTGGGGGTGAACAAATATTTCTGGAACTCCGTCATCTTCCCGTTGCTTGAATGGGACACAGTGAGCAACACGTGCAAGGTATGGGAGGAAGTGCTTGTGGGGCCACTTTCCGGTCCGTGTTATCACGCCATAGGCGATTGGAGCAACAAACACATTCATGCTTTTTCCAGCCCTGTTTATTGGCCATGGAGGTGGCGTCTTGGAGGTCCGCCAGGATGGAACAGGTGATGGTGGGGGGGGTGTCCTCCACTGTGAGGAGAAACAGCGGCATGGTCTGAAGCCAGAGCGCCATGGAGAGCTGCATTTTTCACATGGCTGTCAGCCAGCATGTTACCCTGCGAGGTCCGGTCAGAATGTAGAGTGTGGGCTTTGCACTTCACAATAGCCATCTCGGCAGGTAGCAGAATCGCATTAAGCAGGGCTGCAACATAGGGTGCATTGAGAACGGAACTACCTTGTGAAGTTAAGTAACATCTGTTTCCAGAGAGTCATGTGAAATACCAAAAGCGGATCGTTAATCCGTGTATATTGCGACTGTGTTGTGTGGCAATTGTACAAGCCTATGTTAGCACAATGAATTCAGCAACTTGTGTTGATCATACTGATACGAGCTGAAAAGCTTCTAATATTTCAAAGGAGGTGCAAACTACAAAACCTGCCTGGATACTACTTGTTGAATCTCTAAGAAAAGACCCGTCAACAAAGAGAATGAGGTCTGCATTGGGGAGGGGGATATCCTTGAGGTCTGTTTTTGGTGATGATAAAACGTCAACAGCTGCACGGCAGTCGTGAGGGTGACCGTCATTGGGTGTAGGCAGGAGGGAGGCATGGTTGATTGTGGTGCATCTGTGTGGCGTCTGTGACAGAAAGGAGCAGTTTTTCATATTTGTTGAGACGTGCAGCTGATGGGTGTTGTGTTTTGCCCCTGAGGAGGAGTGCTAATGCAGAGTGTGGTACTGCTACATTTGTGATGTGCTAGGGCGATGTCAGCCTTTGTAAGAAGGGCAGCGGCAGCTACCGCTCTGACATTTGGGAAATGCGGAAGCCACAGTGTCTAACTGAGCTTAAGTAGACTACAGGGCGTTATAGTTGCCTGTGCGAGAACGCCCAAGGCATACCCATCTTCGTCATCACAGAACAGAGTGACTAATTTACTGTAGTCGGGAAGGGCAAGGTCCAGCGCAATAGAGAGAGCAGTCTTGACCTCAGCGAAGGCTGTGGAAGCATCAAGCGACAATGTGAGCTTGTTGGGCTTGGAGTCATGTAGCATCAGCGGCATAAAATAAAGCATCCAGGGATGATAAAAATGGCCAATTCCCAAAAAGGAGCGCAGCTGCCTTTTAGTGGCAGCCATGGGACACTCTTAGGATGTAGGACACGAGAGGGGGCAAAGCGTCTATCACTGTGGGAAATGTCCTGTCCTAGGTAGCAAACCGTGGGTATGCAGAGCTGCAATTTCACTTTGTTCAGTATGACTTTTTTTCTGCTGAGGCAGTGAGGACCACTTCAAAGTCAGCAAGGGAGACCAGAAAGGAAGGTGATGCTAATAGCAGGTCATCCATGTATTGGATCTTAGTGGAGCTCCCCCGGGAAGGTGACATCTTGGAGGACTTCCTGTAGAATCTGGGACAAGAAGGAATTGAGTCAATAAAGCCCATCTGAAGGGACCTGCTGGTGGGCTGACGCCCCAAGTATGTGAATGCAAAGAGATGCTGAGTCATGGTGGATGGGAACGGAGAAGAAGGCAGAGGCAAGATCAATGCAAGTGAAAATTGTGCATGGGCTGTGCCATAGGAGTGAATGGCGTGTGGGTCCGGGACAACCAGATGTGAGGGATACCACGTTATTCAGGTGCCTGTGCCCTTTTTCTCAATCTGCATCACCGGAATATTACATGGACTAGTGGTGTAGTAGAGCATGCCGTGTTCAATAAGGGAATGACGGGCTTGATATCGTCCTCTGCTCGATGGGATATTCTGTACTGGGTCACGCGCGGGAGAGGAACTTCCAGATTGAGTGATGCAAACATGTTTAGCAGAGACAATGTGTCCGACCTCATTGGCATGTGCTGCCTAGGGGGCCACTGTTGCAGAGTTCATAAGTTGTAGCTTGTGCGGGTGTCCCTAATAGAGGCCCTGTAGGAGGCTCTCTTGAGTGGGCTGTTGGAGGTGAAACAAACATTCTTTTATTTAATTGTATACAGTTTATTAAACTTTTGCAACATTTAAAATTTGCATTTAAAATTACACAGTAAACAATTGGAGTACAGTTTCACATATTACACATTACAATTTCCACACCAATCTAACCCACTGAAACTAGGCTAACCTATACAAACGATATATCTAAATACCATAATCAGTTGGAGGCTGCTGATCCCTTGATGTCTGTATTTAGCCCCTCAGAGGGCAGGGTAGAAAGGCTTAGGAGTCCAAGTTCCAAGAAGTGCACACCGATCCCTAAAATCAATCTCAATATCTTGCACATGGGCCCTCAATAAATACATAAATATTAAATTAATGGGGGTGACCCATTCAAGCGAACAATAACAGGTCAGTAGGAAACAATACACAAACCCATCACTCAACCATTTCATTTACGCCCATCCCTATGTCAACATCCACTAGCCTTTTGACTGCCAGGCCCCATACCCGAAACAAGACAAACTTAATTCCTTCAGTTCCTGCATGTAAGCAGGAAGTCCAAAAGTCCTCTTCCTTTATAGCATCGTATTCGTGTGCAACGCCCCCAGCGCAGTCATATATACCGTACCCAATCCTTTGCACTGAGTCAGGACATGTCGAGGGGTTTCAAGCACCCTGTAACATTGCATATACGGCATGGCCTTTCTCCTTATGGGATCTTGTACCTAGCTCCAGTAAATATAAGTAGTAATTGATTGGTACGGGCATTGGCTCAAGTGGATCTGTGGTTGGAAGTAGATATGCGTCACATTTGCCACATACTTATAATTCTTGAGTGGACAAATGCAAATGATTGTTTATCCAATGCCACTTCACTTTATTTTTTATATAATTTATTCAAAATATGTATCGTCCCTTTTTTAAAATCTGGACCCATCCTATCCACTCATATATCCGGGCCATCATATGGCCGTATTCTGTTTCACACTTTTTATTAAGATGCCCTTCTGTCTCACTGAGTGGCTAGTAATTTGCACCATGGGTGGGAGTTGGCTTTTATATACAGTAATCCCTGTTTTATCAGGTGCCTTTTCATAGATGACACACCCAGCTCAAGTCTGAGATACTCCATTGGAGTAGAGGAGCTCAATTTTAATAGTTTTCAAAAGTGGCCTTCCAGAATGTCCAGCCACCTGTAATCGTCCATACAGAGTGACTCCAACCCATACAATATTGCTGGGCAAAGGTATTGGGGATAAAGTGCAATAATTCCATACAGGGTATACACAATGTTTTAGCCGAAAAAGATCTTAAGGCCGTCAATTGTCTGGCCTTCATACATTTGGCTTCTGTAATGTCCCTGTAGGCCCTATTGGCACTCACCTGAAGCCCCAAATAAGGGTATGAGTCTACATAATCTATCCTGCCCAAGCTGGTATTGAAGCTAGTATGCATTTACTTTTAGATGAAACTGTCATGATCTTGGTCTTCCCAAGTTTAATTGTGATCATTTTCGCTAGTCAACCCTCCCAAAGTATTAAACATGGCTCGGGCACCCATAAGGGTATGGTTAAACATGATCGATAGTCTGGATACAACATGCATGGAATCGGGCAATTCCCAATCCGATGCAAGCACCCAGCTTCTAGCCCAAAGTGCATCAGTATATCCGCCATATATAAATTGTACAAGAAAGGGGCCAAAGGTCGTCCCTGCTTGACGCCCCTGTAAATCTGCATCAATGGTGTCATAGTACCCTGATCATCCAACCGTATACGTGCTTGAGTATTTAGGTGTAGGCCACTAAGTAGTTAAGAAGCCATTCCGGACACCCCCAGTTTGTCATTTTGGCCCATAGCTTGTCACGATTGACTCAATCAAAGGCGGCACGAAAATATACAAAAGTGACGTACAAAGGCGCCCCGCCCGCCTCCGATGCAGCCCGGACAAGCACATCTAAAACCCTTCGACTATGCACTGTACTACAACCTGATCGAAACCCAGTTCGGCCCAGGAGCTCGAGTCTTTAAGGCTCTGGATCACCCTTTCAATCTCCTGTTCCTCTATATCTAGACCCCATTGTATACCTTCCCCGTGCTCTCTCCTTCATATAATCCAGCGGTCTGCCTTCTGGAATAGAATTCAATATTTTCTCTTGTACCGCCTTTGGCACTCGTTAATTCTGCTCAGATGCTCCCAGGCTCACCCCTACAGAGCACCGAAAATGCATGTTGCCATTGCAGGGTTTTGAGTTGAACTCTTCCAGCTACATAGCTAACAGACAGTCCTGTTTGACTTTAGTCATTTTAAGAGCTCTTACTTTAGGTGCAGTCTCCGCCTGCCCTATCAACCTGAACTTACGCCGCATCTCGCACTTTGTTTCTTTTATAACTTTAGCAAACTTATGTAATTGTATAGTGCAGCGAAGGTTAGGTTGTGCCTCCCGGGAGCCTATTTTTACTGCTATGCCCCTTATCCATGCATCAATTACATCTTGGCCACACAAACCCAAATTTTCAATTGTTTTCTCGATGAGATCATTAAAGTACTTCGGATTTGTTTAGTAGCCCAATGAATGCGATTACCACTATGGTTAGTTAGACGAGGTACTTTCTGGTACGTAACCTGGGAGTTCTCAATATAGAGGTTAATGGCCAAAATAATGTGGTCACTTTGATCGTTATTAATCACCTTAATCGCTATAGTTACTTCGGAAATAATCAATGTTTAATAGTAAGTCTAGTGTCGATTGGCCATGCTTCCCATGCCACGTGTACTTCCCTGGGATATCTCCTTTAGTTCGGCCATTGATCATTATCAAGTCCCATAATCTCAGGAACTTGATCAACCTTTTACCCTTAGCATTACCCCCATCTTGTAGCATGGTACTCTGTTTTACTACATTTTCACAGGGTGCACAGAGTTCGTCATCCTTACATTTAGCCTTCAGGTCTCCTCCCAGGAGAACCAACTACTCCCCTCCATTTTCATAGCTAGTACGTCCTCCAGCTGTTTAAATAGCATACTTGTGGTGCCCAATCCGGGTGGAGAGTTAACATTAATAAGAAGCATCTTCCATTTGCCCTCTGGCAGGTCAGACCGGTCAAACCACAATTCAACCGCCAACACTTTTGCCCCTTTAGTCGTTGGGATCACTTTACTTGAGTAAATGTTATGTCTCACTCCGATGACAAGACACCCAAAGGGTCTGCCCTGGGGCCCTTTATTTGCCAACACTTGGTAAATAGTGTAGCCATCTACTAATGGGACAGAATCCAACCAGGTCTCCTGCAACATATCGCATTCCAACATCTTAACTGTAGCTTCCTTAGTTAGCAGGTGACTAAAACCCCTGGTATTCCAACTTGCAAAAATCAAGGGTCAGTTTGACTTGATCTGGTTCTCCGGGTCATCTTCATGTGGGAGCATTATTTTATTGATTTGGCTGAATTTAATGAACTTTTCAATTTTCAGTTTAAAACAAACATGTCCTCATTAACACAAGTTTTAAATAAAGCTAGTAATACACATTAATGTAATCGTGTGTAAATTCACTCATTGAATGCATAACCAGATACTCATCTCAAAACATGCAAGCATTAACAAATAATACAACCTATATGTATTCCTTGCAATATAAAAAAGATAAAATTAGAATCCTCAAAGTATCAGTGATTACAGAATTATAAAAATCTATTTCATGTGATACAGCACATTTACATTACATACATACAATCCTGGATATACATATTTACATACAAAGGTGATAGCAGAGATGACACACCAGTTCTTTATCCCCAATTTAGGTAAATCATGATCTTCACATTAACCAAAGAGGGATTACGGATATTTTTTTCAAGCATCTTTTGCTTAGTCATCCCTATCAACTTTCATCATATTGGAACGTGCATATTCATTCATATATGGTATATACTTCACAATTTTTTACATTCAGAATTTTTTACAATCCTTGAATAGATAGAATTATCACCATATATTAGCAACAGCAACAAACATTGAGAAATCAATTATCTAACATTAAAGAAAAAAGTTTGTTGCGATTCTAATGCTAGTAGATGGTGTAGACAAAAGTTGCCATCTAGTCTCTATATTCAAGAACCCAAATGCGCATGTTTTCTGAAAAAGGTGTCTCGCAGAAGTGAGATCCGGGTAGTGGATAATCAAATGCTCTAAAGTCTCTCTGTATTCCAATTCATTGCAAAATCGGCAGATGTTCTTACAGGCTAGTATCAATTTCCGTTCCACCAGAAGATTTCGAGTGGGCCACAAATTGAGCCTCATACGGAAGATAGAAGATCTTATTGCAGGAGATGGAGATTGGTGCAAGTATGGTTCCATGATGCAATATTTTTTATGCAAGAATGGATTTTTTGCAAAATGTTTGTTAGACCGATTCTTATTGTATCTATCCAATCTGTGTGATAGATTTTTAGCTTTGCGTGATCTGGGTTGGAGACTAGAACCTCCACGGTCACCTCAGTATTAGCTAATATATGGTAATTGCTCCTAGTCCAGACTTGCAGGAATGTATGGTCGGATTGGAACATGTAGTCTGAAAGTGTTCTCCATAAAGTACCTGATTTTTGATATACCAAACATTTCCGACACAAAGCACAAAGGAGCCAGCAGTACAGTGCATATAATGAAATCAGTCCCAATTCATGATGTAGTCATGCTACTAGTATACACTGTGGCAGTTGCAGAACCTTCTTCCAATATTTTCTCACATTTATCAAAGAAGCTTTTTGGTAGAATACTTTACGACTCCAAGCCATTTAAGAGGACTGGTGTTAACTTTCTGTAGGTAGTATATCATAGCTGGGCTCAAAGAAAACTAGCCATACTTATGCATAATTATTTGTCTGTGATATCGCAGTTGTCAATTTATGCTCTAATAACTGAATGTGACCTTCATGCTTCATCTCGCAGTCAGTGGTTATGCCCAAATATACATAGTGAGATACTATGCTAAGACCAATATTGTTAATCGTCCACAACATTCTACCTCGAGCAGATTTAATTGGAGTGCATACCATAACTTGTGTTTTATGGTTATTGATGACCAATTGATTGTTCTCGAGGTAGTGGGCAAGTGCATTCATTAATTTCTGTAAACGTATTGGTGTGTTCGAGAGGAGTACTAAATCATTGGTGGAAAATGAGGCCTTGATCGAGACACCATTCCGTTTTGGCGAATCAAACTACATTTTCAAAAGCCTCTTCAGTATCATGGATGAAGAAATTGAAGGCTGAAGCAAGGATACATCCATGCTTCAGCCCTCTTGAAGTTTGAATTGGCGATGTAAGCAGTAACTCAGTTGACATTCCTATCTGTACCGTGGTGTTTGAGCAAAAGGCATATATAATATAAAATAGGCTGACAAACAAGGCGCACCATTGCCTTTGAGTGTACCTAACGCTTATCTGATGTAATATTAAGAAACAATTTGACACTATCATTAATAAAAGCAAATCCTGTATCACATTAACCAAAATGTTAGGACGATCATTTCAACTACTGAAGGGAGATAGCCAGGAGACAAACTTTCTTTTTTCTACTCCACACATTGGGGTACTGGCTTAACCCCAACAGCTCCTGTGATCTTGCAACGCCAAAATAATACCCCAATCTTGGCCAATAGAGGAGCCTAGCACAGGCCGTTTCCACACCTAGAGCCAACTCAGATTTCGGCATAGATAATATCGCACAGGGTTAAGGGACACTCTGCCTTTGAGAGTTTTGACATAAGAACCTGTGAGACAGTCGGGCAGAATGGAGGTCAACAAATGTGAGGTAAATCAGTTGTTTCAACAGGTTGGCTAGATTAGATCCCTAATAATATTGAGACATAAGGTTAATTCCAGTCCCCATACCTGCCACAAATCCGGTTTGGTTCAGATCACGTTGATGCTCCTTGGTCCATGCATTGAAGTCTCGTAAGACTAAGCGAGCAAAGACTTTACCAGACGCATCCAACAGAGTTATCGGTCTATAGTTGGAGGGTATTGATCGGTCTCCCTTTTTAAAGATCAGTAAAATTACTGATTTGCACCAAGCTGCTGGAGGACTGCGCTTCCTAACTAGATCCCTAAAAAGGTTATGCAATATGATCGCCCAGTTACAAGGATCAGCCTTAAACATGGCATTACTGAGCCCATCGGGGCCAATGGCTCTGGAGCTACTTAATTTAGTAATCAAATCTTCAATGATTTCAGCCAAATGGGATATAGACCAGGTGTCTGTTAGATGATAACAATGTGTTTTATTAAATTAATCACTATAACAAAGTACTATAATGTTGTAGCCATTGATGTTCCATTACTCCATTCAGTTGGTTGTGTAATTGACCATTTTGGCTGGTATTTAATAATTGCCATATTTGTGATGCATTCTTGTCATGTAGGGATTTAATCATTGCTTCGCCATCTCATTGACAAAGCCAAGCTCTTCTTTCTTTAATCCATTTCTGATATTTACATTTGGCTAATCCATTTCTGATATTTACATTTGGCTGATCTAAGAGCGAAAAGCCTTTGCTCCACTGGCAATTTGGCAATATCTCTTAACTCTTCTCCAGGTCACTTTTCTTGTCCTTAATTCTGGATCATAATTATGTTCATGTTAGAAGGGCTTGGTTGTCATGATGGACTTCTTATATTCCTCCAAAACCTCTGTATATTGTCCCATAATCTGAGTCTGATGCTGTGATAATTTAATATTCAATGTTTGCAAGTCTCTCACACCAATGAAATCAAATCATAGCATTATTGATAAGAGCAGGCTTGTACCATTGTGTGGTCGAGTTCATGATGTTTATATCCCAAGACCATGTCAAGGTAAGCAAGTTGTGATCACTCTGGGACTGGTTCAAAATCTCGAACTTATCCACCATAGTGAATAGGTGATAATGAACATAAATATAGTTGCTGCTCTTTGAGATTCCTCCTTTCTCCAGCATGGGGTCTGGCATGGATTCACATGCTCATGAATATTCCCCGTCGTCAGGCTGGGAATCCTCGGTAAAGAAAAAACCAGTACCAGTTTCGTTTCTGATCTGTCTTTCGTAGTAACAACCAATCACTGGTCTCTGCGTCATACTGACCACAGCCAATGACTGCCCTCTACCTAAGCACCGCCTCTGGCAGCCATCTTCAGATTTTTACCGCACGTTCATGTGTTGGGATCCTCGTGCTATTGCTCTCGAGCGTTAGTGCTATTTTTTCACGTTTTTTCTCAAAAACTTCGTTTTTTCGGTCAAAAGAGCCTCAAGCTCCACCGACTCACTATCCGATCAACGGGGACCCGTGTCGGATTCGTCTGCGCCCCTCAAGGGTGAAGATTCGTCGAGCTACGCTTTTGGAGGACTCCAGAAGTTTCTCAGGCCCGGTCATGGCCCAGGAGAAGGGAAGCTCGACGCCCGGAAAGCTGTTCAGGGTCTGCCCTGGATGCCAGCTGCAGAACGTCTTCAAGGAGGACGAACACTCCTTTTGTCTCTACTGCCTACATGAGGACAAGACGCACGTGGAGAAGGACTGTGCGTTTTGCGGCAACATGTCGGAGCGGACCATGAAGGACCGCCATCAACGTCTCGCCAACTGGCTAGAAGGGAAGAGCCCGTCCGGCGAGAAGAAGAAGAAGAAATCTGAGCGGTCTTCTAAGTCCTTTGAGGACGCGACGGGGGTCCAACATAAGGCCAAGCACCGCGAGTCCGCTGGCACCGGGAGTGCCGAACGGTCGGGCTCTACGGTCGGCAGGCAGGGCGCACCCTTCCCGGCACCATCAACCACGAGCCAACGCTCTGGGTCGGGTAAGAGGAAGGCCGAGCACCCGGCGAAGCTCCTGGAGAGGCCCCGGTCGAGCTCGAAGGCCCCATCGGAGGGGGGAGCGAGGCGGTGTCCCCCCCCTCAAGGATAAGGCGGTGAGCGCACCTAAGGTGGTGAAGGCCTTAATCCATCCGGCCAAGCCCTCTATCGAAACTGTCGCGGCGGCCCTGGCTCAGCCTGTGCAGGCTACACCAGTGGTGGCGACCTCGGGGCTCAGAGTCTCCCTGCCACCTCGGAGGGAGTCATCTTTTGTGCCCATCGATAGGACCCCCGTGAAATCCCCCGTGGGGAAGAAAAAGGGGGGGCAGGGCGTCGTCGTAGATTCGGCCTCAACCTCGGAGGAGGAGCTGGTCGAAGTCTTAAGCCACGGCCTCGGCGTGGAAGAAGACCGACCCGTCGGGATGGATCCCGACGCAGGTGACGACGACATCTTCGAGGGTACCGACGGGGTCCCTGATCGCCCGTCGGATTCCCCTCTGCCAGCGCCGCGAGACAACTCGGCGGCCATTTTGTTGGCTATACAGTCCTTATGCTCAGAGATAAGGACGAGACTACCGTTGCCGACGGAACCTCTCCCGTCGGGGGACCCAGAACCGGGACCTTCTGGTGTTCCCCCTACCAAGAAAAGAAGGACCCACCCTCCGCCTCCTTTTCAGCCGTCGCGCCCCTTCCAGCCCTCCTCCCCGTCCACCCGAGGGGATGATACGGGGACTGACACGGCAGCGACGGGTACGGACGACGAGGTATACGACGAGGATGTACCGTCGTCGCCTCCCACCAGGGCTTCTCCGCCCGACGAGATTGGATCGTTCCACTCCATGATCTCCAGGGCATCCGAGCTTTTTCAACTCTGCCCTGAGGAGAAGAAGGAAGGTTTCCTTTATCAGCGGCGCGAGGCCAAGAGGAAGACGGTCCTCTCAGTGCCTCTATTGGACGACATTTGGGATGAGGGCCTCACCCTCCTCAAGAACCCTTCCACGACACCAGCTAGAAGAGACCGGTACGAGAAGAAGTACCGGGTCCCGGAAACGGCCCCCCTGTGCCTCTGGGCGCAGCCTACCCCGGACTCCGTCGTCTCCGCGGCGGCCAGGAAGAAAGCGGGGGGGGTGCGGCCTCCACATCGACTTCCCCACCGGACGGTGAGGGAAAGAAATTGGACGCTATGGGACGCAGAGTCATCTCGTCGGCAGCGACGACGATTAAAGCGGCCACGCCATTACCGTTGCGACGGACATCGCCGACACTGGGTTCCGCCAGTTGGGCAATGGCGTTTGCCTTAGGCGGCGTGGATGGCTCAAGGCTACGGACTTCCGTCAAGACGTTCAGACCAGAGTCCTGGACATGCCCTTCGATGGGAACAACCTGTTTGGCAAAACAGTGGACGATTCCCTTCAGGCCATTAAAGCGGACACTGAGACGGCCCGGGCCCTGGGAGTTCTGCAGCAACGACGGACGCCCTTTCGGAGCAGCGGAGGCAAGGGCGCCTCCAAACGTTCCGGCGGCGGTTTCTCCACCTACCGTCAAGCGGCCCGCTCGTCGTCTCAGGAGGCCTACAGAGGACGAGGCAAGTCTGGCGGACTCCGCCGTCGTCGCCAAGGAGGTCGAGGCGGCAAAGCCTCGTCCAAGCAGGATTGAACCGACCGTGGGGTCTGGCCCCCACCGAAGCACCCCGGTGGGAGGCCAGCTGGCGAGCTTCGTCAGCGTGTGGGAGTCCATCTCCACCGACCGTTGGGTGCTGGACGCCTTGGCCCGGGGCCACGCGCTCGAGTTTCAAAGAAGGTGTCCACGCGTCCCCCCCGTGGCCAGGAAAGAACTTCACGTCCCTCAGCTTCTCCTGGAGGTAAAGGCGATGTCAGGAAGGGCGCCATCGAACTCGTCCCAAAGAGGCTTCGGGGCTCCGGAGTGTACTCGAGATACTTCCTCGTGAAGAAGAAGACGGGGGGGATGGCGCCCCATCCTGGACCTGCGACGTCTGAACAAGTTCATCAAGGCGCAAAAGTTTCGGATGGTCACCCTCCAGCACGTTCTGGGTCAGCTGGAGGAAGGAGACTTCCTGTCGTCGTTGGATTTGGAGGATGCCTACTTCCATATTCCCATCCTAAAGGGGCACCGAAAATTCCTCAGGTTTGTGGTCCAAGGGCGTCATTACCAGTTCAAAGCCCTCCCCTTCGGTCTACGGTCGGCACCCAGGGTGTTCACCAAGTGCCTCGCACCGGTGGCGGCGCAGCTGCGCCGCGAGGGGGATCCACGTCTACCCCTACCTGGACGACTGGCTCATCCGAGCCAAGACGAGGGAGCTCGCCGTGGTTCACACGGCAAGGACCGTCCAACTTCTCACGGACCTGGGATTCTCCGTGAACTACGCCAAATCCCACCTGGTACCCGCGCAAGACGCTCTGTTTCTGGGAGCGAGGCTCAACACAGTGTCCCTTCTGGCCTCCCCGTCGGAGGAGAGGACCAGGACCATCCTGGGCAAGGTGCAACGGATGTTGGTGGCCGACGCGGCCAAGGTGAGGTCCATCAAGTCCCTCCTCGGAATGATGTCTTCCTGCATCTACCTCATTCCCATGTGCAGGCTCCGGATGCGCCCGTTGCAGGAGTTCCTGGACGCGCGCTGGATCCAAACGACGGGCAGCTTCTAGGAAAGGATCACACTCGACGAGAGTTTCCGACTAGCGATCCGGTGGTGGGACACCCGCGCGCATCTGACGGCGGGCATGGACTTCCAGACCCCAGCCCACCAGGAGACAGTGACCACGGATGCCTCCCTGGAAGGGTGGGGAGCGCAAACCGAAAATCTACACGCAAGGGGCCTTTGGCTCCCGACGGAGAAATCTTTACATATCAACGTCCTGGAGCTCCGTGCAGTGTTTTGGGCCCTCAGGTCCTTCCTTCCGTCCCTCAAGGGCAAGGTGGTGAGGATCTTCACCGACAACACCACCACCATGTTTTACATCAGAAAACAGGGCGGAACCAGGTCCCCAGCACTGTCCAAGGAGGCGCAGGACCTGTGGCATTGGGCAGTCGCCCAAGGGATGTTTCTGGTGCCGTTTCATCTGGCAGGGATAAAAAACACCATCGCCGACTCACTCAGCAGGGAGCTGCGCTCGTGCCACGAGTGGGAACTACGGCAGGATCTAGTGGATCGCCTCTTCCGACGGTGGGGCACACCCCAGATCGACCTGTTCGCGACGGCGACGGACTCCAAGTGCCGGAGGTTCGCCAGCAGGTTTCCCCAGGCGAGGAGCATGGGCGATGCTTTCTCGTTCCCCTGGGAGGGCCTGTTCCTCTACGCGTTCCCTCCTTTGCCACTGCTAATCCGGCTCGTCAACCAGCTCAAGAGGTCACGGTGCAGGATGATCCTCGTCGCACCTGCGTGGCCGAGGCAGATATGGTTCCCGGACCTTCTGGATTTGTCAGCGTCCCCGCCAATCAAGCTGCCGGTGGACGCGGATCTGCTCTCCAGGGAAGGAGGCGCCATCCTCCACCAGGACCCGAAATCGCTGAACTTGCAGGCCTGGCTCCTGCAGCGCTAGAGTTTGGAGGATACGACATACCGGCCGACTGCAGAGAGGTTCTTGCAAAGGCCAGGGCATCCTCGACTCTTAAATGCTACGGACACAAATGGAAGAGGTTCTCTGTCTGGTGCCACGCACAGAAGATTAACCCTCTACGGATTACGGCTCCCCAAGTTCTGCCGTACCTGCTGACGCTGGCCAAAGCTGGACTGGCACACGCGTCCATCAAGATTCATCTGGCTGCGATCTCCCGATACACCAGGACCACGGGACGGACGTCCTTGTGGTCTCATCGTCTGGTGAAAGAGTTCATGAAGGGACTGTTCAGATCGTTCCCGCCGGTGAAGCCTCCGGCCCCGGCGTGGGAGCTCAACGTGGTGCTGACCAAGCTCATGGGACCTCCGTTCGAGCCTCTGCACTCGGCCCCGTTGAAGTTTCTGTCGTGGAAGACAGCGTTTCTTGTGGCCATCACCTCTGCACGACGGGTGGGAGAGATCCAGGCCCTTTCCTGCAAGGCCCCGTACTTGACTTTTCACGACATGAGGGTGGTGCTCAGGACGCACCCCTCCTTCATGCCCAAGGTACCGTCTGACTTCCATCTCAACGAACCCTTGGTGTTGCCTGTATTCTTCCCGTCGCCTTCGTCGCCGGCTGAGAGGACTTTGCACTCGCTGGATGTGGCTAGAGCGCTGAAGTTCTACGTGGACCGCACAAAGTGTTTTCGGAAGACGTCACAACTCTTTGTGAACTTTGGACCTGTCAATCAGGGGAAGGCTCTCTCGAAGGCTTCCATTTCCAGAAGGCTCTCCGGCTGTATCATGTACTGTCATCGGTTGGCAAACCGACCGCTGCCCGGCCGTCCGAGAGCCCATTCCACCAGAGCGATCGCAGCTACCACGGCGTTCCTTTCTGTTGTGCCCCTGCTGGACATATGCAGGGCTGCTACGTGGAGGTCGACGCACACCTTCACGAAGTTCTACTGCGTCGATCGGGATTCCAGGGAGGAGTCCAGGGTCGGCCAAGCAGTGCTGCGCAACCTGTTCGCCTGAGGTGAGCCTGGTGAGGAGGTAAGATGCTTAATGTTGAGTTTGATGCAATGCTTAATGTTGAGCCTTTGCCACCTCCCGTGGTTGTGCATGTGTGTACTGCTATGTATTCTTTATTCATGAGCATGTGAATCCATGCCAGACCCCATGCTGGAGAAGGAACAAGTTACTTACCTGTAACTGTTGTTCTCCAGCATGGGTCTGGCATGGATTCACATGCGAACCCTCCCGCCTACCCCTCTGCGGCTCTTCACTTGGTCATACTGCCACTTCACGTGCTTCCAAATCTGAAGATGGCTGCCAGAGGCGGTGCTTAGGTAGAGGGCAGTCATTGGCTGTGGTCAGTATGACGCAGAGACCAGTGATTGGTTGTTACTACGAAAGACAGATCAGAAACGAAACTGATACTGGTTTTTTCTTTACCGAGGATTCCCAGCCTGACGACGGGGAACATTCATGAGCATGTGAGTCCATGCCAGACCCATGCTGGAGAACAACAGTTACAGGTAAGTAACTTGTTCCTTCCACGTACACTGCAGTTGAACGTCACCTATTGATCCATTTAACATTGTGAAGTTATGTTCGGTCATAAGTGTAGTCCAGCGCATACCATCTGGATGTTTAACTTTGATATTGGCGCTAATGCAATCCAGATTAAGATCACCCATGAGAATTGTGCTGAATACATTTTTAGTCATTAGGACAGTATCTAACAACGATGTTGGCGCCTAAAAGCAATTGTCAGCTATTCCTACAAGATTTCGATAAATGTTCTGTAGGGCTATTTTACAATTGGCACAGCTGATTTGTAGCAATTGTAAAAAGTTGTTTGGTGCTAGCCAAGGCTGAATAGTTAAACCAGAGCTTTGCTTTACGGCCACTAACAATCCCGAGGTTGGTCTACCTCTAGTAGCTGACTTGGCAGGAGATGGCACAATGTCATGGTTATCCCAAATTGATGTACTCTTTCGCCAAGTTTCCTGCAGCACTCCGATATCGAAATTATTTAGGTGATTTTCTTTGGAAGACTGGAGATGAACATGTCTGAGTATTCCAACTCGCAAGGTGAATCTGTTTTGTGGTTGTTCTAATGACTGTTCTGCCGTATAGAATTTTTCATTGCCAACTGTTGGTTTTTGACGTGATTGCAGCTCACATTGCTGCTCATATTTCTTATGTTGGTGTAGGTTTTTAGTCCCTGGATTAGGTCAATAATGAAACCTAATCTGAATAAGTCCATCTTGGACCCCCAGACCAAATTTAAAACCACACCAGGGGGAATCCAGAGCCTCACGATGGCTCAACATCACTTAAAAATTCAACCTGATCTATGTCTAGGGATGCGATGTCTTCCAAAGCAGGTACATCGGATAAGATGTTCAATATGCTTTTTCTGGATAATTCGTAGCTATTAAATGGAGAGGCACGACATTTCATGATTAGGGAATGTGCTTGTCGTTTGCTCTTATTTTTGGTCTGTGCATTACTGTTGAGTATTTTCTCTTGATTAATCTATTTGTCTTATTCACTGGTAAACTATAGTCTGAGCATGATCAGGTAGTCTGGAGAGAGGAATGCTCAAACATAGGAGCCTCATGTCAATGCAATGAGGGGTTCCTCAGTGAATTTCCACCAAGAGAACTCTGTTGAGGCTCTGTCTTGTACATTAATGGTTTGTTGAAGGCGGTCAGCCAAATGGGCATCTACTGCTGTTTTAATTTTCAAATCTCTTCCTTTGAGATTGGATTCAAGCTCAATTTGTGGTGTAAGTGTTTAAAGTGTCGGACAATTCACTGCTTGTGCAATATGTGAAGATGCTCATGAACGGTCTTGCTTTATAGCTGTTAACAAATCATTTAAAGGTTCATGTGTTAGAGATTGTTCTCCACTGTGATTCAGTTGCACCCCAGTAAGGAATGTATTTTTACAATTACTACATTGCTTTCTTGGGTCGTTCTTAACCAGACTTTTCAGTGTTCTGCAGACGGCCCGAATGAATGGTTTGACACTTTTTATGCTAGTGGATTTAGGAGCACGCTTGTTCGTTTTTGTTTCTGCATAAATGTCTCTTGTTCAATTTGGATTTGGGCTTTCGGATTGATCGCCTCTGTGATGCAATTCCATTATCAGTGAAAATCACTGATTCATTGTGCAATTGAACTGTTGGACTGAATCATTTTGTTCTACACTTACCCAACAATCGTTCACCTGAACCACAGATGTGTCTAGATTTGGTTCACCTATTGGCTTAATTATTTGATCGAATTGGGATAATACAGAGGGTAATCTACATTTTTCTGTTGGTAACGCCTGCGAATTGAGCAGAAACTGTGCTGGACATAATTTGCTTTGTCAGCCAGTTGATATTACTAGTTCTCCATCATTGGATTTTTCATGGATTCACATGCTTAGAATATTACCCGTCGTCCGACTGGGACCCCTCGGTACACATAGCCTTTTCCTATAGGAAAACTTCTCACACTTTTGTGTCCTATCTACGTCCTTTTGGGGGCCGCATACGCATGCCCCGTAGGACGTCGCGGTATAAAAGCGCCGGCCCCGCGGCTCCCTTCAGATTTCAACCGTCTCCAAAGTACTGGGATCTCCTCGCGTCGTCTTACTATTTTGTACAAGGTTGTGTACTTGAAGTTGGAGTTAGGTGAATTTTTCCTTCATGTCGGGAAAGGCGCTGTTCCGTCGGTGCGCGACGTGCGGCTTGAAATTTTTTTACGAGGGGGATGGACATATGGATTGTTTATACTGTCTCCACCCTCATCATTCGGCTGATAACTGTGACACATGCAAAGGGTTTTCTCAAAAGACCCTCAAAGACCGAAATCGACGGCTGGTGACATGGTTGAATGATGGAGCGGGGGCATACCCCCCTTCGGAGGTAGGCTCCACACAATCGGCAAAAACATCACACCGCGCTGTATCGTCGGAACCACCGACGAAGAAATCTCGACCAGCGGAGAAAGAGTCATCTCGGAGTCAATCAGCTAAAGAATCTTCGACGAGAAAATCGTCATCTTCGTCAAAAAAGCACGACAAGGAAAGGCTGAAATCCTCCTCGGGCGATCACCATAGATCGACCACGAGTCAAGAGTCGGGTAAAAGCAGGCCAAGTGCAGAAAAGGCGGGACTGCCAAAACCAACTGCTAAGCCACCGTCGTCGACGGCGGTCCAGTCATCGGCCTCCTCCCTACCACTGACGCATGTGGTATCTATCGCCCCACCGACTACGACTGCGACGGTTGCCTCGTCGACGGAGGTTCTACAGGAAGCCTGGAGCCCTGAAGTTTTCGATCCGATCCCTCCGGATACTTTACTGCAGGAACAGGCAGCGTTGCTGTCCTCGAGAGGAGAGCGGGGGAATAGCTGGCCCAGCAGACCTCGGGCTACGAGTGGTTGACTCGTCGACGAGGGGATCCGGAATTCCGGTGTCTGCCCCTCTTCTCAATCTGTTTTGTCGTTGGAGATTCTGTCCACGCTTCAGTCTTTAGTACAGTCGTTGGACCAGAGACTACCTCAGGTAAACCTGCCACAGCCACCCGTCGACGAGCCGGGCCCGTCCCGTCCACCGACTCACTTACGCACGCCAGTCTCAGCACCACAGGCACCCCAAGAGGAAGGTGAGCTGCCAGATTCAACTTACCTCCTCACCAGGCTGCCAGAGTCTGATAGAGGAGCCATGTCGGAGCCATGTCGGATATCTCCTCATCCCCCTCCAGGGATCCAGCCTGGGAGTCAGAGGTGGAGTTAGAAACCCCAAGGAGCCCTGCTCAGCCGTCCCCCCCGGATGATATTGCATCATTCCATTCTATGATGGAGAAGGCGTGTAAGGAATTCGGTTTGTCCCAGGAAGAACAGAAAAAGGACTTTTCTTTTCGACCACGTGGGTAAGAGAAGGTCAGTGTTTTCAATACCCATACTAGATCATGCGTGGAAGGAGGGTTTTGCAGACAATGCGTCACCTCTTTTCGGAACCAGCGGTAAAAGGTCGCCTTGAGAAAAAATTTAAGGCTCCAGAGTCTATCCCCAAGTGCTTATCCTCCCAACCGACGCCTGAATCGGTGGTGTCGGCAGCGAGGAAAGCGAAGGCCCAGAATAAGTGCACGAATCCGCCTGAAAACGAGGCAAGACGTCAGGATGCCTTCGGCAAAAAAGTGCTATCTGTGGGAGCAACTACAGTGAAGGCTGCAAACTCTCTGGCTATTGTAGCCAGATACGACGGAGAAATGTGGCACAGGCTGGCTCCGTTGCTGGATCATCTTCCGGAAGAGCATAGGAAGGCGGCGATGTTACTAGTCCGAGAGGGTGAGGAAGCCTCCAATCACGCAATAAACATTGTGGTGGACCTTGCTGAATCTGTCTTCAAGCAAGTCAATAATGGGGTCGTGTTACGACGACAGTCATGGCTTAAGTGTACCTACTTCAGGCCGGAGGTACAATACAAAGTATTAGATATGCCCTTTGAGAGAGACCTTCTATTCGGAGAGAAGGTAGATGAGGCCCTGAAGGGAATGAAAGAGGACTCGGACACGGCACGTTCATTAGGTGCCCTCCAGAGCGGCAGAAGCCACAAGTCTTTTCGTCCCTTTAGAGGGGCTTCAGTCAATTCCAGATTCTCTGCGTCAGGAGACAGATCCTTCGGTAGGTCGGCGTACCCCTCCCAGGGATACAGGCGTGCTTCTCAAACAGCAAACCGACGCTGGAACTTCCAGACCTCGAGGAAGAGACCATCCTATCCGTCGTCGAGAGAGAAGCAAAACAAAGATCAGCAATGACGAGCAACACACCGTTCTGGGGGGGAAGAGTATCAGCCTATGTCGACGAATGGGAACGAATAACGACAGATCAATGGGTGCTGGACACAATAAGGAACGGACATTCTCTACAATTCAAGCGCAGCCCTCCGCACATTCCACCTGCATTCGTCACTCATTCCCATCTGAGGGTACTGCAACAGGAGGTAACGCTCATGTTAGCAAAAGGTGTGATAGAATTAGTTCCAGCATCACAGAAAGGTCAAGGGGTTTACTCAAGATACTTCGTCGTAAAAAAGCCAAACAGAAAATGGCGTCCCATTCTAGACTTGCGCGATCTCAACAAGTCCTTAAAGAGCCTAAAATTCAAAATGCTCACGCTCCAGGAAGTGATCCGAGCCGTTCAAGAAGGGGATTTTCTGGAGTCCCTGCATTTGCAGGACACGTACTTCCATATTCCAATGCGTCGGAAACACAGGAGGTTCCTGAGGTTTGTAATAGGGCGGGCTCACTACCAATTCACGGTGCTTCCCTTTGGGCTCAAAACCTCCCCCAGAACGTTCACGAAATGCCTGGCCCCAGTGGCGACCTGGCTAAGAAGGCAAGGAAACCATGTATACCCATATCTCGACGACTGGCTGGTAAGGGGATCCTCCCCAGCGTCGACCAACACAAGTTTGCAAGCCACCATGCAGCTTCTACAACAGCTGGGATTTGCCATAAACTTCAAAAAATCCTCGCCGATGCCATCGAGAACGTTGGTGTTCCTGGGGGCACAGTTCGAAACCCAGTCGGGGCTAGTGAAGCTTTCCCTCGACAGAATCTCAAAACTCAATCGACTGGCGGGTCGACTACGAGGAAACACCAAGCTTTCAGTGAGAAAATACGTTTCGGTCCTAGGGGCAATGGCATCCTGCATCCATCTGGTGGCCAACTGTCGCCTATTCATGAGGCCAGTTCAGGAGTTCCTGGCGGACACAGGCCTAAGGATCGTGGTCAGACAAGATAATCATCGACGACGACAAACTGCTTCTGACTCTTCAGTGGTGGCAGTTTCCACAACCTGAACAACGGTGTACCCCTACAGGAGCCGGAGTTCCAGCTAACCATAGTCACGGATGCGTCTCCAACGGGCTGGGGAGCTCACATGGGCACTCTTCAAACGCAAGGTCGTTGGTCTCAAACGGAGTCACTCCTACACATCAACGTGTTGGACCTCAGAGCAGTGCGATGGGCCTTGAAGGCGTTCCTACCACACATCAAGGGATCGAGAGTACGAGTGCTGACAGACAATACGACGGCCATGTTTTATTTGAGAGAACAAGGGGGGACGCGATCCAGGACCCTTTCCATGGAGGCCCAGAAAGTGTGGCATTGGGCATTAAAGCACGAGATATCCATCGTGGCTCACCATCTCCCGGGAGTGAGGAACTCGCAAGCGGATTCCCTCAGCAGAAGGATGGCCCAGATACACGAATGGGAAATGGACACAGTTCAGCTGATGAAAGTTTTCGAGAAATGGAGTCACGCCCCACTGGACGTCTTCGCATCGAAGGAAAACGGGAAATGCAAGCAATTCGCAAGCAGATGGCCTCAGGAGGGTACTGTCATGCATGCTGGACGCTACGCTCGTAGAACAGCTAGACCGTTCTATTCCAAATGGAGGTTATTCGATACGTTACCGGGAAAACGACGTTTGCACTTTGCACGTCGCTAACTTCACGTGACTTTTGCTTCGTCACGTGAACTACGGTATTACGTATTTAAGCAGCGTAGAAATTTCACTCGCTGCTTCTGATCGAATCTATTGGCGTTGTGTAGCTGAACCTCTGATCTGCATCCTGGCATATTTCTACAGCTACTTATGGACCTTCTATAGCGTGTGTTCCGCCGCACGCTGATTCCTGGAGCTATTCCTACAGGCCGTGATAATTCACACGCGTTCTCTGTCTTCAAGCGTGGCTGGTCCTGATTGCGGGAATCCCGCCCGCGTGTACATCCACACGTACACTCTGTCTTCATACGCGGCTGGCCCGGACTGCGTAAATCCTGCCCGCGTGTAAATCCACACACACTCTGTCTTCATACGCGGCTGGCCCGGACTGCGTAAATCCTGCCCGCGTGTAAATCCACACGCACTCTGTCTTCAAGCGTGGCTGGCCCGGACTGCGTAAATCCTGCCCGCGTGTAAATCCACACGCGCACGTTGTCTTCACACGCGACTGCCAAGACTGCGTGAATCCTGCCCGCGTGTAAATCCACACGCGCACTTTGTCTTCACACGCGACTGCCAAGACTGCGTGAATCCTGCCCGCGTGTAAATCCACACGCACACGTTATTTTCTTCGCGGCTGTTTATAACCGCGTGTACTTTGTTTTTTCCTCAAAAAGAGCGCTATATCTAACTCCTGCATCTGTGAGATTAACAGAAGGATTGATCCCTACATTTAGACATTACTTTACGTGGGAAGGAAGCTTTTCAAGGATTATTCGAAGGTGACATTGAACTGAACTTTTGGACGCTATCCTGTGGTGAATTCAACCCGTATCTAGCGTGAGCCTCGTTCCGTTCGGGATAAGTCTCCCTTACTAATTTTCCCTTCCTTGCCGTTTGTTCTACTTTCATTTTCATCAAGAGACTTCTGGATTCTTCTACCCTAAACTAAAGGTCAGTGTGAACATTCCTGTCCTTATCTAATTCATCATACTCAGGTTGGAGCAGTTATTCATGATACTTTAATTTGTTCTAGGCTTGCTTTCTATACCTTACCCACGCCCTTTCCAGTGATCCATCGCTCTGCCTGTTTTATCAGCCAGAGGGTTGTATCATTTGGAAGGTCTTCAATTGACTTCACAACTATCAAATCGTGTGAACAGGGATCCGGAAGACCCTACCTCCTGTATCCTTTTGAGTATTGTATCCTTTTCAGTTAATACTTTGGTACATTCTGACAGGTTCCCTGGGGGAGGCATTCTCCTTCCCATGGACGGACAAGTTAATTTACGCTTTTCCTCTGTTCCCCCTCATACGGAGGACGGTGCAGTGGATATGCAGGTACAGTTGCCGGGTAATTCTAGTGGCACCGCACTGGCCAAGGCAACCGTCGTTTTCCGACCTGCTTCACTTGTCGCTGGAACAACCAATAGCGTTTCCGAGGGTCCCGAACCTACTGTCCCGGGTCAAAGGTACAGTGTGGCATCACGACCCGGACAGTCTCAACCTCACAGCCTGGCTCCTGACCTTTCGGAATTTGGTACCTTAGACGTTTCGGAGGATTGCCAGAAAATTCTGCAAGCAGCTCGGGCCCCTTCTACCAACAAATCTTCCACCTATAAGTGGTGAAGGTTCTGTGATTGGTGTCGAGGACAACAAGGACTACACCCGTTAAACGTGACTCCGGAGCAAGTTCTGCCTTATCTGCTTCACTTAGCAGAGGGGGGTTTATCTTTCACATAGATAAAGGTGCACCTGGCGGCCATCTCTAGGTTCACGAGGAAGAGACAATCGTCTCCTTTATTCAGCGACAGGTTAGTGAAACACTTCATGAGGGGTTTATTTCGAACTTTTCCACCAACATGGAGTCTCAACGTAGTGCTGGCAGGCTTAATGAAACCACCCTTTGAGCCTATGGCCACTTCGGCTATGAAATTCATATTGTGTAAGTTGGCGTTCTTAATTGCTATCACGTCAGCTAGGAGAATCTCGGAACTGCAAGCGTTGGTCGTAGACCCTCCATACCTAAGATTCTTTAAAGACAAGGTGGTTCTGGCAACTAATCCTACTTTTGTCCCGAAAGTTCCTACAGTGTATCACAAACACTCGTCCATTGTCCTCCCTACTTTCTTCGCAACCCCATCATCGACAGCGGAAAAAGCTCTTCATACCTTGGACGTTGAGGGCCCTAAAATTTTACCTACATCGTACACAAGAACTCAGGTCTACTCGACAACTGTTCATCGTGTATGGTCCGTCGACGAGAGGAAATGCAATTTCTAAGCAATGAAAGGCTCGCTGGGTCTCGTCGACGATTTCGTTTTGCCACTCCATGGCCGCTGCAAGGGCATCCTAGAGCCCATTCTACAAGATCAACGTCCTCTTCATCAGCATTATGGGCAGGAATTCCACTAACGGACACATGGCAGGCTGCGGCATGGTCGGTGCCCCACACGTTTACCCGCCACTACTGCCTTGCGAGGCAGCATGCGGACGAGGTGCAGATGGGAAGAGCAGTCCTGCGCGATCTGTTTCAATAAGGTAAGCTCTACACTGTGGAGAGTTTTTTTTTCTACCTATTGGTGACCGTATGCTTTGAGATACAGATATATGGGTAAACTTATGTCTTGTGTACCTATGCATTGTGTATTTTTTGGTGGGTGTATGTTGCATTGCATTCTCACCGCCGTCTTCCAGTTTACTGCTATACAATCTATTCTAAGCATGTGAAACCATGAAAGATCCAATGCTGGAGAAGGGAATAGTTTCTTACCTGTAACTCCATTTCTCCAGCATTGGTATCTTTCATGGATTCACATGCGCCCGCCAGCCTCCCCAGGATGCAATGTATATGCTTGATAGGTTTAACCCTTCCTACTTTGGAGGCGCCGAAATCTGAAGGGAGCCGTGGGGGTGGGGCTTTTATACCACGACGTCCTACGGGGCATGCGTATGCGGCCCCCAAAAGGACGTAGATAGGACACAAAAGTGTCAGAAGTTTTCCTATAGGAAAGGCTATATATGTGTACCAAGGGGTCCCAGTCTGACGACGGGGAATATTCTAAGCATGTGAATACATGAAAGATACCAATGCTGGAGAAATGGAGTTACAGGTAAGAAACTATTCCCTTCTGTTTAACATTTCCTGTGCGATCCACTCAAATCAGTTGTATTTGCGCGATTGTTTGGACATTTGGCATCTAAAGATTCAAAGAGTTTAAACCAACTAGAGATAGTGGTGTTAACCGCTGACAGCGTTCCCTCCAACAATGTATTCTGGTTAGCTAGCATTTGACGTGATTGTGGTTGTAATAGCATGCGTCTGCGAGGAGTTTGAGCAGAAGTTAAAGTGGGTTGAGGAGTCAATTGAACATTTATCATAATCTGGGGAAAAATGTATTGGTAGTGCGCAATATTTCGCCCACACTTGCATGTATTGAAATATCTGAAATCACATGATTGGGACTAGATATATCCTGCATTGCTTTTTCTACTATGGTAGCCAGTATTGGCTCCCGCAGCAGGAATTGATCTGCTTCTAAAATAGTGGAGTCAGAAATCCTATGCGAGCCTGAAGGGCTTTCGCATTTGTTAGAGCTTGTAACATTAGATGCGTAACCCATAGCATTTGGTACATTTTTGGGAAAAGCTATAGAAGCAGATACAGGTGATTGGTTTACATTCAAGACGGCCTTAACGGCTGTTAGAGACGAGTTCTCGGGCAAGTTCTCTGAGGCATAGAGCAAAATGGGGGTATGTCTGTTTTGGGAAGTGTCTGCCGGTTAAGAAACACTGGCGTTAAATTAATTGCCTTCTGAGAGATTTCTACGGTTAGTATCCCCACAGACGCCGCCACGGTGGTCCGTTCATGCATATTTGTTTTTAGGGATTATAGGCGTGCTAGCATTCGCTACTTCCACGCAACAATAACTGGCCATGTGTATCAGTTATATCACAAGTACAGGAAATTCCAAAAAAAGGAACTGATTTAAGCAAATAACAAGGAACCTGCAGAACTCGCAAAAGGATTTCAAAATTGCTCGTCACCAGTTTATCCCAGCACTCGGGCACCCGCTCGTCGCTGTTCCGAACAGTTGGGCGCACGCGCGTGCTGGTTTTTATACGTTGCAGCAAAAAAAGAGCTGGAGCCACTGTTAATAATCCAGTCAGTGTTCCACAAGCCTATAATAGTGAAATCAAAGGATATTTCCTGTTATATAATGCTTAGTCCAAAGTCAAAGTTGCAGTAGTTAAAAGCTGCAATTACCAATTGCTGGAGGGTTTGGATTTTCAGATACAGCACGAGCGGCAAAGCGGTACTTCTCTGGTGCCTTAGCCATTGACCTGCTTCGAAATTCTTGGACACCTTCCCGGATGACAGGTCTCTTCCCAATTGGGTTTCTCTCCCACCAGAGGCTTCGGGTTTACCTGTCATCCAGGCGCCCTGCCTAAGAGTTTCACCATGACTAAACTAATCGCTTAATTCCTTGCAGTCAATTTCAACCCCAAAGACAGTAGGACCCCAGCAATTGCACACAACATTGAAACAGTACTTGAAGAAGCAAATGTAATCAAAACCCAGTTTGCCGCACTCCCCCCACCCAGGAAGTTTGTTGTACAGTATCCGAAGAGGTGATGTATGACAACAAAGTTGTGCTAGCCCAAATGCGAAGAAGCGTGGATCTATTTAAAAAAGGGCTTCTGTCTGTGGGCTGCGGTTCTGGTCTTATGTGACAAGTCACCCGATTTCCTGTAGCCAAACTATAGGGCTCACATCTTAGCGACATACTCCATACCCCAGACAACAGATTTTTAGAAGACTTAAAATCCCTCTGCCCGCTAGTCACTATCTGACCTGGGGCCTGAATTTTCCTGCTATCTTCCTCTTCTGGGTCATAATGCGCCGTGCAAAGCTGGGTAGAGGTTTCTCAGGAACATTAGGCCGTGTCTCCAGCCTGGGCATGGAGGGCAGAGCTTTCTCCATCATGGAAATTTTGACACATAGGTAATTTCATCTTTCAACCACTGCAACTTTGACTTTGGACTTTAAGCATTAAATAACAGGAAATATCATTTCATTTCACTATTATAGGCTTGTAGAACACTGACTGGATTATTATCAGTGCGTCCTTCACTGCAGCAATATTCGCTTGGTCCTGTGAATTCCAGGACACATCCAATGCCTCAGGTGAGTCTAAGATGAGCACTGGTAAACCTTGAGCTCTCCCCTCCCCCACACCGGGTGGGGCTCTTTGTACAGGAGGGTGCTTTTTCCTAAGAACACCAGATGTTAGCCCCCCCCTGCCAGTATCTGATTGCACGACTGACCTGGTATTCAATTCAGGAGCCGTCTTTATGTCCAGTAAATTTGTCATTTTTATTTTCACCTCACATTGCTCCGAGGTGATGGCCGAACATAAAGCCAGTAAGGTGTCCAATTTTGCCGATACGTCGTTAAGGATTGGCTGAATCCCAGCCATTTCCCCCCGGTGAGGGCTTCTTTTGCCTTAGTCCTGGTTGTGCCAACTCATAATTGGAGGCCTCTGCCTCTTACATATTTGCTGCCAAGTCCAACAAATTGGGGCTAGCCGACAAGTTTACAGCATTCCCAGACTTGTCCATACCAGGCCTGTTCTGCATTTTGCCCTGTAGAGATTTACACAAATTAATTATCTAATGATTGTAATGAGCAAGAAAGCAAAGCACATGAATCGCTCACCGTCGTCCCACTCGCGCCCGCCCCCTTTGCGGGTACCAGTGTGGATTTAATTGGTGCTTGTATGTCGCACAGTCGTGGGCCCTGGGGCTCAAGCCAAGGGATAAGGGGCCCCTTAGGCAGGCCACTAGACTGCATAGAAGTATTACCAATACAAGAGAAAAAAAAACACAAATCCTGGACTGACCAGTAGGTAAGTTCCCTTCCTTACATCCCTGGTCTTTTTTTTTTCCCCCTTTTCTCTGGGGAGCCGTTCTGGACTTGGCAAGATTCGGGCTTCTTGTCAGTTTTCTGGTCTGCAGGGTAGCACTAAGTAGGTATGTCCTCCGGACTGGTCTGACCTTCATAGTGTTAGCTAGGTACAACTACCAACAAGTGTAGCCAACTGGTCCAGGGTCGACCCAATGCTGTCCAGCCAAGATGGAATTTATTTAAGACAACTGGGTGGGCAGCTTCACTGGGATATAAGCAGCACCTTAGTACCAATAATCGAAGGAAACCAAACCGCCATCTTCACCCCGTAATGGGCAGTCCACACTGTACAAGTCCACTGCCCGCAACCCTATGGGACGAGTATAACAGCCTCCCCTCTTTGTATTATGTACCAAAACAAACGAGAAAGGGGAGTAGAGGGGGAATGGCGACAGTGCTCCAAGGCTTACCAGCCAATTTACAATACCAGTTATCTGCGTGTAGTCTAAAATGGGAACAGTTAGGTGTGGGGGGTTGCTTGCTCACCTGGAGTAGGAGCGAACAAGCACGAGCTGGAATTTCTCCTAGTAATGGGAAGCCCCCTCCACCTTCAGCACTACATTTGGATTCCGCTTCCGGGCTTCAAAAGCGTCTGTTGACTAGTATGGGAGGAAGCAACATATGAAAATTAGTCTTCCGCATACAAGTCCGCCACTGTTGGTGATGGTGCGCGGTACAAATACCTTTAACATTTAACTACACACAGACACCAAGAGACACTCTGCAGCACTCCGCCACGGCTCTGCCGTAGGGCTATGAATTTCAGGGTCAGCCGTATAAACGGTGTAAACACTCTGGTCCGTAAATCTACTCCGTGTCACCGCCAAGGCACACACAAGCCTCCGAAACATTCAGCTTGCCTAGATTGTAGAACCTCTAGATAACTAGCCTCCTGTGAACAATAAATTGTACAATGCATCTTACGTAGGAGGGCAATACCTCACAAGTTAGCAAGTGAGCAAGGGCTTAACGGAAACTCATGGTGTTCAGTAATGAGACCATAGACACAGTTCCTTTGCTACTGTGTGGGTTAGTGGTGCCAGAAATGCCAACAGCATTTACAATTTCCTTTGTGACCTCCACATTTGGAAATTTAGCCGCTAGCAGCGTGGAGTGGCTGGCCCCAGTATCAAACAGTTCCTCTCCTCCTCCGAATGTCACATTTGAGATGGGGACCAGACCGCTCCATTGGCAGCAACGCAACAGACAGCAAGGCGGGGACCCTCTGGCAATGTCATGGTGGACCATAGGAGATCTGAATGTCCTGGTTACCCCTGTTAGGACGTGGTGCAGGGGCAGGTTGTGTGGGTGCCGGGTAGCCATAAGAACTGTTAAGAGGAATGAAATCATTGAGAGTCGTAGTGGGGACCATATTGCTGTGGTCTGGAAGGTTTGGTAGGACATTGCTGGATGAGATGACCTGTCTGCTTACAATATCTGCAGAAAGGTTACCCTGGCGGGGAATGTTGGGCAGGCTAAAATGGGTGTGCTAATGGATCTGTTGGGCATAGGCCTGGCGTGTGGTACCCAGGCGTCCCCAGGCCCTTAGAGGGCGTCTTTTGTTTAGCATGCTGTATATGCAAAGCCATTGAAAGTGTTGCACCATCTTGCTTGTGGCGTTTGTCATAGAAATGTTGTGCTGCTAGCAGTGCTTTATCAATAGATTCAAGACAGCCAATTTGCACATTTTGTATATTGTTTGAAATATCAGGAAGGAGACCACTCTCAAAATGAGAAACTAATGCATGTTTAGCTTGTTCCCCAGCGTTTGCAATACCGAGCATTATTTTAGTGAAGGTCGGTTAATATAGAGGGGTAGTCGGAAGGAGTTTCCGATTGATTTTGTTTGCACGTGGTGATTTTTGACCAGTCCGCTTTTACTGGGTATTTCTCTTTGAGGGCGGTAAGTGCAGTAATATTTGCAGTAATAGAGTCCCCCTGCGCCAGGGCGTCGGGCCATTGCAGTTTGTCCATAATTCATAACAAGCAATTACTGTGTTCAAATGTTCTGTGAAGGCAGTGGGGTTGTCTGGGAAATGTGGGGAATTGCTGTGCCATATGGTAGGTCGGTGGAGCTCCAGAAAGGGTGAATTCTCATAGGTTCTGCATCAGTATTTGCCTGAGGCAAGGTGCGCATAGGCATTAAGTGTAGTGGCCGCAGTGGAGGATGTGGAGGCGTCCATAGTGTGTAGTGATGGAGGCTCAGACATGGATGAATGTGACAATTGAATATCCTGCTTGGTCTGTTGTCCTGGATTTATAAGCGTAGGAGTCGGACACTGCTTGCAGGGCCTCCATGTATTTCTGGAAAATTGAGTCAGACATGCGCCTGTAAGGCTGGTGGCTAGGCAAGGGAGTGGATTTACCTTTAGGTGGGAGCCGTCTTCGCTGAGAGTGGGTCCAGGGTGGCGTGTAAGTAGAGGCCGCTAGCGGTGGAAGTGGAGGCAGGACAGGGTGGTGAGAAGTTGTCTCGTCGCAGAGTGGATGGATCGGTCGAGGAAGCAGGCAGTGGTGTGAGGTAGGGGAGGGTGGTGTGTGAATGTGACAGTTGGTGATGGCGTAGCTGTTGGCTTGGAGGTGTGTGCACTCTGAGTATGGTGCTAGTTCCTCTAAAATGTCTGTTGGTGGCGCTGTAGGTGCTTCTGCAACGGCATATCTACTGGTCTCTTCAAAAACACTAGGTAGATGCCGGTTTTGCTAGTGGGTCTACTCTTTTGCTGGCCGGCTTTTGAGAGGAGCCTGTACTGCTAGAATTCTTTCTCCAACCTAGCCTGAGAGTTCATAGGCAATCTAGTCTGACTTGCGCAATCTGTCCATAGACACTTTGTACCATGCAAAATAAGCTGACAAATGACCATCGGGCACCTTACACTTTCTTTGTTCCAAAGCCTCACGCAAGACAACAAGGTGGTCCGCCTGAAACAACCCCTCCAGTGGCCACTGGGACCCCCTTTTGACCCAGAGTCAAAAAATTCCACACTTGCAAATATTTACAGGTGATTGCCCCATACATTGAAAAAACATGAAGGCATTTGTCCCTAATGTAGGGGTAAGTTGTGTTGTGGAAAGCTCTGAGCCCATAGCAAAGGTTAGAAATCCAAATGAGCAGAGGAGACACAAGGGGAGGTGCGCCCACAGGTACTGCAGATCAAGAGGGGTATTTGCAAACACCCTCCCGGCAATTGGTATTTTTCTGGTGGTAACAGCTTAAAGACGAACAGGAGAGGTGTTATACCAAAGGGAGACAGGAGCGAGTGCGTATTGATTGCTGAATATAAAGATGGTCATATACAAGAAAGACCAGAGGAACCGTGTCCGGTTTGTCTCAGCAATAGCATTTGATGCTTGACTATCAAATGGCCAAAATGCCCTCCACTTCGCCTCTATAGTTGACACAAGAACATAGATAAAGACGGCACGGCTCCGAGTGTTGTGTTAAGTTAAGCAATGAAAGTGGGAAGCCGATCCCGCAAATTCAGTTAAGCAGGAACTTTTTTCTGGTCAATCCAGCCCTCCCGTCCCTGGAAGAAAAGCATGTAGGTATTTCTGTAACACTAAGTTGTCTGTAGCATGTACAGTGTGCTGGTGAATATTGGCACAAAACCTACAATAAAAATGCCTTGGCAAATAAGATTGTGACCCTTCAAAGTAAAATCTCTAGTAAAAAAGCTGCCCTAAAAGACACTCTCCCCTCCAAAATTCAGGATAAGCACACGACCACAGATCCTATCCGTTTCAAGTTCTCAAAAGTCAATACTCTTGAAGTAGAAAAAATTATCCTGTCTTTGAAACCATCCAACTGCCAGGGAGATCTGTGCCTAGCACAGCTCATCAAAGATGCCGCCCGTGACCTCTCACCCTTCATCACTAAACTGATCAATGCTTCCTTTAACACTGGCTCCATCCCTTCCAATCTAAAACAATCCTGGGTACTTCCATTATTAAAAAAACCTTCTCTGGACCCAGCCATACACACAAATTACCGACCTATAACCACTGTTCCCTTATTACTAAAAATTCTCGACAAGGTTGCCTATGTATAAATACAGAAGCACCTAGAAGAACACCACCTATTGGGATCCAGACAATCAGGGTTCTGTCCTCAACACAGGACTAAAACGGCACTTATCGACCTAAAAGCTCAGATTGATACTCTCAGGGATAAAGGGCAAGTTGCCTTGCTCCTCCTCCTTGACTTATCGGCAGCTTTCGATTTGGTCGACCATTCTGTCCTATGCTCACACCTCCATACAGCAGCACACTTCTCTCCAGAGGCCATCAAATGGATCACCTCATTCCTTAACGGAAGAACTATGAGGGTCTTCTCTCCCACGGCTGCAGCAGACCCCATTCCCATCACTTGTGGTGTCCCACAGGGCTCCTGCGTCTCCCCCACACTGTACAATGTATTTACCAAGCCCCTTTTCGATGATTTGGATCATCTTGGTATCACCTACACTAATTACGCAGATGCCCAGATCCTCCTTCCGCTTTCTGGAGATTATGAAAAGGATTTGGCCTTGCTAAATAGGGTATACATCATCATCCAGGCATGGATGGCCACTCATGGACTATGCCTGAATGATGAGAAAACGGAGTTTATCCTCCTAGGTACTACGTCCAGTTTAAAGAAACTCGGCCCTGCCTACAATTCCTTCATGATAGATGGGAACAATATCAAAGTTGGACAAGAGGTCAAAACATTGGGTCTCTAACCTTTCCTTCAAAAGACAACTGAGTTCCCTGGCATCCTCAACTGCATACACGTGCAAATTAATCCGCTCAGCTAAACCATTTCTGTCACACTAGCTGCCTCACACTCGCCAGAGCCCTTATACTTTCCCGCCTTGTTTACTGCAACACCCTTTACCTGGGAACCTCCAAGGCTACCACCAACAAGCTACAAACTTTACAGAATAACGCCCTGAGAGCAGCCCTAGGCATCCCGCAGATCAGAGCACATCTCAGTACTCAGCCAACAGAACTGGCAAAATCCTCCTTAAAACGGCATCTCTAACTCACAAATCTCTTAACAATGCCGCCCGATCTATCTGATCAACAGGTTTCAAAGACAAGCATCCTCGAGACCCCTCAGAACTGCATACAAAGATTGCCTCTCTGTCCCTAATTTCAAACTTGCCACCATAGGAGGTAAGTTTTCCAGTAAAAGCAGCCAAACTGTGGAACTCCTTGCCTCCCAACCTTAGAGCAGACATGCCCTATTTGAAATTCCGATCCATGCTAGTTTCATGGCTGAAAACGAGGGACCACCAAGATAGCTAGGTGCCAAGGCTATCACTCTTGCTACCCGCACACTGTGTAACCCGTGCGCCCACTTTGTACTCGTGTTTATATTGCCTGTTCTCCCCATATTGGTCTGTATATACTTTTATTGCTAACATGTACACTTTAAATTTGTAACCAAGCTTCGAATATTCTTGTAAATGCTGCGCTTTGATACCCCCGGGTACATCTGCGCATTATAAATAATAAAACAAACAAACAAATCAAACCCAAAGTCAATTAAAAAGACTATTACAAGTAACCCCAAGAGTATATATCAATTCCCTAAACAAGGCGGGCCTGCAGGCGGCAAATTAAAGGAATCTGTGTAGGCCAAGGATATGTGTGGTAATGGCATACCACGGCTACCTTTTTAAGTGGTGAAAGTCAAAACTAACTGACAGAATAATCACAAGGCCAATCAATCAGCGGTGCACCACCAAAATAAAACGGCGACAGCGTGCGAACACAGAACTCCTAATAACCAACGAAGGACATCTGGATCGAAATCCGCTCACAAACCTGTGCAATGATGCCACCAACAAAGTACCACAATCATAGTACCTGTGGTATTAACTCACTAAATCTGGGGGCAAGCAGTGTTTGACAGCATACATCTACCACGGGCGCAGTGATTCTCAACCCACTTAACTAGGAGACAGCATCATGTCTCACTGTAACGCTCACCTGATTCCCGCAGAGGCGCCGGTCTTGTGATGTGTAACACACGGTTGGCTCTTTGGGCTGGACCTCTGTGCACTGTATGTCTGACTCGAAGAGTAAGATGTCTGCAGATAGAAAATATGGGATTAATGAACTGGGGTTATTGGGTGCCTCTCTCCTCTTCCCTTTCTCTTCTCCTGTAGAACCCCAAAGGTTAACGCCCTCACCTTAGGTAAGTGAACGCCGAGCTCTCCATCTGCCTCGGGGCAGGGTGCCGTAACCAGTTTCTTCACTGGATAAGGGTGCAGGCCTCTTGACCTCAGAGGACTGCTGTCCGTCGTTAACTGCACGAACGGTAAATTCTGGGCACTTCAAATGTCTTAAAAGTCTTTTGTAATGATATCTCTTGTTTTGCAGGGTTCCGGCGATGGCGGATGGCGGGCTGATGAGAGTTGAGGATCGAACCCGCGTGAGGAATAGAAGCGCCTGGAAGCACGTAAGTAAGCGCTTGTAGCCTGCTTCACGATGCGCACTAACTGTCCCTTTTATCTTGCAGGTACAAGTTCGGAGCTTTAGAGAAGCTGAAGGGTGCTGGAATACCCACTGGATTCGGCGTGGGAAGGAGTAATGGCACGTGAGTAATAAAGTTGCCCAATGTCTTTAAACGCACCTTCTTTTGTCTTTCAGATGCGGGATGCAGCGCCGAACGCCTCCGGAGCTTGCGAAGAGTAGGATAAGCCTTTGTCTTTCAGATGCCGGAATGCAGCGCGAGGCGTTGGTGACAGCCGATGGACCAGGTAAGAGATGCGCTGCCACTGAAGACCGTAGTGCTAACCTGTTCTTTCTTTGTCTTTACAGGTGCTGCTGAAGACTGGATTCCAGGATGGTAAGCCTTTGTTCCCTTAGGCCCAGGATCAGAAGCAGAAGACACGATGAGCGTTCTGCTGCAGAGAATGCAGAATAACGCAAAGCAAGATTCATCCATCGGGTGTGGTTTAAATAGCCTCCTGTAGTGCTTAGGTGTCTCCTTCCACAGCCACGCCTAGGTAAGAAAAGAGTTCCTGCTTTCCAGAAGAGTTCCAGTGTTCTGAACCTAGGGAGTGGCTCCTGCCCCACCCAACAGGAAAAGTAGTCCCAAACAGAAGAGTATCAGGGGTTCAACTGGCAGGTAAGTAAGCAGCATGGTCTGCTGCAGCTAAGTCCACCCAAGCATTATGAGCCCGGCGCTTCCAGCGCTGGGACTGGGCATCTTTATGAGCCTGGTGCCACTGGCGCCAGGACAGGGTCCAAAAGGTCCCAATTGGGACTGGCTGGCACTCGGAACCGGGGTTATGGGTCTGCTTCCAAGGGAGTCGGGCAAGTCCTGATCTTTTGGAAGCAGAGATCATGACACTCACTAGCTCCAAAACCAGAAATAGACTGCGACAGCACACAGCCCCTTTCCTGAATCGCAAGAAAATGCAATCCGTATCTAAACGTAGTCTTCAAACAGTGTGAGCAGCAAAACGAACTGCAACATAGAGTTGGAGGTGGAGTGTGAGTGTTGGGGGCTGACGTACTGACCCCACTTTGCTGCCTTTGGCTCTGTTTTTCACCATCAAGACTGACCTGGAGTCTGTTTTCAGTCTGGACTAGAGCCTCCGCTTTATCAACACAATTCCAAACGGAGCATTGTGCAGTGTTTGCTTGGTGTTTGCGGAGTGGCCGCCAGTGGCTGCAGCACCTGTGAGAAGATAGCGGATATGGAAATGGACTCTGAGCCTTCGGGACAACATATACATAGCCAGGTGCGTCTGAGCGAAATGCAAGTGAAACGAACACTAAAATACCAAAGTTACCAGCTAATAGAATTGCATGCACGGATTCAACAGCGCTGACAAGCACATTGTCATTACTACTGACTCGTATGAGAAGTAGCGTTACTAGCGCAAGCAGCTACGAGAGGGGGAAAAAACATCCCGGCAGTTCCTACATTACCTACATGTGAACACCTAAGGATTCAAAATATAGCCCTAAGCTCCTGATATTCTGTTTCACTGTTAACCTTTCATCTACATTGGAACATGAACCGGAATGCGAACCGGCTAGAAATCTGCAAGTAGAGACCCCCGAATGGAGCCATTCCATTTCAGAATTTGGAACCCTAAAATGGCATTTAAAAACCAAAGATAGTAGATCACTCAGAGTGAAACGAACAACGTAGCAACAACAAAATTGAGAGAATGAGAAAGATTTAGTACATGAAAGAATTAATCGAAACGAAGTAACTGAGGAAATCACTGATGATCTCTTGTCTGGGATTCTGTTGACCTGTGGAGAGTCAGAGCCCAAAGATTTCAGAGCATTATCCGCCTGAAAGTCTCATCTACGAAGCAAAAAAAATAGCCCAAAGAAAAATTGGAGTGAAAAACAAAAAAAAGATGATCAAGATCCCGCGAATCAAAGCCACCAGCCCAAAGAGAACACACACAGCAAAAAAGCTGTTAACAAAGGGAGTGGCAACGAATGAGAAGACAAGGTGTGTCGAAATCTCAGACAAACTTAGAAAAACACGATCTTGAAAATGAAATGGACACTTGGTGGGCAAAGCTATCCAGACCACTGATCCGAAAATCTAAGTTTGAAAATCAAGAAAATGACATTGCTTGAGAGAATGGGGAAAAGTATGAAGGAACCCCCATAATGAGGAAAAATGAAGACTCCTTGGAGACTGATAGTGAAAGCGCTGGATGGGAACCAGTAAAAAGGCAGAACTTTGGACAGCCGTATGTCCACAGAGGAAACCCCAAATTCTGATACCAAGAAACAGAAGTCGTTAAACCAACATGGGCCAAAAAGATGCATTTCTGCAGTCTCGATAACACTCGACCCTTTCATTAATTTGTATGAATCCCTGAGTGTGTGATGACTGGAAAACCATTACATGCAAACTGACTCAAATACCGACTTAGAATGCACCTACCTTAATTATCTTCCGGAGAGGTGGTTTCTTCAGGACTCAGGAGTGAATGGGAGAATACCTAGAAGCCCCTCCGCGATCCAACTTCAAAGGGTCTGACCGCGGTGGAACCTCCAGGGAAAACCCCTAAAGGGGAAAAACCCCTGTGAAGGGCTGCTAGAGAGCATAGTTTCCTGAATGCTGCTCCCTGGAGGTGAGCCCGTTCGTAAAGTCTAATCCCTTCGATGGATCTTCCTAATCTCCTCCAATCTCACAAGGTGCTATGCGCAAATAAACGCATAGAGAGATTAATGGAACAAATCAATTCTACTGGCAAGAATGAAGTATTCCAGCTAGTGTCTAAAAGTGGTAACCTGGAATCAAATGAACTTGGCCTGGAATACTGGAGGGTAAAGGTCCGGGGTGGAATTCTTGGAGAAGATGGAAAAAAACAGAACAACCTAACAAAGTGCAGATAGAGATTAGACTGATTCACCCCCTAGCCTACCAGAGCTATGTGTAGGAGAATGACTAGAAATCTTACCGACCGGAGAAGGCTCCTGGGAGATGAGTGTTCTGTTAGGGCTGCGAATGAAGTAATAGTGTGTTCGCCCAGGTGCAGATATGGCCGAGTCCTGTAGATTGGATAGAGTGAATAGGAGTACAATGCAGTTACCAGAAAGGAAATACTAAAGAATGAAATTTGTCAGTCTTAAACAAAATGTACCGGGACTTGAATCCTAATGACTCCAGATGATGGACAAACTCCTGAAAGAAAAGACTCCTCCTTCTCAACAGGAGCAGAGGGAACGTAATAGCGTTCCGCTGGTTGCCTAGAGCGGCATGCGAAAGGAAACGCAACAAACAGAAATGAGCAGGTAGTTTAAAGCCTGATCTCCGGGAAGTAAGTACGTACAAGAAAGCAGGGCAGAGGGCACAAATTCGTACTTACGTCTGCGCAAGCGTAGCTTGCCTCTGGGTAGAGAGTAGCAACGTGCCGATGTGCGAGCGAAGGTTCCAAAAATACTGCTTGCCCGTCTGGGGGCGTGGCCACTGCCTCGTCCTCTAGTGTAACATCCACTAGACCGGTACTCTCAGCTAAGAGACCATCCATGTTGGGAGTGCAAATGGGGCGCTGCACTTCCAGTTTGCCGAGCCGTGGTCCGTGCAAACCACGGATCACCACAGAAATTCCAAAACAGTTCCAAACCCATATCTCCGAGATCACCACCTCACAAACAAAATCATCCAAAATCGATGAGCTACCCCTTGAAAATAATTGCCAGACCGATCTTACTTTCATTAATGAAAGTGAGAATACACCACAAAACCGCAAAGACTTGGTTTCAACTGATGCTGCCACTATAAACGCTCAATTTACTAGCTGTACTGATCCAATGCCGACCCGAGATCAAATTGCAGAAAGATCAGCGCAACTAGATGTGGAGTCTTTTGCAGATACTATAGAACCCAGTCAACTGAAAAAACGAAAAGTTATCAAAGAACGAAGTTAGTGTAAACCCATTCTCCATTTTTGAACATGAAGAGGCTGAAAAAACAAACGTGGACGCAAACCTCTCTGTAAAACATAAAATATTAAACAGGACAAGCAGAGAAATGGCGGAACCAAGAGCTTCCTGAGAAAAATCAGCTTGCCAAAAGCTACGAAAAGCCCACGCACAAGTCAAACTATAGAGTTCTATGAACCACTAATTAAATAAAAAAAATATCAAATGGAAAGGATGCCTCCATGTCGGAGGATTAAGTCAGTGAACTCGATGATGACATCCGTGAGCTACTTGAATTATCAGTATACGAAGATGGAGAACAAAGTCCAGGACCACATGGGAAGATCTTTGATGTTCCAGACGAAGCTGCAAATGAAGTCCACTAGCGGAAGCGATCCGTGAATGAGTGATGTGCCTTTCATGACTGAAAAAATTGAAAAATGCAGGCACAAAATCAACAGGTCGATTGACTTGACCTAACACACCTATAATAAACTCACTTCTAACACAACCAGTGTCATCTAGTGAACAACAAAAATATAAGCATGTGAATGAAAGAGCACCCAACGTGTAAGGGAAATCCGCGATGGAACAAGAAAAATTACGACAAGGTAAAGAAAAGAGTGATTAGTGACTCGAATACTAAAATAAGCCTGGAACGGATGGAGCCAGCAAAAGACACTTCTTTTAAAGTGTTACTTAATCCAGATAATGAAATTAATACAGCTTATCCCATGTTTGAGAGTAATAGGCTTAGAAGACATGCACACTGAGTTTTCCCAATGAAAACAAAAATGATCAAGTGGTTTTGACACTAACCTCCACTAAGATTGTAAAACTAATGATGGAGGCCGGTTATGACTTTTAATCTTTGGGATTTGCTTGCTGTAAAGAAACTTATAGATCAACATGAAAATGGGGCAAATAGACAGAACCAAGATGGAAAGAAAATCCCTGGGCCTCTAACTTGGAATCCGAAAGCACGAGAATCGCGCATTAATGACTTTGCAACAAGTTCACAAGAACTTAAATCAAACGACCAGGACGATGATATCTGTCCGATGCTGTTTACAGAAAAAGCTTTCTTGAATAAGATTAAAATCACCATAAAGGGTAGAAACAGACTAGATACTCAATCGATCAGCAACAACTTGGTTTGAGGAGCAAGACTCATGGAAATGGGGGGCTGAAACTTTAGCGAAATAGACTGGAGCCTAGGATGCGAAAAACACAACCCCCATAACATGGAAAATTGGGAGCTGGAAAACAAGGTTTTCGGCACCTACTCAATGAAAAACCTGAGCAAATATACAATCTAGAAATAAGCATCCAAGAGTCCTGGTTAACACAGCTGCCAATGGTGGATGGATACACAGTGTTACTTAATCCAGATAAAGGAGGCCTGCGTGGAAGACCATTGGCTGGCCTTTTGACAATGTTAAAACATGGGAAAGATATGTCTGTAGCAGAAGCCATAAACCCAAGTCCGTATATACATATCCTGATAATCAAGTTGCCAAATCACACTTAAAGTGATTTCCTAATGTTGTTAAATGTATATTGGAAGCCTACAGATATGGAAGAAGACATCTTCGTGGATCAAAAAACTAAATGGATCGACTAATTCTCTGAAAAATACTGTAATATACAAATAGTAATTTGCGGGAACCTAAATGCAAACTGTTTCGAAGAAGACTGGACAAACGAAGAACAAAAATCCAAATACAAAAATAGAAAGTCTCGGAGGAAAAATCTGGATGGGAGAAATGGAGCATGGAGGTATTCACAGAATAAATGGCAATATAAAGGGAAATATGCCACCAGGTTCAACATGGACAAATGGCCAGAAGGCTGCGTTGGATTATATCTTTACATCTGGAAATATGTTGGATATAATTCTGAGCCTAAAAGTGGAAAGCAATTGATATAGCGATCACAATCCAGTTGTAGTTAAGATGGCAAGAACAGAAAATGAAAAAACCAAAACTTTATGGCGAGAGAAGCTACAATTGGAGCCTGGTCGAAACCGATTGAGAATAAAAACAAGACATTAGAGTTGAAAAGGGAGCTAAAAGCATGGCAAGCCCGAGAAAAAACTTGGTAGACTACAATCAGACACTGACAGCCTTTAAAGAAAGCCAGAACCAATCATCAAAACCATAATTTAAAGCATTCGATGTACGACAAAGAAATAACCGAACAAAAAAAACTGAGGCAAGATTTGTGCTTTCTGAAGACCTCAGGCGATTGAAATAAAATGGAACTGATATGAACAAGGAGAAAATGGCAAAAATCACATAAAATACTCCTTCAAAATGATGCAGAAAGCTTGCTCAGAGCAGCAGGAAGCTCAAATAGAAATATGTGGCAATTGCTAAACGGAGAAAACGCGAAAGAGATCCATGCCTTATAAACCCAATTGCAGATGACATGTGGATAAATCACGTCAATATCCTATTTAATGACGACAAGATCGCGGAAGAGCAATCAGTTGAAGTTCAAAATGCCGTAGAGCCTTTGGACATAGCGATAAATCGGAATGAGATTGAAAACCTTATTAAAAAAGAAAGTACATCACAGGCTGCCGTGCCCGATGGCATTTCAAATTCAGTCGTAAAAGCGAACCTGAAACTATGGTCTGAATTTTGTGAGACACTATACAGAAAGATAGTGAAGGTAGGAAAAGTTCCTGACTCCTGGAAGGGCGCAATTGGGGTCCCCATCTTTCAAAAAAAAAAAAGGGGGATAGGATGCAGCCCATGACCTATCGCCCAATTGCTTTGCTTGTATCGGAAAAATGTTTGCTACATTACTTGTAATTCGACTAAAAAAACTGATCAAAGAGTCAGTCCTACGATGTCAGACAATCAGGTTTCGTGGAACAAGTAGGATGCAGCCTTACCTTATTCCTGATAAGTATATTAAAAAAATGAGCTTCACACAATAAGGGAAAGATTTATATGGCCAGTATCTACAGCAGGCTTTCGATAGTATAGATGGAGACCTGCTGTGGATCAAGCTTGAATCAAACCGACGCCCAGATGACCTAAAAGCGATTAAAAAAAAAAAAATAAATAAAAAAAACTTATCTGGCACGTCGATGGTCAAATTGGGTCAATGTGGCAACTTGTCTAGGAAAATTGAAACCAAAAAAGGACTAACAAGGATGCCCTTTGGCTGCCACTTTGTTTAGTTATTACATCGAAGACATGAAAAGTATTCATGATTACAAGACTTTGTTAACACTGAAAATAAATTGCACCGAAGTGGGCCGACTCTTGGACGCCGACAATGTAATCCTTCTAGACCAAACGACGATCGGTTTGCAAAGGTCACTAAATCAGTTGGCGAAATACGTGGTAAACAAAGACTTGAAAATAAATGTGGCAAAATCAGAAATCATGGTTCTTGGCGATTATAGATGGAAAAGCATACGAAACGAAAGATGGACTTTAGACTGGAAACAACCGAAACCAGTAAAGGCACTAAAGTAAATCTAGGACTCGCACCCTTTTGGAATCGGACTGGGGATCGATGAATGTACTCCCCATGTATCTGAAGAAATTCCCTCATGGCAAGCAGCGAGATCGACTGCTAAGATTTAGATTTAATGTGTTGCATAATAAAATCACACTAGAAAGATATAGGAAACATCGGAATTGTACAGATTGCCGACTTTGCAAATCTGAAAGAGAAACATTGAAGCATCTAATACTCTTCTGCCCGAAACCAAAGACCTGAGGACTATTCATATATACGATCATGTTAAAGATTTAAAAGACTTGAGTCACCAGTTAAAGAAAGGCTTGCAGAGACTATGAAAGAAAGGCGTGTTATTTCATTATTTTTGATTTTACTTCATTGTATCAGCGATAAAATGGTGAAAGGTTTCTAATAAACTATTTTACACTAATAAAAAAATAAACAGTTAAACCTAACATAACAATTTTACAATCCAAACCGCCAGTGCAACAAGCGATGGCAAATTTACCAGTAGTATAAACACTTCCTTCATTCTTACACAGAACTTCACAAATGGACAGAAATTACATTACATGATAGATCAGTTGTTCGCCAGAAAAGGCCCTTGCATAAAAACTACCTCATGCCTTCTGTAGTACAGAGCTTGACTCTTTTTTTGTTTGCCGGGAACATTTGTGAAAACATTAAATACTGGCCACTAAACATTTGACTTCGATGTTGAGCTGTGCCAGTGCTTTCAGTGTTTGGATCGTGCTGCACTGATGCAGGGAAGGGGCGGTCATTGGCGAAATCAGGGGCACTGCTCTGTTATACTATGGGACACTTTTTCTCTATTTGCCTGCTACCAACTATTCACAAACTTGGAATACTATTTCGAAGGGATTGTGTCCTCCGACGTATTCCTTATCTTAGATATCTCCTTCCAGCTTTGCTGGCCTCGGAAAATTTTTCTCTAGAGGGCGCTGCGCGTCGACGTCCGCCGAGTCGATGTCCCTCGACAGCCGCCGTATCAACGTCGACGTCATCCTGCCTATAAAGGCCGCGCGCAGCGTCTGTTTCTCAGTTCCGTTTTTCCGCGCTTACTCAGTGCCTCGGAATATCGTTGCTCAGTTTCGTAGAGAATTTATCCCATTTACCTCGAGGTATTCGATCCATACTCGATGGCTTCCTCGTTGGAACTGACGACCCCTCGGTCCGGCTTCAAAAAATGCAGAGACTGTGGGAAAAAGATGTCGCTGACTGACCCTCACAGAGTTTGTCTGGGGTGTTGGGGAGCTGAACACCATTATTCGGAGTGCGAGGACTGTATGTCCATGACAGCTAAGGCCCTGAAGGAGCGTAGGAGGGAAGCTGGAGAAAGGTAAGACTTCAAAAGCTTCTTCTTCCTCGACGAAGTTGAGACATTCGTCTCCTCGTCACCATTCGCGCTCCAGGTCTCGGAGTGGGTCCCATCACTCCTCGAGATCGAAGCACTCGAAGAGGAGACGTCGAAGATCCCCTTCTCCGTCCTCCTCTTCCTCTGTTTCTCCTAAGAGAATCCCTTGCCCCACGAAACATAGTTCCCGGGCTGAATGGGAGGAATTCCGCAAAAATATGATGAGCGTCTTCGAGAAAGCCGCCTCGACCCCCTCGAAGACTGCCGAGAGCGATGCTCTGGTCGAAAGACCCGAAGGTCAAAAACGCCGCGAGTCGCAGTACCCGGCGAAGGAAGCTTCTCGAGCTCGTCACGAACCCTCGAGTAAAGCTATGACTTCGAAACCTTCTTCGAAGGTTCCGTCGACGAAGGTTCCGCCGAGGTCGATGTCTTTGACGCCGTTGTCGAAGGGACCTTCGACACACGGGACTGTCGACTAGATGCCATCTTCGACACCGGCGTCGACGCCAAGGAAAGTCACGCGCACCCAGTGGCTATCCCCAGCAGAATCCCAATTTTATCGAGGACCTCGAGGCCTCCGCCTTTGTTTTTGACGCCACGCCCAAAGCCTACGGCATCGACGTTTTCGAGGCCGATTACAAGAAGTTTGGCACCCTCTGCCTTGGAGATGGGTTTAACACCCTTTGTGAGTTCAGAACACTTGAGAACTATGTCCTCAATTATGGAAGAGGGTGAACTATCTGACCAAGAAGAGACATTTGAGTTGCAGTGACCTGCAACCCCAGTTCAAGAGGAGTTATCCTCAGAAGAACGCAGGTTAAAGTATCTTCATGATTCCTTACATGAGGCAAGTGGGTTAGACACTTCCCCTGAGGTGGAGTTCGCTAGACCAGACCCGGGGGGGCCTGCTGAAGCCCCCTATAGAGCCTTAATGACCAGGATCACAGAATGTATGGGGTGGTCAACACCTTCACAGGCTTTCCAACAAGATGACCTTACGGATATTCTTGATAAAGGTCCACAGGAGGATCCTGTAGTGCCTTTTCATAAAGCTCTTCAGAGGAAGATTATGACGAACTGGGAAACCCCAGATGTCGTCCCGGCAGTAAATAAAAAACTGTCTACTAAATACAGGGTATCTTCTGCAGACCCAGAGTTTTTGTCAAAACACCCATCCCCAGAAAGTCTGGTGGTACAGGCAGCATCTTCTACTGACGTCAAGACTGCTTACCCTACCGTCCCACAGGACAGGGACGATAAGAAATATGATGCTATGGCAAAGAAAGTTTTTTCGGCATGTAGCATGGCGTTAAAATCTGTTAATGCTACTTGCACCCTTGCTAGATTCAGCCATACACTTTGGGAGTGTGCTTCTACAGCGGCTGACTGCATCCCAGAGGGAGAAGAAAGGGAGGCGTTCCTAAATATCATACAGGACGGTAAACGCTATGTGCGAATCCCTCCAGACGGGCATTGATTCAGCTGACAGTATCAGCATAGCAATGGCGGCAAGTACAACAACCAGGAGATTCGCTTGGTTGAGAAAGTCTGGTTTTGCCCCAGATGTGCAAGCCAGGCTCTTGAACATGCCATTCGATGGCTCTTCTTTGTTTGGGGAAAAAGGCGGATGACAGTTTAGAAAAACTGCAAACATCAAAGGCAGCAGCAAAATCCCTAGGCGCTGCAATCCGTCAGACACCTTTTCGTCCCACAGGAACCTCTGCGAGGGGCAAGTCCTTTCGCTTCTACTCCGCATTCGGAAGAGGTAGAGGACGACCGGCTCAAAGGGGACAAAGAAGAACTACCCGAGGTGGACGGGGTAGATATTCAAAAGCCGCAGCAACAGCAGGTGCCTCTTTACCATCTGCATCAGCTGCCCCAAAACCACTCTGAGGACTTCCATCACAAGACACCTGTAGGAGGCAGATTAACTCAACATCTGGCGGAATGGCAGGCTATCACGTCAGATGCTTGGGCATTGGAAACAGTTGCCCAAGGTTACTGCCTGCCTCTCCTATGCATACCTTAGAGTCATCCACCGGGTATCAGCTCTCAAAAAGCTCCAGATCCGCTCCTCTTGCAGGAAATTTTAGACCTGCTAGAGAAAGGTGCCATAGAACCGGTACCTGTAGCGGAGAGGAACAAGGGCTGTTCTCCCCTTACTTTCTCATTTCAAAGAAAGACGGAGGACTGAGACCCATCTTGGACTTGCGAGAATTGAACAAATTCCTCAGGAAAGACAAATTGAAGATGGTAACTCTTTCTCAGATCCTTCAGGCCCTTCAGTTCCAGGACTGGTTGGTATCTCTGGACCTTCAGGATGCTTAATTCCATGTGCCTATCCATCTCAAACACAGGAAATACCTGAGGTTCGCAATTGGCAACTCTCATTATCAATTTCGAGTGCTGCCATTTGGGCTGACCTCCGCCCCGAGGGTCTTCACCAAGTTAATGTCGGTAGTGGCTGCAAGTCTGAGGGAAGGGATTCGCGTCTACCCCACGATTGGTTGATCAGGGCTGTATCTTCGGAACAAGCTCCGATCCAGCTAAATCACGTTTGCCTCGCCCTTCACAGACTGGGCTTCTCCCTCAATTTAAAGAAGTCGCAAATGATACCATCGCAGAGACTCCAGTTCATCGGAGCGATCCTGAAAACTTTCCTGGGAAAAGCCTCGCCACCAGAGGTGAGGGCTCAAGATATTCTACAGATGGTTACCAAGTTCCAAAATGCCCAACGTCTCCCAGCCTTCGACTTTTTGAGGTTGCTAGGCCTCATGGCATCCTGCATTTTCCTAGTGCCAGAGGCTCGCCTGAGAATGAGATCCCTCCAGTGGGCACTGAGGACTCAGTGGTCACAATTCTTAGGAAGAATGACAGATCTTCTTCAGGTTCCCGACAGGGTGGCTCGAGACCTTCAGTGGTGGGCCTGTCAAGAGAACATTCTGAAAGGAGAACAGTTTTAGCAACCCTGGCCGGAGATAACAGTAGTCACGGATGCCTCACTCACGGGGTGGGGAGCCCACGCCAACGACTTGACCATCAGCGTTCGTTGGTCTCCATCGGAGTCCAGACTACATATCAACCTGTTAGAGCTGAGGGCCATCAGACTTGCGCTGAAGACGTTCCTGCCAGCTGTACAAGGGAAGAATGTCCTGATAATGACGGACAACACAGTGGCCATGCATTACCTCAACAAAAGAGGCGTAGGATCACTACCTCTGTGCAGAGAGGCGATGCAGCTCTGGTTTTGGGCAATCCAAGAAGGAATCTCTCTATCGGCAGTTCACCTAGCCGGAGAGAAGAACTTGACAGCGGATGCTCTGAGCAGGCAGAGCACAGTCTCCCACGAGTGGGAACTAGCTCAGGAAGTCCTTCAAGAGATCTTTGCCCTTTTGGGAACCCCTCGGGTGGATCCGTTCGCCACCGGTGTCAACAGGAAGTGCGATCTGTTCTGTTCAAGGGAATTTCCCCCGAGAGGAGCTCTGGGAGACGCGTTCATAGTGGACTGGGAGTTTCTGCTTCTGTACGCGTTCCCACCGGTCCCTGTCATTCCTCAAATGATCAGGAGGTTGAGAAGATTCCGGAAAACCATGATCCTAATTGCCCCGGATTGGGCCAGGAGAACGTGGTACCCTGACCTTCTAGACTTGTCCATCTGCCCTCCAATTCGACTTCCACTCAGAGAGAATCTACTCTCACAGAAGGGAGGTCAGGTTCTCCATCCAGACTTCAAAACCCTCAACCTTCACGCTTGGCTTCTGAAAGGCTGAGGTACAAGGATTGGGACCTCCCTGATGATGTTATGGAGGTGTTGCTTTCGGCAAGGAGGCCAGCAACAAAGTCTTTATACCGCTGCCGTTGGAACAGATTTTGCAGCTGGTGTAGAGAAAATAATATCGACCCCTTTTCATGTGGTAAACCAATGGTTTTGTCCTTCCTACTCTATTTGGCGAATTTAGGCCTTCAAGTTGGCACCATTTAAGGGCTGTCTCGCAGCGCTATCCATCTTTAAGGGCACTGCGGAAGAACCATCCTATTTCAAGTTACCCTTGGTAATACAGTTTCTAAAGGGGTTAACTAACGTTTATCCCCCATGACCATTCCAGGTTCCCCTATGGGATTTAAACTTAGTCCTAACTTTCCTGATGGGCACACCTTTCGAACCACTCCATTCTTGTTCGTTAAGATTTCTAACCCTTAAAACTGTTTTATTAATAGCACTTACATCTGCTAGAAGGGTGAGCGAGTTACAAGCTCTTTCTTGTAAACCCCCTCATACAATCTTTCACAAAGACAGTTGTCCTGCAAGTGAAGCCTAATTTCCTCGCAAAGGTGGTTTCTGAATTCCATATCACTCAGAAGATTACCCTGCCATCTTTCTATCCTCCTCCTCATCCGGGGAAAGAGGAAGAGAGGTTACACAGGCTGGACCCAAGAAGGGCTTAAAGTTTTTACATCAGTAGACTGGCTAGGATAAGACAAGCAGACCAGCTGTTTGTAGGCTACGCAGGTCACAAGCTGGGGTTACCGATAACTAAGCAGACCATTTCCAGATGGATCATTCTAGCCATTTTGGAATGTTATAAACTGGCAGGAAAAGAGCCCCCTCAAAATCTTAGGGCTCATTCGACCAGAGGTATTATCGGCCCTCAAAAGAGGAGTGCCGGTTAAAGACATGTGTGGCTGCCACATGGTCGTCCGTCCATACCTTTACACGATTTTACAACTTGGATTCCTCCTCCAGTCAAGAGACTAGGTTTGGAAGGGCAGTATTGCACTCTATTCATCAATAAAAGGAAGCATGAAGTCAGTACTCCCACCTCCAATAACAGAATACTGCTATGGGAGCCTATCTAAGATAAGGAATACGTCGGAGGACACAATCCCTTCGAAGAACAAGTTACTTCTTACCTTGTAACGTTCTTTCGATGGGATGTTCCTCCAACGTATTCCTTATCGACCCTCCCATCCATTCCCGCAGTACTACTTCCCTTGTTGTTGCAGCTTACGCTCCTTCAGGGTGATTAGTCTAGTCCAGAAAGAAAAATTGTGGGCTACAAAAAGGAACTGAGCAACGGACGCTACGCGCGGCCTTTATAGGCAGGAAGACATCGATACGGCGGCTGTCGAGGGACATCGACTCGGCGGACGTCGACGCGCAGCGCCCTTTAGAGAAAAATTTTCCGAGGCCAGCAAAGCTGGATCTAAGATGAGGAATACGTCGGAGGAACATCCCATCGAAAGAACGTTACAAGGTAAGAAGTAGCTTGTTCTTCTCAGTTGATGGCTAATAATAACAAATCCTTACACACAAGGATAGCTTGCTGCACTCAATTGTAGTTATTTAATTTGTATCTCTACACTGAAGCCAGCACCTAGAAGCCCACAACAGACGGTAGACAAACCCGATGAATGCGCTCCACAGAGCTGAGACTCTGCCGTGCTGCTTTCATGAATATTCAACACAAAACATCAGGGGGTGTAAGTGGAGCGAGACGGATCATACAAGACATTGCAAATCAACTTTAGTCAATAACATGCAGTGCTGAGAAAACAGTGCCATAAGCAGGTGGTTGATATTTACCACTCCGTCTGAGGAAAATCAAACCGGTTCATGGTCGTGCTCTGCAACAAGAGATTTTCCGGAGGCCACTTCCCAATCACATCACTGAGTTTGGCATCTTCTAACACAACAGGTGTGCCATGCTTCTTAACAGCACCCCAACCTTAGAGTGGCGGTTTATATAGCATATCATAGGCAAACACTACTGTTTCTGTACTTTGACAATTGGGGTGTTACTTGGCACGACATTAGACATTTGGCAAGAACTGCCAATCTTACTTGTGATGCAGCCCTGTGGGGACATAGTGTGGTATTATGAATAAGTGGCATTGGCAGAAACCCCTTCTATTATCTCCCATATATGAGGCTAATGCTAGATTAGGGAATACGCGGCAGGGAAGGTTCGATGTGTCCTCTGCCCTAGGAGGGGTTTGGGCCTGTCCGGGGTGCTGCGAGTAGAGCAGGCACAGGGAGGCAGAGGCGAAGTGACATGGAGGGTTTGAGGCCTAACTGTATGGTAGAGCCTAATGGCATTGCTCTGCAATGCATAACCTAGTATTGCATAACATAGCAATCCTTCATAGTATAGCAATCTAGCATAGCAATCCTGCCTATCCTAGCATAGCAATCCCGCCACATCAACCCTGTGACACACTATGCATTTTCTTCCTTTTGGTTTGAGAACTCAGTTTAAAATAGTCGTCCACCCAGATTAGCTCCTTTGGCAGATGCTGCTACTTTAGGCAACAAATCCTAGAAGGACTAACTTTCGCTTTCATTAGGGGTTTACATAACACTAATCGGAACTAGTTAATGGCAGTCTCTCCTTATAGTAGGTGCCTTCTTTAGACTTCAACTTCAGATTTCAATCCCCTTAAACAGGATCACCCCCCACCCCACACACACTTTTCACACGGATAAAATCTTAATGTGAACAAAGAAAGACCTGCTTTTGACAACCCTTGTGCACAGGTAGGTTTCCTGCAGAATTTTTGCAGGGTTAGGTTATGTTTGCAATATGTGGAGCTGTGCCTGCTTGCATGGGGTGATAAGCCTCTTCTCTTTCAAGGTAATGAATTAAATTTTTGCAGTGGCATAACGTCTGAAATCTTGACTGCCTGCGTCGCTTTCATTTCATCTACCTTGTTCCAGGAGCTTTTCTCCCCCCATTTGCCTCCCTCCGATCTCGTGCCTCAGGCTTTCTCTCTTGGGAATGTAATCTGTTTAGTGAAAATATGGGTCTTTTTCCACACCACCCTCTACCATACCCATTGGCTGTTCCTTTGGGTGGGACTAGGAAACTATGGGGGAAGTGCCAACAGTAGGTGATCTTTAATCCCTCAACCCCGTTGGTACAAGCCTGAGGCTGCATCTTTTGGCTATACTTTATTACACTAGATCACCCCTAGAGCCCTAAAGGGCCAGTATAGCCCTTCACACTCGTGGAGTCCCTCCACCTCCTGTGGTCTTTTTAGGCCCCAACCAATGAGGTGGCCGTGCTTAGGCTCCACCCCAGTCAGGTCGTCTTTGCATGCTTTTTAGCAGTCAATTATATTCTTCTCCTGGCGATCTCCAAAAGTTATTTGATTGTTTCTTTTGCACTAGTCCTTCGTGGATGAGTGCTTAGTGGACTATTCTTTCATCAACAATTGTTTTCATCCGTCGGCGACGGGGCTGCCCTAGTAGACGGCGAGACTGGTTTAGGCGTGGATGGTGTCTCTGTGGACAGGCGTTTCGCTGAAGAAGAATGTATAATCCTTTACCTTTGTGCAGTTCTCCTTCCAGCAGATCTTTCGAGACTCCTGGCTCAGTTTAGGATGTCTCACTCCTCTTTTTGCCCGTGGGTGGCGGAGAGTCTGCTGGGCCAACTGAAGATCTCTTTGGAGCTTGCTTCACAGGGTGCCTGGAGGACGTTGAGGGTGCAGTTTTGCTTGATTACTCATCAGATGATACCTGTCTGCTCTCCAGGTGAAGAGCCTCCTATGTCTGTCCTCCAGTGTCTACTTGGATAAAGTTTGACATATTTTTCATGATTGGATTTCATGTGGGTAAAGACAATAAATGCAGTTTGTGTGGCAATCTCTGAGGGATCAATCTTTTGCCACATTTGGAGCAGTCAATGAAGATTGAGGTCTTCTCCTTGTCAGCCTGTACCAGAGTCTCGGCCATGAGGTGAAAGCAGCCTAAATATCACAGCGTTTTTAGGTGGGGAAAAAAGGGGAAACCTGAGCCCAAAAGATCAAGCCAGACTGCCCCAGTGGTAGACAAGCTACAAAAAGCTTAAAATATGTGAAATAGCTTTGATTTAGTATAAGAAAATCGAAGTAGCTCAGTGCTGAAGAGGATTGCCCTGTTCTGTAAGACAGTGAAAAAATCTGAAAATAGCTAACTGGGGTGGAGCCTAAGCCCTGCCACCTCATTGGTTGGGGCCTAAAAGGACCAAAGAAGCTGGAGGGACACCACAATTGAAGGGCTACCCAGGCCCATTAGGGCTCTATGGGTGTAGCTATTTTCCTAAAGGGAAACGTTTTATTTTATTTAAATCACCGTCCGAGGATTCCCAGTCAGGCTGGGAATATTCAAGCAATGTGAATCTATGCAAGATGCCAATGCTGGAGAAATACAGTTACAGGTAAGTAACTAAGACTTCTCATGTGCCATTTCCAGTTCAATTCTCTGAATATTTGTTCTGCATTTTGTTTTATTAGTGTTCATTCTACTCCCATCGAAGTGTTAATCTTGCAAGTCTCTACTTGCACACATGTCTTTTGCAGTGTTATTGACTGTTTTCATTTGCACATTATTTTGAACATTCTTTTAGTGATGTCTGTCTTAAATTTTTGCTTTTCATGATCTAGACCATAGTAATTTTGCATTTGTTGACAGTCCACCTCACCTGGCTCTTCTGTGATTCTTCTTAAAATGCAGGCAGCTTCAGTGTCTGGTGGTTGGTATCTTGCATTGACTTAATGTCTGATACCGGCATACCCTTTGCCTTGCTTTTGTTAGGGGGATGTGGGGGGCCTGGCGATATATTGGATCGATGTTACTGCGGTTGATGAGGTACAGTTCACAATTGTCTTGAGGCATATTCCACTGGCAATGTAAGTTGTTAGATGTGGGCACATTCCTGTCCATGAGCCCTAGTCACGCCATCATATCTATGTATGATTTTGCTGTTATTGTCGTGCAAGTCAAATTCTCAATATGGGTGAAAGACACCCTCAAAGGGTTGGCGCGTCCTATTTTGTAACGTGCTCCATAGTCTCTCGCTCCTGGTGACTAAAGCAGCTAAAAGTTTAATACCGTACTCCAAGCATGCATTTGTTTCTTTGTTCTCCCGTGGGCCAGGGTGATACCAGTTTGATTTGCTGTATTGTTAATTGATGCCTGTTGTCGTACTATCAGCCACAGAGAACCGTGGGGCAGGGGATTGGACAGGCCGGTGTAGTTCAAAGTTTCTACTCACCTGTGGACTTTTGTGTGATATTAAAGCTGAGCATGAGACTTGCTCAGCAGTTGAGTCCATAGTGATGCCTCTACTGTCAGCTGAACTGCTCTTCAAAGATGCCAGGCTGTTTCTTAGTAAAAATGCATCCACAGCACGGCACCAGAGAAAAGGTTGCTTGCGAAGGATAAAGTGCTGCAACTTCTCAAACTGTGCAGCACACGGTGAACAAGTTTTGCTCTCACACACCGACTATATCACACGTTGGGCACAGCTCTGCATCTTTCCCCAGGCCTGACTGTTTCACTGCTACACCTATGAGCTCCACTGGGAATTTAACTTATAATGGTGGGTGCTTTATTTTGTATCTCTCGGCTCGTAGCAGGCCCAGGGGGGAAGGGGGTTCCCCTCAAACCGTGCTATGGAGCAGTGTGTTGGTAAAATGGTTGGAGTGACTGCATAACTGTGCCGAGGGGCCCTTCCACCATTAATGTGGCTAGAGTTCGGGCAACATCTACCACTGGGAAATCATGGCAAAAGTGGGAACTCTGAGGTGCAGTACCTCTGCATCGTTGCAGCCTAAAGGTACTGTGTGAAACCCTGTAACAGTTTGAGACTAAACCAGACTCAAGGAAAGAAGTCTTCTATGAATGCTTAACTTGATGATAAGTAAACCAATACTGCATGTTCTTGCCGGGTACTGCTGGGGTGGGTCTAGGTGGGGAGTTGAGCAGGGGAGAGGTCTGATGGGGGAGGGAGGAGAGTGGGGCCCGGGGATATTACATGGCATTTATAATGCACCTGAAACGCACATTTTTCAAGGCGCGACAAGGGAGGGGCAACAGAGTGAGGAAAAAGACAAATGATCTTACTAGGCCTAGTGACATTGAGATCGCACGGGAGCGATGGGATGGGGAAAAGTGCCAGGAGGAGGGCGAGTGCCGGACATGGGATCAAAATAACAAGTAGTGCGGTGTTAAAAGTGCAGACAACAGGTGTCTAATAAATGCAGGTAAGGGGACTGTAGGATTGCAGATACAGACCACAAGTGCAAGGGTTGCCAGGAGGCAGTGCAGGTGTGCAGCTGGGCGCGCAGGGACCTGGACCAGATTTCAGAGGGTGCCCAGTGCAGTATCAGACAGGAGATCAGCAGGGGAGAGGAAGAGATAAGGGAGAAGGCAGAAGCAAAGATGAAGGTCTTGAGGTGCTTCCGGAACCGGGGATGGTTCTGCTCAAGTTTCAGAGAGGCAGGGAGGCTGTTCCAGAGGGAGGAACCAGCCCAAGAAAGAGATCTGCCCCAACTCGTTGCTTGGAGAAGCGACTGACCCTCAAGGAGTTGGAGGAACTAAGAGCTTGAGTAGGAAAATATTTCTGAAGAGAGTTGGAGGTATTGCAGTCCAAGGCCCCAGAAAGCCTTGTGGACAGTGCAGAGGGTCTTCAACCTGATCCTTGCAGCCACTGGGAGCCAATGGAGAGATTGCAGGGTTGGAGAGATACAATCCCTGGGTTTGAGGCCAAGGACACATCTTGCAGTCCTGTTCGGGATGAGTTGTAGAAGAATGAGTAGGGGCAGGCAGATTTTAGAAAGTGGCTGTTGCAGTAGTCCAGCCTAGAGAGAACCAGAGCTCTGGAGACAGTGAGCTTCTGGGGGAATGCGAGGAAAGGAAGAATAGCTCTGAGTAGGTGCAGCTAGTAGTTTGACTTCTTGGAGCGTCAGAGATGTGAGGAGAGGAGTGTGTAGAGCCGAAGAGGTTCTTAGCCTCACAGGAAAGGAGCAGGACAAGTGGCCGGCCAGAGAATGACAGGAAAGGAAGGTGCAGGTGTGCCAATGAGGATGTCTTACTGGCCGGTGATACTGGGGGTGGAGCCCTAACTGGCAGGCTGTCATTCAGTCCTCAACCACATTCAATAGCATAGGCAGACGCAACTTGGCCTGGGTTTAAAAAAAAGCCTGTAACCAGTCTTTTAAACATGCCAAATTGATAGTAAGCCCCTCCCTGTTCTTTCATGGGTTCTGCTTACTTACCACCGATTAAATTTGTACGTTGCATTGTATCTTTAATGGATTCACATGCTCATGAATATTCCCCATCGTCAGGCTGGAGTTTATGGTCTTTGCATCACATTTTTTCCAGCTAAGAAAGTTGCATCAAATGCATTTTCTTTTTGGGGGTGGGGGGGTTGGGTACCCACACCAAACTCCCGTTTTTTACTCTTTAAAATCCTCCTGAACAAAAATTAACCCTTTACAGCCCAAAAACAGGCGTTCGATGCACATTTTTTCGATGGAAAAAATTAGGTGGAATGGCATTAGATGTTAATGTTAAAGGACATTTGTACCGTGCACTATCACCACCGGAGTGGTCACCTGGCGCTCATGCAATGACCAGATACCTCAGGCTGGCAATCCTCTGTAATATTACAGCAGTTTTGCTTTAAACTTAAAAATGAAACTGCTTGGTACTTGTTTAGCCTATTGCTGTCACTTTGTGTCATACTACCCCAGCCAATGACAGTGATCCTTAACTTCAACCCTGGTGGCCATCTTGAGATTTTTACCCTACATTTAAATGTTGGTAGGTCCTGTTTCGCTCCTCGACATTCTACTTTTATTTTTTAGAAACTTTTCTTCATCGGTCATGGCTGTGACTGGCAATAGCAGGGATCCATTGCCAGGGAAGATCTGAGCTTCTGACGATTTTCTGAACATGAGTCCCTCGTCTTGATTTTCAGGCCCTCTCCAGGCTGGCATGGAATACGCCATTAAGAGCCTTTTCAGGCCCTGCTCCAAATGTGCCTCTAGATTTCTTTTTTTGATACACACAACACAGAAATGCATCTGTTCCCTGCTCCGGCACGGCGTGGTCGACTGCTCAATTTGCCAGACCTTTTCCATGGATACCTTGAAGGATCGCCATAGAGAAGGTTGGTGGCTTGGCTGGAGGAAGGTGCCAGGGCCTCTTGACTGCCTGGTGTCATGCCTCTGGCAGGGTTGGCAGACCCGTAAATCGGGCTCCTCCTATGAAGAGGTGGAGATCCCCTGAGGACACTTGGCGGGGGAAGCAACCTCAAAGGGACATCAAATGCAGGCTCAGACTGCCTCTGTTGAATGCATTGGCCTGATCTCTGGTCTAGTTTACAGCCTTGTCTTCCACAATCACAGCTACGGTGACTACCAAGCGTTCGTCCCACTCTTGAAAGATGAGGGTTCAGTCAACGACGACCCCATCGACGAGCCCAGAGTGAACATAAGTTGTCGACTCCAGTTACTTCATCCACAACCTAGTCAACGCCGGTCCCGTTAACGGTCCATTGAAAATGTACCACCTTGTTGACTATTGCCTTGTCCGGGATCGCTTCGTCTACTAAAACAGTACCCAGGATTGATCTGCCTCCAAGGCCAACATCTGCACCATTGTTTATGGCACTGCCATTGACTCCACAAGCATCAGTGCTTTATTTCCTAGAAGCATGTGTGCACAAGGAGATGCCCCACCACTCTTACCTACCGCAACGAGCTAAGACCAAACCACTCTTCACCCTGGTGCCAGCAAAACCTGCCCAGTTGATGCAAGAGTGTTTTCTCAGAAAGGAAGAGCCTCTAGAGACTTTGTTCTCAGAGTGAGGACATTGAGGATGAACCAGACCCAATTCTGTCAGCACCCCAACCACCAGTGGCTTCTTCACCACTAGTACCTATTCCACCAGTGACTGCTCCTACAGTTCCAGTGGGAACTGCAGTCCGGTCTACTTTATACATTTTGATCACTGAATTGCAGCAGCACCTGCCTCCTCCAGTCCGGCAAGGTTCACAAGCTGGCCCATGTAGGCCAAGTAGAAGTTGTCGTCCTGGGCCTTCACATGAGGCAGAGGTTCCTCCAAGATCAACTCCTCAGTTATTTGCTGCCCCAGCAGCTACACTCAGACACAGATACTGGACCAGATACAGACACGTCTCTGGAAATGCATACTACTGCCGAAGATTAGGACTACCTTGTTCCAGCTGATGGGGAGCCGCCGGACATGCCTGCCAGAGATTCGCCTCTTTACAAAATTGGCTCTTTCCATGCGCTTCTCGTGCGAGCTCTGAAGATTTTTACCTGGTTCAAGAGGAAGAATACTTGATGACATCTGGGAGGATGGTCTGCTGATTATAAAGAACCCTTCGTCGGAATCCCCTAAGAAAGGTCGACTGGAGAAGAAATGTAATGTTACAGATTCCGCTCCAAAATGTCTTTGCATTCAGCCAGACCCTGACTCTGTGGTATCCGCTGCCCACCCTCCCCGTGCATGGTGCCCCCAGACAAGGAAGGCAAGCAGCTACTTTTAGAAAATGTAATTATCACGGCCGCAACTGCTGTTAAGGCAACCAATACCTTGTGGTATGACTGGGCGTTATGGTACCAGAATGGTCCCATCTTGGACTTCCTGCCTGATAACCAACGGGATGAGGCTCTTGCTTTTTTCTGCACAAGGGGAAGCATCCTTCGATCATTTGATCACTGTGGCCGTAGACATTGATGACACGGGCTTCCACCAGATGGGTTAGCGAGCAGTCGTAAGGTGCCAGGGTCGGTTAAAAGCCACAAACTTCCATCCTGAAGTACAGTGAAAGGTTATGGACATGCCTTTTCTTTTAATGGGGCGGACATCTTTGTGAAATAGGTTGATGAGACACTGTTGGCCATCAAACTGCTTGATCCCTGGGTACCCTCCAGCATAGAAGGCAGTCCTTTTTGTCTGGGAAGGGCAGATTCTCCAGAACTTACAGCCTAACTAACGCACACCATCCCACACTAGGCTGCAGGTGGCATACAGAGGAAGATTGCAGGTATATAGGAGTATGCAGAGGTGACTGTTCTTCCACCCACATGCAAACACCGAAACATGCCTGACTAGCATCAGGTCTCGAACCCCCATTTCAGCACCCCAGTGGGAGGCCGGCTGTCAGTTTGTCAAGCAATGGCGGAACATCACCACTGACAAATTGATGCTCAACATGGTCACACACTGGAATATTTGGACAAATACCCCTCCATTCCTCTGCTACGAAGGCAAGAACAGCATCTGCCACTACAAGAGGTCCAGTCCCTGCTACTAAAAGGGTCAATGGAAGCCATTCCATCCAGAATTTGGAGTGTACTCGATAATTTCTGGTGAGAACAAAGTCTGGTGGGTGGATACACATCCTGGACCACAAAGACATCGACCAGTTATTAAAATTGCAAAGGTTCTGCATTGTCACGCTTCAGCATGTGTTGGAACAACTGGAACAGGGGGATTTCCTCTTGTTCCTGGACTTGGAGGATTCATACTTCCATATAACCCTCCATTGTAAGCACAGGCATTGCCTTCTCTCCAAGGTGCAGGGAAAGCGCTACCAATTCAAGACCCTGACGTTTAGACTAAAGTTGGCACCAAGGGTAGTCACTAAGTTCCTGGCATCGGTACCTGGCCATCTGCGCTGCATAGGTGCCTATCTTTACCCTTACCTGGACAACTGGCTAATCTGTACGCTGTCTCTCCCACTGGCCCCCTAACATACTGAACAAACCATCCAATGCCTGACTTCACTGGGATTCTCCATAAACATTCCGAAGTCATGTGTCGCCTAATCGGAACACACTGTTCTTGGGCTCACAACTGAACATGCTGCAGTGCCTGGCTACCCCCTCGGAGGAGAGGGGGGGTCAAGGCCATGCTTCACAAGAGTTAGCATCTGTCCTTCCTCCAACTGACAGTTCGCTCAATCAAGTCTTTACTTGAGATGATGTCCTCCTGCATCCCCCTGGTGCTTCACTGGAGGTCCTAGATGCCAGGTGTAAACAGGTGTCTGGCTACTATTTTCTTTATTTATAAAATGCTTCAAGCCCGCAGGCATCAAAGCCTGCTGGTCTCCTGTAACAAGATCTCACTCAACCCTGCATTTCTACAGACTCTGCATTGGTGGTGTCATCGACAGCACCTAATCCAAGGCGCCCACTTTCGGCCTTGGCACATAAGGTCACTGTGACAACTGACGCACCTCTGGAGGTTTGAGGGCACACACGGAAGGTACCGCACCAGATGACTGACAGCCAGAGGAGAAGCTTCAACACATGAATGTGTTGGAGCACTGAGCTCCCGTCCTTCCAACCCCAGCTCCAAGGCAACGTGGTATGTATTTTCAGGCACCACCACCACCACAATGTTCTGTATTAGGAAGCGGGAAGGAACCCGCTCTCCATTTGGTGCAAAGAAGCGCACATACTGTGGCACCTGGCGCTGTCCCAGGACATGTTCCTCATTCCCTTTCACCAAGCAGGGATCCACAATATTGTCTGTTTCCCTCAGCAGGGAACTGCGTTCCTGCCACGAATTGGAACTCCATCACGGACAAGGTTGTCTTTTCTCAAAGTGGGGTCACCCACCGATTTTGTTAATCACAGGGGCCAACTCCAAGTGTGACCAGTTTGACAGCAGGTACCCGCAAGGGAGGTGTCTGGGGGGAACCGTTGTCCGTGCCTTGGGAGGGCCGGTTCCTAAATGTAGTCATCTTCTACGAGTAATCAAAGCACTGAACCAGAGCTGATGCAGGATGATGCTTGATGCTCTGGCGTGGTTGCAGCAGGTTTGCTATTCTGACCTACATTTGTCAGTAGCACCGTGCATCGCACTGCCTGTTAGGGAGAATGCTCATTCCATGGCTAATTTCCCTCACCTAGTGAGTCCCCCAGCAACTTTGCTGGAGTTTATTTTTTCACTTGGTAAGAGTGTGAGCTTTTCCCCCACTCTTACCTTTGTTTTGCTATGTGTTTCTACCTGTTTCTTTGTGATTGTGGGCTCTGGAGTACACCAATTCAGTAGCCCCCTTCTTTGTGTGTCACCCAGCACCTTCTGTGCAGTGGCACAGGGTTGTCGTCCAGACTCACCCGACTCCATTTCTGAGACGACTACCTTTTTCTGGGGGACGGTTAAGTTACCATTAACTTTACTTAGTCAATCTACCACAGATCCAGTACACCCCATCTTCCATGGAGTACTGGAAAGGGTTAATTCGTATCCCTTTTTTTCTGTACCTCCTAGAGCATTGTTTCGCTCCTTAACATTTAGACTTGGCTGGTGGCAGTGGTATCTACCCTAACTTTTCTACCGTGATTATATTAGATTAACGTTGTACTGTTCTTGGCTATTATATTAGCCTCAAACATAAACCCGCTTGACCAAATCATCTTTCTTTTGGCTCCAGTTGGGTTTATTCGCCATTTCTTTTTGTTAAAGTCCTACTTGTGTTTTACTTTGCGTGGCAAACTAGGTTCGCCTTCTTTGTTCACTGTCTTTTAGCGGGCTTCTGCTCAGAAGCCCTCCTCAAGGCACCTGTGTGAGGAAGGGGTGTAGTCACCCCCTGCACAGGGTATCCTAGGAAACCCAAGTCGCACTTTGTCATGATTGGCCAGGGTAGTTGTCCGGGCTGGACAACCCCCCTGCTGGGTGATTGACAGCCAGGCTGTGTGAATGGGGGTTTTTCGCATAAAAGGCAGGTCTCTTGGGCTAGAAGTCAGTCGCCAGTGGAACTACAAGGAACTGAAGAGAAGCGGAGAGAACGACTGCTGCTGCAACTACCCTGTCCCGGTGAAGCCCTGCTGCAGTCCTGAGCTATCTGCCCTTCAATGACTAAGAGGAGATCCAGTCCGGAGTCGTCTTCCCTTGAGCTTGGTGGGGATAACCAGCTCATCTTCCACAGCCAGAGGATCCTCTTCCTTGGTCGAAATCGCTGCACGCTGCTGTAGTGGTCCAGATAGCCATCTGAAGAGCCTCTCCTGTTTTTAAGGAGCAGTTTATTCCTCGTCGCTGCTGCTGACCTCATCCCCGAGTGGTGCAGACCCCCTTCAGACGTCGTCCTTCACAACGGAGCTCCAGGAATCGTGGGTTTGCGGGAAACCAACAGGAACAACTGCCAGGGCACCAGCTGCACATTTGAACAAGGTACTGTGTTCTGCTTGAGGAAACTGGGTGTACCCCTTTTCTTCATCTCCAAGGCTTGCCCTTGTCTTCCCTCATAACTTTTGCTTCCGAACATTGAGAATATCGAAGTACTTTTGGCTATGTTGAATCGTGAACTGTCTGACTGTGATCTTTGGCAACAGGCCCCCGGTGTCACTTGACCCCGGCTCCGGCCCTTTGACTTTTGAACTCCTGTCTGAGTTTCTCGATTCTGTCTGCCTAACCAAAATATTGCCTTTGATTCTTTTGCCTCCATCTCCCTCTGGGTATCTCAGGTGCTTTTGCCCCGGTAGCATTTCATGTCACGGATACGCGTTTATTTAGTAGACAGAACTGTCCAAATGTTAATCCAATCGTATTCGCGGTAACGTGTTTTGTTCCTATCACCGGTTCATTCAAACACGGGGTACTTACCTTGAGACTTACTGTACAAAGTGAATTGGTTAGTTGTAGTATATTTAATGTGTGGTTTTTGTTTAAGTTTAATAGAAGTGTTGTGTTTATAACGAATGGTTTAAAAATAAATGTACTTATATTTTTCTACCTGAAACCTTGAGTCAGTGTTTGCTTGAGTCACAGTAATTGTGGTCCCTTTTGTGTAATCTCTGCTACTGCTCATATACTCTTGAGATAAGCCTGGCTGCTCTGCCACTGCTACCACTCTGACATAGTACAGGCTTGTACCAAAGGTAAAACTTGTATTGCCACCTGTAGTCTTAATTGTGTGTAGTGGTCCCTAAGGACACTGCACAGGATTCTGCCCAACACTGCCTCCTTGTCCAGACCTACTATTCAGAGAAGGAGGATCCATTCTACACCGCAACCCTGTGTCCCTGAGGTTGATGGCTTGGCTCTTGCAGCCCTAGAATTTGGACACATCCCGTTACCTTTAGACTAGAGAAAAATTCTGGCTAAGGTGTAAGGGTAGCTCAATTTACAGGGGTACTGCTTAATTATAAGGGTGCCCCTAATCAGAATATGTATTTTTCCTGGAGAATGAAAAAGGGCTGCCCCCGCCATTGGAACCTCTTGGAATGGGGCGATTGTCCACCCCCCCCCTGCAATCCTGTTGAACTGTTCCCTCACCCTGCTGTGTTTGTTGCCCTTGCCTTTCAGCCCCATAAGGGAACTGATGTGGACCCCCCCCTCGCCCGAATTGCTGTTGTCCCATTCCTTTAGGCCCTTGGAATCCCTTCCCTAGTGGTGATGGTCCATAATTAAATCCCATCCCAGGCGTGTTCCTGCATTCTCTTGCGAAATGCCCCCATCTCCCGCAATCCCAGCACTGTGATGTTCGCAATCCTCCTCCCTGGGGTCCTATCCCCCGCAAAGCCTCCTGCTCCTCGAAATCCTCCTCTTCCCCTTGGTGCTCCTTCATGCTGCCACTGTGGGTTGGGGGTACTGTCCCCCACCACATTGTCCCTGTCCTCCTTCACCCCATAGTGCCGCAATTGTGGCATTAACAATTTGTTGAGTGTCTCCTGAACCGGTACCTTCACTAGTGCGTGGATGACAACCTTATTTTTGTTTCTTTTCCAGTAGTTTTGCCTGGTCTTTTTGCTGCTTCTGGGCTGTCTCCCTGACCCGCTCCTTGATTCTCTTAGAATGGTGGACTATTATACTTTGCATCTCCGACAACCCTTTGGCTTCAATTCCCACACGTTTATCTAGTGCCTTCTGGACCTCTTTTGGTAATACCCTCTCTTCGGTACCATTTTTCTATTTTATCGTATTGTCCCATTGCCCCCCTGTCTCAACTCTCCACATTTCCTGTAATTTAAGAATAAACGGAACTGGGTCCTCATCACCCATTGTGCACTGCATTAAAGAATGTAAGTCCGGGGTATCTGCGTACATCCTTCGTAGGGCATCCCATAACCCTCATTAAAGGCTGCTCCATCATGTTAATTATTTGCAAGACTTACCCCAGGGTCCCCAGCCATTGCCCATATGTCCCCAGCCTGGTCCCCAACTATGGCGACCAGTAAACTCTTAAGGTCTCCTAGTGCTAAAGCTACCCCTGCTGTTTTTAAAATTAATGGATCCATTTACTGGTGCCGGCTGTAAGCTGGGGGAGAGCTATAATCAAATTACTTGTCCATTTGAGGCCATTGCACATACTGTTATCCCTACTCATTTATGTAGAAGAGGCATCTGCATGTTTATTTTGTCTTTTACCCCTTTTTTTTTAGTATTCTTCTGATCTTGTACTACCACCATTAAATCTAGTCTATTTCTTGATCTACCCCTCCTCACTGCCTTCTGTGGCGGGGGTCGGGTTTCTCACTGACTCTTCTCCTTGATCTCCTTCTTGCCCTACCTCTTCATTATTTCTACCACCTTGATCTTCCCCTTCATTTTCCTTTGCTTGTTCTACTTCTTGTCCCAGCACCGTCCATAGCTTCTGCCCATCTTTTTCAACACAAACATTTCTTATTGCCCCAGGCTTGAATCTAAACAAAAAATCTCCTGACTTACAATCCCCTATTTTCTGCACCGGTACCCTTATTTCTGGTGATACTACTTCAGCTTCTTGGAACCTGACTAACCTTTCCCACAATGCTCCCAACTGGTTTTCTGTCTACTTGTGGAACCTCTGGGTACACTGATATGGGAATATCAGTGTTTGTGGATGGGTTATATGGTGATGGAGGTGCAAAAGCTCTTGCGGCCCCTCTTAGTTGCTAATCCTGTTGACACTCGCTCTACCACTGGAGGCTTATAAACTGGTCCCTTAGACAAGAAAGGGATGGCCCCTAAATGTTTTGTTCATGGGGGGCTTTCACTTATAAATGAAGTACATATAGTATAAAGAACGAAGTGAACAGCTACCCCTCGATGAGATCTCCCGTTCGGGACTATTTCTGCTGAATATATACCATTAGAAATGCACTATGCCTTAGTGGTGTTCTTGGTGCGTACAAGACCTTTTTATTTTTGCTTGTTAAGCACTCTCGATACTAGGTCATATTTAATGCATACAAATCATAACGAATATTAAAGGGGGCATATCTGGCTTCAGAGGTCAGCTCTTCCCGTGGGGGCAGGTCCTCCACTCCCACAGCCAAGAGGTCGCTGTCACGCCAGAGGGCTAGGTCGGAGGAACCTCTGCCTTAAACAGCGCTCAGGTGAGCGAAGGCCTTCCTCTGCGGTGGCAAAAGCTTCTGCACGGCCTTTGTCGGGAGACGAGGGGTCGCAGGTTCCTTCCTCTCAGGGTGCATCTGCATCACGCTCCGGAACATCGAAGAAGATGGGCTCCCACCCGAATAAATCCGCTAATCCAACCTGCAAGGCTTAGTCATCGGATAAGGAGAAATCAAGACCTCACTCTTACTCTTCATCTTAGAGGTCCTCTTCATGTCCAGGCGGCCGTCTCCATCCATGGTGGTTTTGAAGATCGCGTCTGCCACTCATCCCTCGTCGACCATTCCACCGGCGACAACTGGATCATAGACGACCCTGCCAACCGATGTCCCCTCAACGACCATACTGTCGACAGCTGCTCCGTCGATGGCTGCCCTTTCGACGATGAAAAATACATTGCCAGAAACGCAGTCTTTCTCTACAGGACCAGCTCAGCTCGAGTTGGTGATGAGTCCTGTCTCCCAGGGAAATATCGAAGCAGTCCGAGGTACTACATAGTACCATCTTCCGGAAGGGATGCCGACCTTACTTCCTCAAGACATACGCCAACATGAGACCCTCTCTGACTTTGGGGCACCTGCCTACGACGAGTTGGGATCAGATCCCGAAGAGGGTTCAGATCAACCTTTCCTGGATTCATCTGTTTTGGGCCTTTAGCCTTCCTTTCCGTCCACATCAGCTGGTCTGGGTGGGGCCTGTGCCGCCTCAGTATCCTCGTCAACCCACACATTGCTCTCGATACAGGTTCTCGCTTCTTTGAAAGCTCTCCTAGGGCAATTGGAAGCCAGACTCCCAGTGCCCCAGGCACCTTCAGTGCCATTGCTGCCAAGCCCTCCTTTAGTTTCTCGTAAGAAGGATGCCTCAAATGCTGTCCGTTGCCATGGGCCTCACCCCACGAAGCAGTCTCTGGCTAGACCTCTACATTACCAAGAGTTTTTAGTCCTCGTAGGGATCGGGAGGAAGGGGAACTGGATGGGTCAGAGCAAGACCTTGCTCTGCAGGACACTTTCTCTGTGGTGGTTTCTTCTCCCAGAAGGGCAGACACCTGGGATACTGTCCCGGACCAAGATGCTCCTAGTAGTGCGGCCCAACCATCTCCACCGGATGACATTGGGGCCTTCCATGCCATGATGGCTAAAACCTGTTACAAATTTGGTCATACCCTGGAGGAGGAAAAGGACTGTTTCCTGTTTGACCATATGGGGATGAGAACAGCGTTTTTCTCTATCACAACAGTGGATCACGTATGGCAGGAGGGGCTCCGTACGATGAAACACCTGTTTACAGAGCCAGCGGTCAAGGGCTGCTTCGAAAAGAAATTCAAGGCTTCTGGAATCCACCCCAAGGTGTCTGTTGTCACAGCCTACCCCGGAGTCGGTTGTTTCTACGGCAGCTGGTAGAAAGGCTCGCAACCAGCATATGTGCGCCACTCCCCCAGGTAATGAGAACTGTAAGTTGGACGCTTTCAGCAAGAAGGTACTCGTGGTCGGATCCACTACAGTGAAGGCAGCCAACTAGTTTGCTATCGTGTCGAGGAACGACCGCAGGATGTGGCACCTGCCTGAGTAGCAGAAGAAAGAGGCAATGCTTTTGGTGCGAGATGGGGAGGAAGCGTCGAACCATAGTATAAATATTGCAGTTGACCTGGCAGAGACTGGTTTCAAGCAGATTAATGGGCTGGTTCTTGGTCGTCAAGCTTGGCTTCACAGCACTGATTTCCACCAAGAGGTTCAACACAAGGTGGTGGACATGCGTTGTGAGGGGGAGAAACTTTTTGGGGAGAAGATCGACAACGCTTTGAGAACATGAAAGCGGACTGACACAGCACAGTCCTTTAAAGCTCTGCTGGGCAGACCATCTTTTCGCTCCTTTTGTGGCGTCTCGGGAACACATGGTTCTCTGGTTCTTGAGACCAGTGATTTGGTAGATCACCTACTGCTCTCGGATACAGGCGTTACTTCCAGGCTGCCCAACAGAGCCAGGAATACCAAGGCTAGAAAAAAAAGGGGTCCTCAACTTCACAGGCCGTCAAAGCAATCCTCAACAATGACTGCCACTTGGGCAGTCAAATAGGAGGTAGGGTGATGTTCCACCGCGACAAGTGGCGTTCAGCGACAATGGACAGATGGGTGCTGGAAGCAGTCCAATACGGCCACTCGAGTTCAGTCGTCCGTTTCCCATTAATCCGGGGAAAACATCTCAGGCTCACTTGCACGTCTTGCGTCAAGAGGTTTGTCTCCTGCTGCAAAAAGGGGCAAACGAAAGGGTTCCCCCATTGGAGAGAGGAAAAGCTACCTATTCCAGGTTTTTCGTGGTCAATAAGCCAAACGGAAAATGGTGCCCCATTCTAGGCCTGCGGCTGCTCAACAAGAGCATAAAAAGGCAGAAATTCAGGATGCCAACATTGCCAGACCTTGTAAGTGTGGTTCAACCCGAGGGGTTTTTGCCGTCTCTAGATATCGAGGACACTTACTTTCACATAACTATGCATCAAAGGCATCAAACCTTTCTCAGGTTTGTGGTAGTCAACATCCATTACCAGTTGTGGGTTCTCCCCTTTGCCCTGAAGTCATCTCCCAGGATTTTCACCTCACCAAGTGTCTGGTGCCTGCAGCAGCTTACCTCTGCAGATACAGACACCACGTTTACCCATACATGGACAACTGGTTGGTCAGGGGGAACACGTACCAGTGAACATTGGAGTCTCTCAACGTCACGATGCTCCTTATGCAACTTGTGGGCTTCGTCATTTCTGACTCCCTTAAAGGATTTTATTTTTCTGGGAGCGTGTTTCAGGACAACTCTCAATCAAGTCAAGCCATCGAAGGAGTGGATAGGGAAGCTTGTGTCTGGCGGGCTCGTTTTAACCAGGAACATCTGTCACTATCCGCTCATGCATATCTCTCGGCACCATGTCGTCCTGCATCCCACTCATTCCAAATTGGCGTCACTTTATGCACCCAGCGCAGGAATTTCTCACTTCCAGGTGGTCCCAGATACAGGGCTCCTGATCGGACAGGATGCTCATTTCCCCATCTCTGGCACACAACCTGCATTGGTGGACTCATCCAGTCATCAGATGGGGCATGTTTCTGGTGGAGCTGGATTTTCAATACACTATTGTGGCCGACACCTTGCAGGCCCGATGGGGTGCTAATCTGGACCAGTTCTAATTCAAAGGCCTGTGGTCTCCCACGGAGGCCTTTCTGCATATCAACGTCCTAGAGTTGAGGGCGGTACACTGGGCGCTCAAATCGTTTCTTCCCCTTATCCAGGATTCGGTGGTAAGGATTCTCAACACCACCACAACCATGTTCTATCTGTGCAGTAGATGGGGGAGAGGGGGGTGACGCACTCACAATCCTTTCCCAGGAAGCTCAAGTCATCTGGCACGGGGCCATACCTTGCACAATTCAAAGCCTGGCTTTCCACCTGCCAGGGGTTCAAAACATGCAGGCGGATTCCCTCAGCAGGGACTCTTCTCAGATGCACGAGCGGCAAATGTGCAGCTCCCAGGTGACGACGATTTTCGAGAGATGGGGCACTCCTCCTTTGGATCTGTTCGCCAGCCCCGAGAACAAGGTGCTGTCACATTGCCAGCAGAGTTCCTCATCAGTACTCCAGGGTGAATGCATTCTCTTTTACGTGGACTGGGATGTTCGCCTACGCTTTCCCTCAGTTTCCTCCTAATAAGGAAAACAGTGCAGATGATTTGCAGGGTTCCCTGCAAGATGATTCTAGTTGCGACGTTCAAATGGATTGTGTCCTCCCACGTATTCCTCATCTTGGATATCTTGCCTCCCAGCTTTGGGGAAAAAAAATCCACCAGAGGGCACTGTGCTCGAAGCAGCAGTCACTAGAGGGCCGCGGTCAATCATCCACAGTATAAAGGGCTCGAGCCTCGCCAGTTGGCTGTTCCATTTTTCCGAGCACTGCTTTCTATCACAAAACGGCACATCAGTTTTCTTCGACAATATGTCCTCTTCGACTCCATCCACACCAAAGATGGGTTTTAAAATGTCAGACGGGTGGAAGAAAGATGTAGATTACCGACTGCCATTGTAATTGCCTTTGGTGTTTGAGCCCTGACCATCGGGTCGACGAATGTGGTTCCAATAAGGCTCTTATGGAACGGAAAGGGCTGGCGTTGGGGGAAGAATCTTCCAAGTCTTCAAAAAGACCGATTAGGGAGGGTCGAGCGGAAAGTCTTGACACGGCTTGAGGAAATCGAGGTCTAAAAGTCACTTGAGCAAATCCTCTGCTTCTTAGTCCAAAAAACAAAGCAATGTCATAAATCTTCCTCTTCGTCTGACAGAAGGGTCCTATCCTACCCTTCCAAGCACAATTCCCCTGAAAAATGGGAGGCCTTTAGGGCTTCGATGCTAAAAAAAAAAAAGTTTGAGAATGTGGGCCAGACCCCCTCGAAAGTAGCGTGAATATCATGACCCTGCCCACTCCAAAAGTGACAGAGGGAGATCAAAGACCAGGTACCCGAGATCTGACAAAAAGGGGAGGGGTGTCATCGGAGGAAACTTCCCAGACACCTCATGAAAAGATTGAAACCACTGGTGAATAAATCGGAGGTGACGGCTGACAAAATGGCATCCACGTCGAACATAGACTCGGCGCAGCCTTTGACAAAAAGTCTAGGCTGCCACCGAAAATGGTGTTGATACCTTCCGCGACAGTGTCGAGGCCTCCCTTGACCTCCAAGCCTCCTTCAAAAACGTTGAAGCCAGCATCTTTATCATCCACGCCTTCAACAGGGAATAATTTAATTTTGATGCCAAAATCGACGCATTTGTCGAAGTCTAGATCAATGCCACCCCCTTCACCACAGAAGATTTTCCATCCTCAACCCAGGCAAGAATTATTTTAGATCTATGTCCTCTATTTACGAGGAGCAATCCTCTGAAGAGGATGTTACTTCAGCTGGGGTTAGATTGGAACTAAAGAGGTCCCTGAGGAGTTGATAGACCCAAACTCTAAAATGGCTGATCTTTGATTGCCTTCAGGGGAAGTATCTAGGACACTGGCTTTCTGAAGTAGAGTTTGAGAAGCCAGACCCTGCAGATCATGCAGACTCTGGGTGCAGAAACCTAATTGGGAGAGTCATTGACTTCATGGGATGAAAACGGCTTCCCCAAGATTCGACCAGGACGATATGACAGACCTCCTGAATGAGGGACCTCAAAGGGACCCTGTCCTCCCTTTCCATAGGGCATTGCAAAAAAGGGGGGTGGTAATCTGGGATACCCCAGACTCTGGGCCTGCAGTAAATAAGTTTGTAGGGAAGTACAGACCATCCTCATCAGATCCTGAGTACCTGTCAAAGCATCCCTCGCCAGAAAGCTTGGTGGTACAAGCTGCAACCTCCACTAGACAATCAGCTTATCCATCGATACCACGTGATGGGGATGACAAAGTTGATGCTTGTGCCTGGAAAGTCTTCTCTTCGGGCAGCATGGCCCTTAAATCTATAAATGTAATTTGCACTCTGGCAAGGTTTACATACACCCTGTGGGACTGTATGACATCAGCGGCTGAACACGTCCCGGAGGGCGAGGAATGGAATGGTTTCCTGGCAATAGTAAAGGATGGAAAGGAGGCTATGGAGGAATGCCTCCAGTCGGGATTGGATACTACTGATAGTGTAAGCAGGTCCATGGCATCTAGCACGGTCTTATGCAGATTTGCATTGCTGAGGAAATCTTGTTTTGCACCTGACGTGCAATCCAGATTACTCAATATGCCCTTTGATGGCTTGAGGCTGTTTGGGAGCAAGGCGGACGAGAGCTTGGAGAAGCTGCAGACCTCAAGCAGCAGCTAAATCACTCAGCACCACTGTAAGGCAGCCTCAGCAACACTGCTACGCAGGGTCATTTTCCTGGTGGATCCGTCTCATTCGTTCGTCCTCTCGTGGTGGAAGAGGGAAAGGTGCTAGATCAGCCCCAGCAGTGGCTAGTACCTCCTCAGCCACTGCTGCAGCCGCTGCAAAGCCACTCTGAAGTTTTGACCCACATGACCCCGGTGGGAGGCAGGATCACTCGGTATCTGAGCGAATGGCGGGGCATTACATCAGATGCCTGGGCACTAGAGATAGTGACCCATGGTTCTCCAGCATGGGGTCTGGCATGGATTGACATGCTAATGAATATTCCCCGTCAGGCTGGGAATCCTTGGTAAAAGAAAAAATCAGTTTCCGTTTCGTTCTGAACTGTCTACTAATAACCAATCACTGGTCTCTGGGTCATACTGCCCCTAGCCAATGACTGCCCTCTACCTAAGCCCCTCTTCTGGCAGCCATCTTCAGATTTTTGCCGCACGTTCAATTCAGATGCTTAGCTCTCAAGCTTTTACTGCGTTTTTTTTCAAAGGGTTTACTCAAATTTTTCAGTCAATACGAGCCTCAAGCTCCACCGATTCATCTTCCGATGAATGGGGACCCGTTTTGGACATTTCTACGCCCCTCGAGGGCGATGTTTTGTCGAATTTCACTTCTTGGAGGATTCCGGAAGACCTTGGAGGCCTACCCCACATGGCCTAGGACAAAGACTCCACATCAACTGGATCCAAGCTGTTTTGGTTCTGCTCAGGAGGTGGATTACAGAATGTCTTCAAGGAAGATGAGCACTCCCGGTGCCTCTACTGCCTTCAAGCCGACAAGTCGCACGTGGAGGACTGTGCATTCTGCAAGAACATGTCCATCTGGACCATGAAGGACCGTTTTACTCCACTAGCTAACTGGCTGGAGGCAAAGAGCTCAGCAGCAGGTGAGAAGTCTGATCGGTCTTCTAAGACCTTTGAGGGCGCTCAGGCGACAGGGGCCCAGCAGAAGGCAAAGCACTGAGTCTGTGGGCACCGGTAGCGCCGTTGGTTCGGGCTCCTCGGCTGCCAGTCAGGGCGTGATGTCAAAGACGCCCTCAACCACGAGCCAACGCTCCGGCTCGGTGAAAAGGAAGTCTGAGAACCCGGGTAAGCTTCGGCAGAAGTCCCGGCAGGTCCCGACGGAGAAAGCCAAGGGGAGCGAGGCGATGACCCTCCCCCCATGGTGATGGCCTCTGACGCGCCCAAGGTCGTGAAGGCCCAGATTCACCCGGCTAAGGCCTCAATTGGGGAAGTCGTGGCGGCCCTGGCGAAGCCTGTGCAGACTACCTCCAGGCCTAGAGTTTCCCTGCCATCCTGGAGGGAATCTGCTTTCCAGCCTATCGAAAAGACCCCCATGAAACCCCTGGTTGAGAAAGAGGGTGGGGGGGGTAGTCCTAACGAACTAAGATACCTCTTCCGAGGACGAGCTGTCTGTCAAGTCAACCCTGGACAAGAGGTTCGAGGAGAGGCCCGCGGGAAGGATCCCAACGAGGCGGACGTGGAGAGCGAGGTTGGAGCCGAAGAAGAGTGGCAGATCGACAAGGAAACGGACACCATGCTGCTGCTGTCGCAACCAATGCCACCTCCTTCGGACAGGCAGGATGACATTTTGCTGGCACTGCAAACCCTGTGCACCGAGAAGGACGAGGTTACTCTTGTTTGCGGTGGACGATCCAGCGGCGCCTGGACCGTCTGAGTCCTACACCCAAGCGGAGGCGAGTCCATCCTCCCCCACCCTTGCATCCTTCACTTCCATCCCTTCCACCGAGGGATGAGACGGCGACGACTGTGGTGATGATGGAAAAGATCTCCCTTCACCCCCCTCCCCGGGCTTCCCCTCCCGACGAAATTGGTTCCTTTCACGCCATGATCACCAGGGCATTGGAGCTGTTCCAGCTATGTCCTGAAGAGCAGAAGGAGGGGTTCCTCTACGAACGACGGGAGGCCAACAGGCAGACCGTCCTCTCAGTCTCATTACTGGACAACATCTGGGATGAAGGACTGTCCCTTCTGAAGAACCCATCCACGGCCCCTGCGAAGAGGGACTGGTATGAAAAGTAGTACCGTATCCCAGACTTCACGCCTATGTGCCTCAGGGCACAGCCGTCTCTAGATTTGGTGGTCTCTGCAACAGTCAAGAAGAAATCGGCAGGGGCGATGGCATCAACTTCCACTTCCCCACTGGACGGAGAGTGGAAGAAGCTGGATGCCATGCGACGACTGGTCATCTCGACGGCAGCGATGACCATCAAGGCGGCCAGCGCCCTCGCGATCGTTGCCCGCTACGACAGGGAGCTATGGTTTAAGATCGCTCCCCTCCTGGACTTACTCCCAAACAAGAGGTCGGAAGCCCTTGAAATCGTGCAGGAAGGCGAGGTGGCGTCGGACCACGCCATCACAGTGGCCACGGACATCACCGGCACCGGTTTTCGACAGTTGGGCAGCGGCATTTGCCTTCGCCGGAGCAGATGGCTCAGGGCCACCGCCTTCCATCAGGACGTGCAGACCAGGGTACTGGACATGCCCTTTGACGGAAACAACCTGTTTGGCAAGGTAGTGGACGAGTCACTGCAGGCCATCAATGAGGACACAGACGGCCCGGGCCATGGGCTCACTCCATCAGCGACAGCCGTCCTTTCGGACCTCTCAAGGTGCCTCCAAATGATTCGGCGGCAGCTCCTCGTACCGCCAAGCGGGCCGCTCTTCATCGCAGGAAGACTAGAGAGGCCGCAACAAGGCCGGTGAACACAGTCGTCTTCGCCAAGGGGCCCAAGGTGGCAATGCCTCGGCCGAAGCAAGACTGAACCGGCTGTGACGTCGGGCCCCCACCCGAGCACCCCGGTGAGAGGCCGGCTGGCAAACTTCATTGGCGCGTGGAAGTCCATCTTCACTGACTGTTGGGTGCTGGATGCCCTGGCCCACGGGCATACTCTGGAGTTTCAAAAGAAGTGTCTGCATTTTCTACCAGTGGCCAGGAAGGAAATCCACATTCCACAACTGCTTCTGGAGGTACGAGCAATGCTGAAGGGCGCGATAGAACTCGTCCCAAAGAGGCTCTGGGGCTCCGGAGTATACTCGCGGTACTTCCTTGTCCGAAAGAAGACCGGCAGCTGGCGGCCGATTCTAGACCTCTGCCGCCTCAACAAATTCATAAAATCCCAGAAATTCCTGATGGTCACCCTCCATATGCTGGGACAAATGGAGGAAGGCAACTTCCTGTCGTCGCTGGACTTGGAGGATGCCTACTTCCACATCCCCATACACAAAGGACATCGAAAGTTTCTGGCCTTTTTGGTCCAAGGGCAGCACTATCGGTTCAAGGCACTGCCCTTCGGTTTGAGGTCGGCGCCAAGGGTCTTCACCAAGTGCCTGGCACCAGTTGCGGCGCGGCTGTGCCTGCAGGGGATCCACGTCTACCCCTACCTGGACGATTGGCTCATCCGAGCGAAATCAAGAGAACTCGCCGTCGACCACACAGCAAGGACAGTCTGCCTGCTCACGGAACTGGGGTTTTCGATAAACTTTACAAAGTCCTACTTGGTGCCATTACAGGACGCCCTATTCCTGGGAGCCAGACTCAACACAGTGGCACGGTGTTAAGACGGATTTCTGAACTCTGTCCTGGTGGCGCAGAAGTTCAGAAGGCCAACCTAATTACTTGGAACAGGGTAACCTCTGGACGAGCCAGACCAATCAAGGTAGCGATCGCGGCGGTCAAGACTAGGTCTCAAGAGGGGTGAAGGTGACTGAAAGCCCGCAATGAGCACACAAAGCAAGATCACTTACAAACTACTCCAAACAGTTGTTCTATTAAAAATATATACACATTTATTTCAAGGCCTTTAAAACAATGACCGTAGCGAGAAAATCACAATATACCGATAGTAAACCAACACATACCATATCAACACAATATATATACAAATACAACAAGTCTCGAGCGTTATATGCACGAAATGTGTAGTCCACCTAAAAGGGAGGGAAAACAGGCAGTGCGCAATAATGCTTAGACCCAGTTCGCCTTCAGAGGCACCTAACTAGATGGAAGTCCGAGCCCTGCGAAGAGTGGAGCCTTGTGCTCAAAAGTACCTGCACGCGCTGGTGCCAACGGGCAAAAGAAGAAGCTCTTCGAGGGAAATCAGGCAGTTCAGTTCAGTGCACAAAAGAATAACAACAAGTTCCGCGACTCAAGCGCAGCCTCCACAGTGGGCAGAAGCAGAGCGCGAGTACGGAAAAGGGTGCTGTTTTGACACAGCGGGGGAAAGCAATGGGCTCCTGCAGGAGGGCGACCAGATCCTAGCTATGCTACTCACCGGTCCCCGATGCAAGCAGACCCAGGCTTCTCCGCGTCCGTTTCAGCAGCTGGCAGGTTCAGAAGAGCAGGGAACGCCTCGTCGTCGTGTTGAGTAAAAAGACGTCCCAATCGAAGAAACCCGCACAGTTTGTTACCACAGCAGGGCAACGGAGCGGCCGTGTGTATCTGAGCCAAATGTACACTACTCACTTCAGACCTGGGAACGCCAAGTGTACGAAGCGTGTGAGTGACAAGGACTCGAAATACTACACAACCTGGCGGCGGTTACAGAGCAAGACTCCCGTGTAAGCTGGTCAGTCAGCTGGATGGCCCAGAGACGCTTCCGAAGGCTTACTGGCAGGAGATGGGGAAGATGCCGAGAATAGCTGTTCCCGCTATTCCAAGGGTCGAAGTACCAGTACAGGCCTTCTGGTTCGATCAAAGGTGAAAAGGGTTTCACAAGGCAACAGCAGTGCAGAGGAGAAGTCCTTCAGCGGGTCACCAGCGATTCCTCGGTCCAGCCTCTTGGTTGCAGGATACTTGGCTCCTGTATTCCTTCGTTCATGAGAACTCAGGAGATCGACATGGTAGTGGTGTTTCCAGCCCCCTCTTATCCACGGTTCCCTTCGCGCCAAAACTGAGGGGACCCAATGGGAGATCCGCTCGTCAACACTCGCACCATTCGTGGACCAATCACGGACCACGGTGGTCCCAGGCATTCACACCACCCTAGACTCTCTGGCACCCAGGATGTGTATTGGGACCAGACATCCCAGCCCACATCCTGGAGGCACACACAAGACATGTAGAAGCCCGCAAAAGCATCCGTGTTTCGCGGGAAAGTACATGCCCAAATAAGGAAGGCCCCGGGTCGGCTCGACCTGGGGAAGGTGAAGGGAGCAAGACGGTCAGCGGACAGGACAAAGGAGCCTCGTGGTCTGGCCATTTTGGGAGCCAGGCCACCATTTTGGGTTAAGCGCGAGAAACGCGCTTAGAACGCCAAAAGGAGCTCAAAACACAAGAAACGATCGCTGCCACCATTCCCGTCCCTGAATCACTTGCACCGATCAGGTACAATCCTAAACGAGTATCTAGGGCCTGTAGAAGGCTAGAGACCCAAGAGAGCTGTAACTTAGCTTACAGTGCCCTCTTGTGTCATGTTGCACGAAAGCCGCAACATGATAAAAGAAACTACGGGAAACAGCGTTCCCCGGTACTGACTGTCTTAAGGGCATGTCAGTTTCCCCGTAAGAAAGGAGCGAAAGCCCAGAGGCAGAAGGCTGCACTTCTCTGGCAAAGTTAAGAACAAGGTGAAAAACAACAGCAAAAAGTTTAGGGGTTGCCACATGGAAGGAAAATTACCTACAATTATGAAATCTTTCCTAACACTCGCCCCTCCCAGACTATGGACAGGGGGAACTAATCCACACTTGGATGAGTCTCTTGTTCAGGTCGGTTAAACATTCTGGACAACCCATCAGCATTGCTATGTTGGACACCTGGCCTATGCTCAATAGTGAAGTCGAAGCCTTGTAGACTTATGGACCACCTAAGCAACTTTGGATTCTCCCCCTTCATGTTCATTAGCCACTTTAAGGGCTTATGGTCAGTTTGCACAGTGAAGTGGGCCCCATAGAAGTAGGCCCTCAGCTTCCTTAGGGCCCACACAACAGAGAAACATTCTTTCTCTACCGTGGACCATCTGAGCTCTCTGTCCTTAAGCTGGCGGCTAATAAAACCAATAGGGTGTTCCTTACCCTTCTCATCTACTTGTGATAATACAGCTCCTATCCCAGTGTCAGAGGCGTCCGTCTGCACAATAAAAGGTCTTTGATAATCAGGGGCCCTGAGGACAGGGGCCTGGCACAAGGAGTCTTTTAATCCATTGAAGGCCTTCTCACACATCGGTCCAAGTTACCTTCTTGGGTTTCTTCGGAGTTGTGAGGGCAGTCAGAGGGGCAGCTATGGTGCCATAGTCTGCCACAAAATTGCGGTAATACCCCGTGAGTCCTAAGAAGGCTCTCACTTGGGTCTGTGTAGTGGGGGTAGGCCAGTCTTGTACTGCTTGTACTTTACTGGGAAGAGGTTGTATCCTCCCTCCACCTACTTCATGTCCAAGGTAAACCACTGAGCCTTGTCCAATCTGGCATTTACTAGCCTTTATGGTCAAGTGTGCTTTCTGAAGAGCCTGGAGCACAATCCCGAGGTGTTTCACATGGTCTTCCCAGGTGGCACTGAAAACTGCTATATCGTCCAGATATGCAAGACAGAATTCGTCCAACCCTTTAACACATGATTCACAAGCCTCTGGAAAGTGGCAGGTGCATTCTTCAACCCGAACGGCATTACCCGGAATTGGTAAAGGCCGTCTGGAGTAGAAAATGCTGTCTTCTCCTTGGCATGTTCTGCTAAAGCTATTTGCCAATAGCCAGCAGTGAGGTCAAACGTGCTGAGGTACTTGGAGGCACCCAAAGTAGCCACCAGCTCATCTGTTTGAGGCAAGGGGTGTGCATCTGTCTTGGTGACAGCATTCAGAGCCCTGTAATCCACGCAGAACCTCAATTCAGAAGTGCCTGCCTTTGGAACCAAAACCACAGGGCTGGACCAAGGACTACTAGAGGGTTCAATCACCCCAAGGTCTAACATCTTGTTGACCTCGGTCTTAATATAAGACCGTACTTTGTCTGACATCCTGTATCCCCTACTTTTGGTAGGTACACTGTCTCCTGTGTCTGTTATGTTTGCACCAAGGTGTCAAACCAGGCGACTGTGAAAACAGGGGGGAAAACTGCCTAAGCAAACTTTTCACCTCAGCCTGCTGATCAGAAGTCAGGTGAGGGGCCACTCGGACACCCTCAAAGGAGCTATCTGAAGGACCGCTTTGGAACAGGTCGGGGAGAGGTTCAGACTCCTCTTCCTCAACATCTGAAGCCAGTATAGTGCTGCGATTTCGACTCTTGGGACGAAAGCCTTCAGCCTATTCACGTGAAACACTTTTGGAGCCTGTCCAGGCCTTCCAAGGTCCACTAAATAGTTAACCTCACCCAGGGGCTCCACCACTGTGTAAGGGCCTGACCATTTGTCCTGTAAAGCTCGAGGCCTTATGGGATTCATGATCAGGACTTGCTGACCAGGTGTAAAGTTGATGAGGGAAGCTTTCTGGTCATACCAATGTTTCACCAGCGCTTGTCCTGCCTTCAATTTATCACTAGCCAAGCCCATCAGAAGTACCATCCGTTTTCTGAGCCCTAGCACATAATCAACTACGTTGGTAGTAACAGGGGGAGTGGGCATCTCCCATCCCTCTTTGACGATAGCTAAGGGTCCCCGTACGGGATGACCGAACAGAAGTTCGAAGGGGCTGAAGCCAACACCCTCCTGTGGTACCTCTCGGTAGGCAAACAGTAAGCATGGTAAAAGAAGATCCCATTTTCTTCTCTGAGGTTCCTCCAGAGCCCCAATCATGCTTTTTAACGTTCTGTTGAAACGTTCCACCAGACCATTGGTCTGGGGGTGGTATGCAGAAGAGAACTTGTAGGTGACCCCACATTCTTTCCACATAGCCTGCATATACTTCGACATAAAGTTGCTGCCACGATCCGACACAACTTCTTTAGGGAAGCCAACCCTAGTAAATATGCCAAGTAAAGCTTTTGCAACTGACTTGGCAGTTACAGTTTTCAATGGGATGGCCTCAGGATGTCTGGTTGCATGTTCGACCAGGATAAACCTATTGCCCGAGGATGTTTGCGGGTCAAGGGGACCAACTATGTCGATCCCTACCCTTTCAAATGGTACCCCCACAACTGGGAGCGGTACCAACGGAGCTTGGATTGTCGCGCCAACCTTACCAGACAACTGGCAGGAGGCACAACTCCTGCAGTGACTTTCTACTTGTACCCCCATCTTGGGCCAGTAGAAGTGTATGGATAACCTTTGCTTGGTCCTCTTCATACCAAGGTGACCAGCAAGGGGAACTTCATACGCCAACTGCAGGAGGAAGGGCCTAACAGCAAGGGGAACCACCAACCTCCTATGATCTCCTTCTGTAGACTCTGTGGGCTCACTATACAGCAGTCCACCTTCCCAATAAATCCTATGCGTCCCAGGAGGATCACCCTCAAGCTGTGAGCAGGCCTGTCTCCTTAGGCCTTCCAGAGATGGGCACTCAGTTGGCCTTTACTGAATTTGTCCCTATCAGGACCTCCTTCAACTAACAAGTCTTTTAGTTCAGGATGATCGTTGGGGTCAAATACTTCAGGCATCGCCACCTCCTCGTCAGGCCCGGGCGATTGACCAACTTCCTCCACCGCAGTGGTAGGCGAGCTCGGGGGAATATTCTCTTTCCCTCGTCTTGACTTGTCGACTCCTTTCGCCTTGGGTTTCCCCTTCGGCTGGGGCAGCGTATTTGTCTTGGCCAATGCTGCCCGTGCTTGAGACCGTGTGTAGGGTCTTTCGGCAGTGTCTCCTACGAGCCCTAAAGCTCTGAGATCATTACCTAACAAGACCTTTCCCGGGACGTTTCTCTGAATGCTCACTGGAATCCTGACTGCTGTACCATTTAAAGTAAGATTTACAGGTATTACTGGGAACATACAGAGTGGGCCGTCAGCCAACTTAGTGGGCATCAGAGTAGCTCTGGCAACTTCCTGAGTCTACCAAGGTAGAATCCACTACAGTGCGACTGCACCCACTATCCCTAAGAGCTGGAGTATCTACTCCATTGATCAGCACACTGTCTTTAAAGTAGTGCTTGGTATTATCCGGAATCCTAGCATAATCCTCTGCGACTTTAGGCTCCCAGGAACCCAGGGAAACTAAAACTACCTCAGCCTCTATCACGCTGGGAAATGAGTCTGAGGAGAAGGATGCTCCTGTAATCTCTTCTTCCTCGTAGGAGGAGAAGGCCAGATTAGCGGAGTGGACCCCCAAAGGTCTAACCTTACACCGGGGATCCCCCTTCACGTGGTCAGTTGCTCCACAAGCAAAACAAGATCCATTGGGTCCGTTTACATAGAGAGGCTTATTGTAACCAGAGTTCTGTTTCGGAGGCTGACCTCCACTACCCTGTGAGTTCTCTTGTGTCTTACCCTTATTTTTCTTTTTGTGGCCCTTATGAGAAGAAGATTTATCAGATTCTCCACCCTCCTTATCTTTGGACTTTTTCCCTTCCTCCTGCTTACCAGGATGAGTTTTGTCCTTATGGGATACTCGATGTGACACCCATAAGTCGGCTGCAATGGCCAGCTTCTTAGGATCTATCTCCTTTGAATAGGCCAAATGCTGCTTAAGCTCCGGGGAAGAAGATGCAAAAATGTGTTCCAGCATGACAAGATTTATCATGCCTTCGAAGGTAGAAACCTTATAACCTTCGACCCAGCCAGTTAAGTTTTTCAAGGACTCAGTGACATAAGATACCCAAGTACCACCTTCCTTTTTCTTATACTCTCTGAAACGTTTCAAATATTGGGCCGGAGTCTTCCCAAACTTTAAAATGAGTTTGCTTTAACATTGCGAAATCAGCTTGCTCAGCCTTCGACATTTCCATAATGGCACTACAGCCAGAATGGGGCAGTCTGCTGAGTAACCAGGCAATCTTATCAGCATTGTCAACTTGTTGAACTTCGCATGCATACTCAAACGCATTCAGCCAGTCCATAATGTCATTCCTTTCCTCATACACACTGAGCAGATCTTTCGGAAACCGTGGATGAGAGGAGGCCCCAGACCCATGTCCAGGACCCTTGGACCCATTTGCAACCTGAAGCTTGGCCAGTTCCAACTGGTGATCCCTGTCTTTTTGTTTTTCTGCCTGTTCGATTTTTAGTTTGGCTATGCTGAATTCAAGCTCCTGCTGCCTAAACCGCAGCTCTTGCTTCTTGAATTCAAGCATAGCCTCCCCATCAGCACTGGCAGAGGGAAACGGACATCTCGTCCTCCCTGTCCTTGTGGTCGCGATGGATCAGTGCAGCGGCAGAACCGTCGGTTCTACCAGTGAGAGCAGCCCCACCTCCTTCCGCACTGTCCTCAGAAGTTATAGCGTCAAGCTGCGCTTCTTGCCACGCCACGATTCTTTGGATCATTTCCAATTTCGTGCCTTGAGAGGAAACACCTCTCTCCGCAAACATCTTTTTCAATGTTTCTGATTTGGAAGCATTTAAAGTTAACAAGGTATTTGTTTCCATACTGTTAGATAGGACTATGGCCTTTTTAAAGTTATACTACAACAATTCACTACGTGTCCTGGTTGGAATAACCTGAAATGCCTTAGTTCGTGCACAACACTGGATACCTTCAGTCGTATCCCACCGCTGTACACCAATTTTTTAAGACGGATTTCTGAACTCTGTCCTGGTGGCGCAGAAGTTCAGAAGGCCAACCTAATTACTTGGAACAGGGTAACCTCTGGACGAGCCAGACCAATCAAGGTAGCGATCGCGGCGGTCAAGACTAGGTCTCAAGAGGGGTGAGGGTGACTGAAAGCCCGCAATGAGCACACAAAGCAAGATCACTTACAAACTACTCCAAACAGTTGTTATATTAAAAATATATACACATTTATTTCAAGGCCTTTAAAACAATGACCGTAGCGAGAAAATCACAATATACCGATAGTAAACCAACACATACCATATCAACACAATATATATACAAATACAACAAGTCTCGAGCGTTATATGCACGAAATGTGTAGTCCACCTAAAAGGGAGGGAAAACAGGCAGTGCGCAATAATGCTTAGACCCAGTTCGCCTTCAGAGGCACCTAACTAGATGGAAGTCCGAGCCCTGCGAAGAGTGGAGCCTTGTGCTCAAAAGTACCTGCACGCGCTGGTGCCAACGGGCAAAAGGAGAAGCTCTTCGAGGGAAATCAGGCAGTTCAGTTCAGTGCACAAAAGAATAACAACAAGTTCCGCGACTCAAGCGCAGCCTCCACAGTGGGCAGAAGCAGAGCGCGAGTACGGAAAAGGGTGCTGTTTTGACACAGCGGGGGAAAGCAATGGGCTCCTGCAGGAGGGCGACCAGATCCTAGCTATGCTACTCACCGGTCCCCGATGCAAGCAGACCCAGGCTTCTCCGCGTCCGTTTCAGCAGCTGGCAGGTTCAGAAGAGCAGGGAACGCCTCGTTGTGTTGAGTAAAAAGACGTCCCAATCGAAGAAACTTGCACAGTTTGTTACCACAGCAGGGCAACGGAGCGGCCGTGTGTATCTGAGCCAAATGTACACTACTCACTTCAGACCTGGGAACGCCAAGTGTACAAAGCGTGTGAGAGTGACAAGGACTCGAAATACTACACAACCTGGCGGCGGTTACAGAGCAAGACTCCCGTGTAAGCTGGTCAGTCAGCTGGATGGCCCAGAGACGCTTCCGAAGGCTTACTGGCAGGAGATGGTGAAGATGCCGAGAATAGCTGTTCCCGCTATTACAAGGGTCGAAGTACCAGTACAGGCCTTCTGGTTCGATCAAAGGTGAAAAGGGTTTCACAAGGCGACAGCAGTGCAGAGAAGTCCTTCAGCGGGTCACCAGCGATTCCTCGGTCCAGCCTCTTGGTTGCAGGATACTTAGCTCCTGTATTCCTTCGTTCGTGAGAACTCAGGAGATCGACATGGTAGTGGTGTTTCCAGCCCCCTCTTATCCATGGTTCCCTTCGCGCCAAAACGGAGATCCGCTCGTCAACACTCACACCATTCGTGGACCAATCATGGACCACGGTGGTCCCAGGCATTCACACCACCCTAGACTCTCTGGCACCCAGGATGTGTATTGGGACCAGACATCCCAGCCCACATCCTGGAGGCACACACAAGACATGTAGAAGCCCGCGAAAGCATCCGTGTTTCGCGGGAAAGTACATGCCCAAATAAGGAAGGCCCCGGGTCGGCTCGACCTGGGGAAGGTGAAGGGAGCAAGACGGTCAGCGGACAGGACAAAGGAGCCTGGTGGTCTGGCCATTTTGGGAGCCAGGCCACCATTTTGGGTTAAGCGCGAGAAACGCGCTTAGAACGCCAAAAGGAGCTCAAAACACAAGAAACGATCGCTGCCACCATTCCTGTCCCTGAATCACTTGCACCGATCAGATACAATCCTAAACGAGTATCTAGGGCATGTAGAAGGCTAGAGACCCAAGAGAGCTGTAACTTAGCTTACAGTGCCCTCTTGTGTCATGTTGCATGAAAGCCGCAACATGATAAAAGAAACTATGGGAAACAGCGTTCCCCGGTTCTGACTGTCTTAAGGGCATGTCAGTTTCCCCGTAAGAAAGGAGCGAAAGCCCAGAGGCAGAAGGCTGCACTTCTCTGGCAAAATCAAGAACAAGGTGAAAAACAGCAAAAAGTTTAGGGGTTGCCACATGGAAGGAAAATTACCTACAATTACGAAATCTTTCCTAACACACGGCTGGCATCCCCATAAGAGGAGAGGATAATGGCCATCCTGGGCAAGGTACACCGGCTGTTTACCACAGAGATTGCCAGGGTGAGGTCCATCAAGTCCCTGCTCAGCATGTCATGCATCTACCTTGTGCGACTGCGCAGGTTGTGGATGCAGCTGCTGCAGGAGTTCCTCGACGCCCGTTTGGTACAAGTAAAGGGAAGCTTCGAAGACAAGATCGCCCTCAACAAGACTTTCTGGTAGGCGATCCGGTGGTGGGGCACCTGCGTGCATCTCGCAGCGGGCATGGACTTCCAGACCCAGCTCATCAGGAAAATGTGATGAAAGACGCCTCCCTGGAGGGATGGGGCGCACACACCGGCTATCTCCACGCAAGAGGCCTTTGGCTCCCGGAGGAGAGGTCTCTACACAAACATCCTGGAGCTCCGGGCCATGTTCTGGGCCCTCAGGTCCTTCCTCCTGTCCCTCAAGGGCAAAGTGGTATGGGTCTTCACCGACAACACCACTGCGATGTTCTACATCCGGAAGCAGGGGGCACCAGATCACCAGCTCTATCCAAGGAAGCGCAGGACCTGTGGCATTGGACTGTTGCCCCGGGGATGTTCCTGGTACCCTTACTCCTGGCAGGAGTAAAGAACACTGTTGCCGACTCACTCAGCAGGGAGTTGCGCTCGTGCCACGAGTGGGAGCTCCGACAGGATCAAGTGGATCTACTATTCCGACGATGGGGCAATCCACAGATCTGTTTGTGACGGTGATGAACACAAAGTGCTGGAGGTTCGCCAGCAGGTTTCCCCAACAGGGGAGCATGGGCGATGCATTCTCCTTCCCCTGGGACGGCCTGTTCCTATATGCGTTCCCGCCGTTGCTTCTGCGACTCATCAGTCAACTCAGACGGTCCTGGTGAAGGATGATCCTCATTGCACCAGCGTGGCCGAGGCGATGGTACCCGGACCTTCTGGACATGTCAGTGTCTCCTCCAGTTAAGCTTCCGACGGACGCAGGTCTTCTCGCCAGGGAAGGAGGTACGATCCTGCACTACGACAGAGGGTCACTGAACCTGCAGGCCTGGCTCCTGCAGCACTAGAGTTCGGAGGCTACGATATCCCAACGGACTGCAAGGAGGTACTTGCAAAGGCCAGGGCTTCCTCGACTCTTAAGTGCTATGGACATAAATGGAAGAGGTTCTCTGTCTGGTGCTGTGCGTAATCCGTAGAGAGATCAACCCTCTACGGATTATGGCCCCTCAAGTGCTGCTGTACTTGCTGTTGCTGGCCAAGGTGGGGTTGGCACATGCATCCATCAAAATTCACCTGGTGGCTATCTCCTGCTACACCAAAACTCTGAGGCGATCGTCGCACCGCCTGGTGAAGGAGTTCATGAAAGGACTGTTCCAACAGTCCACGCCGGTGAAGGCTCCGGCCCGGCGTGGGAGCTCACTGTGGTGCTGACAAGGCTCATGGGCCCACCATTTGAGCCTTTGCATTCGGCTGAAGTTCCTATCGTGGAAGACGGCATTTCTTGTGGCCATCACCTCTGCACAACGAGTGGGAGAGATCCAGGCCCTCTCTTGTAAACCTCCATACCCGATTCCACGAGACGAAGGTGGTGCTGAGGACGCACCCCTCCTTCATGCCCAAGGTGCCGTCGGACTTCCATCTCAAAGAGCCTTTGGTGTTACCTGTTTTCTTCCTGTCTCATTCATCACCGGCTGAGAGGACTTTGCACTCGCTGGATGTAGCTAGAGCGCTGACGTTCTACGTGGAACGCACCAAGTTTTCGGAAGACATCACAGCTGTTTGTGAACTTTGCCTATGTGAACCAAGGGAAGGCCCTCTCCAAGGCTTCCATTTCTAGATGGCTCTTCGGCTGCATCATGCACTGTCACTGGTTGGCAAACCGACGTTTGCCCGTCCGACTGAGGGCCCATTCAACCAGAGCGATCGCTGCTACTATGTCGTTCCTATCTGGACATCTGCAGGGCTGCTACATGGAGCTCAACGCACACCTTCACGAGATTCTACTGCGCTGACTGGGATTCCAGGGAGGAGTCCTGATTCGGCCAGGCAGTGCTCTGCAACCTGTTCGCTTGAAGGTGAGCCTTGTGAGGAGGTAAGAGATGCTTAATGTTGAGTTGCTGAAATGCTTAATGTTGAGCCTTGCCACCTCCCATGGTTGTGCATGTGTGTACTGCTATGTATTGTATTCACGAGTATGTGAATCCATACCAGACCCCATGCTGGAGAAGGAACAAGTTGCTTACCTGTAACTGTTGTTCTCCAGCCTGGGTCTGGCATGGATTCACATTCGAACCCTCCCTCTGACCCCTCTGTTTCTTCTCTTGGCCCTACTGCCATTTTGCGTGCTACCAAATCTGAAGATGGCTGCCAGAGGAGGGGCTTAGGTAGAGGGCAGTCATTTGCTGGGGGCAGTACGACCCAGAGACCAGTGATTGGTTATTAGTAGAAAGGCAGTTCAGAAACGAAACAAACTGTTTTTTTTCTTTTACTGACGATTCCCAGCCTGGCGACTGGGAATATTCATGAGCATGTGAATCCATGCCAGACCCATTCTGGTCAACAACAGTTACAGGTAAGTAACTTGTTCCTTACTGCCTTCCTTTTTGACAAAGACCTCGATCATTCACCGGGAGCCAATTGTGTTAATTCCAGACAATCTCCTTGTGGAGGAGATTTTAGTCCTGCTAGAGAAAGGTGCAATAGAACATGTACCTGTAGAGGAGAGGAACAAGGGTTGGTACTCCCCTTACTTTCTCCTTCCCAAGAAGGACGGAGGATTGAGACCCATCTTGGACTTAAGAAATTTGAACAAATTCCTCAGGAAGGACAAGATCAAGATGGTCACCCTTTCTCAGATCCTTCAGGCTCTTCAACATTAGAACTGGCCGATTTCATTGGACCTTCAGGATGCTTACTTTTATGTGCCGATCCATCTCAAGCACAGAAAGTACCTGAGGTTCGCGATTGGCATTTCTCACTATCAGAGTTTGGAGTTCTGCCTTTTGGGCTAACCTCCGCCCAAGGGTTTTCACCAAGCTGATGGCTGTGGTGGCAGCGAGTCTCAGGAGGGGCGGGATTCGTGTTTACCCTTACCTGGACAAATGGTTAATCAGGGGGGGTTCACCTGAAGGAGCCCAGGAACATCTGACCATGACCTGCCACTTCTTACACAGACTGGGCTTCACCCTCAATTACAAGAAGTCACAAATGATTCCACGCCAAAGACTTCAATTCATGGTCCTGGATACTTCCTCCGGCAAAGCCTCGCCTCCCGAGGAGAGCTTACTACATTCTGCAGATGGTAACAAGGTTTCAAAATGCCCTACCTCTGTCGCCCTTCGAATTTTTTCTGAGGTTGCTCGGCCTCATGGCATCCTGCATTTTTCTAGTCGCAGAGGCCAGATTGAGAATGAGATCCCTTCAATGGGCCCTCAGGACACAATGGTCCCAATTGTCGGGGGGGATATGTCATTTCTTCTGCAAGTCCCGGCCAAAGTGGCTCAAGATCTTCTATGGTGGGCTTGCAAGGAAAATATCCTCAAGGGAGAGTCTTTTTGGCAACCATGGCCGGAGATAACAGTAGTGACGGACACCTCACTCACAGGGTGATATTGATATTTTATTTCTTTCGCGCTCGTACACAAGTGTTTAAGAGCGCGGCAAGGGAGGGAAACCGGGGAGAACAAAACGGCGATCTTACTAGGCCCAGTGACATTGAGAAGGCGCAAATGCATAAAAGAGGGGGGAGGGAAAAAGTGCATGGAAGGGGGGGGAAAGTGGAAAGTGCGAAGCAGAGGAGAAACCGATAATAAATAATAAAAGCAACAAACGGTGGTAGTGCAAGCTCATACCAATGATCTGACAATCAGCGGTCATTGGTCTCCATCGGAGTCCAAACTACACATCAACCTGCTGGAGCTGAGGGCAATCAGACTAGCGTTGAAGGCCTTTCTGCTCTCTGTACGGGGAAAGAATGTCCTGATAATAACAGACAACACAGTGGCCATGTACTACTTCACTACCTCAACAAGAGGGGAGGCGTATGGTCACTACCACTGTGCAGAGGCAATGCAGCTCTGGTTCTGGGCAATGCAAAAAGGAATCTGTCTGCAATTCACCTAGCTGCAGAGCAGAACACGGTGGCGGATGCTCTGAGCAGGCAGTTTCTCACGAATGGGAACTAGCTCAGGAAGTCCTTCAAGAGATCTTTGCCCTTTGAGGAACCCCTCAAGTTGATCTGTTCGCGACCAGTGTCAACAGGAAGTGCAAACTGTACTGCTCAAGGGATTTTCCTCCGAGGAACTCTAGGGGATGCGTTCATGGAGGACTGGGAATTTCCACTCCTATAAGAGTTTCCTCCAGTCCCTGTGATTCCTTATGTAATCGGGAGGTTGATAAAGTTCAGGAAATCCATGATCCTAATTGCCCCGGATTGGGCCAGGAGGACATGTCCATCTGCCCTCCAATATGTCTTCCACAAAGAGGATTTTCTCTCGAAAGAGGAAGGTTGGGTTCTCCATCCAGAGTGCAAGACACTCGGCCTTCACGCATGGTTTCTGGGAGGCTGAGATTTAAGAATTGGGACCTCCCGGATGACGTAATGGAGGTTTTGCTGAAGGCCAGAAGGCCAGCAACAAAATCCTTGTACTGGTGTTTGAGCAAGTTCAGTAACTGGTGCAAGACATCAATACTGTTAGGGAGAATTCTCTCTTTAGGCTGAATTTCCTAACCTAATGAGTCCCCCAGCAGCTTTGCTGGATTTCTGGAGTTTTTTTTTTCTTCCTCCTGCCAAGAGTGAGACTCTTTTTCTCCCACTCTTGGACATGATTTATGGTATTCCTTTGACTGGTAATGTGTTTTATGGGCTATGGGGTCCTTTACTCCATAGGGTCTCATGTGTTTTTCCTATGTGTTACACAGCACCCTCCGTGCAGTAACACAGGGGTGTCATAGTGACACCCCACCATAGACTCATACCCTGGGACTGACTACTGTCTCCCACGTCATGTAAAGTCACCATTGGCTTTACTAGTCCCAAATTATTAACAGAAACCAGTACAAACCATCATATTGTGGACGTACTGGTCGGTTGCCCCGGGGTCTGTTAGTCGAGGGGGCACGTCTCCATCTCCCCTGATCGAGTTTTGGCTGGTGGCAGTGGAAACTACTTTTTATATTCGACCGCAAATATTTCCTATTGGATTTTCCCATTGTTCGAGGCTACCAACTTTAATTATTTAATTCTCATAGCCTCGAACATACCGCTGGTTTATTTAATTAATATTAATTCTCTGTTTGGTATTTTTTGCCAAGACTCTATTCTAAAATGGCGTTTGTGTTCTCTTCTGTGACTCCAACCCAAGTCGAGCCCTTTGTTCCACTTTTTGGCGGGCTTCTCCACAGAAACCTCCAAAAGTGGTGCCACTCTGTCTGGGTACCACAGGGTGTCTGGGAGGGGGTTTAGGCACCCTGGACTGAGTTACCTTGGTAACTCAAGTCACACTCTTGTGTGATTGGCCCAATGTTTGAGTGACAGCTAGGCTGAGTGAATGGGTTTTCTGCATAAAAGCAGGGCTTTGGGGACTGGAACTTCAGAAGTCGCCATAGGACCTGAGAATCCGACGAGGGAGAAGCTGAGCCGACCTACCACGACGACACCACCGGTGGAGCCCTGCAGAACCGAGTCACCACTTCCCGACGACAGAGAAGATCTCCTGGCTGGAGAGGCTTCTTCCCCTGACTGGTGGGCACAACCGGTTTACCTTTCTTTCTTCGCACCCCAGCCCGGTTTGTGGTTGAACTGCCTGTGCCAAGCAGCCGAATAGCCACTCACCACTGAACCGCGAATCACCGGACCGCTCCTTGTACCTGAGAAACTCCGCGGCTGGTTTCTTCCCTGGCAGTGCAACGGACTCCTGTCTTCCTCCACGACGAGATCCTCTCTTCCCCTGGACGAAGCACCAACTTGCATCCGCTGCCAGGAACTGCCGCCCCCGCTGGAGTGTTCTCACCACTTTAAGGTACCGGGTCCGCCAGGCCTAAAGATTGCTACAAGGTAATAACCCCTTAACCTTCTGGACTGGGCTGGCCGCCTTGACCCTCTAACTGGTCCCTTTCTTTGGTCCAACACCTTTTGAACCTTTACAAGACTTTTGTGCACTGCAACCGTGTGACCTTGGGCACATTTCGTTTTTGATCCTCTTAAAGCGGATCCGGCCTCTTGAACTCTAACTTCACGGTTTCACTTTGTCTTCCTCTCTTGTTCTGGTAAAAGTGTTGGGATCTGTTTCAACTTGTTCTCTGCTTTTCTCTCCCTTTTAAACCTAATTATTAGAGTGCCATCTACGTTAAGCGCTCACCGCTGTCTGAAAATAAGTGGGGCTTTACTTAAGACGTGTCTATTCTTTTAAGGGAGTGTGTATCTTTTAGTGACCGTGTTTTTGAATTGCTTACTATTAGTGCCTGTGTGTTTTCCTAGATGTGGTTTTAAATAAATAAATCTTTTACACCAAGCCCTGGTCAGCGTTTACTTGTTCTACTGTGTTCTCTTGACCTATTGTGAATACTCTGTATACTGCCTAACTCTTCTTGAGGGAAGTCTGACTGCTCAGCCACAGCTACCAAGTGAATCTGTGTGGTACGGACTGCTACCAAGTGGGTTTACTGCCAAACACCTGTAGTCTTAAATCTTTTACAGTGGTCCCAGAGGGAACTGCACAGGTTTCTGCCCAACAAATACTCCTACAGTACTTTTTCCTTTTACACTTGGCCAATTTGGGGCTCCAAGTTGGTACGATAAAAGGATATTTAGCAACGCTATCTATATTTAAGCGTTCCACTGAAAAGATTTATTTTAAAATGCCTTTAGTTACCCAGTATCTAAAAGGACTAACATGTGTACTCTCCAACACCTTTTCAGGTACCCATCTGGGATCTAAATTTAGTTTTCAAATTTCTCATGTGTGCCCCCTTTGAGCCTTTACATTCTTGCCCATTAAGGCTCCTCACTTTGAACACAATTTTGCTAGTGGCTATAACATCAGCCTGCATGGTGAGCGAGTTGCAGGCACTCTCTTGTAAGCCTCCTCACACCATTTTCCATAAGAACAAGGTCATTCTAAAGGTCAAACCACCATCATTCTTACCTGAAATAGTCTCCGATTTCCACCTGTCAGACAATTACCTTACCTTCTTCTTATCTTCCTCCACACACAAGTAAAGAGGCGGAGAGATTACACAGACTGGAACCAAAAAGGGCTCTGTGTTTCTAGATTTCTAGACTAGCGAATTTCCGACAAAGTGACCAACTTTTTGTTGGATATACTGGGCACAAATTGGCCCTTGGAGTGTCTAAACCAACTTTATCCAGATGGATAATTCTGGTGTGCTACAAATTGGCTGGGAAGGACCCTTCAGATGGGCGAAGGGCTCATTCAACCAGGGGCATGGCAACTTCCACGGCTCTTCAGAGGGGTGTTGCGATGCAGGATATTTGTGCGGCGGCCACCTGGTTGTCCATGCACACTTTCGTAAAACATTACTGCTTGGATTCTACATCTTATCAAGGAGGCCTCTTTACAAAAGCCTTCATTCAGTCCATGATTGAAATCTCTGGTACACCCTCCTCCAAATTCTTACTGCTTTGGGAGCCTATCTAAGATGAGGAATACGTGCGAGGACACTATCCATTCGAAGAACAAGTTACTTACCAAATGTAACGTTCTTTCGACCCGATGTTCATCCCACGTATTCCTAATCGACCCTCCCAACCTACCCCTCCGTACAGTTTATGCCAGTTGCACTCAAACTTCCATAATAGCCAAAGGACTTTGAAAGCCTGATCAACTCATGCGACCATAAACACCGTAAAAACAGAACTGATCTAACGGGCGCGGCTTGAGCCCTTTATACTGCAGATGACGTCAATGATCGGTGGCCCTCGCCCTCTGGTGATTATTTTTTTTTTTCCTGCAGCAGCAAAGCCTGGAGACAAGATATCTAAGATGAGCAATACGTGGGAGGAACATCCAGTGGAAAGAACGTTACAGTTGGTAAGTAATTTGTTCTTCTGTCCCAGGCAGACCTGGTTCTCTAACCACCTTCATCTGGTGAAGAATTACCCTCTTCACCTAGGCTCCCAGTCGGATCTTCTCTCTCAGAACAAGGGGATGGTGTGGCCTGGGCTCCCTCAAACTGGCAGCATGGTTTCTGAGAAATCGGAGTTCTGAAAACTAACTATTCCTCGGGAGTGTCATTTTTGCTCCGTCTACCAAAGCATCACACACCCGTAAGTGGAAAAGGTTCTGTCTGGTGTTCTCAACAGCCTAACCTACAGCCATTGCGGGTTTCACCTCAACTGCTTCCTTACCTTTTGCTGTTAGCAAAGGATGGTCTTGCAATATCGATCAAGGTTCAAGCGGAAAAGGAATTCTATGCCTCTTTTTAGCGATAGATTAAGCATTTCCTCACAGGTCTTTTCAGGACTTTTACCCCGAAGAAAGTTTTCTCCTGTTCGGAGCCTCATCCTTGTGCTTTCAGCCCTTGTGAAACCACGGTTTGATCCTATGTCAACGGCTGCCATAAAATGTCTTACTTGGAAGGCAATTTTCCTAGTTGCCATTAAATCCTCCAGAAGAGTATCAGAACTACAGGCTCTAGTCATGGGCCCTCCATATATGCGCTTCATGAAGGACAAGGTGCTGCTCTCTACAAATTCGCACTACATTCCGAATATTCCGTTGGTCTTTCACAAGAACACTACAATTGCCTTACCAACTTTTTTCCCCTAATGCTTCTACTCCAGCAGAAAAAGACTTGCATTCCCTGAATGAAAAAAAGGTATTTGAAATACTATCTGGATCGCAACTGTCTCTTTCGGCCCCTCCAACAAGGGGAGGCCAATTTCTAAACAAGGCATCTCCTGCTGGGTGACGGCGACTATATCTTTCTGCCACGTTAAAGCCAACAAACCATTGCAGTCTGCTCCCAGAGATCACTTGACGAGCACCATGGCGACTTCAGCGGCTCTTTTGGCCTGCATTCAAATCCAAGACATTTGCCAGGCGGCGACGTTGGCAGTGCCCCACACGTTCACTAGGCACTACTGTCTGAATCAACTGCATGCTGAGGACGTACAGGCGGGATGAGAGGTGCTCCAGCGCCTGTTCCAGTTATGTAAGCCCTGCAGCTTCCGGGGTATTGACTCTACTCCTGTTTTTTTTGTATTGACTTGAAGTGAGGGTCCTTCTCTTGTTGATCATTTTGTCTTACCTCTGTCCTGTTTGCTGCTTATGCACCTCCAGTCTTACTACTACAAAATATTTTCACAGCATGTGAATCCATGAAAGATCCAATGCTGGAGAAGGGAGCAGTTCCTTACCTGCAACTCCATTTCTCCAGCGTTGGTATCTCTCATGAATTCACATGTGCCCTCCAGCCTTCCCTTTCAGGCAAACAGCCTCTGAGGACACCATCTTTTTGGGAGAGATTAAAATCTGGCCGTGGGGGCAGAGCTATATCCTCTGTGTCCCATTGGTGCATCCTAAAGCACCCATAACGACGCTGATGGGACACTCAGGGTGTCAAGTTTTTCGATCGGAAACCTACTATACTAAAGTTACCAAGGTTTCTCAGCCTGACGGGGAATATTCACAGCATGTGAATCCATGTAAGAGACCAACGCTGGAGAAATTGAGTTACAGGTAAGAAACTACTCCATTATTCTGTCACAATACAGTGGCAGGACCCTATGCATGCGTTTTATTGGGGTTTCTTCCTGAATAATGTTGTGCGCGTCCCTAATGCTTCACTTAGACCCTAAGCTATGCTGCACACGCTGCCGCTTGTTACACAAATACAGATCAACCCACCTTTTCCCCCAGCCCCTTATTCTTTTCCACATTGATTTTACCCACACACACCGCGAATCATCCACCTTCCTTCCTTTTTTACCACATGAGACAGCAAGCGAAAATATACAAAAATAGACTAAAATCCTTGCCCATTAACTATTTCGAGCAACTTTTTTTTTCCCTTATATCCTTGTAATACCACCATCCCAGCTTTTTTAATATGCTGAGGATCCCTTTGCTTTTATATTCCTAAAAGAATGCGTGGTACTACCTTCTCAACCTATTATGGCTTTGAATCCCTTACTTCCCAGTTTTTATACGCTTAGGCTTCCTTTTTCCATTATAAAAAAATAAGAAAACAGAAATACGAAACAATTTCAATACTTAACCCACCTCCTATCCACTCTACTCAACAAATCACCTGAAATCCTATCCAATCTATTCCTTAACACATCACCCAAAGTCCTATTCAATCTATTCCATTGACCTCGTACTTGATCAACATCACATACTATCATAAATTCATACATACATATCAACTTGTTTCACTAGAGTTTCCTCCATTGGGAAGTCCCAATTCTGGCCTGTCTCTTTTTGGAGCCACACCCCTCTTTAGTGAGCAGACAGGGTTTCTATTAAAATGGCTCCTACTAGGACTGCTCAGAATACACAATTTTTGATTTAAGGAACCGGTCACTATAGATGGGCGTGGCTTTTTCTGGTGACTGGCCTGGCTCTTTGCAAAGTATGGTGGCAAAAAACTAAGATCACGTTGGTTCGTCACCACTGTTAGGGTAGCCTAACTTACAGGGGTATCCCTAATTAAAGATACCCCTTATCACTCTCACACCAGAGTAAATGTACCCCTCTAGGGAAGTAAGGCCAAGAGTCCATCTTGCAAGGATAACATTCTTTACAGAAATGAAGATGGGGCAAAGAACTCTGATCCCCGAAGGACCGTCTGTCCCTCTTCCGTTCCTTGCTCCTGAAAACTGGTGCCGGGCAGGAGCTTTTATACTCATGACTTGCTGTAGTGCCATCGCTGGATATGGGCATGGATTCATCCCAGCTGGTCCTGCTTCCATGCAAGGGATTCTTCATTGTCCGCGATTTAGGCTGTGCTACTTTACCTGTTGCTAGCCTATGCAAAAATACACTGTAGTTCATGTTTGTCATTTATATATAAAATAATTCCTGTCATTTCATTCATTCTACCCATATTTTTATCTGGTCTTATCTCCTTAAAACCATATTTTCCATAATTCTGTATGTTGTGCATTGATGTATGTTGTGCATTGAGTATGTTAAAATCCCCTTTTTAGCATGCGTAGGCTTTTGACAGACAGCTGCTGAGTTACTTGGTGCTGCTGTGCCAGCCTTAGTGACGCAACACTGCATGAGCCCTGCGATCCATTTTTAGCACATGCTGCATTCTTTCTGGTAGAGATCCTGCTTGCATCTACCGTGCTTTAAGATTTTAGAACTTGATAGAATGTTGACATTTACAAATGTATTCAGCTAATAGTTATTTGTACCTTATATTTAAATGACTGCCTTCTTTTAGTGCCTGCCCATTCTTGTGTATATGATTATATTTGCATGAAAAAACCTTCCCAGTACCCCTCCTCCCCCTGGTCTCTTGTAGTGCCTAGAAGAAGTCAAAAGAAGTCTTGCCTAATTCGAAAGCACTTGGGGGTGGTAGGGAGGGTGCAGGAAGGCACTAGCTCCTTCCTAACAGTCTAGTGCTCCGTCCACTCTCTCCTGCTACAAACACACCTGAAAGTGTTTAGCTATGTGGTGTCATTCACAAGATTTAGAGACTTCAAATCAAAGCTTATTAAATACTGCCATATTTTCTATCATTGACAAAAGCAGGGCTGGGACACGCGTTCATGAAAGTCCATCTTGCGGCTGTGTCTCGCTACATTCACACAGCAGGCAAGCCTTCACTATGGTCTCATAAGATGGTTAAGGAGTTCCTCAAGGGTCTATTCCAGACTTTCCCCAGTGTTGGAGCTCAGTGTGGTACTCTCCAAGCTCATGGGCCCACTTTTTGAGCCTCTACATCGGGTCCCTCTGAAGTTTTTCTTGGAAGAGTGTATTTCTGGTGGCCATTACATAATCTCCTGCAAGCCACTGTATTTAATATTCCATGAATCCGGGGTGGAGCTGTGGACTCATCCCTCCTTTATGCCAACGGTTCCATCGACTTTCCACCTGAACAAACCACTGGTCCTACCTATGCTCTTTTGTTCTCTCACCTCTGACGGAGGGGGCATTGCATTCAGTAGACGTTGCCTGTGCATTAAAGTTTTATATAACATTTGGCCCTGGTTAACAAGTGAGGTTCTTGTCAAAGACTTCCATTTCCAGGTGGCTATCCGGCTGCATCTCCTACTGTCACCGGCTGTCGAACAGACTGCCAGGTAGGCCAAGGGCGCATTACACCAGAGCAGTGGCTTCTACTACAGCGTTCCTGTCTAGCAGGGGAACACCAGACATCTGCAGTGCTGGTACGTGCAGGTCTACTTGCACCATGGCAGGATTACGAGGCTTTTTATTTGAGGGGAGTTCTCCTGGGGTGAGTTTCCATTGCTTCTGTTAAGACCTATATCGCCATTAGTTGTTGTATGTACTGCTATGTAATGTTATTCATAAGCATGTGAATCCATGAAAGATACAATCCTGGAGAAGGAACAAGTTGCTTACCTGTAACTCCTGTTCTCCAGCATTTGTATTGTCATAGATTCACATGGGAACTATGGCTCTTCATTGGTTCCTACTGCCACATTGTGTGCTTTTAAATCGGAAGACCACCAGGAGTGGAGCTAAGGAGGACCACTGTCATTGACTGGGGCAGTATGTCCCAAAGTGACAGCTATAGGCTATACAAGTACCACGCAGTTGAAAGCAAAAATGTTTTTTTTACCGTGGATTCCCAGCTTGACAACGTGGAATATTATTCTTCCAGTATCTCTTCATACGTACCCTGGTAGATGGCTAAATAAGTTTACTGGCTGGGAATGTTGCTATATGCCATGAAAGTGCCATTTTGTTTTTTTAGGGGGATCATTTGTTCAAGGAAATAGATGTGTCTGACAGCCATTCCACACACTCTTTTTGTGTGCCTTTGGTGTGTGTATATATATATATATATATATCTGATTGTTTGTTCCGCCATCGTGGTTGGTCGCTAGTTGCAGAGTTCTTTCTGGCTAATGCCTTTGCTTGGACAAAGTTTCATTTTAGACTTTTCTTTCTATCCTACCAACAAATACCTGCTGCACTACCAATTGCTTTGGCCTTCGACGAACGGCTCAATCATCGCTTAACTGTCTCGATTAACGAAGACTGCTGCCTACACGTGCCTCACTGGGCCTCCGCCCTTCACAGTAAGGGAGAGTGTGGGGGTGTCATACTTGTACTCTTTCAGAGCATGCCTCTTCTGACCCTGTTTCTTCTCTTGTGCATCAGCGCTGTCGTTTCCACTAGCAATGGAAAATACTCTTAAACGTTGCCCTTCCTGCAACAGTAAATTTTCTTGGACAGACCTGCACAAGGTGTGCAATCACTGTCTGCCAAAGGACCACCATGAGAAAAACCAAGTCCTGCAGACTTTTACAGCCCAAAACCCTAAAGGACCTTCGGACCAAAGGCTGGGCCGCCCCCGCCATGAGGCTGAAGCCTCCATAGACGTGGCGGGGGAATCCAGCCAGGGCAGCATTGACTTCCTTGGAGACCCCGAAGGCGATCAGGGTTTGATGGAAACCCATGTGCGTGCCCCCGGCTCCAAAAGGCAGGCCAACGGCCCTGTGACGGAGGAATCACCTGCTGGCTCAGTCACGCACACAATTGCTGCAACACTAAACGCACACCCCATGGTTAACTGCGTCGTTGACTGTTGAGAGCCTCGCAGTGTCAAAGGAAAGGTCCTCTAAGTAATCCTTGTCCTCTGATACATCACGTTTGCTACACGCCAGGCCTCAAACAGGTGCCGAAAGCAGTTTCAGACACTGCACCTAAAAACACCGGCCTTTCACGTGCCGATGGGCATGCGTCAAAAGGTGACTGTGTCCCGCTCCCCCCTGCCTCCATGTCCAAAATGAGGGAACTTCTTAAAAAAAAAAAAATTTTAAAAATGTCCTGGTCACCTTTTTTAAAATCAAAAACTTCAAACAGTAAAATCTTCGTCTCCACTGTCCCAGCCCTCTACCTCCCAAGATAGCAGCTATTCTCCCTCTGGAGACACCCTTTCAGGGGTCATGCATGACGAGGAACAGCCACCCTTGCAGAACACACCTACCCCCTCAGTATTAACCAAATCAAATGAGTAGACCCCAGAGAGTTTGGATAGGATTGAGGAAAATGTCCTGCTTTGTGGACTTCCTGGACACGCACTATGAGGAACTTAAGAATATTCATGGCCCTACACAGAAGGGAGTGGCCAGGGATGATAAATCTGCTAAAAGGCCATGTCTGGACATTTCACAGCCCAGCACTTCCACCCAGGACACCTCTCAGTACCATGATCCCTGTCAAGACCTATACATTAAAGATACCTCTGGGTCTCAGGACCCTTGATCTCGGGAGGATCAAGGGGACCTGTATGGCCAGGACCAATATTATGACGATGGGGGCATCCACTTTATCCAGTCGCCAGGTCATCAAGACCAGCCAGTAGCTGACTCACCAGTCGACAATCGGCTCCAATATGAGCTACTTCTCGGGGCCGCCCAACGTTTGATCACATGCAACGCATAGGCCAACATGCCTCTTCTGACCCTGTTTCTTCGCTTGTGCAGCAGCGCTGTCGTTTCCATTAGCGATGGAAAATGCTCTTTAAACGTTACCCTTCCTGCAACAGGACATTTTCTTGGAAAGACCTGCACAAGGTGTGCAATCACTGTCTGTCAAAGGACCTCCATGAGAAAAACTGCAAGTCCTGCAGACTTTTACGGGCCAAAACCCTAAAGGACCTTTGGACCAAAGGCTGGGCTGCCCCTGCCGTGAGGCTGAAGCCTGAGGCTGAAGTAACATAAGTATTCAGGGCCCTACACAGAAGGGAGTGGCAGGGATGAAATCTGCTAAAAGGCCATGTCTGGACATTTCACAGCCCATCACTTCCACCCAGGCCCCTTCTCAGTACCATGACTCCTGTCAAGACCTATACATTAAAGATACCTCTGGGTCTCAGGACCCTTTATCTCGGGAGGATCAAGGGGACCAGTATGGCCAGGACCAATATTATGAGCTACTTCTCAGGGCCGCCCAACGTTTGAAAATTGACCTGCAGGAGGCCTAGGTTGACAAGGATTTTGCGGGGGACATTCTTTTTTGCGACAAGAAATCTGTCACTTAATTTATCCCCCTCTTGCAATACATCCAAAGGTGCAACCAGCCTTCTCTTCTTACACCAAATCTCACATGGGCGGTAAACCCTCGCATCGAGAAATTATTCAGGCCAGACCCTTTGTACATCAGGGGTCAGCTTAAACCAGATTCCTTGGTTGTCGCCACTACAAGTAAAAGGGCAGCAAACCTTGGGCCGCTACAGAGGCTCCACCAGATGAGGAAAGCTAACAAATCTACACATTCAGCAGAAAGGGCTTTCTCGGCTGCCTACCAGACTAGAATAGCCAACACCACCCTCCTGGCTAGCTATAGTTTTTTTTCGAAGTCCTTGTCCTCTATATGAGGAACATCATGAACCATCCAACTAGGATACACACCACCCTTCGGACTCAAGTTTGGAACACCTTATGTTTCTGAGGCCCTCAATTCTGAGGAATCCAGAATGAAGGACATCTATGAAAATGTGCAATAAGCAAGTGGCATAGATACATCGCCAGAACTAGAATTTGGTAAGCCAGACCCGCAGAGCATGCAGATGCTTCGTAAAGATAGTAATTGATTTCTTGGGATATGATTTGGTATTTAGAACATGCCTGTACACAAGTGTTTCTAGGCACCACAAGACAAGGGAGTGGGGGGACAGAGGGAAAAACAGGATGATCCCAGTAGGCCTTGTCATTCGTATTTTGCAAGTGCGACAAAGTGCAAAGGGGGAAAGTGAGAGGGGGAAGTGCAGGGGAGAGGGAAGGAGAAAGTTCAGTCATGGAACCAATGCTCTTGAGTAAGTGCAGACATGGCTACGCAGCCCTGAGTAAGTGCATGGAGGGCAGTAGGATTTAGATACAGCCCCTTAGTGTGGTAGACCCGTAGGCAGTGCAGGAAGACTGGTCCTGGAGGGGGCTGGTACCCTGTGAGAATCTGAGGGTACCCGGAGACCAGTCAGGGCACTAGACAGGAAGGGTTTACAAGGGAGAGAGAAGATGGAGAAAATGAGTCTTGAGCAGCTTCTGGAACTTCAGGTGCTCCGGCTCAAGTTTGAAGTGGGCAGGGAGGCTGTTCCAGAGGGAGGCACCTGAAGAGAAGAGAGATCTCCCCCATACTCTCAGCTTGGACAAACGTCTGACCCTCAGAGTTAGAGGTAGCTGAGCAAAGGGGTCTAGAAGAAAGGTATTTGGGCAGAGAGTTGATGTAGGTCAGGCCCTTACCCCAAAAAGCCTTGTGGACGATGCAAATAGTCTTGAACTTAATCCTTGCAGCCACTGGGAGCCAGTGCAGATATTTCAGGACTGGGGAGATGCAGTTCCTGGTTTTGAGGCCAAGGAAACGTCTTGCAGTCCTGATCTGGATTTGTGCAAGTGGGTGAATAGTAAAGTTAGGCAGATTGAGAAAGCGACAGTTGCAGTAGTCCAGCCTGGACAGAACCAAAGCTCTGGAGACAGTGAGCTTCTGAGGGGAAGGTGAGAAAAGGTATACTACCTCTCGGGGGCAGCAGCTGGAAGTGGGCCTTCTTGGCAAGGTCCGTGATGTGAGACGAGAAGAAGATAGTGGAGTTAAAGATGACCCCAAGTTTTTTGCCTCTGAGGGGTGCAAGGATAAGTGGGCCAAAGGAGGGTGGCCAAAGTGTGAGAGGGAAAGCGGGAGCAGGTGTTCCAATGAGCAGAATCTCGGTCTGGATGGAATGGGACAGACCAGCTCCTCCATTTGAATTGGACGATCTTACTCTTATTTTAGATAAGGGACCACAAAAGGACCCTGTACTCCCATACAAAAGAGGGTTGAGGCAAATTGGGAGGCACCAGATAAGTCTGACTTTCAACAAGCAACACACCAAAAAATACAGACCTTCAAGTAGTGATCCGCAGTACTTCTCCAGACACCCGACCGCTTGGTCATCCAAGTGGCAACTTCCACGTTGAAGCAAGAGTCGTACCGCCTCAGAGACGGAGCGTTTCGACACAATGGCGAAAATGGTGGTCTCAGCCAGGAGTATTGGTCCGAATTAGCCAATGCTAGTTGCGCACTTGCAAAGTACTTGTTCATCTTGTGGGACTGTATCTCCAATGGCGGCTAAACACCAAATCCCAGAGGGTGAAGAGAGATAAGGCTTACTGAACATTGTGCAAGACGAAAAGGAAGTCACAGTAAGATTGTTGTCGGTCTTCTCTCTGTTCCCCTCCCTTGCCTTGTCACGCCTTGAAACACTTGTTTATAGGCACGTTATAAATGCCATATATCGTATCATATATCATGTGGGAGTCTCCAATCAGGTTTGAACTCTACAGTAGCATTAGCAGAGCCATGGCGGTGAACACAGTGATAAGCAGATTTGCGTATTTGAGGAAGTCTGTATTTGCATCGGATGTGTTGTCCAGGCTTCTCAACGTGCCCTTTGACGGCATTCATTGTTTGACAGCAAGGCTGACGATAGCCCGGAGAAGCTGCAGACCACATAGGCAGCAGCCAAATCGCTTAGGGCAGCCATTAGACAGTTGCAACCATCACATGCCAGTGGACCAGCTTGGACGGATAGGTCTTTTCGTTGCTACTTATTTGGTAGAGCGAGAGGACTGGCTGGTCAAAAGTGCCTAAGAAAGGTCCCACATGGTCGACAGGGGAGAGGTACCAAGATGTTCAAGCAATGTCTACTTTACCCTCAGCTGCTGCTTCAACCGCCTCAAAACCTCTGAGGCCTTAACCCACAAAACCCCTGTTGGAGGCGGACTCAGCATCTGCGAGAATGGTGGGGCATTACAGATGCGTGGGCATTGGAAACAGTCCAGTGTTACTTCTGCCCCTTTTTAAGAAGGCCTCGGGATCATCCAACGGGGAGCCACTTGTTCAAAGTTCCAGTTCTGTAGATTTTGAGCCTGCTAGAGGTGCTGTAGAACCAGTACCTGTGATGGAGGGGAACAAAGGGTGGTATTCTCCTTATTTCCTAATCCCTAAGAAGCACAGATTGAGACCCATCTTTGAATTGAGATGCTTCAACAAATTCTTTGAAGTACCATTTCAAGATGGTCACCCTTTATACAATCCTTCAGGCCTTCTGGCTTCAGGATTGGATGGTGTCATTGGATCTTCAGGATGCTTACTTTCCTGTGCCTATCAATCACAAGCACATAAAGTACCTGAGGTTCACTGTTGGCGGTTGTCAGGATCAATTTCGAGTTCTGCCTTTTGAGCAGACCTCCGCCCAAGGCTTCAACAAGTTGATGGTGGTGGCAGTGAGCCTCAGGAGAGTGGGATGGTGGTGTTTCACGTCTACCCCTACCTGGACTATTGGCTGATCAAGACCCATTCCCAGAACAGGTCCTGGAACATCTCAGCATAACCTGCCACTCACTCCACAGACTGGGCTTTTCCCTCAGTTTTAAGAAGTCCCACATAATACCATCTCAAAGACTCCAGTTCAATGGAGCAGTCTTGGATGCATCCTCGGGGGGGAAAAGCCTTGCCGCACATTCGGCAGATGGTCACACAATTCCAGTGTGCCCAGTGTCAACTGGCTTTTTAAAAAAATATATTTTTAGGTTGCTTGGCCTCATGGCATCCTGAATTTTCTTGGTGCCAGAGGCTTGCCTGAGGATGAGATCCCTGCAATGGGCCCACAGAACGTAGTGGTCTCAGTTCTCGGGCAAGATGCCAGACCTGCTTCCGGTTCCGAACAGGGTTGCACAGGATCTCCTGTAGTGGGCCTGCAAGGACAACATTCTGATGGGAGAACCCTTTTGGCAACCAGAGCTGGCTATCACAGTATTTACGGACACTTCACTCACCGGGTGGGGAGCCCACGCCAACTATCTTAGTCATTGGTAGTTGGCCTCAATTGGAGTCCAAACTACACATCAACTTTTTTGAGCTGAGGGCAATCAGACTAGCGCTGAAGGCCTGTCTACCCTCTGTACAGGGAAAGAATGTCCTGATAATGACGGTCAACAAAGTGGCCATGTACTACCACAACAAGGTGCAGGCTCACCACCACTGTCCAGCAGGGCAATGCAGCTCTGTTTATGAGCACTTCAAGAAGAAATCCCCCTAGCAGCAGCTCACCTAGCTGGAGAGAACACTACTGCAGCGGACTCTCTGAGTAGGCAGAGCAGTCTCCTGGTGGGACTAGCTCAGGAGGTCCTTCAAGAGATCTTCACCCATTGAGGAACCCCTCGGGTAGACCTGTTTCCGACCAGTGTGAACTGTAAGTGTGAGCTGTTCCGCTCGAGAGAATTTCACCCAACAGGAGCTCTAGGGGACGTGTTTGTAGTGAACTGGGTATTTTCCACTCCTGTATGTGACTCCTCCAGTCCCTGTCATTTGTCAAGTAATTGGGAGGTTGAGAAAGTTCAGGAAATCCCTGATCCTAATTGCTCCAGGTTGTGCCAGGAGGATGTGGTACCCGGACCTTCTGGACATGTCGCCTTCCAAGGCATTGTCCACAAAGTGAGGACCTTCCCGTATGATAGGAGGGTTGGGGTTTCCACTGAGAGGTCAAGATACTGAACCGTCACGCATGTTTTCTGAGCGGTTGATCTATAAGGGTTGGGACCTCCCAGACGATGTAATGGAGCTTTTGCTTTCGGCAAGAAGGCCAGCAACACAGTCCTTGTACCTCTGTCGTTGAAACAAATTCTGCAGCTGGTGCAGGGAAAATAATCTGGACCCTGTTCAGTGCAATACACCTATGGTGTTTTTCTTATTACAACTGGCAAATCTGGGGCTCCAGATTGAATCAGTCAAAGGATACTTGGTGGCGCTTTCAATCTTAAAATGCCACTACTTATTCAATTTCTAAAAGGCTCACAAATGTTACCTTCTATCCCATTTCTGGTCCCAGTCTGTTATTTTAATCTAGTGCTGAAATCCCTATGTGCGCTCCATTTAAGTCGCTTCACTCATGTCCATTGAGACTACTGACTTGGATGACCATCTTATTAGTAGCTTTAAAATCAGACCCAGGGTGAACGAGTTACAGGCTGTATCAGTAAACCACTGTTTACAACTTTTTATAAAGACAAAGTTGTTCTAAGGGTTAAGCCTACATTTCTTCTGAATTTGTATCAGACTTTCACATCTCTCAGAAGATTGTTTTGCCAGTGTTTTATCCACCTGCACATCCTAGTAGGGAGGAGGAAAGGCTATACAGTTTAGATCCAAAAAGGGCACTTTTTGGTATCTAGTCAATCCATCGAATACTAATGCATCTAACACCATACCATCGAATTATAAGCAATGAAATGCCATTCCATAGAATGTCCATTTCGTTGAATATAATTTGATGGATCCATCGTAATTGGTAATATAAAACACTGGGTTTGGGTTAGGGGTTAGTGTTGGGGCTAGGGTTAGATTAAGGGTTGGATTAGGGTTTGGTTTTGAGGTTAGGGTTGGCGCTAGGGTTAGGTTAGGGTTAGAGGTTGGGGCTAGGGTTAGATTAAGGTTTACATTAGGGTTAGGGTAAGATTGAGATTAGGGTTGTGGTAAAGGGCAGTGGGTTTGGGGGGGAACATACACAATATAGAAAGAAAACATTAAAACATTACACGGAGCTGGCCAGTGCTGAAATTTCAGCACTGGTCAGCTCCGTGTAATGTTTTAATGTTACAAAAAAATGCCATCTTTTACATGTAAAAGTGCATTTCCATTGAAACCAGTCCATTTATATTTTCGATGGACTGGTTTCGATGGAAAGGCACTTTTACTTGTAAAAGATGGCCTGTTGACGCTTTTATAGTTGATGCATTTTTTTCGATGCGTTGGTAAGTCGATGCATCGATATCGATGCATGGACTATAAACCTTAATTTTTACATTTTGTCAAGATGTATAATTCAATAAATATCGGTATGCTACAGGCTTGCAGGCAAAGATCCCCCAGAAGGCCTGAGGGCTCACTCCACAAAAGCATGACAACGTCTTCTGCCTTGTAAAGTGGGGTGCCGATAAATTACAATTGTGCAGCAGCCACCTGGTCTACCATTCATACCTTCACAAAACACTACTGCCTAGACTAGTCTTCAGGCCAGGAAGGAGCATTTGGAAAGGTGGTTTTGCATTATATCCATGCCAAAACATGAGAATGAAATGTATGATTCAAAAAATTTGCTCCCTCATTCAAACCTTGCACTGCTTTATGGTGCGGTCTCTGCGGCCCTCCTGGATCACTCCCCTGCCTGGGGGCCCCCTCGATACTTATCTTTATAGGTTTTTAAGTGGATTTTGCTCACACTTCATCTCTTCTCATAGCTCCTCATTTCTCTCAATGCCTTTTTGCTCACACTTCATGGCTTCACACAGCCCCCCTTTTCTAAATGTCTTCCTTCAAAGGGATTGTGTCCTCCGACGTATTCCTTTTCTTGATAGATCATCTCCAGCCTGCTGGCCTCGAAATTTATTTTTCAGTAGTGGGCGCTGCGCGTCTATGTCCCTCGAGCCGATGTCCCTCGACAGCCTCCGTATCGGCGCCTATGTCATGCGTGTAAATGGACTCGTGCAGCGTCCGTTGCTCAGTTCCGTTTTTCCACGCTTCGTGGGCCTCGGGATTGCGTTGCTCAGTTCATTAGTCAGAATATATTCTTCATTATTCCTCGAATACCAACTCTTACTCAATGGCTTCCTCATCCGAACCGACGACTCCACGGTCCGGCTTCAAAAAATGTTGACTGTGGAAAGAAAATGTCATTGACAGATACTCAAGGATCTGTTTGTGGTGCCTGGGATCGGAGCACCAATGTTCGGAGTGCGAGGACTGCATGTCCATGACGGCAAAAGCCTTGAAGGAGCGTAAGGGGAAGCTTGAGAGAAGTAAGACAGTTAAAACTCCTTCTAAAGTTTCCTCGGCAGAGTCGAGACATTCGTCTCCTCGCCGACACAGGAAACATTCTCGGTCTAGATCTCGAAGCAGTTCCCACCACTCTTCGAGATCCAAGCATTCAAGTAAGAGACGTTGAAGATCCCCTTCCTCGTCTTCTGTTTCTCCTGAAAGAGTCACGTGCCCCACAAAACATAGCTCTCAGGCTGAGTGGGAGGAATTCCGTAAAAGGATGCTTGGCTTCTTCGAGAAAGCAGCCGCGACCCCCTCGAAGACAGCTGATGGTGATACCCTGCGCGAAAGAAACTACTTGAGAGCGTCACGAACCCTCGAGCAAAGGCACCGTCATCGACGCCATCGTCGAAAGTCCCTTCGACGCATAAATATGCGTCATCTATGCCATTGTCGAAAGGCTCATCGATGCATAGGTCGATCGAATCGACGCCGTCTTCGACGCCGAAAAAGAGCAAATCCACAGCAGTCACTACCTCACAGCCAGTGGTCATACCCAGAGCCTCTAACATGACTTCGAGGTCATCGACAACCTCGAGTAGGATCCCGATCCTCTCGATTTCTTGGAGGCCACTTCCAATCTTCTCAACGCCTTTTTCGGGGTGTTCGAAGCCTTTAACGTCCGCGTCGTCGACGTTTTCCCAACCAATTATGACAAATTTAGCCCCTTCTGCTCTGGAAATGGGATTTAAGCCATTTCCAAGGTCTGATAATTTCAGACCTTTGTCTTCAATTTATGAGGAAGGGGAGGATTCGGATCAAGAAAGACCCTTTGGGTTGCAGAGATCTGCAACACCAGAACCAGAGGAATTTACATCTGAGGAAAATGGGTTGAGGGACCTTTGAGAATCCTTACATGAGGCAAGTGGGTTAGATACTTCCCCAGAAATAGATTTTGCCAAACGAGACCCAGGGGAACATGCTGAGACCCCTTAAAGAATTTTAATGGTAAGAATTATAGAATTCGTGGGTTGGTCTACTCCTTCCCCTGCATTCCAACAGGATGACCTTACAGACATTTTAGTTAAAGGCCCACAGGAGGATCCTGTGTTTCCATTTCATGCTGCATTACAAAGAAAAATATTGGCTAACTGGGAAACCCCTGAGGTTATCCCGGCGGTTAACAATATGTTATCAGCCAAATATAGGGTATCTTATACTGACCCTGAATTTTTGTCTAAACATCCAACTCCAGAGAGTCTGGTTGTTCAAGCAGCAACTGCATCATGCAGTAGATCGGCATACCCTACTGTTCCATAGGACAGGGATGACAAAAGATACGATTCTATGGCTAAAAGTTTTTTCTGCATGTAGCATGGTTTTGAAATCTATTAACGCTACTTGTATGCTCGCAAGGTTCAGCCATACACTTTGGGAGTGTGCTTCATCAGCGGCTGACTGCCTCCCAGAGGGAGAAGAAAGGGAAGCGTTTCTAAACATCATTAAGGATGGTAAAGACGCAATGTGCAAATCCCTTCAAACTGGCATTGATTCTGCTGACAGCATCAGTAGGGCCATGGTGGCAAGTACTACAACCCCCGCAGATTTGCGTGGTTGCGAAAGTCTGGGTTTGCTCAGGATGTACAAACCAGACTTTTAAATATGCCCTTTGACGGCTCTTCTTTGTTTGGTAAGAAGGTGGATGACAGCCTAGAAAAGTTAGACAAAGCAGCAGCAAAATCCCTGCGTGCTGCAATCCCTCAAACGCCATATCGCCCCTCGGGAACCTCTTGGAGAGGTAGGTCCTTTCGCTTTTATTCCGCATTCGGAAAAGGCAGAGGACAGTCGGTTCAAAGAGGTAAAAAAAGATTCACCCGAGGTGGACGAGGTAAAAATATAAAAGCCGCAGCAGCAGGTACCTCTTTACCCTCAGCACCTGCATCAGCCGCCTCTAAATCACTCTGAGGACTCTCCTCACAAGACCCCAGTAGGGGGCAGGCTAACTTAACATCTGACAGAATGGCAGGCTATTATGTCAGATGCTTGGGCATTGGAGACAGTTGCCCAAGGTTACTGCCTGCCTTTTCTATGCATTCCTCAGTCATCCACCGGGGAACACCTCTCGGAAAGTTCCAGATCCGCTCCTCTTGCAGGAAATTGTAGACCTGCTGGAGAAAGGTGCCATAGAACCGGTACCTGTAGCAGAGAGAACCAAGGGCTGGTACTCCCCCCTACTTCCTAATACCGAAGAAGGATGGAGGACTGAGACCTATCTTGGAATTACGAGAATTGAACAAGTTCCTCAGGAAGGACAAGTTCAAGATGGTAACTCTTTCTCAGATCCTTGAGGCCCTCCAGCTCCAGGACTGGCTGGTATCTCTGGACCTTCAGGATGCTTATTTCCATGTGCCAATCCATCTCAAACACAGGAAATACCTGAGGTTCGCAATTGGCGACTCATTATCAATTTAGAGTTCTGCCATTTGGGCTGACCTCCACCCGGAGGGTCTTCACCAAGCTAATGTCGGTAGTGGCTGCAAGTCTAAGGAGGGAAGGGATTTACGTCTACCCCTACTTGGACGATTGGCTGATCAGAGCTGTATCTCCGCAACAAGCTCGGATCCAGCTAGATTATGTCTGCCACTTCCTTCACAAACTGGGCTTCTCCCTCAATTTAAAGAAGTCACAGATGATACCATCACAGAGACTCCAGTTCATTGGAGCGGTCCTGGACACTTCCCTGGGAAAAGCCTCGCCACCAGAGGTGAGGGCTCAAGATATTCTGCAGATGGTCACCAAGTTTCAAAATGCGCAACGTCTCCCAGCCTTCAACTTTTTGAGGTTGCTAGGCCTCATGGCATCCTGCAAATTTCTTGTGCCAGTGGCTCGCTTGAGAATGAGATCTCTTAAGTGGGCACTAAGAACTCAGTGGTCGCAATTCTCAGGGAGAATGACAGATCTCCTTCAGGTTCCGGACAAGGTGGCTCGAGACCTTCAGTGGTGGGCCTGCCAGGAGAACATCTTGAAAGGAACTGTTTTGTCAACCATGACCGGAGATAACAGTAGTCACAGATGCCTCACTCACGGGGTGGGGAGCCTATATCAACGACTTGACCATCAGCGGTCGTTGGTCTCCATCGGAGTCCAGACTACATATCAACCTGTTAGAACTGAGAGCAATCAGACTAGCGCTGAAGGCTTTTCTGCCATCTGTACAAGGGAAACATTTCTTGATAATGACGGACAACACAGTAGCCATGCACTACCTCAACAAAAGAGGCGTAGGATCACTGCCTCTGTGCAGAGAGGCGATGCAGCTCTGGTTTTGGGCAATCCAAGAAGGCATCTCTCTATTGGCAGTTCACTTAGCCGGAGAGAAGAACTTGACAGCAGACGGTCTGAGCAGGCAGAGTACAGTCTCCGATGAGTGGGAACTAGCTCAGGAAGTCCTTCAACAGATCTTCACCCTTTGGGGAACCCCTCAAGTGGATCTGTTTGCCACCAGCATCAACAGGAAGTGCGATCAGTTTTGTTCAAGGGAATTTCCCCCGAGAGGAGCTCTAGGGGACGCGTTCGTAGTGGACTGGGAGTTTCCACTTCTATACGAGTTTCCTCCAGTCCCTGTCATTCCCCAAATCATCAGGAGGTTGAGAAGGTTCTGGAAAGCCATAATCCTAATTGCCCCGGACTGGGCCAGGAGAACGTGGTACCCGGACCTTCTGGACATGTCCATCTGCCCTACAATTCGTCTTTCACTCAAGGAGAATCTTCTCTCGCAGAAGGGAGGTCAGGTTTCTCCATCCAGACAGAACCCTAAAACCTTCACGCTTGGTATCTGAAAGGTTGAGATACAAGGATTTGGACCTCCCAGATGACGTCATGGAGGTGTTGCTTTCGGCAAGAAGGCCAGCAACAAAGACTTTATACCGCTGCCTTTGGAACACATTTTGCAGCTGGTGTAGAGAAAAGAATATCGACCCCTTTTCATGTGGTACACCAACGGTGTTATCTTTTCTACTCTATTTGGCAAATTCGGGCCTTCAAGTTGGCACTATCAAGGGCTATCTCGCAGCGCTATCGATCTTCAAGCACACTGCAGAGGAACCATCGTATTTCAAGTTACCCTTAGTAATACAATTTCTGAAGGGATTAACCAATGTCTATCCTCCAAGACCATTCCAAGTTCTCTTATGGGACTTAAATTTAGTCTTAAATTTCCTGATGGGTACTCCTTTTGAACCACTCCACTCTTGTTCATTAAGGTTTCTCACCCTTAAAACTGTCTTACTAGTGGCATTGACATCTGCTAGGAGGGTGAGTGAATTACAGGCTCTATCTTGTAAACCCCCTCATACAATTTTTCATAAAGACAAAGTTGTCCTACAAGTGAAGCCTAATTTTCTCCCAAAGGTGGTTTCTGAATTCCACATCACTCAGAAGATTACCTTGCCTTCATTTTATCCCCCTCCCCATCCAGGGAAAGAGGAAGAAAGGCTGCATAGGCTGGACCCAAGGCGGGCTTTGAGCTTTTACATTAGCAGACTTGCTAGGATTAGGCAAGCAGACCAACTGTTCGTAGGTTACTCAGGGCACAAATTGGGATTACCGATAACAAAACAGACCATTTCCAGATGGATTATTTTAGCCATTCTGGAATGTTACAAACTGGCAGGCAAAGAGCCTCCTCAAAATATTAGGGCTCATTGAACCAGGGGTATCGCAGCCTCTTCGGCCCTCCAAAGAGGGGTACCGATTCGAGACATATGTGCGGCTGGCACATGGTCGTCCGCACATACCTTCACAAGATTTTACAACCTGGATTCCTCCTCTAGCCAAGAGACTAGATTTGGCAAAGCTGTGTTGCACTCTGTTCACTCCTCAAGGGAAACATGGCAATTTTACTCCCACCTCCAGTTACACACCACTGCTATGGGAGTCTATCAGGATAAGGAATACGTCGGAGGACACAATCCTTTCGAAGAACAAGTTACTTCTTACCTGGTAACGTTCTTTCGATGGGATGTTCCTCCGACGTATTCCTTATCGCCCCTCCCATCCATCCCCTCAGTAAAACTTCCCTTGTGGTTACAGTTTACGCTCCTTCTGGGTCACTAACCAATTCATGTAAAACAACTGTTAACGTCAAAACGGAACTGAGCAATGGATGCTGCGCGAGTCTATTTATACGCATGACTTCGGCGCCGATACGGAGGCTGTCGAGGGACATTGACGCGCAGCGCCCTCTACTGAGAATTTTTCCGAGGCCAGCAAGCTGTTCTTCTTAACGAGGATGTTTACTTTAAAGAAAATTTCACATGGAGACTTTCGAAAACGTCCCTTCCCTTCTTTGAAGGAACGTGACCTCTACGATGCAATGTATACTTTAAAACTGGATGGACTAGAAGTTCTTCTTCTAGCACTCGCAATCTGTCCCTCAGGGGGTTTCATCCTCTCACGCTCACCGGCTCCCCTTTGAAGACTTTCCTTTCTATTGCGCTTGCCACAGACTGTTAAATACCTCCTAGGGGTTCTTCCTCTACCTCCCAGGCACTCCCACACTATCGGTTCCCCAGCAGGGTGAGCACTCCTCTTGGTGGGTGGAAGGGCCTCTCAGCTGGCCTACTTACTCTCTCGCCTCTTTCACAAGGAACTCCAGCTCCTAAACCACACCTGCCAGGACCAACAGCCACCCTAGTCCCCAGGGTGCAGGTGCTTTCCAGGCTGCAGCACTTTATACACCGGCTCCCCTCAAAATCTGGCCTCCTTTCAGCTTCTCACCTGGCTTCACGTCTGCTTCTGTCACTCTCAGGACTGCTACTTTCTTCCTCCATTTTATACACCTCTGACTGGTTAATGAGTTGCAGGTGGGCATACTTAGTTTCAACCGCCTGTCCTTGCCTGGTTTTGTATTTGGGACATCTCCATTGAGTATACTGGTTTGCCTGTTTTCATCTTCGTTCCAGTACCATAGTGCTGTTTCACATAGGTATTCTGTATTCCTCCGAACTCCCTCTGTCACAGTACTTGAGTGGTATTTTGGGAAGCGAAGATGGTGTGCCTTTAATATATCCCACAAAGGCTGGGGGGTGGGGGGGTTAGGCCAATTTTCTAGAAGTGGGGATGGCATGGCTCAGTTCTTGAGGGGCATTTATGATTGGTTGCATTCTTTAGTTTTCTCCTCCCCATCCGAATGTTGGCGATATTCCGGATGGTAAAAGTATGACTCGTCAAAACCTCTCCTTTGAGTGTCTCCTGGAAAGTCATGGAGTAGTACAGGACATGAGTGACACTATCCTATGACAGTAGAGGGGGGTGGGGGGTAGGATAGATCAGGGTTAGAAAAGGTGGGACACATGTCTTGCCCTTGGGTATTCCCTCCCCAATCCTTGAGGACCCTCTATCGGGTGATCCTCGCTAGTCCTCCCCAGGGTCTGAATCTATAAGCAATTGCCCTCCCCATGTCACATGAGAAGAGGATCCCCAGGGAATAGGTAGGAAAACTCCCGTAGGCTTTTCAAAGTATACATACCCCTAAAAAGAAACATGCACTGTGGAGAATGAGGTTTCCCTCGCCCTATTGACAGCGTAGAGGATTCTGCCATTTAAGAGGGGAGCGGGCGGGTGTGGCAAGGGCAACCAGAAGTAGTCTGGATTGTAAAGACTGGAATGGGGTGTCTGTACTCCTGCTCTCCATATGGCAGAGGAGAAGCACAAAGGACCCCAGCCAAGATTCTCTATTGTTGGTAGAAATGGACGAGCAATCAAGGCCTAGCTTCTCAGGAGGTGATGCAGGCTGGTTCTTAAGTACTGTGTAGTCCCCACTCACCCACTAAGGAATGTTCACACACTGTATTAGTTAAAACAGTCTTTATATAATTAAGGTTCAAGGTTATGTATACGATCACAAGAACTCACTTTGTGCTTAGTTAATCTACAATGGCAAATATATACAGTTCTAAGTGGTACCACAATGATTAGATTTCATTAAAGTGCATCAACTGTACTCGGGTTGAATGTCACACAAATCACTTAATAAAGGTAACCAACAATATATATAGGAGGAAAGCAGTTGGTTAGAACAATTTGCAGAATACTGGCCCCTACCGCTAGACACTTTTGTGTGGAGATTTTGACCACCACCCCCGAACCATCCCCACCCCCAACCTGGGCAACCTGTAAAATAGATATCACAAGCCCAGTCCATATATCGTTCAATTACTTATTTCCTTGTACAATGTTTCTACCACCCCCAATGTACCTGGAATAGCAGAGTTTGATGATGGGTTGTTGACGGATCCTTCTTGAGCGGCTCCCTTTAAAGCATGAGCCACGGATCATCGAGATCCCTCGAAGAAAGCGAACTCTGCGTCGAGGCGGCAGCTTCGGTCCTAGCGGTGCTCATCGACGACTAAGCGAAGACGTCGTGCAAGGAAGATGCATGTAGGGCACCTCGATGTCGATAGTTCAGGACCGCAGAGAGTTTGTGAAGAACTGTGGCCCAGCAAGGGCGTCTAGGAGTCTGGTGTGTCTACAGTCTTTGGGTGGCTGGAAACCCACCAGCGGATGCTCCTCGGCGTGTCGACGCCTGGCCTTCTCCGGTGGGATAAGGTGGGCGGCGGAGCGGACGAGTGCGTCTGTGCAGCAAAAGCCTGAAACAAAAGGACCGTTGTGGCACCGGTCGTCAATGGCACGGCGTCAAGCGGAATCGATAATTGTAGAATAACTGCTGGAACGTTGGAGGGAACTATTATCGCAAGGTGAGCAAGCTAGACTACAAATCAATTTGAATTCATACCTTACCAGTTACTGGCGATATTCGTCTGGAAGAACCATGTGTGGAATCAATGACCTCCCAAGTGCACCTATGGTCTTTAGGAAAGGAGTGGGGTGTCAGAGGTTTCTTCAGCAGATCAAATTAAAGATTGATGCACAGCCTACTATTGCCAAGGTCCGACCCATTTCATACCCACTTCATACCCACTCCAATTTGAGTTTTCTTTGGGTTTTACTTTTTGTTCTGGATTTAAAAGTAAATCTTAAATGGAAGAAATGCTAAATCTTCTCCAGTATGTGATCTTTTACAGATTCCCATGCTTTGAATATTTCCAGTCAGACTGGAAATCCTTGGTAACATAGAGCAGTGTAAACCTAAACTGAAAACACTGTCAATTCGACCCACTGCCAATAGGAAAGCCTCCCTTGGCTCCACCCCTGTAGGACCTCTTCAGATGTTTTACTGCACGTTTCGTGTTGGGAGTCCTCAGGAAAATTTCTCAAACTAAGTTTTTCTATGATTGAAATTCAAACAAATGCAATCATTGCTGGATCAACATCCTTGTCCCCAATGACACCTGCTCGTTCCCAGGCTTGCCGGTGGGTATTTTCCCACTAACGGATTCCCGTCCTTGCTATTCTTTTTTGAGGCCTACAGTCATGACTGAAGCCAGAAAGAAGTGTTCAAGGCCTGCCCAGATGCAGCCTTAAGAACTTATTTGTGCAAGATCTCCATGACAACTCACTGTACTACCTATCTACATCATGTAATACAAGAATGTGAAATCTGCCAGTTTTATTTAAATAAAACGCTGAATGCCACCACCGACGGCTGGTGCTGTGGGGAGCCCTCTGACTGTGCTTCTGTATGAAGTTATCCCTCACTCGGGTCAGTCAGGACAACTCGGGGAACCACCTCTAGTAAGATGTCTAGATCGCATGAGGAGGCAGGAAGAAGCGACGTGTAACACAAGGGTTTTTCTTCTGAAATGACGCCAGCTGAAAAGAGACAGTTCATGTCTTCCATGCAGGTCAGGTCGTCTTTGTCGTCCTAGTCATCCATAAATAAAGAGCCAGCTATGTGCCTGTCAATGCAGACGCCAAGGACATTGTTTAAGTCTGTCTACTACTCTGTCTAAAAATACGAAGACATTGTAGACTACCCCATCGACTATGACAAACACCTAGTCTTATGTCTACAAGGCCTACCCCATGCGCCACGAGAAACTAGTCGACAAGAATTACTAAGCAGCCTGCACCTTTGGCTTCCTCTTCGTTGACCCCGTCAGCTCCACAACTTTCAGCACTTGGAGCGCTTCCTAGGACGTTCATCCTCTCGCTCTTGGGATCTTTCCAGAGACTGCTCCCTTTACACAAATGCGGGCACTTCAACTTACATTAGAGTGGACAGACCCCTTGCCAGTTTCCTCAGACTAGTTACTACCTTCCAACTGTAACTTGGACATGCTTCCACCTAAAGCAACAACTGCTCATGGACTCACGTTATGAGACACTGTTTCTAGGTTTGGTGCCGTCACCAGACACTAGACACTCTGGACATTTTAGCCACCTTGAAGACTCTGGCGACGGAACTCCACCACAGGTTGCGAGACACTTCGAAACCACATCCACCCCATGGACCTCAAGAGCTCCAATCTGGCGTAAGTGGAACAGCAGTTCCCCCTGATCCGACGAGGAATCCTAGTCTTCAGAGGCCTATGCAGCTCACTGAGACAGTCAGAAGAGGAAGTCCCGGGTGACCACGTATCCGTCCACATGACACATCAGATTAATTTGATGACCTTGTCCTAGCAACCAGTGAACCTTAAGAGTTCCCTACCAGGGATTCTCCCCCGGATTACATTTGTTGGTTTCACATGTTGGTTAGGGCCACAAAAATGTTCTGCTTGGTACCAGGAGAGCGAAGGAAAGATAGTTTACTCTACCAGTGCTGAGAGAAACATAGAAAATTGGGCTCAGCCATCCCTCTACTGGACGACATCTGGGTTGAAGGTGTGATAACTATGACCAACCCCTTGCACCTCCCAAAATGTAGAGGTTTGAAGTGGAGAGTCCCAGCACGCTTAAGAACACAACCAACTCCAGACTCTGTGCTATCAGCTGCAGCTCGAATGCATTCTCATTCCTGCTCAGTTCCACCCGATAAGGGAAACTCCTAGATCTCTTTGGCTAGAGGGTTATCACAACAGCTGCCACTACCATCAAAGCAGCTAATATGGCTTTCCAATGGAGAGATGACAGAGAGCTGTAGTTTAATATGGCTCCCATCATTGGGTTTCTCCCAGAGGATAAGATGCCAGAGGCATTTGCACTCCTATGTGATGGAGAAGCAGCATTTGACCGCACAATCTGTTTCCGTAGACGAGGCAGACACTGGTTTTCAGCAGCTGGGTAGTAGCGCTGTCTCTAGACAAGGCTGCCTTAAAGCTACCAACTTCTGTCCAGAGGACCAGGCTAAGGTGATCGACATGCCTTTTATAACAGCATTGATTTTTTACATTTTTTTTGCAAAGTCTTCTACTTGTCTCTACAGTTCATCGAAATGGACACTGATGGTGCCTGCTCTCTGGGCACATTACAACAAAGGTGCCAGTCCTTTCGTTCAGAGAAGTCTCATTTCGCAAGTATGGCACTAGACTACCGTCCCTCCTTTCAGTTGCCCTCCTACAGACCCCTTATCTTAGCGCTGAACCCCCTACAGTAACCAGTCCCAAGCATAATGGGGTAACCTTGCATGTCAGGGGTATTCTGCTAAACAGCCATGATCAATACCGTGTCATGCCCTCCCACTTACACACCCCAGTGGGAGGAAGATTTAGATATTTTGTCAAGGGGTGGAAGAACACCACCACCGACAAATGGCTGCTATCCCTAATCGAGCAGGGCCATACTCTGGAGTTCATCAAACCACCTACCATTCCTCCACTGAAAAAGGCAGACAAGTTCAATCATCTGCTTCAACAGGAGGTCCAGTAGTTACTGTCAAAGGGAGCCATAGAAAGGATACTGCTGCACAACAAGGAGACAGCGTTTACTCCCGAAACTTCCTTGCAAGAAAGGGTTGCCGGCCCATTTTATAGATGGGTATACTGAACACGTTTCTAAAGGCCCAGATGCTAAGGAGGGTTACGCTGCAACAGATTCTACTACAGCAAGGGGATTTCCTGGCATCTCTAGACATGGACGACGCCTACTTTCACATCCCTATCACCAAAAACACTGCAGCTACCTGCATTTTGTAGTGGCATGCTGCCATTATCAGTTCAAAGCCCTACCCTTCAGCCTATGGTCAGGCACACAAGTATTCAGTGTCACCCCAGTGGTGACACATTTACGCTGAGCAGGCACTCATTTCTACCTGGACTGGCTGTTGAGGGCACCATCTTACACCATGACAGAGCGCAACATGGCACAAACGATTCAGTGCTTGCAAATCCTTAGGTTTCGCAATCAACTATCCAAAGTCTTCTCATTCCAGCTCAACAAACCCTTTACCTGGAGCTTGCCTCAACACACTGGCTGAAAAGGGATGGACCAAGCCACGCAACCAATCAACAAAAGCTGGATGAAAAGTATATCTAAGTGGAGGGTGACTCTACTCTCTCCGTGCAGCTTTAGCCTCTGTCATCTGTTATAGCTGCGGTGTCCATATATGCCAAACCCCAGGCATCTTCGACCAACACATCCACATTGGCGCTGTTGGGCATGGAAGAGAAGGTCCTAGAAGTATACGGAAAAACGGTCTTCTCTAACGCTGGCCTTGACCTCAGGCAGGCCAATGGCGATGCCATTTTGGCCGCAGCAAATTAAAGGCTAGGGCAGGAAATCACCGACTTCCTCCCAGACCTTCCACCCCACAAGCAAGCCTTGTTTAAGGCCATCTTGGTGGAGGCCAAAATAGTGGCGCAAGACCTCATGGAAGCCACTCTCGCACACATCGATACAGCAGGGAGAGTTATATGCGTGGCACCGGACACGAGACAAATGGCCTGGCTTGGAACAACCAGATTCAATCCGAATGTCCAGGAAAGCATTCTTGATCTTTCTTTTGAAGGGGTGACTTGTTTCATTCCACCACAGACAAGGAGCTGGACAAAAGGAAAAGCATCTCCCAAACAGTCAAATCACTGGTCATTCTTACGTAGCCACCAGCCAAAAGTGTTTGGCAGGGGCGGTCTCGATCAGATGGGGGTCGAACGTTTGGCGGTTTCCCAGGACTGCTGATCTAGGCAACCAGACAGATCTCCCAGTCGGCACTGGCAGAAGCAATATAAAGCATCACATAAGGGGTTCTTTCAGTCCATCTCCCAAGCCCCAGCCATTGAGCCAAAGAAACAATCACTGGTTGTCTATTCCTCCCCACCTCAGTGGGGGGAGACGGGTTAGCCCTCCAGTCAGCCCTGGTGGATCCGTGTGTGGTATCGGTAGTCTCTCAGGTCTTCCGTCTTCCCATTCTGTCCTCTTCCCCCAGATTGGGACACCATCACTCCTAGCGGAGATACTCTTGCTTATCCCAATCACGCAACAAGGGTTGGGATTTTATTCCTGCATCTTCACTATCCAAAGGAAGAACCAAGGAGGCCTGCAAGTGGTCCTAGATCTATCCTCCTTAAACCTGTACCTACCCTTGCAGAAGTTCAAAATGGTTACGCAAGCTCTGATGGCAATGTCGCTGTGTGGGGGAGACAGGGTGTGCTCCCTGGATCTGAAGGATGCTTAATTAGACATCACGATTTGGCAGAACCATCGTTCCTTCCTCAGATTTGGGATCATGGGACTGCACTTTCAATACAAAGTACTACCGTTTAGCCTCAACTCTGCACCACGCGTCTTCATGAGGCTCATGAAAGTGGTGGCTGCGCTTCTCAGGGCAGACCATGAGCACAACCTCCAAACGAATGAGCACACTATGACCTGGGCTTCTCGATAAACTTCCAGAAGTCACATCTCCAACCTACACAGACCTTGGTGTTTTTAGATCTCTCGTGGAATATGCAGCGTAAGATGATATTCTCTACAAGGGAAAGAGTAGCGGCAATCAAAGTGGCAACTGGATACTTCCTCAGCAGAACGGTAAGCACAGCATGGTGGTATCCGCACTTCTTTGGGTTAATGGCTGCGTGTTTCCTGGCAATTCCTCACACCAGGCTAAAAATGAGGTTGCAGCTACATTTTTTGGCTTCATGGAGCCAAGAAACAGGGGCTCAATCGGCAGCAGTTACCATACAGGCTCACCTCCATCGGGATCTTGGGTGGTGGATGCAGGAAACCAACTTCATGGCAGGCAGTCGGTTCAGGCACCCCGATCCGGAATAAACCATTACAGCAGTCTTCTCCCTCCAGGGGTGGGTAGCCACTCTGGGCAGCCACGTGGTTCATGGCGTTTGGTCCAAGGTGGAACGGCAGAATCAACTGGTTGGAGAGTATGGCCATCTGGCTAGTGCTCAAGGCTTTCCTTCCTATGGTCAAGTGCAGTTTGGGCTGTATCCATACAGACCACTCCACTTGCATGTACTTCTTCAACAAACGGGCACACCAGGTCCCCCCTGCCACCTGTGCAGGCTTGCAATCAAGTTATGGGAGTGGACCATCATGCACAACATTTGGATATTGGCAGTTCATCTCCCCAGAGAGTCGGACCTAGAGGCCGACGTACACGGCAGCCTCAGCTCCGACAATTACAAGTGGCAGTTGCACAAGGTCCTTCTGGACATCTTCTGTAGGGGGTCACCCTCCCATACACCTGTTTGCGATGGAGCGCAACCTGTCATGTCATCAGTTTTCAGTCCTGGGGGGCTGGGGGCAGGGCTCAATGGGGGACGCACTGCAGATACAGTGGGGCAGAATGTGGGCTTACACATTCCATCCTACCCCCTCCTTTACAAGGTCATTCGCAAAGTCCGAGATGTGCGCCAACTGCGACTGATACTAATAGTGCTGCAGTGACCGGACAGGCCTTGTTACTCAGACCTCCTCCAAATGTCGGATCAGCCTCTGGTTCCCCTACCTGTCAGGATGGAACCTCTCCTGATGCAGCAGGGGGGAAAACAGTGGTTCACCCCTCCTCGGAGCGGTAAGCCCTAGTAGCCTGGTTCCTGAGCAGAGAACGCAAAGGCACCTCAATCTGTCTCGGAACAATCTAGAAAGTTATCAAGGCGCTAGAAGCAGTGCTAGGCACCAGCAATACAAAAGCAAGTAGACCAGATTCTGCTTCTGGGCCAGGGAGACTGGTGTGGATTGCCCATCATGCACTCTAGATCAGGTGCTGTCATTCTAGTGAAGTCTGGTCCAGGTGGATACATGTCGAACCTACCTGGCAGCCATCGGTGCTTGCAGAAACTCAGACCGGAATTTGTTCTCTTCATCCAACCCAATGGTGAAAAGACATCTGGTGGGGCTGTCAAGGATGTACCCACTTGTCGGCATCCGCACCCAGTCTGGGACCAAAATATAGTACTCTGCGCCCTGGCGCATAAGTCTTTCGAGCCATGGCAGTCAAAGATATCAAATTTGCCTCAATAAAGGCAGCGCTCCTAGCGGGCCTCATGTCGGCATGCAGAATTAGCAAGATCTAGGCTCTTGTGACTACAGAGCCATACACAGCATTTAATAGTCAAAGTAGTGCTTCACACTCGTCCTACCTTTCTCCCATCGTTCCACCTCAACAAGGAAATAGTGCTCCCTGTGTTCTTTCCTAGCCCTACAAACAAGGAGGAAAAGGTAATTCATGGTTTTGATGTCGGGAGTACATTGAAATTCTACCCGAATAGGACTGATGCCCAGTTAATCACCTTTGGTGGGTCGAACCCAGGTGGGCAGGCGTCCATGGCTTCAATAGCTAGATGGATGGTCTCTTCCATTCAAGAAGCATATAAGGATCGGCATAAGGAGTTTCCAAAATTAAAACGGAAAACGTGCACTTATTCCACTTATACTTTTATTTTCACTAATTTCAAGAAAAGATTTTATTGCATGTTTTAGACATAAATACATGTGGTGTAAACTAAGGAGAATATATACAGTGTGAATACTCATTGCAGACTCAAACTGGAAAAGTGCTGCAAAAAGATTAAAAGAATAATGCTAGATAATCCATTTAATACAAAGAACAGTAACAGTTGATACGAAGACTAATTGTTTGCCTCTAAACAACTTTTGTATTGCTGTAGATGTCACGTCGATTAAATCAAAAGTTCAGGGGTCTACGTAGGGCACTAGACTGTATTACAGCTGCACAGTCTCTCTAATGTGTGTTTCATTCAAACACATGGGGCTATAAATTTCCGCTGTCTTGTCTAGATGAAGCCTCCTTCTTCCGGACCAAAATTGAACGCAAATGGTGACCCAATTCCCCCCCACCCCCAGAAAGCTATCCTAATCCAGGTGTCACAGGCATGGAATTAAGTCCCCTAGTATGGAGCGTGGTAGGTTGCAGTCCAGGCCTGTAGATACAGCGACGGTCAACTGCAAGCGTGTGACTTCTAGGGGATGGCGCAGCCCTGGTGATTAATATGCAGCGTTCCTGGGGTGTGCAGGTCGTTAATGAGAAATGATAATTTGTCGACCTCCCACTGTCAGCTGTGCGCCGTGGTGGAATCTGGCAGTGCGAGTGCCTGCCATCTCCGGTAATTTGGGGACTGGTCAGGACTCTGTTCGACACACTGTTGGATCTGGCAGTGGAACAGATGGAAAATCAGGTTCTTGGAGGGCTTTGTGACAGGTGTCCAGGGGAACCTGGATAAGAATGAAGAATCTTAGTAATGTCTTCTTTAATCTCATCTCAGCGGCAGTGGTGGATAAGAACAGGAGGAGTGAAGTCCCCTACTATAAATACAACAGCAACAACAATTGAGCAGCCTTCCCCGTCCCTCCTTGGTTGGGTGAAGTGGAAGAAACAACAATGCATGTTCGGCCCATGATCGGGATCCAATACCAGTACAGTTGTCTACGAACATTCGGGACTCTAGGTTGGATCCTGCTGAAAAGCCCTCTAAGCCATTCCAACGTTTTGTCTGATAAAATTCAGGTTCCCGCCAAAGGGGTTCCTGTTGCGGAAGTGGTAATTCCAACTGAGCTGGGTGCTCTAGGGCCTTTGATGGAACAAAAGAAATATGAAATGTTTTCAAAACCTTCGACGTTGGACAAGGTCAATAACCAGTCGCCCCAAACTAAGAGCGACCTTGAAGAAAAAACTGGCAAAGGCTAAGAGTATAGTTCAATGGAAGGTAATTGAACAGGATGACCTAGCATGGAGTGGTGGGGAAGGGCCCGAGATTTATCAGGAATTTACTCCCCATTCAGTTGCCAGAGCATAAAGTCCAGGAAATCTGTACTCGAATTGAGGCCTCAAAAGTGGCTGTCGCTACCATCCCATGAACAGCACATCCTAGTGGAGAGTCAGCGTGAAGGCTCCAGCGAGGAATTGTCGATACATCTAATAAACCTCTCTACATAATCAATAGAAGATGATGCCTCTAATTCAGAGACAGTTTCCCCCACTAATTTTGACCAGCAAGGGGTTGACCGGAGGGAGGTTTCTAGGAGCGCGACATAAGTGGGAGTGAATCGGCCTGTAGTAGCTCTGAAGGATAAAGTTGGCCTTTTGACTGACTTGCCTAAACCGATTCAATCAACATTTGCTGTAAAAGGGCTTGACAACTATACGTACCTTGATTCTCCCCGGTGGGACAATAAGGGTGGTAAAGAAGGCGTCACCTTAGGGAAAAGTTTAAATGAAAGTTTTGAAAGCGTTACGAATTTCCAAAAACTGGGAGAAAAAAGATCAGGGTACACTAATGCTACATCAAAGGGTAGCATACTGAAAAATCAGCTCCCGTTTCGACAAGTCAACTTCGATCTCCATGCCGCTAGTGAGGATGAACTCGTACCAAGGAAATTTGAAGGGCACACTAAAAAAAAGCACATTTATCTTTAAAGACAATTTGATCCTGAACAGATCCAATCGCATGCGTCTTTTGAATTCTATCTCAGATCTTAATCAAATAAAAGCCAGATAATTCCTGCTGGTGGAATTTACTGATGAAGAGGCCAGACACAATCTTACTATAGTTTGCGTTAGTAAGAAAAATATGGTTCTGTCCCAAGGGGCGAATCTACTTGAAATGGGCTTTCGGTTAGAGGATTGTGATCAAGGAAGTCTAAGCTACAATCTGTGTGCTCAAATTCCAACAAGAAATACCCTGTTGGGGGAGGGGGTTAACCAGCATCGGAATAGCTACGAATACGAATGAAAGTTTTCACCAGAGTCATGCCCACCAGGCAAGACCTTCCCGCATAGTGCTCTCATCCCAGATACCCCTTGCCAAATTGAGGAGGGAACAAAGTCAGTGTCCAACACTTTACCAAAATCCGGACATGGATGATTGGAGCTGGTTGGTGGTGGCCTTGGCCAGTGGAAACAAAAGATCATAGTGTAGAGGGATCGGGAGGGGTTGGGCACTCACAGGTCCTAAGCAATCTGGTGAAAATGTGCAGTTTGAGAACGCAGGGTTTCCTCCATTTGTTTGGAGTAGGCATCCCTAATTTACAAGACCTAGACAAAATCTGCCTACAGTAAACGTGGCTGAGGTCTCCACTGATTTTGTGAGGGGTTTGTCATAATCTTTAATTCGGCAGAAAAAGGGCTGAACGGTAGGCCAATGGCAGGCCTCCTTATAGCCCTACGAACAGAAAGAGGCTATGGGATTGTCGCAGAATTGCAGCCATCGCCGCTGATTCAAGCAATAATAGTATGAGTGGGTCCATCACTGTGATGCTGGAAATGCATTGGAGGGTTGGAGGGACATGGCCTCCCTGTCCTTGCCCTGTAGTCCTTTTTCATTTGTGTTCTGTATTGTTTTCTGCCCAGGAGTCCATGTGGGACTCCTGGCAGTGCAGCTCTTCCTGTTTTTGGTTTGGTGTACAGACCCATTGGCACCCATGGGTGGTGGTGCAACCCTGTGCCCCTAGTGTATGTTTTTGGGCACCTGTGTGTGGCCCACAGAGCAGGGTATGGGCTGGTGGCAGCTCCATGCTGAATTTGAAAGGTGTTCTGAGGATCCACCATTTTGGGATACCCAGGCCCTGCCATTGGAATCAGTTGATTCCTGATAGGAAACAAGATGGCCCCTGTGGCCTCTTGCTTTCTATTTCCTGTTATCTTGTTTTCCCAAAGTCCTGGGAAGCCCTGACTCTGTCCCTTCCCCCTGACTGGCTGTTGGGTGAAATTTCCGTATGGTGGTGTTGTGAAGTTCAGGCCAGACTGGCTGGAGCCTTCCCAGTGACTGTTGTGAGTACATCCTGTGGGTGGGGCCTGGGCAAATGGAGTGTGACCAATATGCACTTCTTGTGGATGTCTGGTTTCTGGTGTTTGACACAATGACTGAGACAGCCGTGCCCGAAACTGGTATTAATGCAGTGTGTAGTGTCCAATGGCTGGGTACTTGTCCCAATACACATTCCTTGTTGTGAGTGTCTGAGAGGGAGGAGTATGGCCTGAATGCACTGTATGCCTGATTGGCTGACTGACTGCTGAATACTCTTCTGAGTGATTGGTTGCCTGAGTGTGACCCAGCAGAATGAATAGGATATCAACTAAAATATCTGGGGGCCTCTCACTGCTAGAAATCGTTCAGAAGCTGAAGTTGAAACTGACGCTTAGCCCTTTAAGTGCCATGGGTATTTCCCCCCAGTGCCAGGGCCTCTTTTGGAGATTTCGGTATGTGGCCATTCAATGCCTTGTAACTTTTTTGTTAAATGAGATATCTCTGGCAAATTTGGCTCGTTTTTTTCCCCACATGTAGGCGGTCGTAACGAAACCCAGGAATCCTAGGATGCTGTAGGGGGGTGAGAGAAAATAAGCAAAAAGGGCAAACATTTTGGGTTTTTTCAAAAAAGGGCAATAAAATGATGTACAAAGAAGCCTGTGGTTTTTTCCTTGTAAGAGCTAGCAACAAATGGTTTGCTGTGCTGAGTTCCCCAATTTCCTGGCTTTCAAGAACAAGTTGAGTGGAAACGAAATAAAATTATTTTGTTGTGGTTATCAACTGTTTTGTGAGAGGCGATTTTGGCCATTTTTGCCAATTGGACATGCATGGACGGAATGAAAGAAAAGGGTAGGAAAGCCGAATTGGGGGACAGAAATGCATTATTTCTGAAAAGTAGACAAAATTCCAAGTTTAGGAAGGGGTGATTTGCGTAGGTCAGGTAACTAGGTAGGGGAAAATGCCATAGATTGGGGGAAAAGCAGGGAAATGACCGAAAAAAAATTGTGTTGGACATAGTTGGCTTGGTACGGCAATGGCTTCTATGAATTTTGAGAAAAGCAATGCTCCACTACATTACCCCGACTCTTGCAGTTAGGAAAGCACACATTTTTTGTAGTGTTTTACAAAATAAGCAATACCACAAGCCAAACACTGAGCCATGGTACACAGGAGTTTTATGCTCAACGGCCTGAACCGACGCACTTAGCATGTGTAAATCGGGAAAACCAATGTGGTGAGGAACGGCAAGCATACATTTTTTGAAAGGGCACAGGCAGACCTTTTCAAGGGTAGGGGACTTGTGCAGCTTACAAAGGTGTATGGTGCCTAAAGCAGCGACTAAATGTAGGTCTCATTTGGGAAATGAAAGGGTTGTGTGACAAAGGGCACCAGCAAATGGGTCAAAACGTTATAAAATCCACACAAACACAACAAATGTTATACCGTCCTGCGTTCCCACAGGTGTCCCGGTGAAAACGGTACCTCACATGTGTGGGTGCACCTACCTGGTCGCCAAGGGGAAAGCCTAAAACACAGGTAACCCCACGTCTGTTTTGACACCTGAATTTCACACTTTCTCCAGACAAGCACAAACATACAGATATGGGCCTCGGGTGTCCAAGCCACCAAGGAAAACGGGGAACCCCATGAATTTCCGAAAAGACACCCGTGGGAATCCACAGAGGTATGATTTGCGCAAATCGGCCCAGAATGGATTACCCAGAAGCCCCAGCAAAGTCTGAAATGTGCTGAAAAAACCCACATTTTTCACTTTGTTGGGGGTTCTGGATAAAACATTCTGGTCCGCTTTGCGCAAGTTGGACCTCTGTGGATTCCTACTGGTTCCCTCTATTCAGAAATGCATGGGGTTCCCAGTTTTCCTTGGTGGCTTGGACACCCTATGCCCAAATCTGTAGGTTATCTCCCCAAACCCTTTTGTGGTTATCAGTGGGTTAGCCTTCTCCCTTTGCGGCTAGACTGGTGAACCCACACATGTGAGGTACCGTTTTCGTTGGGACACCTGTGGGAACGCAGGAAGGTTATGACATCTGTTGTTGGCAGCGTGTTTCAGTGGTTGAGCAGAGTGAAATGTCTGGAAATTGTTTTTAACCCCAAATTTGGAATTTGCCGGGTGTTCTGGGTAGTAGATTCTGTGCCAATTTGCGCAAGTCAGACCTCTGTGCATTCCCACGGGTGTCCTCATTTGGGAAATGCATGGGGTTCCCTGTTTTCGTTGCTGGCTTCGACACACTAGACCCAAATCTGTAGGTTGCCCACATGAACAAATTGTGCTGTGGCGAAAGGCTTGGGGTTACCAGCGGGTTACCCTTTTCCTTTAGCGCCCCCAGTAGGTGCACCCACACATGTGAGGTACCTTTTTCGTCGGGACACCTGTGGGAACGCAAGAAGGTATGACATCTGTTGTTGACGTGTTTCGGTGAGAGGGCCCCCAAAAATGGTGGAACAGGCCCGACAGTGGGTGGGGCAGTAAGGTTTGGGTACCCCGGCGCCAGATTGGCTTTTATGTGCCCCTGTGCGCCAAGGCAGGTATAGTAAACAAAGAAAATAATTCAAAATGGCAGGCTGCCCTTTAGCGGGGGCGGTGGGGCCCCCCACACTGCTGTGGAATTTTCTAATGTGAAGGGGGGTGCCCCTCTCCACCCCACCCCAATTGGAGGGGCGGCCCATCTCATGTAGCCCTCCCCAGAGGTAAATAAGGGGGGGGTGTCCTGCACTTCTCCCTGGGCTCAGGCATACGTTCCTAGGAGCAGATATCTGGTCCCAGGGAGGGCTGCATGACATGGCACCCACTCCATTGCGGGTGGGGGGGAGTGGGTCAACGCCCCATCCCATTAGAAAATTCCCTGACCTTTTGGTCAGCCCCCCTTAAAAAGCGTTCCACCATTTTCACTTTTTCCTTTGGTAACCCAACTCCCCTTGGTGCAGAGAGGCACATTGATGTACCAATCTGGCCCCGAGGTGCCCAAACCTTACTGCCTCACCCACTGAGGGCCTGTGCCACCATTTTTGGGAGCCAGCCCTCTCCCCCCTCACCCCAAATGGGTGGCAGGGGCACCTCATGCAGGCCTCCCTGGGCCTCCTACAAATGGCTGCGTGAGGTACACCCCCCCTCCATTTGGGGTTGGGGGAGGCCCCCCAAAATGGTGGGGCAGTAAGGTTTGGGCACCCCGGTGCCAGATTTGCACACCAATGTGCCCCTCTGCGCCAAGGCAGGTATAGTAAACATAGAAAAAAATGGAAAAGGTACACTACACTTTAGGGCAGGCTGAGGGGCACTCTAAACCGCCAGGTAATTTTCTAATGAAATGGGGGGGGGGAGGGTGACCCTCTACCCCCCCCAACACCAAATGCAGGGGGTGCATCTCATTCAGCCCTCCCTGGGTTCAGATACCCCTTCCTAGGAGCAGATATCTGCCCCCAGGGAGGGAAACAAGTGGTGCCCCCATTTCCCCTTGGGGTGAGGGAGAGGGCCACCCCCTTTTCTGTAAAATATATCCCTAGTGGCTAGTGTCCCCCCAATCCCACCCAAAATTCCCTTGTGTTTTTCTTTCCCTTCCCTGGGGGCAGATGATCAGCCATCTAACCTGCAGGCCTCATCCTTTGGGGGGCCTGCACACTAATTCCTGGTGACCCCCAACCCCCAATTGGATGGGGGGGGCCATCTCATGTACTCCTGCCTGGGGGCATAAATCTGCCCCCAAGGAGGGCTACAGGGGTTCCCCCCCTTTTCCAGTTGGTGTGGGAGGGGGAGGGCCACCACCATTTCAGGGGGGAAAAAATCCCATGCCCCCCCACCCCATCCTTTGTTTTTTTTAAAAAAAAAGTTGTGTTTTTTTTTTGTTTTTGTTTTTTTTGCGCCCCCTTCCCTGGGGGCAGATGATCAGCCATCTGCCCTCAGGGTTGTACACTTATGTGCCCCCATGCTTTGAGGGCCGGGTGGGGGCCAGGGCTGCTTACTGCAGCCCCCACCCAACCCCCGCATTCAGACATCCCTGGTGTCTAGTGGCCATTGCTGCCCGCGCATCGAGCGCCCTGCGCCCGATCCGCAGGCAGCAATGCTGTCACACAGGGTGTCGTTGGAAAGGGGAGAATCTCCCCTTTCCAACGACACCTTCCTCGATCTCCGGCTTGAAATACAGCCGGAGGTCGAGGGGGAGAAAGGTGAACGCTCACCTTTTACTTTTCACCACAGCAGCCTGAAATGGCTGCTGCAGTGAAAATTACTTTCACTTTCATGTCGGCGTGCTTTACGCACGCTGACGTGACACTGAAGGTAATCCAGCCCCCTGGCAGTGAGGGGGGGGACATAGCCTGGGGGTTGGATTTCAGTTTTGTGTGATCCCTGCCATTAAAGTTACCTGGCGGCGCTGTCCATATTTAAGCGCTCGTCTGAAGAGTGTTCCTATTCTAAAATTCCTTTAATTTCTCAGTTTCTCAAAGGGCTCACTAATGTGTTCCCTCCGTCACCTTTCCAGGTGCCCGGTTGGGATTTGAACCTTATTCTCAAGTTGATGGGTGCTCGTTTGAGCCTTTGCATTCATGCCCTTTGAGACTGTTAACTCTTAAAACTGTATTTTTAGTTGCGGTCACTTCCGCTCGCTGAGTGGGTTGCAGGCACTTTCAGGTAAGTCACCCTTCACTGTGTTTCATAAGGACAGGGTTGTCCCTAGAGTTCGTCCTTCTTTTCTTCCGAAGGTGGTTTCGGAATTTCATTTAGGCCAGAAGGTGGTTGTTCCGGCATTTTATCCTCCTCCACATCCTGGTAAGGAAGAGGAGAGACTCCATAGGCTTGATCCTAGGAGAGCGTTAAGCTTTTATATTTCACGCATGTCCCGGGTCAGAGTGGACGATCAGCTCTTCATTGGTTACGCTGGAAAGCGTTTGGGACAAGCTGTGACAAAACAGACTTTGTCTCGCTGGACTATTTTGGCTATCTCGGAGTGTTACCGCTTGGCGGGTAAGGACCCACCGGTCGGCTTACGGGGCCATTCTACCAGGGGTATGGCTGCCTCTACTGCCCTGCAGAGGGGTGTTCCTATTTGTAACATCTGTGATGCAGCCATCTGGGCGTCGGTACATACTCTTGTACGTCACTACTCCCTCGATTCCATCCAGGGGCAGGATCTGGCCTTTGGCAAGGTTGTCCTTTACTCCGCAATTTGATTGGGCATTCTAAATTTCTGTTTTCTAAATTCTTTTCCCACCTCCTTGCATTGGTACTGCTTTGGGAGTCTGTCATAGATATGGAATATGCTGGAGGACCCAATCCCCTCGAAGAACAAGTTACTTTCTTACCTGGTAACGTTCTTTCGATGGGATGGTCCGACGACGTATTCCATATCGCTCCCTCCATACCTTCCCCGCTACAGAATTTCTTATGCGATTGCAGCTTACGTTTCCGCAAGGCTTTGTGTGTCAGACTGGCAGAAGACTGGTGGCACACGTTCTGGGAAAAAACTACAACTGGGGTTACGGGCGTCGTGCGTCCTACTTATAGCATCCAGTGACGTCAGCCGTCAGAGGAGGTCCTCGAGGGCAGCGTATCGACGTCATCGACGCAGGACTCAGACGCCGAAGATTTTCCAAAGCAGCACAGCTGTGGTGATTACTGTCATAGATATGGAATACGTCGTCGGACCATCCCATCGAAAGAACGTTACCAGGTAAGAAAGTAACCTGTTCTTCCCTCCTCACCCCTAATCTCACTAGGGCTGTCAACCCCAGAATTGAAAAATTGTTCAGGGTCGCCCAGTCAGACCCACTTTATATAAGTGGTCAACTTAAGCCCGACTCGTTGGTAGTCACTAACACCAGGAAAAGAGCGGGGACACTATCATCATCTGAAGCTCCCCCAGACAAGGAGAGCAAGAGGATTTATGGGTTAGGAAGGAAAGTGGCCTCCACTTCCGCTTACTAGGGAAGAATCGCCAATACCACCACTCTGCTGGCAAGCTATAATTGCCACCAGCGGGAGCAGGTAGCTGCCCTCATCGCCGCCGCACCTGAACCACTAAAGGGCCAGTTATCCCAGATTGCGTCGGAGGGTAGATTGGTGTCCGGGTGCATTCTATAGGCGACCTTTGATGTCGCAGATAATGCAGGCCGGCTCATCGCAGAGAGCAATGTCAATACAGAGACACGCTTGACTCAGATACCCAGGCTTCTTTTATCAACATGCCGGTGGAACCGAATGTCTTGTTTGGCAAAGCGGTAGAGGAGGCACTCAAAACTGCCAAGGATGATTACGATACCCTAAAGTCCCTGGGACAATTGACGAACAAACCCATGAACCAAAGGGGGAATGATAATAATTTTCGTCGCTCACGCGGACACATTCCAAAGGGGTTCCAATTACTCGCAGGGTCAGGGTACATCGTGGGGTGGCAACCAACAAAGTACCCAAAGTTACGGTAGAGGTAACAAAAGGGGCTGCGGTAGAGGGAGCGGCAGCCCAGGCAGAGGCGGTATGCCTCCCAGAAAAAAGTGACGCTCCGCTCAGGGTCCTTTTCCATGCATCCCCAGTAGGGGGGCGCATTTCCAACTTCACCCAAGCATGGGAAGGGATCACCTCGGACAGATGTGTGCTGTCCAAAGTGTCCGCAGGATACTGCATCGAACTGCTGGAGCGCACCCGCAACCACCCTCCAAGACAAAAAATGCACTCCCTGGACCACCAAAAGATCCTCCTCGAGGAAATCGATCTTCTCGTAAAGGACGCGATAAAACTCGTCCGGGGCAACCAGGTAAACAAGGGTATTTATTTAACTAACTTCCTTGTGCCAAAAAAAGATTTGACAATGCGCCCACTATTAGATTTAAGCCCTGCAAACAAGTATGTCAACCCCCTAAAATTCCGCATGACTATGCTCCAAGAGGTAATCCCCCCCCCTAAAAAAGGGAGATTACATGGCAACATTTGACATGAAAGATGCCTATTTTCATATTTCCATGTTCCCAGCGCACAGAAGATTCTTGCGCTTCAATGTGGACAGTCGGCACTACCAGTTCAAGGTACTGCCCTTCGGTATAGCCTCGGCTCCAAGGGTATTCACCAAGGTACTGGCGGTGGTGGCGGCACACCTAAGCAGGGAATCCCAGTTTACCCATACCTGGACGACTGGCTCTTCACGGGGGAGACCCCAGTAATTTGCAGTTCCAACATCCAAAGAACAATCGACCTCTTTGAATTGGGTTTCTCAATCAACGAGAAAAAGTCAAGCCTGGTGCCAAGCACATCCAAACAGTTCCTAGGAGCTGTCCTAAACACTCAAGAGGGGTTGGCCTTTCAGTCGGAGGAAAGAATACGGAATCTACTACTGCAAATTCCTCAATATCAGCCTGGTCGCCAGATAAGGGTGCGCAAAGCGATGTGTTTGCTAGGCATGATGGCGTCATGTATTTACCTGGTTCACCACGCGTGCCTGCGTCCCATGCAGTAATGGTTGGCGAAAGTGTCTCAGGCAAGTGGTCAGTGGGACGATCTAGTGGTTGTTTCACCAAAACTAATACAAAGTCTTCACTGGTGGACAAGAGAGAACATGTCAAAGGGGAAACCCTTTTACGACCCAGAGATACAGGCCGTAGTCACTACAGACTCGTCCCTGTTGGGGTGGGGAGCACACTTCCTTCACCACACAGCTCAGGGGCTCTGGTCTCACACAGTGGCCAAGAATCACATAAACCTGCTAGAGCTTCTGGCAGGCTTCAGAGCGCTTCAAGCGTTTGAACCACACCTGTTTAACCTGTCAGTGCAGATCTTAACAGACATCACGACAGCTATGTTTTACATAAACAAACAGGGAGGGACTTGTTCGCCAAATCTGTCCAAGCTTGCCCAGAAAATTTGGAAATGGGCACTCAGAGGGAACATTTACCTGTCATCTCAACCTGTTCCAGGGGATCTCAATTCACTAGCCGACGTCTTGAGCAGAGATCCCCTCCCAGAAGAACATGAGTGATGTCTACACAAAGAAGTTGTAGGAGACCTCTTCTCACAGTGGGGTTTCCCCACTATAGACCTATTTGCCACAAGCGCAAACAGACCATGCCCAGGATTCGCATCCAGGTTCCCCCAGCCAGGCTCCAAGGGGAACGCCCTGTTGATGAACTTGTCAGGGATGTTTGCCTACGCTTTTCCACCCACTTCTCTGATGAGGAAGTTGGTCAACAAGATACACAGGGAATCGATGACGCTCATCCTAGTTGCTCCCATGTTGGCGAGACAACCGTGGTTCCCACACCTGCGCAGACTGGCAGTGTGCAAACACATCAAACTCCCGTGCTGGCACAACCTACTATCCCAGCACGGAGGACAAACAGTGCATCTTCAACCCAGCTCGATGAACTTGGCAGCATGGCTCCAGTTTGTCCATCTCAATCTACCACAGAGATGCATGGATATCCTAAGAGAATCTAGGAAACCAAACACAAGACACTGTTACTTTGATAAATGGAAAAGATTTATTTGGTGCCAGAATAAACGGATCAAGGCAGTTGATTGTACTCCTTCCAATATCGTCACCTACATGCTCCACCTGCTAGATGCAGGGATGGTATTTAATTCACTCAAGGTGCACCTGGTGGCGCTATCAGCCTACGCCACCTCCTGTACTCCTTCCAATATCGTCACCTACATGCTCCACCTGCTAGATGCAGGGATGGTATTTAATTCACTCAAGGTGCACCTGGTGGCGCTATCAGCCTACGCCACCTCCCATAACAAGGTGTCATGGTGGAAACTACCAGTGGTTAAAGCATTCATGGAAGGGGTTAAGAGAACCCACCACCAGGATGAGACCTTAATGTGCTGCTTGCTAAACTCATGGGGCCCCCCCTTTGAACCCATGCATAAAGCTAGTCTCAAACACCTATAAAACTGCCTTCTTAGTAGCCATTACATCCATAAGAAGGGTCAGTGAAATTCAGGCTCTTAGTGCAGGATCTTTTCTTTGGTGTTCATAAGGATAAACTGGTTCTACAAACTCATCCTAGGTTCTCACCTAAATTAATTTCTAAATTCCACATTTACCAGTCCATTGAGCTACCGGCCTTCCAAGAACCCAAAAGCTCTGCTGAGGTGAAACTACACACTTTAGATGTGCAAAGAGCGGTCCTCTACTATATAGACGAGGCCAGACCGCTAAGAAGGTCAGACCAACTGTTTGTCTCCGTAGCTACAGGCAGAGAGGGAAATCGCGTCTCTAAAGGTGCCATCTCAAAAAAGTCAAATATATCCAGCTGTGTTACTCCCCTTCTGAAAAGACTCTGCCTTTTACGCCAAGAGCCCACTCCACAAGAGGCACTAGGGCCACTCTGTCTTTCATTGCAAAAGTACCCCTTGACACCATTTCCAAAGCAGCTACACGGAGCTCTATACACCTTTACTCAGCACTACTGCATTGACACTCATTCCAAGACAGATACCCAAGTGAGATAATCGGTTCTAAGACATCTGTTCGCTCATGACCCTTCTCACATCCCACCTCCTAACATTGCTCGCTAATCTATGCACAGCATGTGATCTAAGCAGATTCCACAAGCTGCAGGAGGGATACATTACTCACCGTAATCTTATTTCTGATGCTTGTATCTGCTTAGATTCACATGCGCCCCCCCCCCTTCCGCCCGTCTGAGAGAAGGCGTATGGATGCTTGTAGTCTCATCTATTTGCTTGGATATTCCGTACTCGCGCTACTCCTCATGCTACCTCATGTCAGAAAAAATACAATCTGAGGGTCCTACACGCGTGAGGGATCATGGGTACAGTGGACGTCACACTAGGGATAGTATTACTGGCACGCCCTATGTCGACGCCCATTTTCGAGTTTCGAAAAACAAACTGTAATACTCTGCAGCTTCCACTAGATGTCGGCCTATGCACAGCATGTGAATCTAAGCAGATACAAGCATCAGAAATACGATTACAGTGAGTAATGTATCCCATACAGCCTCCGTGACAGGCTGAATAACCGGTGTAGAAATACCTACTGCATTAATGGTAGACGTTTTGGGAAAAGTAACATCAGAACCTTCATGGTCTACAGGTCTTGCAGAGTAGGGGGTTCAAGAACACTTTCTCTGGCTGTTCTAATGCTGATCTTCATGTGAGGCGGGAGCAACATTCTTGTCGGAATTCTGCCACATCTGAATAGGTGTGGCTCTGGAAGTGGGGGGGGGATTTCATTGGTGCCGTTTGCGGGTATTCATTCTTCCGATGATGACCTGCTTGCAGTAATTACTGTGCAGGACTCTATTTTGTTCCATCTCTGCCTGTGACAAATTGGATTCTGCTCGCTGCAGTACAAGAATGAATAGATGACCCACTCAGCCTCAACACTAGAAACTAAAATCCAACACAATCATGAAGGTAAAGCAGACAGTTAAGAGATACCTCCTTTGCCTTTTGTGGTAACCTGGGTAGAGGGAAGGATATGCTAATTGATGTGTGAGAATGTGAACCAGTAGTGGTCCAAACACAGTATCAAAGGCCAAAATAAAGGGAAAGTTCAGTCAAGGGGATATATATGTATTTAGTTTATTATGAACTTATACAAGGAAAAGAAAAAAGAGAAAGTATAACCCGTCTGATCTCTATCGTTAAAATTACATTTTGTCTGTCCATTCAGAAGTACAAGAAACAAGGCATAAAACTGTGTCCGAGATAAGAAAATAGTATGTGGACTTCATAACTTTGTTAAATTTAGTAAACCAAGCTTCCATCTTTGTCTCCTTTGCAAATTATTTAAAAATGAATCTAGAAATTTAGTTGAGGTAAGAATTATTTTGGACTATGACCCCAACACGGGTTGCCACCATTCTTCTCCATCTAGAAGTGCTCTCACTTATAAAGGCTCCAAGGTAGCGTGTTCCCACGTCTCTGTGTAGGGAAAAATAAAGTTAACTGTTTCAGGGGTTCCGTCGCGGTGCAGCATAGCTGACAATTTTTGTCTTCAGTGATACTTTGTCTTTGACTATTTAGTATTTACTTTGTGTGAAATAAATGTATGCGCAATCTCATGAATACGTTAAGATTGTAGGGACTTGGACATTTTTCCAAGTACTTAGGCAGTGCATTCAGTGATTTTGTTTCTTTGAATAAATGCTCATAGAGCCTATGCTTCTGTTTCTGCTCGATGGTTCTGATCCAGTCTTGGTTCCAGTTTTTTTTTAGTGTAAACATGGAGACTCGCAGTTCCTCCAAGATTTCAGTGCATTGTTGTATCCACTCCTTTAGGAGCCATTCACCATTATCTTTATTTTCTGTCTGCAATATCTCAGTGCATTAGTGCCATGTCCATAATAAGTGTCCTATACAAGGATGGGGATCGCCATGTCACAAATGCATTCTTTGATAACAATGCTAGGTCATAGCTGATAACTGTAGGTACGGACCTCGGTAAATGCAAAAGTTTTGACAGGAATACACTTTAAAGAGTTATCCAGAGTTGCCATGAGGAGCTAAATCTGAATTCTGCCTGTAAAGTAGAATGGGGAACTCATTTCTGGTTATAAAAGGTTGTGATTGGAATTAATGAAAATTTGCCACATGTTTTATGTATTGCAATACCCTAAGCAGTAAGACTCTTTATCTTGGACTTTAGGGCAGCAGCCCAAAGAGAATTGTTCGCACTAGGGGTGGCGCACATGCCCAGGTATCTTGTTTCTACGCAGCTCAGCAAGTCTGATATATGGCATTTATAACGCGCCTATACACAAGTGTTTCAAGGCGCAGTTCCCAACTTCCACCGAAAAGCCTTCTTTTTCTTACCTTTTAGATTTTGTAGTATTAAAATCTCCGATTTAGCTACCTTTATTATAAACCCATTGCACTCCACGTAGGCTTGTAGTATGTTTAGTTGCAATTCTATGGGGGTTTGATCCAAGATAGCTAGGTCATAGGCATATGGCATGCATTTTAGTGGTTTACCATTTCTTTGTTGGGGAGAATTCTAATTTGTGTGCTAATTCCCTTCAACCGTAGACCCCCAGCTGTTTTGCTAGATTTTAGGACTTTACATTTTTACCTTGGAGTGAGTGGGACCTTTTTCTCTCTGTTATTTGTGATCTGACTTGGATTCTGTATTCTTTGTTTTTGGAGTCTGGTAAACTCCATAGGCATCTACATTTGTATGATGACACACAGCAACTTCAGTGCAGTGGCACATGGAAGTCCTAGGGATTTCTCATACGGTTTAAATACTTTCTCTTGGATAAACACTTGTTGCCAAGAGTAGTAAAGTGAAATTGACTTTACTTAACTTTTCTCTTTGTAGACCCCGCACACATCTTCTGTGGAGTGCTGGGGGGTTACTTAGTAGCCCCTTTGTCTACTTACTCGTGTAACATTTTTTATTTGTCACATCACTACATTTAATGGCTGGTGGCAGTGGTTTAATTTTCCTACCATTGTGAGTTTTACCGCAGGCTGATCCCTCAGCTGCAGTATTGCACCCATTGGTGCCCATTTTGTCAAAAAGGCCTCAGTCTTCTTTTTTTGGCATTTCTTGCTTGTTAGGCCTTTCTTGGGTTTTACTCTGCACGCCAAACAACGTTTAACCCTTTTGTTTGTTTTGCCTTTGGTCGGGCTTCAGTGCGGAAACTGGCCTCTGGCTCCAGTGTGTCTTGCAGAGCAGGAAGCGAGGGAGGTGTCAAACTCCCTGTCCTTATTCTCCTTGGTTACCTGAATGCACCCATAGCTGAGGGGCTGGCTGTCCTTGAAGGACAGCCACTCTGATGTGTGAGTGACAGCTAGCCTGTGTATGAATGGGAGAAACCTGCATAAAAGGCGAGGTCTCTTGAACAGAAGGCAGAGTCAACCACTGGAAGAAACCTCTGATGAAGAGAAGCTTACTGTAACCTCCTGGACCCTTCAAGTGCCCGGTGAAGCCCTGCTGAAGCGCCAATTTCACATAGACTAGAGAAGCCCGGAACGTACGACTTCTTCCCTTGGGTTGGTGAGACCAACTGACCCCAAGACTTTATGGGAACACCTCTCCCTGCTGGCTGTACTGCCCTTGCTGCTGCTGGAACCGTGTGCCAGGGGTGAAACACCTGAAACGAGTGCATAGTCTTTAAGCCGGACCCGAGCATCGGGAAGATCCAGAGGACCCTCCCGAAGCAGGGTGACCAAAGCCCGAGTCACCTCACCAGAGTCCTGTACTCCATAAGCGAGGGGAGCCCTCAAGTGTCCAAGAACTGCAGTGGTGCTTTTGACTGGTAGCTGAAACTACGAAGTGCCGCTGATTTGGAAAGAGCCCATAGCAGATGCCGACCTTCAAACCGCAGTGCAGGTGTCCCAGATGTTCTCCCTCTTGTCCCCACGACTGAGGCCCAGGATCTGCAGGACAGGAACAGAAGCCAGCTGGATCCTCTTCCAACCTAAGGTACTGTCTTGACTAAAGGGGTACTTGCCTTTTTGGTCTGTAGCTTGTTTGTTCTCACTGGAGACTTATAGTAGCTGCTTTTTCTGCAGAGTTGGTTGCAGCTTTGCTCTTCACAAGCCTAACAGCTTGTGGCCCTACAGTGATTCTTTTTCTACAAACTCTTGAAACATTGAGCAAGATTGTTGTGCTATCTGCAGAACTGTCTCAGCTCCATAGACATTAAGCAAAGTGACTTTGGCTGTCCTGGCTCCCTGCAGACTCTTCTAACCCATTGACTTTGGTTTTTAACTGTCCCTCGTAGGTGGTGCATAAGTTTAACTTGTATCGCTGGGAAAGTTCCAACCTAGACTTCATTTGTAAAGATTGGAACCTTTTCCACAACCTCAGTATTGGTAGTCAGTCATAATGTAGAAAGCAATAATGTAGAAAGTCAAAATGTCGTGTTTTTTTTTTTTTTTTTTTAGAAAACTCGAAAAACTGTCGCATTTTTTCTACATTTTTTCGAATTTTTCAAAAAAATACATAAATATATATAATTAAAATGTGAGTATGAGGGGTGGTGGGGGGGTTGCCGGGGGATGTTGGGTGAGGGGGGTTTGGGGGGGATCCCCCTAGTAAATGATACTCTTATTGTTTATTTATTTATTGATAGTGCTAATTCACATTTTTTTAGACATTTTTTTTTCTAAAAATTGACTTTTCATTATATGTATAGGTTTTCGACATTATTGTTCTACATTTTTTTCGACATTTTTGTAAGTCGACATTTTTTTTTCTACATTATGACTATAAACCCTCAGTATTGCATCAAGTGTAAAAAGCCATATATCTATGTTCTGTGTCCTAGCAATTAAAGTCACCTCGGTGTGTAGGAAGTGTGTGACACATCCCAAAAGGGTATCTACTTGCTTATCTTAATCTAAGGAAGTGTTGTGAAGTGTATTTGTAATTGTTGCATATTACTCTTTCTAAAGAAGGCTCATTTAAAACCGACGGTTAAATAATTATTTTACTAGAAAACCTTGAGTAGAAGTGTTGTTTGGATACTTGTCATTGTGAATCAGTTATATCTGTACAGCTCACATTTACCCCTCTACAGAAGTCTGGCTGCTCAGTCACTCTACAAACTTGTGTAGTACAGATCTATACCAATAGGTGGGTTACCTATTACCAAGAGGACAAGGCTGGTGTATTCTCCCACAAGGTTACTACATACAATCTTGCCTAACAAGCTTTGGTGAAATGAGTCTTCTCCATCACCTCTTAAATCTGATTTGAATATATTAAACACCAAGGAAGCTAGCTGGCACCCCGGTTTTACACCTGTGTGTTAATCGTGTTTGACAGGAGCCCATTTTGATTTGGACGTATTTTGATTACAGTTTTGGTGACTAAGAGGAGACTTAATGGACCTTTCCAGTTCAATAATTCTGTCCATAATAATTCTTGGTCTACGCTATCGAAGGCCTGGGCCAGGTCTAAAAATTATACTTTCTTTCCATCCTTGATTGTTTTAACTTTCATTATGTTGTCCAACAATAGGTTGAAGTTACATCCAACGTCCCGTTTGTCGTCAGTCAAGGTTTCGTGACTCTAGAACCCAAACAAGACATCAAGAAATGCCATCAGTCGATAGTTCTTCAGATTTGTTCTCTCTTATTGAAAATCGGTACCAAGATCGCAGTTTTCCAAGAATGCAGTACTTTTGTTTTTAGTATCCGTGTGAATAGAAATATGCATAAATTGGCCCATTCTTCTGGGGAAGACTGCAGCATGTGGTTTCTTAGCCCATCTGGGCCGGGAGCCCTTGAATTGCTATCCTTTTGAATCATCATCATTAGAATGCAGTCTCTATCAAAATGAATTTTCCCGTCATTTTGGTTCGGCATTACTGGATTGGTAGTCTTTCCCTTTTTTCCGAATTGTTTGCTCCGCTTCTTGTACTATGTTGCTTTGCAGTGCTTGTTGGGAAATGCTCATATGGATCAAGGTCTTCCAAAATGTGTTAGTTTTTTGCTGATAGTATTTGAAGCATTGTTACTGCACATCGTTGATGAGTGATGCTCTTATGAGAGATGAGCCAGTTTTTGTATCGGTGTCTGAGGTTTTTTCACTTCACTGTTCTTTCCGACATTGGTAGGCTAGTGTTCCGCTTTCCGCAAGGCTCTGATTTGTAATAATTGTGTCATAAGTGTGTTTTGGTTTGAAACCAGGTCTGTGATTTCCCTGCCACACTTCCGTGAAACCAGATAGCGTAGGTGTATAGTCTATTCCCGTGGTTTGATTCTCGATTACAAGTTGGTATTTTTTTTGTCAACACGCAGATATTGGAAGGGGATATACAGAGCCTGTTTCATCGTAGCTCTACCAACACTGCTTCTCTTAAAAATCCTCTTTAGATGATTCAGGAGCTGACATTTAAGTTCCAATAAATCGTGATAGCTGCTGTTCATGAGTGTTACAGTAACAGACATAACTCTTTGAATTACGGCAAAGAAGTAATCCAATGTTTATTGTTGTAAGCCTCTTCACAATGTTGCCTTTCCTGGTATGTTTCCCACAGTTTGCTCATTCAGCATGCATACATTTCTTTCCTCCATTTCCCAAAGCCTTATATCTGATTTGTTTTCCTTCCCTGAGGTTGTGCCGTTAGGCACTCTGCCTTCACCTCGACTTGGGCCCAAGCAATTCATGTTCAAATCTCCACATAAAATTATAAAAGTCTCTACCATTGTGGTGTTAAACTAATCAATCCATGATGTTAAGGCATCCACAAATTTGGCTGCGCCCAGAGCCTCTGGTTGCCAATATAAATGTATTATCACAAGCAGTGGGGCAGGTTCTTTTGATTGTTTACCGAGTTCCACTGTTCTCCAGCATGGGGTCTGGCATTGATTCACATGCTCCTGAATATTCCCCGTCGTCGGGCTGGGAATCCTCGGTAAAGAAAAATCAGTTTGTTTCGTTTCTGAACTGTCTTTCTACTAGTAACCAATCACTGGTCTCTGGGTCAAACTGCCTCTCCTCTGGCAGCCATCTTCAGATTTTTACCACACGTTCAAGTGTTGTGAGTCCTTGTGCTATAGCTCTCGAGCTTTTACTGCGTTTTGCGCTTTTTCAGTTTAATCTCATTTTTTTGTCAATCGAGCCTCAAGCTCCACCGTTTCTACGTCCGATCAACGGGTACCCGTTTCAGAATTTTCTACGCCCAAGTTTTTTTGTCGAGTTACGCTTCTTGGAGGATTCCAGAAGACCTTGAGGCCTACCCCGTGGACATGGCCCAGGACAAAGGAAGCTCGATGCCCGGATCCAAGCTGTTTAGGAACTGCCCTGGATTCGGGTTGCAGAATGTGTTCAAGGAGGAAGAGCATTCTAGATGCCTCTACTGCCTTCACGAAGACCAAACTCAAGTGGAGAAGGACTGTGCGTTTTGTAGGAAAATGTCGGAGCGGACCATGAGGGATCGGCGGATCTGCCTCGCCAACTGGCTGGAAGGGAAGAGCCCAGCAGTAGGTGAGAAGAGGTCCGAGCGGTGGTCTAAGTCCTTAGAGGGCGCTCCGGCGACGGGGGCCCAACAGAAGGCTAAGCGGCGCTCCCGGTGCCCGCAGACTAGCAGTGAACGGCCGGGCTCCTCGGCTGCCAGGCAGGGCACGCTTTCACAGACGCCCTCAACCACGAGTCAAAGCTCTGGCTTGGAAGAGAAAATCGGAGAACCCGGGTAAGCTTCTGGAGAAGCCCCGGTCGATCCCGACGGAAGCAGCCGAGGGGGAGCGAGGCGGTGACCCTCCCCCCCCCCCCCCCCCAAGGTGAAGGCCTCAAGTGCGCCCAAAGTCGTAAAGGCCTTGATTCACCCAGCTAAGGCATCTATTGAGGGAGTCGTGGCGGCCCTGGAGAAGCCTGTGGAGGCTCCCCCTTTGGAGGCGACCTCGGGGCCCAGAGTTTCCCTGCCACCGCGGAGGGATTCCTCTTTTCAGCCCATTGATGAGACCCCCATGAGAACCCCGGTGGAAAAAGGAGGGGGGGGGCGGTGGCCATCACAGACACGGATACAGCCTCTGAAGATCCTCAACAAGAAGTTTGAGGAGGTCCAGTCCCATGGACCCGCGGGAGGGATCCCGACGAGGCGCACGAAGAGAGTGATGGCAGTGCCAACGAGGTTCCCGTGGAGGCAGAGGATTCCACTCCCCAACCATTGTTCCCATCGCAGCCGGTACCCGAGCCACAGGAAAACTCGGGAGCCATCTTAATGGCGATCCAGGCCTTATGAACGGAGAGAAGGACGAGGTTGCCCCCGCCCGACAAAATTGGCTCCTTTCACGCCATGATTGCCAGGACATCCGAGCTCCTCGATCTCTGCCCCGAAAAATCAGAAGAAGGGTTTCCTCTATCAACGGCATGAGGCCAAAAGGTAGACGGTCCTCTCGGGTCCCGTTACGTGACGACATCTGGGACGAGGGGCTATTGCTCCTTAAGAATCCGTCCATGACCCCTGCCAAGAGACCGGTACGAGAAGAAGTACCGGGTCCCGGATTCGGCCCCTCTGTGCCTTAGGGTGCAACCGACCCCGGATTCGGTCATCTCGGTGGCGGCCAAGAAGAAGGCGGCGGAGGCTATGGCTTCGACTTTAACCCAACCCCCCCCCCCACCTCCCAAACAGCTAGGGGAAGAAACTGGACGCAATGGGGCGGCGGGTCATCTCGTCTGCGACGCCGATTAAAGCGCCCAACGCCCTAGCGATTGTGGCCCGCTACGACCAGGGAGCTTTGGTTTAAGATAGCTCCTCTGCTGGACTTCCTCCCGGACGACAAGAGGGTGGGAGGCCCTGGAGGTCCTGCAGGAAGGCGAGGTGGCGTCGGACCACGCCATAACGGTGGCCACGGACATTGCTGACACCAGTTTCCGTCAGTTGGGCAACAGTGTTCATCTTTGGCGGCGCGTTGGCTCAAGGCGACCAATTTCCGCCAGGACGTGCAAACCAGAATTTTGGACATGCCCTTCGATGGTAATAACCTGTTTGGCAAGACAGTTGACGAATTGCTGCAGGCCATCAAGGCCGACACGGAGACGGCCCGGGCCTTGGGGGTTTTGCAGCAATGACGGCTGCCCTTTCGGAACTCTGAGGCAAGCAAGCAGCCTCCAAAGGATTCGGCGGCGGCTCCTCGATGTACTGCCAGGCTGCCTGCTCCTCGTCGCAGGAGGCCTACAGAGGATGCGGCAAGTCAGGAGGAGCTCATCGTCATTACCAAGGAGGCCAAGGCGGCAAGGCCGCTGCCAGGCAGGACTGAACCGGCCGTAGCATCTGGCCCCCACCTGAGCACCCCAGTGGGAGGCCAGCTGGCGAAGTTCATCAGCGTGTGGGAGTCAATCTCCACCGACCAATGGGAGCTGGATGCCCTGGCCAGCGGGCACACGCGTTTTTAAAGTGCCCCCGCATTCCACCCATGGCCAGGAAGAAAAACCATGTACAAACTGCTGCTGGAAGTAATAATAATATTATTATTATTAAGTAAGGGTAATGCTGAAGAAAGGAGCCATCGGGCTCGTCTCAGAGGCTCCGGGGCTCCGGAGTGTACTCTCGATACTTCCTCGTAAGAAAGAAGACCGGCGGTTGGCGACCCATCCTGGACCTTCATTGTTTAAGCAAGTACAACAAGGCCCAGAAGTTCCGGAAGGTCACCCTCCAGCACATGCTGGGGCAGCTGGAGGAAGGCGACTTTCTATCGTCGCTGGACTTGGAGGATACCTACTTTCACATCCCCATTCTAAAAGGACATCGAAAGTTTCTCAGATTCGTAGTCCAAGAACGGCACTACCAATTCAAGGCCCTTCCTTTCGGATTGAAGTCAGCGCCCAGGGTATTCACCAAGTGCCTAGCACCAGTGGTGGCACATCTGCGCCCGCAGGGGATCCACGTCTACCCCTACCTGGACGATTGGCTCATCCGAGCAAAGACAAGAGATCTCGCCGTCGAGCACACATCGAAGACCGTCCAGCTGCTCACGGATCTGAGATTCTCCATCAACCTCACCAAATCCCACCTGGTTCCGTCGCAGGTTGCACTGTTTCTGGGAGCCAAGCTCGACACAGTAGCACGACTGGCCTCGCCGTCGAAGGAAAGGACGGCCATCATGGGAAAGGTGCAGCGGCTGTTGGCCACGGACGTGGCCACGGTGAGGTCCATGAAGTCCCTTCTCGGCATGATGTCCTCGTGCCTCTTCCTAGTGCGCCTGTACAGATTGCGAATGCGGCCACTACAAGAGTTCCTCGACGCCCGCTGGATGCAAGCGGAGGGCAGCTTCGAAGACAGGATCTCGCTCAACGAGACCTTCCAAGCGATCCGGTGGTGGGGCACCCGCGCGCATCTGACGGCGGGTATGGCCTTCCAGACCCCGGCACATCAGGAGACGGTGATGACGGACGCCTCCCTGGAGGGATGGGGTGCGCACACCAGAGATCTCCACGCAAGAGGCCTTTGGCTACTGGAGGAGAGGTCACTCCACATCAATGTTGCGTCCCTCAAGGGCAAGGTAGTGAGGATCTTCACCGATAACGGCACCACAATGTTCTACATCCGGAAGCAGGGAGGTACCAGATCCCCAGCCCTATCCAAGGAGGCACAGGATCTGTGGCACTGGGCCGTCGCTGAAGGGATGTTTCTGGTACCGTTCCACCTGGCAGGAATAAAGAACACCATTGCCGACTCAGTAGGGAGCTGCGCTCGTGCCACGAGTGGGAACTACGACAGGATCAAGTGGATCTACTATTCCAATGATGGGGCAATCCCCACATCGATTTATTCACAACGGCGACGAACACCAAGTGTTGGAGGTTCGCCAACAGGTTTCCCCAGCCGGGGAGCATGGGTGATGCCTTCATTCCCCTGGGATGGCCTGTTCCTGTATGCGTTCCCGCCGTTGCTGCTGCGACTCATCAATCAACTCAGACGGTCTCGGTGCAGGATGATCCTCATTGCACCGGCATGGCCGAGACAGATCTGCTTCCCAGACCACCTGAACATGTCAGCGCCCCCCCCAGTCAAACTGCCGACGGACCCGGATCTCCTCACCAGAGAAGGTGCCATCCTCCACCACGACCCGAGGTCGCTGAACTTGCAGGCCTCTGGCTCCTGCAGCACTAGAGTTTGGAGGGTACGATATCCCGGCGGACTGCAAGGAGGCGCTTGCGGATGCCAGGGCGTCCTCAAGTGCTATGGCCATAAGTGGAAGAGGTTCTCTGTCTGGTGCCGTGCACAGAAGATTAACCCTCTGCGGATTACCCCCCCAGGTGCTGCCGTACCTACTGTTGCTGGCCAAGGCGGGGCTAGTGCATGCCTCCAAGATACATCGAGCGGCGATCTCCCGCTACACCAGAACTCCAGGACTATCATCTGTGGTCCCATCGTCTGGTGAAGGAGTTTATGAAAGGATTGTTCCGATCATTCCCGTCGGTGAAGGCTCCAGCCCCGCCGTGGGAGCTCAACGGGGTGCTTGGCAGGCTCATGGGGCCGCCATTCGAGCCTCTGCATTCGGCACCTCTCCTGTAAACCTCCATACCTGACTTTCCACGAGACGAGGGTGGTGCTGAGGGCGCACCCCTCCTTCATGTCCAAGGTGCCGTCGGACTTCCATCTCAACAAGCCCTTGGCGTACTCCTGCTGGACATCTGCAGGGCTGCTACGTGGAGGTCGACGCACACCTTCACGACATTCTACTGCGTCAACCGGGATTCCAGGGAGGAGTACAGGGTCGGCCAGGCAGTGCTGCGCAACCTGTTCGCCTGAAGATGGGCTTGGTGTGGAGGTAAGAGTTGCTTAATGTTGAGTTGATGAAATGCTTAATGTTGAGCATTACCACCTCCCATGGTTGTGAATGTGTGTACTGCTATGTATTATATTATTCATGAGCATGTGAATCCATGCCAGACCCCATGCTGGAGAAGGAACAAGTTACTTACCTGTAACTGTTCTCCGGCATGGGTCTGGCATGGATTCACATGCGAACCCTCCTTCCTACCCCTCTGCGGCTCTTCACTTTGTCCTACTGCCACTTTATGTGCTACCAAATCTGAAGATGGCTGCCAGAGGAGGGGCTTAGGTAGAGGGCAGTCATTGGCTGGGGGCAGTATTACCCAGTGTTTGGTTACTAGTAGAAAGACAGTTCAGAAACTGAAACTGATTTTTTCTTTACCGAGGATTCCCAGCCTGACGACAGAATATTCATGAGCATGTGAATCCATACCAGACCCATGCCGGAGAACAGTTACAGGTAAGTAACTTGTTCCTTAGTGCTTGAATATAAGGAGTTGAGTTTTGCACATCTTTCACTGTCTAATATATCCCATTTCTTATAAGCATTATTAGACCTGCCATTGGGCCACCCTTTTGTGACTTTATTGAGATGGACACTATATCGGTCAAGAATTGGAGAATTAAGTTTTTACGTCTCCTGGAGACACAGGATAGCATAAAGTAGTTTACATCTGTCATGTACAAACAGATGAACAAAGCCTCTCGTATTCCAGGAGCCCATTAGAGTTGTCTCCTGGGACTCATCTTGGCATTATTTTTCATTTAGCCAGGGCTTCGACCAACCAGCCCCACGAGGCTTGATTTGTTTCCTTGATCTCTTCCCCCACAACTTCCTTGCTCACCCTGGAAGTAGTTTTAAGACTGTTGATGGTGATCTTTAACATGTTGATCTCCGCATCATATTTTGTTCTTAATGCAGATCTTTCAGTTCTGGTGGGAGATGTATAATTTGGCGTAGGTATGTACTTTATAGGCCTCGTCGGAGAGGTTTGATTTGCTTCTGATCTTGAGTTGACAAGTGGTTTTTTCACTGGTAATAATCTCCATCTCTCACCCATGCCGCTCCTGGGCTTGCTTTGATTTTTAGGCTCAGATTTACATTGTTATATCAAATCCCAAGGGTAATAAGGCTGAAGAGGCGATCAGTAGTAGATCTCGAATCATCCTAGACTTAATGTGCAATCGCATGCAGTCACAATATTGTTCATTGATCAATTCTACGACTGCAATATTGTCTGAGTCGATTGCACGATGCGTCGGGACGTGGTGGAGCAGTCGTAGAACATTAAATCGGTTCAGTAATAGTCCATCATTCATCAATAGTCGTTCTAGTAACACTTGATTGCTTAAACTAGTTCTATTTTCTGATCCTTGGGTGACTTTCTTGGTTCCTTCTAAGTATCTGGGTAACTCCAAGGCCTTGTTTGCTTTCACAATGGTTTGTTGGAGTGTGGAATTTTGTGAAGATGGCTTTCTGTGTGAACCAAGACACTCATACGTCAAGTCTCTGTGGCAAGCCTCTTCACGAAATTTGACATCTATTTTAGATCTTTTCTCTACTAGTGTCAAAAATCTCTTGCAGGGACTCCATTAAGGTTCTCGTTGTGTCGCCAGCCTTTGTTATGACGGTTCTATCTCGCTCAAGATTAAATGGTTGTTTTGAACACGCCACTTGTGGACAACTTCGTTCTTCATACACCTCATCCAACTCTTAACACCTCTGAAGATGAAATTATACACATGATGAATATGACCACATATAATTTAGCTGGGGAGCAATTGGTCTGGCATCTTTTGAGGTGCTGGGTTCTTGGTCATTTTCTATACCTTTTGTTACTATAATTCTTTCCTTTAGAGATGTATCCCCTGATGCTTGTGAATAGGCTTTTAGACTGCGTAGACCTTTTCTCGAGTCATTAGATTTCGACTCAGTGCTTTGTGGCAGGTTTACATTTTATTTTGGGGCATTTTTGCTCTTTAGAGAGCTGCTTTGGTCTTTGCCCTTTTTCAAAGGTTGAGTAATTGTAATTTTTCTTTGTAGCATTTGTCGCTGGGGATCTTGGATCCATAGTAGTTACTGCCTGGCAATCCACTTGTGATGGTGTAGATGGATTATCGCCTGTTTTGTTATGCTCCATGGAAGACAAAGTCCTTGATTCTAGTCACTGGACTCGAATGATCTTGTTCTCAATGTGAGGGATCATTAGTACAGTGAGATGGGGTGACCGGTGTGTGAACGTTTATCATGTGTAGTTCTATTGCAAGATTTTTGAGACTCGGAACATCAGTCGCAGTACTTATTTCTGTTTCTCTTTGCTTGGTGTTAATGTTTTGGTTTGCAGCTACGCTTGTGCCAGCCATTTTGACATGGCTCCATTGCAGGCGGTCTGTTCATTTTTAGTAGATTCAAGGCTTCTAGCGCTACTTTAGCGAACAGTTTTTTCTTCTCCATATCCCCAATGTGGAGAAGTTTCGAGTGCATCATGGCCGTTATGGTGGACTGATCTTTATAATTGTTTATGCTTTCGTACATCTTTAGGATGGAGCCAAAGAAAGGCTCAAGGCTGACATTGTTGAATGCGTGTCTTGGGGAATTAGCCCACATGTATCGATTTTCTCTGCTATATCTCCAGTTGGCACGTGTTCTTCTCACTTTGGAAAAATCTCTTTGCACAAATGAGGAATCTGAGGACATGTCTGATTCTGCCAATGTCTGAGAATCTGTTTTGTCTCATTAGTGTGCCAATTAAAGGTGCATGGTTTACAGATGTCTTCACTCGTTTTGTCCCCAGCACAACCTGAGAACAGGTAACACCCAGAAGCGTACATGAATCGATCTTCCTGCTTTTGTTTGAGGGGATGGATGCACTTTCTCGATTGGCCGCAGAAAGTTCACACTATGTGGCATGTTTCAATATGTTTGCTCTGCTATTCTCCAGCCGTACATTTTTCAGTCATGGCCAGGGATCCAATTATAGGACCTGTAAGTTTGCTGTGCGTGTTTGGGTCATCAAGTGAAATAGAATTTGAGTTCTCAGTATTAGCTGCTGACACAACATGACTTCGACTTGATCCCTCATGGATGTTCACCGAAGTGAACTTAATTGTTTCACATGACAAATATTCATTGCCCGTTCTATAAACAGCCATATTGCAAACAGTGGCCATTCTATCACGATCATGTGAACAAGACGTTATTGCATTTCAGTTCGGCTCGTGAATTGAGAGTAGGGGAACTGCATAATTTTTCATGTACAGTTTCACACCTCACCAAGTAAAACTTTGTCTCTTTATCGAGGATGCCATGTCGGTCATCCCCGTTTGTACAGCAACTTGCTTGCGCATCATCTAGCTGACATTCAGGGGTAATCAAGGATGTTAGAATGGGGGCCTCCGGTTGGCTCAGTTATACACTTCAAAGCATCTTCCATAAAATCACTACCAGTACTTGTTAGAGAGACAAGTGATTATTGGATTGTCAAACTTTGTAGTGGCTTTCAGTGTTACAGAAGAAGCAGAGGCATGAAGACAGACTTTTCTAACTGTGGCTCTCCAACCACAGTAGCACCCCCTTCAAATGCAAAACTTTCTTTTAGCAATGTCAAGTCTCCAACAGGTATGGAGATCGCTAATGGGCAGATTCTTACCTCTGCTTAAACATCAGTTCCGTAATCGTTAGCCTCACATGGTCAGCCTGCATCGTAGCAGGAGACATAGTTGTTAGATGGTTTTGTCAGTAGTAGAAGGCTTGCTTGTCTTTTGGTTCTCAGCAGAGCTCTGCTCTTCGAGTCAGCGTCAATATCCATGGCATCGTTGGACATGAGGGTAGTTTTTCAGGTTCCCTGGTCCCACAGTTCTCATAGGAAACACGCCCAACACTGCGTGTCGTGGAGTGTTTTTAAAGGCCAACTCCTCCTCGTTAGTTCAGCAGACAGAGAAAAGACTGTCTCAATAGTAAAGACTGCAACAGTTTCCCAGCCACTCCACACAGGAAGAACTCCTAGCACCCAAAGTTGCTCAACTCATAGGAAGAACACTTTTTGGGTGGCTTATAACTTCGCTCCCCCTGGACGAATCCTCACAAACCTCAAAAATCCTTTGCAAAAAAAGTATATGGCCCCCTCGGAATGATTCTGTGAAGTTTGGCACGGTTTTGTGAAGGGGGTGTGAGCAAAGGTTATAGGGGGGGTCCAAAATGTGTGGAAATCTTGATAGACGTAATGGAAAGACATTCTTGCTCGCGCCTACCGCCTAAACTGCTCGACGTATTTTCACCAAATTTCCACCAGGAGCGGCGGTGTGGTCCCAAAAGCATGATTTTGTAAATTTGGTGTAAATCCATCCAGTAGTTTAAAAAAGAAAAAAAACGCCCAAAAAGTAGGTTAAAATAAATGTGTGATATGAGTCGGGTCCGCAGACACACCCCTGGGCCAATCGGGGCCCGGCGGGATGTCTGCGGACAACAGATGCACCTGCTGATTGGATAGTGGCAAACGTGAGCCGAGTCAGATATTTGGAAACAGCTGCCATATTGGGTCCATGGACAGCCGCTGGTGTCCAGATATCGTGGTAAAAACATATTAAAAATACAGCATTGCACTTGTCAAACTGAGATAATCTGTGGGGAGGTGAGGAGGCTTGGGTGGGATATGGCCATAAAAAGCCAAAGAGAGGTTGTTTTTCCACCTCCGATGTCTGCGAGCATCTGAGATGTTCAGGGACATCCATTTCTGAATTACAGGGTTGGCCATGAGACTTCTAAGCGCTATAATTCATACAAAGTAGAGTATCTGAGACAGAGTTTCAAAATTGCAAGGTAAGATGTATTTTGCGCATATCCTACACGAGCGGACTTCAGTTTCAACCACGACCAGTATTTCATGTAGAGTGGAGAAGTGAAGTGCCTGAATAGTACATGGCATCTCATTTTATACAGAAATGAAGTCTGCATCAGCATAGGTAATTTGTTATTCATTTGCAAGAGAACACAAATGTTCAGACTACATACACAATAATACCCTACTCCCTAGAAGGCAGAACAAATTGCATTTTCAGCAGATGTTACGTCAAAAGTCTTCACTTTGCTTATGGCTTTAATTGCAAACTCTTTCCGTCAGTTCCCAGACGGTGACTTATGTTTGAGGCCTTAAACACAGAATCGAGTTAGGGAACTCGCGTCCCCTGCACACTATTGTCTGGGTAACCAGACTGGTAATTTAAGATATGCTTGTAGTCATATGTACAGTGTCTCAAATAAGCATTCACAATAAGTCATGTGGTTATTTTAGCATTTACATAAATCAAAAATGACAAAATAGCAGTTATTGATCACAAGAAACTTTTTTTATTCATGATTATGCAGAGGGGGCCCAATGCGTTTCGAGTGAAAGTCACACTTCATCAGGAGCATAGTGATTCTATAGAAAAAGTACATATAAAATGTAACTTTTAGTAGAGTTCATATGTATAACACTGTAATTCAACCTTAACATTACATGTCCATATACATTATCACAAGACAATCCTTAGCTGGAGATCAGATGCTGTACCTCTGTAGTACCAACATACATTGCATATCTATACTCTTAAAATTCAGATTTCTCTGGCATGAGTTCATGTTTAAAATTCAGATCACCACAATTCATATTTATATGGGTTTAAATGTAACTTCAGGGTCTGCTAAAGGTAAACCCAAGTTTCTGAATGTCTGATCAATTTAAGGGACCAGTAGTGTACAATATTAGAATAAATTGCTAACCTTGTGATATATTCAGGGGACACAAAACCGGGGTGTGGCTGGAGTTTCTCTTTCTGAACTGCAGCCTAGTCTTTTTAGTCTGCATAAGCTATAAGGGATATAGAAACCCTTACTGTAGTTAATGTAAAAACAAGGGAAAATGGGTTTATGGGTTTAAAGACTTCAGATCTTACAAGCTAAGTGGGTACTGTAGTATAGGCGTGAACCCGATCAGTCTATTGGTTGGTCTTAGCCTTAGTCCATGAACGGACTCCTGGTGGGTGCGTTTTAGATTTCTAGCAAGGGAGGTGTAAAGAAAAGGGACTGTTCAGAAAGGGCTAGTTGCAGATTCAATAAAGTGAGCTATTTATGAACGGATTAACAAATAGACGTACAGCGTTAATTTATATGCAGCATATAGTAGATTCTAGTTGCGACTATGGTTAAGTCCTCCGAACATGCAAGCAACTAGTCAGGGGAAGGAAATAAAAAAGTGAAAATTGTCTTGCTTACTGGCTGTGAACATGAATGACATGCTAGTAGTTCACCCCAGCACAACATGCATCTAAATCTGGTTAGAAAGGGAGGTATCCAGGACTACTGGGTCCAATCTAAGCCTAATGTTGGTAGTGTGTAATAAACAAAATAAATCAAAAAAATAAGTCTTGTATCCACACCAATGCACTTCCCCTGTGCAAATGTGGTGGTAATGCTTCAGCATGAGTATGCAGCATCGGCATATGATGTGTGAGATCAAAAGTGGTTAAGTCTATCTCATGGCATTACTATAATCCTAATTGTGGCTGCACCTAACTTGAAACATCCGTCCATTTCGGCCAGATGGCTACAGTGGTTTACACAATGCGCTTGCGCGCGTGACATCTTAAGTGATTTAGACTGTGCAAAAATTGCATTGAAGTATATTCTGAAGCGGAGATCAAAAGTCATCTAGGTCTAGTCCTGGTTCAATAGTGGTAGTAACTCATTATCACTTACTCATGTTGGTGCACTATCACCATATATGGGATACTAGTTGGTCAATTAAGTAAAACATTAAACATCTTAGTAAGGTGGGGGATGGATAACCACCTATGGTGTACTGTTGGCAAGATAACATTGACTAAGTCCATTCTTGGCAAGAGTAGGGACCACCCAGGAAACTTACTCCTAACAATAACACGGACAGTAGTGAAGTTACCAGTGGGGAACTAGAGGAACATCCAAGTACGAGTTTGAACATTGAAACCATCCCAGCATCCATTGATTTACAAATAGTGCAACCTGGTACCACCGGTGAAACAACCTACAGCTCAAACTTTATTTTAAGAGTAAGCAAACCAGACGAGGGCAAAAGAAAACCCAGGCAAAAGAACAAGTAACATCTCCTCTAATTACCAACATTTCATCAAAAGTACTGTCTAAAGCCCAATTGGACACACTCAACCTTGGAATCTCATTTATTCTGAGTAATGCTACATCATTGTTCGGAGAAGAAATTAATCTATTTAAATTAATCCGCAAAATGGAACTGAAGATCTTTGATAACTTAGAAAATCTTATACCTGGCAAACCAGAGGACTATCGGGAGATGAAAAATAAAAGCAATTTTCACCCACAAGTCAACAACCCTTTGGTAAACCTGTTTAAAACCAAAACTACCAAAGATCTAAGGAGGATTAAATATGAGACATCACAGAAACAGAACATCCAGAGACATCAATTAAGATTATGCCTCTTGAAGTAATGCCATGAGATAGACTTACCCACTTTTGATCTCACACATCATATGCTGACGCCTCAGACTCGTGCTGAAGCATTACCACCACATATGCACAGGGGAAGTGCATCGGCGTGGATATGAGACTATTATTTTTTTATATTTTTTTGCTTATTACACACTACCAAGATTAGACTTAGATTGTAACCAGTAGACCTGGATACCTCCTTTTCTAACCAGATTTAGATGGATGTTGTGCATACGCATAATTGGCAACACGTGCCCATGTGCACCATGGAATGACTGTGAGCTATTTGTCCAATATCTTGTCTTTTGGGCGAATGGTGCACTCGAGTAGCACTCAGATCCAAGATAGAACGTCCTACGGGAACATCACTAAATATCTGCTAACACTTCAGAGTGTTCCCACAACCCCGGATGATGTCATTTGCGCATGCGCGCAAGGATGTCATCTCGGCTATTACATGAACAGACGTCCGAAGCATTGACTCAAATGAACCTCTTGCTCTTTTTGCCCTATTCAAGTTAACCGAATCCAGGAGCAGCAACAAACAAGAGCTTCTCTCTGAATTTGTTGGCTGCACTCCCTACAGTTTCCTACAGATGACGTCATTCGCTCATGCGTGCGAATGACGTCATCATGGCTGCTATTTGTATGTATGGTGTAGCCAGTAATGGCGTCCATATCAACGTTGGTGGCACCCGGCGGGACAGCTATCCAGGATACTGCCAGCTAAGCCTAAGAAGTAAGTCTTTACTCGAGCACTCGAGCCGTATCTTTTTGCTAAACTACTAGCATGCCATTCATTTTCACAGCCAGTAAGCAAGACAATTTTCACTTTTTTATCTCCTTCCCCTGACTAGATGCTCCCATGTTCGGAGGACTTAACCATGGATGACAGTCACAAGCTGCCCTAGTCACAACTAGTATCTACTACCTGCTGCATATAAATTAACGCAGTAAGTCTATTTGTTAATCCGTTCATAAATAGCTTGCTTTTTATTGAATCTGCAACTAGCCCTTTCTGAACAGTCCCTTTTTCTTTACACCCGATTTGCTAGAAATCCAAAACGCATCCACCAGGAGTCCGTCCATGGACTAAGGCTAAGACCAACCAATAGACTGTGATCGGGTTCACGCCTATACTACAGTACTCACTTAGCTGGTAAGATCTGAAGTCTTTAAACCCATAAATCCATATTCCCTTGTTGTTTTTACATTAACTACAGTGAGGTTTTTCTATATCCCTTACAGCTTATGCAGACTAAAGACTAGGCTGCAGTTCAGTAAGAGAAACTCCAGCCACACCCTGGTTTTGTGTCCCCTGAATATATCAAAAGGTTAGCAATGTATTCTATTCTTGTATACTACTGGTCCCTTAGATGGCTCAGACATTCAGAAACTTGGGTTTACCTTTAGCAGACCCTGAGGTTACATTTAAACCCCATATAAGAAGGCCATAATAAACAAGATCTTGCAAAAATTGGAGTATCCAATTAAGTCAAGAATAAAAAAAAAATTAAAAAAAATCTAATCCCATATAAATATGAATTGTGGTGATCTGAATTTTAAACATGAACTTGTGCCAGAGAAATCAGTTCTGAGAGTATAGCTATATAATGTATGTTGGTACTACAGAGGTACAGCATCTGATCTCCAGCTAAAGATTGTCTTGTGATAATGGATATGGACGTGTAATGTTAAGGTTGAATTACAGTGTTATACATATGAACTCTGCAAAGCTATATTTTATAGGTACTTAATCACATATGCCTGTGATGAAGTGACTTTCACTCGAAACACGTTGGGCCCTCTCTGCATCATGAATAAAAGTTTCTTGTGATCAATAACTGCTATATTGTCATTTTTGATTAAATGTAAATTGTGATTGTAAATGCAAAAATAACCATGTCTTATTGTGAGTGCTTATTTGGTCTATGTAAATATGACTACAACCATATCTTAAATTACCAATCTGGTTACCCAGACAACAGTGTGCAGGGGACGCAAGTTCCCTAATTGGGAACTTTTTCTTGGTTCATATATGTGGTACAACCTAGATGTCAAGGTTGGCTTTCTCCTCTGCACCTCAAATTAAACTTAAATGGACTGTACTTTATATATTAAACACTAACCTACATCTATAATGCGTACAATTGAACAAGGAGTGCATAGTGTTCAAATCACTTTTGTTTGTACTTAAACACAGAATCCACTTGCCCTCCATTCCAACAATGGTCACCCTATTTGCGCAACCTTTAAAAGATACTTTTTGTGCGTTTAGCATAGAAGGGCTGAACACTGACTCATTGCGTAACCTCTGCTTAGTGCAGCCAGTCTTTACATGGCATTTAATAGAATAGAGCCATATTGGAACAGCCTTGCCTACCTAGGAGGACCTATCCTTAATGTTATTTAAGATAGGTTTATTGGTGAAGCCCAGGCGACTGATGCATGCCCTCTACCCATTTCTATTGTGTTACTACTCAATGACTGACAAATGAAACCCCGTTTTGAATATTACTAAAAACAGGATTTTGATCGCGAAAAAGGGATTAGGTTAGGGCTAAGAAAGATGCATATTATATTCTAACAAACTCTCCTTTTAGCCTAAGCTAAGTCCTTTTTGCCCAAATCAGTGAGTCGTTCAATATCTGTCAATTTAAATTCTGAATTTGCATTTCTTCCATCATAGTATTAATTCTAGAACTAGTTTTGGGGAAGGGCTTAATTCTTTTGACTACCCTAACACAGCTCTGAGATATAAAGGAACAACATACAGGACTACACTTGAAGACAACAGCAACCTATCATTAACCCAAAGACCACTAACAATATAGACAGTAATTTCCATCCCCAATCCTTTAGCAAACTCCAAAACCATTAGGACCAGTCGTTCTCCTGTCCCACCTCATAATGCACTGCTTCTCCCAATAAATGTAATCGATCAGTAGCATCAAAGATATCTCTAGCGCTATTCTGTATGGAAGTACAGCAAGAAGAGCCCACTAATTTGCAAACCCCTTCTTTCGCAGCTGTGAGAATGTCTAGCACCAGCCTATTTTGAAGTGACACTAATCTAATGGCGTTCTGTTCAGATGTTAAATTCACAAATATATTTTCAGTCTCGTTCAACATACTTTCTACCACTCTACTGAGTCTATGAATACTTCTGGCATTAAGAGCAACCCCTAACAATGCAATTATTCTCCCAAAAACTGCTGCTACCTGGGCATCAGTATCCGTCTGGTCCACTTCTATTTTCCTTTGTAATTCTTCACGCTACACTGATGATATGCATCTGTAGCGGCCACATACACTCCAGGGAATAGATTAGCAAGATAACATATGCATATCCAACCCTTCTTCACCACTGATGGGCTTTCCCGTCCTCACAAACATGATGCCAATTCCCACAAGGAACGATGGAATAAGTATAATTGGTATAGTCAACAATAGTATCGAAGGATTGCATATTATATTTATCCTTTCCTATAGCAAACATAGGTTCTCCTATCCTATGAGTTACCTGGAATAAAGGCTATTTGACATTCATGTAAGAAGTATAGGATCTCCATGGAAGGTTAGACACGATTTTAAGACTTGAATGATTGCTATTAAGGGCGTTATCAGTGTTTTTAATAGTAGTGTTAAGCGTTATCCTTCCAGGAGGAGCTTATGCTCTGACATCTTTTATCAACCTACTATGAGATGAAGTACAGCACACAGTATTGATCTATTAACTGGGACTGCATAATAGGGTATCCATGCACCATCTCCACTCTGCGGAACATGTGAACAAAGGCAGCAATTTGTTTTCTATTAATAGCTTTTTGAAGTTTAGCCAAAACCTGTACATATGAATTAGTACAGTAACCATATCTTTGAAACACGTCTGAGTGAGTATGGTTCAAGGCATGAGTGGTAAAAGGGAGCTTGGTAGTAGCTTCAGTATCTTTGGGAAGAAGTGCCTTTTAAAAGATGCACAAATAATTTTCAAGGAACCAGAAAAAGGCAGAAAGTCCTACCACTAAAATCGTACGGAATGCCTCTATTACGATTTGGTCTTCATTTATCCATAGTTTTTGTGAGCAAGAAGGTAAAGTCACTTCATTGTTTTTCATTTAAATTTGAGCATCAAGTGGATGCAACTCCATAATGCAAGTTTTCTTCAGTCCTCAGATACCTTGTTACCTCCTGGTGTGCACAGGGATCAGGACACGCTGATTTCGCGTAGGTGCAAGGCTGACCCCAATATCAAACCTGCACTTGTAGGTTTCCAGTGGGCGCTCCTATTCCTTCCTGGGTCTCCCAGGATAGTATGATCTTTGAACAAGATGGATGTCTATTCGAAATCAGTGTCCTGATCCCTGTGATTTGAACAAGATGGGTATTCCAGACTTTATGTCCGATTCTGACAGTCACGGGGGTGCAAGAATCCCTTTTCAGATGGAGGATGATGTTCATCAGAGGGTAAGGGCAAATGAACCAATTTGATGTGAGCAGCTTGGATCTAATGCTGCTTCCCCTCTACTCAGACTGCAGTTTGTGTGGCCAAGAACATCTGGTATGGTCCTAACAAACGTGGTTCCACTGTAATGCTTCGCTGAAGGTTTTTGACCATCACCAGGTTACCAGGCTTCACCTGATGTCCTTCTGGCAAATTTTTGTCCAGCAAGCTATCCTTCACCTGCTGGTGGATAGAACGCAATTGTTTAGTCAGTTGTTTACAATAATCAACAAGCAGTGGGTGCTCAATGTCTTTCAATTATCGTGGTCTAGGAGCACCCCAAACATTAGTTGGTCTGCCCTTAACAATTTCACAAGGGGATAGCACTGATTTGAACGCAACTGTAGTCCAAAGTCCTGTGTGAGCACATATTTTAGCGAATTTCTTTTTTAAATTCCATTGTGGTGCTCAATTAACTCTGCACATGGTGGTTAGCTGTGTGAAATATTTTTGATCTGCAATCCATTACACACATTTCGGATTCCTTCGGCAATAAAGTGGGGGCCATTATCAGACCAAATTACCCTGGAAAGTCCAAACAGTATCGCTACATATTATCCACACCAAAAATATCGCCGTATATATGGTATTTTGGAACGGCCATACGCAATATTTTTGGTGGGGATATTTTTGGGGGGTTTTGGGAGCAGGGGTTGCAGGGGTGTCCCCCGCAGGTTCCATGCCTTAATATTGCCTCAAAAATATGGCAATATTTTTGCGGGGATATTAACACATGGAACCATCCAAACCTGTGAAAATACTCTTTCAACATTACTTCCGCAGTGGAGATGGCAGTATTATCTTTAAAGGGAAAAGCCTCTATCCATTTGCTAAAGCCACAAATTACTACTAGAACATTTCAAATGATTACATCTTACTAATTCAATAAAGTTAAAATGCAACGCTTGAAATGGGAAGGGAGGATCAAAATGTCCTGCAGAGACCGTAGTCCCTTGCGCTACGTTAAGGCTTAGGCATATTACACAGTTCCTAACCACATTCTCCACTGTTACGGTAATCAATGAATTGCACCAAACATTTTCCAATTGTTTACAAATAGCTTAAGCATGTATGTGGGCGTTTCTGAGGGACATACGCACAACCAGAGGTACGTAGGCATTAGTTAACAGCCATTGTTTCTTAGACCCAGTGACCCAACACCCCTCTTCATCCTTTATAACAAAGTGGTCTTCCCACCCCCTTATTTCCTCTTCAGTGGTCATTGCTTGTATCTCTTTAATGCAAACATAGGTTTCTTTCATACACTGTAAATCCTGAGCCCTTCTAATATTCTCTGCATTATACATCCCGAGGTACAATCCAATGCGGTTTGCTTAGATATGGAGTCAGCAAAATAATTTCCTTTATGAATTTCAGTCACTGTTTTCTGATGGACAGCACATTTAGCTATTTCTAGTTTCTTTGGTAGCGTTAGAGATGACCATCGTAATATTAAGAAACCGTTCTGTATCTTAGTTCCATGTGACGTCAAAAAAAACCTTTCTGCCCCTAGTTTTCTTAAGTTGTTCTACACCAAAGGCGTACTGATTGTCAGTAAAAATATTTACTGAAAGTTTTTTCGATAATTCAAGTAAGAGTCAAAGCTATGATTTATGCTGCTTGTGCTGAATTAAAGGATATTAGTTTAGTTTCTACTATAGTTTTTAAAGTAGTAACCGAGTAAGCTACAGTTGTAGTTCAACCAAGTATTTTAAAAGGTATTACCCAAATTGTTCGTTTACAATTGTTCGAATGAACAATTGACCGAATTTAAAGGGTCACAATTGACCTTTTCACAATTGACCGAATATATATATATATATATATATATATGTATGTTTTGGGGGGGGTTTGGCGTTGGGTGGGGGGGTTGTGGGGGGTTCCCCCCAAATATATGGTACAATTGACCTTCACAATTCGGTCAATTGTGAAAAGGTTAATTGTCATTCGAAAAGTTGTAAAACAAACAATTCGTATACAACCTTTTAAAGGATGACCCGTCACAATTTAATTCTCCTTCCGCCTGCGGAAGTGGGGTATCTCGCAATTCAATTCGGCTCTTGGTGTTGTCTTCAGTGGCAAAAATACAATTGATTGGCTTCCTCATTGTCCCTCATACCCTGATTTGGTATGGTAATAGTTCAGTGGAGTTGTGTGTTGCAGCGCTTAACTTTGATATGTGGTGCAAACAATATCAATTCATATCTGGTAAGTCGAGCCATAGTCCTATTGGATCTGAGTCTTATTTAAAAGGACATCGACCGAGTGAGGTACCATCAAGGTTAAAGAGTGACCTAAAACCGTACTTTGACATTGTTTTACGGACAAAGCTGCAGCTGCTACTTCGCGCAAACATTTAGGCAAATAACATGCAACAGGGTAGAACGTGGAGAAAAAATAGCTGCACAGTCTATTCCTTCCTCCATGTTCCTCTCTGTCAAAGCACATCCATCAACTTCATGTACAAACAAAACAAATTCCTTATTATAATCCAAAGTCCCCAAAACGGGAGCAGAACAAAGCGCTGTGCACAACAAAAGAAATGCCTCTTGATGTTGAACAGTCCATGGCACTGGATCTTGTACATGTATCCATTGCCTACAATAGGAGGCAGCGCCTAAAAGCGCCCTAACTTTTTGCATTTTTGGCTGTGGCATTTTAGAAATAGTTTGTTCTATCGGGTGATAGTTTCCTACCCTCCTTAGACGGGAGGTACCCAAGATATGCTGCCTCCTGTCTACAATACTGAAATTTCTTCAAAGTGGCTTTATGACCTTGGCAGGCTAAATATGACGACAACAATATATTTGCATTCTTACAGTTCCTCCGTGGGAGCTGCTATAAGCAAATCAATATATTGAATCAATATAATAAATTCAGGCAATTTCAAGGAATCCAATGGTTCCTTTAGTGCTGTACTGTATATGCTTGGGCTTTCTGTATAACCATGTGGTATTCTAGTGAAAGTATACAATCTCCCACCAAAGGAGAAGGCAAATAGAATTCTGCTCCCTGGATGTATTCGTAAACTAAAAAATTCATTTGAGTCGATTACTGAAAAATATTCTGCAAATGCTGTTATGGTAAGAATGGTAGTAATTGTGATTGTGGCGCAAAAAACCACAGCATTTTTGCTGCAATATTTTGTATTCAAAGCCATTTTTGCTGCGATTTTAGGACATGGAACCATATAGGCAGGCGGTAGGTGACTCGCTTGTACTATCAGTGTACCCCAAACCTCATTACTCTTTAAACCTTTAAAGCTGCTGCCTCCATTTACTCTGCCATGCTCCACCTGCGCCAGGCCAACGCTGACGCTATGTTGGCAACAGTGAACAAAAAACTTTGGCTGGAGATTGCGGGCTTCCTCCCAGAGCTCCCTGTGCATAGTATTGCGCGATTCAGGGCAGGGTTGACTGAGGCGAAAATAGTGGCCCAGGATGATGTGGAGTCCACAGTGGCACACATCGACACTGCTGGCAGAACTATCTGTCGCCACTGTTATGAGGACAGCTTGGCTTAAGGCAACCAAGTTTAACCCTGATGTGCAGGAGCATATTCTCGACCTGCCATTTGGGCAGGTGGGGCTGACTTGTTTCACTCGACCACGGACGAGGAACTTGACAAAAAGAAAAATAGCTTGCAAACAGTTAAGTCCTTGTCAATCTTGACAAAATATGTGCCCAAGGACTAAAGCCAAAGTCACCAACTCTGACTAGGTCGTACCTTTGGCGGCTTTTGGGGCTTTCAAGAGAGATGCGCTAGACAGCCCGATAGGTCGTCTAGCCAGCACAGGCGCAAGCATCATGGATCCTCAAAAGGGGTCTTTCCAGTCCCCATCCCAGGCACCAGCCTCAAAAGGTAAACTGTGACTGTGCCATCCAGATCCACAAGTCTCCAGTGGGGGGGCACCCTTGCCCTTCACATCCATTCCCGGCGGGCAAGGTTTGCGGACCCATGGATCCTTTGTAATTTCTACAGGCTTCCATCTGCCAATACCTCAATTTCCTATTTCTTCCCCTCCACTCCCACATATTGGGACTCTTCTGGCAGACATCTGCTCGCTCATTTTGAGTCAGGTGGTGGAGGAGGTTCCAGCTTCACAGCGAGGCATGGGCGTCTATTCCCAGATATTCACCATACAGAAGAACCAGGCTGGCCTGAGAGTTGTTCTAGACCTCTTCCTTGAACCTTTGCCTACCCCTTCAAAAGTTCAAGATGGTTACTCCAGCATTCATTGCGGGGACACTGTGTGGGGGAGAATGGATGTGCTTCCTGGATCTGAAGGATGCTTAACTGCATGCCCCGATTTGGGAGCCCCATTGTTTCTTCTTAAGGTTCAGGATCATGGGCTTTCACTTTCAATACAAGGTCCTCCCTTTTGGCCTCAGTTCAGCCCAGAGGGTCTTTACAAGGTTAATGAACTCAGTAGCAGCCCTGCTCAGGGTGGTGAGCCACCACCTGTATCCATACCTCGACAACTGGCTCGCCGAGCGGAGTCGCCCGAGGCAGTACATTGCTCAGCTTCAGCACTTATGCACATGTTTTACGATCTGGGATTCTCTATCAACATCAATAAGTTGCAGTTACTCCCTACTCAGTCCTTAACATTCCTGGGGCTAATTTTGTTTACGAGGGCAGAGGATCTTCACCTCGGCAGACAATATCACAGCAATCGGGAAGGTCACCAGTCATTTTCTCAGTAGACCAGTGATCTCACCATGGTGGTACCTGCACCTGCTCGGAATAATGGCGGCTGGTCGCCTGGCTATGCCACACACAAGACTCAATGAGGAAGCTGCAACTGTATTTCTCAGCCTCTCTGGATCCCAGCAGCTCTAGTCAGCATACCACAGCACCGATCAACTGGCTCGAGATGATGGTCATCTGGCTTGCTCCAAAGCGTTCCTCCCCATTGTCAACAGCAAGTCTGTCTGCATCCAGAAAGCTCCACTTATATTTATTACATCAACAAGCAGGGAGGTACCAGGGCCCCTCCGCTCGGCAGGCTGTCCATCGACATTTGAGAGTGGGCACTGTCGAACAACATTTACTTAACAGCAGTCCACCTTCTGGGGTAATCCAACTTGGAGGTGGACAGGCTCAGCAGGCTGGGGATCGACCACTACAAGTGGCAATTGAACAAAGCTCTCCCGAGGGGCAACTTCGACTGGTGCGCGCACTTTGTCACTATGAGCAACAGGTGGTGCCACCAGTTCGCTTCCTGGCTGGGGCAAGGTAGGGGGGGGGGAAATCTCTGGGTGACGTGTTGCAAATTCTGTGGAATGACATGAATGCATGCGCTTTTCCTTCCGCTGATTCACTGGGTCATCTGCAAGGTCCGGGAGTCAGCCTTCGACTCATCTTGATAGCGCCATGGCAGCCGGAAATACCTTGGTTCTCGGAGCTCTGTCGGACCAGCCTCTGGTACACTTTCCGCTGGGGGTCAGCCCTCTTACTTTCCCATCAGGGTGGTGAGTCAAACCAGGCTGTCAAGCCTCCAAGGCTTCCATAGCAAGGTGGATGGTGATGGCCATCAAGGAGGCATATGAGGGGCAGCACAGAGTTTGCCAGCAAACATGCACACCCACGCCATCAGAGTCAAGGCCACATCTTTCCAAAGACACGTCCCATGGTTGAGGATCAGCAAGGTGGCTTCTTGGGCTTCCCCATCAGCCTTTTGCAAACACTACTGCTTGGATGCCAGCGCCACATCGGATGCAGCATTTGGCCAGGCAGTTTTGAAGAACTTGTTTTCTTAGAGGGGCAACTCTCCTCCCCAGGGCTGCATTCAGTTGTGTTTGCCCGTACAGTATGGAGGAAAGGGGTCGGGATGTAGGAGTAATGATAAATTACACCCAATAGTGACTAATGTACTCCTAATCCATAGTCCCATTTCCTTCATATGTTCCACCATCTTCCCTGTAACATCTGTCATTAGGCAATCATAATGTCAACGCGTCAAAGGGGACTGAGTGGCGCCGGTGGGGCAAATCAGGGGAGCGCATGCTTCCAGGGCCGTGCCCCTGCGCGTGTCTAAAGAGGAAGACCATTTTCTCTGGTTAAGTTCTGTTTCCCGTCCCTAGCGAGGTACACCCATACCGTTTGGCGGAAAGGGGGACTATGGATTAGGAGTACATTAGTCACTACGGTGAGTAACTTATAATGTATTGAGCACAGAGCTTTAGAGGTATACAACAATAGATACGTAAGGGAGTGCTTTTTTTTTCAATAGTGCAGATACATAACAGACTGCTTTTCAGGGGGAATAAAACAGATATACAGTGTGGGTAGGATATAGAGGGTCGCAGAGGAGGGTTACATATGTACAAAGGGGCAGGGAGGGGAGGACGGCATCTAGCGAGTGGGGTGGTGCAGGGGGCAACATGATGGCCTAGATGTTGAGGAGAGACTCCTTGAAGAGGTGGGTCTTGTTCTTTTCTGAATTGTAGGAGCATGGGGTGAGTCTGATGCTGACTGGGAGGAGGTTCCATAGTCTTGGGGCATGGGCAGAGAAGTTTTGTTTTGTGGTCCTGGATAGATGGAGGCGTTGGTGGGTGGCAAAACGGAACTGTGGCTACCTTTTATGGCCCTCAATGAGGAATATGCCCTGTTCCTAATTCTGTTGAGCATGCAATATCTTGGCTCCAATATCTTAAACCTCAGGGGGGCATCCTTGTTCTACCCTCCTCTGTAAGGAAAAATGTGTCCTTGTATTTGGGTTTTTTAGTTTATTAAATGCATTTCACAAATTGATACATACTACAAAATATGTCTCAACCTTAATGCATCTGTTATAGTAGATTGACCTAAACCTTCATGAACCAATATAAAACTGCGAGTAAGGATCAAAGAAGCCTGGAAACTGTCTGTGCCAAAGTGCCTCTGATTTTGTTTTTGTTAATTTGTAAGGTGCACCAAACCCAGAGGTAACTGGGCGCAATGGATGCAGAAGAACAAGTTACTTCTTACCTTGTAACGTTCTTTCAACGGGATGTTCCTCTGACGTATTCCTTATCTTTGATAATACGTTTCCAGCTTGCTGGCCTCGGAAATTTTTTTCTCTGTAGAGGGCGCTGCGCGTCGACGTCCTCCGAGTCGATGTCCCTCGACGGCCACCGTATCGGCGCCGACGTCACCATGCCCATAAATAGCCACGCGCAGCGTCCGTTGCTCAGTTCAGTTTTGTAGCATAAGAAAAGTCATGCCTGAATTGGTTATTGACCTTGAAGGAGCGTAAACTGCAACTACAAGGGAAGTATTACTGCGGGGATGGATGGGAGGGGCGATGAGGAATACGTCGGAGGAACATCCCATCGAAAGAACGTTACAAGGTAAGAAGTAACTTGTTCTTCGAAGGGATTGTGTCCTCCGACGTATTCCTTATCTTTGATAGACTCCCATAGCAGTGGCATGTAATTGGAGGTGGGAGTAAGAATGTTATGCATCCCTTTAGGGATGGACCGAATGTAATACGACCTTGCCAAATCCGGTCTCTTGACTAGTGGAGGAATCCAGGTTGTAAAATTTTGTGAATGTATGTGCGGACGACCATGTGGCAGCCGCACATATGTCTCTGACCAGTACCCCTCTTTGGAGAGCCGAAGAGGCTGCGATACCCTTGGTTGAATGAGCCCTAAGATTTTGGGGTGGCTCTTTCCCTGCCAGTTTGTAACATTCCAGAATGGCCAAAATAATCCACTTGGAAATGGTCTGTTTTGTTATGGGTAGTCCCAATTTGTGACCTGAGTATCCTACAAACAGTTGGTCTGCTTGCCTGAACCTAGCCATTCTGCTGATGTAAAAGCTGAGAGCTCGCCTTGGGTCCAGGCTATGTAGCCTTTCTTCCTCTTTCCCCGGATGGGGAGGAGGGTAGAACGAAGGTAAGGTAATTTTCTGAGTAATATGAAATTCAGAAACCACCTTTGGGAGGAAATTAGGCTTCACCTGTAGGACAACTTTGTCCTTGTGGAAAATTTTATGTGGGGGTTTACAGGAGAGAGCTTGTAGCTCGCTCACCCTCCTAGCAGATGTTAGTGCTACCAATAGGACAGTTTTAAGCATGAGAAATCTCAGCGAACAAGAGTGAAGTGGTTCGAATGGAGTTCCCATTAGGAAGTTTAAGACTAAATTTAAGTCCCAGAAGGGAACTTGGAATGGTTTTGGAGGATAAACATTAGTTAATCCTTTGAGGAATTGTATCACTAGAGGTAGTTTGAAATATGATGGTTCCTCTGCAGTGCGCTTGAAGATTGAAAGCGCTGCGAGATAGCCTTTTACAGTGCCAACTTGAAGGCCTGAGTTTGCCAAGTAGAGTAGAAACGATAACACCGTTGGTGTACCACATGAAAAAGGATCGATATTCTCTTCCCTACACCAGCTACAAAATTTGTTCCAACGGCAGCGGTATAAAGACTTTGTTGCTGGCCTTCTGGCCGAAAGCAACACCTCCATGACGTCATCTGGGAGATCCCAATCCTTGTACCTCACCCTATCAGAAGCCAAGCATGAAGGTTGAGGGTTCTGGTGTCTGGATGGAGAACCTGACCTCCCTTCTGCGAGAGAAGATTCTCTTTGAGTGGAAGACGGATTGGAGGGCAGATGGACATATCTAGAAGGTCCAGGTACCACGTTCTCCTGGCCCAGTCCGGGGCAATTAGGATCATGGTTTTCCGGAATCTTCTCAACCTCCTGATCATTTGAGGAATAACGGGGACTGGTGGAAACGCGTAAAGGAGTGGAAACTCCCAGTCCACTACGAACGCGTCTCCCAGAGCTCCTCTCGGGGGAAATTCCCTTGAACAGAACAGATCGCACTTCCTGTTGATGCTTGTGGCGAACAGATCCACCTGAGGGGTCCCCAAAGGGCGAAGATCTCTTGAAGGACTTCCTGAGCTAGCTCCCACTCGTGGGAGACTGTGCTCTGCCTGCTCAGAGCGTCCGCTGTCAAGTTCTTCTCTCCGGCTAGGTGGACTGCCGAAAGAGAGATTACTTCCCGAATTGCCCAAAACAAGAGCTGCATTGCCTCTCTGCACAGTAGCAGTGACCCTACGCCTCCTCTTTTGTTGAGTCCACCGTGTTGTCCGTCATTATCAGGACATTTCTCCCCTGTACTGATGGCAGGAAAGCTTTCAGCGCTAGTCTGATCGCTCTCAGCTCCAATAGGTTGTAGTCTGGACTCCGATGGAGACAACGACCACTGATGGTCAAGTCGTTGAGTGAGGCGTCTGTGACTGTTATCTCCGGCCATGGTTGCCAAAGCAGTTCTCCTTTCAAGATGTTCTCTGGATAGGCCCACCATTGAAGGTCGCGGGCTACTTTGTTCGAAATCCGGAGGAGATCTGTCATTCTCCCTGAGAATTGCGACCACGGAGTTCAGTGTCCACTGAAGAGATCTCATTCTCAGGCGAGCCTCTGGCACAAGGAAGATGCAGGATGCCATGAGGCCTAGCAACCTCAAAAGGTCGAAGGCTGGGAGACGTTGGGCATTTCGAAACTTGTTGACCATCTGCAGAATATCTTGAGCCCTCACCTCTGGTGGCGAGGCTTTTCCCAGGGAAGTGTCCAGGACCGCTCCAATGAACTGGAGTCTCTGTGATGGTATCATCTGTGACTTCTTTAAATTGAGGGAGAAGCCCAGTTTGTGAAGGAAGTGGCAGACATAATCTAGCTGGATCTGAGCTTGTTCCGAAGATACAGCCCTGATCAACCAATCGTCCAGATAGGGGTAGACGTGGATCCCTTCCCTCCTTAGACTCGCAGCCACTACCGACATTAGCTTGGTGAAGACCCTCGGGGCGGAGGTCAGCCCAAATGGCAGAACTCGAAATTGATAATGAGTCGCCAATTGCGAACTTCAGGTATTTCCTGTGTTTGGGATGGATTGGCACATGGAAATAAGCATCCTGAAGGTCCAGAGATACCAGCCAGTCCTGGAGCTGGAGGGCCTGAAGGTTCGGAGAGAGAGTTACCATCTTGAACTTGTCCTTCCTGAGGAACTTGTTCAATTCTCGTAAGTCCAGCATGGGTCTCAGTCCTCCGTCCTTCTTTGGTATGAGAAAGTAGGGGGAGTACCAGCCCTTGTTCCTGTCCGCTACAGGTACCGGTTCTATGGCACCTTTCTCTAGCAGGTCTATAATTTCCTGCAAGAGGAGCGGATCTGGAACTTTTAGAGAGCTGTGCCCCGGTGGATGACTCAGGGATGTCTAGAAAGGGTAGGCAGTAACCCTGGGCAACTGTCTCCAATGCCCAAGCATCTGACGTTATAGCCTGCCATTCCGTCAGATGATGAGTTAACCTGCCCCCTACAGGTGTCTTGTGTGGAAAGACTTCAGAGTGGTTTGGGGCGGCTGATGCAGATGCCGAGGCTTAAGAGGCACCTGCTGCTGTTGCGGCTTTAGTACTTTTGACCCGTCCACCTCGGGTGGATCCCCTTTGGCCTCTTTGAGCCGGCTGTCTTCTGCCTTTCCCGAATGTGGAATAATAGCGAAAGGACTTTCCTCTCCCAGAGGTTCCTGAGGGGCGAAAAGGAGTTTGGCGGATAGCAGCTCTTAAAGATTTTGCTGCTCCTTTAGATGTCTGCAGCTTTTCCAGACTGCTGTCAGCCTTTTTTCAGAATAATGAAGAGCCGTCAAAGGGCATATTCAACAGTCTGGCCTGTACATCTGGAGCAAAGCCAGACTTTCGCAACCACGCATGCCTGCGGATTGTTGTACTTGCCGCCATGGCTCTGCTGATACTGTCAGTGGAATCGATGCCAGTTTGAAGTGACTCGCACATGGCATATTTGCCATCTTTAATAATGTTAAGGAAGGCTTACTTTTCCTCTCCTTCAGGTATGCAGTCAGCCGCTGATGAAGCACAGTCCCACAGTGTGTGACTGAACCTGGCGAGCGTACAGGTGGCGTTGATGGACTTCAACGCCATACTACAAGCAGAGAAGACTCTTTGCCATAGAATCGTACCTTTTGTCATCTCTATCCTGTGGGACAGTAGGGTAAGCGGTCCTGCTGCTTGATGAAGTTGCCGCTTGGACCACCAGGCTCTCTGGAGTCGGGTGTTTTGATAAGTATTCAGGGTCAGCTGCAGCTACCCTATACTTGGCTGATAATCTTTTATTGACAGCAGGGATAACTTTTCCCAGTTAGATGCAATTTTCCTTTGTAAGGCTGTATGGAAGAGGACCACAGGATCCTCCTGTGGACCTTTGTCTAATATGTCTGTCAGGTCATCCTGTTGAAAAACAGACGAGCGCGCAGACCAACCCATGAATTCAATAATTCTTGCCATCAGGGTTCTGTAGGGTGTTTCGGCATTTTCCCCTGGGTCTGGCTTAACAAAATACACTTCTGGGGAAGTGTCCAGCCCACTTGCCTCATGTAATGACTCCTGTAGGTCTTTCAACCTTCTTTCCTCAGAGGTGAAATCCTCTGAAACAGGTAGTGTGGTCCTCTGCAACTCGAAGGTTTCCTGGTCAGAAACTTCCCTTTCTTCATAAATTGAAGATAATCCAGGGTACTCTGACCTCTGAAATGGTATAAAACCCATTTCTAAGGCAGGGCAGAAGGAGCCAAATTCGTCGTCATTGGGTCGAGAAAACGTCTGTCGTAGGCGCCGATGTAACAGGCTTCGAAGGTGCCGAGAACGGCATAGAGAAAACTGCAAGAGGCCTCGAACTCGAGAGGATCGGGATCCTACTCGAGGACATAGACGATGGTCTTGGCGTCGTGCCAGAGGCTCTTGGAATCACCTTTTGGATGTGGAGTAGCTGTGGTCTTCTCTTTCATCAACGTCGAGTCGATCGACCGATGCGTCGAAGAACCCTTCGACAACGGCGTCAATGGCGCCGATCCATGCCTCGAAGGGATCTTCGACGTCGAAGACGTTGCCTTCTTACCCGATGGCCCATGGCGCTCTCGGGTAGAATGTTTCACCGGGTGCTGCGACTCGCAGTGTTTTGATTTTTGGGGTTTTTCACCCGGGGTATCACCCTCGGCTCCCAAGCACCACAAGCAGATCCTGTGTGGATCCGTTATTGACATTTTTTTACCACAGTCTCGACATTTTTTGAAGCCGGATTGTGACGTTGTCGGTTCCGATGAAGATGCCATCGAGAACGATTCTATGGCAAAGAAAGTCTTCTCTGCTTGTAGTATGGCGTTGAAGTCCATCAACGCCACCTGTACGCTCGCCAGGTTCAGCCACACACTGTGGGAGTGTGCTTCATCAGCGGCTGACTGCATACCCGAAGAAGAGGAAAAGGAAGCCTTCCTTAACATTAAAGATGGCAAAGATGCCATGTGCGAGTCACTTCAAACTGGCATCGATTCCGCTGACAGTATCAGCAGGGCCATGGCGGCAAGTACAACAATCCGCAGGCATGCGTAGTTGCGAAAGTCTGGCTTTGCTCCAGATGTACAGGCCAGACTTTTGAATATGCCCTTTGACGGCTCTTCATTATTTGGAAAAAAAGGCTGATCAGTCTAGAAAAGTTGCAGACATCTAAAGGAGCGGCAAAATCGTTAGGAGCTGCAATCCGCCAAACTCCTTTTCGCCCCTCAGGAACCTCTGGAAGAGGAAAGTCCTTTCGCTATTATTCTGCATTCGGAGAAGGCAGAGGACAGCCGGCTCAAAGAGGCCAAAGGAGATCCACCCGAGGTGGACGGGTCAAAAGTACTAAAGCCGCAACAGCAGCAGGTGCCTCTTTAGCCTCGGCATCTGCATCAGCTGCCCCCAAACCACTCTGAGGTCTTTCCACGCAACACCTTTAGGGGGCAGGTTAACTCTCTATCTGACAGAATTGCAGGCTGTAACGTCAGATGCTTGGGCATTGGAGACAGTTGCCCAGGGTTACTGCCTACCCTTTCTACACATCCCTCAGTCATCCACCGGGGCACAGCTCTCTAAAAGTTCCAGATCCGCTCCTCTTGCAGGAAATTATAGACCTACTAGAGAAAGGTGCCATAGAACCGGTACCTGTAGCGGACAGGAACAAGGGCTGGTACTCCCCCCTACTTTCTCATACCAAAGAAGGATGGAGGACTGAGACCCATCCTGGACTTACGAGAATTGAACAAGTTCCTCAGGAAGGACAAGTTCAAGATGGTAACTCTCTCTCCGATCCTTCAGGCCCTCCAGCTCCAGGACTGGCTGGTATCTCTAGACCTTCAGGATGCTTATTTCCATGTGCCAATCCATCTCAAACACAAGAAATACCTGAGGTTCGCAATTGGTGACTCTCCTTATCAATTTCGAGTTCTGCCATTTGGGCTGACCTCCGCCCCGAGGGTCTTCACCAAGCTAATGTCGGTAGTGGCTGCGAGTCTAAGGAGGGGAGGGATCCACGTCTACCCCTACCTGGACGATTGGCTGATCAGGGCTGTATCTTCGGAACAAGCTCAGATCCAGCTAGATTATGTCTGCCACTCCCTTCACAAACTGGGCTTCTCCCTCAATTTAAAGAAGTCACAGATAATACCATCACAGAGACTCCAGTTCATTGGAGCGGTCCTGGACACTTCCCTGGGAAATGCCTCGCCACCAGAGGTGAGGGCTCAAGATATTCTGCAGATGGTCAACAAGTTTCGAAATGCCCAACGTCTCCCAGCCTTCAACTTTTTGAGGTTGCTAGGCCTCATGGCATCCTGCATCTTCAATGGGCACTGAGAACTCATTGGTCGCAATTCTCAGGGAGAATGACAGATCTCCTCCGGATTCTGGACAAGGTAGCCCGCGACCTTCAATGGTGGGCCTATCCAGAGAACATCTTGAAAGGAGAACTGTTTTGGCAACCATGGCCGGAGATAACAGTAGTCACAGACGCCTCACTCATGGGGTGGGGAGCCCATGCCAACGACTTGACCATCAGCGGTCGTTGGTCTCCATCGGAGTCCAGACTACACATCAACCTATTGGAGCTGAGAGCGATCAGACTAGCGCTGAAAGCTTTCCTGCCATCAGTACAGGGGAGAAATGTCCTGATAATGACGGACAACACAGTGGCCATGCACTACCTCAACAAAAGAGGAGGCGTAGGGTCACTGCCACTGTGCAGAGAGGCAATGCAGCTCTGGTTTTGGGCAATTCAGGAAGGAATCTCTCTATCAGCAGTCCACCTAGCCGGAGAGAAGAACTTGACAGCGGATGCTCTGAGCAGGCAGAGCACAGTCTCTCACGAGTGGGAGCTAGCTCAGGAAGTCCTTCAAGAGATCTTCGCCCTTTGGGGAACCCCTCATGTGGATCTGTTCGCCACCAGCACCAACAGGAAGTGCGATCTGTTCTGTTCAAGGGAATTTCCCCTGAGAGGAGCTCTAGGAGACGCGTTCGTAGTGGACTGGGAGTTTCCACTCCTTTACGCGTTTCCACCAGCCCCTGTTATTCCTCAAATGATCAGGAGGTTGAGAAGATTCCGGAAAACCATGATCATAATTGCCCCAGACTGGGCCAGGAGAACGTGGTACCCGGACCTTCTAGATATGTCCATCTGCCCTCCAATCCGTCTTCCACTCAAAGAGAATCTTCTCTTGCAGAAGGGAGGTCACGTTCTCCATCCAGACATCAGAACCCTCAACCTTCACGCTTGGCTTCTGAAAGAGTGAGGTACAAGGATTGGGACCTCCCTGATGATATCATGGAGGTGTTGCTTTCGGTCAGAAGGCCAGCAACAAAGTCTTTATACCGTTGCCGTTGGAACAAATTTTCTGGTGTAGAGAAGGGAATATAGACCCTTTTTCATGTGGTACACAAACGGTGTTATAGTTTCTACTCTACTTGGCAAACTCAGGCCTTCAAGTTGGCACTGTAAAAGGCTTTCTCGCAGCGATTTCAAGCGCACTGCGGAGGAACCCTGGTATTTCAAACTACCTCTAGTGATACAATTTCTCAAGGGATTAACTAATGTTTATCCTCCAAAACCATTCCAAGTTCCCTTATGGGACTTAAATTTAGTCTTAAACTTCCTAATGGGCACTCCATTGGAACCACTTCACTCTTGTTCGCTGAGATTTCTCTCGCTTAAAACTGTACTATTGGTAGCACTAACATCGGCTAGGAGGGTGAGCGAGCTACTAGCTCTCTCCTGTAAACCCCCACATACAATTTTCCACAAAGACAAAGTTGTCCTACAGGTGAAGCCTAATTTCCTCCCAAAGGTGGTTTCTGAATTTCATATTACTCAGAAAATTACCTTACCTTCTCCAGCATTGGATCTTTCATGGATTCACATGCTTAGAATATTCCCCGTCAGGCTGGGAATCCTCGGTAAGTTATATAGACATTTTCCATAGGAAAAATTCCGACACTTTTGTGTCCTGTCTATGTCGTTTTGGGCCGCGCACGCCGGCGCCACTAGGACGTAGGGGTATATATAGCTCCGCCCCCGCGGCTCCCTCAGATTTCAACCGTCTTCCAAAGTGGTGGGATTACCTTGCGTATCTGCTATTTGGTTAGGTTGTACTTTCTACTTCTGCGACTGTTTGTTCTTCTCAAGAGAATGTCTGGAAAGGCGTTGTTTCGTCCGTGTGCTACGTGCAGTCTTAAGAAGGTGTACGAAGGGGATGGTCATATGGACTGCATTTACTGCCTTCATCCTCACCACACGGCGGACACTTGTGAAATCTGTCAGGGTTTCTCCCAGAAAACCCTCAAAGATCGTAAAAGACACCTTGTTGATTGGCTCAATGACGGAGCGGGTGCGTACCTGGCATCGGAGGTGGGCTCCACGGCCTCAAAGTAAGTCGGAACCCCCGACGAAGAAGGCACGCGCTGCCGAAAAACGAACCTCGGAGTCTGCTGAAAAACGACCCTTGTAGAAACATTCGGAGAAACATTCGAAGGCCTCCTCCTCACACAATGTCAATCTGGAAAAGTGAATACCCTTCATTTGAATAACAGACGTAACTTGATGGCCGTAGGCCAACCGTCTTATGCACCGAATTATAGAAATACAGACTGCTATGCTTGACCAACAAGCGGCCATTTTAAACGTAGCAGGAATCACCATTTTGCTTGTTAACCATTGCTCATTGCTTTCTGTCTAAAACTGCTTTGCAGCTTGCAATTCTTGCGAATTCTGCTTACTCTGCTCAACTGTTAACATCGTTGTCTGAATATGAAAGGGCAAGGTCGCGGGACTGAGGAGTTTGTTGAAACTCCTCATGAGTAGCCCAGAAAGGAATGCCATTGCTCCCTCTCTGTAGCCTTGAGGGAGAGCTGCAGGGCATTTAATCATTTCACAGCTGCTAGCCAGTCTCGTACTGTGGTAAAATGTTAGAATAAAGCAGCTAAAGGCTTGAATTATGCTCTTCTTACGGCCCCCCTTCGCAAAACCCTTTAGAGCGTGTCGGCTCCCAGGACACGAGTACCTCCATAGATAGCAAAGCTTGGAATGTGGCTCTTTCCTCCGTGTGCTGCTTGCTTCCAAGAACAGAACTACCGTGTTCTGTTCAACAACTAAAAGATGCCTCCGCACTTTCTAATTGCACATTGTTACTAGAATAGACATCGAAAGTGTCATATTTTTCATACCCATCGGAAATGTCCATTGTCATCCCGAGTTCAAAGAAACTTAATAAAGAGGGGTGTTAAACATGGCATAGCTGATTGTATGATATGCATTTTGTATATATGTAACTGATGTACGTAATTCGCTCTCTTGCGTCCCTCGAGGTCTAGGAAACTCACGTCGCGGGGCGTGAGACCACAGTTGGCCAATTGGGACTATTTTTGCTTGCAGTAAACCCTAGCATTGGGAATTTGAACCTCGTGTCTAGTGCATCTTTCTGTGTATGGTTATTGCCTTGTTTTCATATCGCTAGGGGGCCCTTTCAAGATGGCGCCCGAACAGGGACCCTCCCCCACTTGCCCCATCGTATAAGTTGTAACGGAGTAAAGGCGGAAGAACGGCGAGGACGGGACGATCGAGCCGGGATCAAGAGGTGTACGGGGCGCTCTGTAGAAGTGAAGAGATTCCTTCGCAGATCTGCACACATCTGATCCCTGATCGACGTACCGGGCCAGAGGGCAAAGGAGGCGAAGGTGACGAGGCAGAGGCCAGAGAAGCGCAGAGGTTGCGTTAGGACAGGCAACTTGTTTTTATCAGGTGAGTCATTCCCCGTCCAGGTAAAGGTTAGCTAACCAAAGGGGAAGGTTAAAAAACATGCCTGGAGTACTGTCCACTTTAGCGGAGCCTTTCCGCTGCGGTAGACAGTCCTTGGAATATGGCCAAAGTGCACCCCCTTGGGAAACGCCGGCTTATATGTATGCAAAATATGGTGTGGGTGCGATAATATTTTGTGAAATTTGGCATAGGCAAACTAGAAAGCAACAGGACCATCAGTGGCCGATTAATGGTAGTTTTGAGATTGCGAGGATAGATAACCTAGAAAGAGTGCTGATTAGGAAAAAAGCGCGACCCGCAGCTTTTGAGACTGTCAAAGATTGGAGGAGGGAAGCAATGCTCCGACTTAGGAGTAGAGAGAAGCATGCGCGTAGGCACAAATCGAAGGTTGAGGTAGCAGAAGAAAAGGAGAAGGAGTGGACAGCAAGTTTAAGACGGGAAGGGAGATGTGAGCAAATGAACATAGGAGTATACCCGCAGCGGGAACTACACATAGCAGACGAATTAATGGAACATTTGCTAACTAATACGGGTCGAGGCCCAAAACCAGAATCGAAACCAAACACACCAGTAGTGACTGCGCAGGCCCAACCAGTAGTTCTCATACCCCCTCCCAAAGCCCAAGCACTTCCCCTCCCGCAAGCATTAACCCAAGCCCCACCCACAGCTCGAGCCTTCCCACAAGCGCAGACCGCAGACACACAATTTACCAGCACCCAGGAAGGCCCTTCACAGATGCCACCTTTGTCACTTGTCCCATCCGCACCTCCCGCTCCAGAGACCGTTTCAGCACCACCCGCCCCTCCCTAAGTTGAAATTGAGACCGGGGAGGCGAGAGGCGGGGCTGAAGGAACAGGATTTGGACGGGTAACTCGCAGCGCGATCAGCAAAGAAAGAAGGATTGAATTACAGCAAGAGGCAGAAAGGTACATAGAAGGAAACGATAGGACGGCAGCATTGGCCTCATTGTATGGGTACCGAAGAAGCAACGAGAGACAGGTAGTGTTGGAATGCATGGGGGAAATTTTGGTGGGAGAATGGAAAAAGATACTTGGGAATTTACCGCCACAACGATTGTTAGATTTTAATAAGTTAGCACGCAGTGAGCAAAGAGATGAGGATGTAAGAAAACGTGTACAAACTCATTGAACTGAAAAATGAAATGGAAGATATGCTGAAATGTTTGCTACACCTGAATATAGTAGTGAGTGTATTAGGAAAGGTAGGAAGGAGGCGTCGAGGTTGTATATGCAAAAATCGTGGCCGAGAGTTTTTTCAGGTGGTGCAAAGCATTTGCCGGTTCCGGGACAAATGGGGGATAAACAGAGATTGCAGGCATGGGTGGTGGAAACAATGCGATGGATGTCGAACAAAAGAACGTCAGTGAAGGAAGTAAGTGAGATATGTAATGGGTACCCATTGGAGATGAGAAAAGAAGCGATGCGAACGATAGGAGTGTTACTACAGCAGGTCATTGGATACAATAGAGGTAGAGGAAATTCACAAGGCAGGGGAAATTTGAATAATATGCACGGGGTGTCATTGGGAGTAAATCAATGTGCGTACTGTAAGGAGGAAGGACACTGGCGAGCGCAATTCCCGCACCTACAGAATAGAGGTGGGTTTGGCCAGAGAAGGCCTCATAGAGGACACCAGGGGTCAAATGGCTCAAGCAGAAATAGCATGCAGCAGCAGCAGGGATATACCAATGGAGGTACTCAAAACCAATCCTATGGCCAAAACCAAGCGCAACAGAACCAGGCATTGAACCAAAGTGTTCCGAACCAAAATCAGGGCGGGCATGGCCAACAGAGAAATGATCAGAGTGGAGGACACCGAGGGGGAAATTATAGCAGCAGCGGTGACTACACATCGGACAATGTGTTATTTTCGCAATAGGACAGCCCACGGCAGGGGTCGGAACCAGTGTCTATTCCCGTGAATCAGAGAGGACCCTACGTAGAAATGAGAGTCGGGAATAAGGAGCACCGTTTCCTTGTAGATACAGGGGCGCAGAAGTGTTCGATAGACCACCACTTGGTTCCAGAGATCCCACTGTCGGGGCAAAAGAATGTTTCGAGGGGATTGGGTCCTCCGACGTATTCCATATCTATGACCGGTAATGTCCGCAGCTGTGCTGCGGCCATGACCTGTCATAGATATGGAATACGTCGTCGGACCATCCCATCGAAAGAACGTTACCAGGTAAGAAAGTAACTTGTTCTTCTGTAGGGTTCGCAGGTACACCAGTAATTAACCCCATGTCCCAAGCTGTCCCGATTACAATAGGACCATTTACGGAACAGTGTCCATTTCTTCTGACAGAAAATTGTGGGGAGAACTTGCTAGGAATAAATTTGTTGAGAAAATTGGGGGCAGTTATACATTGTACGGCAGATGGGGTGTTCCTCACGATGTGGCCTCACAATGCACCGGTGACGGAATTTATGTCCAAAAGCGTTTCCAGAAGAGCGAAGTAGAGTACCAACCTGTCTGTGGGCAATGCATGATCACGATGTAGGATGCTTGAAAATGGAGCCAGCAAAAATAACTTTGAAAGAAGGTGTTATATTACCACGAATTCCCCAGTATAAAATTTCTGTTGAAGGTGCGAAGGGATTAAAGAGTATTGTTACTGACCTGGTGAGATTGGGGATGGTTGAAGAAATTGCAGGTAGCACGTGCAACAGCCCGATTCTTCCAGTTTACAAGAAAGGAGGCAATGAAGTACCATATCGTTTCATAATTGATCTGCGCGCATTGAACAAAGTGGTAGACCCACAATTCCCTTTGGTCCCAAATGTCACAACAATGCTGACAATGATACCGGCCACTGCAGAATACTTCAGTGTAGTTGATTTGAAGAACGCGTTCTTTAGCATTCCAGTGGATAAAAGCAGTAGATATCTGTTCGCGTTCACTCTAGGTCGATCATTCACATTCACACGCATTCCACAAGGATGCACAGAAAGCCCGAGAATTTACAGCAGAGCGCTAAAAGAGCAGCTAGACATGTTAGCATTACCCGAAGGTTGCGTACTCTTGCAGTACATAGATGACTTAATATTAGCTGCTGACACAAAAGAGATCTGCAAAGAAAGTACTATATTACTATTGACACACCTAGCGACCTATGGTCACAAGGCAAGTTTGAAGAAATTCCAGTATAATCAAAAGGAGGTGTCTTATTTGGGTTACCTACTTTCGAAAGAAGGGAGAAGATTAACACCAGAACGCATAGAAAGTATTTCTAGCATGCCTATTCCAAAAACTCAAAAAGGAGTAAGAGCTGTAATAGGCATGGCCTCTTATTGTCGGCAGTGGATCAGTAATTTTGCGTTGATTGTGAAGCCGATGATAAAGTTAACTAAAAAGGATGCAGTGATGCCTTTACAGTGGGATGAGGAATGTCAGAAAGCGTTTGAGCAATTGAAAGCTGCATTGTGTGCTGCGCCAGTTTTAGGCACTCCTAACTATAAAAAGATCTTTACACTATTTGTGAGCGAGAGTTAAGGATGTGCATTGGCGGTTTTGACACAGGAACAAGGTGGAAGAAATAGGCCGTGCGGCTATTGTTCTTCCGCTCTGGACCCTGTAACGCGCGCACTACCACGATGTTTGCGATCCGTCGCAGCGGCTGCTGCGTCAGTGAAACAAACGGAAGGAATGGTATTGGGGCACACTTTAATTCTGATGGTGCCACATGCTATAGATGTTCTATTAAATAGAACACAGACGCAACACCTCACTTCTGCTAGACTAACAAGACATGAGCTCATCTTGTTTGCACCCCACATCCAAATTATGAGGTGTAGCGCATTGAATCCTGCAGAATTAATGCCACTGCCCATAGCAGAAATTGGTGACAACGAATCACCACCTCATGATAGTTTAATGGTCACTGAAGAAGAAACAAAGAGAAGAGTTGACTTGTGCGACATCCCACAGAAAGAGCCAGATGGGGAGTTGTTTTGGGACGGCTCTTGTTTTAAATTACCTGATGGCACATCAACCGCCGCATATGCAATTACTACCCTAGAGAGTGTTGTAGAAAGCAGAAGAATCCCCTACAATTCGGCACAAGCCGCAGAAATAATAGCACTGACCCGAGCCTGTGAACTCTCTGAGAATTTTAACGTGAATAGACAGTACGCCTTTGGCGTGGTTCATAACTTTGGCCGACTCTGGGCTGAGAGGGGTTTCTTGACATCACATGGGGCCAGGATTCAGCATGGGCCTTTGATTGTGCGATTGTTGTCTGCACTTACGTTTCCAAAGCGCCTAGCTATAGTGAAATGCGAGGCGCATAAAAAAGTAACATGCAAAGTGGGAGAGGGAAACGCATTTGCAGACAGAATTGCGAAGCAAACAGCCACAGATTTGGGAAATAAAATGATGACAGTACAGACTGAGGAAGTACCTTGTATGATAGAGAATGGAGTTGCCACAGTGAAAGAAATGCAGGCTGAGGCCACGACGAAGAGATTCAGGGGTGGGCTGAGGGCTCTGCTGAGTTAGATTTGGAAGGATGTTGGGTGGACAAAGAGACAAAGAACTGGATGTTGCCAAATTGTTAAGTAACCGCAATGGTTACAATGGCGCATAGCCCTACCCACATTTGCGTGAAGAAGATGGTACAGCATTTATCCACAGTATGGAAAAATGAGCATATAAAAAAGAATGCAGAAAGGCTAGTGCAGAATTGTATTACGTGCCTGCAACACAATGTAGGGAAGGGAACCGTGACTCCAGTAGGTAGTTTTGGCCCACCCTCCATGCCATTTGAGGTGATACATTTTGATTTCATAGAAATGGAAAGGTGCCAGAACTACAAATGTGTTAGTGGTGATTTGTGCATTTAGCAAGTGGGTGGAGGCATATCCTTTAAAAGACTGCACTGCCATGTCAACGGCAAAAGTAATGTTGAAAGAGTATTTCTCCCGGTTTGGGTTGCCCCGTGTCCTGTGGTCAGACAACGGCCCACACTTTGTGGGCGCAGTAGTACTACAGATCTGTGCAGGTCTACAGATAGAGAAACAATTCCACAGTTCCAGGCATCCCAGTTCTGCCGGGCTTGTTGAGAGATATAACAGTATCTTAAAGTCAAAGATAGCTAAATTCTGTGCTGGGAGCAAGTTGAGTTGGGTGGATTCATTACCCCTAGCGCTATTGTGCATGCGCACGTCTGATAATGGGGAGACCGGCAAATGTATGGTGCGCACCGCAGCCCAAAAGATTGTGAGGTCGAGCATCCTATGTTAAGCACGTACTGTGGCCTTTTAATGCAGAAGTTGCGTTTAATTCATCAGCAGGTGCAGGAGGCGTTACCAGTGCGATACACCGGACCGGGGCACTTGCTGGAGCCTGGAAGATGGGTCCTGATAAAGAACTTTGAGCGGAAGACAGCATTAGCACCCAGGTGGCGCGGCCCCTACCAAGTACTTTTGGCGACGCAAACGGCCATTCGAGTGGACGGACGGAAGGCATGGATCCATGCAACACATGCCAAAAGATTCCCTGGACTGCTAACAACTTCTGACGACCAGAGAAAGGCAACGGTGTCGGAAACGAAAGAAACTGTTGCCAGTCCATTGCCACAGCATCAGCCTGAGCGAGAAGTTAAAGTTGAAACAAAGCCCAAGCGAGAAGTGAAACTCGAAACAGAGCCTGAGGAGGCTGCCAGTAAGGGGAAAGGGCGAAAAGTGCCCCAACGTTGCTCAGCAGAAACAACATCACTGCCGAGCGACACAAACCCTGCATTGCAAACACGAGCAGAAACAACGCGTGTACCCCTTTGGCGCCCACCAGTTTCTGCAAACGCACCAAAGCCAAAGAAAGAAACTACATCATTGCCACGGCACTCATCACTACCCATCATTGTGCCGCAGGCTGACACTGAGCCCAATACTGAAAGTACAACAGCACTATTCACGGAGCATACAATACCAGGAGTGAAACGGTATAATTTGCGGCCTCGACAGGCAAAGTGATCAACAGATCTTTGGTGCTTTTCTTTTGCCTTTGGTTCCACTCACGGACGGAGTAGGTGCCAGGGACGTAGAGGAGAGAAGTGTGAGAGTTGTGCAAGTCAGACAATTCAAGACTCACGGCTCCTCAGTGCGCTTATAAAAGTACATGTGTCAGGACAAGCTGGATGCACATAGTACTCTATCAATAAAGAACTGTTCAGAAATCGTCTGAGCAGTGGGAGAAAGAACTAATCTTGCTCGGAGTGGATAAGTGATCTAGGCTGTGAAAAGGCTGGCAGAATTGAACGTGACATTTTTGTAGAACTTTTCTGGCATCAAGAACGAGAGACATTTGCGACGAACTTTGCCAGCAAGAAGGACGATGAAGAACAAATCAAGACCGGTTTCAGCCTCCTCCTGCACCCCTGCTGAAAAGATGATGGATTTAGAGACTGTAAATTTAGGGGAAAAGCATGGTAAAAGGAATAAGGTACTGATTTGGACATTGGTCCTGTGTTTAAGTATGGTAGTACCAACAATAACCGCTATTACACTATGGTTCCTGGAGTCCGCGCACCCATTAGAAACACTTTTGCCAAAAGCAGCTACTGAAAGCCCGGTTCATGTAATCACTGGTACTTTGCCCCCAATGGAAGAAAGACAGAGAAGGATACGGCAACAATACATTGTTGCTCATCATGAACATGACCCATGCGGTTTTAAAGAAAAAAGATTGCTGGGTTTGTGCCCATTTACCACATCATGGTGGGAAAGGGATAGGCTGGTATGTACAACCGTTACCATTGGTTTATTCATGTGAAGTATCGTTGAGTGCAATGTTCTTTGGGAAATGGAACAAGAGTAATACGGGTCAGCTAGATGAGACCAATATGAATGAATTTGTGGAAGTGATCATGAGACCTGTGGGTTGTTCCATATTCCACAAAGCTTGCGTGTTTTCACCAGATCCCATGAGGAAGAATACACGAAAGACAACAAGACTAGATAGATTACATAGGCAGAATAGACCAACCCCGCCAGCAGAAGAAACATCAGTAATGACATTTCGAATGAGGGATGAATGGAATAAAGATGCTGTGCCCCCTGCCTATACAGTGGATCAAAGCCCCGAAACTGCTCCCCTATGTTTACAGAAAAAAGGTTCCTATAAAGTAGGAACGTTTAGCAGCTGCCTGAACACAGTGGTTTTAAAGCACGAAATAGAACCCATGTACGTAGGGGACCCTGTTTACTTTATATGTGGGGAAAAAAGCATATCTATGGTTGCCTAGGAACTGGGGAGGTACATGCTACCTAGGTTTCCAGGAGTGTTCCTCTTGGAAACAGCAGAAGTAGCCAGACGAACAAAAGGTAGAACTCAAAGAAGTAGCGAGGATGGAATGATAGCAATAGATATAGCCAAATCATTTATACCATTCTTGTCCCAAATAGAAAATTCCTACAATATAAGAAAACTATCTAGAATATTAAAAAATACAATAGATTGAACAACGGATATTTTATTGAATATGACGTTAGAAGAAAAAGGAATAAGACTAATGGCACTACAAAACAGGATGGCTCTCAATATAATATTAGTTGATCGTGGAGGAGTTTGCAAACTCGTAAAAACTGCATGCTGTGTGTATATAGATTACTCCCCTACGATATTTAAAGCAATCCGGAAATTGCATGTCCTAAGTTCCACACTCTCTACTGAAGAAGGGGTTTGGGGGGGATAGGATCCTGGTTGTGGGCACTATTGCGGTCCTGTGGATGGAAGTTAATTTCGATACTAATGGTGGTACTTGGTATATTCATAACCTGTTGCTGTTGCATACAATGCTTACCAATAGTTTGCACTGAAATAACTGATGGATGTATGCACATGGTGTCGAGAGGAAAACAAACGCATGGCCGAAATAACAGACACTGACGAAACAAAAACAGAAACAATTCATGGCTATAGACATTAAGGATGAAGATGATGCTCATGATATGATGAGTGGTTCATACATAGATACCCCAGACTTATCCTCATCAGAGGAGGATACAATGAATGAATAAGACGTTTGGCATACGGCCAAAATGAGGGTTTGTCAATCTGGAAAAGTGAGTACCCTTCATTTCAATGACAGACGTAACTTGATGGGCGTAGGCCAAACGTCTTATGCACTGAATTATAGAAATACAGACTGCTATGCTTGACCAACAAGCGGCCATTTTAAACGTAGCAAGAATCGCCATTTTGCTTGTTAACCATTGCTCATTGCTTTCGGTCTAAAACTGCTTTGCAGCTTGCAATTCTTGCGAATTATGCTTACTCTGCTCAACTGTTAACATTGTTGTCTGAATATGAAAGGGCAAGGTCACGGGACTGAGGAGTTCGTTGAAACTCCTCATGAGTAGCCCAGAAAGGAATGCCCACGCTCCCTCTCTGTAGCCTTGAGGGAGAGCTGCAGGGCATTTAATCATTTCACAGCTGCCAGCCAGTCTCGTACTGTGGTAGAATGTTAGAATAAAGCAGCTAAAGGCTTGAATTATGCTCTTCTTACGGCCCCCCTTCGCAAAACCCTTTAGAGCGTGTCGGCTCCCAGGACACGAGTACCTCCATAGATAGCAAAGCTTGGAATGTGGCTCTTTCCTCCGTGTGCTGCTTGCTTCCAAGAACAGAACCACCGTGTTCTGTTCAACAACTAAAAGATGCCTCCGCACTTTCTAATTGCACATTGTTACTAGAATACACATCGAAAGTGTCATAATTGTCATACCCGTCGGAAATGTCCATCGTCATCCCGAGTTCAAAGATACTTAATAAAGAGGGGTGTTAAACATGACATAGCTGATTGTATGATATGCATTTTGTATATATGTAACTGATGTACGTAATTCACTCTCTTGCGTCCCTCGAGGTCTAGGAAACTCACGTCGTGGGGCGTGAGACCACAGTTGGCCAATTGGGACTATTTTTGCTTGCAATAAACCCTAGCATTGGGAATTTGAACTTTGCGTCTGGCGCATCTTGTCATGTGTGGTTATTGCCTTGTTTCCATATCGCGAGGGACCCCTAGGGGCCCCTTTCAACAAGACGCTGTCTTCTTCCTCCTCATCTAAAAAAGAGAGAAAAGAACCATCTAGATCCTCCTCAGGAGACCGTCATAAGTCTACCTTGAGTCGAGAGGCCGCGGCCAGCAAGTCGGCCCCAAAAGCGGCGGGACCACCTCAAGGCCCTGCACCACTGGCTTCGTCGAAGACCCGCTCGTCAACGCCTGTGTCATCGGCGGCTCCTCTCACATGTCAGACTGCGGCGGTAGGAAACATATCGTCGACGGTGGTCCCGTCGATGGGATGGCAACCAGAGGTTTTCGATCCCGTTCCGCCGGAGGCCCTGCTTCAACCAGAGGCGACTTTCTCCATCTCGTCAGCTGACGGGGAACGCGACACGGTCGCGCGCGCAACCGATCTGGGGCTGCAGCCGACCAGCGCGATGTCGCTCTTGGGTGTGGGTACCATCCCTACAACCTCGTCATTACTGAACCCCCAGGCGGTTCTGTCCTTGGAGGTGCTAAATACGCTACAGAAGCTATTACAGCGTTTGGACACACAAATACCCCAGCCTAGGGCCCCGACACGGATACAGTCTACGCCATTCGTCGATGAGCCGGGCCCGGCTCCTCGCTCGGCGACCAGGATGACGGCCGCTTCCCACGCGCCGGAATATTGCCCTATCCTGCAAGAAGGAGAACTACAGGACTCTGACCGTGAAGGATCAGGTTCAGACATCTCACTGTCCCCCTCAAGGGACCCAACTTGGGACTCTGAAGCAGAGATGGAAGCTCAGAGAAGCCCGGCACAGCCATCGCCACCTGACGACGTGGGTGCATTCCATGCCATGATGAGTAAGGCGTGTTCGGAGTTTGGCCTAGTCCCTGAAGAGGAGAAAAAGGATTGTTTTCTTTTTGATCATATGGGCAAGAGAAGGAAATCCATATTCGCCATCCCGATTTTGGATCATGTCTGGCAAGAGGGCCTGAAGACCATGCGGCACCCATTCTCTGAACCGGCAGTGAAAGGTCGTTTGGAGAAGAAGTTCAAGGCTCCGGAATCGATTCCCAAGTGCCTGACGTCTCAACCTTCGCCGGAGTCGATGGTATCGGCGGCGGCTAGAAAGGCCAGGTCTCAACATAAATGCACGACCCCTCCAGACAACGAGGCCAGGAGACAGGACGTTTTCGGCAAGAAGGTGCTGTCCGTCGGCGCGACTACAGTTATAGCAGCCAACTCCTTGGCGATTATGTCTTGGTATGACAGGGAAATGTGGCACCGACTGGCTCCTATCTTGGAGCATTTGCCCGAGGAACATAGAAAGCCCGCCATGTTGCTAGTACGGGAAGGAGAGGAGGCTTCCAACCATGCTATAAACATTGCCGTCGACCTAGCCGAGTCCGGTTTTAAGCAAATCAATAATGGCGTAATTCTACGTAGACAAGCCTGGCTCAAGTGCACTACATTCAGACCGGAGGTGCAATATAAAGTCTTGGATATGCTGTGTGAAGGGGAACAACTGTTCGGTGAAAAAGTTGATGACGCCTTGAAGGGCATGAAAGAGGATACTGACACGGCGCGGTCACTTGGAGCCCTCCAGGGTGGTAGGAATTTTCGTTCCTTTCGTCCTTTCAGAGGGGCTTCTGGTAAATCCCGGTTTGGGTCATCTAGAGACCGAGGTTTCAGCAGACCCTCCTACTCGTCCCAAGGCTACAGGCGTGCGGCCCAATCTTCTCGTAGAGGCAGAGATTACCAAACCTCCAGACGGCGGGGTGCCTACCCTTCGTCGACGAAAGATAAACCAAGAACCAACAATGACATGTTTCAGGACGTCCTGGGGAGCCGAGTGTCTCGTCGCATCGATGAGTGGGAGCGCATAACAGACCGATGGGTTTTGGACACGATTCATCTGGGCCAATCTCTACAGTTCAAGGGCAAGCCACCACACATTCCACCGGTGTTCTCGGCCCAGCCCCACCTTCAAATACTACTACAGGAGGTGGCGCTTATGCTGCAGAAAGGGGTTATAGAACTGGTCCCAGTGGCAGAAAAAGAACGGGGAGTGTACTCCCGGTACTTTGTCGTCAAGAAACCAAATGGAAAATGGCATCCCATTCTGGATCTACGAGCGCTCAACAAACTGCTCAAGTATCTAAAATTCAAAATGCTGACGCTTCAGGAGGTGATCCGATCGATACAACCCAGAGATTATTTGTCGTCGCTAGACCTTCAGGACGCATACTTCCATATCCCGATGCGTCGACGGCACAAAAGATTTCTGTGGTTAGTCGTCGGACGAACCCACTATCAGTTCAAGGTCCTCCCGTTCGGTCTAAAATCGTCCCCCAGGACGTTCACCAAATGTCTGGCTCCAATAGCAGCCTAGTTAAGAAAGGAAGGTCACCATGTGTACCCTTATTTGGACGATTGGCTAGTGAGGGGACTGTCTCCGGAAAGGGCACAAGAAAGCCTAGATGCCACCCTGTCCCTCCTGCAACGTTTGGGCTTCGCAGTGAACTTCGAGTCCTCGTTAAAGCCTTCAAGGACCTTGGTCTTTTTGGGGGCAGAGTTCCACACACTGTCGGGGCTGGTGAAGCCATCCCTCGAAAGGATTCACAGACTGCAACAAAAGGCATCGGAATGGGAGGTCGACACCAGAGTGTCAGTACGAAGGTACATGTCCCTGCTGGGGACCATGTTGTCCTGCATACCCTTGATAGAAAATTGTCGCCTCTTCATGAGGCCTCTTCAGGAATTCAAAGTCGAGGACGCTGGTCGGACAAGTTGACCATCAACGGCCGGCTCTTGCAGGCGCTTCGATGGTGGAGAATCTCCATACACCTAACGAAGGGAATGCCCTTACTGGAACCTGCGTTCCAGAAGACAGTGGTTACGGATGCTTCTCTAACTGGGTGGGGAGCTCATCTGGACTCCTTACAGGTTCAGGGTCGTTGGTCTTCGGAAGAGTCCTCCCTCCACATCAACCTGCTAGAGTTGAGGGCGGTGCGTTGGGCCCTAAAATCCTTTCTGCCACAGATAAAGGGCTCAGTGGTGAGAATCATGACAGACAACACGACAACAATGTTTTATCTACGAAAGCAGGGAGGAACTCGCTCCAGGAGCCTGACGACGGAAGCCCAGGAGATCTGGCATTGGGCCCTACAACACGACCTACATCTGTTGGCGTTCCACTTACCAGGAGTAATAAATTTGCAAGCAGACGCTCTCAGCAGGGAGATGAATTGTCTACACGAATGGGAACTGAACAATCAACAACTGCACCGTGTCTTCGCGGAATGGGGTCATCTGGCCTTCGATCTCTTTGAGACGAGAGACAACAAGAAATGCTCCCAATACGCGAGCAGGTGGCCACAGCAGGACTCGCCTAGGGGGGACGCATTCTCCTTCCCATGGACGGGCAAGTTTCTGTATGCCTTCCCCCATTTCCTCTCATCCGTCGGACTCTGCAATGGATCCACAGATATCCTTGTCGGGTGATCCTGGTGGCCCCGTATTGGGCCAGACAAGTGTGGTTCTCCGATCTACTTCACCTCTCAGCGGCAGAACCAATGAGGTTCCAGAAGATCCCCAACCTTCTGTCTCAGGAGAAAGGGACCGTTTGGCATCACAACCCAGACAACCTCAGTCTGACAGCCTGGCTCCTGATTTCGCCGAGTTTGGCACGTTAGCGATTCCAGCGGATTGTCGTCGTATTTTGCAAGCTACAAGGGCACCTTCCACAAACACTTCATACACATACAAATGGAAAAGGTTCTGCATATGGTGCGCAGGTCAACCAGGTCTGGTCCCGCGGGCGATCACACAGGAACAGCTCCGACCATACTTGTTGCTCCTGGCAAATAACGGTTTATCTGTTTCATCCAAGGTGCATCTAGCTGCCATCTCGAGATTTACTCGGAAGAGACATTCCACTCCATTGTTCAGTGACCGCCTAGTTAAACACTTCCTTAAAGGGTTGTTTCGAACCTTTCCTCCCAAGAAGTTTCCTCCGATCTGGAGTCTGAACCTGGTCCTGGCAGCCCTGATGAAACCCCCTTTTGAACCAATGTCGTCGACATCATTAAAAGTTTTGTCTTGGAAATTGGCTTTCCTGGTGGCCAATACTTCTGCTAGTCGCCTGTCGGAAATACAAGCTCTAGTGGTCGACACTCCGTATTTGAGGTTTTTCAGTAATAAAGTTGGGCTGGCCACTAACCCGCATTTCGTACCTAAAGTACCTTCCATATTCTATAAACGCGCTTCTATAGTGTTGCCTACATTCTTTCCAACACAGTCTTCAGTGGCAGAGAAGACTCTCCATACATTGGTCGTGAAAAGAGCTTTAAAATGTTATCTCCATCGCACTCAAAGCTTCAGAGACACTAGACAACTCTTCGTAGCTTATGGTCCTGCGGCTAGGGGTAAAGCGATTTCAAAACAAGGACTATCCAGATGGGTGTCTTTGGCCATTTCTTATTGTCATTCCAAGGCCGGAAAGCCGCTAGAAAAGCGTCCAAGGGCCCATTCGACAAGATCTTCATCGTCGTCGACGGCTTTGTGGTCCGGAATTCCGCTGGGGGATATCTGCCAGGCGGCTTCCTGGTCGGTACCCCACACGTTTACCCGACATTACTGTCTCGCACAGCAACATGCTGAGATACACAGATGGGGTGGGCAGTACTACGTCACCTGTTCCAATAAGGTAAGCCCCAAGTGGGGTTTCATCCTTCGGCAACTATGCTTTAAAGTGTCGTGTCTTTTACGGTTAACATGCTATAATGTAATGTGTTGCCATAGTAAGTGGGCACTGTGATTATTGTGATGTTGGTTTGCATACACGCCTCCAATGTTGGGGGGATACTGCTATACAATCTATTCTAAGCATGTGAATCAATGAAAGATCCAATGCTGGAGAAGGGAATAGTTTCTTACCTGTAACTCCATTTCTCCAGCATTGGTATCTTTCATGGATTCACATGCGCCTGCCGGCCTCCCCTGAGCATGCAAACCAGAGATCCCCCCCCCCCCATACTACTTTGGGGGCTGAAATCTGAGGGAGCCGCGGGGGCGGAGCTATATATATATATATATACACACCCCTACGTCCTAGTGGCGCCGGCGTGCGCTGCCCAAAACGACGTAGATGGGACACAAGTGTCGGAATTTTTCCTATGGAAAATGTCTATATAACTTAGAGAGGATTCCCAGCCTGACGACGGGGAATATTCTAAGCATGTGAATCCATGAAAGATACCAATGCTGGAGAAATGGAGTTACAGGTAAGAAACTATTCCCTTCGTTCTACCCTCCTCCCCATCCGGGGAAAGAGGAAGAATGGCTACATAGGCTGTGGACCCAAGGCGAGCTGTAAGCTTTTACATCAGCAGAATGGCTAGGATCGGGCAAGTAGACCAACTGTTTGTAGGATACTCAGGTCACATGTTGGGATTACCCATAACAAAACAAACCATTTCCAGGTGGATTATTTTGGCCATTCTGGAATGTTACAAACTGGCAGGGAAAGAGCCACCCCAAAATTTTAGGGCTCATTCAACCAGGGGTATCGCAGCCTCTTCGGCCCTCCAAAGAGGGATACCGGTCAGAGACATATGTGCGGCTGCCACATGGTCGTCCGCACATACATTCACAAAATTTTACAACCTGGATTCCTCCACTAGTCAAGAGACCAGATTTGGCAAAGCCATATTACATTCGGTCCATCCCTAAAGGGATACATGACATTCTTACTCCCACCTCCAATTACATGCCACTGCTATGGGAGTCTATCAAAGATAAGGAATACGTTGGCGGACACAATCCCTTCGAAGAACAAGTTACTTCTTACCTTGTAACGTTCTTTCGATGGGATGTTCCTCCGACTTATTCCTTATCGCCCCTCCCATCCATCCCCGCAGTAATACTTCCCTTGTGGTTGCAGCCTACGCTCCTTCAAGGTCAATAACCAATTCAGGCATGACTTTTCTTATGCTACAAAACGGAACTGAGCAACGGACGCCACGTGTGGCTATTTATGGGCATGGTGACGGCGCCGATACGGTGGCCGTCGAGGGACATCGGCTCGGCGGACGTTGACGCACAGCGCCCTCTACAGAAAAGATTTCCGAGGCCAGCAAGCTGGAGACATAATATCAAAGATAAGGAATACGTCGGAGGAACATCCCATCGAAAGAACGTTACAAGGTAAGAAGTAACTTGTTCTTTGAAAGTATTCATGCCATAGCAAGGAAAATGCAGCTTTATCCAATCGGATAGAAAAGGCCTACAAGCCCTGATTAGCTTGCACTTATAGGCAGAAGAGGATGCCAAGGAATGTACCGGTTTACCAAGGGTTAGTGTGGAGTCAAGGTAAAAACCAAGAGTTTTAACTTCTATCATTACCTTGATAGTATTTCCATCTATATTGAAGGCAGAGTAATTATTCAATTTTTTTAGGTTGGCAGCTGATCCAAGAATCAGGATCTCCGTTTTGTCGTCATTCAGGCAAAGGCCATGGGTTGCCATTATGCCTGAATGAGGAGGTACATTTTATTTACCAAAGCGGCGTCATCGCCATAATTGCCCGAAAAGGGAATGAGGATCTGGGTGTCATCTGCTTAATTGGTGTAGGTGACACCCAACCTGTCCAATTTGTCAAACGGAGGCTTTGTAAATATATTGTACATGGTCGGCGATACACACAATCCTTGTGGAACGCTGCATGTAGTCTCGATAGCGTCTGTGAATGCCGATGGAGAGAAGACTCTTGTTCTGTTTAAGAAGGATTGGACCCAGACAATTGCATTCCTTGAGTAGTGGGTAACCGAGGCCAAGTGTCTGCACAGAACCTCATGGTCCACCAAGTCGAAGGCTGCCGAAAGGTCCGGGAGAAGGAGCATGGCAATTTTCCCTTTGTCCTTGAGCTCATCAGTTTGTGTTTTTAGGTCAATTTATGCTGTTTCCGTGCCATGTTGTGGCCTAAAGCCAGATTGGCAGGAACCTAACAGATGATTGGCTTCAAGGTAGTTCTGTATTTGCAAATATGCCACTTTATGGATTATTTTGAGAAGGAATGGCACTGTGGTAATAGGCCTATAGTTGATTGGGATGGCTGGGTCTAGAGTCTGTTTTTTTTAAAGTGGTAGAATCCAAGACACTTTAGTTAGTTGGGACAGTATTGGTCGCGAAGGAAGCATTAATTTAGAGAGACATTGTGCTAGGTCTCTCGCTTTCTCATTAATTATTTGGGCGGGACAGCCGTCACCCTGGCAGTTGGAAGGCTTCAGTGATGAAATATTTTTTTCTGTTTTAGTGAATCTGAATGGTTCTGGTGTGTTAGGGAGTTTGGTGGGGAGAGTCGGATGCGACTCAGGATTGGGCAGGGAGGCTTTTTTATTGGCGATCTTATTTTGAAGTAATGTTGTTTTGTTGGCTAGCACATTCTGAATGCTTGTCCACCATGGTTTATCCTTTGGCAGATGATCTAAAGGCAGGATTGGAGATTCCATTTCACGTAATATCACAAATAGTTCCTTAGTATTGGAGCTGGCATCAGAGATTTTCATCATAGGCCTTTTTTAGTGCAAATTATTTCCTTTTTGTAGCTTTTAGCAAAGTTGGTCAAATGTCGCTTATTTTCTTCAGTGGGAGTGTCGCCATGCGGTTTCTTGTTTTCTTTTTTGTAGTCTCAGGTTTTTAAGATGTAGAGTAAACCAGGCATTAAGGTCAGCACGCGGTTTGCTTCTATGCATTTTGACAGGTGCAATGGTGTCTAAAGCCTTAGACATAGTGTTGTATACTTTGACCAGGACATTAGGGTCTAATACATTTTGGAGTGAGTTGAGGGATGGTAGTATATGTGGGAGTAATCTTTCCGGTGTCATATTTTTTTTGCTCCTCGTAGGAAGAGGTTGTTCCATGACTGTCTTTAAATGCATAAGAATGTGTACACATTTTCCGTAGAATTTATGCTCCAATCAGCAGTGGAATCTGAATAAATTAACAAGTGTTTCAATATTTCCAAGCTTGCTGGAATTGATTCAGACAACCTTTTAGCTGCAGTGATGACCACATAGGGTTCCCATTGCTGGAGTGAGTGTCCCAAGGAGATTAAGACACAATTGTAAGACTATGTAACTGAGTTTAGGTTCAGGAAACCTCTCCAAATAGTTCAACATAGTGTTAAGCCTCTGGATCATATGCAGTATCATTTATATTTTACAATGTGATCATGTTGTCTAGTCTACATTTTTCCTTCACTTTATCCAAATTCTCCATCACAGATTCACTCTTACTGTTCAATTCCAGTAGGATGTAATCACAATCTGTTATAAAATATTTCAACGGCAGACACAAGTTGCTCAAACGGGTTTGATTTAAATCCACAAATGGTAATTGTGGGATCTAGACTTTTGTAAAACATTTTCAGTCTTTCACGAGACATACGAGCGCCTTGATTGAATGCCCAGTTTATGGCATATTAAAGCAGGCAAGGAACTTGGTAATCTAAATAGTGCTTTCCAGAAAATCCCTTCCCAAATATTACATTTTTCCCAGTCGAGAGTGGACGGTCTCCTGCCCATACATGATTGAAGGGATTACCTTTCCCAGATAAAACTTTGTGGGGTGGGGGTGTGTAGGGGAGTAGTGAATAGTCGACATCTGTACAATTCATCCAATATATCTGACGAGTGCATGTGGACGAGACCAGATGCAAGAAAGCACCTGTCTTAATCCAAGAAAGGTTACTTACCTTCCCACCCAAGTTGCCACATTTGCTCAATCTTATTTGAATAGTTGTTGCTTTGTGCAACTGGATTGACATATTAAGTAACCACTTAGTTTGTTCCTTAGTTTTGTTCCGTCAAATGCAGAGGTGATGTCTACAAACTAGCTATGGTAGCTTTCTTTGGCATGCTTGTGATTGCAGCTTTGAGGCCATTAAGAGTAGTACCGATATTCCTACTACGGCCTGTTTGAAATTTCAACAGGGGTCCGTCCCACTGGCCTTGCCCACTTATTAACATGTTCTGACAAAGAACAATAAAGAAGCCAAAATCCTAGACGCATGAAGGAGAGCAATCATACGATAAGTGACCGTTTTACTGTGGTCCCATTTCTTAAACGGGTACAATAAGACTGCCGTGCTACCCCAGGTCTGTTGCTCCCAATCTTTTAGAAATTAATACTTTTCTATTCAATGGCTGAATGAGAGAAGGAACCATTTCATGGACCCAATTTGTCATAAAATTGAGCTTCGTTAATAGTATAACCAAACTGTTCCATAAAAGAATTGTTCCAACAAGAATCTGGGATGACCTTTCCAGAAGGCGAAAGGTTTGTGTCTGTGCTGTTGATGCATTTCCAAAATGTCCCTTGTTTTTAAAGCACTGCACAACAAAGGACCCTCCTTTTTATGTTTCAAAATACACAATTCCCTCCCATTCACTAAGATGTACCAAACACATGTTTTGTGAGATGCCATATCTTAAGCTTTCATTTAACTTGGTCGGCTTATTGTCTGTGTCCTGGCACCTCTGTGCCTCTCATTCTAGAACACCCTCCCCACTTGTCATTTTGAAAGCAATTTAAAGCTTGGTTCTGAGACCTCTTGATCTTCATTGTAGCCATATTAAGTTACCAGAATTCATTGAGGTACAGATGTATGTCCACTTTGTGAATTATAATTCACCTAATAAGATGATTGACAAGTCGCCTACCGGGGCCTTCGTCAAATGGCCATGAGCCAGGGGAGTCTCGTAGCTGGGTTCCTAGACAAACCAGTATTGGAAAAATGCATTTCTCACATTGCCCCTTAGACGGAAGCAAAACCCAAAATGGATCCGTGAAGCGGAAATGGGGCCTAGGGAGAGAGTAAACCTGGACAAATGCCCAGCCCTGTCAATTAAGATGGGGAAGATTCACAGAAAACCTGTCACAGGACCCAAAAATCGAAATAAAGCAGGAAAAACACCCTCAGGGTGACTATCTCCCATAATGCCTTTCTCTCTACCAGAACATCAGGAAAACAGGTCAGGGAAATGAAATGATCCCTTCAAGGAGCAGGAGTGTTGGGGAGAATTCTCTGTTGAGGCTAATTTCCCAAACCTAGTGAGTCCCCCAGCAGCTGTGCTGGATTTTTGGGGTTTATTTTTTTCTCCTGCTAAGAATGAGACTCTTTCTCCCACTCTTGGGCATGATTTGAGAATGTCCTTTTGAATTTGTAATGTGTTTTATGGGCTATGGGGTCTTACACTCCATAGGGCTTCATGTGTTTTTAGTAAGTGTTACACAGCACCCTCAGCGCAGTAACACAGGGGTGTCATAGTGACCCCCAAACGGAACCAGTACAAAGCATCATATTCTGGAAGTACTGGAAGGGGTTAATTAGATTACCCCTGGGTCTGTTTTCAACGGGGCAATGTGCAGTCCCCCCTTGTCGAGTTTCTGGCTGGCAGTGGTTACCACACGAAATATTCCTTAAGAATATTTACTATGGGATTTTCCCATTCATTTTAAACACACCACTTTTTGGTGCAATGTTAAAAATACTGCCGGGTTATTTATTTAATATTTATTCCCCGGTTGGGTCTTTTTGCCAGGACTCGGTTTTAAAATGGTGTTTGTGTTCACCTCTAACTCCAACCCAAGTCGAGCCCTTTGTTCCACTTTTTGCGGGCTTCTGCACAGAAGCCTCCAAAAGTGGTGCCACTCTGTCTGGGTCTACAGGATGTGTGGGGGGGGGGGGGGGAGTGGGTTTAGACACCCTGGACTGAGTTGCCTTGGTAACTCAAGTCGCACTCTTGTGTGATTGGCCCAGTGGTGAGCCGCCCGGCTCACCACTTAGCATGTTTGATTGACAGCTAGGACTGGTGAATGGGGGTTTTCTGTATTAAAGCAGGGCTTTGGGGACTGGAACTTCAGAAGTCGCCTCAGGACCTAAAGAATCCAAAGAGGGCGAAGCTGAGCCGACCTGCAACGACGACACCACTGGTGGAGCCCTGCTGAACCGTCTCACCACTTCCCAATGACAGAGTAGATCTTCATCCCAGAGAGTCTTCTTCCTCTGAGCTGGTGGGGTTAACCAGTTCGCCTCTTTTCGCCTCCTGGATCGTCCCGTGGTCGAATCGCCCGTGCCAAGCACCCCGGCGGCCGGATAGCCACGCTTCACCACTACCGCGAATGAAAGGATTGTACCTCTTAATCGAGAAACTCCGCGGCTGGTTTCTTCCCTGGCAGTGCAACGACCTCCAGCTTTCCTCCACATCGAGATCTTCTCTTCCCCTGGACGAAGCACCGACTTGCACCCCCTGCCAGGAACAACTGCCCCCGCTGGAGCTTCCTCACCATTTCAGGTACTGTGTCCTGCCTGGTCTCCCTTGCAACAGACTGTTCAAGGTGTCCCGTAAATCCTTGACACTCTATCCTGGGGTGACCTGGGACCTGCTATACTAACTTTTTCTGAACTGATCCAACTCTTTTCGAACTATCTGCAAAGACTTTAAAAGTACAATTCAACTGTGATCTTGGACACATTCTTTCTCTACAGTAGACTCTGCCTTTCTTGCCTTGCTGGTGTTTCTTTTAAAAGTGTTGGTATTTGTGTGCTTTCTAATTCTGCCTTTTCTCTCCCTTTTTAACTAACTTATTGGAGTGCCATCTTAGGTTAATCGCTTACCTCTGTCTGCAAATAAGTGGTGTTTTGTTCAATAAGTAATCAGGGATGTATATCTATTGATAGTGACGGTGTTTTGAACTTGCTTGCCATATTAGTGTTGGTGTATTTTACAAGTGTGTTTTTAAATAATTATATACTTTTATACCAAAGCTCTGGTCAGTGTTTGCTTGTGCTACTGTATTTTGGTACCTAATGTGTATACTCTATATACTGCCTAACTCTTCTTTAGAGAAGTCTGACTGCTCGGCCACATCTACCAGGTACATCTGGGTGGTGCAGACTGCTACCAATTGGGTTTACTGCCAACACCTGTAGTCCTAAGCCTTTTGCAGTGGTCCCTAAGGGAACTGCACAGGTTTCTGCCTAACAAGGAGGACATAACGCTTTTCAAGGACAGGGAAACGCTGGTAGGAACCTTGACACTCCTAGAGACGCCCTAACACGCTTGCCTTCCCAACAGCACCACAGCAGATCCACATACACAGCCTGTTCAATTTCTCCCTGCACAGTGTCAAAATGGCCACCAGGTTTCTTAGAGATAGCCCATCCCTCTCCCCCTCAATTTGAGTATCAGGAAGTTGGAGAACACAACCAATCCCAACCCTTGCACCCTTTAAGCTCACAGCTGCAGACCAGCAGCCCTAATTCCAATTGGGGGTGGGGGGGGCATTTTGCTATATAAGCCAAGCAGCCCAGTTTCAGTGTGGTTGCTGATGGGAGCAAACAGCTCCTGTTTGGAGAAGGCTGGAGAGGGGAGGTGCTGCAGAGACTTTGGATAATGGAGACATGATTGTGCTAGAGGGGAGCTGGAAGTGGCAGCAGGAAAGGAGATGGTCATCTCCTCAGAAGAGAAGAAAGTGGTGAGATTTAAAGATGAGGAAGGAAGAAATGCAGGAGAAAGCAAAACAGGGATTAGAGTGGCAGGAGGAGACGAGGTAGGCAGAGAGGGAAGAAAGAAAACCTGGAGTGGAGTTGAAAGATGGAGTAACAGAAGGCTTGAGGAATTAAAACCAGGACTGGAAAGCAGTAGTAGGACTAATAGAAATATAGGAAGTGAAACCCGGCATGGAGTCCAAGGCGACCAGGTCAGTGGGGGTAGTAATGAGAATGGTCACTAAGCAGCATGAGATGGTGTAGGCGAAAGGGAGGAGTCTGAGGATAAGTCTTCAGATGAGCAGATTGAAGATTATTGTCCAGGGGTGATGGTATTGGCAGAGAAAGAAAAAAGCCATAGAGAAGGGATCAGGAGTTTATGAAGATAGTGTACAGTGAGGCAAGGAGCCAGAAGCAGGCTAGTCACCTAGGAGGTTCCAGAGGGCCAGGCCATGCCCTAGGTGCCTCCCTTGAACTGGGGCTGGGTGGGGGGAGGTTCCAGTGGGAGTCGGGGATAGTGTTAGTTCATAGAGGTGTTGGGAAGAACAGTCAGGAAGGAAGGCTAATATGAACTGCTCCTTTTGCACCTCTCCTTGCTGACCCCAATCACGGAAGGTCCTGCGGAATACCAAGATCTCGGTTAGTCTTATTTATGTATTGAACATTTGTATTTCGCCTATACAGCAAAGTGTTTCCGGGCAACACAAGACAAAGTGGGGTGGGGGGGGACAGAGGAGAAAAAAGTAACATTCCTTCTAGGGCTTGTCACATTCGGATTGTGCAAGTGCAGTATCAAGAAGTGCAAGGGGGGTACATGAGGGTGATGGGATAGGGAGAGGGTGAAGAGGAAGAAAAGCGGGGGGAGGGGCCCAAGGGGCTGGGCAATTGCTATGGGGTGCCCAGAAGGGCAGGTGCCAGGGGGGAGCAGGGCAGGTGTCACTAGTGCAATGACAGGGGTGGACCAGCCTCAGAAGGCTAGTTAGGGAAGGGTGCCCGAGAGCAAGTGCTGGTAAGGGGTGAGGACTGGTCGGGAGGGGGGTGCTGGCTCCAGTGAGACTCATAAGGGACCCCTGCAACTAGTTGCAGCAGGAGGAGACTAGCAAAGGGGGAGGGTAGGAGGAGGAGGAAAGGAAGGTCTTGAGAAGCTTCTGGAACTTAAGGAAATCCGGCTGAAGTCGGAGAGAGGGCAGGGAGGCCTCTCCAGAGGGAGGCTCCTGTCGAAGAAAGAGATCTCCCCACACTTTCTACTTGGATAAATGTCTGATCTGCAGAGTTGGAGTTGGAGGACCAAAGGACTCTAGCAAAGGGGGTATTTAGGGAGAGCGAGTTGGATGTAGCGAGGTCCCAGGCCCCAGAAAGCCTTGTGGATGATGCAGAGGGCCTTGAATCTGATCCTTGCAACCACCAGGAACCAGTGGAGAGGTTAGTGCTAGAGAGATGTGGTCCCTGGTTTGAGGCCAAGGATAAGTTTTGCAGTCTTATTCTGGATTAGTTGAAGAGGGCGGAGGGAGGAGAGCCCGATTAAGCAAGAGGCTGTTGCAGTAATCCAGCCTGAAGAGAACCAGAGCTCTGGAGACATTGAGTTTCTGGGGGAAGATGAACAAAGGGAGAATGCCTCTAAGGCGGTAAAGCTGGGGTATGGGACCCCAGAAAGCCTGCAAATAGGCTCTGAGGAGCATAAAGAGCGTTTGCTACATACTGGGAGGCTGAGTGAGAACTCCTCAGACTTTGGAACAGTGGCTGAGCAATCACAGCTACACTTCTCATCCTGACACTGGGAAAGCCATTGCAAGAGACGTTTATGGAGGAGGCAATGCTATACTTTCCTCTTTGCGGAAGATCCTGTTAATATTAAAGTTGGCCCACCCCTGTACACAGTCCCTAATGAAATTGTTTAACTTTGAGCATCTGTTCTTGGCGTACCTCTTGGTTCTAAATGTCCAGTTTTTGACATGATCTGGATGTGTGTGTGTATATATATATAAGGGATTACTGACCAGTGATTATAATGGATTCTTTAATATCTTTATTACTAAGCATTTTAAAAACAAAAACGTACACATCATTAAACTGCACAATGCGGCCTCTCCCCGCCCCCAGTTCCATCTACCCCTCTTCTCGGTCTGCCACCTCCCACTTCCCCCAAATGTTATTTCCCCGACATTCCTCTAGTTCGATAAACTATTTTTTCCATGCTGCGGCACTGCTCCATGCCCATTTCCCAGTTGTTCCGTGTTTAAATGTCGTTTGAGCCCCATTTAGCTGGCAAGTCTCTTGACCACCATTGTCGCTATATTCAGTAGTCGATCCCATCTTGTTCCCTCCATTTCCCCACTGGTATGCAATAACAGCATTTTTGGGTCTTTAGGGATCGATATACCCAACACCTCCCTCGTTCTCTCCAGGACCCAATCCCGCCCCAACCCGCATTCCCTCGACAGGTGATAGAAGATGCCCACACCCCCATCCCCACATTTGAGGCACCGGTCATCCTCGGTCCTCCCCATTTTGTATGATCTGTCCCTTGATAGGTATATTCTGTGCAATATTTTATATTGGATCAGCCTCATCTTGGAGGACACTTTAACCTCTCCTGCTGCCACCATCGCTTCCACCCATTCTTCTTTTTCCAGATTCCCAAGGACCCTTTCCCACTTCCTTTTTAAGCAATTCTATCGGGGCATGTGAAAAGCTATTTATTTTTTGATGCAGGGTTGATATCCCTTTCTTTGGGAGGGGCTCTGTAAACGAAATAACTTCTAATGGACTATGGTCTGGCAAGTCAACATCTTCCTTAAACTGCATGTAGCAGGCGCAGGTGTGCATACTTTCTTTTTGCTCAGTACATATTCTTTAGGTCTGGGAAGGGTATCAGACCCCGCTCCCCATCACCTCTCCCACCCTTGTTATCTTAGTTTGTTTTCACAGTTTCTGTATCTCCCTAAACTGCACTTTGTTTCAAAGCGGCTGTCCTCTCGTACGTTTTCCTCCCCACCCTATCCTACGGTTGGCTTCTCCCCTTAATTGGACTAGTTCCTGCCCTGCCAGTGGGAGTGACCTCCATCCCTCGTCCGTATAGAGCACCTGAAGTGGGTTGGTGTTCCTTGTGACCTCTAGCTTCTTTCTTGTATGCGGGAGATGCCCCCCTCCCCAGTATACCCTCTCATTGGCCACCACTAGGTGTGCCACCCAGTAGTACTTCTTTACGTCCGCGAGACCCAGTCCTCCATCCCATACCAACCTATTCAAGACTGGCAGGGTGATCTGTGGATGATCCCCCATGCCCCCATATCACCTTCCCTCATAAGGGCATGAATTTGGTTGAATTGTTTATTTGTAATGCGCACCGGGGCATTCTGTAGTATATATAATAACCGAGGGCGCGCCAGCATTTTAAGTAAATTGACTCGCCCCAGTAGAGTTGCCGCCAAGGTGGCCCAGTGTTTCGTGTCTTTTAGTCTAGCTATGATCTGGTCTAAATTCTTTGTAGTGAAAGACGAGGAGTAACTCTGTACCTCAATCCCCAGGTACTTGAAACCGTCCATTTCTACTCGGAGTGGACATCCTGCTGGTATTGCCCCCTTTGCCCCTTTCACCGGCATTATCACAGATCTTGAGCCTGCAGTAGTTCTGATATTCCTTTAGTAATTGGTTAACTCTCGGGCCTGATCTCTCTGGTTACCCTAAAAATACTGGGACATCGGCCGCAAATAGGGATATTGTCTTCCCACCCTCCCGGCCAGTTGAACCCTTGAATAGTAGGGTCTGTGCGAAAGATTTGCGCTAGTGGTTCTATCGCCAGTAAATATAATGGAGGGGATAGTGGGCATCCCTGCTGGTTTCCCCTCCGCAGTGGAAACATGTTGAACGTATGGCCATTCACTTGGACCCTGGCCAGTGGGTTTGCGCATAGTAGCTGCAACCACCTTATGTATTCCGGCCCCAAACCTATTGTTCGCATCACTTCCCAGAAAGATTCCCATCCATCCGAGTCAAAGGCCTTCTCCGAAATCTTGGGCCGTTAAATGGCCTCCATCGGAGTCCGCTAATGCGATTTGTAACCTACGCAAATTCATTCTCATAGCCCTGTGGATCAGTTTACTAATCTGTGGCAATATCCTATTCGCCAACACCTTGGACAAGATTTTGGCTTCCGCATTCAACAGAGACATTGTGCAGTATGATGAGCAGGCGGTCGGCAGCTTGCCTTTCTTGTATATGACCACAATATTGGCCATTCTTGGGTCTACTGAGTTCTCCCCTGGTCCGGCTTTCTTGCAGCATCCCTAGAAAGTGTTTTCCTACCTCCTCCCACATACCTTTCCAGTATTCCACCACAAATCATTTTGGTCTGGGTGTTTTCCCGGTCTGTAATTCTTGTATGGCATCGTTAGTTCCTACCTTGTGATTTCGTCCTCTAGGTCAAGGTGTTCCCTCTCCCCTATCTGTGGTAGCGCAATAACCTTCAGGTACAGTTCAATTTCTCCCAGGGTTGCGCCTGGAGGTTCAGCCTACAAGGCCTGATAAATCTGCAAAGGCCTGGGCTATGTCCTCCCCTTCTCTTAGTTCCTCCTATGCCGCTTCTATCACCGCCTGCACCCATCTCACTCCTTCCGTCCTTCCCTCCTCTCCAGCCATGCTAACATCCTCCCTCATTTGTCTCCCAGGTCAAAGATCCTTGCCCGTTTCTCCAGATGTCGTTCAGGCTTCATCTGTCGCAGTTTCTTTCAGTTCCTGGAACACCTTAACCAGTACTCTCCTATTGTCATCTGTCAGGGCTTGTGTGTGAAACTTGTTAGCTTCTGCTACTTCCTCCTCGCTCCTCATATTATCTCGCCTTTTCCTCTCGGGTCCCCCTAGAATAGTTTGGTGGTTCCTCGAAGCACTGTTTTATATGCCTCCCATATTGTTGTTAGACTGTCTACCGTGCCCACGCTATTCTCAAAATATTCCTTGGTGCTGGCCACCAGTGCTTTCATCACCTCCTCATTACCCAAATGATATGCATTGAGCCTCCATTGTCCCGATCCCACCCCAACATTCCCTTCCAATACCATTTGTAGTGGGACATGGTCCGACAGCCCCCTGAGAAAGTACCTCGCCTCCCTCACACCCTGAGGGGCATTGGTATATAGTCGCGCCATGATTGAGTTGTGGGCCCCTGAATAGTATAAGTGTCTGCTCCGGGTGGAGTTCCTCTATACATCTCAGTCAGGATGCCTTGTGGAAGGACGCCAGCATCGTATTACCCCCTCCTCCTGTTGGCTGGCCTCCTGGTAATCTTCGATCCTTCCCTCTATACACCACATGGTTAAAGTCCCCACACTCTCCACAATGGTAACCTCGGCTCCCTTAGTTGCTAACAAGGTCTGGAGGTCCACCTGTCAGCTTGTAGGGTTGGTGATGCATAGATGCTAACAGGATTGATTTCCCCCCACAGTTCCCCAGCAACCCCCAGATATCTCCCCATCATCTCTTGTAACTTGTATGACCTTCAGGGGCAAGGATTTATGTATTAATATTGCAACTTCTCGTGATCCCTGGTGGTAGCCTGCATGTTCTACCACTTGGTATTGCCCCCTCCCCAGGAACCGGCAGACAAAGCCCAGGAGGTGGGTCTCCTGCAGTAATATTCACTGCCTTGTTCGCTTAAATATATCGCATGACCAACCCCCTTTTTATCTTATCCAACCTGTCGTTTACATTCCAAGTTAGGCAATGTATAGTCTTGCGCGTGCCATTGTTTTATTCTTGACTGTTTCCCTTGATGCCTGGGTCCCATTGTTCCTGCCATATGCCCACTGATGGATGGAATCTCCCCCACGTTGTGCATTCCTAGCCATAACTCCACATCCCAGCTCCCTCCCCCCCAACTGCCCCTTCCCCAGTCCCACCCCATACTTCTCCCAACTTAGAAGCATCTGTTGTCCCGGAACATCTAAACAACCCCTCTCCCCGAGCCGGGTACAGGTTCTGCGTGGGGGGCCTGCAAAATGGTTGCTCTGCCCTTACTCCCATCGATAGACTAAGCTTTCTGTTAAATTTGAGTTTTGTTCCAGACTTTTTTTCTTTACAGAATCTCTTTAGCTCGGTGATCCCCCTGTCGGACCAGGTCTGCTCTTGGCTGGAGTGTTCTGTTGCGGTCTGTCTGCCAATTGATTTGGCTGCACTTCCGCCCATTCCCATGCTTCCATGGGCTTGTGAAAAAGCAAACTTCTTTACAGCCGCAGACTCGCAGTGTGGCTAGGTACATCATTGCATATCTGTTCCCTTTTTCCCTGAGGTACCTTTTGGTAGCTTCAAATGTTTGTCTGGCCTTCTGGACTGCCCTGGTGAAGTCCGGTGTAGTTGTGTGTTGAAGGCCCTTTTCTTCTTGCCATTTGGAGGGCTGCGTCCCGGTCACTATAATTTAGTAGCCTTGCGATCCCTTGTCTTGGCATGCTTCTGGGTGGTGCTTCTCTCCCGGGGCACCCTGCGGGCGCTCTCCACTGAGAAATATTTTGACAGTCCTTGGGGGCCCATCCATTCTTGGAGCAGCTGTTCGAGGAACAATTATATGGAGGGTCCCTCTGCCTTTTCCGGTAGTCCACTTAATTGTACATTGTTCCAGCGCGAGCACCCCTCTGCTTCTTCCATCCTGCTCTCCAGCACCTCTGTTCTTTTAAGCTGTCTGGGTGTCTCGAAGCGGTGCTAGGGCATCCTCCACTTCTGATATGCAGCCTTTGGCCTCTTGGACTCTAGTAGACCTATTTTTAAGCTCCTGTCTCAGAAACCCCAAGTCCATCCCCATCAAGTCTATTCTCTGTTACAACTACATTTTCGATTCTTTGATTGCCAGTAAGATTTCTTGTGTTGCCGTCAATGAGCCTTCTTTATTACTTGCTTCATTCCCCGGGTCTGGTTGTCCGGCAGCTCCTCCCATTGTGTATACGTCCATCTTTGTCTGGTGTTCTATTCGCTTGGATTTGTCTTTCTTGCTCTCCTAATTTTTCACTTTTCTGGCTACCAGATTCCCATGACTTGCCAGTCAGTGCTCTCTGCTCCACCAGGGCTTGTGGACCCACTCCCGTCTGCTCTTCCATGCTGTTCCTATGTTGTCTCGCTGGCCCCGCATCCGCCTTAGTCTTCTGTCCTGCCTCCAACCACTCCAATCCAGCTCCCTCTTCTGGTGCTCACAGGGGGCCTTATCCTGGGTAGCGTCTTGTGTGTGGTGTGTTTTCTGTACCATCAGTCTCCCCTCCGGCCCTTGGGACTCTTGTCCGATGTTTCACTGGCTAGTTGCAGCTGCAGGGCAGTACGCTGCAGGGGAGTAAGCTTGCTGCTTTTTATTGTATTTGGTTGGTCTTTTCCCCACTTGTGTGGCCCCAATGCGCTTTTTTTCCTTGGTTGGAATGCCCTTGATGACCGTAGTCTGTGGTTGGAAATTCTACGGAGTTTAGCTTAGGAGATGTATGTGTGCATATTGCCCTTCGAAGACTTGAGGCTGGCAAGGCTTGACTAAGCAGCCCAAGAGAGGTCAGACACGTGGCTGAGTGCTGTTGAGGGTATAGATAGATTGCTATTGTTGAGTCTGTGAGGTCAGCTATAGCGTGTTCCTTTCAGGTGGTGGCTGCTGTATGCTAGTAGGGGAGGTGTTGAGGTGTGTCCGGTGTTTGTCTGGACGGCTATGTGTGAAACTAGACAGGATGTGCTTAGCCCTAGTCTTATTCTATCGTGCATGGATGCTTGGTCATGCCTGCAGCCTGTGTCCACACTAATGGTGTGAGATATACGTACCATAGGCTGCGAGATTGCTCAGCTGGGGCAGTATTTCTTAAGGTCTAGGATTCAGAGTCCTATAACCATGGGCCTAGATTTCATACTGTAGCAGGTATCCACATATATTAGATAAAAATGAAGACACCTAGATTTGAGAATCCTGTACAGTGGGAGAAAGGCCTGTTTCGAAGGGATTGTGTCCTCCGACGTATTCCTCATCTTTGATAGATAATCTCCCAGCTTGCTGGCCTCGGAAAACTGTTTTCAGTAGAGGGCACTGCGCGTCGACGTCCCTCGAGCCGATGTCCCTCGACAGTCTCCGTATTGGCACCGACGTCATCACGCATATAAATACTCGCGCAGCGCCCGTTGCTCAGTTCCGTTTTTCCACGCTTCGTGGGTCCTCGGAATATCGTTGCTCAGTTCTTCAGTCAAATATACTTCATTATTCCTCGTGAATACCGACTCGTACTCGATGGCTTCCTCATCCGAACCGACGACTCCACGGTCCGGCTTAAAAAAATGTCGAGACTGCGGAAAGAAAATGTCGTTGACGGATCCTCACAAGATCTGTTTGTGGTGTGTGGGAGTCGAGCACCATTGTTCGGAGTGTGAGGACTGCATGTCCATGACGGCGAAAGCCTTGAAGGAGCGTAAGGGGAAGCTCGAGAGAGGTAAGGCAGTTAAAGCTTCTTCAAAAGTTTCCTTGTCTCCTCGCCATCACAAAAGACATTCTCGTTCTAGGTCTCGAAGCAGTTCCCATCACTCTTCGAAATCTAAGCATTCAAAAGAGACGTCGAAGATCCCCTTCCTCGTCTTCCGTTTCCCCAAAAAGGGTCTCCTGCCCCACAAAACATAGCTCTCAGGCTGAATGGGAGGAATTCAGGAAAAAGATGGTTAGCGTCTTCGAGAAAGCGGCCTCGACCTCCTCGAAGACTGCTGAGGGTGATACCCTAGGTGAAAGACCCGAAAAATCAAAACGCTGCGAGTCGCAGCACCCGGCGAAAGAAGTTACTCGAGAGCATCACAAACCCTCGAGTAAAGGCACGTCTTCGCCGTCGTCGAAGATGTCTTCGACGCCATTATCGAAGGGTTCTTCAACGCACAGGTCAATCGATTCGATGCGGTCTTCGACGTAGACGCCGAGAAAGGACAAACCCACGGCCACCTCAAAGCCAGTGGCCATACCCAGAGCCTCGATCACGAGAATGTCGTCGACATCCTCGAGTAGAATTCCAATACTCTCGAGTTCGAGGCCTCTCCCGACGCCTTTTTCGATGGCTTCGAAGCCTATAACATCCGCGTCGATGACGTTTTCTCAGCCGATCATAACGAATTTGGCCCCATCTGCCCTGGAAATGGGATTTATACCATTTTCAAGACCTGATCACTCCAGAGTCTTATATATTTATGAAGAAGGGGAGGATTCGGATCAGGAAAGACCTTTTGAGTTGCAAGAATCTGCAACTCCTGTACCAGAGGAATTTACCTCTGAGGAAGGTAGGCTGAAAGGCCTCCAAGCTTCCTTACAGGAAGCAAGTGGGTTGGACACTTCCCCAGAAGTGGAATTTGCCGGACCAGACCCAGGGGAACATGCTGAAACCCCTTATAGAACCTTGATAGCAAGGATAATAGTTTATGGGGTGGTCCACACCCTCGCCTGCTTTTCAGCAAGACGATCTCAGACATCTTGGTCAAAGGTCCACAGCAAGATCCTGTGGTGCCATTTCATGCGGCATTACAAAGGAGAATATTGGCAAACTGGGCAACACCTGAGGTAATCCCAGCGGTTAACAAAAAATGATCAGCTAAATATAGGGTGTCTTCTCCTGACCCTGAATATTTATCCAAACACCCAACTCCGGAGAGTCTGGTTGTTCAGGCAGCTACTTCATCAGGTAGTAAATCAGCTTACCCTACTGTTCCACAGGACAGGGATGATAAGAGATATGACTCTATGGCCGAAAAAGTCTTTTCTGCATGTAGCATGGCGTTGAAATTCATCAATGCTACTTGTACGCTCGCAAGGTTCAGCCACACTTTCGGAGTGTGCTTCATCAGCGGCTGACTGCCTCCCGGAGGGAGAAGAAAGGGAAGCGTTCCTAATCATCAAGGATGGTAAAGACGCGATGTGCAAATCCCTTCAAACTAGCATTGATTCTGCTGACAGCATCAGCAGGGCCATGGCGGCAAGTACAACAACCCGGAGATTTGCTTGGTTGCGAATGTCTGGTTTTGCTCCAGATGTACAAAGCAGACTCTTGAATATGCCCTTTGACGGCTCTTCTTTGTTTGGTAAGAAGGCGGATGACAGTTTAGAAAAGCTTCAAACATCAAAGACAGCAGCAAAATCCCTGGGAGCTGCAATCCGCCAAACGCCATATCGCCCCTCAGGAGCCTCTTGGAGAGGTAAGTCCTTTCGCTTTTATTCCGCATTCGGAAAAGGCAGAGGACAGTCGGTTCAAAGGTCAAAAAGATTTACCCAAGGTGGACGGGGTAAAAATACAAAAGCCGCAGCAGCAGGCACCTCTTTACCATCGGCACCTGAGTGGACTCTCCTCACAAGACACCAATAGGGGGCAGGCTAACTCAACATCTGACGGAATGGCAGGCTATTACGTCAGATGCTTGGGCATTGGAGACAGTTGCCCAAGGTTACTGCCTGCCTTTTCTACGCATACCTCAGTCATCCACCGGGGAACAGCTCTCGGAAAGTTCCAGATCCGCTCCTCTTGCAGGAAATTGTAGACCTGCTGGAGAAAGGTGCCATAGAACCGGTACCTGTAGCGGAGAGGAACAAGGGCTGGCCTTCCCCGCTGACCCCCCCTACTTCCCAATACCGAAGGACAGAGGACTGAGACCTATCTTGCATGTCTACCCCTACCTGGATGATTGGCTGATCAGAGCTGTATCTCCGGAGCAAGCTCAGATCCAGTTAGATTATGTATGCCACTTCCTTCACAAACTGGGCTTCTCCCTCAATTTAAAGTCGTCACAGATGATACCATCACAGAGACTCCAATTCATTGGAGCGGTCCTGGACACTGCCCTGGGAAAAGCCACCAGAGGTGAGGGCTCAAGATATTCTGCAGATGGTCACCAAGTTTCAAAATGCCCAACGTCTCCCGTCCTTCGACTTTTTTGAGGTTGCTAGGCCTCATGGCATCCTGCATATTCCTTGTGCCAGAGGCTCGCCTGAGAATGAGATCTCTTCAGTGGGCACTGAGAACTCAGTGGTCGCAATTCTCAGGGAGAATGACGGACCTTCAGGTTTCGGACAAGGTGGCTCGAGACCTTCAGTGGTGGGCCTGCCAGGAAAACATCTTGAATGGAGAACTGTTTTGGCAACCGTGGCCTGAGATAACAGTAGTCACAGATGCCTCACTCACGGGGTGGGGAGCCCATACCAACGACTTGACCATCAGCGGTCGTTGGTCTCCATCGGAGTTCAGACTACACATCAACCTGTTAGAGCGGAGGGCAATCAGACTAGCGCTGAAGGCTTTTCTGCCATCTGTACACGGTGGCCATGCACTACCTCAACAAAAGAGGAGGCATAGGATCACTGCCGCTGTGCAGAGAGGCGATCCAGCTCTGGTTTTGGGCAATCCAAGAAGGAATCTGTCGGTAATTCACTTAGCCGGAGAGAAGAACTTGACAGCGGACGCTCTGAGCAGGCAGAGTACAGTCTCCCACGAGTGGGCACTAGCTCAGGAAGTCCTTCAACAGATCTTCACCCTTTGGGGAACTCCTCAAGTGGATCTGTGCGCCACCAGCATCAACAGGAAGTGCAATCAGTTTTGTTCAAGGGAATTTCCCCCAAGAGGAGCTCTAGGGGACGCGTTCATCGTGGACTGGGAGTTTCCACTTCTGTATGCGTTTCTTCCAGTCCCTGTCATTCCTCAAATGATCAGAAGGTTGAGAAGGTTCCGGAAAGCCATGATCCTAATTGCCCCAGACTGGGCCAGGAGAACGTGGTACCCGGAAATTGTGGACATGTCCATCTGCCCTCCAATTCGTCTTCCACTCAAGGAGAATCTTCTCCCGCAGAAGGGAGGTCAGGTTCTCCATCCAGACATCAGAACCCTCAATCTTCACGCTTGGTATCTGAAAGGTTGAGATACAAGGATTGGGACCTCCCTGATGATGTCATGGAGGTGTTGCTTTCGGCCAGAAGGCCAACAACTAAGTCTTTATACCGCTGCCGTTGGAACAAATTTTGCAGCTAGTGTAGTGCCGAGAATATCGACCTGCATTTCATGTGGTACACCAACGGTGTTATCCTTTCTACTCTACTTGGCAAATTTAGGCCTTTAAGTTGGCACTATCAAGTGCTTTCTGGCAGCGCTATCGATCTTCAAGCGCACTGCAGAGGAGCCATCGTATTTCAAATTACCCTTAGTAGTACAATTTCTAAAGGGATTAACTAATGTCTATCCTCCAAGACCGTTCCAGGTTCCTTTATGGGACTTAAATTTAGTCTTAAATTTCCTAATGGGTACTCCTTTCGAACCACTCCAGTTCGCTAAGATTTCTTACCCTTAAAACTGTCTTATTAGTGGCTTTAACATCTGCTAGAAGGGTGAGTGAATTACAAGCTCTATCTTGTAAACCCCCTCATACAATTTTTCATAAAGACAAAGTTGTCCTACAGGTGAAGCCTAATTTCCTCCCAAAGGTGGTTTCTGAATTCCACATCACTCAGAAAATTACCTTGCCTTCATTCTATCCGCCTCCCCATCCCGGGAAAGAGGTAAAAGGCTACATATGCTGGACCCAAGGTGGGCTTTAAGCTTTTACATCAGCAGACTTGCTAGGATTAGGCAAGCAGATCAACTGTTCGTCGGTCACTCGGGGCACAAATTGGGACTACCAATAACAAAACAAACCATTTCCAGATGGATTATTTTGGCCATTCTGGAATGTTACAAACTAGCAGGGAAAGAGCCTCCTCAATCTTAGGGCTCATTCAACCAGGGGTATTGCAGCCTCCTCGGCCCTTCAAAGAGGGGTTCCGGTTTGTGACATATGTGCGGCTGCCACATGGTGGTCCGCACATACCTTCACAAGATTTTACAACCTGGATTCCTCCTCTAGTCAAGAGACTAGGTTTGGCAAAGCCGTATTACATTCTGTTCATTCATAAAAGGAAACATGGTGTTTTACTCCCACCTCCAATTACACACCACTGCTATGGGAGTCTATCAAAGATGAGTAATACGTCGGAGGAAACAATCCCTTCGAAGAACAAGTTGCTTCTTGCCTTGTAACGTTCTTTCGATGGGATGTTCCTCCGACGTATTCCTTATCGCCCCTCCCATCCATCCCCGCAGTAATACTTCCCTTGTGGTTGCAGCTTTCGCTCCTTCAAGGTCAATAACCAATTCATCTAAAACAACTGTTAACATCAAAACGGAACTGAGCAACGGACGCTGCGCGAGTCTATTTATACGCGTGATGTCAGCGCCGAAACAGAGGCTGTCGAGGGACATCGGCTCGAGAGACGTCGACGCGCAGCGCCCTCTACTGAAAGTTTTCCGATGCCAGCAAGCTGGGAGATGATCTATCAAAGATAAGGAATACGTTGGAGGAACATCCCATCGAAAGAACTTTACCAGGTAAGAAGTAACTTGTTTGTCTCAGTGCACTAGGTTTAAGCATATGGTAAACAAAGACTGAGGCAATGCCTAGATTTGAGAAACCCATACAGCGGGAGAGGCCCAGGTGCCACAATGTGGCAGTCCCCATCCTACACTGATCAAGGATGGAGGCCACACCCTTACCTGAGAATCATGTATAGTGGGCAGGAGGCCCAGTTTTCAAAAAGTAATAGACCCCATGATATAATAGAGGGGGTACACCTAGATTAGAGAATCCTGCATGGTGGGGGTGGAGGGCTGGCTTCACAAGGCAGTACGTTTCAGTCTGAAGTGCAGTCGGTTTCTGTAATGTAAAAGTAATTGATGATTTGATGTACCTAGATTAGGGGATACATTTGTAGTGGGAGACTGCTAGTGTTGGGTGCTTCCCTGAAAGAGCGATGCAGGTTAACAGTGGCAGTGATTACTTAGTGATGGGCGTGTGCTAACCTGGGCTAATTATGATTGTTGTTCGTCTCTCATGTGGGCCGGGGCGTCGGGTCGCGGTGAGAATGTTGCTTGTGTGCCACCGCGAAGGCTGCTGGCTTACCTGGATTGCATGTCGGGTGGCATGTTGTTGTGAGTGGGTTGATGGAGGATCAGGTGTGCCACAACGAAAGCTGCTGGCTTACCTGGAAGTGCTATCCAGCTAGTAGTGTTGTTGGGCAATGTGTGGTGGTGTCAAGGTGAATCCGCTGCGAGAGCTGCCGGCCCCTGAGTTGAGATTGATGCAGGGGAGTTTTAATGGTGTAGTCATGGGTTACAGTGGATTAGGAGAGTATTGGGAAGAACCAGGTTTTAAGGGCCTTCCTGAATTTCAGGTGTTTTCAGTATTGCGAATGTGTAAGGAAAGGGAATTCCAGATGATTGGCGCTTGGACGGAGAAGGAGGAACTGTCGAGCCTTATGGAGCTGTGGGGTGGGATCACTAGGCGAAATGCAGTGCGAGATCTGAGCTTCCTGAAGGTTTGGTAGGGGACAATTTTGTGTCTAAGGAATTCAGGGCCTGTGTTGTGTATTGCGTGATGGGTGATACACATTGCTTTGAAGGTGGTGCGTCGAGCAATGGGGAGCCAGTGGAGGACTCTAGGGGTAGGGCTGATGTGTTCTCTGGCGTGCTGCTGCATTTTGGATTCTTTGGCGTTTCCCAAGTTGGGATGCTGGGGCTCCCAAGTAGAAGCAGTTTGCGTAGTCTAGGCGGGAAAGGATGATGGAGTTGATGGCCGAGAAACGGTGTGGCTACGTAGGTGGAAGAAGCAGGTTTTGGATACGCTGGTGGTGTGTTGGGTGAGGGATAAATCGGAGTCCAATTTAATCTGGATGTGAACGGGGTGGCGGTAGAATTTTTAGTTTGGCGATTACGACATGGAGTCTTTCGTTGGCGGAATTGTAGAAGTGGAGCGAGAGGGTGTCTGATAACGATTGGGTGCTTGGAGTGGATGGGCGAGAGCATGAGGAGAATTTGAATTCTGCTTGATTTTATGTAGTTCCTTACTTGGGTTACGAGCATTTTGGCTTTGGTTCCCATAGAATGATTTCTTGCTTTCTCTGATGTCCGATCTGTAAATTCTGATTGTCCTTGCTAGGGCGGTTTGGTTTTGGGCTGAAGGGTCGGCTCTCCAGGCCCGTTCCAGGCAGTGCTTGAGAGGTTTGATATTGGGGGTGAACCACCTCGGCGTTGGTCCATATCTCTGCGAGGTGCGTTTTGACACGGTAAGGGTTTTGAAGGCATTGGTGAGCGGGAGGTCGAAGGAATCTATTCCTGGGGGTCCTTCCACGAGGAAGAGTCAGTTGAGGGAGTTGTGGAGTGAGACTTCAAGATCTGGGCCGATTACCACTTTGTTCCATAATGGGAAAGTACAGGGGGCGTTTGGTAGTGGGCGTGTGGGGCGTTCGCCGGTGACCAGTGTTGAGTGGTATGGTGAAACAGTGCTGAGTGATCGGACCATCATAGGGGGCTGGGTAGCTATGTTAGTGGTGCTGAAAATTGCGTCAAGGGTGTGGCCTCTCGTGTGGGTGGGAGTGGAGGTGTGGTGTTTCAGGTTGAGTGGATCTAGACTGTGAGTGACCTGGTCATAAAGTTTGATGGGGAGTCAAACCATATGTTGAAATCTCCTAGGATGGTAAGAGTTGGGTGTAGGATGAGATTGGCATCCAGTGCTTATATTGTCTATTGTATGGTCATACCATGCGTTATGACTTATTTGCAATGGGTTGGAGTGCGACTCGCTCTGCCTTCCCGTTTCGTCACCCTCCCTTCCTCGTTCTTGTTAATGCGGAAGGGTTTTGCTCTTTATTGCTGCGTTTTAACGGGGGGGGGGGTGGGGAGAGCGGTTTTGCAGTCCCTCTTATTGCTCAGGCCGGTATGGGTTCGTGGCTGCTGCTTTTCCTTCAGTGCAGGTACAGTTTCCTTTGCCTCCCCCGGGGGTCTGCTTACCGCTCCACACTGGTAGGCCCTTGCTAACTCCGCTCCTCATCCTCCTTTGCTGTCCAACGGTCGTCAAGTTGGTTCTTTATCCGCACTTCTGGCTGTGCAATTCCTAATATCGTAGGTGTCTGGAACTCTGTCCACTTACGCCTCCTACCTTCTGACAGATGCTGTTAATTCAGCTGTCCGGCTCTTGTTATTGCTGCTCTTTTGCAGTCCTTGCTTCTGGTTTCGGGGCAGAGTGACGTGAGGTGGACCTATACCATGATTTGCGCAACAGCGCCCCCACCTATAATGGATGCTTTGCTTCCATGGTATCTGATATCCCTATCCCAGCGCGTCTGTTCTCTGGAAACCTTTCCGCCACCAGGGTGCACCGTGCTGCTCTGCCCAACACCTATGCGCTCCCCGTTACTTTTTTCTGTTTGCTGATCAGAACATGCACACACCTTGCCTACCCTACCCCTTTTAAGGCATCAGGCTTAAAGCCAAATGTTGACTGGGGCTGTTGGATGTCGGTCTCAAACTGCACAGGATTTGTCTCATGCTTTGGCAAGTACCACGACACCCAGGATTGCGGGTCGTTTCAGGCCATGCACCTGAAGGGACTTGGGGAGCGGGTGTGGTGAACCTCTTCTCATTCGTCCACAAGACAAAGGGTGGGGCTCAATAGTTGTCTTGTAGGTAGCACGGCGCAGATCGTCGCTCTGAAGAACCGGCAGCTCTATGCAAGAAACAGAACAAGCATTGGAAGAGTTCTTGCTCCCCGAGTGAGTCCTCACACCGGCCTTCCTCTTTGAAGAAAATCCACTGCTCCAGGGATTCGCTTAAGCGACTGGCGCAGGTACCTTTTTCCACCCAATCCTCTGCGCCGGAGGAATGGGAGAATTTCTGACTGAAGATGTTTGATATCTTTGCCAAGGCGCCAACTGTTTTGAACTCTGCGTCTGTGGCACAGGTAATGGCACTGTCAACGGGTCCCTCTGCATCTATTGCGACCAGCATGGTACCTACTGGGGACCACTCTAGCACCCCTAAGGGTTTGGGCCTAGACCAGAAAGGGACTGAGGTCCTCTGCACCGACAGATCCTGCCTTCAGGTGTCGAGGCTTTGGTGCTGACTTGATCCGCCACATGCTGATTGGTGTTGTGCCCTCCTCTGCTCTGTAGGAATACGTCCCAAACCCTATGAACACCTTCATATAAAAGATATTTGACTTTTATGTCGAGGAATCCCATGCCCTCTTTGGACTAGAAGCTCTCGGTTCTAGGGAGGTGAAGGATTCCCCAGAGGAATTCTACAGGGAAGGTGAGGATGTGCTGGGACTAGCAGAGGACCTGCATGGCACCAGTGGCCTCAACACCTCCCTGGAGATGGACATTTTGCCATCTCCCAACCCAGAAAGCCTCAAAGCTGCTTTACAGTACTCTGGGGCCGTCTGCTCCATCCAGGTCGAAGGTTCAGTAAGAACTTTGACATTCTCCACGATGGCCTAAAGAAAGGGACGCTCCTACGGTTCAATGGCAGTGGAGCTCTTCCCCACCCCCTGCACCAATGCTGGTGGTGTAGGGGAATCCTGCCTCTGTTCCAGCAGTGGACACGGAACTGCTTTTCTCTCCTTTCGTGCTTCACCTAAGGTTAGTGGTTCAGGCCACAACTGCTAGCCTGAAGTCTACCTTCCAGTCCCTTCCTCTGGACAGGGAGAGTATGAGGTTTGATGCATGGGAAAATGGTTGCATCAGACAGTCTTGCACTGCGAGCAGTTAATGCCGCTAGCAAAATGGCAAAGTTCTCCTTTGGACGGTGGTGGCCAATGCAGTGGAGTACATCCCGGAAGGAGAGAGATGGGACTGTTTTCTGTCCGGCCTCTGCCCGCAAGGATACAGCACGCTAAATGCTGCAATCGGCACTGGATACAGCAGACTTTGGGCAGGTCTATGACCACAAGTACTGTTGTCGGATGCAATTCTTGTAAGTCCGGGTTTGTGGCCGACGTCCAGACCAGGCTGTTGGACATGTCTTTCCACTGCCACAACTTCTTTGGTGCAAAGACTGACGACACCCTTCAAGATGTCCAGATGAAGGCAACGGCCAAGTCTTTGGGGTTTGCTGTTCAACAGCTCTCCACTGTCAGCGTTTCGAAGCATGAGTTTTCGGCCCTCCACCTATGCTTAAGGGGCCATGGTCAGTCTGCCGCAGGCAGAGTTAAAAAAGCCCATAGGAGGTGCGGCTGCAGGAGTTGTCCCAGTCGAGCCTCAGGGTGCAAAACCTCAGTGACTAGCTATGCCATTCAATGCCTGGGGGGGTGTCTTTAGCTGTTCAGCTGATTGGTTAAGAAACGCTTTCAATGCTTGATCCTTACAGGTAATCGGCCTGGGCCTTGGAGGTTATCAGCATTTGTTATTGCCTCCCATTCCTCCAAAGCCCTCTGAACCATGGGCGCCAGGCCAGTTCCTTGTCTCTGGACCCATCTTCCTGGAGGTCCATTGGCTACTATCAGTGTGATCAAACTGGTGCCACACTCAGAAAGAGTAAGTGGATGGTACTCCACCTATTTTCTGGTGCCGAAGGACAACGACTTGCATCCACTTCTGGAGCTGCTGAACTTGCTAATGTTCAAGATTGTTAAACTAGCTCAGATACTACAGGCCCTGGGTCTGCAGGACTGGTTGGTATCACTTGACCTTCAGGATGCCTACTTCCACTTGCTGATTCATCAGAAACGCAGTCAGTATCTGATTTTTTGTGGTGGGCCAATGGCACTACCAATTAAAGGTCCTACCGTTCTGACTTTTCTTCAGTGCCCAGGGTTTGCAGCAAGTTGCTAGCAGTGAAAGCGTCTCCTCCCTGGAGGGAGGGCATTAATGTCTTCCTACCTAGGCGGTAGCTCTAGTGTTGGAGCGTCTGCTCTGTAAATGCACACTATTCCATAGACTGGGTTGTAACTGAACTTAATCTCCGTTTCCTCTGATTTATCGGTGCATTCTTAGACACTCACTTGGGCAAGGCTTTCCTGGCCGAGGATTAAGCAGCAACCATCTTTCGGATGGTCAGTCGATGTCCTTCAATCCCAGGAACAAGTCCCAGCCTCTGCTTTCCTGCATTCTAGGGGTACCGGACGCAAGGCTGTGCATGAGATCACTTCAGTGGCTTCTCTGTTGCCAGTGGTTGCAGTTGCAGGGCACTTTTCGGACCTCTTACCGTTGTTGGACCAGCTGGCTCAGGATTGTGCGTGTTGGCGAGACACATTGCTGAGGCGTGTTTTCCTCAACCTTGGCCCCAGGTGGTCACTGATGGATGTGACTGGTTGGGGCGCTCACCTGTCAGACCGAACGGTGAGTGGACCGTGGCCACTCAGGGAGTCTCTGGAACACACCAAATTACTGGAGTGATCAGTATGGCCCTGGTCGCTTTCTTCTACTCTGTGAAACTCAAGACTCTGCTGGTCATGATGTACAACACAGTGGCCCTGCACTACCTCGGCAAACAAGGTGGTGTGGGGTCCATTTCCTCTGTAGAGAAGCAATGCCACTGTGGTTCTGGCTTGGGAGAGTGTCATCTCTGACGGCAGCTCATCTGGCCAGCAGAGAATGTCACGGTGGATGCCTTGGGCAGACACTTGGTCCTCCCACCAGTGGGCGCTATGCCAGCATGTTCTGGAGGAGACTCTCCTTTTGGAGACTCCTCATGGACCTCTTCACCTCAAGTGTCAACAGGAAGTGTGAATTATTCTGCTACAGGGAATTTCCTTGTCAGGGAACACCGGGGGACGCACTAACAGTCGAGTGGACGTTCAACCTCTTTTATGCATTCCCGCTGACCCCGGTCATGGAACCGTGATCATCTTGATTGCTCCATACTGGGCCCGTGGAATGTGGTATCCGGAATTTGCTGCACATGTCCTCCCTGGTGCATTCCGAGGAGAGGTGACTTGCTCTCCCAATGGAGGCATCTAGATCCTTTATCCTGTCCACTATTACATGTTGGACTTTCTAATGTCTTTGGTCCTGGCGGGCCTAAAGATTGGCACGGTAAATGGTTACCTCAGTGCTAATTTGGAGCTAGAAGTCCCCAGAGCAGGCCTCTTTTTTTTTCACAGTGCCCCCTTTTAGTTTAACGTTTCTTATGGGTGCTCTGTTTGAGCCCCTATATTCCTGTTCTATTACATTGCTCACCCTTAAAGTAATTTTCATGGTCTCCATCGCTTTCTGCGAGATGGGGGCGTGAGCTGCAGGTGTTGTCTGATTTACCCCCCTAATTGTTATTTTTCCAAAGAGAAGTTGACTTTGAGAGTGAGACCCTCCTTACTACCAAGTGTTCTTGGTTTTCGATTTCTCAGAAGATCCATCTTCCTGTTTTCTTTTTTTTTTTTTTCTCTACGCCTCCGCCTGCCATGGCACAGAAAAGATCCATCAACTGGACCATGTTGGGCCCTTAGTTCTAGTTCTCTCATACTAAAAAGGCTAGAAAAGATTACCAGTTTTTTGTTGGTTACGCGGTTGCTCGTGCTGGCAGGGCTGTGACCAAACACACTGTTGAAGTGGATCATTCTCTGAATTTCAGAAGGCTACGATCATGCTTGGAAGGATGTGTCTGAGGGGCTCAGAGCTCATTCTACCAAGGAGAGGCTGCCACCTCTGCCCTGCAAAGGGAAGTCCCTGTCCTGGATATTTTCAAGGTGGCTATGTGGGCATCTTTGCACATGTTTGTTAAGCCTTGCTGCTTGGATTCCCTCGTGCGCCAGGATGTCTGTTTTGGTATGGCAGAGTTTTCTGGTTAAGATGACATCCTTGCTTCATCGCTCCTCCCAGAAATAGATACTGCTTCAGAGAGTTTATCATAGATGAGGAATCCGTGGGAGGAAAGAATCAATTAGAAGAACAAGTTACTTACCAACTGTAACGTTCTTTCGACTGGATGTTCCTCCCACGTTTTCCTCATTTTGTGATATTTGTTATCGCCAGCTTCGCTGCTTTGGAAAAAAAAAAAATTCGGCAGCGGGCGCTGTGCTCGAGGTCGTGGCGTCGATTGTTCCTCGACGGGCTCCATTCCGTGTCGATGTCACTGCTGGTATAAATAGCTTGAGCTGCGCCCTTTGGCTTCAGTTCTGTTTTTTTGAGGAAATGCTTGTGGAACACCTAGGCATATGCTGTGACTGATGGGCCCATCGTTAGAGGAAAGTGTAAGAAAACGTAAACTGTATTGCAGGGCAGGCTGGGAGGGTCGATGAATACGTGGGAGGAACATCCAGTTGAAAGAACGTTAGAGTTGGTAAGTAACTTGTTCTTCGAATGGATTGTGTCCTCCCACGTATTCCTAATCTTGTGATAGACTCCCATTGCAGTGATCAAATTGGAGGTGGGAGTGCTAGATATTGTTTTCATGGACGGAATGAAGTACCGCCCTGGCAAATAAACCTTCATTGCAGGCGTAGGCATCTAAGCTGTAATGTTTGATGAAGGTATGCCCATGTTTCAGCCGAGCAAATGTCTTTTGCAGGGACTCCCCTCTTCGGAGCCACAGAAGTAGCCATTCCCCTAGTGGAGTGAGCTCGTAGCCCATCCGGTGGGTCTTTTTCTGCTAATCTGTAGCATTCCAATATAGAATGATCCAGCAGGATATAGTTTTTGTCACCACTAACCCCAATTTACGACCTGTGTAACCCACAAAGAGTTGGTCATCTTGATGTAATTTTGACATTCTTGAAATGTAAAAAATGCGGGCCCTCTTGGGGTCCAGTCTATGCAATCTCTCCTTCTTTGCCCAAATGTGGAGGAGGATAGAATGTTGATAAAATAATTTTTTGTGACAAATGGAAGTCAGAAACTACTTTCGGTAAGAAAGATGGTTTAACCTTAAGAACTACCTTGTCCTTGTAAAAGATGGTATATGGAGGTTTACATGCGAGAGCTAAGTTCATTAACCCTGCGGGCTGATGTTAATGCCACAAGAAGGACAGTTTTTAGTGTTAAAAACCTCAATGGACAGGAGTGCAGAGGCTCAAATGGTATACAAGTTAGGAATTTAAGAACTAAGTTTGAATTCCAAGTTGGGACATGAAACAGTACTGGTGGATATACATTGGTAAGTCCTTTCAGGAACTGAATGATTAACAGAATTTTAAAGTAGGAAACCTCTTCCGAGGAGCGCTTAAAAATGGACAGCGCAACAAGATATCCTATAATTGTTCCAATCTGGAGCCCCAGATTGGCTTGATGTAATAGGAAGGAAAGCCCCATTGGTGTGCCACATTGAAAAGGGTCCACATTCTTATCTTTGCACCAGTTACTGAACTTGTTCCAACGACACCGGTACAAGGATTTAATTGCTGGCCTTCTGGCCAAAAGCAAAATCTCCATTACGTAATCCGGAAGACCCCAATCCTTGTATCTCAACCTCTAAGAAACCATGTGTGAAGATTGAGTATCTTGACCTCTGGATGGAGAACCCGACCTTCCTCTTGCGAGAGAAGATCCTCTCTTTGCGGAAGACGTATTGGAGGGCATATGGACATGTCCAGAAGGTCCGGGTACCACATCCTCCTGGCCCAATCCGGGGCAATTAGGATCATGGTTTTCCTGAACTTTCTCAACCTCCTGATTACTTGAGGAATCACGGGGACTGGAGGAAACGCGTACAGTAGGGGGAACTCCCAGTCCACCACGAACGCGTCTCCTAGAGCTCCTCTCGGGGGAAATTCCCTTGAGCAATACTGTTTGCACTTCCGGTTTACTGTGGTCGCAAACAGATCCACTTGAGGGGTTCCCCAAAGGGCGAAGATCTCTAGAAGGACTTCCTGAGCTAGCTCCCACTCGTGGGAGACTGTGCGCAGCCTGCTCAGAGCGTCTGCCGCCGTGTTCTGCTCTCCGGCTAGGTAAACTACCGACGGATTCCTTCTCGTATTACCCAGAACCAGAGCTGCATTGCTTCTCTGCACAGTGGTAGTGATTCTACGCCACCTCTTTTGTTGAGGTAGTACATGGCCACTGTGTCTGTCATTATTAGGACATTCTTTCCGTGTACAGAGGGCAGAAAGGCCTTCAGCTCCAATAGGTTGATGTGTAGTTTGGACTCAGATGGAGATCAACGTCCGCTGGTTGTCAGATCGTTGGTGTGAGCGCCCCACCCCGTGAGTGAGGCGTCCGTTACTACTGTTATCTCTGGCCATGGTTGCCAAAAAGATTCTCCCTTGAGGATTTTGTCGTTGCAAGCCCACCATAATAGATCCTGAGCAAGTGCGCTCAGGACTTGCAGATGATCTGACATACTCCCCGAGGATTGGAACTACTGAGTTCTGAGGGCTCATTGAAGGGATCTCATTCTTAGTCTGGCCTCTGGCACCAGAAAAATGCAGGATGCCATGAGGCCGAGCAACCTCAGAAAATCGAAGGCTGGCAGATGCTGGGCTTTCTGGAATTTTGTTACCATCTGCTGGATGTGGAGAGCTCTTACCTCGGGAGGCGAGGCTTTGCCCAAGGAAGTGTCCAAGACTGCTCCGATAAACTGGCGTTTTTGGGATGGTATCATGTGGGATTTCTTGAAATTGAGGGAGAAGCCCAGATTGTGAAGGAAGTGACAGGTGATCGACAGATGTTTTTGAGCTTGTTCCTGAGACTCGCCGCCACTACCGCCATCAGCTTGGTGAAAACCCTTGGGGCAGAGGTCAGCCCGAATGGCAGAACTGGAAATTGCTAGTGAGAACCGCCAACCGCGAACCTCGGGCACCTTCTGTGCTTGAGAGTGGCACATGAAAGTAAGCGTCCTGAAGGTCCAATGATATCAACCTATCTTGATGTTGGAGAGCCTGAAGGATCTGAGAAAGTGTTAACATCTTGAACCTGTCCTTCCTGAGGAACTTGTTCAAGTTTCTGAAGTCCAAGATGGGTCTCAATCCTCCGTCCTTCTTTGTGATGAGAAAATAAGGGGAGTACCAACCCTTGGTCCTCTCCGCTGCAGGTACATGTTCTATTGCACCTTGCTCCAGCAGGGTTCAGATTTCCTGCAAAAGGAGCGGGTCTGGAATTTTGGCAGAGCTGGCTCCCGGTGGATTATCGTGAGGGCTTTTTTAGGAAGGGAAGGCAGTAACCTTGAGCTACTGTTTCCAGTGCCCAAGCATCTGAGGTAATGCCCCGCCATTCTTTCAGATGCTGAGAGATTCTGCCTCCCACTGGTGTTTTGTATGATACCCAGAGTGATTGGGAGGCGGCTGCAGGAGCGGCTGAGGGTAAAGATGCCATTCCTGAAGATGGCTTTGTAGTCTTTCCTCGTCCACCACGAGTGACATTTCTTTTGCCCCTTTGAAATGCCTATCCTCTTCATATACCAAAAGAATAGTAGTATCGAAAAGGACGACCCCTGCAGGAAGATGAGCCCGAATAGGGTTTCTGAGGCTGTTGCATGTAGGCACTAGGGGATTTAGCTGCTGCTTTGGAGATCTGTAGTTTTTCTAGGCTCTCATCATCCTTACTACCAAACAGCCTCAAGCCATCAAAGGGCATGTTGAGAAGCCTGGCCTGCACATCTGGTGCAAACCCCGACTTTCTCAACCACGCAAATCTGCATAGCACTGTGCTTGATGCCATGGATCTGCTAATACTATCAGCAGTGTCCAGTCCAGACTGTAGACATTCCCACATTGCCTCCTTCCCGTCTTTGACTATATTCAGGAAGCCTTCCCTTTCCTCGCCTTCCGGAATATGTTCAGCTCCCGTCAAAATGCATTCCCACCGGGTATGTGTGAACCTGGCCAGGGTACAGGTGACATTGGTTGACTTAAAGGCCATACTACCTGAAGTAAAAACCTTACAAGCCCAAGCATCAACCTTCTTATCCTCCGTATCCGGAGGTATGGTTGGGTATGCTGTTTATCTCGAAGTAGTTGCAGCCCGAATAACCAGACTTTCTGGAGTAGGGTGTCTATTCAGGTACTCTGGATCAGAAGTAGAAGTTCTATACTTCTTTGGAAGATTGCTGTTTACTTCAGCGATGTTATAACGGGTTTCCCAGTTCTTTTCCACTGTCCTCTGAAGTGCCCTATGGAAAGGGAGAACTGGATCTTTCTGGGGGCCCCGAATTATGTCTGTCATATCGTCCTGTTCAAAAGTGGTTGAGGCTCTTCCCCCAGCCCATATATTCTACCACCCTGTTCATCAAACTCCTGTACCCTGAATCTGCATGCTCTGCAGGATCCAGTTTAGCAAACTCCAATTCAGGTGACGTGTCAATGCCACTAGCAGAATGTAGAGTCTCGCACAGGTCTCTCCTTAGATTCAGGGTCTATAAGTTCTTCTGGAACCTGTCTAGTGCCATACTGTACTCCAAAAGGCTTGACATCTTCATCCTCTGAGCCAGTTTCTTCAAAAATTGAAGACGTAGACTTAAAAAAGTCTGACTTTGGTAAGGGTGTAAACCTCCCCTCTTCCTACTGATTTTTTGTCGAAGGAATGGGCGTTTTCTTCGAAGGTGTCGAAGGAACCTTCGACGAACTCGATGTCTTTGATAAAGGTGTCAAAGACACTTCAGACTTCGATGTCGAAGCTGTCGGCACCGATGGCGTCGACAAAGTTGCGCTTGATTTTGACAACTTCTGCTTTTTATGAGGTATCGGAGAAACACTCGATTCTCGAGGATCTCTCGACGATTTGTAGACTCGAGTTTTATGGATTTCACCCATACTACTGGGTTTTATCGCAGTAGTTTCAGACTTCACTTTGTCGTCCAATTGAGCGACCGGGGTCTGGCTCTTTTGAGGTTTCTTTGAGGGGTCGAGGCCGCATTCTCAAAGACATCCATTTTTCTTCTAAAATGTTCCCATTTTCTTGGGTAATCCGATTTTGTAGGACATCGAACCAATTCAGCCGATGTATCGGATGATAACAACGGAGATCTGTCTCCTTTTAACTTTTTTAGAATATGACAAAGAAGATCGTCTTGATCTACTATGAGATCGGGGATCTCTTCGAGTGTTTCTTGTAATGTTCTGATTCTTTTGAATCGGATGTTTTTTTTTCTTTTCGACGAGGCCTTCGAAGTGGCCTTTGACGCCTCGTGCCCCACCGCTTGTTTACCTTTCTTCTCACAGAGGGCCTTCTCTGTCATCGACTGACAGGAGCCACAGTTGCTGGTTCGATGATGTGAACCCAGATACCAAAGACAGATGCAGTGAGGATCGGTGATGGACATCTTCGAACCGCAGTCGATACACTTCTTTAACCCAGTCTTGGGTGTAGAAGCAGTAGATAAATTTTGACTGAAAATCTCGAAGCGCACCGTTCACGAGAGTGAAGCAATCGGAAAAACAGAACTGAAGCCAACGGGCGTGGCTTGAGCTATTTATACCAGCAGTGACATCGACACAGAATGGAGCCCGTCGAGAGACAATCCACACCTCGAGCACAGCGCCCTCTGCCGAAAAAAAAATTCTGAAGCAGCGAAGCTGGCAATAACTAATATCACAAGATGAGGAATACGTGGGAGGACACAATCCATTCGAAGAACAAATTACTTGTCGTCTTGGTAATTTTCTTTCTCCAGCATGGGGTCTGGCATGGATTCCCATGCTCATGAATATTCCCAGTCAGGCTGGGAATCCTCGGTAAAAAGAAAATGTTTCACTTTCACTTACAAACTGTATTTCTCCCATAAACTAATCACTGTCCTCTGGGTCATACTGCGCCATCCAATGACAGTCCTCTTCCTAAACCCCTCCTCTGGCAGCCATCTTCAGATTCTACCGCACACTTCAGTGTTGGTAGTCTTCGAGTTTGCTCTGCAATCTACTTCTACGTTTTTGTTTTTTTTCATAGAAAAAAAGTTCTATTTTTGTTCCGAAAGAGCCAGTGTGCTCTTCTCTCCATCTGCCGACAGTGGGGATCCGTTGTTGAAGTTCAGTGCCCTTCAAGGGCAAAGATCGTCTAAGTTTCCAGAAGGCCATTAAGCCCACTTTGCGCCCTCCGACAATGACCGAGGAGAATGAAGATCCCTCTTCAAGTCCTGCACCATGTGCGGGCTTCGAAATGTTTGTAGAGGACAAGCACCTACAATGCCTCTACTACCTGCATCCGGACCACAAGGAAGTAAATTGCGAGAAATGCCGTAGCTTCTCCAAGGAGACAAAGAACGGGCGCGGTAGACTGGCTGCATTGTTGAACGCCAAGGCCTCTGCTCAGAGCAGGGGCATGCCTCACCCAAGGCAGGTCGGTCCGAGGAGCGGTCTTCTAAGTCCTGGGGGGGCCTAATCAAAAGTCCGGGTCCACTGGCGTCACTCTGGAAGCGGGTCCCAAGGCAGACAGTGCGCGATCGACATCACCTTCTGCCACCATTGCCAGCCGGCAATCGAACTCGAAGACAAAGTCTTCAAACTCTGCTAAACTGCAGGAGAAGCCTGAGAAGCCGCGGATGGGGGACAAAGCTGAGCTGCCCAAGAAGGTCCAGGTGGCACAGGAGAAGTCTTTGTTGACGAGAGCTGGTGGTGGCTGCTCTCATGAAAGCTAAAGAGGCTGACCATGAGATGGTAGCCCCCACAGCGCTGAAGGTATCCCACCCTCCGAGGCGGCCGTAGTGACTTTGACAAGGTCTGCCAGCATTCCAGAGAAGGGGACAATCGCAGAAACCGGATCCAGCCCCTCTAACCAGAAAGGGGGCAGAGGGAGCAAGGAGGCTGCAGATCACTCGCAGGCCATGGCCCAAGCCATGGAAATTTCGTCCACGGAAGGAGGACCTGGAGTCCCTACAACATGGTGGACTTGGAAGAGGGTGACGGCGCAGGGTCTAGTGTTCCGAACATGGCAGTTCCTTGGAGGGATGTGTCTCTGGACATCCTATCAACCCTCCACACCCTGATGTCAGAGATCCAGAGGAGGATGCCACAAGGCCCTGTTCCACAGTGCCCCAGTCACCCGACTAATTGCCGACGAAGAGGTGCCATCCAACACCCCTATTTCAACCCCGTAGCCGCGTCTGGCACCCTCTCCCCAGCAGACACGGGGACGGATGTGGCTACAACGACATTGTTGGAACGGGCAGCGGGTCCCCGCAACCTAGGGCGTCCCCACCGGATGAGGTGGGGGGGGGGGGGGTCATTCCATGATCGCCTGAGCCTCCGAGCTGTTCCTGCTTGTTGCCTAAGAAACCAGGAAGTAGGGTTTTCCTGTACCAGAGGTGCGAGTCCAAGAGGAAGACAATCATGGCGGTGCCCCTCCTGGATGACGTGTGGCTGTATGGCCTGGCTCTATTGAAAAACCCTTGCACGTTTCCAGCTAAGCGGGATAGGCTGGAGAAGACAACCGGAATCCGCGCCCAAGTGCCTGAGGTTGCAACCATCGATGGATTCAGTGATTTCAGCGACCACGAGGAAACGGGTCATCTAACCCATCCTAGTCTTCAGTCCATCTGGACAGCGAGGGTAATCAGATGGACACCATGGGCAGGAAAGTGATTTACACTGCTTGTCGACCATCAAGGCAGCCAACGCACTGGCGATCCTAGCCAGGTATGACGGGGAGCTGTAGTACAAACTGTGTCCGATTTTGGAGTTCCTCCCGGATGACAAGAGGATGGAGGCGATTGCCCTCTTCAGGAGGGAGAGGTAGCATTGGGTCACGCCATCAGTGGTGCTGGACGTTGCCAATACAGGGTTCTACCATCTGAGGAACGGTGTCTACCTTTGTCGCCAGGGCTGGATGAAGGTTATGAATTTCCAAACAAAGGTACCTGGACATGCCTTTCGAAAAAATGACCTTTTTGGGAAGGTTGAGTCCCTACAGGCCATCAAGGTGGATACGGAGACGGCCGTTCCCTGGGCACCCTCCAGCAGCACTGATCTTCCTTTCGCTCCTCCAGAGGAAAGTTGGGCAAGTCTTCGAAAGGTTTCTCCTGCTCGTACCATCTGGGTTCCAGATCCATGACCCAGGAAGCCCACACAGGCGTTTCCAGGCCTACGGTAGAGCCTTGCTGTCGCCAGCAGGGCAGGCGCCGAAGCAAACTTGAACCGGCCAACTCGTCCGGCCCCCACGCGTTTACCTGGGTGGGAGGTCGACTAACTAGGATAGTCAGGGAGTGGGAAAAGATCACCACAGACAGATGGTTGCTGATGGTTGCTGGACGCTCTCGTCCAAGGACATACCCTGGAATTCCACCAGAGATGTTTGCCGATCCCTCCAGTGGCCTGTCAGGAACAGCACATCTCTCAGCTCTTGGAGGAGGTACGGGCCATGTTACAAAAAGGGTGATGTAGCTGGTACCCCAGCGACTCTGGGGCTCTGGAGTCTATTCCAGATACTTCTTGGTAAGAAAGAAGACTGGGTGGGGAGTTGCTGGAGGCCCATTCTAGATCTGTGACTTCTGAACACGTACCTCAAGCCTCAGAAATTCAGGATGGTCCCATTGCAGCACAATCTCGGCCAACTGTAAAGAGGCATTTCTTAACGTCGCTGGACCTGGAGGATGCCTTTGTCTATGGCACCATTCACAGAAAACACCATAAGTTTCTATGCTTCGTAGTGCAGGGGTAGAGGGCTGTCATTGAATGTGGGCCGTATGACCCAGAGGGCAGTGATTGGTTTAAGGGAGAAATACAGTTTGTAAGTGAAAGTGACACTTTTTTTCTTTTATTGAGGATTGCCAGCCTGACGGGGAATATTCATGAGCATGTGAATCCATGCCAGATCCATGCTGGTGAACAATAGTTACAGGTAAGTTACTTGTTCCATCTGGTACCAAGACCTGCTTTGTCCATCTGGCTGCCTCCACTTCCTGATCTTCTCTCTAGAGAAAACTGAACTATACTGCACCACAGCCCGGCGTCGCTGAGTCTCTCTGCCTGGCTCCTGCAGCCCTAGATTGGACATTATTCCCTGCTGCTGTAATGCAAGATGATCAGTCCTCTGTCATGCTACCGCCACAAGTAAAACGTTTGACGGTGTGGGACTCCAGAGATTACTCCGCTGTGCATCACAGCTTTGCAGCTCCTTCCGTATCTGCCTTCTCTAGCCAAGGTGCATCTGACTAACCTAAACCATTACACCAGGGCACCTGGTAGGCCCTCCCTGTGGTCGCACAGGCTCGTCTGAGTTCCTTAAAGGCCTTTCAGGACTTTTCCATGAGTGAAGGCTCCTGCTCCAGCTTGTGAACTCAACGTGTTTTTGACTAAGCTCATGGGGGCCCCGTTTGAACTGATGTATCAAGCCCCTTTTTAAGTTTCTCACATGGAAATTGGCTTTCCTGGTGGCCATCACTTTGGCCAGGCTGATCGTGGTGATTAGACCCTCTCCTGCAGGCACTCATACTTATCTTTCCACGCTAAGAGGTTGGCGCTTCGGACCCAGGCCATTTTTATGCTGAAGGTTCCTTCAGAATGACACCTCAACATGCCTTTGGTTTTGCCAGTCTTCTTCCCAAATCCTTTTACACCGGGGTAAAAGGATGTTTCATTCACTGGACGTTGATCGTACCTTGGATGTTTTATGTGACACGTACAAAGGATTTTCAGAAGACATGTCAACTGTTTGTGAATTTTGGGCCTATGACTTGCAGGATAGCCCTCTAAGGCTTCCATAGCCAGGTGTCTCACAGGCTGCATCTGGTGTTTCCCTTCTCAAAATCTGCCGGACTGCTATGTGGAGATCCACCCACACCTTCACAAGGTTTTATTGCGTAGACTGGGATTCCATGGAGGAGTTCAGTTGGACAAGCAGTGTTCCACAACCTGTTTGCTTGAGGGGCGTCTGTTCCAGCAGTACAGCTCATCTGTTGAGCCTTGCCACCTCCCATGATTGTGTATATGTACTGCTGTGTATTCGTATTCCTGAGCATGTGAATCATTTGCCAGACCACATGCTGGAGAAGGAACACGTTATTTACCTGTAACTCTTGTTCGAAGGGATTGTGTCCTTTGACGTATTTCACAGTAATCGCCGCAGCTGTGCTGCGGCGATTACTGTCATAGATGTGGAATACGTCAGAGGAACATCCCATCGAAAGAACGTTACCAGGTAAGAAAGTAAATTGTTCTTCTCCAGCATGGGTCTGGCATGGATTCACATGCGAACCCTACTTCCCCTTCTGTGGCTCTTCTTGGTTCATACTGACTTTTCATGCTTACCAAATCTGAAGATGGCCACAAGGGGTGGAGCTTAGCGAGACAGATGTCATTGGATGGGGGCAGTATGACCCATTGTACAGTGATTAGTTACAGGAGAGACGGGCAGTTTCCAGGCTAAAGTGAAACTGCTTTTCTTTTATACCGAGGATTCCCAGCTTGAGGACAGGCAATATTCATGAGCATGTGAATCCATGTCAGACCCATGCTGCAGAACAGGAGTTACAGGTAAGTAACTGTGATGCTGGAAATGCATCGGAGGGACAGGGCCTCCGTTTCCTTGTCCTTTACTGCTTTTCATCGTGTGTTCTATCGTGTTTTCCGCGCAGGAGTTCATGTGGGACTCCTGGCGGTGCAGCTCTTTATTTTGGTTTTTGTGAACGGACTCGTGGGATACCCTTATGGCACCCATGGGTGGGGGTACAACCCTGTGCCCCTAGTTATGTTTTTGGGGCACCTGTGGGTGGCCCACAGAGCAGGGTATGGGCTGGTGGCGGCTCCATGCTGAATTTGACAGGTGCTTAGAGTATCCTCCATTTTGGGATACCCCGGCCCTGCCATTGGGATCAGTTGATTCCTGATGGAAAACAAGATGGCCCCGGTGGCCTCTTGCTTTCTATTACCCATTACCTTGTTTTCCCAAAGTCCTGGGAAGCCCTGACTCTGTCCCTTCCCCCTGACTGGCGGTTGGATGGAAGTGCCATATATGGTGGTGTTGTGAAGGCCCAGTCAGACTAGCTGGAGCCTTCCCGGTGATGTATGTTGTGGGTACCTCCTGTGGGTGGGACCTGGGTGAATAGAGTGTGTGACAAATATGCATTCTGTGTTGTGGGTGTCTAGTATCTGGTGGTTGACACAATGACTGAGACAACCCTGCCCGAACCCGGTATGAATGCAGCTTGGAGTGTTGTGTATTGGGACAAGTACCGAGCCATTCAACTTGTTGTGAGTGTCTGGAGAGAAGTGAATGGCCTGAATACCTCGTGTGCCTGATTGGCTGCCTGCCTGCATGAAGCCCGTAGTCGTGATTGGATGCTTGAGTGTGACCCAGCGGAATGAATGGGAGATCAACAGTATATCTGGGGACCTCACTGCTAGGAATCGTGTTCAGAAGCTGAAGTCAACTACGACGAGTAACTGGATTAACTGACGCTTGACCTTGAAGCCCTGCTGGACGAGAAGAATTGCTGTTGCTCTCCTTCACAATCTGAAAGCTGCTGTGCCTCCAAGGACTGACCCAGAGAGGACCTGGTAAGGCGCCCTCTTCACGAGCTGAGGGACCATCGTGCACAGCTGATCTTTGCCAACGCTCCCTGGTAGACAGACCTTCGACAGGCTGCCGACCCGATACGGGGACTGCTGCGGAACTCCAAGGAGAAGCACTCGGACTGTTGTCCGCCACTGTCGACGACCGCCGGCGCCGACCGGAGCTGCTGTGCTCCCGTTTGCCTAAGAACTTCAACTGATCGGACGCTCTCGTCTGCATCGCCACCCGCTTGTCTACCACTGGAGGCCTGACCGTCCGACGCGCCGAGGAGCATCCACCGGTGGGTTTCTCGCCACCTACAGACCGCAGAGACGCCGACGACGCGACGCCCTTGCTGGGCCACAGTTCTTCATCATCTCTTTGCGGTCCAGAACTATTGTCATCGAGGTGCCCTGCACGCCTCTTCCTTGCAGGACGCCAACGCTCTGTCGTCAACTAGCACCGCTAGGAACGAAGCTGCCACTTCCCTGCCATAGTTCACCCTGTTCACCGTCGGACATTCGACCCGTGACTCCTGCCTTAAAAGGAGGGCACTCGAGAAGGGCCGTCGATTCCCCGACACCGAACCCCAAGTTCCCCGACACCCCTCGATGATCCGTGGCTCCCGCCAGAAAGGGAGGAACTCAAGAAGGATCGGTCGGTGCATCGTCAGAGAACTCTACTCCACCAGGTACATTGGGGGGGGGGGGTAAAGCTTTAATAGGAAGAAGTAAGACTATCGAACATTATATGGACTGGGCTTGTGCTATATATCTTTTACAGGTTGCCCAGGTGGGGGGGGGGGGGGGATCTCCACACAGAACTGTGCCTAGCGGTAGGGGCCAGCATTCTGCCTCTTGTTCCAACCATCTCACGTTCCTGCCTATCTCTATTGCTGGTTTACTCGTTATTGATCTGTGTGACATTTTAACCGTACAGGTGATGCACTTTAATGAGATTTAATAACATTAGTGGTACCACTCTAGACGTGTATATATTTATCATTATTGACTTCCAAGTACAAAGTGCCTTATTGTGGTTGTGTACATACCTTTGAATATTAATTATATAAAGACTGTTTTTAGTAAGTGTGTGGACATTCGTTTGTGGGGGTTCGGGGACTACACTGTACTTAAGAACCAGCCCGCATCACCTCCTGAGAAGCTAGGCCTTGATTGCTCGTCCATTGCTACCAAATAGAGAATCTTGGCTGGGGTCCGCTGTGCCTCTCCTCTACCATATAGAGAGCGGAAGTACAGACACCCCCTACTGGTCTTTACAGTAACTTGTTCCATACGAGGATATTCTGGGTCCTTCAAGAAGTAAACAGACTCCCTGAGAAAAAGAAAAGGACACGGGAAGAGGAACATAGAGGTGGCACATCTCTTAGGAGAAGTAGGTCTCCTCCTAGGCAGTCTCCTATCAGGCCATTAGCCCCTCAGTACAGGGCGGCATCAAAACGACCAGTAGGAACACTATGCACCTCTCCACCAAGGCCAGCTGATTCTCTATCACAAGCAAGAGGAAGAGGGAAAAACACAGTGGACATGTATGACGACAATCCGGATACAGACACTACAATAACCCACTCCCCACCCCAGGATTACTGGGACGAAGGCAATACAAGGATGTACGCATTTCCGGTTGAGCCTAGTTAGTAAATTGTCACCTCGAAGTAGTTCATTCCATTGTGCAGAAAGTGTGTGAAGAATTCGGACGAGCCGCATCAGAGCAGAAAAAAGCTTGATTTCTTTTTGATCTGATCCACACAAAATAGACAGTCATGTCAAAACCTATATTAGATCATTTGTGGGAAAAAGGCGTAAAAACATTTTCTGAGCTAGCGCTGCAAGGAAGGCTGGAAAAGAAATGCAAAGCACCGACGCATCTCATACTCGAACACCAAATGGTGGAATGTCTCTTTGGACAATGACCGCAGAAAGCAGGATGATTTTGGGAAGTGAAGGAGGCAAATTCCAGGGCAATAACGAAATACGATCGGGAAATGTGGCATAGAATAGCACCCCTGTTGGAGAATCTCCCAGATGACAAACTCAGGGAAGCTATGACCATCTTGCGTGAGGGAGAAGAGGCATCAAATTATGCCATCAATATTTCTGTAGATTTTGCAGAAACTGGGTTTAAACATATTGGCAATGGCATGGTGTTAAGAAGGCAAGTCTGTTTGAAATGCACAGACTTCAGACAAGATATGCAGACAAAGGACATAGACATGCTGGTTGAGGACAACCAACTTTTTGGCCTGAAAATGTATCATGCCTTGAAGGCAATTAAAACGGACACAGCAAGGTTTTGGCACAGTGCACTTTTAGCTCCAGGGGTGGGGGGGATCTTCCTACGGTTATTCCCAAAGATACAGGAAGTCATATCCACACAAACAAAAAGACTGTACCAAGGAGGTGCCAAGGCCCAACAGCCCCAAAAGGGAGAACAAAAACAAGACTGATCTGCACAGCTTCCAAGCCGCCACAAGGACTCAACACACGCAAGTGGGAGGCAATCTGCAGTACCATCTGCCAAAATGGAAGCAAATTAGTACAGACCAATTGGTCAGATGGGATCCAAAAAGGTCATGCATTGGAGTTCATCAAGCCACATCTTCAAGCTCCACCAAGTGTGCAAAAACAACCACACTTACTGTTCCCACGAAACGAAGTGGAAAAATGTTCATCAAGCAGGCCAAAAATACAGCTTCAAGAAAACAGCGAGGCAAAGGGACGTACTTCAGGTTCTTGTACGAAAACCTGACAAATCATGGAGACCAATCCTGGACCGGAGAAGCCTCAAGTCGATAAAGAAACAAATTCAAAATGGTCATCCTGGCTGACGTCATAAAAGTGGTACAGGAAGGAGATTTTTTTTTTAGCATCACTAGGTCTGAGGCATATTCCCACATCCCTATTTACAAGGCTCACCGGAGATTTCTAGGTTTTGTAGTAGGAAACGACCATGATCAGTTCAAAGTGCTACCATTTGGGCTGCGCTCAGCACCAAGGACATTCATGAAATGTCTGGCCCCAGTGGACGCACCCATAAGGAGGGAGGGGTATCATGTGTACCCCTGCCTTGACGACTGATAAGAGCACCCTCTGAGTCAGAGGCGCATATCGCCATCCAACGTGTTACACTTCCGCTCATGCCTCGGCTTCACAATCCACTCCGACAAATCCTACTTCAAGCCATCCAACACCTTTGTGTTTTTGGGGGCACAATTCGACACCATCAAGGTTTGGGTCCATCCCTCACAAGTAAAGACGTTCTCAATTCCCCGGTTCTTGAACAAATTGTAACCAGGGAACAGTGTGTCAGTGCATACATAAATGCAACTATTAGGGATAATGTCCTCCTGTATCCCACTGATTCCGCAGTGCAAGCTGCACATGTGGCCTATCTAATAATTTCTGGCAGACCGATGGTCACAAACAGGCGGGTCATGGAATTACAACATCTCAGCACACAAACTACAATGGTGGTCAGACCCTAATCACAGCAGTTTAGATGCCCTTCTGGGATTTACTGCTTCAAGAAACAATAAGACGTGTCACAGGATTTGGTGCTCGTGTAGCTATTCTATCCATCAAAGGCCTATGGAATGTCCAAGACTCCAAACACATCAATGTCCTAGAGCTCAAAGCACTGTCCCAGGCTCTGCGCTCCTTCCAGCCAGTGCTCAAAAACAAGGTGGTCAGGGTGTTTGACAACACCACTACCATGTATAATGTATGGAAGCAAGGGGGCACAAGATCCAGGAAATTACAAATAACCCAGCAATTGTGGCACTGGGCGAACAGAACTGAATAGAACTGCAGGCATTCCACCTTCGGGGAAAACGAAACGACAGATCAACTCAGCAGAGCCATCAATCAGTCCCATGAATGGCAACTAGCGAACATTGTGAAGAACCGGAGGGCGTCCTCGCTTCTTTTTCCTCTGGATCCTCCTCTCAGGTGGCCACGGAAAGGCCATCGCTTTTGGATCCTGACCCTGGGGGTGGATATGCAAGGTAGGATCACCCGGGTTGAGGCAACTTGGGGAGAGGACGTCCTTCGGTGAGACATGGCATCGCCCATTCTCTTTCATGCCTTTGTAGGCTATCAGCCCTTACCCTTTTCTTCCCTTCAAACTGTCCCCCAGAAACAGCACTCAATACTGGGACGAGGTAGAGATCAACTGGGAAGATACATATTTGATTGAGACGCACATCAGCGACAACGCAGTTATACATACTACTTTTATTCAAACGTACCCAAACGCCACTTTGGTACTGAGACGAAAAAGAGGGCTATGGAGGAATACAGGTGGTACATCCAGGCATGTCCACCTAATGGGTTTCGCCATAGTCAGGCAATTGGACTTAATAATCCACACCTGAGGTCAGTTAACACTTCTAACAAATATGAAAATGCTTGCAGCATTTGAGGAGGAACAGACTGGACAGAAGGAAGCTGGAGACTCGGGAGCTGTGTCAAGCAGGAGACACAGATACCGAGGCCAAGGGTGGCCACAAGAGGGTCTGGAAGTACTTCTAACCTCCATATCTGGTTCGCGCAGCAGGAGCTGTGGCACTCTCAAGAACCCCAGCTGCTGCGGGAAACCAAGAGAGCGAGCAGTGTGCTCTGTGGTGGCCGTGAGGGAAAGACCAATCTTGGGAAAGGAAGAAAGCAGAACGAGGAGCATTGGTTGGCCCGTTGCAAAGGACAATAAGCAGAAGGGAGCTACCGTATGCAGCCGGTGAGGGGAAACGGGGGGAAAACTCATACCGGGCTGCTGCGGGAACCTGTTACAAAGTCCTTTTGAATACCAGCAGAACTGAAAGTCATTGCAAGTAGTTTTGAATGCTGAACAAGCTGAAAGTTATTGTAAGCACTTTTTGAATGCTGCAGAGCAATGAGCAGGATTGGAACACTCATGAGTGGAGTGAAAGCAAAGTGGTGCATGTAGCAGATGCCACGGAACGTATTGCTTGGGAGACAAGTATTGGCAAAGGCAAGAGAATAGCAAGAAGGGTATGAGATGAGAAACTAACAATTGGCCAAAGTTAAAAGCGTTCAAGGAACTGCAGGTTAAGAGGAAACCTGATTGGCAAGAGCCATGAAGATACAGAATAGTGTAGCAATGTGCAGGTTGGCCAGCCAAGCCACGCTACAGTGTCAGGCGAGTGTGACACTGATCAAAAAATCAAGCTTCACTCACAAAGGAACGCAGTGGTCTATTGTTGATGGAAAGCAGACAAGAGGTATCAGCTGCGTGACCTGTAATGTGTGCACCGTGTGGTCCGACAACTGCGCCTAGACAGAATGCCCTCCTGTATGGAAAAGCCAATGAAGGTATCCAAAAAGAAGTTTGTGATTTGCAGCAACCTGGTATGTGATTTTTAAGAAACAGAACTGCCTATGTTAACTGTTAAAAAGTACTGATATTGTTTTTGAAAGCTGGAAGATTTGAACTCTTGGGCTAAGGGAACCCTGATACCTTGTGAACTGTTTTGAACTTGGGGAAGGGAAAGCAGATTACAAGGCAAGAGCTGGAAGAAGCTCTGAACTTTCATTTGAACACTATTAACTTTGATGCTGACATCCCTACACATTGTATACAGTTAGTTGTGAGGGCAAGTATAGGTTTTGGACATATTTGATTTGGACTTCCTGACACAGACGGTCCTTAGTTTTCTTTAGGTAGGGAAATACCTTAGCATAGGGCAAGTTGGGCCTTACTCCATCCTGCCTTAAATTAAAACATTTGTGAACCAGTTTAAAATATGTTGTCTGTCTACTTCATGATGCCTTCACAACACAGATTGAAATGATCTTACAGTGAGGGACACATTCATCGACCTATTAGAAACATGGTAGAAGTGTCCACAATTCGCCAACCGGTGCCCAAAGTAAGAATTGCTGGCGGACGCTTTCATGCTATCATGAGAAGGAATGTTTGCATACGTGTTTCCGTGGATACCAATGATACGCAAAGGATCACAATGTACAAATGCAAGATCTTGGTGTAGAGCCTGCATGTCTGAGACGGCCCTGGTTCTCAGACCTAGTTCATCTATCTCAAGACCACCCAATTCCTCTAGCGAAGGATCCAAACCTGCTCTGGATGTGCAACCAACAAGTTCTGCCCCATGATCCAGACTCCCTCAACTTCAAGGCCTGGCCCCTGACTTCGTAGAATTCGGCCACTCTTCGATTTCACAAGAATGCAGACACGTTCTAACAGCAGCTAGGGCAGACTCTACAAACAGGTCATACAGATATGCAGGACTGCTTTTGCAGGTGGTGTGTCCAACAACTGAACCCCTCAACATAGCCCCTCATGACCACCTACCATATTTGCTGAAACTAGCCAAGCATGGGCTGTCGCACTCGTCCATCAAGGTGCACATAGCTGCAATTTTAATAGGAGAGCCGAACGCCTCGCTATGCGGCACGGATTGTCCTTAATGAAGGGCATCTTCCGTACCTACCGTCTGCAGAAGAGAAAGCCTCCACAATGGAGCCTAAATACCATTGTCGCGGCACTAATGAAAGTGCCATTTAAAACCATAGCCACCACTGAAATCAAATGCATCTTGGAAGAAAAAGTTCCTGATGGCAGTCGCATCATTCAGGTGCATGTCGAAGATCCATGAATTTTCCGTCAAGCCTCCATACCTCCGTTTTGAAACAAAGTAGATTTCTAAGGGCAAATGAAGTTTCATACCTAAGGTACTGAGTTCCACCTCCCATTGGCAATAATCCTACCAGTTTTTTTTGCAAAACCAGTTATTCCGGCAGAACAAGCTTTGCACTCGGTGGACCTGCGAAGAGCTCTACAATTTGACTTTGACAGCACTAAAGGTGTTTGGAGAACTTCTCAGCCTTTGGGCCCTTGAACGGGAGCCAGTCGATTTCCAAACAAGGCATAGCCCGATGGGTGACTTCAGTGATCACCAGGGCGCATATACAAGCAAACAGGCCCCTCCAGGGTCATATAAGAGCGCATTCTACAAGAGCAATAGGATCAGCCGCATTATGGGCAGGGATTTCCGCTGCCTGGCATCTGCCAAGCAGCTTACCTGGGCAGTACCACACACCTTTATGAAGCACTACTGCATTGAGGGACAAGCTGAATTGGCGTCAAGAGTTGGGAGAGCAGTGCTGCAATGCCTATTTCAATAAGGTATGCCTTTCTCCCCTGCCACCTCCAGGTAATTTTCTTACAACTGCTGTGTACTCAATATAAAGCATGTGAATCCATACAAGATCCAATGCTGGCGCGCTGAGAGCAAGGCTGCAAAGTTGTGGCTTGCGCATCTCTACGATTAGAATTTGAGGATGGCGGCTTGGGTGGAGCGAGATACTAAATGTCCCACAATACACCCAAAAGAACAGTGATGGACTACTAAAGTGCGCTTAAATGTTTTATTATATAGTATAATAATGAGAATTCCCAGCCTGACAGCGGGGAATATTCAAAGCATGTGAATCCAGATCATGTGAAAATTGAGATACCAATGCTGTAGAAAAGGAGTTACAGGTGAGCAACATACCCCCCCTTCTGATGGATGTTCCTCACACTGATTCCTCCTCGCCCTCCCTATCTATCCCTCATGGTGGAGCTAGCACACAATCTGTTCCATGGTCCCTCAGGCTTGAGTGCTAGGGAAAAAGGGTTGGAACGGAGGTTACGCGGCACCGCTCTATATGCTGGCCCCAACATCCTATCCCAGTGTAGAGCAAAGCCTCACTGTTCCAGGGGAAACGGTTCAGTCTAAAAGCTGCACTGCAGGAATCTGAGAGATGACATTATCGAGAGGGAAGTAATTTGTTATCAAATTTAGACATTGCATTGGCACATCTACTTCCCAAAAGCGAGCAATTTCAAATGAGCTTTTCTATGGTTGGAAAATGCACACATTTGAAAACAAATGGGGGGTATTGGTGACACAGGTGGAAATATGAACACGCTGTAAAAAGGGTATACACCTTTTCATGACCTCAAGGTTATTCCCGAATAGATGTAATATGCAATATGCATATACAGCGAACAGGCAACATGGTGGTATAGGCCATCACCCATTTCTCCATTATAGATCTTAGGAATGTGGGAGTGACAAGATACTCCCTTTAAGTGACTAGGGCTTTGTCTACCTACTCCTTTTGAGGGCCCCCTTTACTGTGACATTTCTTCTGAGGGTTTGTGCTGTTTCTCTGCAGCCATCCACACTGGTTTTAATTGTACTCAAGATACTTGGGCGTGCAACTCTTCTGTGGGGTCCGCCCGACTCACCAGCTCGGTGACCAGTCTGTTTCAGAGATGTCTTAAGTACTATTTTTCTTTTATTCCTGTCGATGAAACAAGGCTATTGGGTTTGTCCTTTTCTATGTGGAAAGCTTTTAGACTTTGTAGAAGTAACTTACACCATTAAACGCGATTGATCATTGGTCTCCGTACCAGAGTTGGACACGCAAGTTGAATTTGATCTCTTTTCTTTGATTTTATTTAAGATTGTGTTGGATTTTATTTAAGATTGTGTTGGGGGAAACCACCATTGTACATTAACACCAACTTGTTTTGAGATAATATATTTGCAACTGTTTGACTTGTGTGCTAGTTTCATTGGTGCCCCCATTGGCTTAGGTTGCTCTTTTAATATCTGGGTTTAGTATTTCATTACTTAGCCATTTGTAGTTTACTTTTTGTTGTTGCAAACTGTTATTTTAAATCAAATATTTGTTTACGGTGATGACTGTTGCAACAATCTCTTGGTTGTGGTATGTCTGGGTGTTAGCTGTACCTTATTCCAGTTCCTGTCCCTCCTAAAGGGAATATAGGCTGCTCTGCCACATTTACCTGTGCGCGTTTGGGCTAATTTGATGCAAGCCTTTGCACAATCAATGCAGGTTGGTATATGAACACCTCAAACAGAGGTATTGAGAAACATCTCCTAAAAGACACTTTTATTTACCAATACAGTGGGATTGTGGAGCCTTGTTTGGTCTACGTTTGATCTAAACTCAACAGTGACTACTACATTTAATGTATCGGGGTTAACAGAGCGTTGTGCATGAATAGAATGGGACTTCCCTGGTGGCTCTCGCCATTTGGGGTTGTCACCACAATAATCGAACAATGATAAGGATGTCACAATTGTGTACACTCCTGCCTAAAGGTTCATGCCACTGGTCGTTCCAAGATACCCTAGTTTCTTGACTTACACTTGGTCCCAGTGATCCAGCATGCGGCTTGCTTCTTGACATCGCCTTACAACAAGTACTGCTTCCACTGTTGCTGTAGGTTACTGCTTTGGCATAGATATGGCCACCCTCTATACATTTTAGGCTACTAACGATTTGTGAGACACTTATACCAGCAGCGATGTACACTCCCTTATCTGCTTGGGTAAAGGCATTCCTTGGTGTGATCACACTGTATCCCACAGTCACTCTCTGGAACCGACTCCCATCAGAATTTTGTTATTGTTTTTTGTCACTAATTGACCTTTGGTACTATTTCTTTCCAGTAGCTGCTTACCTCATAATGTATAGTCCTCAACAGGCTTCAGACTTTCCCTTCCTTTAGTTCACATTTCTTAATGTCTGGTAGTCTTCATTACTTTTTCTTCCTCCCTCTTGATCTGGTCCCTGCCAGATTCTGAGATAAATCCCTTAGCAGCGATCTGGGATTTCTGTTGCTCCTAGTGTCCACTTTCGACTGCTTTCCTTGCTCTCATACGTCTGGCTTGGTATTCTTCTAATAATACTTTGGATTGGTGTCTTTCGAACTTCATTCCCCTCTTGGCTCCTATGTCCTGTTCCTGTTCCCTTTCGGCTCAGTGTATCTTCTGCCCCCCAACCCCTGTGAGTTGACTGAGGGTGTTGTGCTGAGCTGAGTGAAAGAATTGCTAGGCTGGCACTTGCATGGCTAACTGTCCTGTGATCCCTCAGACTCTGGATCACTTGCTCTTGGGACGAGCTTGAGTCTTGGTTGAGCTGTTAACTGGGAATTTCACCAGCTTGCATGTGGGAAGCTGCTATCTTGAAGTGCTGCTGTACTTCGGCCCAAATTTTGTGTGTGCTCTAAAGAGACCACCTCGTCTTCCCCATCTCTTGGCTGCAGGGAAGTAGTGTTGCATCACGTATTCCTACGAAGTCTGCTTTACCAGGGTTATAAAGACTCTGTGGAAGCTCGTACACATTTTCATTTAAGCTTTGTGCCATGTGACAATTTGTGATGGGTCTTGAGCACATATCCTTTATCTGAAATACATTGCCAATATGTACAGAATTTAATTCAATGTGAATGTGTGCAAGCCACATTAAAATGGATAACAAATTCCAGTTTTTTGCAAATCCAGATTTGATACCCAGAACCTGTTGGCTCTGGTTTATCTGGCATCACTCAGTTGGCAGGATTATATGTGGTGTACCTGGAGCTATTAAATAGTATTGCAAATCTAACTTCACATGAGAAGGAAACTTTATAACTTTGTCCATTATGCATGATCCATTATGCTTTTGAAGTCTTCTAGATCTGTTGTATTGTTGCTTTATGCACATTGCCAAACAGTTAATGGTCCTAATTATGTTTGTATGGCACCTGTTGGCCTGGGGGATCAAAGGTAGATCTGTGTAGCGGTTGGTGCAAACTGACCAGGTTCTTCTGGTCAAGAAGCAAGAGATAAATGTCTTTCAGCAATTGCAAACTAATCATGTGTAGTGGAAAAGAGCATGAAGTCATACGAGAATTTTGCTTGTGATGTACATGGACATACAATTCCCAAATGCAAAAACAGTGGAGCATCTTCTGCCTAAGGACTGCATCCAATAAGGTTGACTACACAGGTTTCAACTCATCCGTATCATGCAGCAAGGGTCTTTGTCATGACTCGAATGTGCGTCGATTGGGGGCTCCAAACCCTGGCTTCAAGCAACAATGCTAAAGTTTTGGCGTGTTTATTTAGCCTGTTGATTCACTAGAGAATTAAAGTCCTACATTTGGTGGTGTTCACATCGGGTAACATCCTGCCAGCCTGGCATGCCTGAACGCTGCAGGGGCTTGAAGCAGTTTCTGGCTTGAAAACCTCTGAACGTAGGACTCCTCACTGTTACACCCTGGCATGAAGTATTGGTTGAAAGTTGTTGAGCTAGGGGTGCTCCCAGCACGGGTCCAAAAGCAGGTAAAAGCAATCCCCAAAAGCTCACAGGAGTGCACCACATGTAGGAAAAAATACAAAATGTATTTGTACTTCACGGCCAGGGAGATGAACTGAACATAGCCAACTTCAACTGCCCATTGCCGGCAAAACCTTTTCATAGTCACAAGCAGAATATTCTCATCTCACAGAAGAAATGTAACAAAACACCCTTACATAATTGGCTGGTCGTCCCCAGACCCATATAGAAACCCTATACATTGTTGAACTATTGGCAGTTACCATTTCGTCACAGAAGAACACCACACACCCCTGAGCCCAAAAAAATGCACCAATCCCATATATAGGAAAACAGTTCGATGGCTTCATTTTAATTGGACCATGTCCCCTCAAACAATTGAGGCTGCCGAGTGCCACCGAGATGGACCAATAAGCAACGAACCAACATGGCGCACACCTCCCCTATTCATTTCCCACTCCCACCATCTGCACCTGCTCACTAGATAACTTCCTTTCCTGTTACATTTTGCCAGTCCTGGTGCACCATCTTCTAGTACCCACCCTGAAACGAATGCCCTTCAAAAACGTGACCAGTGCACTGCTGAATACCACTGCTGGACAATCATTTCTCCATATTATTCAGCCCATTTCACATTGCAGCTGCCGAAGAACTGACCCTACCCCTCACTGTGGCCTTCACGAACATGTTTTCTTCCCTATCTGATGAGACATTGTTTGGTGTCTGGGACTGACCATCCGTTCCTTGTGAAATGCTATCTCACACCCCTCCCCACCTGCCCTTTAGTTCCCAGCCTGTTTGCAGGGCAAGATGACATTCAATCAAATGCTCTTAACAACTATGACCAAATACAGTGACAGTGCCGCGGCACCACAGTGCTCTGCGCAGAAGTAGCATGAACGAACCTCTCACCCCCACCACAGTTTTGGGACCTGTGGTTGTTAGTACACACACAGGGCTCCGCAACCACAGCGGGGAAGGAGGGTTAGGGTCTTGTTTGGATAGGTAGGGGCAGTTATGGTAACCAGACAGAGCTACGTATGGGAAATGCAGGGAAGGCTTTTGCTCCTCAGCTCTTGCGCACCCTCCTTGGGTACCATGTCACTCGCACTCTCTCAAACACACTGAGCAAAACCACTGTCTTGTACATCAGTTTCAGTTGTTCACCATGTGATAACACAAGATGACTTGCATTTCCCTCCACTAAGAGAACACAACCACGTGTGTCTCAAAACTATAAAAGAGCACTTTGCTTGCTTTGGGCAGTGTGTTCTCGGTTTTCTCCTCAAGGCGCTTTTTCTCAGCGTTGGCTAGACTGCAAGAAGGAAACCATTACAGTAGGTTTGCGAATTGTCTCGTGCACACACAAAACGCCACCTTCACATCGTTGGTAATCAGTTACTGTCACTGGTTAGGGAATTAGACTTGTAGCACATGCACTCGCAGGCTGTTCTCGTGTTTGCGCTGACACAGGTAGGCGTGACCCCTAGGACTACGAGGCATTAATCTGTCGTGACGTTAGTAGTTCTGAGGCGCTGTTAATTTTCTACGGGTGTGTTGGTCCACTGCTTGCAGATTGCTGCCCCCACACCCTCCGGTACTTGGCTTTTCTCGGGCATGCGGCTGGTATGTAGTTCTCTGTGGGGCTTAGCCCCTTGCGTGTCCCCTGTGTGCCAAGGCATACTCTAAACGCTGCAGTACTAAGCTTGCCAGGGGTGAGGAGGCCCCTTGCTTGTGCTCTGTGATGCAGAGCTCTTTAAAACGCGACTGGTATCTTGAGCGCAAGCCCTGTGATGGGTTGCGTGAGGGACATAGTGACGTTGCTTGCCCAAAATGGCGGTTGGGTTGTAGTTTTGCCACCCGGTGTACCTAGGAAATGTAGTTTCGGGCTCCTGATAGTGTTTCTCCTGGCAAAGCGAGCAACCTAGCACTTTGCGGGCCCTGAATGGTGCTGTAACTGTTGCCTGATAAATGGCTATTGCTACATGTCCATACCTCTCCCCATTATGCTTTTGGTTTTGTGCGGTCCATGCATTATTCCTGATATACAGCAGCTCATTGCCTCTAACTGAGCCTTTCTTACTCAAAAATGGCAAAGCTCTCACTCACAGCACCTAACATCCCTACAGGCATAAGACAAAATAATGCTGTGTAACGTACTTCAGGCTAGACGTTCTAAAAACTACCAATGCCAAAACGTACACATGCATATCATACAAGAAAATATAACGTGGTGAGCTGTGTGTGCTGTGCCAAATGGTGAAAGTTTTCTGTGTGCTATGCAACTTATGTCGCTGCCATGTGTTATGAACTGGACAGTGGGCAGGTGTTTGACACGATGTGCTCTGTGTTTTCTTTGGACTGTGATGCATGCAGTAATGTGGCATCATGCACCATACATTTCCTGCCATCGTTGTGCAGGCAAAGTGTAGTAAGTATGAGGCAGTGCACCATGCAACGGCTGTGCTCAAAAGTCAGGCAGTGTACTACATAAAGGATTATGTGCTGTATTCTCTGTGAGGTGCAGTGCATGCAGGAAATATGTTATTTGCCGCCATACTGGCAAAAAGCAAAGCTTTAATGTGACCAAGGCTACTGTGCAACAATTGCCTGTTAAGAAAATAACTAAAATGTACTACTGTGCATTATTGTGCCACATCTTAATTACTACCCTAAAGTTGTCAACACTGCTACTGCCCCAGTGGCACGTGGCCATTACGTCACTGCCCGGGTCTGTGGACCTTCCACAGGCGATACATGCGCTCACTTTATGGGTGGTGTACTTGCATCAGAACACTCCCCTCTTTTGTTAAATCATCAGCAACAAACTCCTCCCCTTTAACCTCCCTTTTCTTCACCCACATTTTAAGAATATCCTTTAAGCTCTACCCTCCGTCAGCACATTCCTCTGGGGACCTGGGAAGGATAATACAATCTACGTTCTCAAAAAAATCATCCAGTGCATTTCATAGTTTTCAGGATCTGGATGAGGACGGGGCCCAATACCTTTATCTGCACCAACCACATGGGCAGCCACGAAAAAATGGTGTTGCACCATTCTTCTTTGCGCCTGCTAGATTCTTCCATCTTCTTGTGTAACTTGTGTAAAGCATTGATGGCTGCTGCTACACTACAATTTTGTTAGCTGGTGGGTGCAACCGCTCATGCCAATCTTTGCGTAAACCCTCCTTCCATGGCGGTCAACCGGTCTAAAATATTGATGTTTTGCAGGGTCATCAATTTTACTGCCATAAACTACTCTTGTATCGAATTTAAAACCCTCTGTTTTATTGGCTAGCTGCAATAGGTCTTAGCGTGTTATCTGGAGCCATTTGCATTTTCAGCTGCCTGAAAACAGTGCCAAGAGATGCATGAAAGTTCGCTGTGCAGGAAAACTGTTGAAACTCAGCTGGAATCTCATGCAACAATTGTGTTAGAAGTATAGTTATATTACCTCCTTACTCGCATTACGGAAAACTTCTTTCCCCCATGCTAGCATCAGCAAAACTGTAATTCAAGAAAACTTTGCAAATTGCCTAGGATGCAAATGTTCGTCCCTAGCGTTCGATAGACCAATTGTACACAGAGGTCACAAATGTCCTATATTGTCCAGGGAAGGTAGGCGATCTTGCATCGAATGTTAGTTGAAATAATGTGTTTTACTGGATATTCGTTGAAAGTATGGACATTAAGAGGGGCAATGTCTGTGTGGGGCACAACCAAGGCTGATGTGTGCGGTGCTATGAGGGTGAAGGAGCCGACCCAACGTGGCAGCATTCACAGGTAGGCGTTGGGCCCACGGGCCCACCAATAGTACATTATGGTAGAGGTCCCCTTTTGCATGCTTGGTTGCACCATCGTCTTGGTGCAGTCAACATTCTCCCCTATGTTAATGGTGCCTCGTGACCGGAAACGCAAAGGACGTGTGAGTGGTATCATCGTCACAGGTTTTTGTTGTCTGTGATCCAGGTGAGGACATGCACATTTCCTACCCATGTCTTTGAACAGGATGTATTATTGTAGGTCACCACTTCATACCAAAACCTTTTGCCCTGCAAAACCCACTCCACCCATTCATCCCTGAAGAAAACCACCCCCTCCACATGCTTTTGTGGCTTCATCCTATACCAAGGTATGTTGTGTCCTGTCTCGTTCAGGCATGCATGTGTGATGCGTTGTGTGATGTGGAACCTTCCTCCGGCCACCGCACAGTTACTTTCCGTCCCTAGAAAATACCTGTAACTGTGACTTCTCTGCTTGCACTAACCTTGGAACAAAAGTTCTGGGTGCTCCCATTGCTTGCGGCCTCTGGGAGCACACATAACCTGTTCCAATAAACCTCTGCCCAGTGCTGCCATGTGATCGTACCACATGTTACCAGAGTCGGTGTGAATTCGGCACCAAAACAGATCATAGTGTAAAATGTCCCTCTTAGCTCATGCCACTGTATGGACATTGGCTGGGGTTCTTGCCCCCCTTATGGTTTATTACCAGGGGTGCATAGTAACCCCTCCCGTGCTATATTCAAAAACCCAAGTCCAGTCAATTGAAATGAGAAGTGAAGAAAGAAAGGAGAAAAAAGAGAGACAAATCAGTACATCCCATTTTTTCAACGTTTGCCCATCTTTCTGTTGTAACCACCCTGAAAGATAGTTCGATCTGCTGAAGCTGCAAAAGGAAGACCATCAGAAAATACTTCTTTCGAAGGGATTGTGTCCTCCGACGTATTCCTTATCTTGATAGATCATCTCCAGCTTGCTGGCCTTGGAAAAATGTTTTCAGTAGACGGCGCTGCGCGTAGATGTCCCTCGAGCCGATGTCCCTCGACAGCCTCCGTATCGGCGCCGACGTCATCATGCGTATAAATAGACTTGCGCAGCGTCCGTTGCTCAGTTCTGTTTTTCCGCGCTTTGTGGGCCTTGGAATCGCGTTGCTCAGTTTGTTAGTCAGAATATATTCTTCATTATTCCTCGAATACCAACTCTTACTCGATGGCTTCCTCATCCGAACCGGCGACTCCACGGTCCGGCTTCAAAAAATGTGGAGACTGTGGAAAGAAAATGTCATTGACAGATCCTCACAGGATCTGTTTGTGGTGCCTGGGATCGGAGCACCAATGTTCGGAGTGCGAGAACTGCATGTCCATGACGGCGAAAGCCTTGAAGGAGCATAAGGGGAAGCTTGAGAAAGGTAAGACAGTTTAAACTCCTTCGAAAGTTTCCTCGGCAGAGTCGAGATATTCGTCTAGATCTCGAAGCAGTTACCACCACTCTTCGAGATCCAAGCATTCAAGTAAGATATGTCGAAGATCCCCTTCGTCGTCGTCATCTTCTGTTTCTCCAGAAAGAGTCACCTGCCCCACAAAACATAGCTCTCAGGCTGAGTGGGAGGAACTCCATAAAAGGATGCTTAGCGTCTTCGAGAAAGCGGCCTCGACACCCTCGAAGACAGCTGAGGGTGATACCCTGGGTGGAAGACCCGAAAAGTGTAAACGCTGCGAGTCGTTGCACCCGGTGAAATAAACTACTTGAGAGCGTCACAAACCCTTGAGCAAAGGCACTGTGTCATCGACGCCATTGTCGAAGTGCTCATCGCATAGGTCGATCGAATCGACGCCGAAAAAGAGCAAACCCACGGCCGTCACTACCTCGCAGCCAGTGGTCATACCCAGAGCCTCTAACATGACTTCGAGGTCATCGACAACCTCGAGTAGGATCCCGATCCTCTTGAGTTCTTCGAGGCAACTTCCAATCTTCTCTATGCCTTTTTCGGTGTTTTCAAAGCCTTTAACATCTGCGTTGACGTTTTCCCAACCAATTATGACAAATTTAGCCCCTTCTGCTCTGGAAATGGTATTTAAGCCATTTCCAAGGTCTGATCATTTCAGACCTTTGTCTTCATTTTATGACGAAGGGGAGGATTCGGATCAAGAAAGACCCTTTGGGTTGCAGAGATCTGCAACACCAGAACCAGAGGAATTTACCTCTGAGGAAAATAGGTTGAGGGACCTTCGCGAATCCTTACATGAGGCAAGTGGGTTAGATACTTCCCCAGAAATAGATTTTGCCAAACCAGACCCAGGGGAACATGCTGAGACCCCTTACAGAATTTTATAGGTTGGTCTACACCTTCACCTGCATTCCAACAGGATGACCTTACAGACATTACAAAGGCCCACAGGAGGATCCTGTGGTTCCATTTCACGCTGCATTACAAAGAAAAATATTGGCTAACTGGGAAACCCCTGAGGTTATCCCGGCGGTTAACAAGAAGTTATCAGCCAAATATAGGTTATCTACTACTGACCCTGAATTTTTGTCTAAACATCCAACTCCAGAGAGTCTGATTGTTCAAGCAGCAACTGCATCAGGCAGTAGATCGGCATACCCTACTGTTCCACAGGACAGGGATGACAAAAGGTACGATTCTGTGGCTAAAAGTTTTTTCTGCATGTTGCATGGCGTTGAAATCCATTAACGCTACTTGTACGCTCGCAAGGTTCAGCCATACACTTTGGGAGTGTGCTTCATCAGCGGCTGACTGCCTCCCAGAGGGAGAAGAAAGGGAAGCGTTTCTAAACATCAAGGATGGTAAAGACGCAATGTGCGAATCCCTTCAAACTGGCATTGATTCTGCTGACCGCATCAGTAGGGCCATGGTGGCAAGTACTACAACCCGCAGATTTGCGTGGTTGCGTATGTCTGGGTTTGCTCAAGATGTACAAACCAGACTTTTAAATATGCCCTTTGACGGCTCTTCTTTGTTTGGTAAGAAGGCGGGTGACAGCCTAGAAAAGTTAGACTTCCAAAGCAGCAGCAAAATCCCTGGGTGCTGCAATCCGTCAAACACCATATCGCCCCTCTGGAACCTCTTGGAGAGGTAGGTCCTTTAGCTTTTATTCCGCATTCGGAAAAGGCAGAGGACAGTCTGTTCAAAGAGGTCAAAGATTCACCCGAGGTGGATGGGGTAAAAATACAAAAGCCGCAGCAGCAGGTACCTCTTTACCCTCGGCACCTGCATCAGCTGCCTCTAAATCACTGAGGACTCTCCTCACAAGACACCAGTAGGGGGCAGGCTAACTCAACATCTGACGGAATGGCAGACTATTACGTCAGATGCTTGGGCATTGGAGACAGTTGCCCAGGGTTACTGCCTGCCTTTTCTACGCATTCCTCAGTCTCATCCACCGGGGAACAGCTCTCAGAAAGTTCCAGATCCGCTCTTCTTGCAGGAAATTGTGGACCTGCTGGAGAAAGGTGCCATAGAACCGGTACCTGTAGCGGAGAGGAACAAGGGCTGGTACTCCCCCTCCCCCCCCCCCTACTTCCTAATACTGAAGGACGGAGGACTGAGACCTATCTTGGGCTTAGGAGAATTGAAAAAGTTCCTCAGGAAGGACAAGTTCAAGATGGTAACCCTTTCTCAGATCCTTCAGGCCCACCAGCTCCAGGACTGGCTGGTATCTATGGACCTTCAGGATGCTTATTTCCATGTGCCAATCCATCTCAAACACAGGAAATACCTGAGGTTCGCAATTGGCGGCTCTCATTATCAATTTCAAGTTCTGCCATTTGGGCTGACCTCCGCCCGAGGGTCTTCACCAAGCCAATGTCAGTAGTGGCTGCAAGTCTAAGGAGGGATGGGATTCACGTCTACCCCTACTTGGACGATTGGCTGATCAGAGCTGTATCTCCGGAACAAGCTCAGATCCAGCTAGATTATGTCTGCCACTTCCTTCACAAACTGGGCTTCTCCCTCAATTTAAAGAAGTCTCAGATGATACCATCGCAGAGACTCCAGTTCATTGGCACGGTCCAGGACACTTCCCTGGGAAAAGCCTCGCCACCAGAGGTGAGGGCTCAAGATATTCTGCAGATGGGTCACCAAGTTTCAAAATGCCCAACGTCTCCCAGCCTTCGACTTTTTGAGGTTGCTATGCCTCATGGCATCCTGCATCTTCCTTGTGCCAGAGGCTCGCCTGAGAATGAGATCTCTTCAGTGGGCACTAAGAACTCAGTGGTTGCAATTCTCAGGGAGAATGACAGATCTCCTTCAGGTTCCGGACAAGGTGGCTCGAGGCCTTCAGTGGTGGGCCTGCCAGGAGAACATCTTGAAAGGAGAACTGTTTTGGCAACCATGGCCGGAGATAACGGTAGTCACAGATGCCTCACTCACGGGTGGGGAGCCCATACCAACGACTTGACCATCAGCGGTTGTTGGTCTCCATCGGAGTCCAGACTACATATCAACCTGTTAAAGCTGAGAGCAATCAGACTAGCGCTGAAGGCTTTTCTGCCATCTGTACAAGGGAAAAATGTCTTGATAATGACGGACAACACAGTGGCCATGCACTACCTCAACAAAAGAGGCGTAGGATCACTGCCTCTGTGCAGACAGGCGATGCAGCTCTGGTTTTGGGCAATCCAAGAAGGAATCTCTCTATCGGCAGTTCACTTAGCCCGGAGAGAAAAACTTGACAGCGGATGCTCTGAGCAGGCAAAGTACAGTCTCCCACGAGTGCGAACTAGCTCAGGAAGTCCTTCAACAGATCTTCACCCTTTGGGGAACCCCTCAAGTGGATCTGTTCGCCACCAGCATCAACAAGAAGTGCGATCAATTTTGTTCAAGGGAATTTCCCCGAGAGGAGCTCTAGGGGACGCGTTCGTAGTGGACTGGGAGTTTCCACTTCTATACGCGTTTCCTCCAGTCCCTGTCATTCCTCAAATGATCAGGAGGTTGAGAAGGTTCCAGAAAGCCATGATCCTAATTTCCCCGGACTGGGCCAGGAGAACGTGGTACCCGGACCATCTGGACATGTTCGTCTTCCACTCAAGGAGAATCTTCTCTCGCAGAAGGGAGGTTAGGTTCTCCATCCAGACATCAGAACCCTCAACCTTCAGGCTTTGTATCTGAAAGGTTGAGATACAAGGATTGGGACCTCCCAGATGACATCATGGAGGTGTTGCTTTCGGCAAGAAGGCCAGCAACAAAGACTTTATACCGCTGCCGTTGGAACACATTTTGCAGCTGGTGTAGAGAAAAGAATATCGACCCCTTTTCATGTGGTAGACCAACAGTGTTATATTTTCTACTCTATTTGGCACATTCGGGCCTTCAAGTTGGCACTATCAAGGGCTATCTCGCAGCGCTATCGATCTTCAAGCGAACTGCAGAGGAACCATCGTATTTCAAGTTACCCTTAGTAATACAATTTCTGAAGGCATTAACCAATGTCTATCCTCCAAGACCATTCCAAGTTCTCTTATGGGACTTAAATTTAGTCTTAAATTTCCTGATGGGTACTCCTTTTGAACAACTCCACTCTTGTTCACTAAGGTTTCTCACCCTTAAAACTGTCTTATTAGTGGCATTGACATCTGCTAGGAGGGTGAGCGAATTACAGGCTCTATCTTGTAAACCCCCTCATACAATTTTTTATAAAGACAAAGTTGTCCTGCAAGAGAAGCCTAATTTTCTCCCAAAGGTGGTTTCTGAACTCCACGTCACTCAGACGATTACCTTGCCTTCATTTTTTCCCCCTCCCCATCCGGGGAAAGAGGATGAAAGGCTGCATAGGCTGGACCCAAGGCGCGCTTTGAGCTTTTACATCAGCAGACTTGCTAGGATTAGGCAAGCAGACCAACTGTTCGTAGGTTACTCAGGGCACAAATTAGGATTACCGATAACAAAACAGACCATTTCCAGATGGATTATTTTAGCCATTCTGGAATGTTACAAACTGGCAGGGAAAGAGCCTCCTCAAAATTTTAGGGCTCATTTAACCAGGGGTATTGCAGCCTCTTCGGCCCTCCAAAGAGGGGTACCGGTTCGAGACATATGTGCGGCTGCCACATGGTCGTCCGCACATACCTTCACAAGATTTTACAACCTGAATTCCTCCTCTAGCCAAGAGACTAGATATGGCAAAGTTGTGTTGCACTCTGTTCACTCCTGAAGGGAAACATTCAATTTTACTCCCACCTCCAGTTACACGCCACTGCTATGGGAGTCTATCAAGATAAGGAATATGTTGGAGGACACAATCCCTTCGAAGAACAAGTTACTTCTTACCTGGTAACGTTCTTTCGATGGGATGTTCCTCCGACGTATTACTTATCGCCCCTCCCATCCATCCCCTCAGTAAAACTTCCCTTGTGGTTACAGCTTACGCTCCTTCTGGGTCACTAACCAATTCATGTAAAACAACTGTTAACATCAAAACGGAACTGAGCAACGGACGCTGCGCGAGTCTATTTATACGCATGATGACGTCGGCGCCGATACGGAGGTTGTCGAGGGACACCGGCTCAAGAGACATCTACACCCAGTGCCCTCTACTGAAACAAAAAAAACAAGGCGAGCAAGCTAGAGATGATCCATCAAGATAAGGAATACGTCGGAGGAACATCCCATCGAAAGAACGCTAGCAGGTAAGAAGTAACTTGTTGTTCTCCCTCAGCTTCTCCTGCAAGGGGGGGGCTTACATCTGTGAGATGGATCAATTGCATTAGTCCCTTGACCTTAATCGCAGTGGGGGTAACAAATATGACTGTGTAAGAGCCTAGAATGTGCGCCTCACAGCACGTAAAGTTCTGAATCAAAATTTGGTTTCCTGGGTTAATTTTCAGGAGGTACGGCAAGTCCTGTTCTTGCTCTGGTGATGCCTCAGTAAATGGTGGTGCCAGCCGGCGTTGTCTGGGAACAGTCTGCAGGGAAATAAATCTGAGAAATGGACTAACCTCCCTAAGGTAGCCTTAATTCCTCCCCCAAGATGTCAGCAGAACTGTGAGCATCAGAAACAGAGCAAGCTTTTCGAGCAGGGGCATGCAGTGTTGGCATCTGCCTGCCAGTCACAATCTCATGAGGTGTGAGATGATCGAACCCCGGCTGATTGCATAGAGCAAAAAGGGCCAGCAGTAGAGCAAGCTCTTGTGAAGTCCATCACATAATTTTGCACGCTGCTCCTTGAGCAGTCTGAGGCGTTCCACTAGGCCATTGGTTTGAGGGTGATAAACAGAACAAAGCTGGTCTTTGATGCCTAACAGGGAGGTAATCACTTTCAAAAGCTCATTGGAGAAGTGCAGGCCATTGTCTGACTTGAATACTTTGCAAAATCCCCACCGTGGGAAAACCTTGCGCACAAGGAACTTGGCTGCTTATTTAGCGTCACAGTGGACACCTGGTCTTACCTCAAGCCAACGCAAAGTAGACAAGCCACAACTATTACATGGCGATAGCTGGTGCACCTATTTTGCATATCAATGTAGTCAATATGCAAATGGTGGAATGGCCCTGATGGGCAAAGTAAAGTTGCTTTCATAGTTTTCAGTGTGTCCCCGATGACATGTCACATAATTGGCAATAGATTCTGCCACTTGCTCATGCACATCTGGTAGAAACCACTCTGCCTGGAGATCTGCTGAAATGCTTTACATTAATGTGTGTGATGGGTGGTGCAACTGTTCAGGACCCACCTTAATTAAATCTACAGGCATTGCTTGTTTCCTTGGGCGACAAGAAACACCCCCACTATTTCCATAATTCCTGCTCCTGTGTGGAGACCCTGCCCTGTGACTGTTATCTCTGTTATTGGTAGAGCATTGGTTATAGCAGTCTAACTGTACCTGCTGCTGTCACATGCATGAGAATATGGTTGGCAAAACCGTCACATATGGCAAATGAGCTGCTTGTTTGGCCTCCATGTCTGCTGCCACATTGCCACATGAAACAGTCAGTGCCCCCAGGTGTGTGGCACACTTAACCACTGCCAGAACTGAGGGTAATACATCTCTATCAATCTTGATAACAGGCGTGCATGTTACACCGGTGTTCTGTCACTTTTCCTGAAACCCCTCCTCTCCATCTAGACAACACAGAATGTACTGTAGAGGTGACATAGGCCGAAACGGAGTAAATGATGGAACAGCAGCCCTTACACATCTCTTCTGCTGACATCGGTGCCACTAATTTGGCTGTTTCTACTGAATAGTGTGGTGGTAATCTCATCAGTGTGGTCACCTCAAAGTGCACCACTGCAGACCCAGTGTGCCGATATCAAGTATTTTGATCAATCGCTGATAAACCATCAAATCTCTTCCTCCTCCAGTACTGCTTCTCACTGTTTTCAGCACCTCCAGTGCCTCCTGGTCTGTGGTACAATCATGAACAGCCACACGCCACCCCACTGTACTGGCTGGGTGAGGAGTCGCTGGATTGACAACGTAGTGCCTTGCCATGTGAATTGCTGGATTTGAATGTATTACTTCATACCCTGACACTAGTTTGAAGTGAGGGCAGCCTTTGGATTTTTCCAGGATGGCTCATTTTGCATGCTGGCTTGGCAACCCATCGGTATGACAAATGTTTCAATTGTGAAAGCTTCTGCTGCAAGCGCCAGCTCGCATTCGAAATTTGCCTGAATCACTAGATCCAAAATGCCACTGTAATAAGCCACTGTATTAAGCCAGAGGCTTGTGTCCTTGTGGCTTTTTCTCACGTCCTCACTTCCCCCGTTTGAGTGGGAAAACAGAATTCTTTTTTATAGTCTTGAGTTGCTAGCACTGGGGCACCTTTTAGCTATTTAAATGATTCTATAGTGACCGTTCACTTTCTGTGCTGCCCTGAGCCCCTAAAGAAGTAGTTTAGTGAAACTGGAATAATCGCTCAGGCCTAGGAACTGCTGCATTTCCTTCACTGTGTTCGGTGGGTGTGTATTTTTTACTGCTACTGCCCTTTCAGGTGTCAACCTGCTCCCTTCTGATTCTGCCCTAGGTATATCACCGCTTTCTGACAATACTGCATTACTGCAGCCTCTCTCTGTCCACCTTGTACCCCTTGCCTGCAGAGAACATCAATGTATTTTAACACTGTGCTTTGTCTGTAAATTTACCATATCTGCCTGCAACACTGTTAAATATACTCTGGGAGACTGGTATGCCGAAATCACTGACTGCGGTAGGTAAACTGGTGAGCTATTGGGGATATAGGTGTAATGGTCAAAAAGCATGCATCCTTGAGATCAATCACCATGAGATAAGTGGACAGAGATCCTGTATCATCCTCAACACCCCACCCACCTTTGCCTTTTTCACAGGGTACACAACAGTGTTACATGGAGATTCCGAATGCTGAATTATGCCCTGTTGCCTTAATGCTGCAGTAGTGTCATATATCCCTTAATCTGCTCCCCTTCCTACAATTTAATACAAACTGCCCCATCCCTTTAAAGACTCCACGTCATGGGGTCTGCTGGTCCAAATCTCTGCAGGCACCTTATGTAAGTCCTCCTGCAAATGTTCTTGCATCACCCTCCTAAGGATTGCTAAATGGGGAACCGCTCAGTGCTGTACACGCAGATGACCTGGTATACTGATCTCAAACACCACCTCCCCTACCTATCATAGTCATCAAAAGGTTTAGTCAAGTCAGTTAAGCGCTGGTTGGAGCCAATCCATAAAACTGTGAGCCATTCAATACAGTCCTCATCTACTCCCTGCAAGACCACCTAGTCCTTTTGTGGTGTTATTACATCAAACTGTAAAGTCCTGGTGTTACCTCCTTGTTTGACAATGATTTGAAAATAATGCTGTGGGTAATCAATCTGAAGGTATGGTTCTCCAGCATGGGGTCTGGCATGGATTCACATGCTCATGAATATTCCCCGTCGTCAGGCTGGGAATCCTCGGTAAAGAAAAAACCAGTATCAGTTTCGTTTCTGATCTGTCTTTCGTAGCAATAACCAATCACTGGTCTCTGCGTCATACTGACCACAGCCAATGACTGCCCTCTACCTAAGCACCGCCTCTGGCAGCCATCTTCAGATTTTTACCGCACGTTCATGTGTTGGGATCCTCGTGCTATTGCTCTCGAGCGTTAGTGCTATTTTTTCGCGCTTTTTTCACAAAAACTTCGATTCTTCGGTCAAAGAGCCTCAAGCTCCACCGATCCTACATCCGATCTACGGGGACCCGTGTCGGATTCATCTGTGCCCCTCAAGGGTGAAGATTTCGTCGAGCTACGCTTCGGAGGACTCCAGAAGCTTCTCAGGCCCGGTCTCGGAGATGGCCCAGGAGAAGGGAAGCTCGACGCCCGGAAAGCTGTTCAGGGTCTGCCCTGGATGCCAGCTGCAGAACGTCTTTAAGGAGGACGAACACTCTTTCTGCCTTTACTGCCTTCATGAGGACAAAACGCACGTGGAGAATCGGGACGGACCATGAAGGACCGTCATCAACGTCTCGCCAACTGGCTGCAGGGTAAGAGCCCGTCTGGCGAGAAGAAGAAGAAATCCGAGCGGTCTTCTAAGACCTTTGAGGGCGCCCCGGCGACGGGGGCCCAACATAAGGCCAAGCACCGCGAGTCCGCTGGCACCGGGAGCGCCGAACGGTCGGGCTCTACGGGCGCCAGGCAGGGCGCACCCTCCCCGGCACCATCAACCACGAGCCAACGCTCTGGGTCGGGTAAGAGGAAGGCCGAGCACCCGGCGAAGCTCCTGGAGAGGCCCCGGTCGAGCTCGAAGGCAGAGGAGGAGCGTGGCAGTGCCCCCTCCCTCAAGGACAAGGCGGTGAGCGCACCTAGGGTGGTGAAGGCCTTGATCCATCCGACCAAGCCCTCTATCGAAACGGTCGCGGCGGCCCTGGCCCAGCCTGTGGAGGCTACTCCAGTGGTGGCGACCTCAGGGCCCAGAATCTCCCTGCCTCCTCGGAGGGAGTCTTCTTTTATGCCCATCGATAGGACCCCCGTGAAACCCTCCGTGGAGAAGAAGGGGGGGCAGGGCGTCGTCGTAGATTCGGCCTCAACCTCAGAAGAAGAGCTGGTCGAGGTCTTAAGCCACGGCCTAGGCGTGGAACAAGACCAGCCCGTCGGAATGGGTCCCGACGCAGGCGACGACGACGACATCGTCGAGGATGCCGACGGGGCCCCTGCTCGCCCGTCGGATTCCCCTCTGCCAGCGCCGCGAGACAACTCGGCGGCCATTTTGTTGGCCATACAGTCCTTATGCACTGAGATAAGGACGAGGCTACCGTTACCGACGGAGGAACCTCTCCCGTCGGGGGATCCAGAACCGGGACCTTCTGGTGTTCCCCCTGCCAAGAAAAGAAGGATCCATCCTCCACCTCCTTTTCAACCGTCGCGCCCCGTCCAGCCCTCCTCCCCGTCCACCCGAGGGGATGATACGGGGACTGACACGGCAGCGACGGGTACGGACGACGAGGCATACGACGAGGATTTTCCGTCGTCGCCCCCCACCAGGGCTTCTCCGCCCGACGAAATCGGATCTTTCCATTCCATGATCTCCAGGGCTTCCGAGCTTTTTCAACTCTGCCCCGAGGAGAAGAAAAAGGAAGGCTTCCTTTATCAGCGGCGCGAGGCCAAGAGGAAGACGGTCCTCGCAGTGCCTCTGTTGGACGACATTTGGGATGAGGGCCTTTCCCTCCTCAAGAACCCTTCCACGACGCCAGCTAGAAGAGACCGGTACGAGAAGAAGTACCGGGTCCCGGACACGGCCCCCCTATGCCTCCGGGCGCAGCCTACCCCGGACTCCGTCGTCTCCGCGGCGGCCAGGAAGAAAGCGGGGGGGGGTGCGGCCTCCACATCGACTTCCCCGCCGGACGGCGAGGGAAAGAAATTGGATGCTATGGGACGTAGAGTCATCTCGTCGGCAGCGACGACGATTAAAGCGGCCAACGCCTTGGCTATCGTGGCCCGCTACGACAGGGAGCTCTGGTACAAGATGGCTCCCCTGCTGGATTTTCTGCCGGACGACAAAAGGGCTGAGGCCCTTGAGATCCTCCAGGAAGGTGAAGTGGCTTCGGACCACGCCATCACCGTGGCGACGGACATCGCCGACGCTGGGTTCCGCCAGCTAGGCAACGGCGTTTGCCTTCGACGTCGTGGATGGCTCAAAGCTACGGATTTTCGGCAGGACGTCCAGACCAGAGTCCTGGACATGCCCTTCGACGGGAACAACCTGTTTGGGAAGACGGTGGACGATTCCCTCCAGGCCATCAAGGCGGATACTGAGACGGCCCGGGCCCTGGGAGTCCTGCAGCAACGACGGACGCCCTTTCGGAGCGGCGGAGGCAAGGGCGCCTCCAAAGGTTCCGGTGGCGGTTTCGCTTCCTACCGTCAAGCGGCCCGCTCGTCGTCGCAAGAGGCCTACAGAGGACGAGGCAAGTCTAGCGGACCCCGCCGTCGTCGCCAAGGAGGTCAAGGCGGCAAGGCCGCGTCCAAGCAGGATTGAACCGGCCGTGGGGTCGGGCCCCCACCGAAGCACCCCGGTGGGAGGCCGGCTGGCGGGCTTCGTCAGCGTGTGGGAGTCCATCTCCACCGACCGTTGGGTGCTGGACGCCCTGGCCCGGGGCCACGCGCTCGAGTTTCAAAGAAGGTGCCCGCGCGTCCCCCCCGTGGCCAGGAGAGAACTTCACGTCCCTCAACTTCTCCTGGAGGTAAAGGCGATGCTCAGAAAGGGCGCCATCGAACTCGTCCCAAAGAGGCTTCGGGGCTCCGGAGTCTACTCGCGATACTTCCTCGTGAAGAAGAAGACGGGAGGATGGCGCCCCATCCTAGACCTGCGACGGCTGAACAAGTTCATCAAGGCGCAGAAGTTCCGGATGGTCACCTTACAGCACGTCCTGGGTCAACTGGAGGAAGGAGACTTCCTGTCGTCGTTGGATTTGGAGGATGCCTACTTCCACATTCCAATCCTAAAGGGGCACCGAAAATTCCTCAGGTTCGTGGTCCAAGGGCGTCATTACCAGTTCAAAGCCCTTCCCTTCGGACTGCGGTCGGCACCCAGGGTATTCACCAAGTGCCTCGCACCGGTGGCGGCGCAGCTGCGCCGCGAGGGGATTCACGTCTACCCCTACCTGGACGACTGGCTCATCCGCGCCAAGACGAAGGAGCTCGCCGTGGTCCACACGGCAAGGACCGTCCAACTCCTCACGGACCTGGGATTCTCCGTGAACTACACCAAATCCCACCTGGTGCCCGCGCAAGTCGCACTGTTTCTGGGAGCGAGGCTCGACACAGTGTCCCTTCTGGCCTCCCCGTCGGAGGAGAGGACCAGGACCATCTTGGGCAAGGTGCAACGGATGCTGGTGGCCGACGCGGCCAAAGTGAGATCCATCAAGTCCCTCCTCGGGATGATGTCTTCCTGCATCTACCTCATTCCCATGTGCAGGCTCCGGATGCGCCCGTTGCAAGAATTCCTGGATGCGCGCTGGATCCAGACGACGGGCAGCTTCGAAGAAAGGATCAAGCTCGACGAGAGTTTCCGGCGAGCGATACGGTGGTGGGGCACCCGCGCGCATCTGACGGCGGGCATGGACTTCCAGACCCCAGCCCACCAGGAGACTGTGACCACGGATGCCTCCCTGGAAGGGTGGGGAGCGCACACCGAAAATCTGCACGCGAGGGGACTCTGGCTCCCGACGGAGAAGTCCCTGCATATCAACGTCCTGGAGCTCCGTGCAGTGTTTTGGGCCCTCAGGTCCTTCCTTCCGTCCCTGAAGGGCAAGGTGGTGAGGATCTTCACCGACAACACCACCACCATGTTTTACATCAGGAAACAGGGCGGAACCAGGTCCCCAGCGCTGTCCAAGGAGGCGCAGGACCTGTGGCATTGGGCCGTCGCCCAAGGGATTTTTCTGGTGCCGTTTCATCTGGCAGGGATAAAAAACACCATCGCCGACTCACTCAGCAGGGAGCTGCGCTCGTGCCACGAGTGGGAACTACGGCAGGATCTGGTGGATCGCCTCTTCCGACGGTGGGGCACACCCCAGATCGACCTGTTCGCGACGGCGACGAACACCAAGTGCCGGAGGTTCGCCAGCAGGTTTCCCCAGACGAGGAGCATGGGCGATGCTTTCTCGTTCCCCTGGGAGGGCCTGTTCCTCTACGCGTTCCCTCCCTTGCCTCTGCTAATCCGGCTCGTCAACCAGCTCAAGAGGTCACGGTGCAGGATGATCCTCGTCGCACCTGCGTGGCCGAGGCAGATATGGTTCCCGGACCTTCTGGACTTGTCAGCGTCCCCGCCGATCAAGCTGCCGGCGGACGCAGACCTACTCTCCAGGGAAGGAGGCGCCATCCTCCACCACGACCCGAAGTCGCTGAACTTGCAGGCCTGGCTCCTGCAGCGCTAGAGTTTGGAGGATACGACATACCGGCCGATTGCAGAGAGGTTCTTGCAAAGGCCAGGGCGTCCTCGACTCTTAAATGCTACGGACACAAATGGAAGAGGTTCTCTGTCTGGTGCCACGCACAGAAGATTAACCCTCTACGGATTACGGCTCCCCAAGTACTGCCGTACCTGCTGACGCTGGCCAAAGCTGGACTGGCACACGCGTCCATCAAGATTCATCTTGCTGCGATCTCCCGATACACCAGAACCACGGGGCGGACGTCCTTGTGGTCTCATCGTCTGGTGAAAGAGTTCATGAAGGGACTATTCAGATCGTTCCCGCCGGTGAAGGCTCCGGCCCCGGCGTGGGAGCTCAACGTGGTGCTGACCAAGCTCATGGGACCTCCGTTCGAGCCTCTGCACTCGGCCCCGTTGAAGTTTCTATCGTGGAAAACAGCTTTTCTCGTGGCCATCACCTCCGCACGACGAGTGGGAGAGATCCAGGCCCTTTCCTGCAAGGCCCCGTACTTGACTTTCCACGACACGAGGGTAGTGCTCAGGACGCACCCCTCCTTCATGCCCAAGGTACCGTCGGACTTCCATCTCAACGAACCCTTGGTGTTACCTGTGTTCTTCCCGTCGCCTTCGTCGCCGGCTGAGAGGACTTTGCACTCGCTGGATGTAGCTAGAGCGCTGAAGTTCTACGTGGATCGCACGAAGGGTTTTCGGAAGACGTCACAACTCTTTGTGAACTTTGGACCTGTCAATCAGGGGAAGGCTCTCTCGAAGGCTTCCATCTCCAGATGGCTCTCCGGCTGTATCATGTACTGTCACCGGTTGGCAAACCGACCGCTGCCTGGCCGTCCGAGAGCCCATTCCACCAGAGCGATCGCAGCTACCACGGCGTTCCTATCTGGTGTGCCCCTGCTGGACATATGCAGGGCTGCTACGTGGAGGTCGACGCACACCTTCACGAAATTCTACTGCGTCGACCGGGATTCCAGGGAGGAGTCCAGGGTCGGCCAAGCAGTGCTGCGCAACCTGTTCGCCTGAGGTGAGCCTGGTGAGGAGGTAAGATGCTTAATGTTGAGTTGATGTGATGCTTAATGTTGAGCCTTTGCCACCTCCCGTGGTTGTGCATGTGTGTACTGCTATGTATTCTTTATTCATGAGCATGTGAATCCATGCCAGACCCCATGCTGGAGAAGGAACAAGTTACTTACCTGTAACTGTTGTTCTCCAGCATGGGTCTGGCATGGATTCACATGCGAACCCTCCCGCCTACCCCTCTGCGGCTCTTCACTTGGTCATACTGCCACTTCACGTGCTTCCAAATCTGAAGATGGCTGCCAGAGGCGGTGCTTAGGTAGAGGGCAGTCATTGGCTGTGGTCAGTATGACGCAGAGACCAGTGATTGGTTATTGCTACGAAAGACAGATCAGAAACGAAACTGATACTGGTTTTTTCTTTACCGAGGATTCCCAGCCTGACGACGGGGAATATTCATGAGCATGTGAATCCATGCCAGACCCATGCTGGAGAACAACAGTTACAGGTAAGTAACTTGTTCCTTTCTTGTCCTAGGTACCCATCCATGCAACTCCTGCAACCCATAGAGGAATAACTGGGGGTATTTTGGGACCCCTTGCAGTGCGCTGTGGGAGCAGTGTGTTTGAAGCACTGCGCTCGCTCTGTTGTAGTACAAACCAGGAGTGAAACACATTCCTTTGTCAGTGAATGATATGGTCATGCTCATAATATTTGCTCAATGTATTCATTGGTATATCTTTGGAGTACCATAGGGGCACAATTTCCAGATTGCCAATTGTAAGGGGTAGGTTTTTGATTAAAGGAACCGTTACAACCGCCCAGAGAATCCCTGCGTGTCCATTATGTCTAACAAAGGGAAGCTTCCTTCTCTATTGCAAGATTTGGGCGCCCCCGTGTAGGCCAAAAATGAGTGTCTTGCTGCTTATGATGATTGCCAAAGGGCCCAGGGGCTCTTCCAGGCAGTCCAACGAGGGGCGTGCCAGCTCTTCTTTTGCACCAGGGGGGCAAGCTGGTTCCAGTTCCAGGCAACAGCCTGAGGTGCAGTCCCGTATGACTACCAGCTCCCCACATAAGGGCTCCCAGACTACCAGAGCCATCTCCGAGCTAGTTTCACAAGGGGGTTGTCCAGCTACCAGGCCAGCTGGCCGAGAGACCAGCTCCTAACGGGGCCATCTGTGTTCTGTGTCTGATTTGGGGCGTAAACAGTCCTCTGTCAGACCCGGCACAGGGTTCTGGGCCCTCACACCCTACGGCCACTTGCATGGCATAAGGCCCCAAGATGGCGGATAAGCATGTGGCAGTCTGTGCGGCTGGTGGCCATTTTAGATTAAGATTCCAGGCCTCAGGCGGGCCCAATTCTTTCTGATTGGGCAGTTCAAGGCAGATTCAGTCCTCCTCCTTTTGGGAGTGGAGTCAGGCTCGATACCTCCCAGCTGTTCTGATTCCCATCTCGGGTTCCTCTGCACTTTGACCAGGACAGGAGACCCCGTGCTGCAGAGGGGCATGCTCCCTCATGACCCTGCGGCCTGTGAGGATCACTTTTCGAGCGTTTCCTTCTCATTTTCTCCCCCAGATGCCGGGGTTTCTCAAGGAACTCATCAAGAATGTAGTCCCACAGGTTGTGCTCAAAGTCCCCCCTCCCTGAGCACTCCAGGGGGTCCCGATTCTGCAGCCTGTCCCCGCTCTGCCCCATGCTCCTCTGGGGCCTCCGTCTTCGGGTACTGACCGGGGGGAGGGTGGGGGCGCTTCCGACTCCTCAGATGCTGGACCCGTATTCCCCTCTGGCAAAAAGGGAGGGACGAATAGGACTTGCAGCACAAAGGGCCTTCTGTCTCGGCCATTCTTTTCATGACCATCTTCAAGACCTTGCTGAGTTCTTGGTGGGGGGGGGATACTACATCCAGAGCAGGCCCCCCAGGAACCAGGGATGCTAGCATAGGTCATGGTTCTGCACACCGCAGTCATCCCCCCTTCAGAAAGACATCCTTTCGTTGGCAAAGGAGGTCTGGGAGAAGCCTTGAGCCAACGCCTAAATCAACAAAACACCCGACAGCCGCTTTCGGCTGTTGGATGGGGAACCTGTCCTCCTGGTGTCTCACCCTCAGCCCCTCTTCAGTAGTGGCGGCAGCTCCATTATATTCAAAGCACTCCTTTGTCTTCTGTGGCCGGGGGCCGCCTCCAACTGTTTGTCCAAGGAGTCCTTTGGCAGGAGGTGTTACGCCAGACTTTACCTCAGACAGGCGACTCCCTCTTAGCCATGGTGAACCAGAAACTGTGGTGCGAGATCGGGGAGTTTCTGCCAGACCTCCCACTTTAGAGCCAGGCCTCCTTCAAAGCGGGGTTAGCAGAGGTGCGCTTTTGGGTAGGATCTAATGGAGTCCTCTGTCTCCCACATAGACAAGGCAAGCCGGATGGGTCCTGCTTGGGAGTCGATATGGGACGGACGTTGCGGATGCATGCCGCAAGATTCTCAATGACGTTCAGGAGAGGATCCTTGATCTACCGTTCGAAGGTACTGACATTTTTTTATTCGTCCACTGAAGACGAGTTAACAAAAGACTTCAGTGCAGACCAAGTCCTTGGCCATCCTGACAAAGCCGGGGCAGAAGTATTTTCCTCAGCCCCAGGCAAGGTCTGATTTCAAACCCTGCTCCTTCAGCTTCACGGAGTTCAGGTACTGTGGCACGCAGAAACAAGACAGGTCTCCCAGTGACTACAGGAGGAAGCAGCAGAGGACCTTGCTGGGCATTTTTTTTCCAGCTCTGGCTTCGGACACCAAAAAGCAGTGAGGTTTTGGTCAGGGAACACAGCTCGCCTGTGGGGGGCTGGATGGCTCTCTTTGCAGACAGATGGAAGCATTCTTTCAGGAGCCCATGGATCCTTTTCGTGGTGTCCACTGACTTCAGTCTTCCTCTTTTCCTCCACCCTCTTCTCCTCCCCTGTGGCAGAGAGGGTCGTCTGCACTATTGTTGGAGATCCTCCCTCTTTTGCAAATGCAGGTGGTGGAGCTGGTGCCTCTATCCGACAGCGGCTTGGGGTTCTACTCCAGGATTTTTGTGGTACCCAGGGACAACCAGACTGGCCTGAGACTTGTCCTCAACCTGTCATTACCCCTCAAACGCTTCACAATGATCTTCCCAGTGCACATAGCGGAGTAGCTGCGTGCAGGCAATTGGATGTGTTCCCTAGACCTCAAAGATCCATACCTTCACATCCCCATCTACCAACCGCCCGGTAGGTGTCTGCGGTTCACAATTGTCGCACCACTTCCAGTACAGGGTACTGCTGTTTGGCCTCAATTCAGCCTCTCGTGTGTTCACAAAGCTCATCAAAGCGGTGGCGGCCCTCCTTGGTCTGCAGGGCCAGCCCCTACATCCCCATCTGTATTTGTTGGTGCGGGTTAGCTCGCCGGTCGTGGCAGTGCACTCCTGCTAGCTGTTGAGCTCACCTGGCTCCCACAGAGGTGTCTATCGGAACTGGACAGCTGCGGTCTCCACCAATGTGACGCGTAGGGCTGAGATGACGGACTGGACTGGCCCACCTAGCTTCGTTTGCTTGGCCCGTAGGAATATTCTTCTGCAAATGGAGAAGGGGAATTAACCACCCGTGGAGTTGAGCGTAAATCACCCCGACCCCCGCTGTTCTCCCCACCGATCACCTTTGATGTCCCCTCTTATAGTCTCACCTGATGGTTTGAAAAGATTAGCTCTCCATCCTGCATTGAGCGCAGGGGTGCGTTTATAACCAGTTGCTTCACTGGCTCGAAGGAATTGGTGAGTTCCAGAACAATATGGACTCCGAGATTCCGGGCAAGACGCTGCAAGTATAAAGTTCGTAAGAGTTCAAATGCCTGACTTTCACTCTTGTCTGATTCCTTGCAGGTTGCAGCTTGACCCTAATGAGTTCCTCGTGGCAACCAGTAGTATTCTGGTAAGGATTTGTATTTTCCAACATAGTTGATAAAATGTCAATATGTAACCTGTTGCTTTCTCCCTTATTCAGGCGCTGAGAGAAAGTATGAAGTCTTGGGGAATAATACCTCCAACGGTAAAATCAGGTAAGTCTATTGTGGTGAGGAGGGTTCCCCTTGTTAGTCCCTTTGTTTCACCTTGCTGTCCTTTTGTTTCCCCTTAGGGGCTGGGGTTCGGCGAAGATGCAGTGGAAGCTGCGCCGACCCGTGAAGAGAAATGGTAACCCCGGTGGTTAAATCAGGTAAGTCTATGGGGGGGTAACAAATATTCCTCTGTGTATTCCCTTAGCTCACCTTGCTGTTCTTGTCTTCTCCTTAGGTGCCGGAGTGTAGCGGGAACATGCAGGAGGATGCAGTGGAATGTGAAGATGCTGCGAAGGCCGGGGAGTTCAGCGCGGCGCTGCAGCAGGCGAGGCGACGCGCATAAAATAACTTCTTTCTTCCAGCTCGAAGGTGCGATGGATCGGGAATTCAGGTAAGGATTAAAGGTATTGCTCTTGTTCTAACCTTTTCTCCTTCTTTCGCCCTTTTTCTAGGAGCTCCAAACTTGAGGCGGGCGTGGCAGAAGGCTGGGTGCAGACTTGCAGGCACGGTGTGCATTACGCTGCTGGATGCAGAATAACACGAAGCGTGTGCTGCTCTTCGGGCGTGGTTTAAATAGCCTCCAAAGTAGCCCCAGGTAAGTATTCCTCCCCATCCCCGCCCGAGTAAAAAATAGTCCCCAAGTAAAGTAGTCCCTTCCAAGCCTCTTTTGGCTTGGAGCTCTTGCAGCATGGTCTGCATCAGGTAAGTTTGCAGCATGGTCTGCATCAGGTAAGTTTTAATCTATGAGCCTGGTGCCTATGGCGCCAGGACTGACTCTCCATATGAGCCTGGCGCCATAGGCGCCAGGACTGGACCCAAATAGCCCCTAGCAGGGGTTGTTGGGCTTGCTTCGGATAACTTGATGCCTGCTTCCGGGGTTGCTGGACGTGGTCTGGGTCCCCGGGGGTAGCCATCAGGACACTAGCAGACGTTCTTCACAAAGTAGGCTTTTCCTTCCACCAGCGGAAGTTGCAGCTTACCCCATCGCGGAACTTGGTGTTCATCAGGGTTTGATGGGACACGGCTGTTCAGAGGGTTTTCCTCGCGAGCGAACGGCTTCATTCCCTCTGGAGGGCAATCCAACTCGACCACCTCTGCATGGTGGTTCCAGCACATTCCGGGCTTGATGGGAGTCCGGCGTGCTCAGTGCTGCACGCCTGTCTCAGGATGAGAAGTCTCCAGCTCCACCTGGCGGCTAACTGGGTCCAGGAAACGGGGGTGCAGTCGGTCAGGCTTGCTACTTCTACATCTTTGCTTCTGGATCTCCACTGGTGGCTTATGGACAGCATTGTGGCAATGGGATCCCCCTTCACTCAGCCAGAGCCTACCCTGGTGACGACAATGGACTTGCAGACTGGGGGCTACCCTGGATTACTTGTTGATCCACAGCACATGGTACAGGGTGGAGACCCTTATGCATATCAATCTGCTGGAGCTCATAGCAGTTGGCCTGGCTCTCAAGGCTTTCCTACCGGTCATCAGGGGAAAGACTGTTCAGATCAGGATGTACAATTCCACGACTATGTTCTGCTTAAACAAGCAGGTTGTGACCTGCTCCCCACACCTATGCATGGAGGCATTTTCCATCTTAGAGTGGGCCCTGTCGGAGGGGACATGGATCTCTGCTCTGCCGTCCATCTCCTGGCAGACCATGCGGAAGCGGACAAGCTCTGCCGCTTGGGGTTCAACACCTACGAATGAGAGTTACAGATAAATTGCTTGTTGCCCCTCTTCCAGGAATCGGAGTTTCGGACATGGATTTATTTGCATCTTCTCTGAAATAAAAGTGCCCCCACTTCGCTTCATGGGCCGGGTCGGGGATCTCTGAGCAACGCATTCCAGATCTGCCGGCACAGCCACAGGTTATGAATTTCCTCCTCCATTGCTACACCGTTTCGGGCCTCTATGGCCTGCAGCCTCATCCTGACCACCCCCCCCCCCCACTGGCCGACGGGCATGGTTCTCGGACCTGCAGTTGCGCTCCCAGGGGTCAATCCATCTTCCGATTCTCGGCAGGGGGTTCCTTATGCAGCAGGGTGGACGGCAGAGGACCCGGTCATACTGGCCCTCTCGACCTGGCTCCTGATCAGCTGAGACTTCAACAGTCCCAGTCCACGCGCGCTCAGTATAAGAGTAAGTGAACCAGTTGCTGCCACTGAGCTTGTGACAATGTGCTGGACCCCCACACTTGCTCCCGGGGCCACGTACTGTATTACTCTTGCGTCCCCTCCCCTTTCCTCCATATTGCATGGGCGTCCCTTCCAAGGCACAGGAGACAGAACTTTTTTCCCCTTTAAATTTAGAGGCGCACGGGGGTGCGGCCCTGGGAGCATGCGCTGCCCTGACTCCGCCCTCTGGCACCACACCTCGGTCCCCTTTTCTGCGTCGATGGGAACAGGCTGAATTCACCAGTGCTCCTGGGTTTGGCTTCAGCCATGTAATTCCACGCACGGATACTTCTCTTTTGTGTCTATCATTCAGGTCCTTCTCCTCCCCAGCGCTTGTCGACTTTCACAGGGTTCAGCAGGTGTCCATCCTGCGACGGGCTCTTCCCATCTTCAGACCTCCTAGCCCTCTGTCTACGTTGCCTTGGCCCAGACCACGGTTGGCAAGCTTGTACAGCGTGCAACGCCCGGTCATCGAGGTCTCTGAAGAACAGACTAGCCAGGTGAAGGGAGCTCTTCCAGAAGTTTTCTGCAGAGGACCTAAAGGACGTCGTGAAACATCGATCCAGGCCCAAGGTATGGCCTCTATTTTCCATCACACCCCGCAAGGGAGACACTTTCCGAAGGACTCGCCCACACGGGAGGGACCGCTCAGGTCCTTGTACCAGCACGTGCACCAAGGCTGCTTCAGAGACTGGCCTACAGGCCGAGGGATCCTTGGATCCTCGGATCCTCCTGGTGACAGTGTTGAGGGACCGGAAGGTTCTTGTACCAGATTTTCATCCCAGGGGCTCTGCCCTTGTACCAGCATTATGTCCGAGGGGCTACGCCCTAGTACCAGCGATACGTCCAAGGGGGCACCTAAACGCAACTCTACCGACCCCCGGGCTAAGGGTTTCTCGCCTACCAGGTCTAGGCCCGAGGAGCAGTGTAGGCCTCGTGATCCACACTCTAGTCCTGGAGGAGGCTGGGCCCAGCGAGCCGAGCAACACGTTGCAGGCACGTGACAGGCTGCTCTGGACATCCGTACCCGTCCGGCGCCATTCCACATATTCGCTGAGAAACGAGTGTCAAGGTGGGACTGACCTCAACCAGGTATGTGGCTTACAGCCTATACTTCATTTGCCCAGGGCAGGTTCCCGCTGCGTCAGTATGGGTGGGGTATGCAGCGGCTCCAGCAGCCTCCCGCTAACCTGTCTATATCACCTATTACTCCTCCGGCCTGTGAAGACTGGTTCTTCGAGAGGTTCCTCGGGCTTACGAAGTCCCCTCAGATGGGGGTTATCCGGTATCGGGTATTATCCACATATATATGGTCCCCGTAAATAATATCACCGGGAAAAGGTTGCAGCAATATTATATGGGTGACCATATATATGGGGACAGGGGCAAAAACATGTTTTAAAAGAAAATAAAAAAAAAAGTTTGGGGGTTGCAGGGGTGTCCCCCGCATGTTCCATGCAATAATATTGCCACAAAAAACGGCAATTTTTCGGCGATATTTTTGCATGGCGAGATTTTTGTGGCAACATTATTACATGGAACCAGTTATCCTCCGGGATGCCATCAAGGACGTTCTCCCTCCAATGCTTCCAGCACTTCAGGCTCCGGCGCCCCTGCCCACGGCGCAGCCTCTACCTCTACCTCTGGCCCCTGAACCGATTTCTCGGGTGGTTCCGTACCGGCCTCCTGTACAGGCCCTGGCTCTGGTCCGCGTACCCCAGCTGCAGTCTCCTGTTACTCCTCCACTGATGCAGGATCCTCCTGACCCACAGGATATGGATGAGGACGACCCAGACACACCCTCGTCAGCCAAGGCCTTCCACAAACGTCTTGCAGTGCTAGCGGATTACCTGGGCCTACCTCAACACAAGGTCAAGCAACCGACAGAGGGGGTCCTGGTGGAAGTACTCCCGTGATGCCCCTAAGCCAAACCGGGAATTCCACTGCAGACCACTGTAGTCTCCCTGGTGAAAAAGGTTTGGCTCAAGCCCCACTCGGCCCGCCAGTCAATCGACCCAAGTACAGGCAGTTGGAGGGAGGATACACTCTTGATATCGGCCCATCCTCAGCCACACACCTCAGTGATCGATGCAGCATCACTATACTCCAAGCCTCAGTCTCCTCCTTTGCGACACTGCTAGGCAAGGAGAAGATCTTGGAGGCTTACGGAAAGAAGCTGTATTCCAACGCGTCCTTGCATCTTTGTTAGGCCAATGCTGATGCCATGGTGGCTGCCGCTAACCAGAGGTTGTGTCGGGAAATTGCGTACCTCCTTCTGGAACTCCCTACGCAGAGCCAGTCTCGTTTCAAGGCGGGATTGGCGGTGGCCAAGCTGGTGACGCAGGACCTCATGGAGTCCACCGTGGCCCATATTGTTACCTCTGCCATCTGTATCACCACAAACATGAGCCTGGCTCCATGCAACGATATTCAACCCAGATCTCCAGGAACGCATATTAGACCGTTCGAGGGGGTGGGTGGGGGACCTCTTCCACTCCACCACGGGTGAGGAGCTGGACAAGAAGAAAATGGCCAAGTCTTTATCCATCTTGACGAAGATCATGCCCAAATCATACACCCAATCACAGCAGCGCTCAGACAAGGAATGTAGTTACGGAATGTTCCACAGCTTCCAGGAACACAGGCAGCCCGACCGGTCGCCGACTCCAAATCGGCGCAAGCAACAAAAATGGGCTGGGGGGAGTAAGGGCTTTTTCCAGTCCCCCTCCTCCGCAACAGCCTACGAGGGAAAGAAAGCATGACACACCCCTCCGGGTTCACGTGTCTCCAATGGGGGGCAAAAAACAAACTCAAGGTGGGAACCTCAACAATCACTGGCACCTTGAGGTAGAGACATATAATACAACAGGAATGGTACCAGGATCGCGAGAGCAACTGAAGAAGGCAGGCAGAAGAATATGAGGATCAAATCATTATTTTCATTTTATTTTGATTTGCATAAATCATTAAACATTTTAATCAATTCTTTAAAAAAACACATCCTACTAATCATGCATTCATACATTCATTCAACTAATTAAATCTCTAAAACATGTAAATATTTAAAGATATTAAGAGAATTCCAATTCATTTTCATTCTATTATCCAAACAAAGTGTCATTATTAATGACGGTTCATTCCAGACAAAATATCGACTATTGGTGCCCATAAGTATGAATCTTCTTTACGAAACGGGCTTCCCAGTTGGTAAATAGTTTTGACTTGACAAATTATGAGTGTCTTCATCAGGATTGGATGAACATTAACAAAATTCTGCAGACCCAATTGGGTTCGCCTAATAGCTTGTATTCTAGTAGCCTCTGGTGTGTCTGTGATACTAAATCTCTAAAAGGAGACTAATCTTCATCACACAAGCTTGTCTTCCAACCACCTTGATCCCGTGGGTGTCAGTAGAAATTGGTTACTGCTGGAACAACCTTTTTCCACACTAGACCGCTTCTTGCGTGTAGAACTGCAGGACGCGCGCTGTTTACACAACAAGGGCGGAGAAGAAGTGAATATAACGCTTCCCAAATTGAAGCGTAAGTTTGCTCGTGTAGCGATCTTACATTCTGCGTCTCGACCAGATTGCCGAAGATGCGGGCATCCGAGAGGTGCAGGCTTGCTCTCCATGTACAATGCTGGTGCCAGAATTTCGTGGACCCCTGGATCCTATCCATAGTATCCACAGGGTCCCGCCTACCCAGCCTCTCCTCCCGCCTCCCCTACCTCAAGTTGGGACAGCAACTCTTCTGGCAGAGATCTGGCTGCTCATCAGGAGCCAGGTTGTGGAGGAAGTCCCAGCCTCCCAGCAAGGCTTGCGCTTTTAATCCAAGATTTTCACCATTCAGAAAAAGAACCAGGCGGGCCTGAGAGTTGTGCTGGACCTTTCCACCCTCAACATCTCCTTAACTCTACAAAAATTCAAGATGGTTACGCCAGCCTTTATAGCTGAGACATTTGGGCAAGGGAGACTAGATGTGCTCTCTAGATCTGAAGGACGCGTATCTACATGTCCCGATTTGGCAGCTCAAATTGTTCTTTCTTTCAGTTCAGGATCCTGGGCTACCAGTTCCAATACAAGGTCCTTCCTTTTGGCCTCATCTCGGCCCCCATGGTCTTCACCAGACTCATGAATACTGTGGCTGGCCTCCTCAAAGCACAGGGCCTCCACATCTACCCATACCTTGGTGACTGGCTCATCAGGGCTACATCTCCGGAAGCGGTTCATCACTATTCCCATGCTCTTATGAGAACACTGCACGATCTGGGCTTCTCGCTCAATCTCAAGAAGTCACAGCTGCAGCCCACGCAGACTGACATTCTTGGGCCTCATCTGGGACACGTGCTCCGAAAAGTTATTTCAGTCGGAGTACAAGATCTCTGCCATCAAGAGGTCTACTGTGCACTTTCTCAGCCGAGTGGTGGACATAGGCCTCGTGGTCCCAGCATCTCATGGGTCTCTTGGCAGTGATCCTATTAACTGTCCCACACATGAGACTGAGGATGAGGAGGATTCAGCTGCACTTTGCGGCTTCATGGAACCAGGAGCGGGGCACTCGATCTATATCAACGTTCTTCCATCTCTCCGCCCGGACCTAACATGGTGGTCCAGGGACTGCAACCTACAGATGGGCAAGCCATTCCGGCCTCCCAACCCGCAGGTCACGATCACCACAGACTCCTTGCTCGAGGGCTGGCGAGCCACCCTGGATGATCTCTCGGTCCACTGCACCTGAACTCGACAGGAGCAGGAATACCATATCAATTGGTTGGAAATGAACGCCATCTGGCTAGCACTCAAAGCATTCCTTCCACTTCTCAGGGACAAGGCTGTCCTCATCCAGATTGACAACTCGACCAGCATGTACTATGTCAAAAAGCAGGGAGGCACCAGATCCCCCTCCACTATGCAGACTGGCAATCAACATGTGGGAGTGGGCCCTGGAAAACGAAATCTTCCTCACGGCAGTCCACCTCCCGGGATAATCCAACTTGGAGGCGGACAGGTTCAGCAGGTTGGCAGCAGACAATTACGAGTGGCAGCTAAACAACCTTGTTATTCAGGAGATCAACAGATGGGTTCTCCCCCAGGTGGATCTCTTTGCCACCTGGCACAACAGGAAATGCCCTTAGTTTGCCTCCCCAACTCCCTGGGCGACGCATTTCGGATCCAGTGGAACGGCTTGACAGCATACGCCTTCCCACCAACGCTGCTGATTCACAGAGTGATTTGCAAGATCAGAGTCTCGCCAGCTCAACATCATTCTAATAGCTCCATGGTTCTCGGAGCTACTCGGCATCTCGGAGATGCCTCCAATTCACCTCCCGATGGGCCCAGGACATCTTCTGGCACAGCAGGGGGGCAGGGTCATCCACCCCGCGCTACCAACTATCCCTCACAGCGTGGTTCCTGAGCAGGTAACGCTACGGCACCTCTGCCTCTCCCAGTCTAATCTGGAAATCCTAGAGGGCGCAAGGCTACCAGGGCCCAGAATAAAAGTAAATGGACCAGGTTCTGCCACTGGGCAGACTCCAGGGAAATCGACCCCTTCCCCTCCCCCCCCCCCGGCATATACTTTGGACAGCGTGCTCTCCATATCGGCGCAGCTCGTTCACCCGGGCGTGCAGGTGGACACCTGCCGCACTTACCTCGCAGCCATCAGGGTTTACAGGAACTCTGAGGCGATCTTCTCCTCCAACCCGATCGTCAAACATTTAACAGGGCTCGCAAGGCTCTACCCGCCCATCAAGAGGCTGCACCCCGTATGGGACCTGAACATAGTCTTGGGTGCCCTGGCACACAAGCCGTTTGAGCCGATGGCGTCCGCGGACATCCGGCTAGTCGCCATCAAAACGGCCTTCTAGTTGGCCTCACCTCGGCTCGCAGAGTCAGCTAAATCCAGGCGCTGGTCGCCTCAGAACCATATTCTACCTTTCACAGAGACAAAGTAGTCCTGCGGACACACCCAGCATTTCTGCCCAAGGTGCCATCTGCCTTCCTTTTGAACGAGGAAATGGTCCTTCCTACGTTCTTTGCCGTTCTTAAGGATGAAGCATAGAGTGCTGCACTGCCTGGATGTCGGGCGTTCCCTGAAATTCTACCTTGACAGAACCAAGTGCTTCCGCAAATCGAACACCCTGTTGGTCATTTTCAGGGGTGCAAGACCAGGCTATCAGCATACGAGGGACAGCACAAGCCACTTCCGGCCAACATGTACGCCCACGCAGTCCGGGCCAAGGCGACGGCCATCGCATTCCACCTTGGCAGGGCGGCCACTTGGGCCACTCCCTTGGCTTTCTGCAAGCATTAGTGTTTGGAAGCCGGCTCCAGATCTGATGCAGCTTTTGGACAGGCAGTTTTCAGGAACCTGTTTGCTTAAGGAGGGTCTCCTCTCCACCCTGGTGCTATATTCAGTTGTAATCACCCATGCTGTATGGAGGAAAGGGGACAGGACGTAAGAGTAATTATAAGGTACTCACCGAAGTGACTAACTTACTCCTAGTCTCCTTTCCTCCATACGCCCACCATCCTCCCCCGCCACTAATAAAACTGCTGTCATTAGGCAATATTAATCTATTGTCGACACGTCCCTGGGGTTTGAGGTATGGCGCCAGAGGGCGGAGTCAGGGCAGCGCATGCTCCCAGGACCGCGCCTATAAATTTAAAGGGGAAGGCTTTTTTCTGGTGAAAAAGGTTCTGTCTCCCTTCCCTTGGAAGGGACCCCCGTGCAGTATGGAGGAAAGGGGACTAAAACTAAGTACTTCGGTCACTATGGTGAGTAACTTATAATTGTTCTGCAGAACTGGCATGGTCCGTCCTCGAGGTCGATACCTGCTGCACCTACTTGGCTGCCATTGAGACCTACAAGAACTTGCTGGATCAAACCACCTCAGCAGCCAACCCGGTGTTTAAGTCACACTTCAAGGGATTTTCCAGGCTGTTTCCGCCGGTGTACAGGCTCCATCCTGTCTGGGACCTCAACATGGTGCTTGCGGCCTTACAGCGTACACAATTTTAGCCGATGGCATCAGTAGACATCTGGCTGACGCTCAAGGCGGTTTGCTGGTGGCTCTCACCTCTGCATGCCAAATCAGTGAGCTGCAGGTGCTGTTGTTGTGCAAGCTTAACACCTTCCACAATGTTCACCACCTTCCACAATGACAAGGTCCTCTTGCGCACTCATCCAAACTTCTTGTTCAATTTGGTCTCCCCATTCCACTTGAACCAGGAAATATGCCTTTCCGGTGTTCTTCCCGGACCCCAGTCAGAGGCTAAAAGGGATTTGCATACCTTGGACTTAGTGCTCAAGTTTTATATCTCCCAGACGAGGCCCTTCCCGAAATCTGAGGCAGCGTTCGTCACCTTAGGGGGCCTCTGCTCCCGGCACACAGGCGTCCAAGGCCTCCACAGCCTGTTGGATGGTACAGGCCATTTCAGAGTCTTACATGACCATGGGAAAAACTGTTCATACAGGGATTCATACCCATGCGGTCAGGGCTAAGGCTACGGCAGTCGCCTTTCAGAGACCTGCTTCCTGTGAAGTCATTAGCAAGGCAGCTACGTGTACCACTGTACATACGTGTGCGCGTTCTGATCGGTTTGCGACCAGTGTCAACCGGAAGTGCAAACTGTACTTCTCCAGGGAATTTCCCCCGAGAGGGGCTCAAGGGGATGAGTTGGTGGTGGACTGGGAGTTTCAACTCCCTGCACGCATTTCCTCCAGTCCCAGTCATCAGGAGGTTGGGAAAGTTCAGCAAGTTCATGATCTGAATTGTTCCGGATTGGGCAAGGAGGACATGGTATCCAGACCTTCTGGACATGTCCATCTGCCCTCGAATACGTCTGCCACAAAAAGAGGACCTTCACTTGCGAGAGGGTTGGTTTCTCCATCCAGAGGTCAATACACTCAACCTTCACGTATGGTTTCTGAGAGGTTGCGATCTAAGGTTTGGGACCTCCTGGATGACGTCATGGAGTCTGCTTTCGACCAGAAGGCCAGCAACGAAATCCTTTATACTGCTGTTTGGAACAAATTCTGCAGCTGGTGCAGGGATAAGAATGTGGACCCTTTTACATACAGTATACCTATGGTGTTGTCATTCTTGTTACATCTGGCTAATCTGGGGCTTTGGGATGGCACAATTAAAGGGGGATCTAGCAGCGCTATCTATTTTCAAGCGATCCTCTGAAGAGGTATCTTTCTTTAAGGTTCCACTGGTCATACAGTTTTTGAAATGATTGACAAATGTTTTTCCTCCGGTCCCTTTTTCAAGTCCCGTTTTGGGATCTTAACCTAGTTCTGAAATTTCATGTGCTCCATTCGAGCCTATCCACTCTTGTCCTTAGACCATCCTTTTAGTGGCTCTTACATCAGCCCATAGGCTGAGTGAACTTCAAGCCTTGTCCTGCAAGCCTCCTTAGTCTTCTTTAAGGATAGAGTGGGCCTTAAGGTTAAACCTACGTTTCTACCAAAAATTGTCTGAGTTTCATTTAACTCAAAATCATTCAACCATCTTTCTATCCCCCACCTCAACCTGGAAAGGAAGAGGAGAGGCTACACAGGCTTGACCCAAAACATGCAGTTGTCTTAATTTAGACATTCTGGAAATGTAGAATCTAAGACAATCAAACTTTTTGTTGGTTACACAGGCCATAAATTGGGTATGGCGGCCTCAAAACAAACATTATCTAGGTGGATCATCCTCAGAATCTCTGAATTCTACAGATTAGCTGGAAAATTCTTCTGAAGGTCTCACATTCGACCAGGGGCATGGCTACTTCTCCAGCATTGAATCTTTCATGGATTCACATGCTGTGAATATTTCCCGTCATCAGGCTGGGAAACTTCAGTAATTTTAACTTAGCGTTTTCCTATGGAAAACTTTGACACTTTAGTATCCTCTCGACATTCTTTGTGGGTGCTTAGGCCACGTCAATAGGACGTCTGATATAAATAGCCCCGCCCCACGACTTCCCTTCAGATTTCAACCGTCTCCAAACTGTTGGGATCACCTCGTGTGGCTTCGTGTTTGCACATGCTTTTTTAATTCGGCCAGTATGTCATCTGCGGGCCAGAAAAAATCTTTCGTCCTTGCTATCTGCAGCCTTAAGGTATTCGAAGGGGCTGGCCATATGGACGGTCTCTACTGTCTCTACCACCATCACTCGGCGGATGCCTGCAAGATATCCCAGGGGTTTTCGCAGAAGACTTTGAAAGACTGGAATGAACGGTTGATATGTTGGCTAAACAGGAGCACTTATCCAGCTTCGGAGGTGGGTTCGGCCCGGGGGAGCCAGTCGTCCGGGAGAGCGGAGAAGGCCTCTGAGAAACCCCCGCTAAGAAGCAACGGATGGATTTACCTACATCGGAGGTGGGAAGAGGTAGCAAGTCCTCTATGTCCAGGGCGCATCATTGAAAGGGGGTGAGTGGCTCCTCGCTTTCCAAGTCAGATCGGCCTCACCAGTCCAATGGGTCTGGTGCTTGGCCCGAGAAGTCACAGCTGTCGGAGGTGGGGGGGGGGAATAGGGGGGTGGGAAGGACAGGCAAAGCCGAAGGAGGCTTTCTCGAAGCACTAGTCCTCTAGAGATCATCAGAAGTCTTCGTCCAGCCGGGAGTCTTCGAAGCACCGTTCCGGTTAGTCTTCCAAAAATTCTGGGTCTCCGGTGAAGGCTAAGACTGTGGAGGCCGCAGTTCCGATGACGAGATCGTCGACGGATAGTCCCTCATTGACGGTGGCGGTACAGTCTGCAGTTCCGTCGGCGACTGGTGTCATCGGCGCCATCCACGACTGACGGACAGTGGGCCACTGCTCTTGTTGACGCAGATTGAGTCGGAAGGTTTGTTGCCGATGGGTGGTTTGTGGCAGTCCTCAGGCTTTGAGCTCATGCTTCCTGTGAACAGTTTGCAACAAGATCCAGCTGCGTATTCTGTTTCTTCAGGGATGGAGGAGGAACGAGCCACATTTGATCCGTCGGCTCTGGGCCTGCAGAGTACGAGGCCGTCTACGTCGAGTGGGGTGGGGGCTGGGGGCTGGACAGCCCCTTTACCCGTTGGTCAATCAGCAATCCCTGCTGTCCTTGCAGGTATTAAATACGCTCCAGTCTTTGTTGGGGAAACTGGATGAGAGGCTGCCTCCGAGTCCAGCGGTGCTGGTGGTCGGTGGTTTGCCTTGTGAGGCCCCTAGGAAGTCTCCTTCGGCACGGTTGGCATTGCCAGTGGGGTTGGACCGTCCATCGAGTCATCCTGAAGAAGGGTGTTACCTGATTCGGACCCGGAGTGTGCTTCACGTGATACCCATGTCTTCGCCGATGAGGGAAGATGCCTGGGACACAGACCCTGAGGTGGATCAGCCCAGTAGTCCGGCGCAACCATCTCCGCTGGATGATATTGGGGCCTTCCATGCGATGATGGCGAAGGCGTGTCGGGAATTTGGACTGGCTCCTGAAGAGGAACGTAAGGACTGCTTTCTCTTCGACCAAAGGCGAAAGTGACGGAAGGTGGTCGTCTTCTCGCTTCCTATTTTCAACCATGTGTGGCAGGAGGGCCTGCGCACGATGCGCCACCTGTTTTTTCTGAGCCTGTGGTGAAGGGTCTAGAAAAGAAATTCGACGTTCCCGAGTCTACCCCTAGATGTCTCGTGTTGCAGCCTGCGCCAGAGTCAGTGGTTTCAGCGGCAGCTAGCAGTAAGGCCAGAAGCCAACACAAATGGGTTACGCCCCAGACATTGAAGCCAGGAAACAGGACACATTTGGGAAGGTCCTGATCGTGGGGGCTACTACTGTGAAGGCTGCAAATTCCTTTGTAATTTGGCCAGATATGATCGGGAGATGTGGCACAGGCTATCCCCGATTCTTGATCATCTTCTGGAGCAACACCGTAAGGAGGCAATGTTGTTGGTTCGAGAGAGGGAGGAGGGCTCTAACCACAGCATCAATATTGCAGTGTATCTGGCAGTCAGGATTTAAGTAAATTAATAATGGGGTGGTGCTCCGACGGCAGGCCTGGTTGAAGTGTACAGATTTTCACCCAGAAGTCCAGTATAAGGTCATCGATATGCCCTGTGAGGGTGAACACTTGTTCGGCGAAAAGATTGCTGTCTCAGTATCCTCTTTAATACGTTTCAGGACCTCATCAAAGTCTTTAGGTTCCCTGCAAAGTGGCCGCTCTTTTCGCTCCTTTCGAGCTTTTCGTGGAGCCTCTGGTAATGCCTGGTTTGCCTCCACCAGAGATTGAAGCTACAGGCACTCCAGCTACTCGTCTCACGGCTATCTGCGCTCGGTCCAGTCTGCTCAGAAGAGCAGGAACTTTCAAGCTCAGCAAAAAGGTTCACATGCCTCGGCTGCTAAAAGAAGGCAGTCAAAAGCTCAACAATGACTGCCATATGGACAATCTGCTGGGGGGGGCAGGGTGGCGAACCATGTAGACGATCCCTATCCCACCATTGTATGTGGTGCAGCCGCATCTTCCAATCTTGTGGCAGGAGGTGGTGCTCATTATAGGGAAAGGGGCGATGGGACCAGTTCCGGTCGCAGAGCGGGCCAGCGGGTGTACTCCCGGTACTTGGTTGTGAAAAAATCCAATGGCTCAGGTTCTCCCGTACTTGTTACACCTTGCACAAGAGGGCCTGGCGTTATCCTCCATCGTGCATTTGGTGGCGATTCCTTGGTTCACGAGCAGGCACCATGCTGCTCCCCTGTTTAGTGATAGTTTGGTGAAACATTATCTGAAAGGACTGTTTCGGACTTTTCCCCCAGTGAAACAGTTTGCACCGGTGTGGAGCCTCAATGTAGTTCTTTCTGCTTTGATGAAACCTCCATTTGAACCCATGTCGACGGCTTCTTTCAAGATCCTCTTGTGGAAGGTGGCCTTTCTAGTGGCGATTACCTCAGCCAGACGGGTGTCAGAATTACAGGCACTGGTCATTGACCCTCCTTATCTGAGGTTTATGAAGGACAAGGTTCTCCTGGCTAATAACCTGCACTTTATCCGAAAGTGCTGTTTGTGTTTCACAAACTTGCCTCTACTGCCTTACCCTCGTTCTATGCTAATGCATCCACGCCAGCAGAAAAGGCCCTCCATTCTCTGGACGTTAAGAGGGCACTCAAATTTGATCTGAACCAGACACAGCACTTCAAGATGTCAAAGCAGCTGTTTGTGGCTTTTGGGCCCTCCAACAAGGAGCAGTCTATTTCCAAACAAGGACTTTCCCGTTGGGTTTCTTCAATTTCGTTTTGTAAAGCTGGCAAGCTTTTGAGGGGTTCTCCGAAGGCTCATTCTATGCAATCCATGGCGTCATCGGCGGCGCTATGGTCTGGGATACTGCTGGTGGACATTTGCAAAGCGGCTTCCTGGGCGGTGCTGCATACCTTCACCAGGCACTACTGTCTGGGGCAGCAACATGTGGAAGTTGTGCAGGTGGGACGGGTGGTCCAACGCCTGTTTCAGTAAGTTAAGCCCTGCAGCTTCGGGGGTTTTTCTATTTTACTCTCACTTGCTGGGTTTGTACTCATGTATGTGATAAGATGTTATTGGTTAGTTTGCCAGTGATACACCACCACACATTGGTTGTACTGCTATGTAATCTATTCACAGCATGTGAGTCCATAAACCATCCAATGCTGGAGAAGGGAGTAGTTTCTTAACTGTAACTCTATTTCTCCAGCGTTCGTATCTTTTATGGATTTGCATGGGCCCGCCGGCCACCCCTGCAGGCAAACCTGGGTTCGGATTCCCTCTACTTTGGAGGTTAAAATCTAAAGGGAAGCCACGGGGGCAGAGCTATTTATATCAGACTTCCTATTGGCGTGGCCTAAAGCACCCAAAAAGAACGTCGAAAGGACACTAAAGTGTCAAAGTTTTCCATAGGAAAACGCTAAGTTAAAGCTACTGAGGTTTCCCAGCCTGATGACGGAAAATATTCACAGCATGTGAATCAATGAAAGATACCAACGCTGGAGAAATGGAGTTACAGATAAGAAACCTACTCCCTTCCTCTACCTTACAGGGGGGAGTTCAATTCAGGATATTTGTGTAGCAGCAACATGGTCCTCAGTCCACACTTTCACCAAGCAATTATTATTTTTTTTTTATTCTATGTTTATTGGTTGTACTTATTAACAAAAGGAGAATAAGTCATTTAACCATTTACATTAAATCACATCCTTCCTCAATACATCAAATATCAAAATAATTAAACAGAAAAGATGTTCAGGTTTCACCATACCTCCCCTTATTCCATCTTCAGTTAAAATCTACACAATGTTTTCATCAAAACCCTTTTGAATCACCTTCCTTCTAAACAAGATTTACCATTTCAGTTCTTGGTAATCGATAGACTAGGACTCTGCAATTTGTAGAGTCAGCGCGCTCCTACCTTCAAACAAAATCTATCTACAAGACAGCTCTTTGGGGACTTTAACACTGCTTCTATAAATTACAACACTTCCAGACATAAGCTTATTCTCTCCCCCTTCAGCATCCACTCCCACCATTGTTTATCCGATGCTATAAGCCTTTACTCTTGATGGCCCTGTGGGAAATTTGAGCACATTCATCCGTAAGGGCTAAACAAGAGGGTCACCCAGTGCTTCAATGGTTCCACAACCCCTGTAAAACCACAATATCTACAATGAGTCATCTTGTGGAATTAGTTACCTTTCAAATTCCACCTCTCGTTACCTGAATATTCAAATCGTCCTCAAAACGTCTATAGTGTCAAGAAATGAATTTTAATTGATATTGTGGGGGCTGATTCAAACCTTTTTTTTTTGTTTCCCTATCCAAGCATGGTCTCGGGGGGGGGGGGGGGGGGGGGGGGTCTAGGTTTCTTAGGCGGACAGTTTCCATCCAGTCTTGCTCTTTCAATTTTTATTTTTATTTTCATGGGTTTAGTTCATCCCTATCCACCTCTCTACCTACCAGGATTCCCTCGATCTTCTCCCGCCATCTCTGCAGAGATGGATCAGAGGAGTTTTCCATCAGACTGAATATTTCAAAGGGTGTTCCCCTTTCAGCCATTCTAAATTTTTGATACAGCACAAATGATTTCTACAGGGCAATAACCTCCAGGGACTGGAGTCTAAGTTCTTGTCTTATTATAGGCATTGGCAATGAGTTGGGTAATTAAGACACTTTCTCCTGAACAGGCCCTCCAGTAAAACCCAGTTCTTCCAGGAAATGGTCATCATTACCTCGGAGCCAGTTCAAATAGGTACCACCTTTTGGCGATAGAAGGCCAAGAGTGGTAAGGGAAAATTTTCCATATTTACAGAGGATTCTCAGGCCCTGGGCCGCCAATCTTTTGGTCTTTGGTTGAAAGGCTCTGTCATCACTGTTCTTAACGACCACCCCCAAATATACCATGGTATCAACCACTTCTATTTTCTCTTCCCCCCCCTCCCCTCCCCCCAAGAGATGAACTTTTCTGTCTTCTACGGGCGGACGACATGCACAGGATCTTTGATTTGCAGACGTTCATTTTCATATCATTCGCATCAAGGTATTGTGACACTCCTTAATTCGCCTTTGAAAACCAACTGGAGTGAGATCCATGAATACAATAATATCAGTATACAGGACCCAGGATCTGGGTTTTCCATTTATTTTTGGTGGGAAGGCCCTCACCGCTGCTTGTGATTCTCCCAGGTCTGAGACATACAAACTAAACAGTAGCAGGGCAGTGCCCCCGATGGGTCATGATCTTACTGGAGAGTACCCGTGTGGCTGCCAGTCTTACTTACACCAATGTGTTCGAGTAAAGTGTGCAGATCGCCACCAGTAAATCCGCCGGGCAGTTCCAGTTTTTAGTTTTGCCCACAACTTCGCCCTATTCACACAATTGAAGGCCTGTTCCAGATCCATAGAGGCCTTATGGATACATGCCCCCAATTCCAGTATTCCCTGCTTTAAATTCCTAATTACAAACCACTTTAAATATGTTCCCAAACCCTTTACACCAAAATCCTTTCCAGTTTGGTGCGGGTCCGGCCTTCCTGTATTAGAGCCCACTCAGAAAAATCACGTAATAACGTAATAAAAATGAGGCAAAACGTTTCCCATGGAATCGAGAAAGGCGATCGGCCTGTGGTTTCGTAGTTCAGCTCGGTCACACTTTTTGAAAATGGGAACAACTATCACCAAGTGTCCGGTACCTGCCGCGTACGGAGGACCTGATAAAAAAAAATCTGCATGATTAGCCAGCTCCACTCCTCAGGATTTTTTTTGAGGAGTTGATTTCAAATCCCATCCGGGCTGGCAGCTCTTGAGGAGCTAAGTCCCTGTATCCTTACCACCAGATCTTCGCTTTCAGTTTCAACTTCCCACTTGGTATTACACTCTCTGACCTCCATACTTTCTGCCTCACCCGGATCCGAGTACAGCCCTGAATAATGAGCAAACCGGCTAGACTCACTCACTTTGGCCCAGCATATGGCTAGCCCTAAATGACCACCTGTTAAGCAATTCCCAAAGTTCCCTAGTGTTTTTCATGCAGACTACCTTTTAGCATCTGCTCAGCATCGGGCTGCCAGTTCCGATTTCTAGTAGCTATGAGCCAATTCCTAAACTTCTGCTTATGAAACCGGACCAGCTCTGCACACTCTGGCTGTTTTTCTGCTTTGTTTTTCCTCAGGGCTGCACTCAAATCTTTTTTTTAGCCCTGCTCACCAATGGATCGTAAGCTTGCCTAGGAAGTAGCTACGCCTTTGTACCTCTCTTCGCTGTTTGAGAATAGTCTTTTAGAATCCAATTGTAATCAACACAGGTATTGTCACCTTCAACCACCACCCTAAATGGCCCACTGATCAGAGATTTTTCCCACCCTTAATTTGTTTCTCACCCAGGTTATTTCCACTGGTTTCATTAGGTCCCTGGATTCCAATTTTCCCCTGGTCTCCAATGCCATAGTTACCAAATCGTGATCACTCACAACTTACTTCCTTATTTCGAGTCTTCTAGCACTACCAATCAGATTGCCCCAAACAAAACAGTAGTCCAGACAGAATCTCCTCTGTCCCTTACCCCGTGTACACCTTCCAGGGCTATCCCCCAGTGTCTGCCCATTTAACATGTGTAAGTCCCTGGAACCTACTTCCAGAAACCACTCCAAGGCCCTTCCTTCCAACTCTTGCTCTTTTCTAGGAAGACCCTTCTCATCCAGCATGTGTATATTTAGGTCCCCACGCAATCACTGTGGTTTCCTCCCATTCCGCCAAAACCTGATCCACTACTTTTAAGCACTGATTGGACAAAATTGATTTCTTTACCTGAATTTACCCTCCAGTAAACATTCAGTAGGAGGAGGCATTCTTGTTTGCCCGATACTTGCCATGACAATTTTAACACTTGGACATAAGGGTTTGGGGTTTCATGGCTAGTCACCACGTATTCAGGGTCCACTTTTAGCAAAGTCAACAAATCCCAGGGTCTCCCCATTACCCTCTTACACCCAGGATTTTAAAAGGATTCATATCCATCACAAGAGGGGACTGACCCTAAACCATGTCTCCTGCAGGCAAATAACGTCATATTTACTCAGTCTTCATGTCCTCTGTAAACGAGGGTTTAAACCCTCTAGTGTTCCACGAGCCCATCCAAGCCATCGTGCCCTCCTCCTTAGAAAGTCTATTCCTTAATGCTGGCCAGTGCTTCCGCCAGCTAGTCCTAATTTTCAGGCTTGTTCCCTGGGCTTGATTTTAATGCTTTGGAGCGATCATCCACTGTAATCCTTACTTTACGCAAATCCGTTTTTTCATGAGCAGACCACTTTGAAGATGGGATCTTCCTTGGTGATGGGGACGTCTTAGCAAATTTAGAGCCATTATCCACTGTAGATCTTGATTTATTCAACTATTTATCCCTGGGGCCACCACTGAGAAGATGCAGACGACTTTGGGGTCAAGGGAAGCTGGAGACCCAGGTCAACCCTCGCCTTGGTCTGAACGCCTCTTCCCTAGTCAGTATCAATTGTCTTCCGCACTGGTCTCTTCCTTGAGTTATGTCTTTTTGGAGGGGGCTGAAGAAGGGAATGCTGACCCTTGGAAATCTCAAGTCATAACAGAGTGGCAGCATTTTCTCACTTTTCTTATTAAAGATTTAATCTCCATCGAAACTAAGTGGAGAACTACCACGTCCGTCGTTTGTCTGAAGACAAATTCCACCACTCTATCATCTGAATAAACAAATCTGAGGCCTGGAATGTATTGAAAGAGTTTTATAATGTTGCTCCGGTTTAAAATCTGAGCTTTAGGATCACTCACAATTTGTTCCAGATGTATTTTGAAGACTTCCCTTTTCAAGTTTTTAGAGTTTACAGTGGATCTTTCCAATTTAGGTAGCGTAGTCGTCTGTCTAAGGCTTCCCAATTGGTTTACCCTTGCTCTTTCTGTTCCATAGTAAGAAAGGTTTTGTCCCACGAGGTCCTATTTGATTTTTTTGGGTTCAGCTCTCTTGACCAGTCTCCTTGAGCGTCCACGGCCAATCTTTCGATTTCAACCCATTCTGAGTTGGAGACGTTATTCCAGTTGTCATCCTCTCTATCTCGCTCAATGATCTCGACCAAGTCACTGAGGCATGTGTGTAATTCCCTATATCATTAGTCTCCTCCCCAGAGGTCATCTTTACTTTTAAGATCATGACTGGCTTTTTCACTTGGCCAATCTCCTTGACAGGCAACTCCAATTCCTTTCTTGGTCTCTTGGGAGATTGGCTTATAGACATTGGTGAGGCATGAGGGGGGAGTTCTTAGATTCCGAAGGAAAGCCCTCGAGCCATTAGATCTATTTTTCTTTGGGGGCAGTCTGTTTTTGCTTTGTTTTTCTTCTTTGCTTGCTGCTTTTCTGTTCCCCTTTCTTCCCCACTGAATCTTTCCCTGAGAAGATAGATGTTTGATTCTTTCCCTCGACTTGGTCCCTGGCTGTTACTTCTGAAACCGTGGGTTTGTTAGGAGGTGACCCTTCCTCCGTAGGGGGTGGGGGGCTTGTTCTTCTCTGTTCTGTTTTCCACAAGGCCCGCATCCACCCACAGTCTTCAAGTATAGCCTCCATTAATAGGCACTTGTCATTCGACTCCCTACGTGCTAGGTCGGACAAGCGATTTTGCCGTTGGGCAGATGTTTCAGCCTCTTTGTCGAAGCGAGATTCCACTTTAGTTGCTAGACCTTCAAGTGCGCCAAGTTTGACCTGGAGCATCGCAATGAAAGTTCCCTGATCTCTCATAGTCATTAATGGATTCATATAGTTTTGTAAATGGGGTCAGGGAAATTGAAAGGGAGGCCAGGATTATTCTTTGTAATTCTGCTAAGTCAATATTCATTGGCATAGGTAGATCCACAGCACTCCGATTACCCCAAGCCGAATCGTCCAGAATTAAATCTGAGGAGTCAGTTGAATCATTCCCTGCACGGTTTCTGTAAGCAACTTTGGCTGGTAGATCTCGAGTCAGTTGGGCTGGGGGTAGTGATGGGACGTCCCCACTCTCTGGTTGGTCAAGTGCCTCTCCTCCTTCCTGACTTCTCCTGTGAGAATCACTTCTTTCAATAGATTATGGGTATGCGAAAGTGACTTGCGCTCAGGGAATAGTTGATTGTGGTTACCCTATTAGTAACAGTGATTTGCCCGGTAATTGTGCTATGCCTGATATTCCATCTACCATAATGCAGCCTAAATCCAAGTGCTCTATTTCAGATATAACAATGTTGAAGGATAGCGAAATTCCAAACACTCGGAGTGTTTGCCGAGTGTTTGGCAGCAAAGAAGGAGAAGGAGAAGCTCTGTTGGAGTCTGTTCTTTGTTTCTACAACTGGAACCCTTAAGAACCACCCACAGATGCGGAGCGTAGCGGAGTGTTTGCCGAGTGTTTGGCAGCAAAGGAGAAGGAGAAGCTCTGTTGGAGTCTGTTCTTTGTTTCTACAACTGGAACCCTTAACCACCCACAGACGCAGAGCGTAGCGGAGTGTTTGCCGAGTGTTTGCCGATGTGCGAGCAAATGGACCTTGAGACATCAGGAGACATGCACTCAAGAACACGGAGTAAGGTACGTGCATTAGATGTCTTGGCAGAAAAACAGTCTCTTAGCGCATCATTAGCCACTATTCTTATCCCATCTAGTACAAAGACTGGCACAAAAGGCATTGGGAAACAATGCAAAAAACTGCCATCTAATTCAAGCCTCAATAAAGTTTGCAATACCATCACAAATGGAAACACCTCCCCAATTCCGCTAAACAATTGCTCCCCACCTTCTCCGGATGCTTGTGCAGCGCCTGGAGGGTCGCCGGCATGTTTTGAAGAGGCGTGTGACTGTCGCCGTGGCTCCGGCGCCCTCTGCGATGAGGTGTTCGCCGAGGCTGTGGTCGGTGAGTGGCGTGGCCAGCGAGAGAAGCGGGCCGGGGGGGTTGTAGTCAGGGGCGTAGAAGAGCCGCCTGCGATCGCCGAGTCAATGGCGAGCGCGGGCGTCGTCCATGTGGCTCCCCGCGGGAGAGAGGAGACGAGCTGTGAGCCGTGCACGGAGCCCTTGTGCTCTGCTGCGGCCTCCCGGCCTGCTAAAGCGGATAGCCCTAAAGAGGCAAACGCTGAGCCTCGTAGTTGCGAGGGGCCGTGCGGCTCGTTATCAGGCGTGGGCGGAGTCATTCAGGAGCCCGAACTGGCTTCGTGTGCTGCAGACGCAGAGAGAGGAATTAACTCTCTCGTGTCCGGAGACGAGGAAAGCCAAAATGAAAGGCTCCCAGCTACAGAAAAGCACAGGCAAACAGGCCTAGCTGAAACAAATAACTTGACCTTTCAAATGTCTCCGGAGATAGCTCAAGCAGCCTCTCAACCCCCCCCCCCCCTCCAACAAATGTCCTAAACGAAAATAAAGTGCCTGAATCTTCAAACGAAAACACACATCCTAAAGTTCCAAAAAAAAGTATCAGCATAAAAAAGTTGGTCACTGGTGCAGATGGTGGCAAAGACAAAGGACTGGAAGCTTACGGCATGCAAAACCTGAAGAAGCAGACAAAAAAAAGGTGCTATTCTACATCAGAGATTGGCACTCTTAGATGGCACTTTAATGGAAAAATTGCACCCTTGGAAAAAAGCAAAATTGCAAATAGTGACAAAATCGAAATGACTAAAAAGAGCCACGAAGGTGCCAGTGCAAGAACCGCGCCAAAAGAAAGCCATACACCTCTCATAGGAAACGTGACCACTGAAATAACAGACGATGACCTATTAAATGATATAGTAGAGATCATAGACACAGACGATAAATCCAACCATAGAAAAATTGAATGCTATGAATACTAACGCACAGAAAAGTGCAGTGAAAATAAATCAGAAAGAATATACTCCAAAACGAAGCACAGAGAATGAAGTAAATGATTCTTGGGCACCTAAGCGCCCTCGAATCTACTCACCAGAGAAAATCTCTCTGCACAATACACCGGAGGATCCTGCATATCCTGTTAATAAAGAACCTTCGACTAGTGACACTGCAACTAAAATAATGCTTGAACTAGAAAATCAGACAAAGGACTTTTGAAGAGGGAGAGATAAACAAAAATTGTGATCTGGCAATAAAGGCATTACAAGATCAAATTAAAAACTTCTTACCACACACAAAAAAAGGCCCAATAGAAACCATGACATCAGAGGACAATTCTTCATCCTCTTCAGAGTCCAGTCTAAATGAGAGCGATAGAAAGAAAAGAACAAATTTACAAAGACGTACAAACAGTACTATCCATGGATCAACAAATGAAGTGAGGTGGTTAAAAGAGACACAGGAAGCAATCATAGCATCTGTATCAATAACTTTGGCCCCTTTCCTAAAACTTTATGAAGCTTTAAATGAAAACCAACAAGACCAATCAACAATGATTGCTTTAATGAATAGCAAAATGATTTACGTGGAATCAGTCATGGAGCAAATTAAAGAAAAGCGAAGTCGAGAGAAAGAAATGGACGGAGTGGTCCTAAAAACTTTGATTGATTTACTAAAAGAAGCTAAAACCGACAAACATCCTTTCTTAGAAGGAATTCGAGAAATTGTTACAACTTTAGCCCCTCAATCAAAAAAGACTGAACCAAGACTGAGCCCCATGCGGCCTCGCACATGCGAAGAACAGAGCGAGGCCCAATGTGCTCCACACATGACGGGACTTGAATCAATACATCCAGGAGCCTCTGACATCATGCCTCTGAATGCAAGAATAATCCTTACTCCAACACAAACTGAAAATTAAATTGGCCAAAATACCACATCTGAGACTGCTGAAAAATCGACTGAAAATGGAGAGAAAGCAAAAACAAGTGCTTTCCCAATATTCGATCCAAATGCAAATAAGAAGTCAGAAGTAGTAAACACAAATAACACACAAAAGAAAAGCCAAAAAAGTTTAAGTAAAACAAAAAACGTGACCAGCAAAGAAAAGAAGCAGCAATGTGGATCAAGGAGTTTTTTACGAAATGTAAAAGACATAGTGGAAAAAGAGCCGCTTAGCGCCGCCTCTTGCAGTAAACTCATAGTCACCTACCCAGCTGATCCCTGAAAAGATCCCAACAATCTGTGTCATCAGAAGAAGATAGTTCACAAGACGGAAGTATACAAGAACTCCTAGACTGTTCGGTACACGATGATGAAAATATCCAAACAGATGAAATACAGGAACGAGTGATCCTGGATTTCAATGCATACGAAGCCAAAGAAGTAAGCATTGATCCCAAGGCACTTGATGAAGAAGATTTTCTAACCCTAAGCGATAAACTAAGAAAATGCACAGCTAAATACTTCGAATCAAAAGAACCGACGGGATATTCTTCACAAAAAGAACTGCAATTCACCTTCCCGGAAAATGCACAACAAAATGATATAAGAAAGGAGCCATGGCCCCTGAATGGAAAACAAGGAAATTTCAGAAACACCGGCCTGAATTCCAAATGGATGAAGCAAAAACCAAAACCACCGAAAAACACGGTTGTAATAATTGAAAAAACTGTAAATTCGGATGGACTGACATTAAACCGATCAGCAATTATGAAACTCCTTCAATACATCCCTCAAAAACAATAAAATCAGAAGAACTATTGTCAGTAAGCTTTCCGGACGAAGCGCGTGTTGACTTGGTAGAAATTGTGACGAACTCAGCGATACTTGCTTCGATTATGCTAGAGGCCTACGAGAATTTCAGAGCACTAGGATTTACGATCTCTGAACTAACTGATGCTCAAACTACATATGAAGAGCCTGGAACCAGTGAAAAAAAAAAAAGAAAACCGTGCACTTTGAGAGAACATTCTCTGGAGATGAAGGCTCGCACCTTATCAATTCGAGAATCGAAAATAGAAAAGCATATCAAAGAGAGAATTATCAACATGACCAGAGTAACATGAGTGAAAATAAAAACAAATCAGGATTGACTATAGAACCACCATACAGTACAGTGATGGAAAATGGAAATAAAGAACAAATACAAATGCGCGAAAAAGAGCATTTAAATAAAATAAAACTAACAATAAGAGGAAATGGAAAAACAAGCGAACTAAAAAATATGCAACAAACGACAAAAGAAGATCCGAAATATTGGAATTGGTTAGCAGGCTCTCTCGTCACCAAACCAAAACTGTAGCCACTCAAACAAACTCACACTAACCAATGGAAAATAGGAAGCTGGAACACCAGAGGTTTCCAACATCTTTTTAATGATTTCAATCCGCTTCTAAACGAGCAAGATATTATATGCATACAGGAATCCTGGCTAAAAATAGCCCCTTTTAAGGAAGGATTCACTGTGTTATGCAATCCCGCTAAAGGAAGCTCGATTGGAAGACCATCTGCAGGTCTCTTAACCCTAATTAAAAATGGGTCAGGAATACAGGCGATCGAATCTAAAAATGTTAATTCGCATACACAAGCAACAGTCATACAATTTCAGCTAGAAGCTCCAAAAGCCAACCAAAAAATGTTAATACTAAATGTCTATTGGAACCCCTCAAAAAATGAAGATGAACACTTCATAGACCAAATAATGGAATACTTAGATGGAAAAATAGAAGCACACAAAGACCTAAATATTATCTGTGGCGATCTGAATGCGAATTGCTTCGAAGAAAACAAAGATCCCCAAACTGACACAAACAAAAACGACTATAAACGTAAACGTGGGAAAATATGGAATGAAGAAATGGAAGCAAGAAGATTGCACAGACTTGATGGTAATATGAAGGGTGATATCCCACCTGCAAATACTTGGTCAAATGGCAATGTGAGTAATATACTTGACTATATGTTTGTGTGCGAACGATTACTAGCAAAGGCACAAAGCTTTAGGATATCACCTTCGAACTACAGTGATCATGAACCAATCATTGCTGAATTTTTACACTGGGAAACTCGAACAAATCAAATATGGGATGCGAAAATAGAGTTAGAACATGGCCTAAATCGCCTAAGGCTGAAAAAAAGCAACTTTGATGTTGTACTAAAGAACCTAGAAAAGTGGCAATCTAAAGAAAAAATGTCCGTAGAATATGAGACATCATTACATATATTTAAACAAAGCCTTGGAAAAAATATAAAACCAAGAGTCAGAAAGTTACATGTATATGACCCAGAAGTAGTGATACAAAAGAAACTTCTAAGGAAAGACATGTGCATTAAAAAATGAAAAGAACAAAGACCTGAAAGAACTGATCCAAAAAAGAAAACAAAAATACAAAAACTGGCAGAAAGCCCACAAATCACAACTGCTCCAACAAGATGCTGAAGCCATGCAGAAAGCAATATCTAATGCAAATAGTAGATCATTATGGGACCTGCTAAATGAGAAACAATCAATGGCAGCGCTCATGAATCCAATACCAGAAAATGTTTGGTCGGAACATTTCACAAAACTATTCAACGAGACAAAAACTCCGGATAAAGACAATATTAATGAACAACTACCATGCCCTTGGGAAATTGAATTCGATAAGGAAGAGATAAAGTCCTTGATTTTGAGAGCAAGCTCTTCAAGAGCCCCAGGTCCAGATGGCTTGTCAAATGCAGTGCTAAAAGAAGATCCAGAAAAATGGGCAACTTTCTGCGAAAGACTCTTTAAGAGAATTGTGAAGCAAGGCCAAATACCAAGATCATGGAAGTTGGCTATCAGCGTCCCTATTTTTAAAAAAGGTAATAGAATGGATCCTAAAAATTATCGACCAATCGCCCCGTTAGATTGTGTTGGGAACATTTTTGCCACTATTTTGCTAAAACAACTAAAGACCTGGATAAAGGCCTCGAATACCTATGATAAAAGACAATCGGGCTTTGTCGAAAATGTGGGGTGCAATTTAAATCTCCTGATCCTAAGTCTGATGAAAAGAAGGGCCTATACAAATAAACAAAAACTGTATATAGCCAGTATAGATCTTCGACAAGCCTTCGATAGTGTGAACAGAAGTCGGCTCTGGGAAAAAATGGCCTCTAAAGGGTGCCCCTCTGATCTCTTGAAAGCGATCAAAGAACTGTACGCCGAAACTTCAATAAGAATTAAATTAGATCAAGGCGGAAACTTATCTGAGGATATAAAAACAGCAAAAGGCCTTAAACAAGGATGCCCGCTAGCAGCCACTTTATTCTGCTTCTATATCGAAGATCTGCAACAATGCTTTGAAAACATCAGGACTTTTCCACCGAGATTAAACTGTAAACCAGTCAACCATCTGCTCTATGCTGACGACCTGATAATCTTAGACCACACACAAATTGGTCTGCAACGTGCATTAAATCAGGTTGAAAAATACATAGAAAATAATGACCTAGAAATAAATGCAGATAAAACCGAAATACTAAAAATCGGTGATAAAAGATGGAAAAAGACCAAAAATGAAGAATGGAAAGTGAACGAAATCTGGATAAAACCATGTGATGAAATGAGATACTTGGGTTTACAAATAAGCGGAATAAAAAATGAAGAACCCTGGAAAAAGATGCTAAAGACAAAAATTAAACAGCTAACAGCCCAAGCAATCATCATCAACAAAAGATACGGAAAATTCTCCCTCTGTCCAGTGATAACATTCTATAAGCTCAAAGTAATTCCTACACTAATATATGGAGCAGAAACTGGTACAAATATCCCAGAGAAATTCTGGACCACTCTAGAAGGTCTTTTTTGGAAAACCGTCCTCCCGATACCAAAAGCGATCCCAATCTCGGTAATTCGCCATGAACTAGGCCTAACATCAATATACATACACATCCGGTACAATCAATTGATGTTGTATAGAAAAACAATGATTAATTTGACGCCTCCCCAATTTGAAATACTGGGCAAATCCAACAACTATGAAGAAAAAGTAGTAGAAGATTGGAAAAATGGAAACAAACAAACCCTGACAGAATTTGGCATTAAAACTCAAACACTAGCGGAGAAACCAACAGCTGTAAAAAGAGCGCTTTGGACTGAGGACTGGTCGAATACTGAAATGAAACGAGCTTTGTCAAAAACACATACACTTCTGAAATCCAATTGTGGTGTGATGTCTATCTTACCAGACTATTTGAAAAAAATCCCAAATTCGAAACAAAGGGATCTGTTATTACGTTTCAGACTGAATATTCTACAAAACAAGACAACAAAAGCAAGATGTACGAAAGAGGAAATATGTACAAAATGCAGACTGCAAAAGAAGCGAAGAATCTCTAATTCATTTAGTGTTATTTTGCACAGAATTAAGAGACCTGCGAAACTTGTTTCTAGCAAGCAACATCTCTGACTTATGCGATCTAGATGCGGAGAAATGGTGGAGTCTAATCTACAGTTGCCAATCCCCAAAAATAAACTTTGCAACGGTCAAATTCTTAGAAAATACCCTAAAAAGGCTAGACCATATCGATGAGGGAAACACATCGTAAGCCATGAATTTGAACGACTGAAAGGATGTGTTGAGTTAATGTTAGATATTCACTCGTTACTCCAAATCATTGATCTAATAATTTTATCTTAATTAATATTGTCAATCGAAATCTATTTTAAGTACTCCACTCGAATCCGAATGGGGGGTTTAAATTAATTCAGCTTCTCTGGTTTTTCTAGTTATTCTTGAGATAATTTTTAGTTATTTTTTTGCTATCTCTTACTTTTTACTTTTTACTTATTCCTTGGACCGTTGCTTTGTCGAGTTTGATGTGATCTCATTACGACAGATCTCTTCATGAAACGCAATGTTTTACTGATGTGAAAGGTTTGAAATAAACCAAATACACTTAAAAAAAAAAAATTCCAATACAACCGGCCGTTTGCCGGATTCCAATACTGATCTGAGAAAATTACCATGTGACAAAGATACACAGGCTACAAAAGAAGTGAGCACACTGTTGCCACGGAGTGATAATTTTATGTCCACTCGCAAGCCTTTAGTTATATCTGGGTCAAATTGTTTATTTACTCCTGCTGCTTCGTGTATTCCTTCTATGTGTGGTACATCTTTTAATCCTATGGTTATAGTATTGGCTGACGAGTTTAAAAAGGATCAAGACGAACTTGATCACTGTTCTAATTCATCCTTTATTGATAATAATGTGGCGCCTGAGGCAAACTACGAATTACCAGAAATCTCCCACATTTATTCTGATGACGAGAAACATATGTCAGTATCCTCATATATCGCGCCTACTCCCAGACGGTCTCATATCATACCGAAATCCATCCTTTCTCCTTCCATGCCCCTGCCTTCTTTGCCCCCTCCATCTACTGCATGTTTGTCTTCCACAATACTAATTGAAACCACCTTGCATGCTATGAATCTGGCTATATCATCATTGTTTAAATTATGTGAGACCTTGGATGAAAAACTTAAAAATCCAGGATAAACAACTTTCTAAATTAATTAGATGGCAATCACAGTTACGCCTACAACAGTTGAAATCATTAAATGACATTGCTCTCATTTCTCCTAAAAAATCAAAGTTATCTCCTGCTAAATTATTACAGCAGAAAGCAACCAAGGATTCTCCATTTAATCAATTAGAGAAACCGAAATTGGCCATGGAAAATACGGCTACATCTGCCCAATTTACCCTAACTACATTCCCACATATTATTCGAGAACTTCATTCCCCTGTTGAGAAGTGTGCTCCTGTATGTCCATTAACTAATACTGTGTTGCCTTCACCATCCGTGAATGTTTACAATCTTCTAAAGAACTATTCACAATTTTTTCGGGTGTTACCTCTGCTAAACAGACACATACAAGCCCCTTAAGAAAAACAAAAAATCGACCAAAGCAGCATATTCCCTCCTCGATCGCAAAATCATTTCTTAAAGGGCTAAAGCTACCTGCCAAAAATAAAATGACCATAGCTGCTAAAGTAGTACGGGATAAATATGCAAAAATCGCTGCCGAGAAAAGCCTAAAAGGGCTTGCAAATGTACAACTTTCAGTTGAACACTCGCCCTTAAATAACATTGTGGCCTTGATTGACAATGAATCTGCTGTAATTGATAATCACCCGATATTAATTACTGCTCCCAGAGGGAAGGATCTATTGGATACTGAATTGTGTTTAAAACGTTCAGAGCTACGCAAAGAAATAGACCTTTATCTAGATGCTAAAAGCCTTAACCTTCCTCTAGCTGAATCTAATATCATTGATGGATCTAAAATTAAAGATAGTTCTCTTTCTTAAATTGGAGCAAATAAGCCATCTCAACTTAGATTACCTTCTACAATAAAATCTGTATCACAGCTGCCTTCCCTTCCTTCCTTGGCAGTTGCGAATAAAACGGATCAATGTAATTTATCCTCCTTGCCTCCAACCTTAAATTGTATCATAGCTTCAGCCATTGAACAATACATGTTAAAATATCACCAGACTTCTGGTAATGCTGTTACATGTGATGAAGGCGGGCAGAAATTACCTTCATCTATTGCTACTGCGAATCTAAACCAAACTGTATTTGCTGCTTCTAATGTAAAGCAAATTCCGTTTGGCCTTACTGAACAGGTAAGCTCCCATGCGATACCCACTACGAATTCAGAAAGTACTCAAAATAGACAGAAAAAACCGGATGCAAAAAAAAATCTCCATTCACTAATTATTAAATGTAGGCCTTTGCCGTATCATTCATATGATTTGAATCGTGCTAGCCTTTTAGCCATTTTTTTTTTATATATATGCATTGGAAGATATTAATTCGGGTGATATTGAACAAGTTGAATTCTTAAATAATAACGACCTGTGTTTAGTGCGACTCTGGCTCCGCTCAAGAGTGGTTTTAAATACTCTTTGGGCCGCTCGTGCAGCCTTGTGGGATCTGGGTTTTGAGCTAGCTATTGACCATCAAAGAAGCTCTGCTATCTCAGTTCCATGTAAAGATGCACAAGTAACATTGGGCGCCTCCACTGAAGCGGATTTGAGTGGTTCACAATGCAAACAACAGTGTAAATGTCAGTGTTTTACCTCTCAAGCTTAACGTTTCCCCTAGTATGCAACTTTCATTATTAAGCTGGAATACTAGAGGCTTCAAACATCTTCTTTCTGATGCTGCCATTAAACTAAGAGAATACAACTTTATATTATTACAGGAAACATGGCTAACTAACTGCCCGTCGTGGGATGGTTATTATCCCATCCTAAATCCTGCTATTTCTGCTATTAAAGGTCGCCCAATGTCTGGTCTGTTGATGTTAAAAACAACTCCATCCATGAGTGTTATCTCACATGAAATCTTGACCCCGTATATCCAGTTAGTTCAACTATCTATTGACGATTGTCAGTATTCTCTGATTAATACATATTGGAATCCAGCTGCTTTCTCCACCGATTCCTTCTTGAGCGCTTATGGGAAAAAATATACCGATACAAGAAACAAATGCACATAATTTTAGCGGGAGATTTAAATCTCCATTGTTTAAATAATAGTAAAGTATTATCTGACGATCGAGTACGAAGCTGGAATGCGTTTATACAGTCGAAAGATATGTTCATGGTAAATGGATCATTTCCTGAGGACTCTCCTCCCCACCCGACATGGAAAAGGGGTAGTTCTGTGGCTACTATTGACTTCATTTATGTTAGCAGCTCATTGTTCTATCTCCTAAAGGGGTTTCAGGTTCTGCCATCTTCGGTTAGTGATCATAATATGCTACATCTCCACTGGCCACTGAACTCTGGTGACCAAGGAACTGCTCCACTTGTGTCTTCTATAACAATGGAAGGTACTATTGATGTAAATCCTGGTCGAAACCGCTTACGATGGACCAGTACCAAACTATTGCATTTTACAGATTGTCTTAAAATATCATGTAAAACCTCGCTAAATTATTGGAATTCTGACATTGATTACACAAAACTAATGCATCAATTTGCCGGTTCTACTAAGATAACAATTTCTTCAGTTGCAGCACATTCTTATAATCAAGATATGCAGAAAGCGAAAGCTCTATTTCGAAAAAATAAGAAAGCGGTCCAATCTCTACCAGTTGATCAGCGCTGGGCTGCTCTTAAAGCAATTAAAACCAAACATAGGAATTGGAGAAGAACTTATCGTTCACTATAATATCAAAAAGATGGTGAGGCAATGTTGGTTAAAGTGTTGACAAAAAACTCTGCAGGATGTTGGTCATTAATAACAGACACATATAACACCACTCAATGTCAAATGCAGACTAATGATGTTGCTTCTTCCATATGGATTTCCCATTTTGCTGGTCTTTATGCTCTTCTCCCTTCTACTAATTGCATACCTTCTGTAAAACCTGAGGGATCCTTCTCAATAGATTTTACAATGGACTATATTCTTTATCTTATCCACAAAGCTAGTAGATCCCGCGCTCCAGGCCCTGATGGGCTTTCTAATGCCATGCTAAAAGAATTTCCGGATTTATGGGCTCCCATCCTGTTTGAAATCTTCTCTCAAGTTTTAATTGCCCAAAAGATCCCTAAATCGTGGTGTACTCCATTTATCTAAAAGGCGATAGACAAAACCCTGCAAATTATAGGCCAATCGCCTTATTAGATGTTCCAGGGAAAATCTTTGCTTTATTAATTCTAAGAGATCTCCAACAATGGATCAACTCATCGAACATGAGAGATAGGTTTCAGACAGGATTTGTGGCTGGTAAGGGAACGGCTATAAATATTGTCTCCTTGACTGCAATCAAGGCTCTCTGCTGTCAGCAAAGGCAACCGTTATTCATTGCCTTTGTAGACTTCAAGGAAGCATTCGATTCTATAGACCGCAATCTAATGCTGCATAAACTGCTGCTATTGGGCTGCCCTTATTCATTGGTCAAGTTAATCTCTATCTTTCATGAAAATACATCAGTTCGGATCCGTCTTACTCGCGATGGGATGCTAACTCCTCCCATCTTAACATATCGAGGACTGAAGCAGGGATGCATCCTGGCAGCTACTCTATTTAACCTATTTATCCTTGATATGGGTGAAAAATTTCAGAATGTTAACTCTGATGCTCCCAAACTAGACCAAGAACAGATACCATGGATCCTTTATGCAGACGATCTTGTTCTATTGTCAAAAACTCCGGCAGGTTTGCAACGTTTGATTAATGGGTTATCGGAGTATACTGTAGAAAATGCCATGACTATAAACTTAACAAACTCAAATTATGATGTGCCAAAATCGTAAAATGACAAAATACTCTCAATTCAAGTGGTACATAAAAAAGGAGCAAATTTTCTCAACTTCAATATATAGATACTTGGGTATTATGATCAGCCAAGGTAACAGTGATAAAGTGTTTCAAAAAGAACTTGAATTGAAACTGCAAACCCTAATCTCCCAATCTAGCGTTATTTTATATAAGTTTGGAAAGTTTACGTGCAATCATATAATATCATTTTATTCCATGAAAGCAAAACCCATTATCTCGTATGGCTCTGAAGCTGTATCGATGTTGCCCCGTTTAGTGTGGGATCGATTAGAGGGTAAATACTGGCGCTCAATTCTTAATTTGCCTACCTGTGTCCCCATTGCAATGATTTGTTTTGAATTAGGGCTGCTATCGTTATACAGTACTATTGCATGGAAATTGATAGCTCTGTTGAGAAAATGCATCCTGTCATTACAATGTGTAGATATATCCTGTATCTTGGGTAAATATTTACTATATTCAGATCATCAATACCCAAAATGCTGGTTAAATACAGCTATAAATATCCTTTCTGATGCGGACATCTCTTTAGATACTTTAATCCATAATCCAACGCAAGCTAAAATTAAACTGTATCGGCAAGATTGGATATATACCTTGGAAAAATGTTCCCAATCTAAAGACTGGAACACTGCCCAGTTTGGCCACAAAAAATTTAGAGTTGTAGAATCTTATTTCTTAAAATATCCATCTCCAAAATTTAGAGATGACTATATTCGTTTTCGTCTAAATTTGTGGCATACAAAGGATATTTTATTTAGGCGAAAACTAATAGATGCCAGTGAGAACATCTGTCGATTTTGTAAGGATCCTGAAACTGCAGAAACGTTGAAACATGTCATCGCCTACTGTCCTGCATTATATGCTATACGTCGTAAATACTATCTCCATTGCTTTAGAGCGCAAATTGTAACCGATATGGAAGAATTATGGCTACTGATTTTTGGTGCAAAGAGAATGTCAATTAGATTAGCAACAACAGGTTTTTTAAATGAATTATACCCAAAGTAATTGTGAATGCTTTTATGAGGGGACGGTGATGGAAGGGAAGGAAAGAAAGAAAAAGGAAGGAAAAAAAAGAAAAAAATGCTGCTATTAAGGTTTTATATACATTGGGTGCCAGGCGTAAAATATTGAAACGTGTTATATATTGATGAATTGAATTGTAATATGTTATATGTTTTTATTCATCTTTGTAATTATTGAAAGGTTGTTTCATACAGCCAAATAATAAATAAATTTAAAAAAAAGTAGACCATACAATTGATCCATTGGAGTAATAGAAATATCAAGTTTACAAAATAAATAACACAACATTGATTTAGTAAAATTAGGGAACAATTTGAAAAAATATTGACATCTAAACCAAACATACCACATTGCGGGTTGTTGGCAGAGGATTCGATCATTTTGATCAAAAAAATCAGCAGAAAAAGGGAAGAAACAAAAAAATGAGAATTGAAGTTTTCATAATCGGACATAAAACGTACATAGTATACATGTTAAACATTAGTATGCGAAACATCATAGGTGTTGTACCATGATATAATGCACCGAGCCAACTGACTTGCCACTAAAATCACCCAATATACCAATAGTGTGAGGCTCCTCACTTGAGGCAGCTGATTGCTAGAGTAGTTATTGGGGTGTCACCCATGTGCATTTGAATAAAAAATATCAGATCTCCCTTGTGAGTTCTTAAGATTGACAAAACTCCTATATTCGAAAACATGAACCCAATCAGACCAAGAGGAAATTAATGTGATGCTCTTACCCTAATTCTTTAACTCTAGTACATTCTTCTGAAAAGGTGAGAGCCTATTTTAAAAAAATTGTTTTCCACAGTAATTGGTTGTGTTCGATTTGAAAGAGATTGGCAATTGGAATTGGGTATGATGGACATACCTGTACGGACTAGCCACTCCTGTAAGAGAAGAATTTATTTTCTAATGAGCTGGTGGGTTCCAAAAGAATGAACATTTTGCATCTACAATAAAACCCATACATATGGTAAGTGGCCTAAATATCACTGACATTTTTTTTAAATAAATAAGTTCAATATAGCCCAACTCGTACCTGAGACCTGGTGAAATTGTGCCTGGTCGCAGTGGTAAGCGAAAGATCAATAATCTCACGATTAGGTTGCACACTTTAGTAACCCTTCAAATGGGAACAAAATTTCGTAGTTCCCGCTTGATATAGTACCTAGAACCAAAGTACAACGGCTATGCGTTAAGAGATTAATGTGCACAATATAGCACACAAACTCCTCCGTTCATCTTGAGCCTGCCTATCCTGAAAGGAGCTTCCATCTGAAAAGTTTACAAATGCTCACCCGTATTCGGTGAAGATAAAATAAACTGCCCAATCCCTGAAACCATAGTGGCGCGTCAAAGTCCTAAAGTGAATGACTGTCTTTGTAGAACAATATAAACCTGCCACTACGTCACGAGAGTGACGTCCTAACGTGGTGACGTCATGCGTAATAACGCATGACGTCACAGGTAAACAAAACATTACGTGTATAGCGTGTGCGTCAGACTGTATTGATATGAAAGAATGTCATTGCTTGTATTAGTGCATTTCAGTTCTATATCGTCAAGATTGATGAGGATACTGTTGAAACAAGAATGTACGCCCAATGTAGTAACAATGTGTGCGCGAAAGAATATGTATAGTAGGAATTGTTTGAGTCATGTTAGAACAATAGTAAATGGTCTGGTTCCCTATTCAGAGACACAGTTGCTAGTAACAAATTAAAGTAACAAAAGATTGTGAGCGAGTAAATATTTATAGTAGGCATTCTTAACATGACTCAAACAATTCCTACTATACATATTTTCGAGCACACATTCTCGTTACTACATTGTGAGTAGAATGCGTACATTCTTTCTTTTCATCGCCTACCCCGCAGTAGAATTTCCATGTCATTGCAGTTTAAACTCTTTCAGGGATGTGCAGCTGTCGGGCGTATGATAAACCAATACACGTAAAAACGAAACTGAAGCCGGCTGCGTGCGCTATATACCATCGATGACGTAGACATCAAGACCGATTCCCTCAAGGGACCTGAAGTCGACAGTCATCGACGCGCAGCGCCCCCTAGTGGAACTTTTTTCCAATGCAGCTAAAGCTGGATATGGAGATATCAGATGAGTAATTTGTGCGAGGCACATCCAGTAGAAAGAAGGTTACAACGGGTGAATAACTGGTTGCTCTAGAGAAGATTGGGTAAAGTATATTGGCGAGATGATGGGTAGATTTATGCCATTCTCAAACAGTTTATTTCCTCCCTACTGGCAGGTGGATTTATACATTAAAATTAGAGGACCTTTTTAGCGTTAAAGCCACTTAAAAAAAATATCTGGCCCCTGTTCTGATTGCCTATATAGTGAATTAATGCAAGTTTTGTTGGACTTGGTTTTGGAGCCTTCCAAACATTTAATAATGGAATATAAATGGATGTTATTGCACTACTTGACTATTGACTTCTACTTCATTGTAAATTGAATGCTTGTTGTTAATGACCCTCTATAAAGGATTGATTTTACTTGATGAATTGGAATGTTTGGTTAAAAATGTTATACTGGGATCTGTTACTTAGTATAAAAACTGTAATGGCTAATATACTTACTATAAATAAAAATGTATTCTATAAGACCAAATCAAGCTCAGTGCAAACTGTTGGGGTAAATTTGTACATTTGTTTACGGCAGTTGGCTTGCATGTCGGTTTACCTAAATCTTAGCGAGTATAATTTCCCAGTGTAAAAAGTACCATGATCAGATCCTAAAAACTGTTATCCTGGCTATGCTCAATGTCACAGGATTGTATTGTGCTAGGGTCCTCCTAAGGGAACGGACTCATTGGTCAAATGAACATAACATTAAACCCCCTCACCCAGACAGGGTTCTTTCTATAAGGGGCATGGTACAAATATAAATGCACTTGCCTTGGATTCTACTATTGAATACTCTTGAAAGGCCTGCAATCAAGCATTTTATGTGGTATACGTGGACAGTAGTTCTGCATTTGACTCAGTAATTGGCAAATTACTGTGGAATGAATTGCCACTTTAGGTATACCATATGACCTACTAAGAATGATAATGGCGCTGTATTTGGAGAACAGTTGGCGTAAGGCTCTTCCATGCAGGAGATCAGTCGGAAAGCACAAATACTCCTCCTGGCCTAAAACAGGGCTGCATATTGGCTCCAGCATTGTTTAACCGGTACTTCGAGGGGATTGGGTCCTCCGACGTATTCCAGATCTTCGGAAACTTTTTTCTGCGTCCTACGTCGATGCGCCGTCAAGGACCTCGTCCGACGTCATCCGATGTGATAAGTAGGACGCACGACGCCCGTAGCCTCAGTTCCGTTTTTTCCGCGAACGTGTTGCTTCGTGAATCTCGGTTACCGCCTCGACTCTTTGGAGTTCTGTTCTTCTCGGTTCTTCGAACCTGTTCGTTTTGTGAAAATCCTTCGTGTGAAGATGTCTTCTACTTCGTCTTCGACCCCGCGTCCGGGTTTCAAGAAGTGCGGGGAGTGTGGGTCCAAGATGTCGGTGACGGACTTGCATGACGCCTGCCTCTGGTGCCTCGGGGAGGCCCACGACACGGATGACTGTATCGACTGCCAGTCGCTCACGTCCAAAGCCCTACGATAACGTAAGAAGAAGTTGTCGGTAGGTCGGGTGTCCAAGCCCCGGAAGTCGAAGTCTGTGGGGCTTTCGACGGATGATTCAAGGGGTGACTCTCCGCGTCATCGTCGGAAGTCTCGTGGGTCTCCTTCTAGGAGTCGGTCTCGCCACTCCTCAGCCTCTTCGAGGCATTCTCGGAAGCGCCGACACGGTCGTCTTCCAGGTCCTTTTCGGAGGACTCTGCCCGGCATGTCGCTTACCCCACCAGCCGTGCGACGCCGGAGGAATGGGCTTCCTTCGGGAAGAAAATGCTGGCGATTCTTGAGTCGCAGGGTACTAAGCCGTCCGCGCCCCCGAGTGGGGTCGGACGTGAGAGGTCGAGAGACACCGCTCGCAAGAGTGGTCGGCACGAGTCCCGGGAGAGGTCCCGTTCGGACAAGGAGACTTGTTCTCGACGTACCCGTTCCAGGTCCCGGTCCTCGACGCGTTCAAGACCATGTGCACCTGTGAGGTCTTCGAGGAAGACATCGACGTCTGAGGCGTCGAGGGCATCGACAGGCTTTCTCGAGGCTCCTGCTCCGAGGAAGTCGTCAAAGCCGTCGACGCTCAGGTCGTGGAAGGACGCGCTCGGGGCTCCGGCTTCGAGGGCTGTGTCGACGCCGCCGATGCTGGCGGCGCTGCATCTGACGTCGACGCAGATTTCCTCGACGCCGATGCCTGTTCTCTCGACGTCGGCGCCGATTCGCTCGACGCCTTTCGTGTCGAAGGTACCCCGTGGCACGGGGGAACCCCCTAGGAAGGCTCTGGTTAAGAGCAAGCACTCTCGGGTGCCTTCTTTTCGCCACCTGGAATATATTTCAGAGGCGGATGAGGATTCTGATGGCCTGGTTCCTAGTCAGGTTCCAGATGAAATTGTCTCAGGCCATAGTCAGTTTGACGATTTGAGGCAGTCACTGCATGATGCCAGTGGACTGGACACCTCTCCGGAGGTGGAGTTTTGTAGGCCTGAGCCTGGCTCTCATGCCGATTCCTCGTACTAGCGCCTTATGGCTAGGGTTTCTGAGTACTTGGGATGGTCTGCTCCCCCAGGGGAGTTTGTGCAGGATGATCTGACAGACATCCTTGATGTTGGTCCCCCAACTGACCCGGTACTGCCGTTCCATATGGCTTTACAGAGAAGGGTGGCGGCGGCTTGGACTGCTCCGGAGAGTCTCCCGGCGTTGGGCAGGTCCTTGTCGCGAAAATACCGTCCAGCCAGTAGCGACCCCTGCTACTTGACCAGGCACCCCACTCCGGAGAGTTTGGTGGTGCAGGCGGCCACGGCCCCGGCAAAGCAGGCGTCGTACCCTACCATCCCTCCTGATAGGGACGACAAACGTTTTGATGGCTGGGCGAAGAAAGTGTTTTCTTCTGGTGGTATGGCGCTTCAGGCGGCCAACTCCGTGCCTTGTCTCGTTTCACACACACTCTGTGGAACTGTGTTGCGTTAGCGGCTGAACATATTCCCGAAGGGGACGAACGGGATGGTTTCCTTGCTATGGTCCAGGATGGTAAGGATGCCATGTGAGTCCGTTCAGTCGGGTTTGGACTTAGCTGAATGCGTCAGTAGGTCCATGGCGGCGAGCACCGTGATACGCAGGTTTGCGTGGTTGCAGAAGTCGGGGTTTGCTCCTGATGTGCAGTCCCGGCTCCTCAACATGCCCTTTGACGGTGAACACCTTTTTGGCAGCAAGGTTGACGAGAGCCTTGAGAGGTTGCAGACCTCAAAAGCTGCAGCGAAGTCGTTGGGCGCTGCAGTTCGCCAACCTCCGCCTTTTCGTCCTAGGGGACAGCAGTGGAGGGGTGGTTCCTTTCGCTATTACTCGTCCTTCAGTAAAGCGAGAGGAGCTGTCAGTCAAAGAGGCCAACGCAGGGGTACCAGAGGTGGACGACAGGGTACCTGTGGTACCAAGGCCGCTCGGGCAGTTGCCTCTTTGCCCTCAGGTAACGCCGCAGCCGCTCCCACTCAGTCATGAGGCCATGTCCCATGGTTCGCCGGTTGGGGGAAGGCTGGCGCAGCATCCTGGAGAGTGGCGTGCCATTACTTCAGATGTGTGGGTTCTGGAGATCATAACCCACGGCTACTGTCTTCCCTTTCGGCACAGGCCTCGCGACAATCCACCGGGGAACCTCTCTTTGCAGAGTCCGGATCCGCTCCTTGCGCAGGAAATTCAAGCCCTGCTGGAGAAAGGCGCCATAGAACTGGTGCCTGTAGCGGAGAGGAACAAGGGATGGTATTCCCCTTATTTTTTGATTTCGAAGAAAGACGGGGGATTGAGACCCATCATGGACTTGCGCGGTTTGAACAAACTCCTCAGGAAGGACAAGTTCAAGATGGTTACTCTCTCTCAAGTCCTCCAGGCCCTTCAGCTTCAGGACTGGTTGATGTCACTCGACCTCAAGGATGCTTACTTCCATGTGCCGATCCATCCCAAGCACAAGAAGTACCTGAGGTTCGCGGTTGGCGACTCGCACTTTCAGTTTCGGGTCCTGCCGTTCGGATTGACCTCCGCCTTGAGGGTTTTCACCAAGCTCATGGTGGTGGTGGCAGCGCATCTCAGGCAAGGGGGGATTCACCTCTACCCCTACCTGGACTATTGGTTGATCAGGGGGAGCTCTCCCGAGCAAGTCCTGGATCATCTGTCGGTCACCTGCCACTCCCTTCACAGGCTGGGCTTCTCCCTCAATTTAAAGAAGTCCCATTTGACGCCAACACAGCGGCTCCAGTACATCGGAGCAGTGCTAGACACTTCCCTGGGGCAGTGTTTTCCTCCCCAGGTGAGGGCTCTTCACATTCAGCAGATGGTGCACAAGTTTCAGCATGCCCAGACGCTCCCAGCGTTCGAGTTCTTGAGGTTGCTCGGCCTCATGGCATCCTGCATTCTTCTGGTGCCAGAGGCTCGCCTGCGGATGAGATCTTTTCAGTGGGCACTCAAGACGCAATGGTCGCAGTCCTCCGGCAGGATGTCGGACCCGGTTCAGGTGCCGCCCTCGGTCGCCCGAGACCTTCTGTGGTGGGCCGTCGAAGGCAACTTGATGAAGGGGGCTCCATTTTGGCTTCCCTGGTCGGAGGTGACGATCGTGACGGATGCATCCCTCATGGGATGCATCCCTCACGGGATGCATCCCTCACGGGATGGGGAGCTCATGCCAACGGGCTGACAGTCAGCGGTCGTTGGTCTCCGTCGGAGTCCAGACTCAATATCAATCTGTTGGAGCTGAGGGCCGTCACGCTAGCCCTGAAGGCTTTTCTGCCGACTGTGCGAGGAAAGAGTGTCCTGATCCTGACGGACAACACAGTGGCCATGCACTACCTCAACAAAAAGGGGGGGGGGCAGGGTCACTTCCTCTGTGCAGGGAGGCGATGCAGCTCGAGTTCTGGGCCATCCAGCAGGAAGTTTCGATCTCGGCAGTTCATCTGGCCGGAGACGAAAACGTGACGGTGGACGCTCTGAGCAGGCAGAGCGCGATCTCTCATGAGTGGGAGTTGGCTCAGGAGATTCTCCTGGAGATCTTCGCCCTTTGGGGAACCCCTCAAGTGGATCTCTTCGCCTCCAGTGTCAACCGGAAGTGCGAAAGGTTTTGCTCGCGGGAATTTCCTCCAAAAGGAGCCTTAGGAGACGCGTTTGTGGTGGAGTGGTCATTCCCGCTGCTGTACGCGTTTCCTCCAGTCCCCGTCATCCCGCAAGTGCTGCGAGGTTACGGAAGTTCGGTTCCCGGATGATCCTCATTGCTCCGGCGTGGGCTCGGAGAACGTGGTACCCGGACCTTCTCGACTTGTCCATCTGCCCTCCACGTCGTCTTCCCTACCGAGACGATCTGCTCTCACGGGAGGGGGGTCAGGTTCTCCATCCAGAGGTCGGATCCCTCAACCTTCACGCTTGGCTTCTGAAAGGTTGAGGTCTAAGGATTGGGACCTCCCTGAAGACGTGATGGAGGTGTTGCTTTCGGCCCGAAGGCCAGCAACAAAGTCTCTGTACCGTTGCCGTTGGCGTAAGTTCTGCGACTGGTGCAGAGTTCAGAATGTGGATCCTTTTGCATGTGACATCTCCATGGTTCTGTCCTTTTTACTTTCTTTGGCCCACAGGGGCTTGCAAGTGGGTACCATTAAAGGTTACCTGGCGGCGCTGTCCATCTTTAAGCGCTCGTCTGAAGAGTGTTCTTAGTTTAAAATCCCTTTAATTTCACAGTTTCTGAAAGGGCTCACTAATGTGTTCCCTCCGTCACCTTTCCTGGTGCCCGGTTGGGATTTGAACCTTGTTCTTAAGTTTCTTATGGGTGCTCCGTTTGACCCTTTACATTCTTGCCCTTTGAGGCTGTTAACTCTGAAAACTGTGTTTTTAGTTGCGGTTACTTCCGCTCGCAGAGTGAGTGAGTTACAGGCACTTTCAGTTAAGCCACCCTTCACTGTATTTGACAAGGACAGGGTTGTCCTTAGAGTTCGTCCTTCTTTTCTTCCGAAGGTAGTGACGGAATTTCATTTGGCCCAGAAGGTTGTTCTTCCGGCATTCTTTCCTCCTCCGCATCCTGGTAAGGAAGAGGAGAGGCTCCATAGGCTTGATCCTAGGAGAGCTTTAAGCTTTTATGTTTCACGCATGTCCCGGGTCAGAGTGGACGATCAACTCTTTATTGGTTACGCTGGAAAGCGTTTGGGGCAAGCTGTGACGAAACAGACTTTGTCTCGCTGGATTATTTTAGCCATCTCGGAGTGTTACCGCTTGGCGGGTAAGGACCCACCGGCTGGCTTGCGGGCCCATTCTACCAGGGTTATGGCTGCATCTACTGCCCTGCAGAGGGGTGTTCCTATTCGCAACATCTGTGATGCACCCACCTGGGCTTCAGTACATACATTTGTACGTCACTATTCCCTCTATTACATCCGAAGACAGGATCTGGCCTTTGGCAAGGCGGTCCTTTGCTCTGCTATTTGATTGGCTATTCTAAATTTTGATTCTAAATTCTTTCCCCCCTCCTTGCTCTGGTACTGCTTTGGGAGTCTGTCATAGATATGGAATACGTGGGAGGACCCAATCCCCTCGAAGAACAAGTTACTTTCTTACCTGGTAACGTTCTTTCGATGGGATGGTCCGACGACGTATTCCATATCGCTCCCGCCCTGCCTTCCCCGCTGCAGAATTTCTTTTGCAATTGCAGCTTACGTTCCAAGGCTTTGTGTCTGCCTGGCAGTTGACTAATGTTACACGTTCTGGGGGAAAAAACTACAACTGAGGCTACGGGCGTCGTGCGTCCTACTTATCACATCGGATGACGTCGGAGGAGGTCCTCGACGACAGCGCATCGACGTCATGGACGCAGACGCCGAAAAAAGTTTCCGAAGCAGCACAGCTGTGGTGATTACATGTCATAGATATGGAATACGTCGTCGGACCATCCCATCGAAAGAACGTTACCAGGTAAGAAAGTAACTTGTTCTTCTCAGCTTCCCTAGCTAATTGTAAGGTAACCCCTCCTAGACTTGATATGCATTGCATACCTTGTCTGGGGTATGCAGATTTGGTTTTTTGTAGACTGTACTCCAGCAGGCCCCCTAAACTCGGCTTGATAACTTGTATACATTTTTTTAAAAAATGATTTAGTTTAATCAAGCTTTTCATTTGGTTTCGTTAAAATATCACTTCTTAGTATTAGCATAACATGAAATTATTGCAAGACAGAGTTTCTACAATGTCCAATTTATGAATTTGGTTCTTTTGGATAGTCAATGTCTGCAAGAAATTGAACAACTGTATAGATCAATTTCTTGTCTTGGCCTCTTAGGATCTTCAGCCATCTGGAGTCTCCTTCTTGCTGTTCAGAAATCTTGAATAGATTGCCAAATAAAATTCTCTTGTCAGCAAGTGCTGGGCAGATCATAATGAGATGTTTCAAAGTTTCAGGTATATTTTTGTCCAAGCAAAAGCGGCAGAATTGTTCCTTCATGGGTATTTGTCGAATATTGGCTAGTCTTTGTCTGGTTGGATAGGTGTTCAGACAGATTTTCATGAAAGCAGTACGGACAATTGGATCTGGGAAAAGTGCCAAGTAATGCGGGAGTTCATGAATTGTGCGGATGTCAACAGAGCATTGCAGGTTCATGGAGTATCTTTTGTTTTTCTGCAGATGTTTTAGCCCAATCATTCTGCTGCATTCTTATCCTCGCGCGCTGAGGGCGGTTGGTAAGCATTTCTATTGTAATGTCGTCTTTCGCCATTTGTTGGACTAAGGCGGCTCTCCATGTTTTAAACATTGTGTTATTCATGGCATGCGGGGTGTCTCGTAGGATTTGAAGTGCTGGGATTGGATTTTCGTTTTCATTGATCAGCTTACGCAAGAGGTCCATCTGCTTCCACCATACATTCGAGGAGAGGGATTGTAGGGCCAGTTCGGGAAACTTTTTGGCAGGTTCAGAATCTTGCGCCAGAAAGCTGCTTCTAAGGTTTGCTAAGGTCTGTTGCTATAATCATGGCATCACTTCCGTAGGTAATGGTTGGACTGACCTTTTGCCAGTAGAACGCCAGGATGGGTTTTAAGGAGAATTTGCAAAAGCGTCTTTGTAACATCATTCCTTGTCTGGCTAGCCTTTGGATCTTACCTTCCATCGAAGTCACCCAAGCTGTTTCGGCCTTCTGCTGATTAATTAGTGCACCAAGGTATTTGAAAGTTGTAACTACTTCAAGTGGTTTGTTCTCCATAATGAAATTTTTGAGTCTAAGTCGGGTGTTTGTAGTTTGATGTTTGGTTAATGTCATTATTTTGGGTTTTTTGACATTGATTTGCAACACGTTGGTGTTCATGTATGTTTCTCATCAGCAGGTTCTCTTGTAAGCCTGATGGGGTTTTATCCAGCAGTACAATGCCGTCAGCATACATGAGATATGCAATCGGAAAGGAATTGATTTTTGGCGGATTAAGTAAGTCAGATTTGATGTGGGTGAAATAATCAGCGGTCTATAGATTGTACAAGGTTGCAGCAAGAGGACATCCCTGCTTTAGGCCATTGTGTGTTCTTATTTCGCCTGTAGTGAGTCCTTGTTTTGTTGGTCTGACAGTAACGGATGTATTGGAGTAGAGTAGCTTGATGGGTTCGCTGATCTCTAGTGGACATTTCCATTTTGCAAGTTTTTGCCAAAGTTTGTTCCTATTTATGGTGTCAATTGCCATATGAAGATCTATGAAGGCGGCATACACTTGGTGGTGTTTCTTAGGGCTTCATGCTTTATTAAATTTAGAATCAAAAGATTCACATTTGTGCCCACATTTGGCGTAAAGCCTGTTTGTCGAGCATCGAAGCGGTGTGTTTTTTTAGCCCATGCAGTCAGTTTTTGGAGGAGATATGTCTCAAACAATTTTCCCAGTGGATCTAGGGGAGCAATAGGTCTAAAATTTGTATCAATATTATTCAGATAAAACAAAAATCATAACTCCTCATACACCCTCCCCCAAGTATAACTCAAGAAAAGGCAATGCAATATCACTGGCATATTGGAACTCCGGTCAAGGACACGGTTACACAGTATGAGTATTTGGGCATAATTATTGAAAACAAGCTTAACTGAAATGCCAAATGAACAAAGTCACGATTAAGGCACATCAACAACTTGGAGAAAATCTGACATATGCTTGAAAAAAAAGTGGGTACTCATTAAAATCAGTTCTTTGAGGCTAAAATCCCCTTGTCTTTACTACTTTGACCTGACGTTTGGGGGTGGGAGGGGTGTATAAATATCTCTCGGGTATCAAAGAGTAAAGAAGTTAACCTAAGTAGTCTGATGGCCTGTAGTCCTACTCTCCCAAAGGGTACATCTATGCGTAATTTAACCTGGTCAGTATAACAAGCCTTTTGACCGTACAGTGTTTTACTATTTTGGCAACTTGCTCACACTGACCCTGCCACTTTTGTAAATTATGTAGCATTTACTATAATAGATCCACTAAGGAACTTTAGCAACTATACTCAGACACCAGTTCAAAGACATTTGCTCTCAAATCAACTTTAATGAGATTAATATACCTGACATCTCCTATATGCTATATAAGACGGTGTTTAAAAGGAAGGTATACGAGTTGGATTGAGAGCAAACTAAAATTGACCTGGCATGCTATTATGAGTTCAGAATACACAAAATACTACCCTTATTGCTCTTTAAGCGCATCTTATATTAAAGATTTTCCAGTGAGCTCTGGAAGGAATCTCACGGTCTCATAGGTATTGCAAGTTGCACTTGGTTTTGAAGTCTTCCAAACATTTAATAATGGAATATAAATTGACTTCTACTTCATTGTAAATTGAATTCTTGTTGTTAATGAACCTCTATGAAGGATTTATGATTTTACTTGATGAATTTGAATGTTTAGTTAAAAATGTTATATTGGTACCTGTTACTTAGTATAAAAGCTGTAATGGGTTATATACTTACTATAAATAAAAAATAACCATTCTATAAAATCATGCAAATTCCCAGTCCTATAGATTTAATTTCGCAGATATGTTTGAATATCACCAGTTGGTTTGAGGAGCCAAATATAGCCGTTGGTGTAAAGCCAACCAGGCACTCCTAGGCACTAACCAGGAGCTAAATATCTCCCAGCAATTCTGAACCCTGTGTCTTTGAAACCACTGGACTGGCTTTGAGGTTTGTAAAGCTTACGATTAAAGAATGTATGCATACACTAATCGAGGCATCCACACCAAATCTTTACTGAAGCCTATCTGTTTTTTGAAAAAGCACAGAGCAGGGTATGCTTGACTTGTTGGAATTTGTTCCTGAAGTCACACAGGAAGGTTCTTAAATCTTGTTCAGCAAACACTCTACCCAACTCCCTTGCGGTTTAAGGGCCATGATGTGTCTGAGGTAGTGTTGGGCCTTGTGGTGAGAAGCAGATTTTATGAAAGCTTTTTTTGTGCAGGTGGTGTGATCAACGGATGAGTGACCACCCCTTCTCTTGCTCTGTGGTTAGTCTTTCCACCCTCTATAGTTAAGGATGTTCTGCAAGTATCCACTGCAAGCTGCTTGGCAGCACGATCCATTTCAAATGGATTGTGCCCTCTCACGTATTCCTAATCTATGATCTCTCCAATATCCAGATTTAGCTGCTTCCGAAAAGAAATTCTGCAGCGGACGCTGTGCGTCGATGCAGTCGACTCTGTCCTTCAGGGGCCTCTGTCGAGGATTTCATCGAAGGCATATATAGCACGCACATCACCCGTTTGATCAGTTCTGTTTTTCCGAGTAAGCTTATGCTGCGAGAACTATGGCACGCTTCAGTATTTCCTCGAGAAATATCCGTAAAGGTCTTCAACAACGACCACCCCGAAGACTGGGTTTAAGGTGTCAAGACTGCAAAGGCGAGATGAGGCAGGCCGATCAGCATAGAGTATGCTTGTGGTGTCTTGGTGTCGAGCACAAGACCTCGGCCTGTTCAAAGCTCTGAAGGAGCATAAGGGGAAATTGACGGTAGGTAGATTCCCTAAGAAATACCCATAGACTACCCCATCGAAGAAACCACCTTCTGACAAAGTGAGAGATGTCTCTACTTGAAGAAAGCAGGCAAAAAGGTCCAGATCAAGAAGTGGCTCCCACCACTACTCATCGTTGAGGAAGTCGAAGAGTCACCATAAATCGCATACTTAGACGTCCACCTCCTCTCCTGAGAGCTATACCCTGTCCCACTATGGCCTCCACTCCTGCTGAATGGGAAGCATTCAGGCAAGAAAATAATTTTCGAGAGCTAAAAACCATCGAAGCAGGCATGCCATACTTCTACCGCACATTCTAAAGCCGGTAAGGAAAGGACTTGAGCCAAAACCTGCACGCCCTTGAGCCCAGGATAAAGGCCAGTTCCCCACCAAGAGCAGTCGAGGCCTTGACACAGTGAGAAATCGTTGAGGGACCTTGGAGTCATAAGCCAAAAAAGATAAGTCGAGGTGAACGCCAGCTGTGCCATCGACTCAAGCGGGCCCATCAACACCACTAGCACCATCGAAGCCTTCGGTGCCATCTAAGTCGAAAATGTCTTCATCGAAGACATAGACACCGCAGGCTCGAAATTATCAAAGCCTTTGACGCATTTACCTGTAAAAACATTCACTCCTTTACCAAGAAAGCATTTAATTAAAACTGACCTCTGAGGACAGTGGGCCATCTGATAATGATGCGTCCTTTGGTTTGCAGTATGGCACACCAAATGTCCCTGAATTTAATTTCAGAGTCCAGAGTGAAATATATATATGAAAATGTGCAGACAGCCAGTGAAGTGCACATTTCACCGGAATTGAATTTGGAAAGCGTGAATCAGATGAGAATGCAGATGCCTCTTACAGGCAGTTGATGACCAAGGTACTGGATTACCTGGTATGGAGCAGAACTGCCCTCCCTTTTGAACAAGATGAGCTTACAGACATCCTAGATAAAGGTTCTCAAAAGGATCCCATCTTACCTTTTTACATTGCTCTTCAGGAGAGAGTAAGTACCAATTGGGAAGCCCCAGAGTCAAGTCTGGCTGTAAATAAGAACTTGACAAGGCAATACCGCCCATAAAGTAGTGACCCCAGCTACTTATCGAAACACCCTACCTCAAAGTCTGGTGGTGCAGGCGGCAACAGCTACCTCGAAACAGGCAGCTTATCCGACCATCCCACAGGATAGGGATGAGAAGAGTAGATGCTTGGTCAAAGGTATTTTCTGCTGGGAGCATGGCTCTTTAATCGGCCAATTCCACATGTTCCTTGGCAAAGTTCTCATACACTCTATGGGACTGTATTTCTATGGCGGCTGAGGATATTTCTGAAGGGGAGGAAAGACAGTTTCTAGGCCATTGTTAAGGATGGCAAGGAAGCCATGTGCGAGTCGCTTCTGTCAGGTCTGGATTCTGCTGACCACATCAGCAGAGCCATGGCGGCAAGCACTGTAATTCGCAGATTTGCCTGGTTAAGGAAGTCTGGATTTGCACCAGATGTGCAATCTACACTCCTTAAGATGCATTTTGACAGGTATCCTCTTTGGCAGCAAGGGTGATAAAAGCCTTGAAGCTGCAGACCTTGAAGGCGGCAACCAAATCTTTGGGTGCTGCTGTAAGGCAGCCTCAGCTTTTTCACCCCAGTAGACTGTTTTGGAGGGGTAGATCCTTTCGCTACTACTCCTTAGTTGGAAGAGGCAGAGGAATGGCTGGTCAAAGAGGCCAAAGAAGATTCCCTCAGGGAGAGGTGCAAAGCCTGCTCCAGCAGAAGCATCTTTACCAACAGCCACTGCTTCAGCCCCCTCAAAACCTCTGAGGTCTTGAGTCACGACACCCGGTCTCCCGTCTCAGCATCTGAAAGAATGGCGAGATATTGCTTCGTATGCTTGGGTATTGGAAACCATAGCCCAAGGTTACTGCCTCCCCTTCATTCAGAGACCTCAGAACCATCCACCGGGGAGCCATTCTTTGAAGGTTCCAGATCCGTTCCTTGTGCAGGAAATGTTGACCCTGCTAAAGAAAGCTGCTGTAGAGTTGGTACCTGTAGCAGAGAGGAACAAAGGATGGTGTTCTCCATATTTCCTAATCCCCAAGAATGACATACTGATGCCCATCTTGGACTTTAGATATTTGAAAAAGTTCCTCAAGAAGGACAAGTTCAAGATGGTTATGCTTGCTCAGATCCTTCAGGCCCTCCAACTCCAGCATTAGATGGTGTCATTGGACCTTCAGTATGCTTTTTATGTGCCAGTCCATTTCAAGCACAGAAAGTATGTGGGGTTCGCCATTTGCGGTTCTCATTATCAGTTTAGAGTTGTGCCATTCAGGCTGACCTCTGCCCCGAGGTTTTTAACCAAACTGATGGCAGTGGTGGAGAGTCTCAGGAGAGGGGGGATTCACGTTTACCCCTACCTGGACGATTGGCTGATCAGGGCACGTTCGCCTGAACTAGTCCTGGATCATCGCAACCTCACCTGCCACGCTCTTCACAGACTGGGTTTCTCCCTCAATTATAAGAAGTCCCATACGAGACCACCTCAAAAGCTCTAGTTCATAGGGCTGTACTGGATACATCCTTGGGAAAGAGCTTGCCACCCAGGGAGAGGGCTCTAGACATTCTGCAGAGTGCACAGCGTCTCCTGGCCTTAGACTTTTTGAGGTTGCTCGGCCTCATGGCATCCAGCATTTTTCTGGTGCCAGAGGCTCACCTGAGAATGAAATCCCTTCAATGGGCTCTCAGGACACAATGGTTTAAATTCTTGGGCAACATGTCAGACCTACTTCAGGTTCCAAGCAGGGTCACACAGGAGCTCCTGTGGGGGGCCTGCGAGGACAACATTCTGAAGGGAGAACCTTTTTGTCAACCATAGCCGGAGAGAACAGTAGTGACGGACGCCTCACTCACGGGGTGGGGAGCCCAGGCCAACGATCTAACAATCAGCAGTCGGTCTCCATCAGAGTGCAAACTGCACATCAATCTGTTGGATCTGAGAGCAATCAGACTTGTGCTCAAGGCTTATATGCCCTCTGTACGGGGAAACAATGTCCTGATCATGACAGACAACACAATGGCTATGTACTACAAGAAAGGTGGTGTAGGGTCACTACCACTGTGGAGATTCGAAATGCAGCTCTGGTTCTGGGCAATTCAAGAAGGAATCTCCATGTCGGCAGTTCACTTAGAAGAACGCGGAGAGGAGATCACGGCGGCTGACGCTCGGAGCAGGCAGAGCAGTCTCCCACTAGCTCAGGAAGTCCTTCAAGAGAGCTTCATCCTTTGGGGAACCCCTCAAGTGGATCTGTTCACAACCAGTGTCAACTGAAAGTGCAAACTGTACTACTCCAGGAAATGTACCCCAAGAGGAGCTCTAGGAGACGTGTTTGTGGTGAACTGGGAGTTTCCACTCGTATACGCGTTTCTTCCAGTCCCTGTCATTCCTCATGTGATCAGGAAGTTGAGAGTTCAGGAAATGTATCCCAATTGCCCTGGATTGGCCCGGAGGACGTCGTAGTCGGACCTTCTAGACGTGTCCATCTGTCCTCCAATATGTCTTCCACGAAGAGAGGACCTTCTCGCGAAAGGAGGGTCGGGTTCGCCATCCAGCGGTCAAGACACTGCATTAACGCATGGTTTGTGAGAGGCTGAGGTACAAGGATTGGGACCTACCGGTTGACTTAATGTAGAGTTTGCTTTTGACCAGAAGGCCAACAACGAAGTCTTTGTACCGCTGCCATTGGAACACATTCTGCAGCTGGTGCAGGTGCAAGAATATGGACCCTTTGCTATGCAAAACACCAGAGGTGTTATCCTTTCTACTGTACTTACCCAATCTGGGGCTCCAGGTTGGGTCTATTAAAGGTTATTTGGCGACGCTATCAGTCTTAAAGAGCTAGTCTGAGGAAACTTTATATTTAGATATGTTTTGGTGATGCCATTTCTGAAGGTACTCACTAATGTGTTCCCTCCATCTCCCATTCAGGTTCGAGTTTGACTTCAATCTGGTAAAGTTTGTGTGCACCATTCATGTCCCTTAAGGTTACTAACTTTAAAGGCCATCTTGTTGGTAGTACCAACTTCAGCCCGTACTGTGAGTGGCAGACCCTATCCTCAAAACCACCATTTACAGTATTTCACAAGGTCGGTCTGAGGGATAAGCCTTAATTTATACCGAAAGTCTGAAATGACCTTCATTTAGGGTGAAAGATTGTGTTACCCACTTTCTATCCTCCACCTCATCCTGGCATGGCAGAGGAGAGGTTGCACAAGGTCGGTCCACGTAGGGCTCTGAGCTTTTACATTTTAAGGTTGCCAAAACGACGCCTGGATGACAGGATCAGGCTGTGACAAAGCAGACCTTATGCCGATGGATTATTCTAGCTATTTCAGAACGTGACTGGCTGGCAGGCAAGGATCCTCCAGAAGGCTTGAGGGCCCAATCCACTAGGTGCATGGCTATCTCCTCTGCAAAGAGGTGTTAATATTGAAAACATTTGTGAGGCAGCTACGTGGTCTACAATGCACTTTTTCACTAACCTTGCTGCCTTGATGCTACCCTAAGTCAGGATGGAAGCTTTGGAAAAGCTGTCCTCCATTATGTTCATTGAAACCATTGATGACAAATTCTTTATCCCTCCACAAAAACACACTGCTTTGAAAGTCTATCAAAGATGAGGAATCAGTGAGAGGATACAATCCTTTCAAAGAACAAGTTACTTTCTCCTGGTAACTTTCTTTCCACAGGATGTTCCTCCCATGTATTACTCATTGCCCTCCCAGTCTACCCATCAGTAGAATTTATCATGCTATTACAGCTTTCGCTCCCTCAGAGCCTAGTACGGTCAAACCCGTGTTTATGCGGGTATTTCTACTTGAGAATGACACAAACAGAACTGAAGCGAACGGGCGCTGCAGGTGCTATATATGCCTTAGATGGCATCCTCGAGATGGAGGCCCTCGGGACTTCGAGGCGACTGCACCGACTCAGAGCGCCCGCAGTTGAAGCTGGATATTGGATATATCAAAGATGAGGAACATCCAGTCAAAAGAATGTTACCCCTGCAATTTGCTTTTTATAAGAAAGGATGAAGAGAAGTGTTTCAAAGAGATCCAACAATGATGGTGCAAATTGTGAAAGTTGGCTGTGGGTCCCTCAGAACAGCAAAGATTTAATCATTCGACCATCAGCTTAGGACATCCAACAGTGCCACCAGCTGTTGTCCCCATCCTGGGATCGTGCTGCCTTCATCTTTTATCTAGCGAGCTGCCAGGAATAGTCTTCTCACGATCCCACATCTTCCGGAAGTCTTCAATGAATTTTCCACTTCTGGCTTGAAGGTCGCTGCTGTGGGAAGAGCTTTTCTTCCTTTCCTATGTCGCGGAGATGGCCTCTGGCAGCAAAGCCCTGCAAACTTAATCCTGTAAACTGCACCCATGGAAAGGAGCGGTTTACTCACTGTACTGTTTTGTGATGTTGTAGCCAGCTCTGCTGAAACTGCTTTCTTGTGTGCCTATCTCTGGGTTCTGGGGTGGGCAATTAGTGGGGATACCCTCAAATGGCCCTCTGTTCCCGGTTAGAAAGTCTTTGAAGGTGAGTCTTGACCACATTTCCCAAAGACATTGATTTGGGGTGTTCCTGCTCATCTGTATTTTCTTCTGGGGCTTTAGGGTCCATTCTTCAATCCACAACACTCCTGGGAGGTGGCTGAGGGGTGCATCTTCTCTGGCCTTGTCTGGGTTTCCTAATCATGGAATCCACGCCCTGTGAAGTTAAACTGACTTGACTTCAGTAAAGCGGATGGCCCATTGACTCTTCTCTCATTAAATTCTATGTAACTTCAACCCTGCTCTGGAACACTGTAAAATCAACCCTGGGATACTTCACTGCCCGTGGCCATTTATCCTCGAAAGGTACAGTGAGCTTTGGACGTAGTTTTAAATTGCCTTTTTATTAATTTAAAGTGGGTGATTTCGACAGCATAGGGCGCCGTGTGGCATCTGTCCCTCGACTGTTGCCATTCCCGCCTGCAGACGTGAGGTCTTTGGTAGTACAAGTACCATGTAATGCGCCTGTTGCCTCAGTTCTGTTTTTCCGCATGTGCAGTATGCTGTCGGAACGATTCAACTTGCCTCAGCAATTTTGTTTGAACGTAGCACTACTTTTGAATGTTCTGTGAATTGTCACAATCTCTGCACCGAAAACCGACTTAAAGAGCTTTGTGGATTGTGATTCGAAGATGTCAATCACTAATCTGCAAAGCATTTGTCTATGGTGCCTCAGCGAAACCCATGAAGTAGTTGAATGTGGCTCCTGTCAATCGATGACCAGTAAGGCCTGGACAGACGGGCCTGAAAAACTATCCATAAATTCTAAGATGACGAGATCCAGAAGTGATTTGCGTCACTCTTCCTCTTCAAATAAGATGTAAGAAACTGCATCATTGTTGGCCATTGGATTCCTCGCCAAACAGACATGAGGTATGTTTTCACAAGCAGACGGCCTCAGTGCCCGAATGGGAACATTTCAGTGAAAAAATGTTGGAGGTATTCTCAAAGGCGGCACCTCCTGACTCTTCGAAGAACCTAAGAAGGCTGTTGGTCCCACTTCGTCCTCCAAGACCGACACGGAATAGATTAAAGCTTTGACCTGTACGCCTGAAAGCCTGAGTTTGATGACCTCCGGTGTCTACTCAAGTATTGTCGACTTCTGAGTTAGAATCATAGCAAGACTTCAGTGATGGCCTCCTCGAAGACGACTTTATAGTCCACTTCAAAGTATAAAACCTCGTCTGAAGGTGGATTTCTTTAAATCCTTCAGCTCCATTTTCGAAGAGGACATTCCAAAACGTTCATACCCAAAGGGAACCCCAAATGTTTCAGAGGAATTGATTTGAGTAGTCAAGGCTGGAAGACCCCAGTCTCATGCCTGAAAGATGCAGTGGCCTGGATACCGCCCCAGAGTTTGACACTCAATATGCATTACCATCCAAAGGCAGCCTATAGGACTGTAATGAACTGGGTGATCGAGTTTCTAGGATCGTGGTGTCCTGCAAAGGGCATTACTCAGGATAACCTAATGGACATCTTGGATAATGGCCTTCCTAAGGAGCCTGTGCCGCCCTTTCATACAGCATTCAAGAACCCAATAATGGATGTTTGGAAGAAACCAAACCACACCACCACTCCTCCTGTTAAGGAGTCGGTGAAAAAATGCAATCCCTCTGTGGACCCCGATTTTCTTTCTAAGCACCCTACACCAGAGAGGTTAGTTGTACAGGTGGCTATGATCCCAGATTATCCTACCATCCCCTTAGATGGGGACATTAAGCGTTATGATAACTATATTTTGTCAAACGCATCATTGGATTTGACAAAATATAGTTACACATTATGGAATGATTGCACAAGCTGTGGAGAATTGTTTAGAAAAGGAAATGAGAGAGGGATTTAATAACCTGATTGGTATTGGAAGGTGCATGGGGCCTAGCATTGTAATTAGATGATTTACATGGCTGTACAAATCTGGGTCTGCCCCTGATCGATTATTCAAGGCTCCCAGATATGCCCTTTGATAGGTCATATTAATTTGGGCCCAAGGCACATGACAGCTGGTAGAAATTAGAGGCTTCAAAGGCTGCAGCAACGTTTTTGGAAGCATTCATCGGCCAGCCACAACAGTTTACGCCTTCAGAAAACTGAAGCGGCGGTCCTTTCGATGCTGCTCTGCTTTCAGTCAAAAGGAAGAGGTCAGACAGTACAAAAACAAGGGCAAAGGAGATTCACACATGTCCAAAGAGGTTGTGGAGAAAAGATTGCCCAGACAGCAATCCTCTCCTTTCCCTCGGCCCCAAAACCTTTAACTTTTGTTGAGAAGACCGGAGTGGAAGGCAGATTGACCCAGGAATCATGAGCCATTACTTCTGATGCATGGTGCTATAGGGTACTGCCACCCATTTCTGCAAAGGCCTCCAAATTGCCCCCAGATCCACTCCTCTTACAGGCGATTCTCACCATGTTGGACAAAGGTGCAGTGGAGAAGGTACCTGTAGCGGAACTGAACCAGGGTCGGTACTCTACCTATTTCCCGGTCCCCAAGAGACTGAGAATTGCGACTCAGCTTGGACCTGGAACAAGTTCCTCAGGAAGGACAAATTCAAGATGGCCACTCTTTTGCAGATTCTCAAGACACTTCAGTTACAAGACTGGATGGTGTCACTAGATCTTCAGGATGCTTACTTTCTTGTGCCTATACATCCCAAGCACAGAGTACCTGAGGTTCACCGTTGGCAGTTCTTACCATCAATTTCGAGTTCTGCCTTTTTGGGCTCACATCTGCCCTGAGGGTCTTCACCAAGTTGATGGCGGTGGTGGCAGCGAATCTAAGGAGGGAAGGGATTCACATCTTCCCAATACGTAGTTGACTGGTTAATCAGAGCTTGTTCTCCCGAAAAGGTTCTGGACCATTTCCACAGCACCTGCCATTCCCTCCACAAATTGGGCTTCTCCCCGCCACTTCAAGAAGTCCCTGGTGACACCTTCTCAAAAGCTTCAATTTATTGGAGCTGTCCTGGACTCTTCCCTTGGGAAGGCTTTGCCACCAGAGTTGAGGGCTCAACCTATCTTGCAGATGGTAATGAGATCTCAAAACTCCCAACATCTACCGACATTGGACTTTCTGAGATTGTTTGGCTTCGTGGCATCCTGCATTTTCCTCGTGCCAGAGCCCTGTCCGAGAAGTCCCTCCAGTGGGCCCTCATTGGCCAATGGTCGTGGTTTTCAGGCAGGATAGACTGACCTTCAGTTCCCATACAGGGTACCACAGGATCTCCTGTGGTGGCCATGCAAGAAGAACATGATACGGAAGCACTTGGCAACCCTGGCCATAGATAACTGTAGCAATCTGTGAACTTTGGTCCCCATCGGAGTCAAAACTACACACAAACCTGTTGGAACTGAGGGCGATCAGACTGGCGCTGATGGCCTTTTTGCCTTCTAACCATGGAAAGAATGTCCTAATAATGACTTATAACTGTTGGCATGCATTATCGCTACAAATGAGGTGGTGTAGGGTCAATACCATGTGCAAGGAGGCAATGTAGCTCTGGTTTTGGGCTTTAGAAAATGGAATCTCTGTCCGCTGTTCATCTAGCCGAAAGAAAACTGACTATCCTAGCAGCCAGAGCATGATCTCCCACGAGTGGGGAATTGGATCAAGAAGTCCTTTTAGAGATCTTCGCCCTTTGGAGAACCCCTTAAGTGGATGTGTTTGTATCCATTATCAACAGGAAAGGAAATGCAACCTTTTCTGCGCCAAAGCTCAGTGAGCTCATGTTTGCATGATTACCATTTTAGGACAGCCTCGTGGTTTCTCACAATAAATGAATGGCCCAAAAACAAAGGGCTCAGAGCAAGGATTAAACAATACAAAGTACCCCAATGGCTAACAAGTACTTCCAGAATTCTGCACTCCCTCCCAACTCAATCTATCCGCTATTTGTATAGCGGACTGTCGCCAAAGGCTGCATGGCGCTTATTTATTTTATTTATTACAAGCCCAGATCCTAGGGTGTCAATGTAGCTAGACAGCTTTGGCATTAAACATTCAGAATAGTCACTTACATGATTGTGGAAAGCAGTTACAGGTGGGTACATTCCATTACAGCAAACACATTAAGACATAGATTTACTAAACATAGGGTAGAACAGTACAGAGTACACATTTATTTACATAGTTCAGCTCAAGCTACCCGTAGGAATATTGCTTCTTAGTCCAAGAGAGACTAATAAGCAATGGCTTATGTTTGCGAATGTTGGTTAAATAACCAGGTTTTTAATGCTTTTTTGAATCTCGGATGGCATTCCTCATTTTTGATATTTGATGGGAGAGTTCCAGTGTTTTGGAACCAGGACTTGGAAGCTTCTGCCTCCTACTCTAGTACATTTGTATCGTGGTACCTCAAGGAGCGAGTTATTGTTGGATCTGAGAGTCCTAATGGCTGTTTTTTCTTAATGGCATTGTTGATCTAGATAGGGGCTTTTTTGACGATGCATTTGTGCGTGACTCAAGGATTTGAATATAATTCTGGGATTAATGGGGAGCCAGTGAGTTTCCATCCTTGTCTTGGAAATATGGTTGGATTTTATTATTCCTAGGGCTGCCCTTAATGCTTTATTTTGCATTAGTTGTAGTTTGATAATGTTTAATAATGTTGGAGTTGGACGTTACTAGTAAGAGTGTTGCAGTAATCCAACTTTGATAATATCTGGGCTCTGGCCAGAGTGATAGTCTGTGGGTGTGAGGAACTGCCGGCTTAATGCAATTAATTTTGATGTGTATGAAGTGGAAGAGGAGATGGCTGAAATGTGTTTTGTCATGGTAAGGTTGGCATCGAAGTGCACTCCTAGTGTTTTGACTTGTTTAAGTACTAGAATCAATGTGCCATCAATATTTATTGAGTAATCTGAGTGGAGCGAACCTATTTTGGATTGGGAGCCCACAATGAGAACCTGTCTTCTCATTGTTAAGGCAGAGGCTGTTAAAAGCCATCCAGTTTTGGATAATAGTGTAGACTTTGATATTGTGAGTGTCCTGATCGTAATTCCCTGTGATTGGTATAAGGATCTGGGTGTCATCTGCAAAAATGAGTGTAGATGACACCCATATCGTCTAATGCCGAGAACAGAAGCTTTGTATATGCATTATATAGAGTTGGTGAGAGGCATTGGGCTACCCCAATGGGGACTGCTATGGGGTCCGCTGCCCCTTTACCATTGGAGACTCTGGACGTCCGATCAGAGAAATGATTTGACCCAAAGAGTGGCATTTTTGGAGAAACTGAAATCATTGGCTAATGTGTTGCATAGTTGATCATGGTCTACAAGGTCAAAGGCTGCAATAGGGGTCTAACAGCAATAGTATACAGTGATTCCCTGGGTCTCTAATAATATCCATCTGGATTTTCAAGTCGATGAGTGCTGTTTCTGTGCTATGGTTGGGCCTGAAACAGGATTGTCCATCTCCCAGGAGTGGTTTTGTTCGAGGTGGGTTTGAATTTGTGAGTATGCTATTTTATCTATGATTTTAAGTAAGAATGGGACAGTGGTTACTGGTCGATAATTAGTGGGCACAGCGGGGCCAGGGTGTTTTATTTATTTTTATTTTTTAAAGAAGCGGGGTTGCCCAGGCTGCTTTGCTGGCTGGGACCATATTTGTGTTGAAAGAGGCATTGACAAAATTGGTGATAATGGGTGTGAGGGTAGTAGCGCATGATTCGACTAAGTGGGCTGGGAAGTTCTCCCCCTTGCAATTGGAAGCTTTCAACTTGGCAATAGTATTGTTCACTTATTCTTGGCTTACTGGGGGAGAAGTGGAATAATGGAGTATTATTCTCATTGGGGTTTGACCGTGTTATCTGGGGTGTTTTTTTCAGCTAGTATTTTTCTTTTAGTAATTTTCTTTTGCAGCAGGACAATTTTGGAGGCGAATGCGTCTTGAATGGTAGTGCACCATTCTTTGCTAGTGTTGGCTTGGGTGGTGAATGGGAAAGGGTTTTTCAACTCAGACTGGAGAACAATTGTTTTGTGTCCGGGGAAGCATTGCCAATACGAATGTTGTAAGCGTTGACTTTGTGCGTGATAATTGCTGCTTTGTACGTTTTGTTTGTAATATTAAAAGCATTAGAGTCAATGGTAAGAGATTTTTTTATAGATATGTTCAAACGAACATTTGGTTCGCCTTAGCGCTACTAACTCTTCATTAAACCAAAAGGATGGTTTTTTTTTTTATCCGCACGTCGTGTTTTAGTTGTGAGGAACTAATGAATCGATCATAGTGGTAAGGCATTTGTGGTAGGTGTCTAATATGCATGGATTGTCACTAGTGACGGAGTAGTTAGCTAGGGCTTTCCTAAGGATGGGGTTTAACTTCTCAGCTGTAAGCTTACAGATGTTTCTCGTTTCGTAGGTGCCCATTATCTTAGTCTTTGTGGGTCCTATTTCATTACAAGTAAGAGTGAAGTTGATACTGTGGTGATCAGTCCAGACGAGTGGAATATTTTACTCGATAACTAGGGTAGTGTTGAGGGAGGGTATCCAATCCAGTGTTCTGCCCTTGATATGGGTGGGGGCATTCACATGTTGCGTGAAGTACATATCTTTAAGAGACGAGTGCAGGACTTCCGCTTTGTGGTCTTGCCCATCATTAAAGCCTAAATTGAGGTCGACCAGTATAATACGTGTAGTATTGGGTTTAATGAATGGAGTTAGTAATAGAGGTATGTCTACATCAGGCTGAGCGTTTGGATTCGGCGATCTGTAAATCACCACGAGATTGATGGCCGTTTTGTGGTTGGTTGTGAATTTGGCTAGTAGAATTTTGGAACCATCTGGGTTTTCGATAGGGCATGGTCTTAATTGTAAATTGGTTTTAGCTATAATAGCTACACCACCTCCATGATTACTATGCTCCGGGCCGATAGATCAAATAGTCTGGTGGGATAGCAATGGCCTACAAAGTGCCTGACGCTTGGTGGAGCAAGAACTCTGACTATTAGTAGATGCAATTGTTGATCAATGATGAGGTTGTGTATCTCAGTAGTGTGGGCTCCTAATGAACGGCATTAATGAGGGTACCTTTGAGATTGACTGGAGACCCTATTTTAGGTGGTTTGAGGGTGATCGAAGTCTGAGCATCTGTGGGACTGGCAGGTTGTTTAGTGGCAGCTGTTATAGGTCTCTTGTACCGTGTAATTAGGAGATCTGGGAGGGGTTTGGTTTTTAGGGGTGTGGCTATGGCTGGGTTCTGGTAATGGAATACTTATTTTGGTGCAAGACTTGAGTCGAAGACTGTTGGTACTTGGAACAATGTTCCGAGTACCAACAGTACTTGGATCATTGTACCAAGTAGCCAGCCTGACATGACTAGGTAGCCTGTCAGGTTGTAGCAAACGTAGAATCATGTGTATAGTAACTAATATGACTGAAGAACATGTTCATCTACACCTTCCTTATGGGTATAATATAGGTGTAGTTAGGCTACTAACACTTCATTATTGCTATGGGTGATAGACATGTTAAGCATTATTCAGTAGTACAGGCATAGTTTCACTCAGTCTAGTGGGCTAAGTTAGGAAGTGTACAGTTAATAGGGTAATGCAATAATTATAACGCAAATCACTTCAGATTAAACACATGTACTATGGCAAAAAACAAGCGTGTTAGCATGCAAAAGGTTGCAGGTGTAAAGGCTCACTCCCCGACTTACACATGCATATCCATAAAATATAATACACCCAAGTGGGGAATGAGACTAGGAGCACAGGTTGCAAGATTTAGATAAGTTTATATAAAGTTGGCATTGAGAACTCTGCTGCCTCAAGAGCGCTCTGGCAAACAATACAATTACAGAGCATTATAAAGGAAAACCGCGTCGTAGATGACATAGGGTGCTACAACAGTGCGGGATTGTCTGGAAGGCAAAGACACATATATTGATGCAGGCGCTGCTTCTTCTGGATTGGTTCCCCAGATGGTGGGAGGGTGATCGTCACGAGGTCCAGCTGCATGTCTCTGACAGGGGTGAAGGTTAGGACACGGCGAGATAGTTGACACTAACTAAGCTGGCATGAGAAACTACCATTTAATATATAATAAACAATCATTAGTATACCTTTGAATAAATCTAGAAAACCTATACATTGCATGCATCTTTCATTGGGACTTTTATGGGGTTCAAGGCGTAGAGCGCTTGTCCTCTGATAACCTGGACTGGGTGGTCCTTAGCACATTAAGGCAAGTGGGGAGTTGTAATGACATGTGTTGGTTTTAGGGCACAATAGAGGAAGGGTGATATGATGCATTCTGTTATTTTGTTTTATTTATCTTCGGTGCATCTGTGAGAAAGGAAGTTGTGAAGCTTTCAGACAGGGAGGCAAAGGTTGGGGCCATGAGCGTGCTGTGCGCGGTACTGCAAAGGGGAGAGAAGCCCTTTTCGTACTATCAGAGTGAGGCCTAGTCCAAAGATGGAGTCGAGGACACACAAAATGGACGGCAGGTGTATCCCGCAATATCCCCAGTTATGCTAATGTTTGCATAAGGGCGTCCCCCGCTATTGCACGAGCAAGTGGTCCATAATGTGCAGAATGTGTGAAGGGGGGGGGGGTTCAAATGACCCCTCACTCCCACACACAGGGTACAATAAAATTTAGCATAGATCGTGCCTTGCGTGTTGCGGACTGGAGAAGCTGGAGCAAAAGTATAAACGCATATTGAGTACCTTCTAGAGAGTGGCCGAGAGTGTAACATTAGACCCGATGAATTGGCCAAAATACAATGATCGCTATTTGGTGGCGAACAGGAGGGGCTAGTGAACAGTAATCAACGGACCTGGCATACAGTCATGTACAGTAGCCAAGATGAGGGCACAGTGAGAACATAAACAGACATTTCTTTTGAACAATTAATATTGGGTACCTACGACCAGAAGGTGCAGCACAATGGGCTTAGTAAGTATGATCAAGGGCCCTGCCCGGGCGGGGCTAGTGCCGTGGTACGTGGACTTATAACAGAGACCGGACGGAGAGACCAAGAGCTCACCTCACGAGAAGACTGGTTTTCAGCTTTTGCTTAAAGTATAGGAAATTGACCGTCCTTAACTGGTAAGGAAGGGAGTTCCAAACCTTGGGACCAGCCATGGAGAAAGCACGGACACCCAGCCGCTCCTTCCTATATTTAGGTACGCACAAAAGAGCTGGGTTGGAAGATCTTAGAGATTGGCCTGGGGTATAAATCTTAAGCTTCTCCTGAATAGCTAAACATCCTTTTCCACTCAGTGCCCGATGGATCATACACAGGCCTTTAAATGTTATCCTGGCCTCAATAGGCAGCCAGTGAAGAGATTGCCAAGACTTGGTAATTCCTGCTCCAAACCGGATGTTTCACCAGGCGCGCTGCTGCATTTTGCAGTACTTGCAGTCTCTGGATGAGATACAATGGTTTTGCTAATAAATAGCATTGCAATAATCAATGCTACCATTGACACACGCTGACACCATCTGTACATGAAAATGTTCAGGAACAAAAGAGGACCTTCAATTTCTTATGTTTTAAGGAAAACCAGTCCAAATACTGTGTTGACCTGGGCCTCCATAGACAATATTTCCAGTATTTTAACACCCAGATTTCGAACCACTCTGGCTGGTTCTCGCAGAGGACCAAGCGATAATTGCTAGAAATCGTCAGTCCATCCTCTAGCCGCCTCAGAAGGGCCGGTGATCAGGACCTCTGTCTTCCCACCATTTAACTTGAGTTAATTTGCCTCCATCCAGCTCCAGGCGGAGTCCCAGCAATCTTTTGCTCACGTCAGCCTGTTTTGAATCCAGTCTAAACAAGATGTGTCGTCAGCATAGGGGAAAACCCTGAACTCAAACGAGTGAATAAGTGCCATCAGTGGCCTGATATATAAATTGAAAAGTGAAGGGGACAAGGCAGTGCCCTGTGGGACCCCACAAGTAACTGCCACCAAAGGCGCAAACTGTTTGCGAACATGAACTCAAAAATGCACGGACCCAATCCAGAACTGCTCCTGTGGATCCTGCTTCCTGTAACCTAGATATCAGAATCCCATCGATTGTGTCGAAGGTGGCCGACAGGCCCAGTAAACTAAGGCCTGCCGAGCCCCCCTCGTCTCTGGTCATGGTAAGGTCATAAAGTAATGATACCAGGACCGATTTGGTGCCCATCAGTGGGCGAAAGCCCATTTGGCAGCTATCCAAGATGTTCTGGCCTTTGAGAAAGGCCTGCAGTTGTGGCGTAACCACTGCTTCTAGTACCTTCATAAGAAAGGGAAGCAGTGAAATGGGGCGATAATTTGCCAGGACTGAGACATCAAGGGATGGCTTCTTCAGTAAAGGTATTACCAAAGCCTCTTTTAATTTATTAGGAATTTGATCCCAAGTCAGAGATGACTTCACTGCTGCGGCCAGAGTCTCATAGAAAACCTCAGGTTACAGTTTTAGCAGGTGCAGCTGCAGGTGGATGTCATCCAGATGAGATGCAGACTTTATTCCTGCTACTGTCTTACTCATTTCCTCATTTGTTAATAACAAGGTCGAGAAACAAGCAGCCGTGTTGGCTACATTGGAGGATTTCATTAACCCACTTTTGGAGATCTTGTCGTTACTATGTTCAATATTTCCTTTCTCCGTAATGTCCTTCCTGATCCCTTCGAGTTTGCTAATAAAGATATCTGAAAGACCATCACACATTGATTGTGAACTAGCCGATTCCATGCTAGTGGCTGGTTTTGTCAAGTTCTTTATTATTTTGCAAAATAGAGAGATTTAGCCTCTTTTTTAAAGGCTGTACGTTGTTGCTTATAGTCTTCACACATTTGGGCATCATATTTTCTCCACTCCCGCTCTGCCTGCCTGATCGTCAGGCGCAAGAGGCGAAGCTCTGGCGTGTACTAGGGAGCGTAGTGTGGGTGCGATTTGTCATTTGAAATGGCGCCATTTCATCCGCCACTATTGCATTAGTCGGCCTAGCTATGTCCAAGGGCCTAGGACCAAAGTCAGATAGGTCCTAAACATGCTGCTGAGCAACTTTGGAGAAGACTGCAACGGGGTGAACTCTCGCCCAGTTGCGTCTCATGGTGGGTATGATATAAATGGAGTTTTTCTTTGTGATTGCCCAATTGTCCGAATCATAAAAGGAACAACATAATGTTCGGACCAAGTGAGAGGAAGATGTGGTTGAGAAAGCTTGCAAAACAGGCTGGACAGGAAAAAGCTTCAACAAATGTGAATGCTAACAGTTTGAGGGTCTCAATATGTGCATCCCTCTGCATATCCTGCCCCACTCATGCATCAGGGTTACCTCTCAGTTCCTGTTTTTCTGCCTATTCAGTTAAACATGGGGAAGAGCTTCTCTGTGCGATACTGTTTTGTGCGGGTGTTTTTGTTTTCGTCTCCCCTCCGAGAGGTTGATTCTTTATTGCACTTTCTATCCTAGCATTACGTCCTTCTCCATGCATCCTGTTAACAGGGTTCAAGTGATGTATAAAATGCGGTAACGATTTCTTAGCAGCTGACCTTCATAGTGCCTTTGCGGGATCTTCATCCGGGTATTTATGTCAGTTCTGGGTTACCAAATCGTTGAGAACTTAGTCCATGTGGATTGTGAAACGGGACCCTTCTTGAGCATGGAGACTAGAGGGACGTAAGATTTTGCATCCTGGCGGTAAGAGTCGTCATGGGTGATGCAGCATAGCTTTTTGGTACTGGCGTTAAGGTCACCACTGCCCTTTCGAAAGGACCATCCACTTACCATTCGGGGTGGTGTTGGATCTTAGAAATTTCTGGTTGTTAAATGTGGGAGACTGGTAATGGTGGTACACAAGGTGGGGGATGCTTCACCCACATACGCGTCAGCACATGCACAGCATTGTCACAACCTCTGTATCATCATTGATAGTGTTGCCTGTTGAGCATACTCATCTGAGATGGTGTAAGGAAGCTACAAGTCATGAAGTGTGCATCTGCTCAGATAGTCGCCTCTACTCGGTCGCAGGCTGCGTGTGGGTCTTTTCTGAACTACTGGTGAGCGTGCACCTATGTGATTTGTACTAGTGTCGCATCGGCTGAGGTAAATGAGTCTTCGACTTTGGGGGACTGTATGGATCATATTTGATATTTGCATGCTAAAAGCTCGTTAGACTGATTAGAGTTTGCAGACCAGATTTATAGGAAATGTGCAAAGACTTTGCAGTTATAAAAACTGTACATAAAGACAGCACAATCCTTGGTATTTTTCTTTGGCGTTTCTTCCCAATTCTATCAATTTCATTTTGGGAAATAACTATCAGACCTAAATTCACAATACTACAGTCCTGGATGGAAAATAAAAATATTTTCAAAAGTGAACTTCTAAAGCTTGTAAATAGTAAAAACAGGAGAGCCCATTCCAAACAGAAATGCGAAGCTCCTCAGATTAATTATTTTCGGACAGTACAAACCGAAAGATATTTGTTTTATTAGGTTTATAGCTCAATGAGTTTTATCATAATATGAAGTAGTGTTTATATTAAAATTCAATAGCAATAATTCTCCAGCATTGGATCTTTCATGGATTCACATGCTGTGAATATTTCCCGTCGTCGGGCTGGGTAACCTCGGTAACTTTAGCCTAGCTTTTTCCTATGGAAAACCTGGATACTTTAGTTCCCATCGATGTCTTTTTTGGGTGCTTACCCTACACCAATAGGACGTCTGGTATAAATAGCCCCGTGCCTGCGTCTTCCCTTCAGATTTCAATCCTCTCCAAGCTGTTGAGATCATACTCTTCGTGTTCTACATGTGGCTTTGCATGTTGGGCTATCATGTCATCTATTGGGCCCCAGAAATTGTTGTTTCCGCCTTGAGACCTGCGGTCGGAAGAACGTCTTTGAAAGTGACGGGCTTACGAAGGGTCTGTATTGCTTGTATCCAAATCATTCCAAGGAGGCCTGTTCATGTCAAGGGTTTTGACAGAAAACACTGAAGGATCGCAATCGCCGGCTGATTACCTAGCTTAAGGAAGGGACTTACCCGGGTTCAGAGGTGGGTTCGTCCCGTACGAGTGGCTGTTCTGCCAAGGCACGGAAGGTGCCTTCTTTGCACTCCAGGTCATGTTCGGAGGAACCCCCCTCGAAGAAGCCACACACTGGGGTGTCGGCGTCGGAGGTGGGGAGAGGCAGTGGGGCCTCTGGAAGGTCACATCAGCATAAAGAGGGAGCCCGCTCTCTGGCCAAGTCATCCAAGCCGGATAAATCGCGGCCGAGTGTTCGGCCCGAGGAGGTGCTGAAGTCCTCGACGGCGGAGAGGAAGAAGTTGAAGTCCCGTGAATCATAGTCCTTGAGACACTTATCGAAAGGCCGCCATGGCTCTTCATCTGGCCGTGAGTCGTCGAAGCAGCATCCTGGCTCTCAGCCAAGCGATCTACATCGCCAGAGAGGTCTTGGCCTGTTGCAGCCTTGGTTCCGTCGACGAGGGCATCTTCTCTTCCATCTATGGCAGTGGTGACTACAGCTCCATCAGCAACCGGGAGGAGGAGGGGTGGCCTCATCGACGACTGTGCCGGTGAATGGGCAGCTGTTGCTACCCTCGGCTCTGCTGGGGCCTGGTGAAGGTCTGTTGCCTGTGGAGGAACCGTGGCAGTCTGAAGGAGGTTTTGGCCAGCTGCTTCCGGTGGAAATTCTTCAACAGGACCCGGCACTGTATCCTGTTTGATCCATCGGCGCTAGGACTGCATTCGGCTCATCAGTCTACGTCGGATGGGGTTGGGCCTGTCCCACCCTTTCACCCTTTGGTGAATCCTCAATCTCTATGCAGGTGCTCAGCATGCTGCAGTCGCTGTTGGGACAGTTCGATGCAAGACTTCCTGTGGCTCTGGTGGATCAGCGGGTGCCAGTGGAGACTTCTCACCCAAGTCGTCCCAGGAAATCCCCTCCCATGCGGCCTCGGTTACTGTCACCAGTGGGGTTAGGACTTCCCAGTGGTCATCTGGAGAAAGGGGAACTGGTGGAATCGGATCCTAAGAGTATTCCCTGTGACATGCTGTCCTTAGTTTCCTAGTCACCCAGAAGGGCTGATAACTGGGACAAGGATCCTGAAGTGGAGCCGCCTAGTAGCCTGGCTCAGCCGTCTGTGCTGGATGATCTTGGCGCTTTTCACATGGGGAAGAGACGGAAGGCAGTCTTCTCTGTCCCGATTTTGGACTACGTGTGGCAGATAGGTCTGCGCACGATGCGCCATCCTTTTTCCGGAACGGGCGGTGAAGAGATGCCTTGAGAAGAAGTTTAAGGCACCTGAATCTTCGCCCAAATGCCTCACGTCCCAGCCCACTCTGGAGTCAGTGGTGTCGGCGGCGGCTAGTCTGAAGGCGAGAAGGCAACACAAGTGTGCTAGGCCCCCGGACAGTGAAGCCAGGAAACTAGATGTGTTCGGCATGGTGTTGACAGTTGGAGCTACGACGGGCAATGCGGCCAACTCCTTGCCCATTATGGGGTGCTATGACCGGGAGATGTGGCACATGTTGCTCCGGGAGATGATCCAAGAGGGGCCAACAACGCAAGGAAGCTGTGCTGCTGGTTAGGTATGGGGAAGAAGCCTCCAACCACAGCATTAACATGGCGGTGGACCATGCAGAGTCTGGCTTCAAGCAGATAAACAATGGGGTGGTTCTCCGGAGGCAGGCATGGCTGTGCTGCACTGACTTTTGACCTGAGGTCCAGCATAAGGTGGTGGATATGCCCTGTGTGGGTGAGCAGTTTTTTGGTGAAAAATCGACAAGGCACTGAAAGGGATGGAGGATTCTGAAACGAGGTTCCTGGGTATGCTGCAGAGTGGCCAGTCTTTTCGACCATTTTGGGCCTTTCGTGGAGCCTCTGGAAATGGCAGGTTTGCTGCCGCCCGAGACAGAGGTTACGGTCGCTCCACTTACTGCTCCCTAGGGATTCCGGCAATCGTTCCGGTCCACCCAGAAAAACGGGGAATACCAGGCCCAGCGCAAGAAGGGTCCTGCCGCCTCTGCTACTAAGGGGAGGCAGTCCAAGCCTCAGCAATGACTGCCATATGGGCAGTCAGCTAGGGGCAGGGTGGCACTTCATGTCGACGAGTGGCATCTCAGTACAACGGACCGCTGGGTGCTGGCTACTGTACGACACTGCCACTCGTTAGAGTTTCAGGGTCCGCAACTCCCCATTCCGCCGGTGAAGGTGGTGCAATCGCATCTCAAAGTCTGGTAGCAAGAGGTGTCTAATGTTGGAGAAAGGGGCAATGGAACCAGTCTCGGTGTCAGAACGTGGCCAGCGGGTGTACTCCAGGTATTTTCTGATGAGAAAGTCCCGTCCTATTCTGGACCTTCGTCAGTTCAAAATGCTCACCTTGCAGGATGTTATATGCTCGGTGCAGCCTGGGGAATTCCTGGCGTCGCTGGATCTTGAAGACTCGTACTTCCACATCCCGATGCTTCAGAAACATCAGAAGTTCCTGCTCTTCGTGCTGGGTGACTAGCATTTCCAGTTTCGTGTCCTTCCCGTTGGCCTAAATTCGGCTACAAGGACATTCACCAAGTGCCTGGCTCCGGGGGCAGCGTTCCTCTGCAGGGAGGGCCATCATGTTTATCTGTATCTGGACGATTGGTTAGTCAGGGGGGACTCTCCAGAACAGACGTCGGTGTCCCTCCAGGCTGCCATGTTGCTGTTACAATGGCTGGGATTTGCTGTAAACTTCGCCAAATCTTGTCCGTCGCCCTCCAGGGATTTGGTTTTTCTCAGCGCTCAGTTTCATACTCACCTGTCACCTGTTCATGAGGCCAGTGCAGGAGTTTCTTGCATTCTGGTTGTCGCAGAGCCAGAGGTTGTGGTCGGACAAGGTGGTCCTCTCCAGAGTTCTGGTGGAGGCCCTGATGTGGTGGAGTTGCTTGGAAAATCTGGTATGGGGAATGCCCCTTTTTGGTTCACAATTGTTATGGACTCTTGGGGCGGGGGTGCGCACCGCAACCACTTTCAAATCCAGGGCCTGTGGTCCTCAAAGGAGGTGTCATTGCACATAAATGTCCTGGAGTTGAGAGCAATGCATTGGGCTCTGAAATCCTTTCTGCCTCTAATTCGTGGGGGAGTGATGCACATTTTAAAGGACAACACCACCACAATGTTTTATCTGCACAAGCAGGATGGAACGCATTCCCATCTCCTGTCCAAGGAGGCTCAGGTGGTCTGGCATTGGGCCATTGACCAGGGGATTCAGATTGCTGCTTACCATCTACCGGGGTTTCTGAATGTGCAGGCGGACGCTCTCAGCAGAGATGTGGGTCAGTTGCACGAGTGGAAGCTGAAGGAGGCACAGGTGTTGAGAATATTCAAGAAATGGGGGTTCCCCCCTTTGGATTTGTTTGCCACGCTGGAGGACAAGCAGTTCCCTCTTTGCCAGCAGGGTGGCTCATTCAGACTCGGAAGGGGGACGCGTTCTCGTTCCTGTGGACGGGCCTGTTCGCGTACGCTTTTCCTCTGATTCGGAAAACGATTCCGCTGGTGCTCAAGTACCCATTCAAAGTGATATTGGTGGCCCTGTTCCGGCACAGGCAGATGTGGTTCTCTGACCTTCATCACGCGGTGGAAGAGCTGCTTCGTCTGGGATCCGAGCAGGATCTGCTGTTGCAGGATGACTGAAAGGTGTGGCAGCACGACCCGGCTTCACTCAGTCTGGCTGCATGGCTCCTGACCACTCGGAATTTGGTCATTTAGCACTCTGGCAGGATTGTCGCAGGATTCTGGAGGCGGTGAGGGCGCCTTCCACCAATCTCTTATTGTGGGAAATGGACTAGGTTCTGTGCCTGGTGTGCGGAGCAGCCGGGCATCCAGCCTTTGGAAGTGTCTCCTGCCCAGATTCTACTGTATGTTCTGCTACTGGCGAAAGGGGGCTTGGCATTGTCATCCATAAAGGTGCATTTGGCGGCCATCTTCAGGCTCACAAGGTGCCGAAATTCTACTCCTATGTTCAGTGACTGATTGGTCAAACACTTAAAGGCAATCCGTTGAAGGACACTCGTAGGGGCCATTCTACAAGGTCCACAGTGTCACCTGCGGCGTTGTGGGCTGGTATACCGCTCAGTGATATTTTCCAAGCAGCATCTTGGGTGGTAACCCATACCTTCACCAGACACTGTCTGGCGCAGCAACATGTGGAAGATGGGCGGGCAGGCGGGACGGGCCGTCCTCCAACGCCTGTTTCAATAAGGTAGGCCCTGCTGCTTCCGGAGTTAAATTTTGTTGCGTTTCTATCACCCGCTATGATTTTCTTCTCATGCATGTTGTTGGATGGGGTTCTTTGTGTTACTACTTGTGCTTGCCGCATGGGATTGGTTTTCCTGTCATGCACCTCCAGGTTGGTTATACTGTTATCACAGCATGTGAATCCATGAAAGATCCAATGCTGGAAAAGGGGGTAGTTTCTTACCTTTAACTCCATTTCTCCAGCATTGGTACCTTTCATGGATTCACATGCGCCCGCCGGCTGCCCGTGCAGGCAAACTGTTCGGGTTTTCTCTACTTGGAGGTTAAAATCTGAAGGGAAGCTGCGGGAGCTGGGCCATTTATACCAGACGTCTTATTGGTGTAGCGTAAGCACCTAAAAAAGACATTGATAGGACACTAAACTATCGAAGTTTTGCATAGGAAAACGCTAGGCTGAAGTTACCGAGGTTTCCCAGCCTGACAGAAATTGTCACAGCGTGTGAATCCATGAAGGATACCAACGCTGGAGAAATGGAGTTACAGGTAAGAAACTACTCCCTTTCACATTACATACATAAATTACTACTTTATCATTCACACACTGCATAATTCAAATACCAAATTAGAAATAGAGGAAATTGACCTACACCAGTATTAAATTGAATACTCACGGGGGGCGCTGTTGCACTCGATGAAGATGGCCGCCTGATTCACTGCTCCGACCCGTGTGGCACTCTCTATCTGTAAAATCTCCTGTTTGCCCCGATACAGCGTATAGCCGACCCCCGGCGAGGGTCACTGACCGGACTGGGAGTCTACCACGCGAGTTTCGCCTGCCGAGCCGCCTCTGCTGCGGAGTTACAGCCCGCCGCGGGAAGGGCAGAGGCGGTTGCCCTTCGGCCTCCATGCTCGGCTCCAGGAGTTCCCGCCCGTGCTCTGCGGCCTACTGTGTGGGGGAGGGGTGCCCCATTCGCCTTGCGCGGCTCGCTCCGGCTTGGCCCGTACTGCACAGCGGCCTCTTCTTCCTCACCACACTGGATTCCAGAGCGACCCGTTCCGCTGCCCCGTCCTGGGCGGTGTGCTGTCCGAGACCCGAGTGTGCATCGATCCTACCCCGGATGGTTTGTGGCCCTGGCCCGATATCCTCCGCGCCCACTACACAGCAGCGGACCCTGCCCGCTTCCTCCCGGATTTTGGAAGCTTGCTTCCCCTTCCCTCCTAAAGTCATCTGGGGTTGGCAGTCGGTCTGACCACCTCCGGTATGGTCACGGAGACAACCGATCCACCCGGCTGTTGGGCCTACTACTGCGACTGGTCCAGGGCCCCTCCACTTGCTTCCAACGGCCTGCACCGAGCGCCACCCTTCCTACTGCCTCAGACAGGGTTGCTCCCCTACACTACTTCAACACCGGCTCCTTGTATCTCTCCGGCTGCTCATTGTTTCTTGGGTCCGGACCCCCTGCGGGATTTCTTGAAAACTTCCTGGGCCCTCCTCCGGTTAACTTGCTTCTACATGGTTTGACTACCCAGGCGTGCCTCCGGCGGAGACGCCATATTTCTTCCGTCCTGGCGCTCGGCTCGGCCTCCCCTCATACGCTGCCTGCTTGGTCCTGGAACCTGCTCTGGCCACCATATCCACTCTCCTGTTTGGTCTCCGGGGGCTTAAGGTTATCCCCCCTCCTGCGACATGTCGACACGAACCGGCAAGAAGCAATCCTCCATCAATATTTTCACTAAACCCTCGGTGGGCCCCGGGACGGAGGCATCTATACAGGACTCTTCCCCCTCACCCGCGCCTGAACCATCCGATTCCCAGAAGATGATGGAGTTTATCCGTGAGGGGTTCACCACAATTCACAGCAAGCTGGATGATATGAATGGCACGATATCCTCCATTAAAGCGCATATGGAGAGAACTGATGGTCGTGTGACCGAGATTGAGGAGCGCGTGAGCGCCGCCGAAGACGGCCTAGGTTCCCTCCGTGCGGAGGTCTCCATACTATCCACCCGTGTCACCGAGGTGGAGAAGAAGGACCTTGAATCTCGCTCGAGGCGCAACAACCTTCACATTGTCGGGGTGCCAGAAGACGGTATACAGGAACCCATGGAAGACTATGTGGAGGGTATGTTGCTCCAGCTCCTTGATTCCCCAAAACTCTCCCCGCAGTTTGCGATTGAGAGCGCCCACCGTTCACTCACGGCGAAACCCAAACCTGGTGCACCCCCACGCCCGATCATAGCCAGGGTCTTAAACTTTTGGGACCGTGATGCCCTCCTCAGGGCGGCGAGGTCCAAGGGGGACCTTCTCTTAGGCGCAGCCAGGATTCATCTATATCCAGACTTTTCAGTGGCTGTTAAGCGGGAACGCAAGACCTTCCTGGCGGTGAAGAGGAGACAACGCGACCTCCAGGTGAAATATTCCATGTTATACCCCGCTAAACTGCGCATCGAACATGCAAACCGCGTTTACTTCTTCACGCTGCCCGAGGAGGCCTCCAGGTTCATAGATGAACGCTTTCCCGGCTGAAATGCTCTTACAGCAGACGCCACTACTGGCTCACCACAGCTTAAGACATTTGTTCAACGGATGCCCTTATATCCTGCCCCAGTACTTACCTGTTCCTCTGGCATTCTGACATTACCTAATGTGGTTCCCATGAGACCACCTGTTCGCACCTGTAACAAATAATGTTATCTTTTATGTTTTTCACTACTGTTATTGCTCCCTGCTCATTGTCCTAACGCTACGTGACCGGGTTAACCCCGTTAAATTGGTTCATTATATGTTTACCATGCCTGCCCCTTCCCCCACGGGACCTCCCTTGGATGGGAATTGATATTAGTATCGGGCATTATGGTTATCCTAATATTGCCTCATGGTTCAGAGCATCGCCGCCAGGCCACCTCGCAGGCCCCCCAGGCGTTGATGCCACTGTTCTGGTTTTGGTTGTTGGGCTATAGGGTGATCATCCCTCTGTTTGGGGGAGGGATGTGGGAGGGGGAGGGGGGAATGGGGTTATATGTTAAAAAAAGCTTGGTATTCGCAGAGAAGGTTGAGTCCAAAGCACTACAGTCCCGTCGGCGATACAGATCTGCCCGCACTGGGCGCCGACCATGGGGGGCACATTTCCATCCACCCGTATTCCTCGATGGCTGCCCCTGGAGGGTTGAGTGAGGAAACTTTGACATTTATGAGCTGGAACATATGGGGGCTGGGTAATTACAAGAAAATGAGGCTATTACAACTTCAGGCCGAGCGTCACAGGGCTAAAATCCTGTTATTTCTTGAGACGCATGCATGCACAGAGTATTGTGACAAATTTGCTAAAACATGGGGCCCACAGAGGTACTTCACCACCTACTCTACCCAGAGCCGCGGGGTCATGACCCTTATCCACAGGAGCCTTAGATTTGTCCCCACTGCTACGATAATTGATCCCCTGGGCAGGTATGTGCTTCTCCATGGCACCCTACAAAATAGGGAAGTTATCCTGCTAAATATATATGGTCCCAATATTGACGACCCCGACTTTTACACACATCTTATAACTCTCCTGGATGGCTTCCCTCTGATACCGATTCTCTGGGGAGGCGATTTCAATACGATATTCGACGTGGATCTTGATAGATCTGGCTCCAGACCCCGTCAACTCTCCAGAGCTGCATACACCACACTTTCCTCCCTTCCTCGCTTAGCCCTGTTTGACGCTTGGAGGTTCCTCTACCCCAACTCCCGCTCTTATTCCTTTTATTCCTCGGTTCAGGACTCCTTTTCCTGGATTGATAGATGGTTGTTATCCAACGATCTGATGAAGACCGTGTCTGGTATGGCAATCCTTCCTAGGACTCTATCGGATCACTCCCCAGTGACTGTCACCCTATGTTGGGGTCTAGACCGGGACCAAACCAGATACTGGAAAATGAAACCACTTTCTCTCCTTGATCCGGTCTTTAGCTCGGAGATGGGGTCGGCGATCGAGGAGTTCTTCGAGATCAACACCAACACTGTGTCTTCACAGGCCACCCTATGGGAGTCCTTTAAGGTCTATATCAGAGGCATTGCCCTTTCCAAGGAAAATGGTATCCTCAAAACTATCCGTAGGGAAATCGCTGGAAGCGAGGCCACATTATCTGCGCTGGAGGCCCAGTACGCTCTAGACCCAACCCCGGAAATCCTTGCGTTAATTGGCACGGAATTGGACACCTTTCGCTCACTCGCAGACCGCGAGCTGAGGTTTCTTGATAACCCCGGTCGGGCAAGGAGATATGGTGAGGGTGAAAGTCCTAGCCATCTCCTAGCTAGACTTCTCCGCCGTGAGTTCGGTGCCCCACCTATTCCCGGAATTGAGAGACCTGACGGGTCCCTGGCCACCTCCCCTGGTGATGTCAATACCGAATTCCTTTCCTTCTATCAATCCCTATATGCACACGCAGACAACGCCACTACGGCGGAAATAGATGCTTACCTCGATAAACTCGGCCCTCTCTCCCGATACCATCGGGTCCCTTGAGAACCCACTCACCCATGAGGAGTTCTCGGAGGCCATAGACTCCCTATCTTCGGGCAAATCCCCAGGCTCGGATGGTATACCAATCGAGTTTTATAAGCACTTCAAATCACTCCTACTCCCTCGTCTGGTAGCACTCTGGGAGGAGTCGGTGGAGGCAGGTCAGTTCCCCCCCCCTCACTCCGCGAAGCCACCATTACAGTCCTGCTAAAACCTAATAAATCCTCCACTCAATGCGGCTCTTACCGTCCGCTTTCATTGATCAACTGTGATGTCAAGATTTATGCCAAGTCACTCGCTCTACGGCTTATCCCCTTCATGCCACATATCATTCATCCGGACCAGTCGGGATTCATCCCGAGCCGCTCCACCTCCTTGAATTTGAGACGCTTTTTCAACATTATAAGTAGACTAAGCCCAGGTGTACACGCGGTGGCCGCAACTCTTGATATGCAAAAGGTCTTTGATTCGGTCTCGTGGAGCTATCTCTGGTGGGTACTTGACAAATGCAAATTTGGCCCCACCTTTGTCTCCTGGGTCAGGCTACTGTACTCCAACCCCGTGGCCAGAGTCCGTACCGAGGGCCGTTGTTCCCCCCTTTTTCACATTGCCAGGGGCACTAGACAGGGTTGCCCCTCCTCACCCCTAATCTTCGCGGTGGCAATGGAGCCGTTTGCTGACATGCTTCGCCAGAACCATTCGCATAGGGGTCTGCGTACAGCTGGCTCCTCAGATATAGTCTCTCTATATGCTGACGATGCTCTCCTTTATATTCGTTCCCCTGAAGTTAACCTGGCCCCAATACTGGAAGATATTGCTCTATTTGGACCTATCTCTGGTCTCACGGTGAACTGTTCCAAATCAACCCTCTTTTCGCTCACTCCGAGTACACTCCCACCTCCCGATACCATGGGTTTCGCATGGGCTCAATCTAAATTTACTTATTTAGGCGTAGTGGTGTCCAGGCACACCGAACGGGTCCTGGAGGAAAACTATCAGTCATACCTTGCAAATCTTACAATAAAAATACAGGGCTGGAACAAACTTCCGATCTCACTGGCGGGCAGGATAGGGGTACTGAAGATGGTGGTACTTCCCCAACTACTGTATAGATTTGCCAATATTCCGCAATGGCCGGGAGCTGACTTTTTTCAGGTGCTGACACGCACCCTAAACACCTTCCTCTGGCACTCGGGCGCAGTCCGCCTTAAACTCAAGACCCTCTCCGCCCCCATGGAAGCTGGCGGCTTTGGGGCACCAGAATTCCTTAGGTACTGGCTGGTGGAACAACTCCAACATACTGCACACTGGTTCAATACTCTGGACCCCCCTCCCCACGTCAGGCTAGAGAGACTATCAGTCAGTGACCGTGACATTCGATCTCTCGTGATCACACCTATGCCAGTGATATCAGACTCACTGGACCCAGCGGCATGCACATCCCTGGCCTTATCCAAATCTTGGCAAATACTGGGCACCACCAATCCCTTCCACGGTAACCTCCCAATTTGGAATTTCCTCCCGGAAGTCCCACGAGTCCCACCCTCTGTAGTTCGTTCTTGGGCCGAGGCGGGTTATGAATTGCTGCGTGACATATTCGAACAGGGTAACTTCATTGAGTGGCCTGACCTCCCGGCTTCCCTCAGACGGAGACCCTCCGTTTGGCTCCAATATTCGTCCCTCCGTAGAGTACTCAAGCACAAGTACACATGCTTCCCAGCACTGCCTCCCGATGAACCTGCAATCACCGAACTAACCTCACCCATCCCCTTGAGGGGCAAAATCTCGAGACTATACACTCTGCTTCAAACCAGATCGCCCCCTACATTCCCCAAACTACGGCGCTCCTGGGAGACTGATCTTGGCCTCGAGGTGACCGATGAGCGCTGGGCCCATATGTGTTCACGTATCCAGGGTGTCTCCTTCAACTCCCGATTCAAATTAATTCAATTTAAGGTGCTTCACAGGTACCACTACACCCCGACCAGGCTACATCGCATCTCGGGCGACTCCTCCCCTAGGTGCCCTAGGTGTGGATATGACGATGCTGATTATATCCACATGATGTGGTCTTGTCCCCGACTTGCTCAATTCTGGACCTCAGTATGCTCTACTATGTCGTCTATCCTTGAATCCCCCATTCCCCTATCCCCGATGAAATGCCTGTTTCATGATTTCCCCGAGCTCCACCGTGACTCAAGAAAACTTGCTGGCCTCTGTATGTTACTTGCTGTGCGCACAATTCTGCTTTGCTGGCTTAGGCCTACCACCCCTACTCATGCACAGTGGCTCAGGGCAGTGACGTGGGCCTCCGACACAGAAGAGTCCTGGTTGATAAAGCAACCCGCCCATTCCAGACCTAGAGATATCTGGCTGAAGTTTCGCTCATTTATGTCTCCCACTGACTCCGACTCGGATCCTGTATCCCCAGCCCCCTCACCTAGTTCATCCCTAGGCGGTCCTTGAATTTTTTTTATTTCTTTTTTTTTCCCCATCTGTTTATATTCTGACTTCCCATGTGTCCCCCCATGTGCATATGTTCATTCTTTTTTCCTTTATGTGCTTCGTTTATACGAACTATGTGTATTTGTACCGATTGAACTGCTTTGATTCCATATGCCTTATTGTTACTCACCTGTACCTGTTACCAAGCTGAATAAATAAAAGTTTTAAAAAAAAAAATTGAATACTCACAACCTTCCGAACATACACAATTATTAAATGGCATACTCCCTACCGTCCTAACATTTTCATAACAAGTTCATCATGTAGTGTTTGTATTTGAATCAATCGCATTCCGTTCATGCTAAAAGCTAAACATAATCTTACCTTTGAGAGTAAGAAGACATATACAATACGATAGTATGATAAAGTATGGACGCAAACTAGCCAATTTTCCTGATTCGGATATTCCTTTCCAAATGTTATACAGGTCAACATGCATTGACTTGTGTTCAGAGTTCAAACAATACCTTCAGAACATGTCCCTCTTAATGCTCTCGTAGTACGATACATAAGGGCCTAGCATCTTCATGTATAATGCACCATATTCACGACAGTCTATACATGCTGGGCAGTTTCCATCTTTCCTTTCAAACCACAAGATCTACACACCCTCCCCTCTTTTGAGATTCCCAATTCAGGGCCAATAGCATACCGTTTATAAACCGTACTGCCTAGCCTAATATGTGAAGGCGCTCCCTCCCCACATCACAAATAGACTCTAAATAATGGACACATCGCAGTAGGGAATGAGACCAGTGAGAGGCAACAAAGTCTTTATGTAAGATTCAGCATTCAGAGAACTCTGCTGCTGTGAGAGCACTCTGGCAAACAATACAAATACAATACATTTTTAAAGGGTTAAGTTACATTTGGATTGGTGAGGGAATGGGTTCAAGTAGGGGCCGGCTCCACGAGATTGACTGGTGGCTTGGTGGGATGTCTGGCATCATGTGGTTCATCTGGGCTGGTCCGCGTGAGGTGAAGGTCATCCATGAGAAATGGAATTGTGAGGCACAGGTGCGGTAGGAAAAAGGCTACGGGCTGTCGGTGTGCGCTGCTGTGGGGAGAGAAGGCTTCACAGATACCAGAAAGCCACCTAGTCCAAAGATGGAGTCGGGGATACACAAAATGGAGCCCAAATGTCTTGCAATAGCCCCACCTCTGTATGTGCCAGGGACTTATCCCTTGAGGCCACAGAAGGGCAAGGAAGGCGTCCCTCCACTAGTGCAAGAGAAGGTGGTCTCTTTCACGTAGAATGTATGGGGGGGGCTAAACCGACCCCTCCTTCCTTACATTCCCCCCTTTCATTACATGTAAAGTAACAAACTGTTTATTATTAGCATTCCTGTAGTGCTCTGCCTCCAGCACTGCCTCATCCCAAGCAGGCGTCCCTTTTAGTGGCATCCATGCTCTACAAACACCTCGTAAGCTTTGACCCCTTCTAGCATATTCATCAGGGGTGCATGTCATGTATATGCCCCATCCCCATCCAGATCCACCGACACTTCCTTATACCATGCCAACTCTTGGGGTTCTTTGATTGTGGTATGATACAAGCGATCCACCCTATCCCCTGGGTTACGATATACTGTGGTCCTATGATATTTAGGGTTGCTTGGTTCCCCGGTCTGCATTTGCCCATCCTTCATAGTTTGTATCTTTGTCGGTATGCCCATTGCCACCATCATCCTTTCAGAACTAGGCATTGATTTTGCGCACCATCGAACCCCTACCTGGCACACACACACATCAGTAATGGGAAAACTATGTGGAACAGATATTTTTATCACCGTTCCAAACCAGGAAGGGACCCAGTCAAAAATGTCATCGAACCAGTTGTTTGGTTGGATCCCCCCTTCTTTCTTTCTTTTACCAAGGTTGTGCACTGCAGATATCACGTGTGATAAAGTTCCGTTGTCCGCATCGGCAGTAGGTACGAATGTACAACATGCTCTCCCAATTTTTCAGCAAACACCATCCATTGCTGTGAGGCGGTCCAGGACGTTCCGGTTTTGCATGGTCATCAACCTCAGGGCTCGAAGTTCCACTTTGATCACGTTGAATCCCTCTTCTGTGATCACGTTGAATCCCTCTTCTGTGTCATTGGCCAGCTGGATTAGCTCTCAGCGGATATGGTATGATCGATTATTTATATAGCGCCTATACACAATGTGTTTCAAAGCGCTTCAAGGCAAGGGGGGAACAAGGGAAAATACAACCACATTCTTACAGGCCACGAACAGTAAGGATGTGAAATTAACTATCGTACTCGGCCTGACGACATTTCAGATAGTGCAAGAGCTAAGACATAGATAAGGAAGGGAGGGGGAGAGTGGGAAGGAAATGGAAACAGACAGGCGACTACCGTACTAGGCCTGACGACATTTCTGGTAGAGCCGGAGAAAAACAAAAGGTGAGGGAGAGGGGTGCAGAAAGGGAGGGGAGGAACAAAACAAGCGACTATCATACTAGGCCTGATGACATTTCAGATAGTGCTGGAGGGGTGGTGGGGAGGAAAAAAACAGTAATGGGAGGGTGGAGGAAACAGACGAGGTTGCTATCATATTAGGTCCAGGGACAATTCTGATAGAGTAAGTGCATAGAAGAAAATAAGGGGAGGAGATAGGAAAAGGGAGAAGGGAAAGGAGGAGTGAAAAGAGAGTAAGAAGTCAAAAAAGAGTGGAGAGCGATGATTTGCAGCCCTTTGGCATTTGCTCGCACCTGGATACTTGGCACAAGGGAGGCAAAGAAGGTTTCTGCTGTGTTAGTCTGTATTGGTCAGGAATTTCTGCCAGGAGGTATGAGGATGTGGAGATATAGTTTGATAGTCTCCTGCGGGACACTCTTTCCTGCAACTTATCTTCTGACAGGATGTTGTATGTGGGGGGCTCCTCAACTGCCTGCTGGGGTGCTGAAGAAGTTTCGATTGGCACTCCCCTGCCCCCCCACCCCCCGGGACATGGCTTTCCGGGATCACAATTGGGGCCGAATGCAACGTGGCCATTCCTCTCCATGATAGAGGGAGGTGCAGGTACGCTTGCTTGCTGCATACCCACCAAGTGTCCATTAATGCTGCTGTGCCTTTCTTCATGTCTGGAAGGATGCGCATTTTGTTCCAGTGTTTGTTTGAGGCCATGGACACCTTTCCCTTCTCCGTGAAAGCAAAGTTTGTGCTGTATTTCTCGTATCTTGGTTTTTCAAGGGCTGTCACCCAAGTCAGTTTGGCGATGTGTTGGGACCATGTTGGAGTGCATGTTCGTTCGACCCATTGAAATATTTCTTCGGACAGTCCTCGCAACGCTTTGGCTTTACATGCGATTGTCTCTTCTTGCCATTTGTTTTCAGCCAACATTGTCCCTCTGATGATAAATAAAGGATCCTTTATGTAGAGTACTCCTTGAGGTTTGCTGTTACATATTTTCACGTTCTGCAGCATTTGTACTGTTGCAGTGTGTGCCTGGAAGGTACTCTGAATCCTACAAAGGGCTAGATGAACAAGACACTGGGCATCCGACAAAGGCGATTCTTGGGGAATGAGAACTTGGGCGTTCCAGGGGCATAGGGATATCAAAGAGCAGATGTAACAACTTTCGTTGGTCGCCTGTTTAGCCATGGCCCTCATATCTGAATACCATTTATTGGATTGGTCAGGGTGGCGGGGGTCTTCTACAGCATCTAATACCAGGCCATGGTACGCATCGTACCTCTTGCTTTCCGCCCCCCTTTTCCGTCTTTTATTCCCCCCCAAACCATTATATACCTTTTTCACCCTCTATCGTATAAGAAAAATGTCTGTCCATGTTTCATCATTGTTCACCATCACTCTGCCAAAGACTGTGAGGTTTGGATATGTTTGTGGGGTTGAGACATGGGGCTTAAAGTGCATATTCTCGCCATCTGATGTAGGTTCCCTGGCTGTGTGCATATGTACATATGGCGATACCACTACATCAACCATTGCAGTGTCAACATTAGTAATTTGATACTTCATTAACATCATAACCCATAGCAGCATATGTAAGAGTTGGGGTTTTGACAGTTTGGTTTTTGTGCAGAGTGGTGAGATTAATATTTGTAGAGGCATTGTGGACCCATATTATTTTAAGCCCATTCCAAATGAGGCTCGATCCATCTTGTATTATTTTTACTCCGTTCCCCCCACCCCCTCTTTTATATCACCCAATAGAAAGTTGAGGCTCCAGTATAACCCTAGACAAAACATTATAGAAAAAACAATGGCCACAAAATATAACCCGCACTCGTAATTCTAAGCTCTAGTAGCACTAACTTCTTCCCTATTGCTATATGCATTTGTAGTGTTAATGAGGGCCCTCATTTGCGCCATGTTTTGACCTGAAGGGGCGATATGAATGGGTGAAGTACACACAGATGAATCATATACTATCATGTATCTCCTCAACAGGCAATTTATTTACGATTATTTGAGAACCTACAGTTATTCGGAAGGAGAGATGGGGAAACAGTAAGGGAGAGGGGGGGAGAGGATAAAGGGGCATTACATTTATTAAACCATTTTTCAACATCCATATACTATTAGTAATACTGTACACTAATTAAATTTTGCATTTATTTTTCTACTTTTCACCCTTCTTTCCTCCGTGGTTTATCTGTACCTTTTTGATTATGGCACTTCACTTTCCTGCTCCTGTGGTTCCCCATGGGGTGCTGTGCTATTGTGTGCTTTTCTTACGTCGGAGAGTTGTATCCAGTATTTCAGGCCCTTAACCTTCACAGCAGAAGGTGTGCAATACACTACCTCATAACGGCCGTGGAATCTTGGAGAGTTCCACCTCTGCACGAAACTGTGCACATATATACTTTCACCAGGCATTAACTGCAGCGTCGGACTGTCTGCTGCTGGGGTGTTTGTTTCTCTTTCACGTGCAAGTGGGTGCACTATTTGTTTGGTTATTCTTCGCACAGCTCATGTCAGTTGGGTGGGATATTCTTTAAACTCGTCCCCCAGCACTGTAGCAGCTTTGTGAGCGTCTGACGCCCTCCTCACTGGAGATGGTGGCGTTTGAATGCGCCTCCCCGTCACTATCTCGTGCGGGGACAAATTATGGTCCTTACTAGGCTGCGTTCTGAGTTGAAACAGTGCTAGGGGCAGGCAATATACCCAATTCCTTTTTAGGGTGTGACACAATTTGGAGAGTCTGCTCGTGAGGAAGCTGTTTATCTTCTCAAGCACCCCATTAGCCTGCAGGTGATAAATCGAACACAGCTTTTGTTTCACACCTAGCAATGTCGTCACTTCCTTGGAAAGGTCATTTACAAACATAGTGCCATTGTCTGAATATATTGCATCACAAATTCCCCACCTAGGGAATACCTCCCTCACCAGGAACTTTGCCGCGTATTTTGCGTCCGGGTGTGCAGAAGGTCCTGCTTCCATGCAATGTGAAAAAGGGGCACATCACCACAATGTGATCTTGCTCCGTTGCACCTTTCGCCCATGTCAGCATAGTCAATGTGTAACTCTCGGAATGATCCATTTTGGTGCAGCAGTGTTCCCCGCAGTGTCCTTAGGGCCATCCCGAACTGTATGTTTGACATGTAATGCATTCTATTAATAATTTTGCAAGGTGCTCTTGGAGGTTTGGAACAAACCATTCCTCATGGATATCTGCTGCAATGTGTTAGGTAACGTGTGCAGGGAAATGAAGCTGCTGGGAGGCCACGTGCAATAATTCTACTGGCATCACCACTTTTCCTGTCATTTGCTGGCGCCAGAGGTCGTCTCTGGGTGACTGCTTGCATTCCCTCTTTACCCCTATTTCCTGTTCTATTGGGGGGCGCTTCTGCAATTCTATTTGCACCATTGGCGTGGAGTTGTACCCCTCTCGCTTGTCGTTTTGCGTGTTCGTTTTTACTACACATTCTACTGTTTGGGGAGCGTTAAAGTATGTGGCTTCCTTCGCAGTGGCGTCCGCCGCTGCATTTCCAAGTGAGATGGCATCAGTGTTATTTGTGTGGGCCTGGTATTTCACCGAAGCCGCTACTGATGGCCCAGCCAATGCTTCAATAAGGTCATTCAACAATTGTACGTGCTGCACTGGAGATCCATCTGCTCTCCTGAATCCTCTTCATAATTGTGACAGGCCGGAGTGTACCGTCGTCACGTATGCCGAGTCGGAGTATATTGTCACTGCGCATCGTTTGGCTGTGTGTAATGCCTCAATTAGGGCTATTAGTTCTGCCACCTGTGCAGAAAAATCCAAAGGGAGACGTTTCTGCACTATCACCTCATATTCGTCTCCTATTCTCACCACTGCTGCCCCTAGATGTTTTTCCCCGGTCTCGGAATCAATGGACGCTGATTCATCCACGAAGTACACCTCCCCTCCTTCTAGGGCATTTTCACTGGCTTTGGGAATATCGTCACCTTCCCCCTCATATGTGGCGCAGTTGTGAGCTTGCATGTCTTCTACTGTGCAGTGTTCTGTGATGAACGTGGCAGTCTTACAGCGTACATTGTGTATGTTTGGGCTTGAGATTATTTCATATGCGGTGGCGCTCTGCGTGGTGGGTGTGGACTTTGATCTTTCGAGTATGGCAAACAGTGTTCGACAAATAGCGTCACTGAACATCCCATTACTATGGTGGCACTTTTCTCTATTGTAAAGGCTTCTGCTGCGCGGGCGTTTGCACCCGAAGTGCCCTTGCGTTAGAGTCCAATGTGCTGCTGTAATAGGCTAATGGCTTGTGGCATAGTGATGTTTTTTGTGCAAGTACTGCTGTCGTTGGCATGCCATTGCAGTAGGAGAACAGATGAAACTCCCGATCATAATCTGGTGTCGCTAGGACGGGTGTTGCGATGATGTCTTTTAATTTAAAGAATTTTGTGATCTCCTGTGTCCATTTTATGGGGGCACTGTGCTTTTGAGCCTCTTTCAGTGCCTGGAGAAGGGGGCACATGTATGCTGCATAATCCAGTATCTATACACGGCAATAGTTGCATATGCCGAGGAATTTCTGCATCCCTTTTACAGTTTTGGGCATTAGTGTTGCATGTATTGCTGCTGCTCTGGTGGTATTCTCTTACTGTCCTTGGATATTAACTGCCCCAGATACAACACTTCTGCCAGGCAGTACTGCAAGTTTCCCCTGTCTACCTTGTACCCCTTTGTTAATAAGTTCAACAAGCTTATTGAATCTGCTCTACATTGCTCTTCACTTTCACTGCAAACTAAAAGGTCGTCTACATATTGAATTATTGTGCTCCTTACATCAATGTTGCCGAGGTCTTTGTGCAAAATTCTGTTAAAATTGCTTGGGCTCACGCAATAACCTTGGGGCAATCTGCAATGTTCATATCTTTTTCCCCACAGGGTGAATGCCGTTAGGTATTGGGAACTTGTGTCGAGGGACACTGAGAAAAAAGCATTATTCCAGGTCCACCACTGTGAAGCACGTGGCCTCTTTTGGGACACTGCACAAAATGGATGCGGGATTTGGGATTAGGTGGAACTCCTTCTGTATGACATCAAGTGGGCGTAAATCCTGTATCATCCTCCAAGCCCCGCCCTTCGCTTTTGTGATCGGATAGCCGTGTTGCACAGTGAATTTGATGACACAGTAATGCCCTGTTGTAGTAGTTTAGTTATCTTCTCTTTCATACTTTCCTCCGCTTCCCTGGACAGTGGGTAATGTTTTACTCTGGGTGGCACTGCACCGGATTTTATTTATGGGCATAACTTCCTGGAAGAGTCCTACATCGTGTGACCCTGTTGTCCATAAATTCGGCACTACTTGTTTCATGTCTTCATCAGAAATTGAAGGTGGTGCACTGACACTGGCCATGAGGGGGCTATTTACTTCTCCATTTTGAATCATTGTCGCAGGGCATACAAATTTCCAGGATTATCTCCATCAGTGTCACTGTCGGTGAACAGCTCTTCATTGGTAAGATCTCGTAGTGCTATGTTCGGGTCTATACACAACACTGTTCTCCACTCACATCCACGGGTGTCCAGTCCTATTGCCACAATACATTTAGCTGATACTTGTAGGGCAAACGAGAGGATGGTACCCGGCACAATTTCTGGGCTTACCACAGGGTGAAAAATAAAATTGAATGGTACTCTTTCGCGTTATTTCAGACAACACTCTAGCTAGTACATGTATCCCATAAATGAACATGTCAACATTCGTGGCCACTCCCCTTACTGCTACTTCATTTGTCATGGTACTGATCATTAGCATTGCTCTTAGTGGGCATACCGCTGGAGTGGAGCACACTATCCCTTGCTCTGTAAAGGAGATGGTCATATTTAGTTTACTGCCTCCCTAGCAAATTTATGGGCGAGTCTTCGTGTTATAACAGGGGTGCCCGCACAGTTTTCCTTCTACCGTTGTATCCAAATCCTTTGTGTAGGGAACCTTCAAAATTGCCCCAGAGAATCCCTGCGTTTCAAACTTTTGGCCCGATAGCGGAAACTGGCCTTCCATGAGGGACGATTTTTCTGCTCCCGAGTCCACCATAAGGATAAACTGCTTGTTTCCTATCTCCGCCCCCACCAGTAGTCTCTCGTCTGGATGTAGGGTAGTAGATGGGACTGGACACGAAAGTGGTCTCTGTAGGCTGTTGTAGTCTGGGTATAATGCTCTGAATTTCAGGCCATCCCTTGGCTTCTATCCCAGCAATTTTATCTAGGGCCTTCTGTACCTCCTTCGGGAGGCCTCTTTTGATGATAAAGTAGAAAAGGGAGGTTGATTGGTCCCATGCCATGCCTGTTGCTGATCTCCACCTGTCCTGCACCCAGAGAATGTACTGCGCAGCCTCTTCCTCCTCCCCCATGGTGCATTGCATCAACAAATGTAAATATGGGGTATCGGGGAAGGTCCTCTGCAGTGCATCCCATACTTGAGCCCTTACATTATTAAATGCTGACCCATCATGGCGGTCACAATTTGTCCTCACTCCCGGGAAACCAGCCTTCACCCACACCCTGTCTGCCTGGTCTCCCACAGCAGACACCAGCAGACTCTTTACATCCCCTATAGCCAGCGGGACCCCGGCGGTATGCTTCTTAAAAGCATATATCCACTTTATCGCCCCTCCCGAAAGTGGGGGCAATGCCCTCAACACATTTTTCTTGTCCATTTGTGCCTGTGGTATGTAATGGGTCCTCCTTGCTCCCTTTTGAATGAGAGGCATCTGCAACTTCGTTTTGCTCTCTTAATTACATTTGCTCCTTTCCCTTTACTCAACATGTTTCCCAACCTACCTCAGTCTCCGTTGCCACCTGTCTCGTACCACCCCATCCTCCGGCTCTTCTCACAACAGTAGTGGCATTCCTGCCGCCCCCACTCCTTCCTCATATTCGTCTAGATCACTCCACACCATCTATTTCTCTGTCTGATTCTACACTTCCCTGCTCCTCACTTACTTGTCCTACTCATACTATTTTTATTTGGGTATTATTGAGGTGGAAGAAAAACTCCCCCGATTGTGTTGGCCCGCAACATATGGGCCCTGTCTCACAGTGCTCTCAATCGTGTTAATTCCATTTGTGTGGTAACGAGTTGTCTTTCTAAACCATTAATTGGGAGCGCAAGGTTAACTGGTGGGGCGCACGTGGGACCGTAAATCCTTCTAGGGTCATAGGGAAGCGGGGCTGTTGCTGTGGGAGCAGAGGGTGTGTTTGGTGCAGGCGAATAAGATGGGTCACTGTACCCCGCAGCGGGCCTAGTTAACAGTGGGTAAAGCCTAGTGATTTCTTCGTCCCCCGTTTTCATCACTTTCCCCTTATCCACGTCTCCTCACCCCCCCCCCCAGCCCCCTTTGCTGGGGCCACTAACACTTCTAGTCTATTTTGAAGTTGCTTTCCCCGTTTTTTTTTTTTTGCTAACAAGTGGGTTATCACAAGATCTAATTATTTTGTCAAACGACCTTCCTTCTGGCCACACTTGGGACGATCCCTCCCCCTTTATCTCGATGAGCCACTGGTCATGGTACTTTTGGATTTTCTCGCTGTACAGGGGGAGGTGCTGGCAAATATGGGCTAAGGGTGTATCTCCCCCATAACCGTTGTGTACACTTGTGTATGTGCATGAAATAGAATTAAAAAAACACTTCTGTTGATCTTATAACACCTTAATAGGCAACTTACAATGTCAGTTTAAAGAACTTTTCTCTTACACCGTTTCGACTCCAGCATATATATAAAGCAGAATTTGAACAAATTCAACACGGGACAAAATCACATACTTTTAGACATACTGACACAATTAACCTTGACGACAATTGACCTAAAACACAGGTCTGCAGCCATTCTAGTTACACTCCCGCCCTTCCCTGGATCACACTCTCATATTCTTCTCCCCCACTCACTCTCCCCGCTCCCCTTCCCTGAGCCCGTTTTGGGCTGACCTCTAAAGAGTTATGCACACAAGAAAAAGAATTTGCTAATATCTCCCGAGTCTATTCATTACATAGACTCGGGACTATGTTTTTTTTCTTTATCTCCACTTATTTCCTGCACTGGTCGAGACAATGCTATGCGGCGCTGCCTTCCACCCCCTTTCGGAGCTAGGTTCCTGTACTCTTCCCGTATTCCATTACTTCTATATTCACAACCTAATGGCCATATAAAGAAAAGAGAAGAAAAAAGCCTACCAGTCAACTCATGCAAGCCCTGCACATTAAATCTGACTCCTCACCATTACCCTTATACTCTTCACCTTCTTTTTAAATCCCCCTCCTTTGAGGTTCTTGCAACCAATGCTCACGTGTCCGGGGTGATCCTAGAGCCTACGTTCATGGTCTAGCCACAATCGCGGCTGCACCCTAACCAAGCCGTGACCCTCCTTGGCGAGCAGTTTGTTATTTGCAATGCCTTGGACCCTTGGAACCTCATTTGTGCGCGCTCACTGGTCAGACGCAGGTGGCGATAGTTTTGCTGGGGGGCTTCATGGATCTCACCGCACGACACAAGGGTATCTCTCGGTGCACCATCGATCACGTCCCAGGTGTCACCAAGTGAAGGCGCTCACTTCCCACATCACAAATAGACTCAGAATAATGGACACATCCCAGTAGGGAATGACACCAGGAGATTGGCTGTGAGAGGCAACAAAGTCTTTATAGAAGATTCAGCATCCAGAGGACTCTGCTGCTTTGAGAGCGCTCTGGCAAACAATACAAATACAATACATTTTAATGGGTTATAGTGTCATCAGTGATGTTTTCTATGCAGTCTAAAAGTTACATTTGGGTTGGTGGGGGGATAGGTTCGAGTATGGTGCTTTAGGGGCTGGCTCAACGAGATTGGCTGGTGGGATGTCTGGCATCACAGGGGTTCATCTGGGCTGGGCCGTGCGAGGTGAATGTCGGGTCCCGGAGAGGCAGCTAGTACTGGCTAACTAATCTACTCCCTATCACAAGACATACAGTAAGTAATGACCATTACTACACTTTTGGGATTTAAGAGGGGGCCTATAAATTGTACACATGTATTTACATTAGCTTTCTTCAGATAATTGGCAAGGTGAAGGGTGTGGAGGTCTTGCCCTCCAGGTGTCGTGTGGGGGGCTGTGATTAATAGCGGTCGGGCCTGGCCCTTCAGAGCTGGAGGGGATGGAGTGACACATGTTAGTTTAGAACAGAATATATCGTGACAGGAGTTTGGTTTTATTGGGGGCGCTCTAGAATGGTCAACAAGGGTCACACTTTTGCTAAATCAAAATAATCGCTTTGGAGGGGCACAGGGTTGAACAGGCAGTCATTTTCCAACGGGGGGGGGGGGTGAGAGGTGCAGGAGCAGGTTTGTTGAGATAGATGGGCCACAAGTCATGATTGTCCTGGGAGGATAGCTCAGCGGCAACATGCGCGCCTTGGAAGCAAGATGACACCAAGCAACACAGGTTTGATCCCCAGGTCTGCGCTTAGAAACCTCTTGGTGTTTAAGCGCGTTATCAATACGCTACTAAGACAAAAAAACAATTACGCAACTAAAAACCAATTCCTGTAACAGCGCCTTGATGCCCACGGTCTGTGTGAGCGCTTTAAAAATGTAAAATAAAGAAAGAAAAAAATGATTCAGCCCGGTCACACACAGGGCAGTGATCTCAGAGGAAGGATGAAAAGAATACACTGTTTGCTCACAACAATTCGTGCCAGAGCATCCATGAGAAATGGACTTGGGAGGAAAAAGGTGGGGGCTGTCAGTGCTCGCTGTGTGCGCCGCTGCTGAGTGGAGTGAAGGCTTCACAGATACCAGAATGCTGCCTAGTCCAAAGATGGAGTCGGGGATATACAAAATGGAATCCAAATGTGTCTTGCAATAGCCCCACCTCTGTATGTGCCAGGGACTTATCCCCTGTGGCCACAGAAGGGCAAGGAAGGCGTCCCTCCACTAGTGCAAGAGCAGGTGATCCCTTCACGTAGAATGTACACCAGAGCGCAAAACCGACCCCTCCTTCCTTACAGATGCAAGGGAAGATGCTTTGTTTTGAAGGGTTGTAGGGAAGCACATCTTTAGGTGAGATCTGTTTGCATAACCTGCCTCCAAGATTCCACCATGAATTATTTTCTGATTGACATTGCTGGAGTAATATTTCAAATAATGAAGAATCTGCAATTGAGAGAGCATCAATTAAAATACCAAATTAAATACCTTGCATGTAACATAGGTGTTGGTGGATATCGCCAGGGCAGATGCCTTATCTACTTGTCCTCGTCCCCTTGGAATGATCCAAGCCCAAAAGTGGTGGGATGTATCCATGAACTATTTGGCTCGGGTGGGTGGTGCGTCTTATACCTAGGATGCCTTCACTTATGTTAGAGGCTACAGAGCAAACCCTCATGGCACCAATGGCATGGGTGTGGTGCTGTATGAGAGATTTGAAAATTAAAGGTGCCGGCCTTCAAGCTGGACATTTCAGAGATCATGAATGTGCAGGGGACACGTATACATCAGAACCAATGTGACCCTTAAGGTACGTAATTTGTTCTTTGGTTGCCAAGTATTTGCCCCTGGACTGGGAGCGCCACAACAGTTTGAATTTAAATATTCATTTGATTGGATTACGAATAGGTCGGTTTTTAGACTGCCTTGCTGATTTCTGGAGGGCATTTGACCCTACGTTATTGGGTGGGAACAGTTTCTGTAGAGGGGTGGGGCACAGCGTGAACTTTGTGTGTGCTCCTGACGTGAGAGGAATTGCTTGCCGCATGCTTAATAAACTTCACCTAGCATAACTGGAAAGTGTTGTGCTGAAATGATCAGTGTTTTCTCGTCTTCAGGGAGATGGAAAAGATCAGGTAATTCCGGTGACTGGTGGAGAGCCTTCTACTTCCCCCACTCAGGGTGTAGCAACGGACACTACCACCACCCCAGACCCACCAGCTACAGACTTGTGCCCCCCACCTCTGACTGAAGTAGACAAACACCCACTGCACGTAAGCTGCTGGTCTTGCTTTTATTTTGGCCTGGTTGTGTTTGAGCAGGTCGTGGCATCACTACGCTTTCAATGGATAGTTTCCACAATCTGATAAGGTGGAGCATGCTTTCAAGTAAACGTTGTTTTGCTTTTGTTTCACTGGTGCCTCTTGAATCTACAATTTATTCTCTACATTGGCTTTCAGGGAAGCTCCTTCTGTGCATAGTAATGTGGTATGATCAAGTAACAAAGCGCCGTTGACATTGCACTCGGTATGAAAAAGTGCAGCTTTCATTTAACCACGCTTTGGCATTTTTGGAGGTGTTCTACAGCCCTGTCTCCTTTCACCTTCAGCCATGCCATCTTTTGTGTTTCTCGTTTCCAGTATTTTACACAGCCAGAGGGCAGCAAATGTGGTGACTTCCCCAGTCTCATAGAGTTCTTTTTGTTTCAGAATTCGGCTACTGAGGCTGGCGGTGACCCATCAATCGGCATCACATCGGAGTAACAGCAGTACACCTGAACGACAAGACCCAGGGTAAGAGATGAGTCATGGCTTAACTTTACGAAGTGTAACCAGCAGAGTGAAGTATTGGCGAGATCTCTGGTATGCCAATCGAGTCACTCTTTTGGGGCATGGAGGAACGAATGGCTGAAAGTGAGGGGTGGTCTAAGAGCTTTCAAATTTCTAGGATATGCGTAGTTTGTGACTAAACTACTGCACATTTACATAGGCATAATTTCAGGGAGTATGTGGCCTGTGACCTTTCTTAACAGTACACAATCTTGCATAAGGGAGGAGCAGATAGCACGGCAGACAATCTAGTCTACCCATAGTTGACGGTTCTTGCAGAACCTCAATGTGCATAATGTGTGATTGAGACTGCACTATTTGATGTGCTCCACACCCAGAAGTGAGATCTGTCACATGCAGCTTTAACTGTGAACAACCACTTTACTTTCCCTATGATTGTTGTCTGGTGTACTTAGTTTAGACAGCCCAAGTCAACAGACTTGGCTGTGCAGTTAGTCACTGCAGACTTGTACTGGGGGAGCCTATTATGATAAAGTGCTCTGATGTTAGTGAGCAGTACCTGTTATGCTGCAATATATCATTCTAAATTTCTTCTCTCCCTCCCCCCAGGTGTCCAGCCAAAGCCCTGTGGTTTTCATTTCCCCAGCTGCACAAAGATGATCCTGCACGTACCTTATACTCAACCCATGCTCCCCTTGAATCGCGTCTCAGCAGCGCACAACCTTGGCATGGAAATCGTGACATGCCCCTACGACTTCCGGGGGTGGCGTATACCCCAGACACTTATCCAGGTCGGATGAGAACATGCTGAATTTTTTTTTTCTTTCCTACTTTTTCCTACCAACATTTGTGTGAATCTCGTGCAGTTTGGGCATCAATAAAGAATGGAATTTGCAGACAGTTTGTATTCAGAGTGCTGATTTCCTTGCATTCCTGGATCAGATAAGTGTGACTTGGGGGAGAGCACCAAATTGCCCAACCAGCATGTGGTTCTCGCTACAATTACCACTCTGAATTGGCAGATACTCTGGAAACTGTTGGAGGAGATTGTCTGACCATTTCATGTCTACGGCTTCATGATCCCAGAGTGGTAACCAGCAAGTACTCTTAAAGTGCCTTGCAATAGTTTTCTAAAGGGGTGCGCTTTGCGACTGCTCAAACTTGTTTGCTACATTATAAGAAAAAGGTTCTGACGATCATATTTATATATAAATACTATTTTAATACATTACTTTGTGCTTTGACCAGAAATATAAAAACATTACACAGTGACACTTGCAGACAGAACCATTGAAATACCCACATTGGTTCACTCTAGGACAAGGGGAAATAATGTTTCTCATGTACACATTCTTGAAATGCAAAGGCAGGCCAGCTTGGTGGTCTCTTCCTTGGATCCCAGGATCTCTGAGCACATCTCTCCATCTGGTGAAGGACTGGCTCAACTTCTCCTGGGCTGAGGTACTTTGGCTCGCTTCCGTGCGTCTGAAGAGAGCCATGCTTTTTACAGCAATCAATAGATTCAACATTGCTTGCAGAGTCTCACACCCTCACACCTGGCTAGCGCCAGGACTTTTAACCCCTATTACAATCATTTGCACTCAATTCTCAATCCATTGAAAAATTATGCACTTGAACGACTTGACTGACAGTTTAGAGGCAAAATACTGTGGATTAACTAATCTGTTTTCTCACATCAAAAATACATTCATCCCAAATTTCAGGGCAAGACCCTCCTTTGTCCGCATGGCGTTGCTTGTAATTCCAACAGAGCTGACTGTGCTGACCATCATGGGGCATCCTACATTCTGTTGTGACAAGTCGATGCCCGTCACAGCTGGCTGCTGACTTGCTTGATGCAGCCTATTGCAGTATGGCTAAGGAGTACCTGGAGGTGGCAGGGGTTGAAAAGCAGTTTTTCTGCATTATCCATAGCCTTTTGCCATCACTTGTGTTAAGGTGGAAATGATGGTAACTTAAGGACTTGTCATGCCTGACTAGGTGAGGTACTCTTGAGTGATCTGCTTCTAGGTTGACTTACTCATTCTGCACACAATCACATGGGTCCTGAATGCCTAGTGTCTAGGGATGTAGGCTGGTAGTTGTATATTTATAAACCTGTCCTAAGTGTAGCTTTACATGTATTCAGCCTCCTCTCCTGTATACACCTTATATTTTAGTGCATTTGGTGCGAAAGACTACAAACGCTAATCTTCACAAAGGAAACTGAGGTGACCTTTTTCGGGATTGATCAAAGGCACTAGGATTTGATATATTGGTGGATATGGGGCCATTATTGAAGGCAGTGTTCAGTAAATCATTGTTGGGAGTGTTTTATCTAGCATCTTAACTGTGCGCTCTAGTTAATTTGTGCCATCATGAGAGGATGAACATATGCAAATTAGTCTCCATTCCCACCCTCCTACAGAGGAGTGTAGCTGTTTTGCTAGGTCTCATTTCCTGTGCCTGGAAACGCAACCAATCCAACCTCTTATTTTCAGCATTGTTTGATTTTTGTCATCCATGAATGGTCGCACATAAATATATAACACTGGTGCAGCTTGAGTTGAATCTCTAGGTCAGGGTTTCAATTGAGGCAAAGCTCTTTAACCACTAGCATGTCCCCTGGGGTAGCATGTCATGTAACCTAGTAGCTATGTCACTATAAAAAGGACAAACCCACATATGTCTTGACCTTACCCCCAACAATCGACTTGAATTCCTATCTCCTCCTTTCCCCCAACTCCTCTGAGGATTTTGTAGACACAGCCATACTAATATGAATTTTTGGTGTTTTATATAGCCAAGCCTTCCTGAAATAAGTTTCAAAGCACTTGTTAACAGGTGTGAATTACTACCATCATTCCTGACCACATTTGTGGTACTCTGTTCGCAACCTCTTAAGGATGAAGACCGGAGCCTGACTAAAGTTGGTCACTTGTCCTCTAATGGCTCCATCGTTTGGGATTCTGCGGAGTGGAACATAAGCATCCTGTTTTCTGCTCGTTTAATCAGCTTTTGGTGAAATACGGTTCTGGTTGAATCTGAGCGAGAGTCGAACCGTGTGACCGTAAGACTCAACCAATTGAGACAAATCTATGACTGAACAGAAGTATTGTCTCCGGAACTGGTTCCAGAAACTTCTTCCTGCCACCAGTCTGCTTGAGCAGTCTTTTAGTTTTAGTCCCCATTCAGATGTTGTACTACTTTGCAATGCATTCAATTATTTTATGACTTGTGGCGTGACATGTTAGTGTTGTAACTGCTTCCTTTTATCTGCTGTCTGTAGCTCCAATTTTAAGTAGTCTAGTTAACTGTTTTTAGTGTGTAGTGTTCCTAGTACAAACCATTTCTCGTTAAAGTGGTGTAGCCTGGAGCCATTAGAACAGTGGCCATCGCACACGTTCTAAACCTAAATTAGGACTACTCCTACCGTCGTCATGTCTGGTTGCTACATGTTCCCTGCCGGAAGTAATGTCAGTTGGGCTACAAGTTCATGACTCTTTGCTGTCCATGTTAATGATGCCCCACACTCTTGCCCTTTTTTCCTTTACCACCCAGCCAGCAGTAGTAGAATAGTCCAGCTCTGGGAACTGACTCCTCATCCTAGATTTGATAGTGAGCATGTTATATTTTCCACTGAAGGCTTTTTGTAACTGGCATGGTATTTGTCGATAAAAACGAACAAACTCTTTTCATTTATACTTTTAAGAAAGACAAGCCCTCTCTATGGTACACTGAATGAAATATAGAAGGCCCAGGCTGAAAAAACAATCATCTGCAGTCGGTGATGGGCAGGACCTAATAAAAATCTGGTTACTTTAGGCAGTCATGTGTAAGGCATTAGTCTGCCTTACTCCAGATACAAAGGATATCCATGCTGAAGGATACTGGATCGGCAAAGAAATACATTCCAAGGCACCCCACAGCTAGCTCCTTCTTGCGCCATCATTACTATAAGAAATACAGCAGATGAGTTGCTCTGGATCACGACAGTAAGTGACCGGTTCACTGATATGCCCAGTCCCCCTCTTCAACTACATTAAATAGAGATGTTTTAAAATAAGAAAACCTAGAAAGCGGTTTCGGGAGGCAACCGATCGCTAATATCTTAAACGCACAGCCAAACTGAGAATCTGGAGTAAATGTTGAGTGCTCCAAAACACGATGACCCACATGGCAGCCCTAAATGACATCTACATGACTCTGAATATCTCCCAAAGCATCCTTACCACATCAGAACAAGTGTAGATTACTTCAGGAGATGTAATCCCCAATGTAATGACGAATTGTAGGATTCAGGGCATGGCATTGTCTTGCTTGATGAATGGTCATAAAGCTGGTTGGAAGATGAGATTTCTTTTTCATTGTCCAGAGTTTACTTGGATTGCAATAGGATTGCAGCAACATTGCTGATGGCACCATAACTAAAATAGAATGGGTCCCATGATGAGTGGTGTTTTATCAAAAGCTGGATTTGGAAGGAGGGGAAGTCTGTCCTTTGCTGATGTATAGAAAGCCGCAATGAATTAAGCCTTCAAAGTCAGTAGTTTAGTTTGCGTTGGCCATTGGCCTTGCTTTCAATTAATTCAGGTGCAAAAGACTAGAGGGTTAAATGCAGGAGACCATTAAAGATGCTTAAACTGCGATATATAAAAGGATTTTTGCTTCTGATGTTTATTAAGGCCACTAATTGGGGAAACTAAAATCCTAACATGCTAGTTTAAACCCTGTGTTGAAGGCTCAATTAAGAAATCCTACATGGGCTTGAGTCTCTTGATAGTATGCGCTGTCCTAGTGGAGCATTTACTGGCAGCTTGACAGATGTCCAGATTTGTTTTGGCCAGTCTCAAATTGGCCATAACCCTGACTTTACTGTTCAACACTGAAGTTGGATGTCATGGGTATTGCACCTACTGCTGAGGTGATCTGCAAACAAGAGGGGAGGCACCCATTGCCAGAACAGACTTTGCCATCAGGGCACTAGTAATTGGATATTGGGGCATATTTGCGATTTCCTTAGTCCTATATACGGCTAGGCATAATGAATCCATGCACCCTGAATCCAGACGAAATGCATAACTGGTGGATTAAGGCTCCCTGCCTTTACAAGAAGCATTCTAGGGTTACTTGGAGTTTAGACTGGATGCCTATAGATGAGTCCACACAACTCCCCTCCACGGTGTTGGCCATAATTGAGTTCCTGCTCAGCATAACTCTGCCTGCTCAGGATGTCAATTTATGTGGTGTAGTAGCCTGTTCAGTACTCTGTGGTTAATCAAGACTATTCCCCCGAAAACACGAGCTTTAGAAACAAGGGTGAGTAATTGCCTTTACAATGCATCATTTTAAAGTTTTCTCCCTCTATATGTACATGATGGCAGTAGGGGGCGTTTTCCCCTCTGAATTTGTCACTTCTACCTCAAGTTCACAGCTGGTCTACTCATGCGTCTTGGTACCAAAGTGCTTGCTTGTAGAAGAGCATTGTCTACATAGATTTATACATTGGTGATGTCTGTGGTGCAGCACCAAACTTTGTGAACCCAGTTACAATAAATGTTATATTACCAGCGTAATTCCAATATCTGGTTGTCAAGGAGAGACTCTTCTTATGTAGCTACGCGTCTGCCTGCCTTAGCACCTTGGAATGGATTTAAAGAGTTTTTTTCAGTTCCACATGGCAAATATGGTATAATCCAATTTGGCTTTGCTTAAAGCAGTCCTTTTTCAGATTTTTATTATTTGTTGGCTAAAGGTGGTTTGCTATGTGGTGGTGCTACGACTCCGATATACTACTGAATTTTGTAATCCACCTATCTGAACGACTGGTCTTGAAAGTATCCAACCTCTACAGAGTGCTTACAACCACTGTGTTTGTGGTATTGATGACCGCCCCTCTACCTGCTTCTTTGAGGATTTTTTCATTGGCGTCTCCTGCTGATCAGGCTTTAGCTGCATGCTTTTCTAGCAGGTGTACTCCGATCGGATTTCAGTGCAAAACTACTCCTGAAACTATATTCCCTTCCACAACATCTTGGATCAGTAGATTGCTGGCATATTACAGGTGAATTGGTCTGTACTGGGATCCTTGCTGGGTTAGTGAGGCACCTACCTCAAGACATGCCCCTCTGCGCCTGGCTGAAAGATCAGAATTACTAGAACTTTGCAAATTAAGATGGGAAGCCACATTTTATTCCTCATACGTGCTTTTGGTCTCTGGTGCATAAGGCAATATAAACGCCTCCAATGTTGTTCTATTTTGACTCTGGGTCTTTTTAACATTGGATTGTCGTAGGGTCATCCTATATGTGAACCATACTACTTTATGATCTGTGAATGGGCTGGATGGAGGGATTATTTCACGATTCCCTGCCATCGGACAAAAGAAGCAAGCCCCTCACCTTTGTTCAGCAACATAGCAGTATAAGCTTTGATGTAGTCCAGGCTGTTCACCATGTGCCATGTTCGAATCGTATTACTAGTCTGTTAACAGCAGTGGGGATGCTTTCTACACACCCACACTGCAATTTCTGAACTTGAGGCTATTTCCCAAGCAAACATCCACTTAGTTCTTTCTTGGTGAAAACTTGGCAAATACTTCTGGTAGCCAGGCACAACGCAGTCTGAAAGAAACATAAAAAATGGCTATGGTATCCATTGATCTGTTGGCAGGGAAACTAATGAATTCTCCCATTTAGGTGCACAAGAATTGCTGTTTTGCCTTACTGGTCGTTGTGTTCAGGAATGCCTAAAAGGACAGTGTAAAATGAAATGATACATTTTCATTGCCATTTTGTAGTACGAGATTGGAATGTGGTTCTTTGTTAATTTTCGAACCTGTACCTTTCAATGAGGAGGGGCTGGATACATGAACGGTGGCTTTTTTGTTGTATCTAATCTTCTTTCAGAAACGCCAAGATCGTGACTGTTGAACGCTACTTTTAAAAATAAATTATTTCTCTTTTGATAATGGTGGGTTGGTTTTGTAGGAGAATTTGAGCTGGTAAACACCGGGACACCTTTCTGTGTAGGCTATCCTTTCTGCAGCAATTCAATTCCCCTTGTTTCTTTTGACCTCCCACTGTAGCCAACCTCCAGTTTTTAGCAAACCATAAAGTGAGTTCACTGCATAATCCAGCATTGCTTCTTTTCCCTTTTAATCATGCGACTAGTTAATTATCTAAACCTTTTAGCATGCCCCACCCACCCCCGCCCTCTGACCCTTCTACAAAATTGAATGCCTAAGAGGTCCTTGATGGAGTCAATGAACAGCTCATAACTAAAAGTAATTGGATGTTTTTACCAGGGGTGGACTGGGAACTAAGAGGCCCTGGAAATAATGACCAAAGTGGCCCCATATGACACATTTTCAGCAAGTCCAATGCTTTTCCTATGAGAAAATGTGGAAATGCCACACAAGAGGCCCAGGGTGCAGAGGCCCCCTGGGAAATCTCCAGAGTTCCCTATAGGCCAGTCCACTTTTTACAACTTATCACTACAAGTTATCAGCCAAATAGTGAGCGTCTCTTCAGCTTCCAGTGTCTTGGAAGACGTCACCCAGATGCCATTTTGATTTGACTGGAATTGGGATTAGAGATTTGAAGTGCAACTAGACAATTTGGGCCCACTTTGCTGAAAATAGGGTGGTCACCAAGGAAAGAGGGTGTTTGCTTTCGACATGCAATTTAACAAAATTGTCTTTAGTGACACTCCATTGTTGGCTACACTGCCTCCCTGCACCAGCCGCCCTGTCGGTGGCAGCTATTCTGCTTTCTGTGCCTTATTAGGCGTAAGCTAGATTTCTAGGGCTGAGTGAGCCGGTCTCTTAACTTCCTCCAGAGATGGGGTGGAATTCGTAGTTCGTATTGTTGAGGCCTGAAATCCCTGTGAAGCAGAGCTTGGCATAGTTAGCCCAGTCTTCTAAAATTATAATTTTCTTGTGTAGTTGAGTGAGCAGATACAGAACCACATGAGGGGAGTTTACGCGAGACGTGGAGCATAGAGCCCAACATCTGGCAGCTATTGACTCAAGCCACTGTTTCCAAATAATGGACTGAAGAGTAGCCCCACCATGCAGAGGTTGGAACATATTTCTTGGTTGTCTGAGGCAATTCTAAGCGTTGAGCACTCAACTCTCTCTTCAACTAAGAGTTTCAGTGTGCACGTAACTAACTTGTGATTAAAGAATTTTATAGAGGCACGCTTGTTTAAGCTTCAAACCTGAAGTGCCTTTTATATTTTATCATCCAGGAACCTGGAAGCACCAGCCTTGTTCCAGTTGATTAGGAGTCTGCTGTTGATACCACCCCTACTAGCTTGAGTGAATAGCCTGGCATGCTCAGGCCTTCATATGGACATTTGAAGTGTTAGACAATTTTGATAAGTATGTCTCCATCTTTAGCCTTTCCTTTGGACTTGAGCTTATTTAGCTCTTGACTGTATTGCACTGTGATGTCTGCATCATGCCCCCGCCCACCCCACCACCAATCAGTTTTGCAGGTTTAAGTCTGTGCCTTGTATGTGCTACAATGGGGAGGCAAAGGTACCAGTTATTTTGCCATAGGTCTGTATGCAAGCTATTGGATCAGGGTCCAAGCTGAAGTGCGTTAAACCTCCAACAGTAGTTTCTCCATTCCTCACACTAGGGGTCCAGGTCATGCAATGTGCCTAGGAAACTGGTGCTGTATGTGGGCAGGGATACATTTTTAAATGCTGCAAGTGTTCCTATTTTGGAGCAGTGTGAGTGAGCCTGGTCGAGGTTCAGCAGATATCCTTGTTCTCGACAGTCCATCTGCATGCCTTCAATATGTGAAAACATTCTAGCAGTGTTTTTGATCATATGCACAGTTGCCTTTCCTCTAGCAACAGCCCCTTTCCTCACCTCGTTGATTGATTTTTTGTATTTACTGGGCATGGACTGGCCCTTTATTCGCAGCAGGTTTTGTGAAAATGTATGTTTGGAAGTCGTTATTTGACATGGGTTACAAAAGGTGTTAAAACTAACGTCTTCCCGGACTGTTTGCTCCGATCTTTAAAGTACATATATGGTGTTTTGAAATGTTGATCTGCTCACAAGGCTCCAGTGTTGAAGCTTAGTGTGATTTATGTGCTGTTAGATGGCACCGGAGGAACCGGGGCCTGCCTGGCATGGTTTTGATTAAGTGTAGTGCCTCATTGATGCACCTAAGGCCTTTACATCTGCCTAGACTAGCGACTTCCCCTGCCTTTACTTCTGTAACAATACGCCTTAAACAATTGGGGCTGCTTTATGCGCAGAGAACAGAAGTCATACTGTGCAGCCAGCTGACTGTCTTGTTGCTGACAAGACTGTACGTTTGGATTCTTGCTCTTTGCTTGCCTGGCTTCCTTTGATTTGCGAGCAGCTAGTTAAATGTGACACAGGATGCCTCCCCGACACAGCTGAACTTACCTGCATTCATTCATGGGTCTGGGTTTGCAACCTGAGAGTTTGCAGTCCTGTCATGACATTGTTGGTTGTCCTGCCACTCAGACTTCTTTTACAGCTAGGTGGGGAGCAGGGGAGGAGTATTGCACACACTTGAAAATCACACAATCGAAAACAATTAAAGTGTGGCCTATTGTGGCCATTGAACTATGTTTGGCTTGTGTGTTGTTGACCCTGTTCTGAAAAGTGCTGGTGATTTTGCGGCGGTCCCTTTGTGTCTGGCTCCTGCCTGTCCTGCCCCTCATGTGCATCACACATCTTCATCAGCCATGTCCTCTAGCTCTGTGCCAGGTTTCATCTCATGGTCCAGCAGTGAGGGGTTGCGCCTGCGGAACAAGTTGGAAATCTCATCAAATGTCTTTCCCCGGGTCTCTGGGACTTTGAAAAAGGTGAAGATGAAGAAGCCCACAAGGAGAACAGCGAAGATGATAAACACGTAGGCACCACACAAATCCTGCAAGAGAAGGAAAGCGGTTAGTGGCTGTAGATAATCTAGTGTGGTGGTACTGAGATCTTGTTGTTGTGATTTCCCACAAATACTTTCTCTGACGATACTATTACTTTTTTTAATACTAAGTGCAACCACATTTTATCTTCAAAAAACGTTTTAATTGTGTACAATCTAATGAATGCGGTTATTGATCTGCCTTAAGTACTACCCTACTGCTTGTGATTTTAAGTTTTTCCACATGTAACAAACTTCATTGCAAATATCAAAAGCATGATTGACAACTGTTTAGATGCATTTCCAGAATCTTCCATGACTGAGGATTCTGAGAGGCCACACCATTATAGTGAACAGGATAGCAAGCAGAATAAGCTCAGACCTGAGCAATAGTGCGAGTGGTGAATTGGTACAAGTGGACGCACACCGAGCATTAGAATAAAAGCAGGTACACAAGAGTACAAAAAAGCAATATTTATAACACTTGGATACCCTATGCAAACTCAATAGATGGGTATTACTAACACACTGATTGATATAAATTTACCATGTGGGTTTCCAGTAGAGGGCCCACAAAAAATGTATTTAACATGAGTAAAACCTGGCGAGATCACCAGGGGGCACATTGATGCTGGTCGCATGGTCTCCTCACGACTGGCTGCCGGGTACATTAGGGAATTGAACTCCCCAAAAATGCCCCCATTAAGGTGTCGGCTGTAGGATACAACCATTCTGCGGACTCTGAGGTTTGGTGTCCCCTGCTTCATAGGTGCCACGCGGAGATACGTGTGTGGGCCGTGTGCCCATACTTGCTACCATCACTGGCATCTGGGCCGGAGGGATTTCAGCCCTAAACACCATCAGACCCCACACAGGAGTGGTCGAGGAACGAAGGAGGGATCAGTTAGGGCCCCGAATCGCGGGCCTGCAGATTCATGGAGGCCCTCCGGGAGGCGGTCTGCCATGATAGGAGTGTGCTTGGTTAGCAGTGAGCACCCACCAACTTTAAAGGCCTTGGAAGAGCCTACAGCAGTGGTGTAAGACTTGGTGGAAGCGGACCCCCACAACGGGTGTGCAAATGACAGATGCCCTCTGCCCCCACCCCTCCACTGGAAACTGGCAGACAGGTGTACTCGTAAACACAGATCGGCTGGCGCCCATCATAGAGCATTGAGGGGTGCGCAGCAATAACACGCCCGGAGGTGTGGCACGTGAGGTGGAATGGAGGTGGCGGGCTAGCACTCCTAGAAGAAAGTATTATACCCACCCCTTGTCCTTGTCCTACAAGGTGGCACTGACATGAGAACCAGATTTGAAAATTCTACATAGATTGGAACTAGAAGAGTGGTGTACTCAGGAAAATGGGCACTGTGTTCTGGTCGGATGTGAGTCTAGCAATCTACCAAGTTACCTTAGTAATTGCAACGATCTGCCCAGAGGATCATCAAATCTGAAACTTATAGTGGATTAGCCAGTAGGCTTGTATCCCTCGTTGAGAAGGTTGCATTTGATTTGATCAATGTTGTCATTTTACATTTAGTGTGATGTGTTGCTCCGTTTGCACTTTGTTGCAAGTTATTTTTGTTATGGTGCTTAGATGCCTGCGTGCTTTCAGCCCCTTATAAATGAAATAAACCAGGGAAGCCAAAATGGGTGGCAGAGGATTTTATAGGCACGCTGATCCCAACCAGTGCACCTTGTAAATACAGGATATATGATGGAGCAGTGGGGTGTGGTTCGAAATGAAACCCCCACCCAAATACACTGAGGGTCAATGTCGCAACAAGAGCCTCACAAGGCGACGTTCCGGACACCTCTGAGCTGATGAACATAGCCCAGTGTGAGGGGGCATAGTTAATTGTAATGCCTGACAGTGGGGGAGTCACATAATATCCCTCTGCACCATGTCCCTCCGTAAGTGATATTTCGACTGGAACAGGCTCTGCACCATAGGCCATTCCAACGGGCAACGGTCACTAGCTGGCACAGAACGCATGAGACAACCACCAGTGGCTCGACTGCTGAAAATATATCTGCATGGTCCCTCATTTGATGGCCGACTGTCTCCGAGACCTGGGTCGTGGGAAAACTGGTTAGTCACTGACTTTGGAAGGGCTTGGAGTGTTCGACTCCTGCACTGGCCAGTTCTCCCCGTCATCTGAAATTGTTTTGATCTGCAGAGACTCAGTTTGGGGGACAGAAGTAACCTAAGCAACCCACAACAGGTGGGGGGAACCCCATACTCGAGACCCTCATCAGGGGAGGCGAGATTGGAATATTCAAGTAACTGCATTGACCACCTGTGGGTCCCATGGATGAGTTGTAAGATGTTGCTGCATAGGTTTCGATATCGAGAAACCCCCTTATTGGTAGAAGGTAAAAATACTCAAGCAATGGCGGAATCAGCAGGGGGGCACACATTCGACAAAAGGACATTGCAGCTTTATTGGAAGAAATCTGCGGAATCAGAACAGACCTATGCCACAGATTGGACAAGCTGGACCGCAGAGATGACACAATGGAAGATGGAATACAGGGCCTCGAAACCAATCCGACTTCAGTGGACATCTTGGAGGCACAGATCGATACAAGATTGGCCGCAATGGAGAGATGTTAAGGGGAAAGAGCCCTTAAAATGTATGATTCTGAGAACAGTGAGTGGATGAGTAACCTCAGGTTCTCTGTATTCCCCGAGAATGAGGGTGAGCTGGAAAGAGATTTTTTCTGAGCCATCAAGGATGTGGTTGAGGTACTATTTGGAGACACTACCAACACACCAAATATTGACAGGGCACATATGGTTAGTGGAGGAGCCGGTAGGCCACGATCAATACTTGTTCACTTTCATTACTACACAGAAGTCCAGGATTTCGGAAAAGGCTAGGGCAACCGACTATTCTTGAGACTGTCTCACATCTAGATAGTGAGTCCAAGAGATTACTGTGTTTTTCTGCCTATCACACAAACTTGGAACTGTTGCACTTTGGCAGAATACAACACAGTAGTAGCTAATCTAAAACGCTAAAGAAATTGTTCCTATTAGCCTAGCCCACATCTTGATAGTGCGCCAGAGAGATTACTGTGTTGGCTCTGCCTATCTCGCTCACTTAGTTACTACTGTGTAGTACTCTGCCAGAAATTGTTCCTGTTAAGCATATTTCCACCTAGATAGTGTGCCCAGTAGTTACTGTGTTGTATCCTACCAGTCTAAACGCATAAACTGTTGCTGTTAGCCTATTCACTTCTAGATAGTGTACCCAGGTGATTACTGTGTTGTATTGCAAACGTCTATAACTTTTAGAATCTGTCCTCCTTAGGCTATCTCACATCCAGAAAGTCCACCCTAGAAATTACTGTGTTGCTTCTGCCTGGCTCTCATTACCCATATTAGCCTATCCCACATCTACCTAGTATGCCCTATAGATTACTGTGTAGCCTTCCCACAACTGCTGCCCGAGTTAGTACTGTAGCTCACCTGCGTACGTTTCGAAGTGCCCCTTCCTCATCCTGACCTCTACCCTATCCCATCCTCCTAATCATCTCCCACGGTGTACAGATCCCAGGCACAAGCTGTACTTCCAGGGCCCATCTACCACCACTAGGTCATCAATCCTTAGCCTCCCTTCACCAGATGGAGACCCAGATTCGCAAGAATCCCCCTCACACCCATCCCGATCCCTAGAATCCCCCTCCCACCCCTCCCTCATCACTCAACCCCTCGGCACGCCGCCCACGCCCTAGCACCCACCTTTACGAGCCCCCTATCACTCCTCCGCTGAGCACACCCCTAGAAACCCTCCCACCCACTTCACTGCAGCATAACGCCACTTGCCCACTCGACTGCCACCACCCTGCAAAAATCAGAGATGCACTCTGGCGTGCCAACCACCTCCCTCTGCAAAAGCCTTTCCCCTCCCCCCTTCCCACCCAAACTCATCACCCCCTGCCCTCCCTCTGACCGCTATTGAGAACTTCCTAATACCCCATGCCAAGACACCTCACCCCCTTTCAAACTTCCAAGCCAAAGGAGCCTGCCGGCACTCCAAACATCCCAAACACTAATCTACTTCCACCCCTTCCTTCCACCCTCTGAGCATCCCTCCCTTTTGCCCCCTCACACCTCTGCGTCCCTCTCCCCCTAACCTGCCACAGAAATGCCCTCCCTCTCGCCGACCCCCCCTACCTCCACCATCTCCCTATTTATACACCCCTCGACCCCCGCCAACTACCCCATCATACCCCTTCCCCTCTCTAAAAGCAGCCTGGTCCCCCTCCTCGTATGTCTACTCCTCACCACTTCTACCACGACCAGGCCTCCCAATCTATCGCTCCCCTACCTCATTACACACCCTACCCTTGCCCTGCTTCCACCCCCCTTTCTCTCTACTTCACACTCTGCACACCGGACCCCCTGAATCCTTCGGGACTCACTCCAATGTCCGACCCCATAAACCCCCCTCGCCCACTGACTAGATGTCCACTCGCCCGCCCCTCCTTAACTCTACCCACACCATCACATAGCCTGCTCCGCCCGCCTACTCTTACCAGCCTCCACCGATCTAACCTCATCCCCGTCACTCAGATGTCACGTTGGCACCCTACCCCTTCTCTCCTTGACCCAACGACCTGGAATGTCCCACCCCCCTCCAATCCCCCTTGCCCTCCCTGGTCACACCCTGATTTCCTTGTCCACGACCACACTCTGAAGTCTAATGCATCCTTTTTAATGCCCGCTCTGTAGCGAAAAACAGACACAGCATCTTCAACCTCCTCTGACCAACCAGACCTAGTATTTATCACTGAAACCTGGTTGTCTGACGACTTTACCCCGGTTGCACACGAAGCGTTGCCCGGCTACTTGCTCATTCCGCTCAACAGACCTTCCAGAGGGCGCGGCGTGGCCGTCCTCTTCAAATCTCATTTCTCCGTCTCACTCGTTGAATCTCAGACAGGCATTCCATCATGTGAATCCCTTCTATTTAAACTCTTGCTACCCCCGACTTTCTCCCACACCATCCCACTCATCTACAGACCACCTTGTTACAACAGACTTTTCTCAAACAACCTCTGTGATTCTGTAGCCACCATTCAAGTAAACCACCCCTCTGACACTCCTAGGAGACTTCAATGTCTGGTTAGACATTCCTACCAACCCCATGACCCATCCACTGGTCGACCGTCTTGATGAGCTCAACCTCTCCCTTCATACGAACGGTCCAACCCACTCTAGAGGGCACACCCTAGATGCTATCTTCCGCTCACATTACCCGATTCATCTATTCACCCCCACACCACTCATCTGGTCTGACTACTTTGTCATCCCTTTCTCCAACCCTCTCCTCTGCCCCTCCCCCTAATCCCCCCCTGGCCTCTTCCCCATGACCTCAAATGCTGGAACAAAGTAAAGATCCATCCGACCTTGCCGAAGCCCTACTTCTTAGATCCCCTACAACAGCCCATCCAGACAGATCCTTAACCATAAACTCCTTCGACTCTTGACTCAATAAATCACTAATTCCTCTCACCCCCTCGCGCCCCGCTTCCTCATGCAATGGACCATTCCTCAAATGATTCATGCCCGAACTGAGGAGCGCCAAAAGACAAAATAAATCTCTGGAATGCAAATGGCAAGCATCAAAAACCGATCTCAGCAGATCCACTTTCGCCTTGCACCATCGCAATTACAAAGCTGAAATCTGAAAAGCCAAAAAAACCTATTACAACAATCTGATTCTCATCTGTCGAAACCGTAGCAAAGAACTTCATAGAATCCTAGCTGAATTCATCAAACCCACTTGCACCTCTACCAAATCTGCCCCATCGCAATCACTCTGACTCCCTCTCCCTACACTTCTTCACCACTGCTCTTGATAGGACGACCTCCCTTAACAACAAACTGTCCCTCTTCCCCCCCCTCCCCAACAACCAACCAAACCTGTGTAACCCTGCCTTTTGTTCCCCATGATGTCTCTATGTATCCTTTACCGGTTTTGATACATATGATTTGCACGTTTTTTGGGATGATGAGCTTTTTTCTTGCTCAGCTCTTTTACGACTCAAAGCTTTCTGATCTATAATTTTTGTTTTGACCTGGGTCCTTGAAGAGTGCGGAGCGATATTGACATTTTGAATCCCCCAAATGGATAATAGTTTGCAGCCTTCCCTGTACCAAACGTATTTGTTGACCTTGGAGGACTCCCATAACCGATTTCATATTGGGATTATCTGAAAGGCCAAAATAAGCTTTCAGAAAGTAAAGATTGCACCTAACATTCTTCTCCTGTGATCTAATGCTAGGCACCGCCAATTCTAAGCAAAGCACCCAATTCGGGATGCTTTGCGGGATATTTAATGTTGTTTTTTAAAAATGTTATCACCACAATCTGCGAGCAATCGTAATATCCCCAAATTTTGCTCCCATAAAGCAGAAGTGCCCAGCTTGACCTTGTAGACATCAAGGCATTTATTGAGCATACAGGCACCATACAAATGACAAAATCTGAGCAAGCCTAGCTGTTGCTTTCAAAGTGATGATTTTTATGTGCTTTGACCCTTTCTCATCTTTTGAGAAAAGCACACCCAGGTAATGGCACACACACTCCTCAATCTTCACCCCGTTTAGGAACCATGAGACGTAATTTCTGCTTTTACCAAAACCATCACTTTGGTTTTTATCATCAGCTTAAGGCCGTGGGTGCTGAAATATTATCAGAGTAAATGGGACTTGGTGTTGTCCCCCAGGGGTCAAGCCTAGTAATGCAGTATCATCAGCATATCAAAGTGCCACAAAACGGTTATGCAGGATTTGGGGGATTTACCTTCATGCTGCATTTACAGGGTAGAAATCACAGAGCAATAATATAAAGTGGCGATAATGCACAACCTTGCTTGACTGCTTTGTTCGAACATTTTAGGACCTACCACCAGATCTAAGTTCTCACAGCGGCTTGTTTCGGAGTAGCAAAGTTGAATTAGTTTTACAAGCCCATTAGGCATGTTAGTGCAGTGAACTTAACCCATAGTCGATTCCTAGGGATCAAGTCAAAGGCTTTCTTGAAATCAATAAAAGCTCAATATAAATTCCCCCCTCTGATTGAGAAATATTTGTCATTTAATATATTTAGGAGTAGACAGTGATCCAGTATAGAGAAACCTTTCTGAAAACCTGCCTGGGTGGTCTTCAATAGATTCTATAAGAGTGTCTACTCTCCTCAGCAAGCATTTAGTAAAAGGCTTTGGCGATATGTCCATTTGTGAGATTGAGCGATAGCAATTGAGGTCAGACATGAAGCCTTTTTTTAAAAAATGGGTATGATTTAAGCTCCCAGCCCATGAAAGAGGTAAAAACCCAGATTGGCTAATTGAATTCAAGATTATATAGGATCGCAAACCAATTGAAAATATCTGAATGCAGACTGACCGGGCCAGCAGCTTTACCAGAGGTGAGCATTTGTATATTCTTGGAGATCTCTTGCGTGCTAAATACTAACTCTTGCACTTAAATCTGTCGCATTATCTGTAGCCACCTGGTCTTCACCAAGGAGGATCCCTTGAAAATGGGATAGCCACTGATCAGGAGAGATTTGGGGATCATTCTGTTCTCCTGAACTATCAAGCAACCTAGCCACCAATTTCCAGAATAATGTAGAGTCATTAGTTTGGACTGCCCTCTAAATGCTCCCATTGTTTATTTACCTCCAGTATTTTCTTCTTTAATCACTTTTTCTATCTTTTCCTGGGGCTAAATAACCGTCCTGCATGGACAACCCCCTCCCTAGCTGACCTGTAATTTAGGGACTTCATAGATCAACACTCATGGTCAAACAGGGAGCGTCCCCTCTGCGATTCAAACTGGTGTTACGGATGCAGGTGTTTTTTTTAATGGGAATATTTTCTATCAAGCTATCAAAGCCCGACCCCACTAATGTGCAGTCTTCGTTTGTGGACTTTGGTCTGTGATTCACGTAATTTCTGCAGACTGCGATTTCCTCACACCCACCCTGCCCCATTCTATGTATCCATGTTATCTGATAATTGTCGATTGAATTAATTTGATATTGCAGTTTCAGTGTCGGGTAGTGGGTGGGGGGGGGGGAAGTATTACTAACCACACAATTCATTGAGAATTTAACTACTCGGAGGGAGGGGGAGGTAACAGGTAGCAATCTAAAATCTGATGGAGGGAGAGGTTCCTCTGATGAACTTGGCTCTTGGGGGCCTGTTGTCGGGCACCTCCCATTGAGTTCAACCAAATCATGAGCTTTCATAAAGCTATGTAGCATACATCCCCTGGCATATGTTATTTGGTTAAGTAATTAAGTTCTTGGAATCCTGCAGGGTCCTTCTAGGAGCTCATTCTTCACATATTCCTTGAGTTAAGTTCAATTTGGCATTCAAATCGCCCATTTTTTTAATGCTCTCCCTAGAGTCCACATTAATTAGTTGGTCAAACATTCATCAGATCATATGTGGCCACTACTTATATTGCTGTAGGTGCACACTACTTATGGACATGCATGCATTAAATAGTAATAGCATTTTAAAACAGATGTGATACAAATAGTCTAAGAATCTTGCCCAAATATTTCAAAGATCCACATACAATATATGCATCTTGTGGTCCATTCAGCACAGGAACATCCAGCCTTTAAGCACCTAACAAACAAATACAGGCTTTGGATGGTATCCAGAGTCACGTTCAAAAAACTGAGAATCAGCTGATCCACCAAGCTCAATTGCAATAACCTGGTCTGAATCAGTTGGCAGCCTGGCTAGTTTGAAAGGTAAGTAAGCACAAGCCCAGATTATTGGACCACCGCTTGGGTGCCCCTTGAAACTTTTTTGCGAGGTTTATAAAGCCTATATAACCTTTTAGTGGAAGATCCTCAGTTGACCATGTTTCTTGCAAACAAATGTCATTGTGTAATAGAAGAGCCATTTCCCATCCAACGATTTGACTCTCAGCCCAGCGATATTCCAAGATGACAAATTTAAATAAGTGGAGGAACAGTCGGTCTGAGGGGTTACCGATGTGTAAAGGGGAGGGAGTATGATTCATGCAGCTGAACACAGTATGACAAGACTGACTGGACAAAGTTGTACAAGTTTCTCCCTTCTGTAACATGCCAGGATAGGGGTATGACCTATAATTATTTCTGGTTATCGAGCACCTTGCGTTAAGGTCCTCTGATATCCAAATACGAGACCAGTGCCTCGAACCATGAGTCGCGTAGATGACATTGCTTAACTTTGATATCTAGAAAAACTTATTTGGTCATTTCAACAAGTGCTTCCCTGCATCGGATCAAGCATGCTCTCAGATGGGGGTTGTAGAACCCAAATCTAACATTATATCCCTTACAGAACATGCCATCTGAGAGAATTTGAATGGAGGAAAAAAATCTTATGTCCGAAATTCACAGGACTGTGAGCTAAGCAGGGAGCACTTATATGATTTCTTGTTCCAGTGTGTTTCCCTTGAAGGTACAGATCAGATTAAGCTGTCGCCAGTCTTCCAACGGGTCAGGGGAAATGCTTACCAGGCCAGGCTTCATCGATTTATGGGTGGTTCAAACTAGGTTTGCAGACTTCCCTTCGGCAAGTCTACTGTGAAGTTTTTGATTGGAACCAGAGGGGCATACTCAAGACTTACTCACAAGAGCTTTCTGTGGGAGCTACATGGCTCTTGACGAGCGGCTCGAGGTGACGGTTTGCCAAGGCAGCGACAGAAGTTCCGCCTTCGTCGACCGTATCCGTACACCTCACTGTGTGTCTGTCTATAATGGTGATAAGAGGTGACTGGTTAGCCCTGAGTTGGCGTCTTGCCTCCCTCTCAGTGGACACCACCTGAGGCATAATGGCCACAGGGAAATTATATGTGGAAGCAAATGTACTTTGCCTCTCCTGACAGAGTTGTGGCCACTATCGGAAGAATGTTTTTCTTATAGGGGTTGGCGAAACTCTTTTCGGGGACTACCAAAGTGCGATCAGTGCCCAACTGAGTGTTAATAAATGCATTAGTCAGATCGACCTTTCTGCCAAGTAAGTTATTCAAATGTCCTTGTGACAAAGCTAACCTCAATGCTAAATGCAAGAGATCAGGAGGGGGGCAGCACATGGGGCGTGGCCAGACCCCAATTTCTCTATAATGCTGCAAGCTTTGTCCAAATATGCAAATCCTTCCAATTTCATGCCTAAAAAGCCCTTTGTGGAAGTGAATAATCTAAAATTCTCTTACATATGATATCCCTCTTTTTACAGTACTTGGTTCTGCTCTAGTACTCATACCGGTTGCACCTCGCTTTATATATATATATATATATATATATATAGCATGTGCTTGATGTACAATTTTGGCGGCCTACTTTGGAACTGGGCGCTGTTGTCTGTATTGCCTCGGACAATATTTCTCTCCAAGGTGCCTCCACACCCTGCCATACTTGGTTCCTACATTTAATGTGGTGAGAGCAGCCCTACCTGCAGCCTGGTCCCTAAAAGCCCTGCTGATGTGCTGGAACACCCTTGGGGGCAGTCGCCCTTAATGGCTCTACATGGCCATAGACATCCTGCCCCCAGAACTGCTCATTTGAATGGATTGTGTCCTCCCACGTATTCCAGTAGAAGCACTTTCACCCCTAGTTACCCACCTTCCCAACACAACAGCCATGAGGCAGCTACTTCAATTTATGTATGTCCACATTAATTCAAGTATCAAAAACATATTTTAATAAGTATACAACAATATAAAAACATGTACATAATGAAAAATAATCCAGTTAAAGCCACTTGTAGGAACATTTTAAGCTCATCAGCGTTTCTGTGAAGACGCTAAAGAATGCAGAGAAACTGCATATAAATGATCATGTCAGCCTTGGTAAATTAACTCAATCTGCCAACAATTTTTTATAAAGTGTGTGATGTTAGTAACACAAGTGCTTTAGATAATCATGAATTCATTCCTATATATCATGATGCGTCTACACTTTAATCATTTTTTGGTAAATTCCTGATGTCAGTGTGTTATCAACCCAGTCTTCAGGACGCTAACAAATGTTGGTATTAGGATCAAAAGGGCAATCTGCACTGGACCTTGTGCATGGCCATTTCTACCTGTACTGTCAATGTACTGGCAATCGCTTCAATCTAGTTTAGGTACAGTGGACTCGACCAGTAGAGCCATGGCTACCAGCACAGTAGACGTCTGTCTTGGTTAAGAAAATCTGGATTCGAGGGGATTGAGTCCGCGTAGATGACGTCGATATACTGTCCTTCAAGGGCCTCCGTCGAGCGCCGACGTCACAGGATGTTATATGTAGGACGCACAACGCCCGTAGCCTCGGTTCCGTTTTTTCCGCGAATGTGTTCGCTTCGGAATCTCAGCACGCCTTGTTCTTCTCCTGTTGAATCGGTTCTTCTAACTTGGTATTGTGAATAATGTCTTCGTCTTCTTCTACCCCGCGGTCGGGCATCAAGAAGTGTTGGGACTGCGGTTCCAAGATTTCCCTGATGGACCCGCTCGACTTCTGCCTTTGGTGCCTCGGCGAGAGCCACGCACCTGATGACTAAGATGAATGCCAGTCCTTGACGTCAAAGGCCTTGCGGGAGCGGAAGAAGTATTTGTCTGTTGGTAGGGTTTACAAGCCCCGGAAGTCGAAATCCGCTGGACATTCGACCGACTATTCGAGGGGCGACTCTCCACGTCGGCATAAGTCCAGGGGGTCTCGTTCTCGGAGTGGATCCCGCCATTCCTCTGCCTCTTCTAGGCACTCTCAGAAGCGCCGTCACAGGTCGCCTTCCTTGTCCGAGGACTCCGTCAGACAGCGGGTGGCTTGTCCCAACAAGCTTTGATCACTGGTGGAATGGGACGCATTTCGCAAGGAGATGATGGCGATTTTTAAATTGCAGGACACCGTTCCATCTGTGCCTTCGAGAGAAGCCAGCAAGGAATGCGCTATGGCCACCGCTCGCACGCCTTCGGGCTCGGACGGTCGGCGCGATCATCGGGAGCCGTCGAGGTCCCGATCGGACAAAGTTGATCGCCGTAATCGTGTCAGGTCCCGGTCCTCGAAGCCCTTGAGACCGTTGGAGCCCGAGGGGCCCTCTAAGAAGGCATCAGCGCCATGTCGTCGAGGGACTCTGTCGAGGCTCCGGCTCTGAGGAAGCCATCGGACACGCTAAGGGCTCCGGCCTCGAAGCCGTTATCAGTCGTCAGCGCCTCGCTCCACGTCGACGCTGATTCCATCGACGCCCTCAACGCCTTTTGAAGAGGCTTTACCGGAGGTGCCACGGAGGGCTATGGAACCTCCGAGGAAGGCCCTGAGTAAGTCAGTGAGGCCTGTGTTTGAGCCTTTTTCTGTACCTTCATCCAGGGAGTTATTCCAGCCTTTGGATTACATCTCAGAGGTGGAAGAAGGGTCAGATGAGGAGGGGCGTGTACCTCCTGAGGTTCCTGATGACCTGTTGTCTGGTCATAGCCAGATGGAAGACCTGCGTCAATCCCTGTTGACGCCAGTGGTCTGGACACCTCCCCGAAGGTTGAGTTTGGCAGGCCGGAGCCTGGTACGCACGCTGAGTCTTCGTACAAGCGTCTCATGTCGAGGGTGACGGAGTACTTGGGGTGGTCTGCTCCACCTGTGGATTTTCTGTAGGATGACCTGACAGATATATTGGACCAGGGTCCACCCATGGCTTTACAGAGAAGGGTGGCGGCGGCTTGGACTGTTCCAGAGAGTCTCCCGGGAGTGAATATGTCGCTACTGAAAAAATACCGTCCAGCCAGTGGCAACCCCAGCTACTTGTCTACGCACCCCACGCCGGAGAGCTGCATACCCTACCATCCCTCCGGATAGGGACGACAAGCGCTTTGACAGTTGGGCAAAGAAAGTATTTTCATCTGGGGGTATGGCTTTAAAGGCAGCCAACTCCATTTGAGCCTTGGCAAGATTCACTCACACTCTGTGGAATTGTGTATCTTTGGCGGCTGAACATATTCCCGAAGGGGAGGAACGGGATGGTTTTCTTGCCCTCGTGGCAGACTGTGTCAGCTGGTCCATGGCGGCAAGCACCGTGATGCGCAGGTTTGCGTGGTTGCGTAAATCGGGGTTTGGTCCTGATGTACAGTCCCGGCTTCTCAACATGCCCTTTGATGGTGACCATCTTTTTGGCAGCAAGGCTGACTAGAGCCTTGAGAGGTTGCAGACCACCAAGGCTGCATCAAAGTCGTTGAGTGCTGCAGTGCATCAACCTCTGCCTTTTCGTACTAGGGGACAACAATGGAGGGGAGGTTCCTTTCGATACTACTCTTCCTTTGGTAGATCGAGGGGAGCTGCCAGTCAAAGGGGCCAACGTAGGAGTACCCTAGGTGGAAGGCAAGGTACTTTAGGTGCCAAAGCCGCTCGGGCAGTTGCCTCTTTGCACTTGGGCACTGCCGTAGCCGCTTCCGCTCAGTCATGAGGCCATGTCCCATGGTTCGCCGGTTGGGGGAAGGCTGGCGCAGCATCTTGTAGAATGGTGTGCCATTACTTCAGATGTGTGGGTTCTGGAGATCATAGTCCACAGCTACTGTCTTCCTTTCCGGCAGAGGCCTCACGACAATCTACCGGGGAAGCTCTTTGAGTCCGGATCCGCTCCTTGCGCAGGAAATCAAATCCTTTCTGGAGAAAGGCGCCATAGAACTGGTGCCTGTAGCGGAGAGGAACAAGGGATGGTATTCCCCATATTTTTTTATCCCGAAAAAAGAGAGGGGATTGAGACCCATCATGGACTTGCTTGGTTTGAACAAGCTTCTCAGGAAGGACAAGTTCAAGATGGTTACGCTCTCTCAAGTCCTCCAGGCCCTTCAACTTCAGGACTGGTTGGTGTCTCTCGACCTCAAGGATGCTTACTTTCATGTGCCAATCCATCCCAAGCACAAGAAGTACCTGAGGTTCGCGGTTGGCGACTCGCATTTTCAGTTTCGGGTCCTGCCATTCGGATTGACCTCCGCCCGAGGGTCTTCACAAAGCTAATGGTGGTGGTGGCAGCGTATCTCGGGAAAGGGGGGATTCACGTCTATCCCTACCTGGACGATTGGTTGAAGCCCTGGATCATCTGTCGGTCACCTGCCACTCCCTTCAGAAGCTGGGCTTCTCCCCCAACTTAAAGTCGTCTCATTTGACACCTCCCCAATGGCTCCAATATATCGGAGCAGTGCTCGACACATCCCTGGGGGAGTGTTTGCCTCCCCAGGTGAGGGCTCATCACATTCTACAGATGGACAGGTTTCAACATGCCCAGAGTCTCCCGGCACTCGAGTTATCGAGGTTGCTCAGCCTCATGGCATCCTGCATTCTACTGGTGGCAGAGGCTGCGAATGAGATCCCTGCAGTGGGCTCTCAAGATGCAATGGTCGCAGTCCTCTGGCAGGATGTCGGGTCCTGTTCAGGTGCCGCCCTCAGTCGCCCAGGATCTTCTGTGGTGGTCCATTGAAGGCAATCTGATGAAGGGGGCTCCATTTTGGCTACCCTGGCCGGAGGTAACTATCCTGACGGACGCATACCTCACGGGATGGGGAGCTCATGCCAACGAGTTGACAGTCGGCGGCCGTTGGTCTCCGTCGGAGTCCAGACTCCATCTCAATCTGTTGGAGCTGAGGGCCGTCAGGTTAGCCCTGAAGGCTTTTCTGCCGTCTGTGCGGGGGAAGAGTGTCCTGATTATGACGGACAATACAGTGGACATGCACTACCTCAACAAAAAGGGGGGCAGGGTCTTTCCCACTGTGCAGAGAGGCGATTCAGCTCTGGTTCTGGGCCATCCAGCAGGAAATTTCGATCTCAGCAATTCATCTGGCTGGAGACGAAAACACGGCAGCGAACGCTCTGAGCAGGCAGAGCACGGTCTCTCACAAGTGGGAGCTGGCTCAGGAAGTTCTTTTGGAGATCTTTGCCCTTTGGGGGACCCCACAAGTGGATCTCTTCGCCACCAGTGTCAACCGGAAGTGTGAAAGATTCTGCTCGCAGGAATGTCCTCCAAGAGGAACCTTAGGGGACATGTTTGTAGTGGAGTGGTCCTTCCCACTGCTGTACGCGTTTCCTCCAGTCACCGTCATTCCACAAGTGTTGCGGAGGTTACGGGGGTTTGTTTCCCGAATTATCCTCATTGCTCCGGCATGGGCCAGGAGAGCGTGGTACCCGGACCTTCTCGACATGTCCATCTGCCCTCCAGTCCGTCTTCCCTACCAAGACGATCTGCTCTCACGGGAGGGGGTTCGGGTTCTCCATCCAGAGGTCGTCTCTCAGGTGCAGGGTACAGAATGTGGATCATTTTCAGAGTTCAATTCCTGTGGTTCTCTTTTTTGCTTTCATTAGCCCACAAGGGCCTGCAAGTGGTTACCATTAAGGGTTAACTGGTGGCGCTGTCCATATTTAAGCGCTTGTCTGAGGAGTGTTCTTATTTTAAGATTCCTTTGATTTCTCAGTTTCTAAAAGGGCTAACTAATGTGTTTCCACCGTCGCCTTTCCAGGTGCCGGGATGGGATTTGAACTTAGTTCTAAAGTTCCTAACGGGAGCTCCGTTTGAGCCCTTACATTCTTGTCCATTGAGACGGTTGTCCTTTCAGACTGTATTTTTAGTTGCGGTTACTTCCGCTCGCAGAGTGAGTGAGTTGCAGGCACTCTCCGCCAAGCCACCTTTCATCGTGTTCTATAAGGACAGGGTTGTCCTTAGGGTTCGTCCTTCTTTTCTTCTGAAGGTTGTGTCGGAATTTCATTTGAGCCTGAAGGTTGTTCTTCCGGCATTCTATCCTCCTCCGCATCCTGGTAAGGAAGAAGAGAGGCTCGATAGATTGGATTTGAGGAGAGCTTTGAGCTTCCATCTCACACAGATTTCCTGGGTCAGAGTGGACGATTAGCTATTTGTAGGATAGGCTGGAAGGCGTTTAGGTCAAGCGGTTACCAAGCAGACCTTGTCCAGATGGATCATTTAGATGATCTCTGAATTTTACCGCTTGGCGGGTAAGGACCCTCTGGTAGGCTTACGGCGCATTCTACTAGGGGTGTGGCTGCCTCTACTGCTCTGCAGAGGGGTGTTCCCATTTAATATTTGTGAAGCAGCGACATGGGACTCTGTCCATACTTTTGTAAAACACTACTCCCTGGATTCTATCCATGGGCAAGATTTGGCCTTTGGTAAGGCGGTCCTCTATTCTGCAATTTGATTGGGCATTCTAATATTTTAAATTATTTTCCCACCTCCATACATTGGTACTGCTTTGGGAGTCTGTCATAGATGTGGAATACGTCGGAGGACACAATCCCCTCGAAGACCAAGTTACTTTCTTACCTGGTAATGTTCTTTCGATGGGATGTTCCTCCGACGTATTCCACATCGCACCCTCCCAGCCTGCCCCTCTACAGAATTTCTTAGGCGATTGCAGCTTACGTTTTCGCGAGGCTTTATGTAGTCATACTGGCAGAAGATTGGTGCCACACGTTCTGGGGAAAAAACTACAACTGAGGCTACGAGCGTCATGCGTCCTACATATAACATCCGGTGACGTCGGTGTTCGACGGAGGCCCTCGAGGGACAGCGTATCGACGCAGGACGCAGACGCCGAAAATTTTTCTGAAGCAGCACATCTGTGGGGATTACTGTCATAGATGTGGAATACGTCGGAGGAACATCCCATCGAAAGAACGTTACCAGGTAAGAAAGTAACTTGTTCTTTTCGGCTGATCTTCAGGCACGCCTGCTAGACATGCTGTTTGACGGTACTTCTCTTTTTGGGGAGAAGGCTGATAGTCTAGAAAAACTGCAAGCTTCTAGAGCTGCAGCAGAATCGTTAGGGGCGGCAATAAGACCACCTCAATCCACAGGTCAAGGATGGAGAGGTTGCTCTATTTATTTCTATTCCTTCATATTTAGAGGAAGAGGTCAGGTTCCACAAAGAGGTCAAAGACCCTATCGTGGAAGAGGTAGTAGAGGAAGGACTCCCCGTTCAGCACCTGCAGTGTTACCCTCAGCTGAAGGTGGAGCAGCAAAATGATTCCTTCAACCGCAGACTGTCTTAACATGTCCAGAGTTGGCAACGCATAACTTCGGATGCATGGGTGTTACAAGCAGTAGCAGACAGATACTGACGGATACTGATTACCAACCCCCCCCCCCCTCTTCCTCCCCACAACAAAATCAGCCCTGGTTACAGATCCACTCCTCCAACAGGAGATTTTAAAGGTGCGATAGAATTAGTACCTGTAGCAGCGAGGAACCAAGGTTGGTACCCTCCTCACTTTCTAATCCCAAAGGACAGAGGAATGTAACTCATCTTGGACTTGAGATGCTTGAACAAGTTCCTCAGGAAGGACAAATTCAAGATGGTAACGCTTTCGCAAATCCTTCAGGCCCTTCGACTCAAGGATTGGTTGGTGTCATTGGACCTTCAGGATGCTTACTTTCATGTGCTGATACATCAGAAGCACAGAAAATACCCGAGGTTGGCGGTTCTCATTATCAGTTTCGATTTCTGCCATTCTGCTCACCTCTGCCCCAAGGGTTTTCACCAAGCTTATGGCAGTGGTGGCAGCATGTCTGAGGGGGGGGTATTCACATCTACCCCTACCTGGATGACTTGCTGATCAGAGCTGTTTCTCTGGAACAGTGTCCGGGTCATCTCAAGAACACCCTTTACCTCCTTCAGGAGCTGGGCTTCTCCCTGAACTTCAAGAAGTCCCATTTGACACCCTCTCAGAAGTTTCAATTTATTGGCGCAGTCCTGGATTCAACCTCAGGAAACGTTTTGCCACCAGAGTTAAGGGCTCAACATCTTTTGCAGATGGTCCAAAAATGTGAGTGCCCAGCCTCATGAGCCCCAGAGTGCTCGGCCTCATGGCATCCTGCATTTGTATGGTGCCAGAAGCCCATCTGAGAATGAGATCCCTTCAGTGGGCTCTCAGATCCCAGTGGTCTCAATTCTCCGGCAAAATGACAGACCTTCTCCAGGTCCCGACAAGGGTCGCCCAGGATCATGTGTGGTGGGCCAGCTGGAAAAATGTGACGAGAACATATTTTGGCAACCATGGCCGGAGACGACAGTTGTGACGGATGACTCCCTATCGGGATGGGGAGCGCACATGAGAGAGCTTTCAATAAGCGGACACTGGTCTCAGTCGGAGTCCAGACTCCATATCATCCTTTTGGAGCTGAGGGCAATCAGACTAGCACTTATGACCTTCCTGCCTTCGATACAGGGGGAAAAGTGTCCTTATAATGTCGGCCAACACAGTGGCCATTTATTACCTCAACAATAGAAGGGGAGTAGGATCACTGCCCCTGTGCAGAGAGGCAATGCAGCTCTGATTCCGGGCACTAAGAGAAGGAATAACTCTTCTGGCAGTTCATGTAGTTGGAGAAAAGAACACAGTGGTGGAAGCTCTGAGCAGGCAGAGCACAATCTCCCACAAGTGGGAACTAGTTCAGGAAGTCCTTCAAGAGATCTTCACCCTTTGGGGAACACCTCAAGTGGATCTGTTTGCGACCGGTGTCAACTGGAAGTGCAAGCTGTTCAGCTCCAGGGAATTTCCCCAAAGACAAGCTATAGGGGACGTATTCGTAGTGGACTGGGAATTTCCACTACTGTACGCATTTCTGCCAGTCCCCATCATTCCTCACGTAATACGAAGGTTGAGGAAGTTCTGGAAAACCATGAATCCTCATTGCTCCAGATTGGGCCAGGAGGACATGGTTCCCGGACCTTCTGGAAATTGCCATCTACCCTCCATTTAGTCTTCCCCAAAGAGAGGACCTGCTCTCGCAAGAGGGAGGTCACATTATTCACCCAAAGATCAGGGCGCTCAACCTTCACGCCAGGTATCTAAAAGGGTGAGATATAAGGATTGGGACCTTCCGGAAGACATATTCAAAGTGTTGCATTTGGCGAGAAGGCCAGCAACTAAATCCCTATACCGCTGCCGTTGGAATAGATTTTGCAGCTGGTGCAGGGAAGAGACTAAATCCTTTGTCATGTCAACTTCCCCAGGTTTTATCTTTCCTACTTCACTTGACCCATTCTGGGTTGCAAGTAGCCACAGTGAATGGCTATTTAGCAGCCCTTTCAATTTTCAAAAGATCTCCGGATGAGGGATCATATTTCAAAGTACCGATTGTGACACAATTTCGGAAAGGCTTTACAAATGTGTTCCCGGCCTCTCCCTTCATCGTGTGATCATGGGATCTAAACCTTGTGCTAAGAGGTCTTCTGGGAGCTCCCTTTGAGCTTTTACATTCGTGCCCTCTAAGGATGCTCACCATAAAACCTGCCTTTTTAGTGGCTATCACATCTGCTCGTAGGGTAAGTGAGCTACAGGCTCTATCTTCCAACCCACCTTTCACGACCACCTGCAAGGATAAGGTAGTTTTAAGGGTTAAGTCCTCTTTCTTGCCTAAGGTTGTCAGAATTTCATTTGGCACAACATATTGCACTAACATCTTTTTATTCTCCCCATCCATCTAAGTAGGAAGAGAGACTTCGTTTAGACCCAAAGAGGGTTCAAAGTTTCTGTATCACAAGGACTGCAAATATTCATCAAGATGATCAGCTTTTTGTTGGTTATGCTGGTCACAGGTTAGGATTAGCTGTCACAAAACCAACATCTCTAGATGGATTGTTATGTACATAACTGAGTTACTCATTCGCTGGCAAGGATTCACCTCAAGATCTAAGAGCGCATTCTACTAGAGGAATTGCTGCTTCATCGGCTCTTGAAAGAGGTGTACAAATAAGGGACATTTGCAGAGCGGCAACATGGAAGTCCGTGGATACATTTGGTAAATTCTACTGTGTAGATTCTTTTCAGGTGAGGAAGCCAAATTTGGCAAAGCTGTCATTCACAACATTGACAAAGTACATTCTTAGCACCCTCCGCCAAACTCAAACTGCTTTGGGAGTCTATCAAAGATTAAGAATACGTTGGAGGAAACAATCCATTCGAAGAACAAATTACGTTCCTCCTACGCATTCCTCATTACCCGCCCATCCATCCCCTCTTGCCTAGAATTTCCATGTCTTACACCTTCCTTTCTCACAATGTCAAGACCATCTCCTTCTGTAACACAGCCTGCTACTTAAGATGGGGGGGAAAAAAGTATGAACTGAGGTAACGCATGCGTGTCAATATATATCGGCGTCAACGTCACAAAAGACGCTACAGAGACCGTCTAGGACCAAGATTCGCCACTGCACGACTGACTATGAAAAAAAATTCCGAAGCAAGCTGTCAGCAGAATTTAATATATCAAAGATGAGGAATACGTGGGAGGAACATCCATTCGAAAGAAAGTTACCAGGGTTAAGTAACTTGTTCTTCCTTGAAGTGCACGCATGTTCCCAGACAGCCCTCTCCCTTCTTTGTAGCCACTCTAAATTCTTGTCCGTCTGACTTCTTGGTGGTGCCACTTTCGAGGGTTGTGCCATGGGGGTCAGTCAGTATGGTGCTAGTAGAAATCTATGAACCAACTTTACCAATTGTGAATTTAGTACCTGAGAAACCAATTCCCTACTCTTTTTCTGCTCCCAATCTCTGCTTCTGTTGTACATGCTTAGCAAGCATGGCTTGCTTCCAGAACCACTGCGCAGCCTATGGACCCCATCACACGACCCTCTCCAGTGCCATCTTGCCGTTTCACTCACTTGCAAATCATTTCTGCTACCACTTGCCATACCTGGACACACCAACCATCCACCAACACTTACCGCCACATACTGAAAGCACATCCCGATGATGAAGTTAGCCGTCCAGTTTGAGAATCCAGCAACTGCCATGGCTGCCGGTCGTGGGCCTTGGCTGAACAGCTCTGCCACAATGAACCAAGGTATGGGGCCAGGCCCAATCTCGAAGAAGGCCACAAAGCCAAATATGGCCACCATACTGACGTAGCTCATGGCCGGCACCTTGTCCTGTGTAGAGAGAGTAAAGAGTGCTATAAATTGGCAGCCATTATTTGCATTTAGTGTTTCTGCTCAGTACATACTTGAATCTGTACCACTTAAATCCAATGAACCCAACAGGACTATGAAGACCGTCAAAAGGCATTGTCACGTTTACGTTGTCACGTAGCATGGTGAAACGACCGCACATTGCATCCCAGGAGCCTCCATCTATGGAAGTTGCATTTAATTTGTTTTCAGTTATGTTCAATGCGTTCACTCTATTAGCCTTTGAGTTGGAACAAAAGAGGCTCGTATTTTCTTTTCAGAGCAGTTTATAGCCATGTTCTTAATAGTTGCCCATGCCGAAAGGACAACCTTTTCTGTCAACTGTCCATGATGACTTAGATGATATGGGCATCAAACTGACCTGCTTTAGCCATTGGGGTCATCACTGAACCAACCCATCTTATGCACGAGTCATTTCTTTGTGAGCTTATGACATGTCTTTAGATTAGTATGGGGGTGAGGAGATTAATGCATAAAAACCCAATTCTAGCAGTGTGTGCTGTGCTCTCTCTACCCAAGCAGGGTGGAAGTTGAGGGGGGGGCTTTTGGTGGAAGTGTTGAACAGTTTGTAGTCTTGTGACCGCATCTGGGGAAGCACATCCTAACCTGTTTTTTTAGTTTTGGCTAATATGTGGTGCTTAAGTGCCATCTATACGCAGAAACTATATAATTGAAGTGCAGCTAGGAGGACGATTAGGTGAGACTGGCTATTTATCGATTCATGTACTGCCCCTGTGCATGCTAATTCCTATGGCCATTTCCACCCACTACCTGCCATCCCCCACACAAAACAAATCCTCCTGGGATCTTTGAGCTAGCTCTATTAAGCAGCATCATCACATGTTTGCTGCATACTATTGTTATTTCTACGTATTTTGAGAGTTAATGGCTGCTGTAAATGTGCCCCTAGTGTAATGTTTTAACGAAGTGTCTTCAGCCACCTGATTTATATTTGTTACTTGCACTGTAAACCTGTTAAAAACAAGCATTTAAATTCACAGCAGTTTTGGTTTGTATATAGGTACTGACCCCTCTCCATAGCATGGTGTAGACTGGAGCATTCTGGTATGGTAGTAAGGGAAGCTCAGTAGCATGCCCCTCCTCCCCCCTGTTCTTGAGATGCACCAAGGTAACTTCATGGTAAGTGAGAGGGTTTGATGATTACCAGAAGATCCTGCAATTGACTCAAGAGGCGAAGGGACCCTATCTTAACAAAACCAAGGAAGGGAACCCAAATGGGTTTGGTTGGGGTAAGGAGAGCTGCCGGGAGAATGGGTACAGGCTCGTTTGAGAGCTTACAAACTGAAGCCGTACTGACTCCAGTACCCCAAAACCACTGAGGGATCCTGCTTGTGGATCACGGCACTTGGAGACTTTTGCCTCTGCCAGCAGTTTGGGGGCACAGCACAAATCCTAAAGCTTGCCTTTGTCTGCTATTGCAACATGTGACGGCCCCTCAGTGCTTTGCAGCAGTACTGTCATAGGGTTGTGGGTCAACGGGGACACCCTACTCTAGTCCTAGCCTTTACTTTCTTTATTTGAAATGACCTAAAACAATTCCCAAGAGGCATTTGATGGAGAAATGTATGGAGGTAGGCGTTGTAGGTACACCCCCCCCCCCCCCTGGCCTTGCGTATGGCTAGTATGAGTTTCAATATTGGCCATTTTTTCTAGTACTTTCTGAAATATCAGAAGTAGATCGATTTTAACATGAGATCCTTGGCAGGAGGATCATAGGTGTAATTATGTAACTTGAGAGTGCATGGAAGACGTCCTATAATCTAAATTAAAAAAACATGGGAGAAATGCATCGAGTGTTCGGAAAATGTATGCAAAGCAGAGAACTGAGCACGCTCTTGGCCTGCCAGCAGGTGACCGCCATCTAATGGCTGCCTGGGTACTGCCCGACAGTGACTTTGCCTCCCAGGCTCTGGTTGGCCAAGTGTAACATGAATTATTGGGGATGGGAGCCCCAGTAGATAAACACCAGCAGCTCCACTGCTAATAACGCATTGCAGGCTCGGTGACTGACAGCTGGCAACTCCCAGCATGTGTGCCGGAGCCCAGCCTATTCACTGAGTTTGATGATGCGGTCTCTTGTCACAGGGTGCATGGCTGGGTGTGTAGTGCCCGCTGCATTGAGATCTTACATCGCTTCTTTTTTCTAATAAAAAACTGTTGTGGTTTCTTAATCTTTCTCATGGTTATTCACACATGTAGTCCTTGAACTTTGCCAGAGGTCTGGTATGTCTCTTGGAGTGATGTCGTAACGGCATCTCCCTGTCCTTCCGTATGGCAGGACTCTTCCTGCACCTCCTGATCTGCCTACTAGTTTGAAAAAGGATGAGTTGCGAGTAATGGGTCACGACCCTCTGCAGGTGATCATACTTTCTTTCCTCACTGTGACACGTATGGGTATAGGTTGAACGGTAGCACAGACTTACTTTGAGGCGTTGATGGTAGTTTGGCACACAGCTCTCCTAATGCTCGCTCAATAACTTTCATCCACCTTTTCTAATAGTCTTTAATGTCAAAGGTTCGAGGGGTTACCACTCTGGGGCTGTGTGATCATGGACCTCCCTGCTCTGTCCATCAGCACTGCTCCAGGTGCAGCACCTGTTGTTGAATGGGGGAGGGAGTGATGGTCCCTCAAGAACTGATCTATCTATTTGCTCTTTTATATAGCGTCACTAACCTGTAGGCCTCAGAGCGCTCACAAAGAAAAAAACATAAAAGACGAGAATTTGAGAAAGTCCGTAGCATTAAGTGAGAGTTTAAGGTTTAATATGTTTTTTTATTTTGTGTGTTTATTTAATCTAGTTGCTTAACCAAGCAGAGTTAGATGGCCCTCTCCAGGTCAACCTGGTACTCCACCGCGATTCTCGGGGCAAGGAGCAAGTAGACATGGGCAGGAAATCCCCAGCCCTGAGCAGGACTAATAGACCGGGAAGTCATATGCCCAAAAACAGAAGAGTCAAGGTAATTGACAAAGGCCAGTTTTAAAACGGGGCAGCAGTAAATCCAAAAAGTTTCACGTGCTCAGTTCTTCTCATGCTTGACAACAGTTTAAAAGTAAAAAAATACATCACAGTTGATATCAATCACATTCTTGATTTTAAAAAACCTATAGCGTTAGGGGAATGGTTAGAAGAATCATCTATATATGCACAATATAAGCGACAGCGTTTTGAAACGAGTGACTTTTTGCTTTTACTCAGGCACGTGTTATTCAGTGAAGTGTCATAACTTTTGGAACCCTGAAATCTTTCCGTTGGAATGCAATGTAGCATTATTTTCATCTGCTTTTAGGTTCCTGGAACCGCCATTCCAAGATGGCTGATTCCTATGCCTGCACCGGAGTGCTGGGCATGGTGCTGCTGGTGGACATTGATTGGCTAGTGCACATCTTATCTGGCCCAATGGGAGGACCGGCAGGCTTGGTTGGCCCTTCTCACACGGCCCACTCCTAAGGTCCTGTCCACCACGGTACGCCATCCGCTTCCCCATTATCTATCTTCTCGCCCACCCCGCTGGTCGCCTGTGTGTGAGCCCACTCCCCCTCCCCACTGGTCGCCTGTGTGACTGCACCCCACGCCCCGCTGGTCGCCTGTGTGTGTGAGCCCACCCCCACTACCCCGCTGGTCGCCTGTGAGCCCCCCTCCCACCCCGCTGCTCGCCTGTGTGTGAGCGTCCCTTTTGACCTGACTCTGCATATGTATGTAGCTGCCGCCCTCTTACTGGAGTTTGGCACCATGCTCCAATCCTCCGATATTTACATGGAACCAGTATGTATCCACTGCCCTTTATCTGGGGGCGGGTACCTTGCCATTCTCTGCTGACTTCTACCATGCTTTAGAGCATAGTGGCACCTTTATCAATTGTGGCTGACACCTTGTATTTGCTACTGATTCTGACCATCTGTTTTGTTGCTGTCATGCAATATGTGATCGGCACCATCGGTATTTGTATACTGATTTTTAACCATGCATTTGTGTGTAGATGACGCCATGCAGCATGTGGCTGGCACCATGTACTTGCCACTGACTTTATGCATTGTATTCTGCTGCTGCCCTTCAAACTGGGGAAGGCAAACTGTATGTCTTTGCTAGCACTTTTGTAACCAAGTTAAGCTGCCCTCTGAAACATGAGGCCTGGCAAGATGTTTGTTTTGTTTCTCGCAAGCACTTATGTAACTAAGTAAGCCTTCTCAACAGCGCCGCGATGCCCAAGGGCAGTTGTGCGCTTTACAAATGAAAAATAAATTAAATAAATGATACGAATTAGTTCCATCATTGGCTGTTACTACTATCTACTGGCCACTCCTCGGGCCACTGCTAAACAGATTACAGGTAAAATACATCATCAGGACAATGGGCGATTGGCTACTGCAGCAGTTGCAAAGTGGCAGTATATGAGAGCGGGGATTGGTTGGTAACTTTGCCAACCTTGGCAATTTGGCAGGCCATCAGCTCATGAACATTTGCCGGGGGAGAGCATCAAGGTGCTGCTTTTCCCAATTACGATACCATTTCTGAATCTCTAGGCCACCAGCCAGGACCTTTAGCTTTGAACTTGGCATTGGCCCTCATTACGACCCTGGCGGAGGACCATGGTGCAATTTGCACCATGGTCATTGGCGCAAAGCTGCCAACTCCGCCATGGGGGTTGGCGGACTTACCGCCCCATTCCGACCTTGGCGGGGCGGTAAGTCCCCAATCCCCATTTACCCTTCCCCATTCCCATTTTTGCCCCATAGGGTATAATGGGAGTGGGGAAGGCGTTAATTACGCCACCGTAAATTATGGTGGCGTAATTAACAACAAGTCCCGTAGCGCCATAGATTTTTCCGCCTGCAAAAAGCAGGCGTAAAAATCACCATGGCGCTACGGGAACTCGTAGTCAGGCGGAAAGGTACGCCATGCTTTACGCCGGCGTAAACCCCTTTCCGCCAGGGTCGTAATGAGGGCCATTGTCTTGTATTTTTTGTCCTGAGAACTCGAGAGGAGTGAAGGCCTGAGCCCATCTGTCCCTGGAGTTAATTAATGGCTATTATTCAACTATGTCACGTGTGTGGATATCACGTTTTGGAATTATTCTGCTCGGCATTTACTAGGATTTTAGCCCTTAATAATGTGGGTATCCTTACCCTTCCTGACCACTGGAGACTTGTTAAAGCTACTTTCTTTTCAATGTTAAGCTTGATTAGTGAGCACCTGGCCTTCGAGAGCGGTTTGGGTCTTTACTTAATCTAAGACATGTCTTACGCTTGGAACTAATATCTTCCCTTATCTTCAGTGCCAGTCCAAACCTCCCTTTTCCATGGTAAGCTTGGCAGGGGTTGTGCAGCTGTTGTCTGGTCTACTCCGGTTTGTATTTTCTGCTAATTCAGTGAGTCGGGACCCTTTGCAGCTTCAAGGTTTCTTCGATGTTCCCTATTCGCTAGAGCGTGGCTGTGGCGTCCATCTTTTCCAAAATGGCCCCTCGTCACTGTTGCGTTTCTACATTAAGCAAGCTTTGCATTTTTTCCTTTTGCGTTTCTGCATACATATTGATTGTTTTCTAGTGTCTATTGGTGCAGGTAACATTCTTTGTCTAAAGACAAGTTTGACCTAGTGTTCATGTATCTTCGTGGTGGGTGCATGTCTGCTTCGTGTCTAGTCTACGTCTCTCAGCTTTGGTAATGTCAGTTGCTCATCACGTTGGTTACGGCATGTCCATTTCTTGTAGAGCTTACAGGTCCATTTCTTCTTCGACTGATCTAGGGTAAGGTCGGTAGGTTTGCCTAGGTGAATAGCGCCTCTTGGTTCTGCGGTATGGTGGCAGAGATGGGACTCACACCATAAATGATGCCCTCCTTTTGTTTTGGTGATATCGAGGTGGGGAGGGGCTGATGAAATGAATGATGTATTCATTTGCCTCTTGATAGCCGTATTTAGCGTCCTATTTAATTGCTCTGCATCGCTATTTGCATGTGGCCAGCACAGTGTCTTTCTCCTGTGGCATACTCATAGCCTCTCCAGAAACACTCATTTTAACCCTAAAAGGGCGGTCCTTTGTCTGTCTAGAACTCCTCTGGTAGGCCATGTGTCACAAAGATCTTCTTGAGTTTCGGAGTTACCGCCGAAGTGGAGTCAGTAATTTCCACCTCCAGGTAGTGGGAGAGCTCATCGACCACAACCAAAGTGTATTCTCCATTCTGCAAATACCGAAGTCAGCACTCACATTTTACCAGGGACACCTCCCTCGGCATGGATTGAATTGGAACTGGGGCCCAGCTAGCCCTGTAGATTAACATGGGGTGCATCTAGAAACTATTGTCTCCACTGCTGATTCCAGCCCTGGGAACCATACTTATTCTCTCATAGAGCCTTGGTCTTCCTTATTACCTAGTGCCTCATGTGCACCCGTAGCACCACTGTGTTGGTTAGTGAAGCTGGGGTGATATGTGACCCTCTCAGTAACACCGAGACAGACCGCTACTCTCTTCTCCTGAACAGATAGGTGAGGCATTGCGGAGCAGTCTCCAGCCTGTGGCTGGTTTTTTTGCCCTGACCAACAACATTGTTGCCTTGATGGTTACAAAACTTCTTTAACCAGATTGACGTGATCCTACAGCCGCGCTGTGGCCCTTGGCTTACTGTCACTGCAGTTGGGTGCCGAGACAGAAATCCACTGGATTGCTAGCGCCAGGCTGGTGTTCAATGGAAAAATCAACTTCTTGCAGTTAGAGGGTCAATTTTTCGATAAACGGTGGACGATGCACTGACGATCCATTAAAGATCTGAGTCGTTGTGGTCCATCGGCACCTTGAACATACTGCCATACAGGTAGAGATGAAAGACACAAGCCCCACAAGACCAGGATCGCCTCATTCTCGATTTACAAGTACCTGGATTCGGGGGCAGTCGAAGCATGGCTCGCAAACGCAATGGTCAGTACCTCACCAATGTACTGTTTTCTGTGTCAACAATATGCCCAGGCCATAAGGGCTAGCGTCCATGATAAGTTCAGTCGGCCTCTGGGATTCGAAGTACAACATGATTGCATCGTATGCTAGCATGTTTTTTGTTGCATCAAATGCATCTTGCTGGAGGACCCCATTCTGATACTCATCAGCTGTCACAATGGTTCCGATATTGATGCCAGGTGAGGGATACTACATCTACAATAGTTGATACCCAAGTAACTGCACATTTCGAACTGGTTGCACAGTGAAGAAGCAGACTTACTGTGACTTTCTTCGAGTCTGCAGAGACACCGGACTTGTGGCACACGAAGCCAAAGTAGTCGAGGCAGTCCTTCAGGAATTCCCATTTTTTCCGGTTTAGCGTGACGCTGTGCTCACTGATCAGGGCCTCTCTCAATCTGGGTATATGCCCTCCATAGGATGATGCAAATCTGAGAATGCCATTGCTGACTTCAATCGCTCCGGGTTAGCTGCTATGACTCCTCTGATGGTGCTCTGGGGCACCTCCCAGCCGATAAGATGACAAAGCTCAAGGGTCGATATTGGTGGAGTCCAATATGTGATGAAAAGGTGGTGATGTAGCGTGATTCTCTGTGGAGCGGGATCTGATGGTGTCCAGCCCTTAAATCCAACTTGGAGAAGAATTGCAACCCTTGTATATCTGCTTGGTCATCAATGGTCGGTGTCTGGTGCTTTTCATGCTTCACAGCTCTGTTTGGGAGGTGCGTGTCCATGCAGATTCCCACTTTCTGTGGATTCTTGGGCTTTCTGGCAACCAGGGCCGGCCATAAGGGCAGCAGCGCCCTGGGCGAATTGGCACCCTCCGTCGCCCCCTGGTTAACAGGGGGCGGGGCGGAAGGAGGGCGGGGCCAGGAGGGGCCTTTTTTTTTTTTTTTAAAAACCTCGCTTAGCGAGGAGGTAATGGTGTGAACAGGGCGCGTTAACACCCCATTGTCATTGAATGAGCCTGCCCCTGCAGGTTCCTTCAATGACAATGAGGCGCCTGACACGCCTTCTGCCACCATGCCAGCTCGGGGGAGCCCTTGAAAAACTCCCCCAAGCTGGCGTGGTGGGGGTATATGGCACCCTGGGGGGCGTGGCGTCCCGGGCGGTCCCCCGGCTCACCCCCCCAAGGCCGGCTCTGCTGGCAACCACGATGGGCGAGACCCACGAGGTGGGGCTGCATGCTCTTTCAATGAGTCCTGCTTCCTCCAGTTTGTACAGCTCTTAATCCTTGGGACAGAGGTGGGACAAAATTCGCTGGTGCTTGAGCACAATCAGGTGAACGGTAGGGTCAACATGAAGCCTTACTTGGTGTGTCTCCAAGCACCCTACCCCATCGAAAATGTCTTTGAACTCCTCCAGCAAGTCTTCAACATCCTCTGCTTGAACACCATATGCAAACTTCACCAGATCTACCTAGTCAGCTGTGTCGCAACTGAGCAGTGCGACTGTATGTTGTGTAGATTTTCTCAACAGTCATGTCATTTTACTGGAATACAACCCTAACCGTTCCCTGTAATGGAATAGGGGTGTCGCTGGCATATGCAAACATGCATACAATTGTCTTGTCGGCCGCGCAACACTAGTTGGGGCTTCATGCACCTGCAATATGTTGTGATCATTATGTTGACCAACGGTCCAGTGTCAATAATTGCTGGCATGGGATTGCCCCCTTTGATGATTTGGCACAGGGGTGGTTTTCTCATGCTTTACTTTTCCTAATGCAGAAGTTAAGAATACATCCTGATCATCAGTTGTCTGGGTCTTGATTTCTCCCAGTGGCACACGTTTGCCTGCTGTGGTCTTCGCTGAATGTGCCTGACTTGCATACTTTTGCGTAATGTCCTATTCCAATGAATTAGATATACAGCTTCATCTGCTTTGGAAAACATTTCGGCAGAGCACGATGTGCATCGATGGTGTTGACTCAATGTCTCTCGAGAGCCTCCTTCTCAAGGATGTCGTCATCGAAGGCATATATAGCACGCGCAGAGCCTGTTGGCTTCAGTTCTGTTTTTCTGCGACAGCGTTAGCTTCAAGAAATGCAGCTCGCGTCTTCACTTTTGTGACGACTTTATTTCGAGAAATCAAAATGTCTTCTTCCACACAGACAACCGCGAAGACCGGGTTCAAAAAGTGTCGGGATTATGGGTCGAAAATGTCTTTGACCAATCCCCATTGAATCTGTTTGTGGTACCTCGGAGTGGACCATAACACCTCAAACTGCTCCAAGTGCCAGTCTATGACTGGAAAGGCCTTAAAGGAACATAAGGTAGGTTGAATCCCTAAATCCCTTCTCCCGACCAAGAAAGCTTGGCACGAGTCGAGAGGCGACTTCTTGGAGGAAGAAGGCCAAGCGGTTGAGGAATGGCTCTCACCACTCTTCTTCGTCCTTGAAGTTGAAGAGAAGGCACCGTAGGTCGCCTTCGTCGACTTTGTCGGAAGCTTCCCCTGAGAGGGTTTCTTGCCAAACCAAAAAGTCCACTCCAGCCGAGTGGGAGTCCTTCAGAGCAGAGATGCTCACAATATTTGAAAAACAGCCTCCAAGCCATGTAACTACCACGCCGTCGAGCCCGGGACAAAGCCCGATCTGCATTGACAGCCGTCGGAGCCTCGATCCGATGAAGTCTCATCGAAGGATCAGTCGAGCCGGAAGCATAGGTTGAGGTTGTTAATGCCATAGACACCTTCGCCGGCGATGCCTTCGACGCCAGCCCAAACCGTCGACATCAACACAGAAGGCATCCACGCCAGCTGCGCCATCGTTGCCTTCTGCACCATCGATGCCGAGCGCCCCAGTAAAATCTAAAGCACCAATGAAGAACGTTTCAGCCACTCTTCCAGCATCTAACTCATTATTTGCAAAATCCCTCATTCCTGAGAGGACCTATGTACACTACCCAGGAAAGACTATTTTAAGCCTTTGTTTCATTTATGACGAGAATGAGCAGTCAGATAAAGAGGCTCCATTTGGCCTCCAATTTGGTACGCCAAATGTACTTGACAGTTTTATTGCCGAGGAGTCGAGGTTAAGGGACCTCTGACAACCTGCAGACTGCAGGTGTGGTGGACCTCACCTGAGTTGGAGTTTGGGAGACCAGGGGCTGGGGAGCATGCAGAGGTACCCTAAAGACAACTCATGTCTAAGGTAGTGGACTACATGGGGAGGAGTAGACTCCATTGCCATTCGAACAAGATGTTCTAACAGACATCTTAGATAAGGGTCCTCAGTCAGATCCCATATTACGATTTCATGTTGCTTTGCAGAAAAGGGTGGCGATGAATTGGGAAACACTGGAAACCAATCCGGCTGTAAATAAGAACCTGACCCAGAAGTACCGCCCTTCCAGTATTGACCCCAACTACCTGTCGTAACACCCCACTCCAGAGAGTCTGGTGGTGCAGGCAGCTACTGCAGCATCTAAGCAAGCGGCTTACCCTACCATCCCTCCAGATAGGGACAACAAACAAGTAGATGGATGGGCAAGGAAGGTATTTTCCGCAGGGAGTATGGCAATCAAATCTGCCAACTCCACATGTGCCCTCGCAAAATTCCCGTTCACGCTACGGGACTGCATTTCCATGGCGGCAGAGCACATTCCCGAGGTGGATGCAAGAGACTGGTTCTTAGCCCTATTTGGAGACGGCAAAGAAGCCATGTGCGAGTCTCTTCAGTCAAGTTTGGATTCTGCTGATGGCATCAGTAGAGCCATGGCTACCAGCACAGTTATGCACAGGTTTGCGTGGTTGTGTGGTTGCGGAAGTTGGGTTTTGCACCGGATGTGCAGTGCAGACTTCTCAACATGCCCTTTGACAGGGTCTCGCCTTTTTGGCAACAAGGTGGACGAGAGTCTTGAGAAGTTGTAGACCTCGAAGGCAGCAGCCAAATCTTTAGGCGCCGCTATTAGGCAACCTCAGACTTTTCGACGTAGTGGACAACCTTGGAGGTGCCAATACATCTCAAGCACAGAAAATACCTGCGATTTGCAGTTGGCGGTTCTCATTATCAATTTCGAGTTCTGCCATTCGATCTGACCTCCGCCCAAGGGTTTTCACCAAAATGATGGTGGTGGTAGCAGTGAGTCTCGGGAGAGGGGTGATTCAAGTCTACCCCTACCTGGACGATTGGCTGATCAGGGTCCTGGATCATCTTAACGTCACCTGCCACTCCCTTAACAGACTGGGCTTCTCCCTCAATTACAAGAAGTGCCATATGACGCTTCTCATAAACTCCAATTCATCAGAGTTGTTCTGGATACATCCTTGGCAAAGAGCTTGCCACCCGAGTTGAAGGCTCAAGACCTTTTTCAGATGGCCACCAAATTTCAAAGTGCCCATTGTCTCCCGGCTTTTGTTTTTTTTTTTTTAGGTTGCTTGGCCTCATGGTATCCTGCATTTTTCTGGTGCCTGAGGCCTGCCTGAGAATGAAATCCCTTCAATGGGCTATAAGAACTCAATGGCCCCAGTTCTCCGAAAAGATGTCGGACCTACTTCAGGTTCAAAGCAGGGTCACACAGAATCTTCTGTGGTGGGCCTGCAATGACAACATTCTGAAGGGAGAACAATTTTGGCAAAAATGGCCGGAGATAACAGTAGTAACAGATGCCTCACCCACGGAGTGGGGCACACACACCAATGATTTGACAGTCAACGGTCGTTGGCCTCCATCGGAGTCCAAACTACATATAAATCTTTTGGAGCTGAGGGCAGACTAGCGCTGAAAGCTTTCCTGCCCTCTGTACGGGGAAAGAAGGTCCTGATAATGACGGACAACACAGTGGCCATGTACTACCTCAACATGAGAGGTGGGGTAGGGTCACTACCTTTGTGTAGAGAGGCAATGCAGCCCTGGTGCTGGGCAATACAAGAGGGAATCTCCCTATCAGCAGTTCACCTAGCCAGAGAGAGAACACAGTGGTGGACGTTCTGAGCAGGCAGAGCACAGTCTCCCACAAGTGGGCACTAGCTCAGGAAGTCCTTAAAGAGATCTTCTCCCTTTGGGGAAACCACTCAAGTGGATCTGTTGGCGACCCAGGCCCGGCTCTAGCAAGGGGAGCCAGGCCCCCCAACGTCAACCACTGGCCCCCCCTAGAAAGGAGGTCTAGTCAGTGGTCAAAAGGTTGAATGCATTTTAGCTATACACAATTAATATATATACCTTTTAACCACCACTGGGACCCCGGAGGTTAAGGGGTGGAGAATAGGGTGGGTATAAACAGGCAGAGGGGATTTTGCGATTAGCATTCTGAGGAGCTGCACTGCAGGTGGCCCGGTCGGGATTGGTTTTCTTGCCCTGCATAATGATTTATACCACACAGCAATGAAAGCAGAAATGACCAGGGATATGGAGGGTCATTTACACCTCTAAGTAAGATAGCCCACTTGGTCAAGCAGTCAGCCTATAAAACTGTGTAGCAAGATCCTGTGTTGCTTTTCTAACTGCACGTTTAATCTTAATTACATTTCAAACAACTCATTTATAAGGTAGCTATTATGTCAAACCTATGAAGTTGATTTATGTAATTTAATGTAGGATATTATGTGTGGGAATATAACTGTTGTTCCAATCATGCCTAATAAGTTGGTTCACTGTAGAAAGCAATAAATGGCAGGTGATGATGCTTGGACACAGATTTCTATACCAGGTGCATGAACGGCTGAGGACCCTGACAAATCACATTCACTGGAACACAAGATACTGCAAGCATTTTTAGGCCAGCATTTTTGGACCAGCAGTTTGGGCAGGGCTGCTCATATTAGTGGCAGGGAGATTGTAATGTGATTTGTAAATAACGATATGGAAGCCTGACAAAAGCAATGCCAGTGGTTAAGATTGATTCAGAGACTTGCATTCATCAGACTGAGGGCCCTTACATTCCATTCAAAATATATATTCTGCTGCATGATCTACTTGAGTATAAGTGAAACCATAAGGTTGGTAGTTAGAAAAGTGTTATTCTGGAGGGGAGAGTGTAGTGAAATCAAAGTGATTTGATGTAAGGCTTCGAAGTAGGCTATTAGGTGTAAGCCAGAACAATTGCATTGGACCACAGATAGGATGGAGAAAGGATGTTGGGAGGGACACACATTCAATGGACGCTTTTGGTCTTTTACCCATCGATTGCCATGCTAATACTTACGGTATTCCCAACAACTACCTGCCCCCTCCCTCCTGAAACATACCCTCTTGGGTACTCTTTAAGCTAGCTCTGTCACAAAGTAACATCAAACTTTGTCCTGTATTGGGCCTGCTTGTGTTATATCGAAGTATTCTTTTGAGTGTTTGACGTAATTGCCGCCGTAAATGAACTCCTGTTGTAATAAAACATCTCTTAACATGGTGTGCTTTTAGGACGTAGATTTAAAAGCAAGATTGTGTCCTTGCATCTGTTCCTTGCACTGGATTCCTGTAACGCTCACCTGATTCTCGCAGAGGCGCCGGTCTTGACTGGGCGACTACCGTATCTTCAAAGGTGATGTGTAGCACCCGGTTGGCTCTTTGGGCTGGACCTCTGTGCACTGTATGCCTGACGTGTAGAGTAAGATGTCTGCAGATAGAAAATATGGGGTGAATGAACTGGGGTTATTGGGGTGTCCCTATCTCTTTCCTCTTCTCCTCTCCTGTAGACCCCCAAAGGTTAACGCTCTCACCTTAGGTAAGTGAATGCCGAGCTCTCCATCTGCCTCGGGGCAGGGTGCTGTAACCAGTTTCTTCACTGGATAGGTAGCGCAGGCCTCTTGACTTCAGAGGACTGCTGTCCGTCGTTTACTGCACGAACGGTAAGTTTCGAGTCATTCAAATGTCTTTAAAGTCTTTAGTAATGATGTCTCTTGTTTTGCAGGGTTCCGGCGATGGCGGATGACGGGCTGAAGTGAGTTGAAGATGGAGCCCGTGTGATGAATAGAAGCGCCTGGAAGCACGTAAGTAAGCGCTTGTTGCCTGCTTCACTATGCGCTCTAACTGTCTTTTTATTTTGCAGGTACGAGTTCGGAGCGGCTGCAGGGTGCCGGAATACCCACTGGATTAGATGTGGAAAGGAGTAATGGCACGTGAGTATTAAAGTTCCCCAATGTCTTTAAACGCACCTTGTTTTGTCTTTCAGATGCGGGATGCAGCGCCGAAGGCCTCCGGAGCGTGCGAAGAGTTGCTAAACTTTTGTCTTTCAGATGCCGGAATGCAGTGTGAAGACCTCCGGAGCGCACGAAGAGTAGGTAAGCCTTTGCCTTTCAGATGCCGGAATGCTAACCTGTTCTTTCTTGTCTTTATAGGTGTTGCTGAAGACTGGATTCAGGATGGTAAGCCTTTGCCTTTCAGATGCCGGAATGCTAACCTGTTCTTTCTTGTCTTTATAGGTGTTGCTGAAGACTGGATTCAGGATGGTAAGCCTTTTCCCTTAGGCCCAGGACCGGATGCAGAAGACACGATGAGCGTTCTGCTGCAGAGGTTGCAGAGTAACGCAAAGCAAGATTCATCCACCGGGTGTGGTGTAAATAGCCTCCTGTAGTGCTTAGGTGTCTCCTTCCACAGCCACGCCTAAGTAAGAAAAGAGTTCCTGGTAAGAAAAGAGTTCCTGCCTTCCAGAAGAGTTCCAGTGTTCTGAATCTAGGGAGTGGCTCCAGCCCCACCCAACAGGAAAAGTAGTTCCAAACAGAAGAGGATCAGAGGCTCAACTGGCAGGCAAGTAAGCAGCATGGTCTGCTGAAGGTAAGTCCACCCAAGCATTATGAGCCCGGCGCTTCCAGCGCTGGGACTGGGCATATTTATGAGCCTGGTGCCACTGGCGCCAGGACTGGGTCCAAAAGGTCCCAATTGTGACTGGTTGGCACTCGGAACCTGGGTTATGGATCTGCTTCCAAGGGAGTTGGGAAAACCCTGACCTTTTGGAAGCAGAGATCATGACAATTCCTAAAACAAGCCATCGCAAAGCCAGCCGTTTTGACATGTGTATAAGTATTACACAGGCTTGCCAGCCAATGATAACATATGCCTAGGCAACATTTTCTAGATGTTCCCATATTGCCAGGTGGTACCCTTATGGCAGTGCCTTTCCCATGTATTTTCAACAGCCCTAACTGTTGGCTTTGCCGATGTGTGTTGGTTTCAGTTTCTCCCTAAGTGAAAATATATATGCCCTGATGTGGGAGTCTTGTTTGCAACGCCTAAGTACTCAAACTGCACCTCACTGAGTTGTACCAACAAGAACCTACCTGAACATATCAAAGCTAGGCTGGCAAGTATGGTCCAACTTCAGAGCATTTTCTCATGCATATACTTACCAGTGGGGTTCTGACATAAATAGTATGCATCTTTGTATTTGTGGAAGCCTAGTCTGCCTGGCCAGAACTTTTCATGAAATGGACAGTTGAGTACTGCCTTAATATCATACTATTGGAGTATCAATTAACAATGTCGGTATGCAAACTGAATACATCATGTGTATTGTGGGTTTTGTTTGAAAAGTATGATATGACTGCTAGGTGTTTAGGCAGTGAGAGAGGGGGTGGTGGGTGGGACTGAAGGTTTGTTTCCACTCCCCCTCAACCCCCTCCATTAAACATTTGGCTCTCAGACGATTGATCATGAAACCTTGAAAATAACACAAGAAAAGAGCATTTCTAAATATGTTTCTGGCAAAGTATAAACGGTGCACATCTGTGAAAAGTAAAAAAGGATATCAAAATATTTCCTGCAGAGTGCAATCAGAGGTGGATTTAACAGTCAGACGAGGGACAAATGCCGATGGGGCACCCTTGTTGTGCCTTTCTCCCCTCAGTCAGGGATAGACAGGTGCTCCCAGTGAGGCCTAATCTTTTTTTTTTTTTAATTCGTCTTTTTATTCGTTTTTTTGAAATAAAAGTTTGACAATCATATACAGGCATTTGCAACCGAACGGTCAGGTACAAAAAAAATATCACCGATAGCAAAACAGTATAAAAGATTTTGGGATCTGATGCACATCGCATAAACTTTGAGTAGGTTCATCAAACCCAACTACCCCTTCCCTCCCCCCTCCTCCCTTGCACATAGTTCCGTCTGAAGGGATGGCAGAGACCAGTATCTATCTCGGAACCAATATTAACTACCTGACATCAGATACATAGACATATTAGAACTTGCACGTTTAGCCTAGCAGCGAGATTCAGCCATCAACCAAAATGCCTCCAAACATTGTAACGCTTTGCACACATTTTTTATATCGCATATTTAGCCCGAAATTCTGACCATGCATTCTCCACTGAGGTGCGATCTCTGTGTAGGACTGCGTGAGGTTGTCCATTCTATATATATTCAAGGCAACACTCAGCCATTCGGTCTTATTAGGGAGCCTTGCTCTTTTCCACACCATGGTGAGGCACGCTCGAGCGGCCAACCGTAAACCCATAATCATTTTAGGTGCTTTCTTAATTGTGTCTTCTGCTTCAACCAAGCCAAACAAGATCAGAAGTGGGTGTACCTCTCTGTCATCATCCAGCTCCTTGATCCAGCTGAGGACCTCCGTCCAGTAGGCTTGGACCGCCTCACACCCCCACCACATATGCCAGTAATCGGCCCATTTTCCGCAGCCCCTCCAGCAATGTGGGCTTATTCCTTGGTACATTTTGGCCAACCAGACCAGGTCATATTGCCATCTGTATAACAACTTGACGGCATGCAATTTATATTGGCAGGATATGGAAGATTTCGCTGTCCTTCTACACATTTGGAGCCATAGCTTTTGCGAAATCTGCCTTCCCATGTCTGATTTCCACCTGTTCCTCAGTGTGTGTGATGGTGTGATATCAACCTCAATCAGCGCTGAGTACATTGCACTTATCAAGCTCTTTGAACTCGTACATGTGTTGAGAATGCTTTCAAACGGAGTGAGATCCCTTTGTAGTTGTTCCTTCCATACCGCCCTTGTCATCACCCCCTTGAGTCTGAGATATAGGAAAACCTAGAGTGGGCCTATGTGGAGCGCCTCCTGTAAGTCCTGAATTGTAATAAAGGCACCATCTCTCCAGAGTTGACCAGCCCCCTCTAATCCTGCATCGTACCATGTCTCGAAGCTCCCTGGGTCTGGGATAGCGTCCCGAATCCCCGGTGACCATAGGTGTCCAAGGGGAGATGGCCAAGTTGTTACTCCCACCATTTTCTTGCCTGGTGTCCAGATTGCCCATATTGTTCCAATAATAGGGTGTTTTTTAACACTATTTCGCAATTGGGGCTCGGAACCCATAGCCATTCGCTTGGAATGAATGGCCGGAGATGGTAGTTGTCTAGGGCTATCCACTGTGGCTCTGACTTTTGCCTGATGTGCGGGACAAGGACACTTAGTTGGGCTGCCCTGTAATATGCTTCTATATCCGGGAGGCCCACTCCCGCGTTGTCTTTCCGGAGCTGTAGCAAGGATCTGGGGACTCTCAGCTTCTGGCCCTGCCACAGGAAGGCTGAGAGGGTTTTTTCTCATGCTCGTAAAGTATTCTTTGGGCATTTTAATGGGGAGCATTTGGAACAGATGAAGTATTTTAGGGAGAATCACCATTTTTATTGCATTTAGTCGGCCCAGCCAGGAGATGGTGAGTCTGGACCACCTTTGGATGTCCTTTTGGAGAGAGAGCTATAGTGGGGGAAAGTTAGCCTCATAAAGGGAGTCAAGGTATCGGGTCACATTAATGCCCAGATAACGAAGCGTGGTGAGGCTGACCTTTACTCCTAAGGGAGCGAATCGGTCTGCCTCAGAGGCTCCACTTTTGTCAAGTGGAAGGAGGGTCGACTTTCCGGTGTTGATTTTAAGGCCAGCCAGTTCCCCATATTCTTCGATGATGCTGATCGAGGCCGGGACAGAACTTAGGGGGTCAGTAAGGTGCAGTAGTATATCATCCGCATAGAGGCCTAGTTTGTATTCGCAATCTCCTTTTACTTTAGCATCCTGCCTCAATCTCTGTGCCAATGGCTCAAGAGAGAGCATGAATAGTATTGCTGACAGTGGACAACCCTGCCTCGTTCCCCTTTCCAAAGGGAACCATCGCAAATAGCCCCCGTTTACTGTCACTGACGTTGTGGGAGATGTGTACAGAGCCGTAATGGCACGGAGTAACTTCGGCCCCAACCCGTTCCAGACTAGTACTCTTTCTAAGAAGCCCAAGGAAACCCTGTCAAAGGCCTTCTCAGCATCTAGTGAAAGAAGAGATGGGTCCCCTCCCATTCCCTGCGCCTCGTAAATAAGATGTCAGGTTTTCCTCATAGTGTCTGCACCCTGTCTCCCGATGACAAAGCCAACCTGGTCGGAGTGAATTAATCGTAGTAAGTATGTTTCGAGTCGGGCTGCAATGACTCTCGCGTATATTTTAGCATCTATATTCAGAAGAGAGATGGGGCGGTAGGAACTACAACGCGTGGGATCTCTCCCTTCCTTCGGAATGACAGCTAGAAGGGTTTGTGAGAAGGACGGGGGCGCCTGGCCTGTTTCGAAAATGTGATTAAATATGGATGGAAGGAAGGGGGCGATGAGTGTAGAGAAAGCCTTGTAGAATCCGGGTGTGAAACCGTCTCCCGGGGCCTTCCCAGTCTTTAGACGTTTTATGGCCTCTGTGACTTCTTCTTCAGTGACTGGCGTGTCTAAGGATTCTGCTTCTGTGGGTGTGAGTGTGGGGATCCTAACTTCTCTAAGGTAAGTGTCAATGCTTCCTACGGGAGGGGGGGGTTGCATGGTATAAATACTCATAAAGGTAGGCGAATGGCTCCTGTATCCCTTCAGGAGACGTGACGATCGTGTCTATGAGGGTGCCATCAGCCCTTTCAATACGATCTACCCATCTTTCAGCTTTCTGTGCCCGAAGACGAGCCGCCAGAAGAGCATCTGCTTTATCGCCCTTTTCATAGTATTTTTGTTTTAAATATTGTAGGGTTCGGGCTGTCTTACCAACGATGAGTAGTCGGAGCTCTTCCCTGAGCCGTCTGGCTTCGGCCGTGTGTTTGGGTCTGTCACACGGGGAAGATTGTACTAATTTCTGGGCTATGTGGAGCTTTTCCCTGATGTTTTTTTCTATCAGTGCACGTTCTCTCTTTTTTGGGCCCCTTCCCTAATGAGTACCCCAGGTGGCCTTAGCAGCTTCCCATACGTGTACCTTCCCGACCTCCCCTGCGTCATTGGTAACAAAAAATTGTTCAATCTCAGTTTCAAGGGTTTCCTTGAAGACCGAGTCAGTCCATAGGGAATCGTTGCACCTCCGTTTGGAGTTTCGAGGGGCCAAGTCGTCCCAGCACATATCGACCACGACCATGTCATGATCTGACCATGGGTGGGATGAATATTTGCCGCACGAAGTATCCCCAGGAGGCCGTCGTTAAGGAAGATATAATCAATACGCGTAAGCGTGTCGTGGGGGAGGGAGTGGAAGGTGACGCATCTATCTGCTGGGTGCAGGTGACGCCTACTGTCAGTGAGACCATATAGGTCAAGGGTAAGTTTAATTCCGGCTACATCTTGAGAGGTGGGTGGGTTATGCGCATCTCCCCTGGTTTGTCTATCCATCGAACTGTCCATCCAGGTGTTAGTCACCCCCAAGAGCTATGTGTCCCTGTGCCATGGTGAAGACTTTCTTCGTAATCTTATGGAGGAACCTATTCTGCCCCTGGTTAGGTGCATAAAGTGTAGCCAGTGTGAAAATTGTGCCGCGAATGTTCCCAACCACCACGAGAGCCCTTCCCTCGTTATCCGTCCACGTGGCAAGAGTCGCCATCCAGAGACTTTTGCGAATGAGAATCCCCCACTCATTCAGTGTGCATATGCGTAGCGTATTGTTAGTGGATGCGAATGCGGGAGACATCACAGAGTTTATGTGAAAAGGTCAATGGTTGAATCGCCTGCTTCATGGCCCTTGACTTGATTGATAGGACGGGGCGTGATCCGTCTTTCTCAGATTGGGACCCAACATGTCCTAAGGAGGCCAGTGAGTGACCCGCCCAGTACGCCTTCAGTTCCTTCATAAACCTGCATCGTGTCCTTCTGCCCCCCAGGTTTGCCTTCCATTGTACTATGTGTCGACCCATGTCACCCACCCACCGCTTCCCTCCCCCCCCGTGCAGTCGGCGTCCGGTCCTTCCAGGTTAACATCACCCAGTCGGCCTCGGACCACCAATGGGAACCGCAAAACAAGCGGTCCTATCAACGTATAAACCAATATAACAGTGAGCCCCCAACTTTGGACTCATAACATTCATCAAAACCAACTTGTAAATACGACTTCCAGCCTCGATCTTGGGCATCTGTCCAGTGTCTAACAGTAAGACAAGTGTTCGACCCTTATGCCGGGCATATCATTGGCGCGCACCGGGAGTCAGATCGACATCAAGTGAGCTAAGTTACTCCACCCATTGTGAGGCGACGCTCATGCTCCCGGGCCTCACCTTGTTACCACCTAAGTGTTTCTTTTGCGTTCTGCGGCATGATGTGAGAATCCATGCCTCCGATTAATGTTTCATATCCTGGGAATTCATCCTACGGAATTTTCTGGATCCTTGGATTCTTCTCCGCCTCGGGCCCTTGGTGTGCCACTCACCCTCCTCCTTTTTGGACTCCGCAAGGGAGGAACCCTCCCACTGGGGACCTAATAGGTCCGCTATACAGTCGGTGATGTCCCTCTCCGAGCCGAGTCTCATCGCCGAGCCTTCCCATTCAAAGGTGAGGGAGAACGGGTAACCCCATCTGTATCTAACGCCTTTGTCCTTTAGCATCTTTGTGATCGGGGAACACTTCTTCCTCAGTGCCAGCGTGAGTGATGATAAATCCTGGTAGAGTGAAATATTGGAGTCTTCGAGTGAACGTTGTGTGGTATTCCTGGCCTTCTCAAGGATTCTTACTCTGTCAGCATAATTGTGAAATCGGGCCAGTACCGACCTCGGGCCTCCCGGCCTACCGCCAGCTCTGTGAATACGGTCTATTCTGGGTTCATCCACCGAGTCATCCTTGAAGAGGAGCTTTAGAATCTTGTGTAGGGTCTGCTTTAGATCGAATTCAGTTTCACCTTCTCTCTCGGGAACACCAAAGACCCTTATGTTGTTGCGGCGTTCCCTATTTTCAAGATCATCAACCTTGAGGTGTATTTCTTCCTCTTTATGTTCTATCTCGGCGATGCGGTGATCCATTTGCGCCTCCAATCTGTTCAGAGAGGTTTGATTATGCTCAACCTGTTCCAGCCTGTCATCCATTTTGTCCATCCTTTGTGTAATTTTGTCTATTTTGCTGCCAATGTCCGCTCTCGTGCCTCTCATCTCGGTGAGTAGATCAGCGACATCCGCCTTGGTAGCCGCTGCATCAGACCCCGCCGTCGACATCTTGGACTCAGTGGAAGATTTCGAAGGTTCGATGGCTGGCGTGAACCTGTATTTTGCGAGTTTACCCTTAGGGTTCATGGAGGAAGGGACTCAGGTGGATTTATGAAGGCTACGCCACCGGGGTGGACATTCGATGGTAATACGCTCGTGCGTGTGGGCTGTTATCCCACGTTGGCCAGGGGAGGCATTGAGGAAAAGAACTTATGTACAGTTTGCCACCGACGAGCAGCGTTCCTCACAAGATCAGGCACCACTTGACTCCTTCTTGTATCTTGTTTTGTTTTATTCTGGTGGGGGTTCGTCCGTGGATATGTCCCCAGGAAGAGGGGCAGCTAGGCACGGGCAGGGTACCGCCCTCCTGGATTCGCCACGTGCGCTAAGCCCATTCCAGGTGGAAGGCCTGCGAGCTTGGGAGCGTGCATGTGTGGTCAGAGGAGGGCACATGCCCTGACAAGCAGGGGCCCAACCCTCAATCCTTCGTCGCCCGAGGAGGTTCCGTAAGCGCCCCTTATCGCAAGGCGACCGTAGTTTGTTACTCTGAATATTCAGGCCGGAATTCCCATCCTCCAAAACCCCACCCCAGCTGTGAGCGGTCTGTGCGCCTTGCTGATTTCTCCTTCTCGGGGGGGGGTTGGAGGGGAGTGGAAGGTGGCCCCTCAATATCGGATCACTTATGTTCAAGGCTACTCGAGGAGGCACACGCCCCAGGTATGGGGGCCCAACCCTCAATCCTGGTGATCTTCCGATATGCCGGTGGATTTGGTGCAAGATCTGTTAGTGTGGCAGGGTTGAGGCGCTTACTAGGCGGTGCCCCCGCGTATGTTGATCCGAATGCGTAGTGGGGGGTGGGGGGCGCTATCCTCACCCTCGGGTGCCTTTTGACTCCTATTTCTCGTTCTGAACGGGACAGTCCCTTGCCTGGTGGAGTCCTTCTGACGGGCTAAGGGGCGACCGCCTACCTTAGCTCGTTGGGGGGGCCCTTCCGGGTCCCGCACAGGGACAGGGCTCAGCACGCAGCGCCCGACCCAACCCCACGGGCCGCGACTCGAGTGGGGCTGAGTGAGGCTCCCTCAGCCGTGTAGGGGCCATCGCGCAGATCCGCTCTCCCCTCAAGCGTGTGTTTAGGCGCGGGGGAGCGCTTTGTTTGTTGCTGCGCACGTCGTGGCCAGGGCCTCAGAAGGTATATCTTGTTTTCTCGGTGAAGACTCCTCCGATTTTCTTCGGGTTTTTCCCCAGATGGGGGGGGTCGCCTTCGGACATGTCCTGCTCCGTAACCAGCTCTGGGGGGGTCGTGAAAGTAGGGGCTCAGAGCCACATTTGGGACCTCAGGTGCGGAGCTCACACGAAGAGCAGGCTCATCCGTGCGCCCCCTGGTGTCCGATGAGGCCTAATCTTTTTAACATGTCTCAGATGCAGATTATTTCAAATAGGAAGTGATTAGTGATAGGAAAAGGTAATTTATTATTTATATGCGCTTTTAATAAGCAATTTAAGTGTGATTGTAGGTGATTAAAAATGATGGGGGAACGGTACAAGCTGTGTGAAACAATGACTTTGCTATGCATTTCATTTCACTTTGTGTCTCATTAATTAGCATTCCGGAGCTTGTAGACTTCCAATCAGGACAGGGAACATAGAGCTATAATCAAATCATTTTACCACCACTTTTTCCACTCTACAGGACTTGGAAAATTACCACTTAAGATTGTAGCTTTATTGGTAAAAGCAAGCTGATTCCAAATTGTTAATTGCAGGAGAGATTTACACTTTAGACACATTGTGTAAAAGTGAAATGAAAAGGCGTTTTGCCTATGTTTTGCTATTTACTTTTCCAGTACATTGTGGAAACAATTCAAATTCCCTGTACGGGCCCTTTTACAAAGAAGTGCAAACAGGAGCAGTTCCCTCCTTTGCAATTTAGGATTCAAAACAAAATGTCCCCAAAACCCTCATCAACCCGATTCTGCAATGAACACATTGTCGTATCATGTGACTTGTGCATTTTTAGTTATCTGTATAAAAATGAGATGCATCAAATGAACTGGAGGGTGCGCTCTTAAGACTAGACCAGCATTTTAATCCCAAGACCAGCACTATTTTAGAGCGTTTCAATTTTCGGATGAGGATTCAAGAACCAAATGAATCAGTTGAGGACTACATTACTGCACTGCGGCATTTGGCATTGTCTTGCAAGTTCAACGATGCGTTCAACGAACACATTAGGGACCAATTTTATGACTCGTGGTTCTAACAAGATTAGAGAGGAACTATGGTTGAGGGACGAAGTCATTGATTTGGCCCATGTTGGGCATATTGGTATTTCTAAAACCAAAGGAGTTCTCAGATCAGATTACTGGTGGCCGGGTTTTGAAAGGGATATTGAGAAGAGAGTGATTGTGTACGAGGTCAGGGAAAGGGCTGGTTGCAACGAGGCAACCAGTGGTGGAGGTGAACATTCCTACGGGATTATGGAGAGAGTTGGCCATGGACATTCTAGGTCCTATTGAGCTTGGTTATGGGAGAGGCAAATATGTCGTACTTGTCATGGATAGGTTCTCTTGGTGATGCGAGTTTGCGATTGTTAGGGACATTTCAAGTGAGAGTATGGTTGATGTCTTGTGGGGGGAGGAGTCCCAGAGAGCATCTCAACAGATAATGGGACGCAGTTCAGAGTAGGATGTTTTCCGGAGTATTTGGTGAAGTGCGGGGGCCAAGCATAAGAAGTCGGCTCTCTATCACCCGGAGACGAATGGTATGGTGGAAAGGATGAATAGATGTGTGATGGAAAGTATACAGATGGCCCAGGAGAGTGAATGTGATAAGAGAGTATCCATCCAAGAAAGAGTATGGGCTTAAGAATGGTTCCGCATGCGGAGACTGGTTTAAGTCCCTTTGAGTTGATGCGTCGTCGGAAACCAAATTCTGCAGTCAGTCCACCATGGCTAGGTGTATGCAGGGAATCCAACGTAGTGGTTGAGGATGTGAGCAAGATGTTGAAGAGAAGGAAGGAGTAATGGGTCGTGAGAGAAAATGTGAGGAGAGGCAGAAAGGAGCTGAGAGTAAAATGTGGTGACATGGTGCTGTAATAAAAAGGAAAGGGGAATCCGTTGTATTCTGACCCTGTGAGGGTAGTTGCGGTGTTGAAAGGGGCCATTCCAGTTGTGGGTGGTCAGGTATGGAACAATAATAGTTGCAGTGGTCAGGCGAATTGTTGTTTGACAGTGTGGAGGAAAGTGTGGTGTAAGGCTTGGTAGTTTAATTGTGATGTGTGTGTGTGTGTGTATATGGAGGGATTTGTGTTATGATGTGCCTTGAAAGAAGTCTGCCTATGCTGGTATCTCAGTGAAGTCATCAGGTGGAATGATGTTACAGGAGGATTCCACTACATCAGAGTGAGATGTGTTTACCCTTGTAAGACTTCTAATGTTTACAGTTGATGGGTTATTGAGGGAGTTCAGGCTGCATGTTGGCAGCTGGGGGTCCTTATGTATTTATCTTAATACTTATTTATATCCTTGTATCCTCCTGATGTGTGCCACTCAACAGAGACATACACACATCTTTCTTTGGAAAATACAAGGCCACATTTATTGATAAAAATTGTGACATTCAATAGCAAAGTAAACGTGTCAAATAAGAAGTCATCCTGGACAATTGCATATTGTAAACACTATGTACCAGACAATGATGTTTAGGGGGTGGCAGGGGATCAGTGGGCCCTTCCTCCCTGCCACATCCAACCGAGAGCGATACCATGTTAGGCAGAATCATGTGCAGTACCCTTTGGAAACACTAGACACTATTAAGACTACATGGGTAAGTACAATTTCACCTTTGGTACAAGCCTGTACTACACAGTAAAGTGGTAGCGATGGCTGAGCAGCCATACTTATCTCAAGAGTAAAGTGAGCAGTATCAAGAGTTACACCAGGGATAACAACTACAGTGATTCAAACAAACACTAACTCAAGGTTTCTTGGTAAAAGAATATATATTTACTCAGTCAGTTAGAATTCAGTTCACTATTATAAAGCAGCAGAAAATCAGTCTTAATATACTACACCACCACCCAATCAATTCTGGACAAGTTAAGCTCAAAATGAAGTATGAGCAAAATGGCACTCCAGCAATTTAAAAGGGGAGGAAAGACAAGGTTATCAAATCAATAGCACCAACAAGTTATAGGCAGGGCAATCTAGAAAAGGCTACTACAACTAGGATTCAAGTCAATAGGCCTGGGCCAATGTCAATGGTTCAGAGTCTTTGCAGAGGATCACACAGTTCAATGTAGTTCGTGGTTAAGTCTTTGCCAAGAGTTCAAAACGAAGTTGGTCGGAAGAAAAGTTATAAGAAAAGGAAGAGAAGGACGAGCCTTCGCTGAGGCGAAAGATTTCAAACACTTTCACCGTGGCCAGACGGAAAGAACGGCCGAATTTCGCACAGTACCTTAAAGATGAAGAAAGCTCTAGCTGAGGCAGTTGTTCCTGCAGTCTCGCTGTTGTGGGAGCTTCAGTCAAGGTGACAAGGACGTCTGGAGGTTCCTGCACTGCTCAGGGAAGAGGCCAACAGCAGAGCAAAGCGACGAATAAAAGGTGCGCGCCTTAAAAGCACAAATGGACTCTCTCCCACTGGCTATCCAGTTTCCTGCAGCACAGGCACGATGACGATTTACCATGAGCACTGCTACTATCAGCTCATACACCTAAAAACTCCGAACGCAAGGGAGACCTGCTTTTCCTGGCCCCAGAAGAAGGCTGCCACCCTTTCACAGCTGAAACGTCCCACGTCATCGTGTCTTGAACCTACATCATAGAGACCAATGACCTACATCATCCTTGCCACCTTCAGCGTTGACGTCGCCTCTTAGCAGACCCTATTTTTAGGTTTCTTGAAGTAAAACATTGCATTGTACGAAGTACTGGTTGTAAAAGTGTTGATAAATATGAAGTAATATTTTGTAATACAACACACAGGCAACACAACAGAGTAACAATATAGTATTGTGGAGACAACACACTATACTTATCTTACGAATGTGCTCTTTTTTTCAAATGTTGGCAGAGTGCCTATAAAAAGTCACTTTAGATTTCTGTACGACTAAGTATAACAGGCAGCATTTTGTGGCTTTTGTGTTAAACATGTGTGTCCTTGCTTTACAAAACACAGCAAGCAGGTGACTATGTTTACTGCTTATTGTCTATATGTAAGTCTTTCAGCTAGCAAAGTTGAATTATCCATGCTGAAATATGTGACCTAAATAAATAAAGGTCTTAATAACTGGTTTTCCAGTTCTTCCAGAAGTTGGATTTGTACGTTTCCCTCCTATGATGCATACTTATGAAGATGTATTTTACTTAATATGGAGATGTTATAATTGTTTCTACAGCAAACCATTGTAGTTCAAATGTTTGAGGTCAGGACCACCCCCCTGTACTAAATATCATTTCAGCCTTAACGTCCTGCCCGACTACAGGCTATCCCTTAGGTTACAAAAACCCTGGTGAGGTGAGCAGGCTGTTTCCAGCCAGAGTCCTACCCTTAAACATACAGCTCCAATAGTAGAAAAAGACAACTTAAAAAACATAAAATTTGTTGCATTCGTGACGGCGATTAACCACTTCCCACCATAAGCTCCACACCCATGCCTCACCTACCTGGGACCATCTGTCAGCCTTGCCCAAGAATCCATTTGCCTTAAATCTGCCAGGGAGTGCAATCCTAGCAAACTTCTTTATCAGACATTCAAGTAGTCTTGCGGGTAAATGTGTCAACCCTGGTCCTAACAACTTGGGTTTGAATCCAGGCTTCTGTTCCTTATAAATAAGTCTAACAGATTAAACCAAAGTAAGGGAACATTTATTTTTTAGATCCAGTAAGACGGATCTGAGAAAAGTTGGGCCTCCCTGATCACAAACCTGGCCCACCCAGATAATGATTCTTGGAGCTGGGCCTGTCGTGACCAGTGTCAACCGGAGGTGCAAACCGTACTGCTCCAGGGAATTTCCTCTAAGAGCTCTAGGAGACGCGTTTGTGGTGAACTGGGAATTTCCACTCCTGTATGCCTTTCCTCCAGCCCCCGTCATTCCTCAAGTGGTCAGGAGGTTGAGAATGTTCGGGAAACACATGATCCTAATTGCCCCGGATGGGCCAGGAGGACGTGGTACCCAGACCTTTTGGACATGTCCATCTGTCCTCCAATAAGTCTTTCACAAAGAGCGGACCTTCTCTTGCAAGAGGAGGGTCGGGTTCTCCATCCAGAGGTCAAGACCCTCAACCATCACACTTGGTTTCTGAAGGTTCAGATACAAGGATTGGGACCTCCCGGATGATGTAATGGAGATTTTGCTTTCGGCCAGAAGGCCAGCAACAAAGTATTTGTACCGTTGCGGTTGGAATGAATTCTGCAACTAGTGCAGAGGAAAGAATGTAGATCTTTTCTATGTAAAACACCAGATGTGTTATCTTTTCTGCTATCTTTAGCCAATCTGGGGCTCCAGATTGGTACTATTAAAAGCTATATGGCTACGCTGTCCATATTTAAGCGCTTGTCGGAGGAAAGTTCCTACTTCAAAATTCCACGGGTGACACAATTTCTAAAGGGGAATAACCAACGTGTCCCGTCCCCCACCCAATCTCCATTCCAGGTTCCAATTTGGGATCTTAATCTGGTTCTAAAATGTCTAATGTGTGCACCTTTTGACCATTTAAACTCATGTCCCTTAAGGTAGTTTACCTTTAAGACCAATATATTGGTAGCTCTTACATCAGCCCGTAGAGTGAGCGAGTTGCAGGCACGTTTGTCCAAGCCACCCTTTACTATCTTCCACAAGGATAGGGTTGTTCTAAGGTTTAGACATTCATTTTTACCCCAAATCATTTCTGATTTCCACATAGGACAAAATATTGCTTTGCCTTGTTTCTATCCCCCCGCCAATCCTCATCCTAGCTAGGAGGAGGAGATATTACATAGGTTGGACCTTCGTAGAGCTTTACACTTTTATATATCTAGAATATCAAAACTCTGTATTGATGATCTGCTGTTCATTGGCTATACAGGCCACAAACTGGGTCAGGCTGTCTCTAAGCAGACCATGTCCAAATGGATCATTCTGGCTATTTCAGAAGGCTACAGGTTGGCAGGGAAGGATCCTCTGGAAGGATTAAGGGCCCGTTCCACCAGGGGGCATAGCTACCTCTACAGCCCTGCAAAGGGGGGTGTCCCAAAAAAAAAAAATATTTGACGCAGCAACGTGGTCTACTATCCACACATTCACAAAGCATTACTGCCTGAAATCCTCCCTCTGTCAGGATGGTGGCTTTGGTAAAGCAGCCCTGCACTCGTTTCATGAGAACACTTGGAATACAAATTCTACTCCCTCCACCAAATCAAATACTGCCTTGGGAGTATCAAAGATGAGGAATACGTTTGAGGACACAATCCATTCGAAGAACAAGTTACTTAGTCCCTGGTAATGTTCTTTCAGCTAGATGTTTCTACCACATATTCCTCATCCCCCTCCTAACCTACCCCACAGTAGAATTTCCCATGCTATTCCAGCTTGTGTTTCTTCAAGGCAGAGTACGGTCATTCCTGTGGTTATGCAGGTATTTCTGCTGTAGGGGCAATAAAACAAACTGAAGCCCACGGGTGCTCCGTGTGCTATATATGCCTTTGATGACATCCTCGACACTGAGGCCCTCTAGGGACATCGGGTCGAAGCCATTGACGCACAGCGCCCTCAGCGAAAGAAACATTTAAAGCAGCTGAAGCTGGATATCGAATATCAAAGATGAGGAAAACGTGGGAGGAACATAGAGTTGAAACAATGTTACCAGAGGTAAGTTAACTTGTTCTTTGGCCACATTTGCCTCATTCAGCTCCCCACGCCTGTCGGTGACCTCTGTGAAGGAGAAATATGCTGCAGTAAGATTTTCTTGTCAAAGCAATTTGTGTTCTTTCTCTTGATCATTGGCTGGATTACGTTCGCTTGCACAAATCTTCTCCAGCATTGGATCTTTCATGGATTCACATGCTGTGAATATTCCCGTCAGGCTGGGAACCTCAGTCACTTTAACCTAGCGTTTTCCTATGGAAAACTTCAACACTTTAGTGTCCTATCAATGTCCTTTTTGGGTGCTTTAGTCCCCACCAATAGGACGTAGGCTATAAATAGCCTGCCCCCGCAGCTCCACTTCAGATTTCAACCGTCTCCAAAGTGTTGGGATCACCTCGTGTTCGTTGTGGTTTTTTGCACGTGCTTGTGCTATTGTGTATTGAGATGGCTTCTGGGGCTCCGAAGAAGTCTGTTCCGGCCCTGTGCAACTTGTGGGTTGAAGGTGTATGAGGGGGATGGGCATATGGATTGCCTTTACTGCCTTTAGCCCCATCACTCAGCAAACTCTTGCAAGATTTGTAGAGGGTTTTCGCAGAAGACTCTTAAAGACCGCAATCGGCGGTTGGTTTGTTGGCTTAATGAGGGCACCTCTGAGGTGGGGTTGGTCCGGAGCCTGTCCTCTGAGTTGCCTGTGCAGTCGGCAGATCATCGGGCCGTGTCGGCCGAACCTCCGGCTAAGAAACCTCGTCCCGCTCCTGTGTCAGAGGTAGGTAAGAGCGGTAGATCCTCTGCAGGTAAGCAGCTGTCGAAGGGTGCTTCTTCGGCCAAGCATGGTCGGTCTGACCATTCCAGAGGGTCTGGTGGTAGGCCCGAGAAGTCGGCGTCGCAGGAGAAGGCCAAGAAAGACTTGTCATCGAAGCACTCCTCTTCGGGGGACCATCACAGGGAGTCCTCTAACCACTGTTCCAGCGCTGCTAAGCGAGCCGGGTCGCCTGGAAAATCTAGACCGCAGTTGGCGGTTCAGATGACGTTCTCGTCCGTCGACGGTTGCTCTTCCATCTACGGTTCTGTTGTCGACGGTTGTATCATCGGCTCCAGCGATGACAGTGTTTGATAAAGGCTGATGCTTTTCTCGTCATCGAGGATGGACACAGAAGGATTGTTGCCGACGAGTGGGGCGTGGCAGTCTTCCACCTTTGACTCGATTATGCCTGACACCATTCTACATCAGGAGACAGCAGCTTTTTCGGTGTCCACAGAGGTGGGCGACGACCGGGAGCCGGTGTTGGGGCCGTCGGCCTTGGGACTGCAGAGTGTTGGACCATCTACGTCGGTGGGTGTGGGTGCTGGTCCGGCTAGTTACCCACTGGTGAACCTGCAGGCTATGTTGTCGCTCCAGGTTCTGTCCACGCTGAAATCATTGCTAGGCCAGCTGGATGCGAGGTTACCCCCTCTGAATGTGGTCCCGGTGGGGCCTGTCGTGGACGCTGCTGGTGTTCCTCCATGTTCATCTGCCACGGCTGGGTTGCCGGTGCCGCTGAGAGAGCAACCATGTTTGTACCCTGAGGAGGGTGAACTGCCGGAGTCGGCGTGTGTCTCTAGGGACACCATGTCTACTGGTTCATCGTCGCCGACGAGAGACGATGCCTGGGATACGGACGGGGAGGTGGAACAGCCTCGGAGTCGGGCGCAGCCTTCTCCCGATGATGTTGGGGCGTTCCACACCATGATGGCTAAGGTGTGTGTGGAATTTGGGCTGACTCCTTCCTGTTCGATCACATGGGCAAGAGACGGAAAGCTGTTTCTCCGTCCCTATTTTGGACCACGTGTGGCAAGAGGGCCTGCGCACAATGCGTCATCCCTTTTCAGAACTGGCTGTCAAAGGTAGACTGGAGAAAAAGTTCAAGGCCCCGGAATCTACCCCGAAGTGTTTAGTATCGCAGCCCGCTCCTGAGTCGGTGGTGGCGGCGGGTAAAGCCCGTAGTCAGCACAGTGAGGCCAGAAGACAGGATGTCTTCGGGAAGAAGGTTTTGACTGTTGGGGCGACGACGGTGAAAGCAGCCAATTCCTTAGCGATCATGGCACGTTATGAACGTGAGATGTGGCATCGGCTAGCACCTATTTTGGAACATCTGCCGGAGGAGCACCGCAAGACCGACATGCTCTTGGTGCGTGAAGGGGGGGGAAGCTTCACAATATTAATATTGCTGTTGACCGAGCGAAGTCCGGCTTTAAGCAGATTAACAATGGGGTAGTGCTGCATCGCCAAGCCTGGCTTAAGTGCAGAGACTTTCGGCTGGAGGTGCATTATAAGGTTCTCGACATGCCCTGTGAAGGGGAGCATTTGTTTGGAGAAAAAATTGATGAGGCCCTCAAAGGGATGAAGGAAGACACTGAGACTAAGTCCTTGGGGGCTTTACAGAGTGTGCGCTCTTTTCGCTCCTTTCGCCCGTTCAGGGGTGCTTTGGCTAATGCCTGGTTTGCATCCACCAGAGACTGGGTTAAGGTTGGTCGGGTTACTCCTCCCAGTTCTCGACGTACCCGTTCCAGGTCCCGGTCCTCGACGCGTTCGAGACCGTGTGCACCTGTGAGGTCTTCGAGGAAGACATCGACGTCGAGGGCGTCGACAGGCTTTCTCGAGGCTCCGGCTCCGAGGAAGTCGTCGAAGCCGTCGACGCTCAGGTCGTCGAGGGACACGCTCGGGGCTCCGGCTTCGAGGGCTGTGTCGACGCCGCCGAAGCTGGCGGCGCTGCATCTGACGTCGACGCTGATTTCGTCGACGCCGATGCCTGTTCGCTCGACGCCATCGACGCCTTTCGTGTCGGAGGTACCCCGTGGCACGGGGGAACCCCCTAGGAAGGCTCTGGTTAAGAGCAAGCACTCTCGGGTGCCTTCTTTTCACCACCTGGAATATATTTCAGAGGCGGATGAGGATTCTGATGGCCTGGTTCCTAGTCAGGTTCCAGATGAAATTGTCTCGGGCCATAGTCAGTTTGACGCTTTGAGGCAGTCACTGCATGATGCCAGTGGACTGGACACCTCTCCGGAGGTGGAGTTTTGTAGGCCTGAGCCTGGCTCTCATGCCGATTCCTCGTACCGGCGCCTTATGGCTAGGGTTTCTGAGTACTTGGGATGGTCTGCTCCCCCAGGGGAGTTTGTGCAGGATGATCTGACGGACATCCTTGATGTTGGTCCCCCAACTGACCCGGTACTGCCGTTCCATATGGCTTTACAGAGAAGGGTGGCGGCGGCTTGGACTGCTCCGGAGAGTCTCCCGGCGGTGGGCAGATCCTTGTCGCGAAAATACCATCCAGCCAGTAGCGACCCCTGCTACTTGACCAGGCACCCCACTCCGGAGAGTTTGGTGGTGCAGGCGGCCACGGCCCCGGCAAAGCAGGCGTCGTACCCTACCATCCCTCCTGATAGGGACGACAAACGTTTTGATGGCTGGGCGAAGAAAGTGTTTTCTTCTGGTGGTATGGCGCTTCAGGCGGCCAACTCCATTTGTGCCTTGTCTCGTTTCACACACACTCTGTGGAACTGTGTTGCGTTAGCGGCTGAACATATTCCCGAAGGGGACGAACGGGATGGTTTCCTTGCTATGGTCCAGGATGGTAAGGATGCCATGTGTGAGTCCGTTCAGTCGGGTTTGGACTTAGCTGAATGCGTCAGTAGGTACATGGTGGCGAGCACCGTGATAGGCAGGTTTGCGTGGTTGCGGAAGTCGGGGTTTGCTCCTGATGTGCAGTCCCGGGTCCTCAACATGCCCTTTGACGGTGAACACCTTTTTGGCAGCAAGGCTGACGAGAGCCTTGAGAGGTTGCAGACCTCAAAAGTTGCAGCAAAGTCGTTGGGCGCTGCAGTTCGCCAACCTCCGCCTTTTCGTTCTAGGGGACAGCAGTGGAGGGGTGGTTCCTTTCTCTATTACTCGTCCTTCAGTAAAGCGAGAGGAGCTGGCAGTCAAAGAGGCCAACGCAGGGGTACCAGAGGTGGACGACAGGGTACCCGTGGTGCCAAGGCCGCTCGGGCAGTTGCCTCTTTGCCCTCAGGTAACGCCGCAGCCGCTCCCACTCAGTCATGAGGCCATGTCCCATGGTTCGCCGGTTGGGGGAAGGCTGGCGCAGCATCTTGTAGAGTGGCAAGCCATTACTTCAGATGTGTGGGTTCTGGAGATCATAACCCACGGCTACTGTCTTCCCTTTCGGCACAGGCCTCGCGACAATCCACCGGGGAACCTCTCTTTGCAGAGTCCGGATCCGCTCCTTGCGCAGGAAATTCAAGCCCTGCTGGAGAAAGGCGCCATAGAACTGGTGCCTGTAGCGGAGAGAAACAAGGGATGGTATTCCCCTTATTTTTTGATTTCGAAGAAAGACGGGGGATTGAGACCCATCATGGACTTGCGCGGTTTGAACAAACTCCTCAGGAAGGACAAGTTCAAGATGGTTACTCCCTCTCAAGTCCTCCAGGCCCTTCAGCTTCAGGACTGGTTGATGTCACTCGACCTCAAGGATGCTTACTTCCATGTGCCGATCCATCCCAAGCACAAGAAGTACCTGAGGTTCGCGGTTGGCGACTCGCACTTTCAGTTTCGGGTCCTGCCGTTCGGATTGACCTCCGCCCCGAGGGTTTTCACCAAGCTCATGGTGGTGGTGGCAGCGCATCTCAGGCAAGGGGGGATTCACGTCTACCCCTACCTGGACGATTGGTTGATCAGGGGGAGCTCTCCCGAGCAAGTCCTGGATCATCTGTCCGTCACCTGCCACTCCCTTCACAGGCTGGGCTTCTCCCTCAATTTAAAGAAGTCCCATTTGACGCCAACACAGCGGCTCCAGTACATCGGAGCAGTGCTCAACACTTCCCTGGAGCAGTGTTTTCCTCCCCAGGTGAGGGCTCCTCACATTCAGCAGATGGTGCACAAGTTTCAGCATGCCCAGACGCTCCCAGCGTTCGAGTTCTTGAGGTTGCTGGGCCTCATGGCATCCTGCATTCTTCTGGTGCCAGAGGCTCGCCTGCGGATGAGATCTTTGCAGTGGGCACTCAAGACACAATGGTCGCAGTCCTCCGGCAGGATGTCGGACCCGGTTCAGGTGCCGCCCTCAGTCGCCCGGGACCTTCTGTGGTGGGCCGTCGAAGGCAACTTGATGAAGGCGGCTCCATTTTGGCTTCCCTGGTCAGAGGTGACGATCGTGACGGATGCATCCCTCACGCGATGGGGAGCTCATGCCAACGGGCTGACAGTCAGCGGTCGTTGGTCTCCGTCGGAGTCCAGACTCCATATCAATCTGTTGGAGCTGAGGGCCGTCAGGCTAGCCCTGAAGGCTTTTCTGCCGACTGTGCGAGGAAAGAGTGTCCTGATCCTGACGGACAACACAGTGGCCATGCACTACCTCAACAAAAAGGGTGGGGCAGTGTCACTTCCTCTGTGCAGGGAGGCGATGCAGCTCGAGTTCTGGGCCATCCAGCAGGAAGTTTCGATCTCGGCAGTTCATCTGGCCGGAGACGTAAACGTGACGGCGGACGCTCTGAGCAGGCAGAGCGCGATCTCTCACGAGTGGGAGTTGGCTCAGGAGATTCTCCTGGAGATCTTCGCCCTTTGGGGGACCCCTCAAGTGGATCTCTTCGCCTCCAGTGTCAACCGGAAGTGCGAAAGGTTTTGCTTGTGGGAATTTCCTCCAAAAGGAGCCTAAGGAGACGCGTTTGTGGTGGAGTGGTCATTCCCGCTGCTGTACGAGTTTCCTCCAGTCCCCGTCATCCCGCAAGTGCTGCTGAAGTTACGGAAGTTCGGTTCCCGGATGATCCTCATTGCTCCGGCGTGGGCTCAGAGGACGTGGTACCCGGACCTTCTCGACTTGTCCATCTGCCCTCCACGTCGTCTTCCCTACCGAGACAATCTGCTCTCATGGGAGGGGGGGGTCAGGTTCTCCGTCCAGAGGTCAGATCCCTCAACCTTCACGCTTGGCTTCTGAAAGGTTGAGGTATAAGGATTGGGACCTCCCTGAAGACGTGTTGCTTTCGGCCCGAAGGCCAGCAACAAAGTCTCTGTACCGTTGCCGTTGGCGTAAGTTCTGCGACTGGTGCAGAGTTCAGAATGTGGATCCTTTTGCATGTGACATCCCCATGGTTCTGTCCTTTTTACTTTCTTTGGCCCACAGGGGCTTGCAAGTGGGTACCATTAAAGGTTACCTGGCGGCGCTGTCCATCTTTAAGTGCTCGTCTGAAGAGTGTTCTTACTTTAAAATCCCTTTAATTTCACAGTTTCTGAAAGGGCTCACTAATGTGTTCCCTCCGTCACCTTTCCTGGTGCCCGGTTGGGATTTAAACCTTGTTCTTAAGTTTCTTATGGGTGCTCCGTTTGAGCCTTTACATTCTTGCCCTTAGAGGCTGTTAACTCTGAAAACTGTGTTTTTAGTTGCGGTTACTTCTGCTCGCAGAGTGAGTGAGTTACAGGCACTTTCAGTTAAGCTACCCTTCACTGTATTTCACAAGGACAGGGTTGTCCTTAGAGTTCGTCCTTCTTTTCTTCTGAAGGTAGTGACGGAATTTCATTTGGCCCTGAAGGTTGTTCTTCCGGCATTCTATCCTCCTCCGCATCCTGGTAAGGAGGAGGAGAGGCTCCATAGGCTTGATCCTAGGAGAGCTTTAAGCTTTTATGTTTCACGCATGTCCCGGGTCAGAGTGGACGATCAACTCTTTATTGGTTACGCTGGAAAGCGTTTGGGGCAAGCTGTGACGAAACAGACTTTGCCTCGCTGGATTATTTTAGCCATCTCGGAGTGTTACTGCTTGGCGGGTAAGGACCCACCGGCTGGCTTGCGGGCCCATTCTACCAGGGGTCTGGCTGCATCCACTGCCCTGCAGAAGGGTGTTCCTATTCGCAACATCTGTGATGCAGCCACCTGGGCTTCAGTACATACATTTGTACGTCACTATTCCCTCTATTCCATCCGAAGACAGGATCTGGCCTTTGGCAAGGCGGTCCTTTGCTCTGCTATTTGATTGGCTATTCTAAATTTTGATTCTAAATTCTTTCCCTCCTCCTTGCTCTGGTACTGCTTTGGGAGTCTGTCATAGATATGGAATACGTCGGAGAACCATCCCATCGAAAGAACGTTACCAGGTAAGAAAGTAACTTGTTCTTCTCTTGTCAATCGCTTATACCTCTTCAAAGTTAATCGTATGGAATGCAGCTTCCATCTTCCCAGCCCTGACTTCTGTGAGCTCGTGGGATCTGGCCAACTACAAAATGCACTGCAACAGGATACCTGATTCCCTTATTATTTGGCCATGCAGTTTGTTATGGAGGCACCCTTTATCACGACCCTCGCCCAAAACCCCCTGTGGCAAACCCATTGGCCAGGTGGCATCAGGACTCGGGCCTCTAGAGCCTGGCATCCTCTTCAAAAGCCCTCATGGGGCCAGTCCTGGCGCCTATGGCGCCAGGCTCATACACCACGAGCAACAATGTGCTTGGGAACTACTTTATTGTATTGTCAGCCAACATGGAGGCATCCACATAGCTTGGTTCCTAAGAACCAAGCTATGCGGTCTAGTGTTTTGGGTGTGGCAGGCCTGGAACTACTTTTCCTGGTACTACTTTACCTGGGCTATATAAACCACACCCTGACTGCAGAACATGCTTCGTGTTACTTTGCAGCTTGCAACGTGACGCTCACTGTGTCCAGATATTCCCTCGAACCTCGGAGAAGCAGAACCTGCAAGGAGACAAAAGGAACATCATTAGCAGCAGCATCTTACCTGCAGTCTTCATCTTTAAACACTTGCAGCTACTGAGAACAGCTTCCTCGAATGTGCACGCCTCCCGGACAGAACGACTTGAAAGAGGAAGATAGAGGCAACATTAAAGAAAGCTGTAGAGACATTTACAAATTACGAACTGCTCAAAAGGCTTACCTGGCTGGTATCCTCTCGGCTGGCACCACTCCGGACATTCCACTCGCGCTGAAGAACACTGCGACCTACAAGAAAGGAAAACACAGGTTAGCAAAGGCAAGACTTCACCTCGCTGCGCATAGCGCTTACTTACCGCATCATAGCGCTCTTAATGTGCCATCATTTACCAGCGGGCTCAACCAAGCCAGTTCGCCGCTCTGACGCTCCGCATACCTAAGGGAGAAAAAAGAGACATTTTAAACAAAGAAAGGCATGCAGGATAGCAACAAAACTAAAGAACAGCAATAAGACCTACCTGAACAATATCAAACGGGCCAGCGTCAGTGAAGTAACTGGACCGCACTCGCCCATGAAAGACAACGCGCCCCTGCAAAGAAGGCAGGATGGAGAGCACGCCTAATTCTACCACAAGGTGAGGAGAGGGCGCCAGAGGGACTGAACGCATACGGGGGTGGAGGGAGGATACTTACCCCAGTTGGTCAGTCTTGAACACAGTCCTCCTATATTTTCAGGCACAACCTTCCCCGCAGACCACATCGGGGCAAAGCTGAGAAGCATAACAGCGAGTAACCCAGCTGGGTGGCGTCCCTGTGGATACCAGGTGAGCGTAACACCCTTGTATCATCTGGTCCCTTTATTCATTTTATCTAGCAGCATGAATGTCAAGGTTAGCTGTCGCAGATGGGTGTAAAAAGCATATTGGTTCCAGAGGTACTTGCTTGTCTTGCTTCAGGTGAAAGTGCTCGAAATGTGCGTTTGCTTGTGGACGGAGGTAGACGGCACTCTTTGCTTCTCCGTATGATGCGTCAACAGGGTTTAGAGTTTTAAATACCTTATGCACTCCTGAGCCTGCATAAATAGTGCTGATTTGGGGTTTTATTTCCCTCCCATCTGCCTCAAAATCCTGCTTGGTGTCAAAGTATACTTCTATCCTTTCTGTCCACATGCACCATTTTTGGCCCAACGTAGATGGGACTCCTTGCACATCAAATTCTTCTATTGGTATAGATGTTGATCCTAACTTGTTGCGTGGAGAAGTGCTATTGGATGTGGGGGAGGAGACAGTTACTCATCTGATCCAGCAATCCCACCTTCGATGGCAGTTGTGTTCGGCCAGCAGGTGTGACCCCTTTCAATGGTTGCCTGGGTATTGCCCCACAGTGGCCTTATTTATTTAAAATGTGTCAAGCGCAACTAAGGCCCATAGGCATCTAGGCGCTCGACAGTAGGAGGGTGAGGGGAAGAGCGCAAGCAAAAAAGAGAGGCAATTCAAAAAAGTATTTAAAGCCCTACAAAAAGATAGAAATATATCAGTGATTGTCAGCGAAAGAGGAAGGCTGTTCCACAGACAAGGGGCAAGCACTGAAAAGGAGTGACCACCTCTCCAGGCTCGCTGAAATGAGACGTCTGATGTGGTGATAATGCTTGCTCCGGTATCAAGGTAGGCCCGATGAGTAAAACAGAGAATCAATACGGGCCTTGACCAGAAGCCAGTGAAGTTGACGCAACAGACCCATGGAGGGAGTTAGTTTGGGGCCATTCAAGGCCAACCTAGCTGCGGAATTTTGGAGTACCTGCAGTCATTGGATCAATATTTTGGTTGCTCTAAATACACCATTGCAGTAGTCCAATGATCCCATCATTGCTGAGGTGTCCACCTTAGTTAGACTATCAGCAGGAAGCAGTGGTAGGATTTTCCTCATGACTTAAGTTTGCAGAAGCCAGCATTGCAAACCGCCGCAACTTGAGCTTCATGAAAACCATTGGCAAGGAGCCTCACATCCAGACTTTTCACAGATGTACTGGGTGTTGGACACGGGCGAAAAGAAATCAGGCAAAAATTGAGAGCTCCATAATCCTGCCACTGCCTGGGGCTCAATCACTAATATTTTGGTCTTTCTTCCATTAGGTTTTAACCAATTTGCAGCCATCCATTTGCTTATCATAGATAGGTTCTTAGTTTAGTAGGGGGATCAGTCGTAGGGTAGTCTAGCCGAAACACCAATTGTGTGTCATCTGTTTAGGTGTAAAATAGAACTGCAATAGTCTGCCAAAGCACGTAAATATAAATTGAACAGGAGAGGTGAGCGAGCTGACCCCTGGGGGATCCCATAGGTTAAAGCAGTTGGCGAAGAACGGAAAGCTTGGAAGAACAGCGTTTGGGTGCGTTCTGCCAAAAAGGAAGCAAACCAGGTTAGTAATCCTCCAGTAACTCCTGCCTGCTTCAGGCGGGTCAGAAAATTGTTGTGGTCCATTGTACCGAAGGCTGCGGAGAGGTCAAGAAGGATTAATACTCCGACCCGTGCATGAGTCTGAAGAAGTGCCAAGTCATCCAATACAGCGATCAAAACTGACTCTGCCACCATTTGAGGCCTAAAGCCTGACTGAGATGGGTGAGATGGCCTTGCCTCCCAGGCCCTGGTTGGCAGAGTGGAACTTGAATTACTGGGGATGAGAACAGTAGATAACCAACACCAGCAGTTCTGCAGGCTCAGTGGCTGTCTGCTGGCAACTCCCTTCATGTGAGTGGGGCACCGCTTATTTATTCATTGTGGTGATGCAGTCCCATGTCAGCACGTGCGTCGCTGTGTGTCTATGCGTAGGGGCGGAGCCAGCCTCAACATTTTGGGGGTGGCTGGGTGTCAGTTTTGAAAGCTGTTAATGAGGGGCCATTAAACCTATTGTGGTATAGACCCCACTCCATCCGAGCCCAGCAGGCCGAGTAGATATTACGCCTTTCTTTGGCCTAACAGATGCACCCCAAATCACCAGAGGTATAGCCAGGGTTGTGTAACAATTGGGGCATGGAACTAATGTAGTAGGGCTCATCCTCTGCCCCGCCAAATGCGCAGGAGTGACCGAGCATAGTGAGGGTGCGCAAACCAATCAAAGGAGTTCCGGGTGGGGTTCTCCCCCTGAGAATATTTGCATTTAACAGTGGACTTTCTGCAATAAATTAGTTAACCCACACAGTTTTTAATCTGTTTTGTAGGGTAAGACATAATAAAAGTTCATTAGATGCAAAGTCACGAACAATGGTCAGGAACATTTTCCAAGGCATTTTTACAATGTCTTTGCCTGCTATATGCCGGTACTCTGCTAGTGTAAAAAAGATGTTCATTTTGATTTTGTCCACACATGTCCATTATGGTGCACCTATATATGCCAGTACTCCCACGTAAGAACATACTCATGTTTGTTTTCCCTGTAATGGCAACAATGATTCTATAACAAAACATGTTCATGCTAGCTCTGCCAATTTATGCCTGTATTCCCACGTAAAAACATACTCCTGTTGGCTTTGCCTTAAAGCCAGCAAAAATAAAAAAATCCAAGAAAACATGTCCTTGCTGGCTAGCTGGTGAAGTAGCTCAGCAGGTTGAGAGCTCGCTGTTGCGATCCGAGTGTGATCTGCAGGTTACAGGTTCAAATCCTGGCAAGGCCAACTCAGCCTGTCATCCTGCCGAGGTTAATAAATAAGTACTAATTTAGGTTCCGTGATAATTACATGCATGTATGCACTCTGTACAGCGCTTTGGCGAAAGTGTTGTATAAATATATCATTATACAAATTCCTCCATATAAGAAAACCCATCATGTTGTATTTACCCCCTAAAGCCAGTAACAATGTTGGCAGGCCTGCTCCCCTGCCTCCCATGTACGGACAGTTATCTTATTTGTCTTAACACCAGTAGATAAAATGCCATGCCGTCCCCCATGTAAATACACTCCACATGTTGGCTTTGCTCTTAATGAGTACAACATGTCCAGTCAGCCCCATTGATGTAACCCCCCACCCCCTACTCCAACTCCTCCTTCACATAACACTCAAATTGCTATTGCTTTGCCCAAAGAACGTCAGTAATGCTCCGGTCATAAATTGTTCATGCTTCCAGACCCCATACACATGCACACATACAGATACTCGCATTCCTATGCACATTGATACACACACAGGTTTACATATATACAGATGAGCACAGTTATATACAAATATTCGTACACATTCGCCCACCAGTCTCACACCCATACAGCGTATCTGCCATTCACACAAGCACCCAGAATCGTCACACTGCACGGTCATTCACGCACACACTAGCAGCAAGGTACACCATTCCCACTGCATTCATATGCGTGCACTTCCACACATTCACTCAAAATAAACATACATGACTTTACACACTCCCTCGCATGCATGCACACATACATAGAAACCTTGCATGCACACAAACAAAACCTTTTTTAGTTTAGGCCATTAGGTGGCAGAGACACCTTTAAGCCCAAACTATTGCATTAGAGTACAGATAGGGAGAAACAGCATATGAGATGGGCCACAAAGCTTGAAGGTATTTGGTTGGTTGCCCACCCTTTGACTGTCCATGGCCATGCTAATGCTTTTGGCCATTCCAACCCAGCTCCTGCACAAAACAGCGCCTCATGTGAACTTTGTGCTTGCTTTAATAAAGCCTTACCATCAACCTTTGCACTCAAAGTGCCTGCCAGTGTTTTTTTCAAAGTAGTCTTCTGATAGGTAATGACTTAATTGGAGCTGTAAACACAATTTTGGTGTAACAGAAATGTCATATCTGGGGCGCCTTCAGCAAATCGATTTATTAGCACTTAGTGCTTGTCCTTCACTGGAGACCTCTTAAATCAAGACTTGGCAAAGCCAACAGTTTTGGCTTGTGTACACGTATTAGGCATTTTCCAGGCACTGCTATTAGATGTCTGGGTATTTGCCCCATTTTGCACTGGCTACCATCAATACCCAGGTAATACTACTTTGTCCGTGCACAGCAAGTGCCTATCCCATGCCCATACTGGAGGAAAGCTGAGGGGCAACGTGTCTGGAAGCAAGACGACGCAGAGCAACACAGGTTCGATCCCCGGGTCCGCGCTTGGTAACATCTGGGTATTGAGCACATTATAAATGACCAATTGTTTTATTATACAAAAGCCCAAATTGTTGGCATTGCCAATGCTTTTTTTCTTACCCGTTTCACTCTAGTCGCTCAGGCCCTAATCTATCTGTCTCTGCAACTCACAGGCTATCTAGTTAATGCTAATTAATTGAGGCGTGTGTACCAATCAGATGGAGCTCCCTGCTGGGAGGGGGAGTTGAGGTGCGCGTTGTGCAAGCCTGCGAGTCATGGCGCACGTACAAAAATGCATCCACACAGTTGGAGGCTTAGCAGGGAACTGCCTGTGCCTTCTGGCTCTTTATTCACGTCACGTGCCGAGTGCGCGGTTGACGTGGCACGTACATAACATCCCTCTTTTTCCAGAACAACAAAATACATGAGCATTCTCCGATCTTACAACTATTTACACATGTGATAAACTCAAAGTTCAACTTAGCATACAGCCTCTCAGTTTACCCGGGGACGTTGAGCCGCCCTCAGGTTATAGCCACTATAACGCGGGTGCGGCTTCCTCCTCATGCGCACCCACTGGGTTAGGATCTGCATCTTCTTCCTCTGCTTGGTCAAGAAGTTCAGGACTGCGTGCGGTCTCCCTATGTGTCGCATCAGGGTGATGTGCGTGCTTTCGCTCCCCATCTGTGGTAGGTTCTGGTCTTCTGTCCACATTTCATCTGGAAACTGCTTGAACCATGCTGCGTGTTAGGGAGAATTCTCAGAAATGTGCAAACTCCCTTCTACCTTAGAGACCTAGCTCTTTTGCTGGACTTTAAAACTTTACATTTTTATCCTGGAGAGAGTAAGACCTTTTTCCCCACTCATGTATTTTTATTTGATTAGAACTCAGTGTTTCTTTTGGTTGTGGAGTCTGACAAACTCCATAGGCATCCTCTTTTTACATTGTGACACACACAGCACCTTCAGTGCAGTGGCACAGGGAAGTCTTTTAGATTTCCCAAAGGTTTAAATACCTTCTCTTGGATAAACTACTGTTTCCAAGAGCAGTAAAGTGAAATTGACTTTACTTACCTTTTGTAACTTTGTAGACCCAGCACACACTATCTTCCATAGAGTGCTGGAGGGGTTACTTAGTATCCCCTTTGTCTACTTTCTCATGTAACATTTTTATGTTACCCTTTCTACAATTAATGGCTGGTGGCAGTGGTTTACTTGTTCCTACCATTGTGTTTTTACCACAGACTGAATCCTCAGCTGCAGTATTGCACCCATGGGTGCCCATTTTGTCAAAATGGGGCCCGGTCTTCTTTTTTTGCCATTTCTTGTTGTAAAGGTCCTTCTTGAGATGTACTCTGCGTGCCAAACCAGGTTTGGTCCCTTTGTTTCCTCTTTGGCGGTGTTCACTGCTGAAGGCCGACTCTGGCTCCAGCGTGTCTGGCAGGGCAGAAAGCAAGGGAAGGTCGCGAAACTCCCTGTGCTTAGTCTCCTTGGTTACAGGAATGCACCCAAAGGTGATTTGCTGTCTGGCTGTCCTTGGAGGACAGCCACCCTGCTGAGTGACAGCTAGGCTGCGAATGAATGGGAGAAACCTCTATAAAAGGTGAGGTCTTTTGTTTGGAAGGCAGCCTCGAACACTGGACGAAGGAATCTGAAAAAGAACTTGGAAGAGACGCTTGCTGCAACTCCTGGATTGTTGGTTTTCCCATTGAAGCCCTGCTGCAATGGTGAATCTCTGAATTCGCCTCGACTATAGAAGCCCTGCAAAGGATGACTTCTCCCCTTGGGTTGGTGGGCCCAATCGACCCCAAGACAAACTCCTCTGGAAATCCTCTCTTTGCTAGTTGTACTTCCATTGCTGCTGCAGGAACCGAGTGCAAGGGAGAGGAAAACCAGCATCGAGTGCATCGTTTTTAAGCCAGACGTGAGCTCCAGGAAGATCCTCTGGACTCCCTTGAAGCAGGGCTGACCAAGCCAGAGCCACTTCAACAGAGTGCTGCATCCCAGAAGCAAGGAAAGTCCACAAGGTGTTCAAGAACCACGTTGGTGCTATTCACGAGAAGCTGAAACCTCAAAGTGCTGCTAATCTGAACTTTGTCCATTGCTGCTGCCGATCTTTGAATCGTAGTGCAGGAGTCCCAAGACGTCCTCCCTCCTGTCCCCACAACTGAGGCCAAGGAACAAGATCTGCCATACTACAACAGGAACTGAAGCCAACTGGAACCAATTTCTTCAGACCTAAGGGGTACTTACCTCTTGCTCTGTAGTTTGCTTGCTCTCAGTTGAGACTTGCATTTGCTGCCTTTTGTAGAGTTGCTTGCAGCTCTGCCTTTCACAAGCCTTCCCAGCTTGTGGCCCAACAGTGATTCGTTTTCAACAAAAGCTCTCTATAACATTGTGCAACACTTTTTCTCCAGCATGGGGTCTGGCATGGATTCACATGCACATGAATATTCCCCGTCGTCAGGCCGGGAATCCTCGGTAAAGTAAAATCAGTATCAGTTTCGTTTCTGATCTGCCTTTCGTAGTAGTAACCAATCACTGATCTCTGCGTCATACTGACCACAGCCAATGACTGCCATCTCCCTAAGCCCCGCCTCTGGCAGCCATCTTCAGATTTTTACCGCACGTTCAAGTGTTGGGATCCTCGTGCTATTGCTCTCGAGCGTTAGTGCTTTTTTCGCACTTTTTCTTAGGAAAATTTTCTCTTTTTCGGTCAAAAGAGCCTCAAGCTCCACCGTTTCTTTATCCGATCAACGGGGACCCGTGTCAGATTCTTCTACGCCCCTCAAGGGTGAAGATTTCGTCGAGCCACGCTTTTGGAGGACTCCAGAAGTTTCTCAGGCCCTTCTCGAGCATGGCCCAGGAGAAGGGAAGCTCGACGCCCAGAAAGCTGTTCAGGGTCTGCCCTGGATGCCAGCTTCAGAATGTCTTTAAGGAGGACGAACACTCCCTTTGCCTTTACTGCCTGCATGAAGACAAGACGCACGTGGAGAAGGACTGTGCGTTTTGCGGCAATATGTCGGAGCGGACCATGAAGGACCGCCATCAGCGTCTCGCCAACTGGCTGGAAGGAAAGAGCCCGTCAGGCGAGAAGAAGAAGAAGTCCGAGCGGTCTTCTAAGACCTTTGAGGGCGCCCCGGCGACGGGGGTCCAACAGAAGGCCAAGCACCGCGAGTCCGCTGGCACCGGGAGCGCCGAACGGTCGGGCTCTAAGGGCGCCAGGCAGGGCGCATCTTCCCCGGCGCCATCAACCACGAGCCAACGCTCTGGCTCGGGTAAGAGGAAGGCCGAGCACCCGACTCCTGGAGAGACCCCAGTCGTGCTCAAAGGCCCCATCGGAGGGGGAGCGAGGTGGTGACCCTCCCCCAAGGAGAAGGCGGTGAGCGCACCTAAGGTGGTGAAAGCCTTGATCCATCCGGCCAAGGCCTCTATCGAGATAGTCGCGGCGGACCTGGCTCAGCCTGTGGAGGCTACACCAGTGGTGGCGACCTCGGGGCCCAGAATCTCCCTGCCACTGCAGAGGAAGTCCTCTTTCATGCCCATCGACAGGACCCCCGTGAAACCTCCGACGGAGTAGAAAAAGGGGGGGCAGGAGGTCATCGTGGATTCGGCCTCAACCTCTGAGGAGGAGCTGATCGAAGTCTTAGGCCACGGTGCTGGCGTGGAAGAAGACCATCCTGTCGGAAGGGACCCCGACGTGGAAGACGACGAGAACGTCGAGGGTGCCGACGGGGCTCCTGATCGCCCGTCGGAACCGCCTCAACCAGTGCCGCAAGACAACTCGGCGGCCATTTTGTTGGCTATACAGTCCTTATGCTCGGAGATAAGGACGAGACTGCTGTTACCACCAACGGAGGAACCGCTCCCGACGGGGGACCCGGAGCCAGGCCCTTCTGGGAGCCCTCCTCTTAAGAGAAGAAGGATTCATCCTCCACCTCCTTTTCAACCATCGCGCCCTGCTCAGCCCTCCTCCCCGTCCACGACACGTGGGGATGATACGGGGACTGACACGGCCGTGAAGGGTACGGACGACGAGGTTTACGAAGAGGATCTCCCGTCGTCACCTCCCACCCAGGCTTCCCCGCCCGACGAGATTGGATCGTTTCACGCCATGATCGCCAGGGCATCCGAGCTTTTCCAGCTCTGCCCGGGAGAGAAGAAGGAGGAAGGTTTCCTTTATCAACGGCCCGAGACCAAGAGGAAGACGGTCCTCGCTGTGCCTCTACTGGACGATATCTGGGATGAGGGTCTCTCCCTCCTCAAGAACCCATCCACAACACCGGCTAGAAGGGATCGGTACGAGAAGAAGTACCGGGTCCCGGACGCGGCCCCCTTGTGCCTTCGGGCACAGCCGACCCAGGACTCGGTCGTCTCCCCGGCGACCAGGAAGAAAGCGGGGGGGGGGCGCGGCCTCTACGTCAACCTCCCCGCCGGACGGCGAGGGAAAGAAATTGGACACGATGGGACGCAGAGTCATCTCATCGGCAGCGACGACGATTAAGGCTGCCAACGCCTTGGCTATCGTAGCCCGCTATGACAGGGAGTTGTGGTACAAACTCGCCCCCCTGCTGGACTTCCTACCAGACGACAAGAGGGCGGAGGCCCTAGAGATCTTGCAGGAAGGAGAAGTGGCGTCGGACCACGCCATTACGATAGCGACGGACATCGCTGACACTGGATTTCGCCAGTTGGGCAACGGCGTGTGCCTGAGGCGGCGTGGATGGCTCAAGGCTACTGACTTCCGTCAGGACGTGCAGACCAGAGTCTTTGACATGCCGTTCGACGGGAGCAACCTGTTTGGGAAAACAGTGGACGAATCCCTACAAGCCATCAAGGCGGACACGGAGACGGCCCGGGCTCTTGGTGTTCTCCAGCAACGACGGCCGCCATTTCGGAGCGGCGGAGGCAAACAGGGTGCCTCCAAAGGTTCCAGCGGCGGATTTTCCACCTATCGTCAAGCGGCCCGTTCGTCGTCACAGGAAGCCTACAGGGGACGAGGCAAGTCGGGCGGACCCCGCCGTCGTCGCCAAGGAGGACAAGGCGGCAAAGCCTTGTCGAAGCAGGACTGAACCGGCCGTGGGGTCGGGCCCCCACTGAGGCACCCCGGTGGGAGGCCGGCTGGCGAGCTTAGTCAGCGTGTGGGAGTCCATCTCCACCGACCGTTGGGTGCTGGACGCCCTGGCTCAGGGTCACGCGCTCGAGTTTCTAAAGAGGTGCCCGTGCGTCCCCCCTGTGGCCAGGAAGGAACATCACGTCCCTCAACTTCTCTTGGAGGTAAGGGTGATGCTCAGGAAGGGCGCCACCAAGCTCGTCCCAAAGAGGCTTCGGGGCTCCGGAGTTTACTCAAGATACTTCCTCGTGAAGAAGACGACGGGAGGATGGCGTCCCATCCTGGACCTACGACGACTGAACAAATTCATCAAGGCACAGAAGTTCCGGATGGTCACCCTCCAACACGTCCTGGGTCAACTGGAGGAGGGCGATTTCCTGTCGTCGTTGGATTTGGAGGATGCCTACTTGCATATCCCCATCCTAAAGGGACACCGAAAGTTGCTCAGATTCGTGGTCCAAGGGCGTCACTACCAGTTCAGAGCCCTTCCCTTCGGATTGAGGTCGGCACCCAGGGTGTTCACCAAGTGCCTCGCACCGGTGGCGGCGCAGCTGCGCCTAGAGGGGATCCACGTCCACCCCTACCTGGACGACTGGCTCATCCGAGCATGGACGAAGGAGCTCGCCGTGGAGCACACGGCAAGGACCGTACAACTACTCACGGACCTGGGATTCTCCATAAACTACGCCAAGTCCCACCTGGTGCCCGCGCAAGACGCACTGTTTCTGGGAGTTAAGCTCGACACAGTGTCGCTTCTGGCCTCTCCGTCGGAGGAAAGGACGAGGGCCATCTTGGGCAAGGTGCAGCGGATGCTGGTTGCGGACGCGGCCAGGGTGAGGTCCATGAAGTCCCTCCTCGGAATGATGTCTTCTTGCATTTATCTCATCCGCCTGTGCAGGCTCCGGATACGCCCTTTGCAGGAGTTCCTGGACGCGTGCTGGATCCAGACGACGGACAGCTTCGAGGAGAGGATCACACTCGACGAGAGTTTCCGACGAGCGATCAAGTGGTGGGGCACCCGTGCGCATCTGACGGCGGGCATGGACTTCCAGACCCCGGGCCACCAGAAGACAGTGACCACGGATGCCTCCCTGGAGGGGTGGGGAGCGCACACCGAAAACCTGCACGCGAGGGGTCTGTGGCTGCCGGCGGAGAGGTCCCTCCATATCAACGTCCTGGAACTCCGTGCAGTGTTTTGGGCCCTCAGGTCCTTTCTTCCGTCCCTCAAGGGCAAGGTGGTGAGGATCTTCACCGACAACACCACCACCATGTTCTACATCAGGAAGCAGGGCGGTACCAGATCCCCAGCCCTGTCCAAGGAGGCACAGGATCTGTGGCATTGGGCCGTCGCCCAAGGGATGTTTCTGGTGCCGTTTCATCTGGCAGGAATAAAAAACACCATCGCCGACTCGCTCAGCAGAGAGCTGCGCTCGTGCCACGAGTGGGAACTATGACAGGATCTAGTGGACAGCCTCTTCCGACGGTGGGGCACACCCCAGATCGACCTGTTCGCGACGGCAACGAACTCCAAGTGCCGGAGGATCGCCAGCAGGTTTCCCCAGCCGAGGAGCATGGGCGATGCTTTCTCGTTCCCCTGGGAGGGCCTGTTCCTATATGCGTTCCGTCCATTGCCGCTGCTGATCCGGCTCATCAACCAGCTCAAGAGGTCACGGTGCAGGATGATCCTCGTCGCACCTGCGTGGCCGAGGCAGATATGGTTCCCGGACCTTCTGGACTTGTCAGCGTGCCGTCAATCAAACTGCCAGTGGACGCGGATCTTCTCTCCAGGGAAGGAGGCGCCATCCTCCATCACGACCCAAAGTCGCTGAACTTGCAGGCCTGGCTCCTGCAGCATTAGAGTTTGGAGGTTACGACATACCGGCCGACTGCAGAGAGGTTCTTGCAAAGGCCAGGGCGTCCTCAACTCTTAAATGCTACAGACACAAATGGAAGAGGTTCTCTCTCTGGTGCCACGCACAGAAGATTAACCCTCTACGGATTACGGCTCCCCAAATACTGCCGTACCTGCTGACGCTGGCCAAGGCTGGACTGGCGCACGCTTCCATCAAGATTCATCTTGCTGCGATCTCCCGATACACGGACGTCTGGTGAAAGAATTCATGAAGGGACTGTTCAGATCGTTCCCGCCGGTGAAGGCCCCGGCATGGGAGCTCAACGTGGTGCTGACCAAGCTCATGGGACCTCCGTTCGATCCTCTGCACTCGGCTCCGTTGAAGTTCTTGTCGTGTAAAACAGCGTTTTCTTGTGGCCATCACCTTAGCACGGCGGGTGGGAGAGATCAAGGCCCTTTCCTGCAAGCCCCCGTACTTGACTTTTCACGACACAAGGGTAGTGCTCAGGACGCACCCCTCATTCATGCCCAAGGTGCCGTCGGACTTCCACCTCAACGAACCCTTGGTGTTGCCTGTTTTCTTCCCGTCGCCTTCGTCGCCGGCTGAAAGGACTTTGCACTCGCTGGATGTGGCTAGAGCGCTGAAGTTCTACATGGACCGCACAAAGTGTTTTCAGAAGACGTCACAACTTTTTGTGAACTTTGGACCTGTCAATCAGGGGAAGGCTCTCTCGAAGGCTTCCATTTCCAGATGGCTCTCCAGCTGTATCATGTACTGCCCTCGGTTGGCAAACCGACCGCTGCCTGGCCGTCCGAGAGCCCATTCCACCAGAGCGATCACAGCTACCACGGCGTTCCTATCTGGTGTGCCCTTGCTGGACATCTGCAGGCCTGCTACGTGGAGGTCGACGCACACCTTCACGAAATTCTACTGCATCGATCGGGATTCCAGGGAGGAGTCCAGGGTCGGCCAAGCAGTGCTGCGCAACCTGTTCGCCTAAGGTGAGCCTGATGAGGAGGTAAGAATTGCTTAATGTTGAGTTTTGATGTGATGCTTAATGTTGAGCCTTTGCCACCTCCCGTGGTTGTGCATGTGTGTACTGCTATGTATTCTTTTATTCATGAGCATGTGAATCCATGCCAGACCCCATGCTGGAGAAGGAACAAGTTACTTACCTGTAACTGTTGTTCTCCAGCATGGGTCTGGCATGGATTCACATGCGAACCCTCCCGCCTACCCCTCTGCGGCTCTTCACTTGGTCATACTGCCTCTTCACATGCTACCAAATCTGAAGATGGCTGCCAGAGGCGGGGCTTAGGGAGATGGCAGTCATTGGCTGTGGTCAGTATGACGCAGAGATCAGTGATTGGTTACTACTAAGAAAGACAGTTCAGAAACGAAACTGATACTGATTTTTCTTTACCGAGGATTCCCGGCCTGATGACGGGGAATATTCATGAGCATGTGAATCCATGCCAGACCCATGCTGGAGAACAACAGTTACAGGTAAGTAACTTGTTCATTACTTACCTTCAAGAACAACTTAGGCTCCCCTAGACTTTGCCAAAGTGACATTGGCTGCTCTAGCTCCCTGATACTCTTCCAACCTCTGACTTTCTGTTTTGATCTGTCTCTCCAAAATGTCATACATTCTTTACTTGTATCGCTGGGAAATGGTTAATCTACATGGCATTGGGGGGGTTCAAAAGTGCTTACCTGTTTGAGAAACTTGTTAACCATTGTTTCCTCCCCTAACCTCTTTCCCTTTGAAACACCAAACTCCGTATTGCCTTAAATGGACCACTGATATATCAATGTTCTCAGTGTCGTAACTATTGAAGTCCCCTGAGGGTGTAGGAAGTGTCTGTGTGCCATTCCAAAAGGGTATCTACTGATTTATTGAAACCGAATGCGTATTTTGAAGTATATTTAAGTGTTATATATTTGCTCCGTTCTAAAGAAGGCTTATTTTAACCTGTTAAGTTAATACATAATTATTTTACCAAGAAACCTTGAGTGTAAGTGTTATTTCAATACCTGCCACTGTGAATCACTGTTATAACCCTACAGCTCACATTGCCCCTCTTGAGATAGGCTTGGCTGCTCAGTTACTCTACCAACTTGTGTAGTACAGACTTATACCAAAGGTGGTAACTATTGCCAAGAGGACAAGGCTTGAGCATTCTCCCACAGGGTACTGCATCCAATCTTGCCTAACTGTGTTTCTTGTGATTGTCTCATGACCTCTGCTGCCTGTTATCATTGTCCCTTCTCTCCTAATTATCTTCCATGGTGTGAGGTCCTAGTGCCTTGACAGTTTGGCTTTTGTTCCATTTCTCAGCACCAATACTTGGTCCCCCACCCTGTGTCCTGATATTCTGGCTCATCGCCGGGTGCTCATGTGTTCATTCGCTCTCACCCGTCTGGAATGGGTGCGCCCCTTGTCTGGTCCCTTCACTGACTGACTGGGATGAGGTGGTATTGATGAGTTGATAATAGTTCCATACATCAGGTCCGCCGGGGACATGTCTGTAGAGCTATGTGGGGTCACCCTGTAGTTTTGCAAAAACCTATATAGGTCTACTCTCCATGGGCTGTTCTGGGCCTTCGCTATGAGCAACACCTTGTTTATGGTCCTCGTGAACCGTTAGGCGTCACCTTTAGCTTGTGGCCACGTTGGAGTAATGTGGTGGTGGCAGATGTGTAAAACGTCCAAGTATTTAGTCTGTTCTTTTCCTTGTACGGCGGCCCATTGTCGCTCTTTATGCATCTCAGTAGTCCATGTGTGGCGAACAACTTTTCCAAAGCGGGGAATCACTGCCTCTGTCGACTGAATAATCTCCACTTTGGGGCATCGTGAATAGTCGTCAATAGCGACCAACAGGTATGTTCCTTCCTGCACCGCGCAGAAGTCGAGGCTGATCACTTCCCATCGCGCGGAGCCACTCTTCACAGAATGTATAGGTTCCGGCCTCATGGGTGCACTGGGCAGCAGTGGTATGACTAGATGACCCTCTCCACTTTCATGTCTATTTGGGGGAACCCCACTCTTTCGTATTCTGGCGTTGGTTCTCACCATTGCTTGTTATCCCTTATGCGCTAAGCTGATTATGCGGTCCTGCAGACTGGCTGGGATGAGGATTTGTGTGCCCCTCTGGATTAGCCCTTCACTTGTGTTGGAGAGTTTCTGGCGGACTGCGAACGTCCTAGTCAAAAACTCTCTGGCTGCCTCTGTGCGATTGTGGACATTTTGGAGGAAGGTTTTCCATTCACCTGCCAGTATTGCATCCTTTATCATGTTGCTGCATGGGTCAGCGGTGGTGGCTTCTCGAATGTCGTTGATGCTGACTGCTTTGGGTTTCATCGTGCTGACGATATGGCAAATGTGTTCCTCTGTTTCACTGGACTGCTTCACCTCACTAGGTGTTGCTACCCTCGGGTGACTGTATAGGAAGTCCACCGGGTTGTCAGCTCCTGCTTGATTCACCAGGTCAAAGTCATACTGCTGGAGGTGTAGGAGCCATTTGCTAATTCTGGCTGTCGGGTGAGGTGATGATCCTGCGAATATTGGCAGCAGCGGCTTGTGGTCAGTGTACGTCTTGAACATCCACCGATAGAGGTACAGGTGGAATGTCTGCAACCCCATAGGACGGCGATGGCCTCCTTTTCTATGTGCAAATATCTCTGCTCTGTTGGTGTCAAAGCGCGTGACGCGTGTGCAATTGGTTTTACTCATCCTGTGTGCGACGGTTGTACAAGAATTGCTCCCAGTGAGACGGGACTTGTGTTGACATATAGCTCTGTAGTGTGGCATTGTAGTATGCCATTAGGGATTCTTTGTGTTCAAAGGCTTCCTGGCAGCGTGCGTACCATTCCCAATAGGTGCTCTATTTGGTCAGCTTCCTCAGGGGTTCCGATATGATGGCCAGGTTCGGTATAAATCTTCCGCAATAAGTCACCACCCCTAAGAAGCTGCGTACCTCGGTTGGTGTGGTTAGTGGCGTTGCTCTCTTGATATCTGCAACTTTGAGCAGGTCAGCCGCTACCCCTTTAATATTGAACACGTACCCAAAGAAAGTGATCTCCATTAGGAATTCACACTTCTCTTTGTGAATGTTGAGTCCTGCCGTTTCCAGCCTGTCAAATACCATCTCCAGCCTGCATGTGTTTTCATCCCTGGTGCTGGCATGCACAAGGATGTCATCACTGACAGTACCCTGGTATGCCCTGGATCGCCTGCTGAAACACTTGGGCAGTGGAGGATATACCAAAACTCAACCACTTGTATCTTCTGAGGTGAAGGTGGGTCGAAAAAGTTGTGATTGTATCTTGAGTCATGTGTCAATTTCAGTTGGTGGTATCCAGCATTGAGGTCAAGTTTAGAGAAGGACCGGGAGCCTGTGAGATACGTTACAATCTCGTCTAATGTCGGGGTGATATGTCATTCTCTGATTATGGCTGTGTTCGGCAGGTGCATGTCAATACAGATCCTCACCCTTCCCAGTTGTTTTGGTTTTTCCGTCACTACCATCGGAGACACCCATTGCATTGGGCATGATATGGGTTCTATGATGTCTGCCTCTTCAAGTTCTCGTATCTCCTTGGCAACAAACTCCCACATGTGAAATAGTGTCCTCCTGTGTCGTACTGCCTTGGTTTGCACCGTGGGGTCAATGAGTATTTTGACCAGGTTTCCTTTCAGGCACCCAATGCCCTGCAGGAGACCTGGGCGTTTTGTCAGTAGATGACTGATCTTGTTGGGGTCTGTAATGTCGCAGATGAACTTTCAGTTCTAGATCTTCTGCAGACCCCTAACTGAGTAGGCATTCTATGCCCACATCTACGATATATTTTGTATTGCTGAGCGTTGTTCTGAAATGTCAGACAACTGGCAGTGGCGTTTTGCAACCATACGCGACAGTAGGGTGTCCCTGTGTTTCAGGTTTGGCTGGGTTTGCATCTGCTTGAACATGTCTGCAGACATAACGTTTAAGGATGCTCCTGTGTCAACCGTCATGAGTTTCTTGCCCCTGTATATGTATGTGCTAAATGGGTCTCCTCTTCCTTGCTGTGCCATCACGTTGTTCCAGTGCTGAGATGAGGTGGGCCTTGCCCTTTCACCTTGTCCGTCCGGATTCAACTTCTAACGCCACACCGTCTTCGTTATCCCCGGATTCGTCTATGGTGGAGTTGTCCCCAGTTACGAGGCAGGTGTCTGCCTCCTTCTTCTTCCTGGTATACGCTTTTGGTGGTTTGGTTGCGTTGGGGCAGGCCTGACAATCGACATACGCGTGCGTATTGATATTTGCGGCCGCACCCTCCGCACGTGGTCCCTTGGGCTAGGCAGTTTCTTCTGCCATGGCATGCACCTCCACACCCTCTGCATTTGTTCGGCCCCAGGGATTTTGGTTGCCATCTCTGGGCTGTGTGAGGTTTGCTGTTTTCTTCCCTGGACCGTTTGAGATTTGTGCAACTGTAGCTGTAGCTGATGGAGTGAGTTGCAGTTTTTGTACAGTGGTGCCCATGTGAGCTGTTCTGGCATGCAATAGTTCCCTGTGGCGTCCATATTCCAGTATTCTTGCACGGGGGATACCCTACTTGCTCAGTACTATGCGTCTCACAGTTTTTCAAGTTCATGTCATTGATGATCTGGCGTCTGATTTCTTTTTCATCCTATGTCTGGATTGTGGGGCAGTAGTTGAATGTCTCATAGTCTGAGTTTAGCTGTGGTATGAAGTGTGCTGATAGTGCCTCCTTTGCCGGCCTGTATGCGTCCGTGCCATCTCGTACAGCTAGGGAGTTGAAAATATGCAGCACGTCATTGCCCACATTAAGTAACCGTTGTGACCTAATTTTCCTTGGCGTAATTACATCCTTACAGTCCTTGGTTATCTCAAACTTGTGTGTCCAGATCATCCACCTTGGCCCATCCGGTGAGGGGTCAGTGTAGGGGTCAAAGGGCCTAGTGCTGCTTTGGTGCCACCTTGGTTGCGTGCTGTTGCGGGAGAGTGGAGCGACGCTGCTATTCTTGCATGGGTGCTTGTTTTGGGCGTTGATATGCCTTCCGTCATGTTTTCCCCTGTTGCTGTGTGAGTGAGTGGGTGGTAGTTGGGGCAGCCCTCTCACCTTCTGAGCAGATGTTTTGGTGAAGTCAGCCTTCTGTTGCTTCAAACCACGTGTTTTTGCGTGGTTGGCAGGGCTTTAAGTGGGGTAAGAAATCGAGGGGGGGGGGCGCTCATTTGGGGGCGTGGCTTGTGGGAGGGGCATGGCCTAAAAAGTACGCAAATCGTAGGGTATACACACAAATATATATAAATGTTATATATTTGTGTGCGTACCTTACTATGGTTTGTGTACTTTGCAAGCCATCTTTTATAAAAGTACACAAACCATAGTAAGGTACGCACACAAATATATAACATTTATATATATTTGTGTGTATACCCTACGATTTGCCTAGTTTTAAGGCCATCTTTTTTAAAGATTTCGGGTTTATAAAAGATGGCTTTGAAAGTACACATTTCAAGCCATCTTTTATAAAGCTTTGCCGACGGACAATTTTATAAACCTCGAAATATGTCGAGGAATCCCCAGGTTCGCCGAGGGTTAAAGACGCCTTGGCGACCTGGGGAAACAAAGGGAGGACAGTAACTGCCTCTGGTGACCTCTTGCGTGAGGGGTCACCAAAGGCAGTTACTATAACTGACGGAAGTGGCAGCCAGTCACAGCGTCGCTGTGGCTGGCTGCCACTTCTGTCAGCTCGCCTGACTTCATGGCAGGCGCATCTCCCGTCGCGGCTGCGGCCGCGACGGGATAATGCATCCCGCCAATGTTGCGGTAGGACGGGGGCTCCGGCAGGGCCCCGGCTCAGTCCCACTTTTTGGAGACTGCCGGGGCCCGACCCCGGCAGGCCCCGGCCCACTTTAAGCACTGGTGGTTGGGTCCATATAAACCCTTCCTGGGTCTGGATGGCATGCCCGAGTCAGTTGCCACTGTTTCATGTGGCGTGGCTCTAGTTTGTGCAGGTGTAATCCGCATCACACCCTCGTCGCCAGTGTTGCATATCAGCTGGAGCTCCCTGCTGGGAGGCGGAGCTCCAGTGCACGTTGTGCAGGCCTTCGGGCCATAGCGCGGCTCTACACAATTGGAGCCTTAGCGAGGAACTGCCCGTGCCTTCCGGCTATCTTTAATCAACACGCGTACGCAGTGATGTGATGGGTACATAACAGCATGAGCCATCTAAAAGGTGAGCCCAGCAGGTAAGCCTTTAACTTAAAAGTAGAGAGTCTATTGATATTGCCTTTGCAGTTTGTTTGTTTTATTTATTTGTATAGCGCTGTAATATGGTTACAGGCATGAGATATACAATTACATATTACAACAATTTACATGGAAAACAATTTACATAAATACGTGCTATTCTTTGTTCAGTAACCAGCTGATAACATGTTTCCTAAAGATCGGAAAGGATTCAATAGTTTTGATGTCAAGTGGTAGTGTGTTCCAGAGTTGGGCGGCAAGCACTGTGAAGCTGGCGCCTCCTGCTCTTTAGGGCAAATCTAGGCACTACCAGGCATAGGGAGTTGGATGATCTGGTGGTTCTGGTGGCGGTTTTTAAAGTAAATTTGTTAGTGAGATAGGGTGGGGCTAGGTGATTAAGGGACTTATACGTGAGGCAGATAGTTTTGAGGTTTATTTTGTTTTGCTGTATGGAAAGCCATTTACACGCTTTTCTAGTTGTGGAGATGTGCTCTCGCCTTGGGATGTTGAGTGCTGCGCGTAGAGCATTATTTTGGAGAACCTGGAGTTTGTTTATTATGGATTGATTGGCTCCTAGGTACAGGCTATTGCAATAGTCCAGTTTGGACTGGATGAGGGCTCTGGCAAGAGTAAGGCAGCTATTGGACAATAGAAAGGGTCTGCTAGCCCTGATTACCCGTGTAGGCAGTAGCTGAGGCGGTTGTGTTAATTTGTTTGGTGAGGTTGATGTTGGCATCAAAGTGGAAACCTAGGGTTTTCACACTTTTGACAATGGGGATGGTATTGCCGTCTATGGTAATGTTATTGTAGCAAGGACTAAGTTTAGCCAGGTTATTGGGAGAGCCGACCAGGAGAAGCTCAGTCTTCTCATCATTCAGGCAGAGGCCGTGGGTGGCCATCCATGCCTGAATGATGGAGAAGATTTTGTTAATCCGGGTGACATCTGCATTGTAGTTCCCCGTGATGGTAAGGAGGATCTGGGTGTCATCTGCGTAGTTGGTGTAGGTGACACCCAGACCGTCTAGTTTGTCGAATAGCGGCTTTGTAAATATATTATACAAAGTGGGGGAGACACAGGAGCCTTGTGGGACTCTGCATGCGATGGGGATGGGATCAGCTGCTGCTGCTGTTGTGGAGAAAACTCGCATAGTTCTATTCGCCAAGAAGGATTGTATCCATGCAGAGGAAGAGAAGTAGGCTGAAATAGATGGGTGGCTGCAGAGGATTTTGTGGTCGACTAAATCGAAGGCTGCAGAGAGGTCTAAGAGAAGTAGGATTGCAGCATTGCCTTTGTCTTTGATTTCATCAATCTGGCTTTTGAGGTCAACCAAAGCGGTTTCTGTTCCGTGTTGAGGTCTGAAGCCAGATTGACGTATACCTAGCAGTTGGTTGGACTCCAGGTACTCTTGAATCTGGATGTAGTCGACTCTGTCCAAGATTTTTAACTGGAAAGGGACAGTGGTGGTGGGTCTATAATTGGTTGGTATGGCTGGGTCTAATGATTGCTTTTTAAGGAGAGGCAGAACCCAAGACTGTTTTAGGTTGCTAGGGACAGAGTTGTTAGCAAATGACAGGTTGATACGTTTAGTGATGAAAGGGGAAAGGTCTCTGGCTGCATCTTTTATTATCTGTGCAGGACAGCTGTCTCCTTTACAGTTGGATGGTTTTAAGGAGGTGATAATTTTTTGGACTTCTAGAGTAGTTACTTTCTTAAAGCTGAAGGCTGTATTAACTTTGGCAGGCATTGGTGCGTTAAGGATTGGGTTTGTGGTCAAATTGCTGAAAAGTTGTTGACGTTTGTCCTCAATTTTGGTTTGGAGTCCTATGATTTTGTTAAGTGCGTTCTGGATGCTGGTGCACCATGGTTTATCTTTTGAGCAGGTGTCTAGAGGTGGATTGGGGTTTTCTAGCTCCTTTAGTATTTTGAATAGTTCTTTAGTGGAGGAGCCTGCCTGATCTATCCTAACGTTGTAGGCCTCTTTTTTGGTGCGAATTATCTCACTTTTGTATAGCGCGGAGATGTTCTTGAGGGTGGATTTATTTTCAGAAGATGGGTTTGATTTCCATGAGAGTTCAGCTTTGGCCTTCTTTTTCCTAAGTAGTTTAAGTTCGGGGGTGTACCACGAATTTAAGTGGTTTATTGGCTTGCTTTTACGTAGTTTCAAAGGGGCAATAGTGTCAATGGCAGTGGCCATAGAGTTGTTGAAGGTGTCAACAAGTAGGTTAAGGTCAGCATTGTCCGGTAGAGCGTTAAGGGTAGGTAGGACCAGTGGTACTAGGGCTTCAGCTGTGATGTTGCGCTTGTTTCTGGTTGGGCAGGCATGGTGCCATGGGGAATTTTTTAGGAGCTGTGTGGTTGATGTGGATTTTGAGAGGGATAAGGTAATGATCCGTCCAAGTGAGAGGTTGGGGGTCCCTACAGGTGGTATTACAGTTAAGAGTTGCAACTGTCATGATGCCTACCCCCGGGCATCCGGATCAAGCCCTAGGAGCAGGCATCCAGACATTTACAAAAACCCCAGCAGCCCCAGCTAGGGGCTGTCTGGCTTCAGTCCTGGCGCCATAGGCACCAGGCTCATAGGCTCATAGACATTACTTACCTCATGCAGACCATGCTGCAAATAAATCCAAGCCAACGTGAGGCCTGGATGGGACTATTTTACTACAGGGACTATTTTTTACTCTGGTGTGGTCCTGGGGAACTTCTTTCCTGGGACTACTTTGGAGGCTATTTAAACCACGCCTGAACAGCAGCACATGCTTCGTGTTATTCTGCATCCAGCAGTGTGACTCTCACCGTGCCTGCAGCCAGCATCCAGTCTTCTGCCACGCCCGCCTCGAATCCGGAGCTCCTAGAATAAAGAGGAAGAAAAGGACAAGGTTAGAAAACGAACTTGTTTCAAATTCCTCACCTGATTCCGGATCCATTTCATCTCCCGACCTGGAAAGTACATCAGTCCTGCACACGTCGCTTCGCCAGCTCCAGCACGGCGCCATACTCGCCAGTTCTCACAGCATCTTTCGATCCGGCACTGTCTCCAACATTTCTTCGCCGTACTACGGCACCTAGGGGCACAAGAATAACAAGGTGAGCCAAAGGAATCAACAAATACCTCTTACCACCATAGACTTAACTGATTTACCACCGGCGGTATTATTCTCCATATCTTCATATGCCGCATCTGTAAAGAGGGAGAAAAATAACACGTTAACGCATGCAATAGTTACCGGACAGCGTTGGGGAAAACACAGACTCTTACCTGAACGCCAGCAGCAGCTACGAGACCACCTTCTCACGAACTCAGTTGCAACTTAAGGAAGGAAGGGGACAAGAGTGAACATCGGGCACATTGAACTCTTTGAACTTGATACTTACCAATCCCGCCTGGGACTTCAGAGTCAATGCTTACCGGAACTCTCCCAACGCCTTCAAACCAGTGAAGTAACTGGTATCTACGCGCCCCTGCAAGACACGCAGGATGGAGAGCTCATCTTTTACAAACATAAGGTGAGGTTACTAAGGGGATATCGGAGGTGATTAGTGGGGGAGAGCGAGAACAGTTGGGAGGCACTAAAACCCACAGGTGGCTAATCCCTGTCTCCACTTGCAGAAAAATACTTCTTCGGGTCCAGCAGACCAGACTAGGCGGGCCAGTCCTGACAGTCATCTCTGCACTACGCATCACGTTGACGGAGACCGCAGCTGTCCGGGTCCGATCGACACCCCTGTGGGGTCGAGGTGAGCGTAACAGCAACCCAGTCGATGATTCTACCTTTCTGATGAGTCGGTGAGGTGCTGAGTTGAATAAATCCATGCTCAGTTAGGGCGTTGGTTAGGGATGTGGCTGGGGCGTCCTTGCGGTCGTTTTAGCCAAGATTGAAGTCACTGAGGATAATCGTTTGTGCTAGTGGTCTGAGGTTTTCAGTGATGTCTTCTTCGAAGACTCCAGGAGGGCCTGGGGGTCTATATATGAGGTGAAGGGTGATTGTGCTTGTGGGAGAGGTTTGAATCTTGACTGTGAGTAGCTCACAGGATTTAAGTGTTGGGGTGGAGACAAGTCTACAGCCTAGTAGTGATTTGGAAATAATTGCTACGCCGCCTCCTTTTGTCTTATGCCTCTGTTCGTTTCTGATGCCACCATCACGTTAATGACACTTTTCTCATCTCCGAGAGCTATGCATTTTCTTACTTTTAAAGTTTAAAAGTGAGTAAATAAGCTGCTCTACGAGGTTAGAAATTTGACAGGTTCCTGCTTTCTGAGCCCCAGGATGGGCGTCAAACCAGAATAATGTCTCCTGCTTCAAATTGTCTTCGCCCATACTTTTACGTTGCCTGTTGACATAGTGGCACCATGCTCTTACAAAGGCTGCAGAAATCACGTGAGAAAGTAGCTTGCTTGGGTTTATGCTATAAAGACGTTTTTTTAACCGCCGGGTCACTTGTTTAAATGTAGCCTAGGTCGCGGCAGACTATTATTCTGTGGTCACAAGAATGCGTTAGCTAACGAACCCATTGTTTATTTGCCGCCATAAAATGTGTGTTGTGCGCAATATAAAATAGCATGTTAACGGTGAGTCTCCCACGAAAGTGCCTCTTTTCCTGGCCCTCACCCCGTAGAGAGAGTGCATTTAGTTTCAGGCATTGTTTTCGACGCCCTAATGCCAGCCTCTTTCCTTGGTCCCTCCCCATCACAGGCCCCGCCTAGCGTGCAACATATAAACAGAGCCTAAATAGCGGAAACAGGCGCTCACTTTCCCTGTTTCTTGGCTCCATTTTCGCCCCCAAAAATGGGCATAAATCTGAAGTACGTGCAGAATTACAAGTCTGGCTGCTTGCGAGTGCGTGTAGGAACACGCCCTGCTCTTCTCCGATCACGGACCGTTTCGTGGCTGGGTTCCAGCAGTGTCAACATGCGACACTGCATGCAGCCTCCGTCGGTCACGGGCTGCCAAAAATCCCCTGGGGGGGAATGCAGAACCAGATTTATTATTATGATCTGCTCTGCCGACGTCTACCGCGGAGCTCGGTCATGTTGCCAAACTAACCATCAGATTGGAGGAGCGCTTACATGCTCTTTCTGGTGCTGGCAATTGCTTCACAGTAAGGAAACAAAAATGGCCCTGGAAATCTTTTTTTTATAGTTTAAACTTGCCCCGTGTTACACCACTCACGCGATTCTCCCACAAGATAATTTTGGGATAACATAGTAAACACAATGAATTTTAAAAAACGTGTCCATATATCCGTTAAAAAAGTCGTTAATCATAAAAAAACCTGCCATTTGTTAAGAGTGAGGCATATCATAATGGAAACTTTATAACAAATGATTTGCTTCTAAGGCATGTTTTATTGAGGTGAGATGGAAGTAAGACATACATTTAATTGAAAAAGCAGGAATCTCCTGCCTTGGTATTTAAGGGAAAGAAGACGGTGCATGGAAGCAGAAATACGGAGTACCCTCCGAAGCAGCCCAAAGTGCAGAGCCCCCCCGCCCAAAATCATGGGTTATGTTGACTTGACCTGCCTGACCCACAGCTGTGGTAGAACAGGACCCAGTCAATAAACGATGCCTGAGGTTGCACAGTTAAAGTCCCGAGAATTGCCAATGGCAAGTATTTCATTAACACCTGCATTCTTATGCATACATTTTTAGGCACTTGAAAGCGTGATGGGGTGTTAGCACTTGCATGCCAGGGGAGGCATTGGAAGGGTGGGAGAGAACAGCTCAATCTCACAGTAGTCCTCAAGTGTGTGGTTTCGGACATGAAGGAGAGAATGAAGTGCCTGTCACCTTGAAGCTGCATCAGAATAGTCTCTTGAGAATGTGTAGAGAAGTTAGATGCCCCCACTCGCATAAGATTGCTTCTGGCCCAGTCTCTGATGTTAACCTCCTGAATGTATAGTCATATTTGCACCCCTACTAGCATGCTTCTTTGCACTGCCAGGTGTTTCGAGACTGCATCATGCTGCATTGCCATAAAAAGGCAAGGTTCGGGAAACCGCAGTAAACTAAGCAGCTTCACTGGGGTCTCTGCTGGGGTTCTGAGGTCAAGGACTCGAGTCCTTTTCAATAGCAGGGCAGCTTGTTGGCATGGATGGATGACACCCATGTGAGAACAGACCGAAAAGTACCCCATGGAGTCCTTTGCTTTCACTGCAAGACTTCTCACAATGCCAGTTCTCTGGAGTTCCACTGGTGCCTTGAAGACAATGTTAGGCACTCCTGTTCATCATCTGCATGCTACTCCTCCCAATCTTGATACCTGTTCTGCAGTTAGCTCTGGGCCAGATGGGATACCCAGAACGTGTTGTCTACATGGGGGTGACTTACAGCCACAGTTGCTTTCTGCCATCTGTCCTTTATGTAGACCAACTGAGTATTTTACATAGTCCGGCGGGGACACCATGATGGGAAGCTGTAAGGTGACGCATGTAATTCTAGTGGTAGGCTACGGGGATAGCGATGAAGAATATGATGAACACCTGGGTAGATTTATAAACGCTTCTGAGAAGCTTAGGGATTTGGGAAGTGCAGAAGAGATCATGGAGGTCGCTGATGAAAAACCAACACAAATAGATGGTAGCCTTCTGCTAGATTTAGAACACTAGTTTAAAGGTCCTTCACCAGCGCTTGAGGCTCGTATTCTCACAAGGAATACCCTTGTAATAAGGAAAATATGTGATATTCCCCGGTGGTATCGGACTACAATACACAAATTGAAGATCTTACCAAGTACAAATACAAATAGCTGCAGAGACTTGCGGCCAACCAAGTATCTTCTTAATTCAAAATTAATCTATAATGCCACAGCTGCTTTCGAGCTAATTATTGTATAATCCATCTATCAAGTTCATAAGGTAAGTCCCAATAACCATCCTCTAGGCTGTAGAGGCTTCAGCTGGACACAAAACTTTATCAACAGAACGCCATCTGGGGTGATACAAGAACAAAACATTGAGTGCAAACAGACCCTAAGGACATGATCTGTCTTTCATACATTCTTATCTGGGATTGTTTCCATGAGGGTGATGGAAAACTCAAAGGGTCTCAGTATGGCTTGCGTTCCATTGAAGTGGCTTGGTGAGGTGTGGCCAGCATCAGAGCCATGAGGACGTGAGCCTTCAGAGCTCTGTGGCCGGCCCAGCATAATCCTACCATAAATACTTTTTTGGGCATAAACGTGGAAGACAACCGAATCACTGCACTATAGCACTGAGATTGGGGTGAAGAGCGAGTGGAAGCAGGCTCAACGAGAAGGCCTCAGCAGAGATGCCAGCCACATTGCGGGGGGTACACAGGGAGGCGCTTGACTGGTGGGACTCTAAGGGGGTGGAAGCCTCAACCCCACACAACCCGGAGTAGCACAGACAGCAGCCCGGTAGCATTGCAGGGGGGAGAGCGAGCGCAGGAGCCATTCAACACCTTCAGCAGGCACGAAACAGGAAGAGGGAACACGGGCCTGAAAGGTGGTGCATAGCCAATCCCACAGAGACAGTAGTGCTTCAGACAGCCGGAGCAGCTAATGCATAGCAGGAAGGGTGCCCAGCAACAGAGCCAGTACACTGGGCAACTGAGGAGGCAGCCAGAGGGACCAAAAACGAAGGGAGGAAGGCCCCATCAGATGTGGGTGCAGGACTTGCAGCGGAACAGTGTGTGACCAAAGAGCACTCGTACAATCTGGAGGAGCAGGCTGTGTGGGAGAGTGCAATGAACTGGGGAAGGCATATTGGATGGACACGGCAGGGCCAGGTTTGACCAGGCAAGCAAGCTGAAGTAAAGAACAAGGTCTCCCCGGAACTGAGCCTCGGTATAACCCCCTCCTTCACCCCTGAGGAGGAGGCAAGATGGTGAAGTGGCAACAAAGAATGGGGGCGTACGTGGCTATGAAATAGAAGCAGCACAAGCAGTGTGCAGATCGGCTGGAAGAGAATGCAGAGGGCGAGCCAGCACATGGAGTGGTGATAATGGAAAGTCTGATGCCAGCAATACAGGACTCAAGGAAGGTGCTGGAGAATATAATCCAGGAAGTGACAGTAGATGTGTCCTTGGTATGTGCAGAGTTAAGAGGTCAACGACAGGGTATCTGAAGCAGAACGATGGGTTGGCGACCTGGAAGAAGTACTCGCACAACTACAGGACCAGGTTAAAGGCACGGTGGGATCCACTCAAGTTCTTAAGGATATAGCAGAGGATGTGGAGGACCGCTCCAGAAGGTACAACATCCGACTGGTGGCCATGCCAGAAAGCGAGAACTGCACAGAATTATTTTTGGAAAAATTGGTGCTAGACACTTTACACACGAGGCCGCTCAAAATTATTCAATGTAGAGCGGGCACATAGAATGCCGGAGGCAGCCACCACCACCAGTAGCACCCCCAGAGTGATTGTACCCAAACTGCTTAATTTCAGGGACTGCAATGTGGTCCTACAGGAGGTGAGACGAGTCGGCAGTATCTAGCAGGGGTACGCAAGTATCCTCATCTTTCCTGTCTTCGCACAAGAGGTGCAGAAATAGCTCAGGTTTTGTGAGCATAATTTGAAATACATGATATTTTTCCCAGTGAAGCTGAAGGTGATAGCCAATGGGAACTCAAATGTTTTTCTATCTGCAGCGAAAGCCTGGTCCTGGCTGGAGTCTCGGAGGGGACAGCCGCCGGCTCAGGAGCATGGCTGCAAAGAGGAGACTCAACAAGACAGTGGAAATTGAAGGGCAATGGACCCAAGTGGAGATGGTGACATGAAACGGGGCTCGATCTTTCACAGGAACATGAACCACAGTGACACTGAGAGGGCACAAACTGGAGGCTGAGCCCACGGCACGGCCATACCCCCTGACCACAACACCATTGACCCTTGAAGATTATAACTAATTGGGTACATGGACTGAGTAGTCACACCACACACTTCGAGGAAAACCAGCAGCACGGGCATGCTGCAATTGAGAGACTGGTTTCTGAAAAAGTTGTATTTTGGGGTGGAGGGAGGGGCAGAGAGGAGTGTTTGATTTTGGTATGTTTTTGGAAGGGAGGAACGGGGGAATTAATGGCTGAAGTCCGTACAGCATTCAGATCACGCAGTAGAACAGGGCTCTCTGAGGCTCAGCACTGAGTGGTTAACTTTTCAGGGCAAGGGAAAACATCGCTCAGAGCCAAGCAGGGCTTGGAGCCCAGCATTTGTCTTTAGGCAGTCTTTTCCATACCCATTCTGTATCACATGTGACTATGAAACATCTTTAATGGACGGTTGGAGAAGAAGTTTGAGGCTCCAGATACTACACCGAAATGCCACACTTAACAACCTGCTCCAGAGTCCGTTGTCTCAGCGGCAGCAAGCCACAAGGCTCGAACACAGCATAAGTGTGCCACTCCACCATACAACGCACATCTGAAAATGGATGCCTTTGGAAAGAAAGTTCTCACCATTGGGGCGACAACTGTTAAAGCAGCCAATGCCCTGGCAATAGTTGCTCAATATGATCGGGAGATGTGGCACTGTCTGGCTCCTTTATTGGAACACTTGCCTGAACAGCAGAGAAAAGAGGCCATGATTCTGGTGCGCGAAGGAGAGGACGACTCGAATCACAGCATCAACATCGCTGTAGACTGTGCTGAAACTGGGTTCAAGCAGATCGACAATGGCATAGTCCTTCGATGCCAGGAATGGCTATGTAGCATGGATTTTCGCAGGAAGTACAACATGTGAAGGGAAAAATCTGTTCAGCGCCAAAATAGATGAGGCCTTTAAGGCCATGAAGCCTGACTGCGGCACGGCTAGGTCTTTTAAAGCACTTCAAAGCAGGAGGTCCTTTACAGGAGCCACAGGCAATGCAAGATTCTCAGCCTCTAGGGACAAGAACTATGGTAGGCCCGGATATTACTTTCAGAGCTACAAGCGGAATTATCAATCCTCCCAGCACAACAGAGAATACCAAGGGCAATGAAAGCACAAATCTGCAACCCCCCAGAGAGGTAGGAAAAATAAGGCACAACAATAACTGCCTCAAGGGCAGTCAGGTGGGGGGAAATGTGGCATTCTACCTTGACGAGTGGCAAACAATAAAGAACGACAGGTGGGTGCTAGATGTAATCCATTACGGTCACTTGTTGGAGTTCACGAGCTCACAGTTCCAGATCCCACCTAGAAAGGTATCTCACCCGCATCATCAGGTTTTACAGCACGAGATACGTAAAATGCTAAGAAAACGAGCCATCGAAAAAGTTCCTCCCTCAGCAAGAGGAAAGGGAGTTTATACTCCAGGTACTTCGTCGTCAAAAAACCAGATTGGAATGGCACCCTATTCTGGATCTAGGAAGACTAAACAAGAGCATCAAAAAACAAAAATTCAAAATGGTAACGACCCAGGTCGTCATAAAAGCCGTTCAGCCCCAGGAATTCCTCGCAGTCTTAGACCTCAAAGATGCATACTTCCATGTGCCAATAAATCCAAGGCACAGAAAGTACCTCAGATTTGTAGTCGGCGGAAACCATTATCGATTTCGGGTACTGCCTTTCGGCCCGAAATCGGCACCCAGAACATCCACGAAGTGCCTGGTACCGGTATCGGTCTTCCTCTGGAAACCAGGCCACCACGTCTACCCGTGTCTGGACGAGTGGCTCTGTTCGAATGTCAACGTATCAACAAGCCTTATCTTCTCTAAACTAAACAGAGATGCTGCTCCAACCGTTGGGCTTTACAATCAACTATACAAAATCCTGTACAGTTCCCTCCAGGAGTTTGGTTTTCCTGGGTGCTCAGTTCCTTACAGGCCACAATCTGGGCAAACCTTCTGCAGAAAGAATCAAAAGATTGAGAACTCTAGCAAACTCATTCATGCCAAACAAACTAGTCACAGTCCGCGCATACATGGCTCTTCTTGGGAACATGTCCTCTTGCATTACGTTTATTCCCCACTGTCGGCTGCACATGTGGCCAGTGCAAACATTTCTGGCCACCAGTTGGTCCCAAACCCGGGGTTCCTGGTCAGATAATGTAACCATCTCCCGGTCTCTGTCAAACACACTGAAATGGTGGACACACCCCTGCTGCATTTCATCAATTTGCAGCTTCTTTTTCGTGGGTTCCGGATAAATTGCCAATCCACTGCATAATTTGCCCCATATGTGCTCGATGCCTTAAAGAGCCTTCATTTCGCTTCCACGTTGATTTACATCCTGTATTTGCAATTTTAGTGCTGCCCTCCATTGCCAGCCACTCCAAAATGCCTGCTCTCTATTTTGCTTTGCAAATATCCTCCTAACTTCCACCTTTTACAACAACATGATGTGGTTGGGCTACAACTTCTATTTGTGAGCCTTCCCTTTGAGGAGGATACTCATTACTGGCATGAATGCCTCTGTATAGAGCTTTTCTCTTTCTCAGATTATTTCTGGCTTTCTGTGACATGTATCAATAAACACAGTACTTTAAACTTGACGAAGACATTTTCACTGCCCTTCATTCTGAAAGTTTGTGCAACTAGAGAGGCCACCCTTTAGTTTAACTACCATATATTAATAGGTGAATGTGAGAAGTCACCTACTCTCCTCAGCTAGTGCAGCATTCTATGACATACAGGTTTGAGAGGGGTTCGTGCACCACCAACATTGGATGTTTTCTCACAAACTCGCATAACTATTTGTGAGCCTATCCTCGCCGGCAGGCGAACGCCGGCCCACCAGCAAAGGCACACCTCTAAGGCTCATATCCTGTTGTGAGCTTGTCTGGAGCCGACTGAGCCGCGGCCAGTAACGCTGCCTCTCTTCTCCCTCTACCCATCTGCAAGACCTCCAATCCTTCCCTGGTAAGCTCCCTGCCATCCAACATCAATAACTTGACCTCCGGTCGCTGCAAGTCCTAACTTTCAGTCAGTACCACTGCACCGAGCGTATACCCACACTCGCAACACTCATTTGAGCCGTGATCCATTACGGCTCAATACTTGCATTAACCGTAACTTGACATCCCTATACCTCACCGGAATTTCCAAGCCCCTTTATGCACATATCATATGGACCGCTCGCGCTACGCATGTTGAAAGATAATGTATTGTAATATTTCACTTGCCCGATAGCGCATTGTTTACTAATGATCATGCCCACGATATAGACAAACAACTGTGCTTGACCATTTCTCCCCAAGACCTTTATTCGCCACGTGGACCTTATCTCCTGAATTGTTACGTAGTCTGTTCCAAATAACTGGAATTCCCAGTACTGCATAACCGTCATGTTCTGCAGCATCATTTCATTATTTTATTCCCTATGCATTATCTCTAGATAACTGCTGTATGTATTGCCAATGTATTGTGTTTGTATTACTATACTACCGGCCGCAATACCATATTATGTCTTTGTATCAGTAGCCTTTCTTATTGACCATTAGATCAGTGTCATTTTACACTGCCACCATCTACTACAGTATGTTTTCACCCAGACTATATCTTATTGCCTGTCAGTTTATGTAACCTCTCTGCTAACCTTATATGTACCTCTTCTATGACAATTAACTATTAGTGCCTGACCACATGCATATATATATATATCCATTGCAACCGTTGCCATGTTCTCATCTAAACCTGTGTTCACCTTATGATCATTGTTGTTGAGCATAACATTGTTTAGAGCACCTACTTGACCATACTACACATTGCAATGCATAAACTTACCTGGTTATACTTTACGCAATGCATAAACTTACCTGGTTATACTTTACGCTTATCCTATTACTGTACATACCACTCGCCACCTGGCTTACTCCCTTCACTACCCTAGCCAGTTTATTCGTAAGCCGCTTTGCTCATCTATAATTCACTCAACAGGACCTTGATAGTCCAGGTCTGTCCACCAACCTCACATCTTCCCTCCACCACCTACCACTAACATCTCCCACACCTAGGCTGTATTTGCACAACTTAGTGTTCACTACCACAATCACCATGCCGGACTTCAACCCTTACCTGAACTCACCGGCCCTCTGGTTACAACACTTTGCATCCAAGCCAACGCCTAACCAACCCTCTGCCACACCCCTTAGAAATCAGAGATTTGGCTCTAGATTCTGACATAAAGTCCACCATTCACACCTAAGCACTAATAGCAAACCAATATATAACCAGGATCTCCCTACCAATGCGACCTTCGCTACCAACAGCCCGACCCCTGCTCAAAACATCCTCCCAATCAGTCATGACAGTAGCTTTACTAGCTCCAAAACTCTACCAATCAAAGGTGCCCTAATCAATGCTAGGTCACTCCCAGCTCACGCTCTTGACATTGCCGATTTCATCCCAACGGAAGACCTGGACTTCCTTTCCATTACGGAAACATGGCTTCATGCTTCATCTGGCCCTGCCCTATCCTTGGCCATACCAGACACCTATGCCATTATCAGATGTGACAGGAACACTAATCAATCTAAAGGCGGCGGCATTGCCATAATTTTCAAAAGTTCCCTTGGGTTTAGACCCATTCCATATTCGCAAATCCCTTCTGCTGAACTGCTATCAGTCACACAAGCTATCTCGCCTAACCATACGGCATCAATGCACATCATTTATAGGCCACCAGGACCTATCTCCTCCTTCACTGAGGATATATCCACTATCCTTGCTACCAACACAAAACCCTTTTCACAAATTATATTACTTGGTCATTTCAACCTCGACTTCCAAGACCCAAATGACACCTTTGCCCTTGACCTAGCCAACTTTCTAACGGATCTAAGCTTCTCACCACATCCAGGAGCCCACTCATATCAAGGGTAGAGCCCTCGACTGGTTAACAGACTTGAACTGTACTATTAACCTATCTTCTGTAACGCCATGCCTATGGTCTGACCACCACTAAATCATCTTAAACGTCAAAGCCTCCCCGTTAAGTGCCAAAACAAGCATTGCCCCTGCCATCCCCACTCGCAACAAGGACATTACTAAGGAGAAACTGCTCCCTCCAATCACCCCTCTTCTTAATCAAATGTCACCATCCAATTCCGACCATACAGTCCTTGTCGACACTTACAACCTTACTATCCTAAAAGCTTTAAACACCATTAAAACTGCGTAAACCAAAACTACGTCCTCATCTGAATTTGTGGTTTACACCTCAGCTCAGAAACCTCTACAAAGCAAAAAGAAATGCAGAGGCGCATTGGAAAAGTATTCCCTCTGAGGTCAATACAAGCTCCCTGATCACTGTATCATCTATCTATAAAGAAGCTTGGCACATCATGGACTGTGTCTAAATGATGAGAAAACCGAGCTACTCATCCTAGGTTCTCACACCAGACTCACTAAACTGGTCCCCACCTTCAAATCCTTTACCATTGACGGGAATGCTATTAACGTCTCCAAGGAAACAAAAACATTAGGTATCTACCTTTATTCCACTCTCACTCACAAGACAAACAAATGCTGTTGTATCTTCGTCGGCCTACACCTGCAAGCTTATAACAGCTTGCAGACTGTTTTTAACTGCCCCCAATTGCATCATCCTCGCTAGAACCCTTATTATGGCAAACTTTGATTACTGTAATGCCTTATATTTGGGTACCAGCCAAAGAAACGTCAACAAGCTTCAAGTCACCCAGAACAATGCTATTAGGGCGGCCCTTAACATCCCCAGGAAATCTCCCATTTCGGACACGCGACAAAGTCTACACTGGCTCCCTATTGCCTCTAGAATATCACTCAAAACCTTTGCGCTTACTCACAAATCCAAAACCAACCAGGCACCTATCTATCTTGCTAACATCTTCACTGCTCATACTCCTAACAGACCCTTAAGATCTGCTCAGGTCCACTCACTGTTAATACCCAGATTCAAGCTCCAGAAAGCAGGGGGATCCAGCTTCCCAGTCCTCGCCGCTAAACTCTAGAACACATTACCCTCTACATTGAGAGCCAAACCATCTTACCTGGCATTTAAGAATAAAGTCAAATCCTAGCTCATCGAGAAGGACCACACTACATCTATTTTGTAAATCTGCTGCACTTCCACTATCATCTCCTTTACCGCTTGTAAATATATTATTATATGTTAGTAACTGCCTCTGTAAATATGTTCACCCAATTCAGTTACAATGCTTCTCTGGAAAATTGTAAATTTGCTTTAATTGTTGCCATTATTGTAAATTCACTGCCACCTTTCTCCCCCTTCCCTAAGAAATACACCCAGATGCCCTCGGGCCAGGTGCGCAGTACAAATAAAATAAATAAATGCAACATCAATGCTACTGATAGAACTAAATTACCATTGTAACCGATGCCTCCCAGATGGGATGGGGCGCTCATTTGGAGGAGCACCAGGTCAAAGGCCGCTAGTCCCCTGAGGAAGCCGTCCTAAACCTCAATGTACTAGAATGACAGGCAGTGCACTGGCCTCTAAAATCCTTTCTTCCTCTAATCGAGAATTCAGTGGTGCGCGTCCTCACCGACAATCGCAATGTTTTATCTACAAAAGCAAGATGTATCGCGATGAAACACCTTTTTCCAGGAAGCACAGACCATCTGACAATGGGGCATCCAGCACAACATTCTACTTCAGATCTTCCACTTGCAGGGGATGCAGAACAAGTAAGCAGACACCCTAAGCAGGGACTCCTCGCAGACACTTGAGTGGAAATTGTAAAGCATCCAGATAGCCAACATTTTCTCAAAGTGGCGTCATCCCCCTGTAGATCTTTTCGCCAGCCCCAGCAACAAGCAGTGCCAGAAATTTGCCAGCAGGATTCTGCATCCTGACTCTCAGGGGGACGCATTTTCGTTCCCTTGGAACGGCATGTTTGCTTACACATTCCCTCTGTTTCCTCTCATCAGGAAAACTATACAGATGATACGCAAAGGTTGTTACAGAATAATCTTGGTAGCCCAATACTGGCTCAGCCAAACCTGGTTCCCGGATCTCCTTTAGTTGGCGCAGACGATCCAATTCATCTAGGTTCTCATGCCAATCTTCTATCCAAAAAATCAGGATGATCCTTCATCACGACCCAGGCTCTTTCAAGATAACAGGTGGATCCTAATCACCATGAATTCGGTCATTTGAATATCCTTCAGGACTGCCGGTGCATTCTAACAGCAGCTAGCCCTCCTTCTACCAACATTTCCTATAGCCGAAAATGGAAAAGATTCTGTGCATGGTGTGCACGGAAGCCTAACCTGCAGCCGCTAGCTATAGCACCTCATCAGATCCTTATCTGCTAAAGTTAGCTACAGAGGGTTTGGCTATCTTTTCCAGCAAAGTGCACTTATCAGCAATCTCCAGGTTTACACAGAAAAGATCATCTTCTCCTCTCTACAGTGACAGGCTAATGAAACGCTTCTTAAAAGGCCTTTTTCGTACCTTCCCACCAAAGAAAAGGATTCCACCTGTATGGAGCCTGAACCTGGTCCTAGCAGGCCTTGTGAAGACTCCATTCGAACCTCTGTCAACAAACCACATCAAATTTCTAACTTGGAAGGTGGCTTTTTTAGTGGCCATTATGTCTTCTAGACTTGTTCCGGAGCTCCAAGCCTTGGTTGTAGACCCTCTGTATATACGGTTCATTAGTCAAAGTGGTTCTTTCCACTAATCCTCATTTCATTCCGAAAGTACCTTCAGAGCTTCATTGAAATGCTACCATAACTCTACCCACATTCTTTCAAGATGCCACTACAGCAGCGGAAAAGGCTCTGCACTCTCAAAGGGCATTGAAATATTTGGATTGCACAAAATCTTTAAGATCGACTAAGCAGCTGTTTGTACCCTCTGCTCCATCCAACAAGGGAAAATCCATATCAAAACAGGGCATTTCAAGATGGATTTCATCTACAACCACCTTCTGCGATTCTATGGCCAACAGGCCGTTACAGTCAGCCCCCACAGCACACGCCACGGGTGCCTCGGAGGCTCTCAGGTCTGGGGTACACATCAGAGACATTTGCCAAGCGGCAACATGGGCAGTGCTCTGCACTTTTACCAGGCACTACTGCTTACACCAGCAACACGCTGAGGATGTGCAGATGGGACGGGCAATCCTTCAACGACTGTTCCAGTAAGGTAAGTCCCAGGGTTGTTTCCTTTCTCTACTTTTCGCATTAACGCAGACAATTTTATTTGCCTGGCTTCCACCACCTAACATTTATACTGCTACAAAATCTGTTCACAGCATGTGAATCTATGAAAGATCCAACTTTGAAAAAACCTCGCTAACGCCGTTCAAAAGCTTGGTGTTTCTGGGTGCACAGTTCGAGACCCAGTTGAGGTTAGTCAGACCATCCCTCGACAGGATCACCAGGCTCAGTCGATTGGCAAGTCAGTTGAAAATCAATTCCAGGCTGTCGGTGTGAAAATATACATCAATCCTGGGAGCTATGGCGTCCTGCATTCCTCTGGTGCTCAACTGCCGCCTTTTCATGAGGCCAGTCCAACAGTTTTTGGCGGACCGTTGGATGCAGGCTCAGGGCCTCTGGTCAGACAGGCTGACCGCCGACGACGACGAGCTCCTATCAACTCTTTGGTGGTGGAAGAGAGTTCAGAATATTTCCAAAGGGGTACCCCTACAGGAGCCGGAGTTCCGATTCACCGTGGTGACAGACGCGTCCCTAACTGGCTGGGGAGCGCACATGGGCACCCTGCAGACACAAGGCCGTTGGTCTCAGAAGGAATCTCTCCTGCACATCAACGTTCTGGAATTGAGAGCGGTCCGCTGGGCCCTGAGGTCGTTCCTGCCTCACATCAAGGGATCCACAGTGAGAGTTCTGACGGACATCATCACGGCAATGTTTTACTTAAGGAAGCAAGGCGGCATGCGATCCAGAACCCTCTCCATTGAGGCTCAGAAAGTGTGGCACTGGGCTCTAAAATACGATATATCCATCGTAGCTCATCACCTGCCAGGAGCGAGGAACGAGCAGGCGGACTCGCTCAGCAGAAATATGGACCAGATTCACGAGTGGGAAATGGACACCGATCAATTGTCGAAGGTCTTTGAAAAATGGGGGCGACCTCAGCTGGATCTCTTCGCCACGAAGGCGAACAAGAAGTGCGAGATGTACGCTAGCAGGTGGCCACAGGAAAATTCGGTGGGAGAAGCGGTTTCCTTCCCGTGGACGGGCAAGTTCCTCTACGCCTTCCCTCCGTTCCCTCTGATACGGAGAACTCTGCAGTGGATACGCAGGTTACAGGTGCCGAGTCATCTTGATAGCGCCGTGTTGGCCGAGGCAACCATGGTTTTCCGACCTGCTTCATCTGTCAGCGGATCGCCCGATAACGTTCTAGAAGGTGCCCAACCTCTTGTCCCGGGACAAAGGATCGGTGTGGCACCACAACCCAAGCAGCCTCAACCTGACAGCTTGGCTCCTGACTTTTCACAATTTGGTGCCTTGAACATTCCCTCGGACTGTCGGAAGATATTACAGGCTGCGTGGGCCCGGTCCACCAACAAGTCTTACAGGTGTAAGTGGAGGAGATTCTGTACGTGGTGCCAAGGACAGGCAGGAGTGGAACCTCTGAGGGTTACTCTGGAACCTTAACATGGTACTTGCAGGGTTAATGAAACCACCCTTTGAGCCGATGGCCACGTCGTCGATGAAGTTTTTATCATGGAAAGTGGCTTTTCTAATAGCCATAACATCGGCTAGACAGATCTCAGAGTTACAGGCATTGGTCATAGACCCTCCATATCTCAGATTTTTCAAAGACAAAGTGATCTTGTCAACGAGTCCTCATTTCATCCCGAAAGTTCCTACGACTTATAAACATTCATCCATTGTCCTGCCCACCTTCTTCGTGACTCCCTCATCAGCTGCGGAAAAGGTCTTGCATACCCTGGATGTCAAGAGAGCTCTAAAATTTTACCTTCATCGAACTCAACAACTTCGATCTGCTCAGCAACTCTTCGTTGCATATGGGCCTTCGGCAAAGGGGAAGGCAATTTCAAAACAAGGACTGGCCCGATGGGTCTCGTCGACGATTGCCTTCTGTCACTCAAAAGCGGGAAAACCGCTACAAGGACGTCCGAGAGCTCACTCGACCAGGGCGACTTCGTCGTCGACGCCGCTGTGGGCGGGGGTTCCACTGACAGACATTTGCAGGGCGGCAGCATAGTCAGTGCCTCATACATTCACCCGCCACTACTGCCTCGAACGACAGCATGCGGATGAGATACAAATGGGACGAGCAGTCTTGCAACATCTTTTTCAATAAGGTAAGCCCTTTCTCTTCGAGAAGGGTCTATGCTGGTTTGGATATGTATTTGTATATGCATAAAAAAAAAATATATATATAGATATATGTACGAATATACACATGGAGGTAAACGCGTGTGTTTTATGTATGTTTTTTTGGCTTATATAAATGTTACTCGGTGCAGTACTGTGGCATGTTAGTTTCGAATCTTGTGATTATGATTCGCCTTTTGCAGGATGGGGTGGGTGCTGGATTGCATTTACACCTCCTCCATTGTTTCAAGTTCACTGCTGTGCATTCTATTCTAAGCATGTGAATCCATGAAAGATCCAATGCTGGAGAAGGGAATAGTTTCTTACCTGTAACTCCATTTCTCCAGCATTGGTATCTTTCATGGATTCACATGCACCCTCCGGCCTCCCCAAAATGCAATCATCTTGTAATTTTTTGTTTCACCCCGTTCCACTTTGGAGGGGTCGAAATCTGAAGGGAGCAGCAGGGGCGGGGCATTTATACCACTACGTCCTAGTGGGGCGTGCGTGCGCGGCCCAAAACGACGTAGATAGGACACAAAAGTGTCGAACGTTTTCCTACGGGAAAAGGCTTTATAAGCTTACCGAGGGTTCCCAGTCTGTCGATGGGGAATATTCTAAGCATGTGAATCCATGAAAGATACCAATGCTGGAGAAATGGAGTTACAGGTAAGAAACTATTCCCTTCTTACTTGTAACTCCATTTCTCCAGCTTTGGTATCTTTCATGGATTCACATGTGTCCTCCAGCATACCCACTACAGGCAACATCTTCTTTGAGGGACATCCTCCAGCTGGAGTGGTTCAAATCTGAGGGGAAGCTGCTGGGGCGGAGCTATAAACTCGATGTCCCATTGGTGGGTACTAAACGCACCCATAACGATGTCGATGGGACACTCAAGGTGTCTAATCTTTCCAAAGAAAATTACGAAGTCAAAGTCACCGGGGTTTCCCAGCCTGACGGGGAATATTCACATCATGTGAATCCATGACAGATACCAACGCTTGAGAAATGGAGTTACAGGTAAGAAATAACTCCATTTTCCAAACTTTCTCTACTTAATCAAAATCCACTTTCGACTGTGTGCAGGATTTTGCTTGACCCATCGCACAACCACTTCAATTCACATTTATACGTTCTTTCTGTCGGACCAAAACTGTCTACCTTTGTCTTTTCTCAACTGGATACCTTACAGAGACCTTTGATTGAGCATCCACGCGGTGCTGGACCACTCTGTGAAAGGTATTCTAGTTTGCTTTAAAGTTAATCATGCATCAGCGGTTCTTCTTCACTTGCGTCTCTTACCGCACATGTTTTAACAATGTTCGTACCAGCGCTCGCCATACAATGTTTCTGCTTGCAACCTTGACGTCAGCATAGACCGGTCTCGTATCGGTCTCCCCAACTCACCGGCTGTGTTGACTTCACTGAAGCTGCTCTGTTCTTGGAGACAAGGACGGTACCACTGCGGCTGGTGATTATCCCTGCCTTGATTACTGATGTGGGAGGGCCGGGATATATCTGACACACAATGCAGGATTCTTCAGCCTGATTTCCGGGTCGTACGCTTTATATTCTTGAGGTTTCTGGAAAATGACGAATCCTTGTCAAAAAGGTCAAAGGAATTTCCCTCCTTGCATTCCCCTTCAGTTTTGCCGTCTTTCCTCTCTTGCTCAGCTGATGTATCGAAACTGCTGTTTCCTCGTGTGCTTTGCATCTCTGAGTGTTCCCTTCTGCTCAGTCTTTTATCCGTGTGAGAGAAGTGTAATGGAAGTCAGATGTGTGTGATGGTCATGAATTGCCTGACCATTGTATTGGGACATGTCAGGTATACTGCTCGGGTGTTAGTCTGTTTTCTCTCATAGCGGACTGTCCATGAGAAAGTGTTCTTGTTGTATAGGGAGTCCGGGAGATGAGTGCCTAAATATCCTACCTGGTAGGATGGGGTATAGATGTTATAAGGAAGGGAAACCGCATCTCACCATCTGGTTTCCCACTCCCCGAAGACCCCTCACCCAGGTGATCCTTCCGCACTGGTCCATCCCCAGGAGCTGGACCCAAAAGCAATGTGAGACACCTTCTGGTTTCTCACATAATATTGGCAGTTTGATTTAGCAGTTGTAAGAAAGGTCTCCTTAGGGAGAATTGATGGGTTTTTGTTCCGTTAGTGTTCTTGTGCACATTTCAGTTTACGGTGGGTGATTAGTTCCTCTGTAAACCAGTTGTGGTTGTTGGTTTCCTTTGTTGTAGTTTGGAAGGAGGCATGCAGGTCTAGGGTGTTAAGGAGGGAGGAGTTGTAATCAGCGAGGATACTGTCTGAATCCGTGCTTTCAGGTATCAGAGCTAGGGAAGCACTGATGGTGCTCTCCATTATTTCTTTGGTAAGTTTGTGGTGTGTCTCGCAGTGATGGGGGAATGGATCTTGGTTATGCGTGGTGTGTTGGGGTTAGTGGGTGTGGAAAAGAGGATCATGGAATGGTCTGTCCCGTTCTGAGATCGTGATGGGCAGGTTGCAGTTAAAGATCCAGTCGAGGATCCTCCCTTTGGAATCTGTGGGGACTGTGACTGGTTGAGTAAGGTTCATCACAAGGAGAGTGGTACTGGGGGCTGTGACCTTTGGTCAGTGGGGTCATCAAACCCCAAGTTGAAGTCTTCCAGGAGTAAGATCTTAGTATTGGGTTTGAGGATCTGCGCAATGAACGATGGGATGTCAGTTTTAGGTGTGTTAAGGTTGTTGGGTTGGCGATAGAGCAGGATGATGTTCATGTTGATTTGGGCGATAGGTTCAATTTCGGCGAGAAGGATTTCATAGCCTGGTAAGGTGAACAGGGGGAAGGTCCTGATAGGGACAGAGGTCTTGGTAATAATAGCAACTCCACCTCCTATGTTGGAAAGCCTGTCTACTCTAAGAATAGAGTAGCCATCTGGTATGGCAAGGTAAAGTGAGGGTCCTGCTATGTCACGTAACCACATTTCAGTAATGGCAAGGAGGATGAGATTGTATTGCAGTATGAGATTGTGTATGTCTGGTCACTAGCACACAGTGAGAGAGTGTTGATGAGGGTGCAGGCAAGGTGATCGGGATGAGAAGCTTTTAAGGGTGAGGACTGGCTGGTCAGTGTGTGAGGCTGGATGGTAGTGGCGGGTGAGGTGGGAGCAGCCGCTTTGGGAGTAAGATTATTTCTCAGAGGCTTGGTGGTGAGTGGGTCTGGGGTCGTAGATGAGTCTAGCTAGCCCTGTACAGTCTAGGGAGCAAGTTGGTTGGTGACCCTTCTAGAGGTCAGAGGTGTGGTGGCTTTGCTGTTGTCGGGGCCAGTAATCTGGGAAGTGGTGGAGGTAGGCAGTGGACAGCATCACAATGGATGTGATACCTGACAGGTCTGCCAGCAGGCAAGATGGCAGGGCAGACCATTGGGGGGGCCTTTGGAGTTGTGGGATGAGCCGAAGGGCAGGGCACTGGGCAAGGTCCTGAGCCAAGGGACTACAATGGTAGAGGGGCCAGGGCATTTTCTGAGCATTTTGAGGGTGGCGCAGGGGCTTGGGGCAATGTCAGTCTCACTAGAGGAGTGTTGGCGCATCGTGGGGGTGCCAGGCAGGGGACCTTGTGCTAGGATAAGATGGGGAGGGCACTTTGATCCATGCGAAGGGGCAAATCCCAGGGTACGGATGGGTTGCTGGTGGAATTTTACCTAACTTATGCAGATATACTGATCCCCCAGTTCAAAAAGTGTATGAGGAGGCGCTGATTACAGTGCTGTTGAAAGCTATGAATCACTGTGATCATACAGGCCCATCTCCTTCATCAACATAGATGCTAAAATATTAGGGAAAGTGCTGGCATTGAGACTGTCCAAGGTGGTCATGTACCTCATAAACCCAGGTCAATGTGTATTTGTGGGTGGGAGGAATACCTCCATGAATATTAGAAGATTACACGTTATAATGGAGCAGGTTGAGCGTTAAAAGGAAGAACTAGCGGAAAAAGCCTTTGACGCAACTAAGGCTTTCGATTCGGTGGAATGGCCCTGGCTTTTTCAGGTACTACGGGCATTTGGGTTGGGACCAAACATTCAGAAGTGGATTCTCTTATTGTACAGAGACCCAGTGGTATGTGTCAAAATGGGGGGGGCTGGATCTCTTCCCAAAGGATATTAGAGAGAGTAACTAAACAGGGGGTTGACTTGGTGGAAAGTATTGAGCAGACCTAATAGTTGGTTGACTTTAGACTTGGGGAGAACTGTACTGAGTAGGAGTCAAACATTAGAGAGGAAGTGGAAGCAACAGACCATAGAACTTCAGAAAATAATTTATGAAAAGTTGAAGGCGACCAGTAGAGGAGGGAAAGTAACAAGAATATGGTGAGCTGGTTAAAAGTAGCAGAGTGTAAATAGGAGATAAAGCAAGCTGCAAGGAGGCAGACGGCAGATGAAAGTGGAAAGAGGAGACCGAGTAGGTGGTTAGATGAAGAAAACTAGGAGGAAGAGAAGGAACCTAGTGCAGGTTACGCGAGTGAGCCAGCCATCGGACAATGAGAGCTGATTAAGAAGGGAGAAGACAAAAGAAAGAACTAATGACTTTGAGGAATTGTTGTAAGAGGTGGAGAAGTTGGAAACCGAGTACAGTCATGAGGCGAGGACGCAGAAAATCGGATTGGGGATTTAGAAGAAGTGAGCCATGAGTATGAAGATTCCTATGACTGGTCTGTTTGAAGTGGAGGAAGCCTTTGATGGGAGGGCCAAATACAGGAAAGATGAGGTCCTTAGTGGTGTGGAGAGAGAAAGAAATGGTTGTTGAGGATATCCAGGAATGTAACAGAGTTTTGTCAGGATGAGAACAGTTACAAGAAAGGGCCCAAAGACAGCATTGGATAGAAGGAGGAGATTAGTCGCAAGACAAAGCATGTAGAAAAGGGCATGTCGGCACCTGAGCAGGGTAATGGTGTTGAGGTAAATTCTGAGTCTGAGACGGGTGGGCCAAAGGTGGTGGGTGGAACGCGAACATGGCAGAACTTCTAGGAGATGAAGGGGAAGACAGACTAGAGAGAAGAAGAGACGGAGCAGGAAAGATTCTTGTACAAACACGTACATGTTGAGGAGCTGAGGAGACTGTAAGAGAGTCTGGAGGACCCTAGAGTCAGGACTCTGGGAGGTGGGAGCAGAGTAGTCAACCAGCCTTACCTGCCTTTGGTCCACTGCTCTGGGGACCTGTCAAATGCCCACACCCGAGCCCGGCTCCTTACCAATCCTGTGTGTGACTGGGTGTGGGTTCCCCCATAATGGTCTCCCCTCCACAGAAAGCTGAGGAAAGCAAGAAGATCAAGGAATGCAGGAAAAAAAGAAAATAAAAGATGAAGTAAAACAGAAAAACAAACAAAGGAAGAAGAAAAAGTGTAGGGCAACATTGCTCCTGGACTGTAAGTGACTTTGCTTTTGCCAGATCCTTCGGGTGGTGCTAGGGACCTAACTCTGACCCAACAATGAGTTCTACAGAAAGGCTGTCTATTCTTAGCAAACCCTGGGGACAAGGACCTGGAGCAGAACCTAGTCCCTGTTAATTACTTTTGCCCAATTTGTAACGAGTTCCTAATGAACTGCAATTTAACTGTGAAAATTCATTGGGGCTCATGTTGGTGTCCCTCTGGAGTGTAAATGGATGCGCCAAAGACAGGTGTGACAGTTATGGCTCTCTCAATGCCTCCAGTCACTGTCAGGGGATTTTCATTGTTTTTGAAAGTGGAGGCGTAACAGGAGTGACACCAATGGTTTCCTATGGAAACCAGCGGGCAGTTTCCATAGGAAATCCATAGGAAATCATTGTAAACGCTGCATGCAATGCATAAATGTCAGGAGGCTTGCGCTGTCTCTTTACACTTCTTATTTGCACTCTGCAGAGCCAATTATAAAAATTGACCCTAGGTTTGCACATAAGTGCAGCAAACGTAAGCTATCCCCTCTGGGCAGCTTACATTTCAATTGAATATGAGCTGTGTCTAGTCATTAATTCTTATTAGCCCCCAGTGGAGTGATACCAGCCAATCAGGAACGGAAGCTATGAATGTTGGCTTTATCCCCAAGGATCCCTTTATGCGCCCAGTTACCCAATGGTTTGGTGTGCTATTCAAATAAACAAACAAGGACAAGCCTGCATTTGCTTCCTGCCTCCTGTGCACTTCAACAAGCTGCCATATGTTTGGTGCTGTCAAGGCCCCCCTCCGCCCCCATATCTACCCTTACTCACCCTGTCCACCACCTAACCCACACACGGTCCAGCTCAGCCAGAAACCTGCACTCACCTGTCTGGGTCTCCATGCTCTGCTAGCCGGTTTCATTTTATGGTGTCAACCAGAAAAGGAACTTGCATCTCTTTCCTGTTTCTGACGCCAGCCATTTATTTTTTTCAAGGAAAATGGAAATCCACAATTTGCACAGTGCCCGAAGGCCCACTAGTTTGAACCATTTTGCCACTGCATCTGTGAAGCGTGTCATTGCTTCAGCTGGAACAAAGAAGCTTTGCTGCACTTGCATCAATCGAGCCACTGTTCGAAGCACCTGTCTCTTCGTTACTCCAGTCGACAATCATACTGACCCTGGTGTTGTCTCCGAACTGCATCTTACAAGCCTCTGCATTGAACCGACTCGCCTGCGCATCCAGTCACCAGCTCGACCACTGAACCGTACCTGGGGACCTTCACGATCCACAATGCACGAGTAACAGCTCGAACCACAGCTTCCTTCTGTGCAACCTCACTTCAACGTTTGCTTGCCAATGGACCGCCGTGACAGCTGTATTATCGAACCACCGGACACTGCACAGAAGCCTGGTTCGCTGTTGCCGAACCACCAAGACACTGCAAAGGTATTATTGCCTGATAACTGTCCCCGGGTCTATTTTGGGCCCTACAGACTGGCTAAGTCACACTAATTCCTTTTTGCAATTCAAGAACATTCCTTTTTGAACATTGCTTTTTATTGCCTTTTCTCCTGCTGTCTCATTACCCAGAGTGCTGTGTCTTGCATATTCTGTGTTCTTTCTACAAGGGCAGGGTTGTGTAGTCCATGTCTCAACAGGATAGCTCAGGGGCAACGTGCTCGCCTTGGAAGCAAGATGACGGAGAGCAACACTGGTTCGATCCCCGGTTCTGCGCTTGGAAACCTCTTGGGATTAAGCGTGTTACAACAAATTAAAATAAATGTTACCACAAAAGGCAAAGGAGGAGGTACATCTCTTATCTCTACCTGTTTTACCTTTAGGATTGCATTTGCTCTTGGCTGAGTAGGAAGTTTAGCTTCTACTTATCCTTGTGCCTCTGCAGGGCAGGTAGCCTTCTAGGGCTATAGTCTTGCTAGGAGAACAGTCCCACAGGGATGGCACGTGTGATGCCAATATAATGTGGCTGTAATAATTTAGAGTAATACCTTCCACCATACCTTTTACTCCGGCATGGTTTATATTTAAAGTTTAATGTGCCACCAGGACAGCAGACTCCTAATTGTAGGTTTTTGGAACAGAGGTGCATATATTAAATGCAACGCCTGTGCTGCAGAGACGTGACTGTCAATGCAGCTGTCAAATGGGCTCCTGTGACCTCTGAAACGGCTCTATGCCACTGTAGAGCAGGTGCTGCCGATCAGGCACCTGATAGAACAAGCATTTGGATTGGAGCATTTGAAAGGGGAATCTGATTAACAGACCTCCCTTCCAGAGACAGAATTACTTGTATCATTTCATCAGTTTAATAAAAATCAAAAAAGCCAGGGCTTCTACATCCTCACTAGATGGTAACCCATGACACTCTGGTACTTGCAACCTGCATCTACCAACACTACATGTTTCACATCCGATTGTCCCACTGTCACTCTAACAATCCCCACACTACTCCTGTCATACAGAGCCACTGTAATAAGGCCAACAACACGGACAGAATAGGCCCTATATAAGACCACATTACACTAAACCCATCTTAACAACCAGTGTCAGCTCATGTAGCTTCTCATGGCTTACCCGGTGTATGCACCAAGAGCAGATCATGCACCAATTCATATCGACTCAGCTCATCAACTAGCGTTGACAGCTTATGTGCTGTCATGTCATACAAATGGCAGCTAATTTTACCATTGCATATAACAAACAATTCAGATCATATACCATCCCAAATAGTGGTGGGTCATGTATCAGTTTGTTTTACCTTATTCAGATACAGAGGGAATGCCATGCGATAACTCATCTTGTACCCTGCTCAGCAACTAGGATAAGCTGGTGCAACCTTGTTTTAGACCACAACTCCTGTCCACACTAGCCAGCAAAGGGAATGTTAAGGGATCATGAGCCTTGTGGTCCAAACTACCTGGAGAGCTACATGTTGGAGACCCCTGAAAGAGGGTCACCTTATGTGCCACCTAATGCCACACCCTGGTCTGCCACCAGAGACTGCTCCAATCATCTTATGTCATGCCCTGCTCTTCCAAAGCTAGCCGTGACCATCTCCTGTCGTACCCAGCTCATTCAGAAGAAGCAGCACACGCCCTGCTCATCATGCCGGTATCGTGACTAGTTTTGGGCCATCTCGATCAGAGAAAAATAGCCTAGCAGCTTCCTTCACTCACCAGTAACACAAGTGCTATGGTCATCAGAACTGCACATCCGCTCATTCCGGCCAATCCCAGGAGATGTAATGTCCGCCGCCCAGCCCGCTCCACGAGAAAGAGCTAAAAGAAAAAGATAAATTATCACTCAAAAAGAAAATCCTATTTCCGCATAACTGCCTAGAATCTTAGAAGAGATGAAGTTCAACTGCCCTGTTTAAGTGCTTTATTTTTCGTTTGTTTCTACGGCTGGGCCATCAATATGGACCTGTGTGATAATCCACTAAACATGTGTTGCTGTGGAATGTTTCGGGGGGGATGCAAGGGGTGGTTGGTAGAATGGTGCAAATTAAAAGGGTAGGGGGACAGGCGAGAGGTAATGGAAAGAGGGGGTGTTGGCGGCAAAATATGGGATGTCTCCACTAAGTCAATGGATGCAATACAGGCTTCCATTGCACACAGATCGGTTTCACCACAGACACCATCCCAGTAAGCTTTGTGACATTCCAAATGAATACAGTACAACAGGGGTAGAAGCTTTCCAAGTTTCACCTCACATACAAATGTACAGTACAGGCAGTCCTGCTGTAAGCTTCCCTCACACCAGCAAATCCAGCACTAGCAAGAACAGTGGAATAATTCTCTCAAACAAACATATATACATAAACAGATAGCTGGCAGATGGGGAGCAGGTACAAGTGGATCTTGTTCACCTGGCCTAAGCCCCGCCCACCTGGTGCCTTCCTTGTTGCCACTCTTTTTCCCCACTGAGCAAGCACCGCCCACCTGGTGCCTTCCTGTTTGCCGCTCTCTTTCCCTGCTTATGGAGCCCTCCAGCCAATTTTCCTTGGGGAGCAGATGCAAGTGGATCTTGGTCACCTGGCCTAAGCACCGCCCACCTTCTTAGCCCTGCCTCTTCCTTCCTGCTCTTAACTCTTAGATCAAGGGCGCCTCTCACCCGGACGTTCGAAGCGAAGGGCCGTTGAAGAAAAGGGCAATTTCTGTTTGGACCTGTTCGGACCAGGAGGATCCAGGGCCCGAACCCCTGCTCCGACAGCAGTCAAGCATGCACCAACATGTGTTTACTCCCTCTGTCCCTGTTAGGGAGAATTCTCTGTTTAGGCTGAATTTCCTAACCTAGTGAGTCCCCCAGCAGCTTTGCTGGATTTTTGGGGTTTATTTTTTTCTCCTGCCAAGAGTGAGACTCTTTTACCCTTACTCTTGGACATGATTTGAGTGTGTTTCGGGCTATGGGGTCTTTTACTCCATAGGGTTTCATGTGTTTTTGTGATGTGTGTTACACAGCACCCTCCGTGCAGTAACACAGGGGTGTCATAGTGACCCCCCAGTATAGACTCCATACCCTGGGACTGACTACTGTCTCCCAGGGCATGTAAAGTCACCATTGACTTTACTAGTCTTAAATTCTGAACAGAACCAGTACAAACCATCATATTGTGGACGTACTGGCTGGGGCAATTCGATTGCCCCAGGGGCTGTTAGTTGACGGGGCACGTCTCCGTCCTCCCTGATCGAGTTTTGGCTGGTGGCAGTGGATACTACTTTTTATATTCAACCGCAAATATTTTCCTATGGGATTTCCCATTGTTTTAGGCTACTATCTTTATTTAATTATTTAAGGTAGCCTCAAACATACCGCCGGTTTATTTAATTAATATTAAATCTCCGGTTGGTATTTTTTGCCAAAACTTGATTATAAAATGGCGTTTGTGTTCTCTTCTGTGACTCCAACCCAAGTCAAGCCCTTTGTTCCACTTTTTGGCGATCTTCTCCACAGAAGCCCTCCAAAGTGGTGCCACTGTGTCTAGGGTACTTAGGCAGGGTGGAGGGGAATTTAGGCACCCTGGACTGAGTTGCCTAGGCAACTCAAGTCGTACTCCGTCCTGATTGGCCCAAGTGGTGAGCCGGCCGGCTCACCACTTAGCATGTTTGAGTGACAGCTAGGCTGAGTGAATGGGGGTTTGCTGCATAAAAGCAGGGCTTTGGGGACTGGAACTTCAGAAGTCGCCACAGGACCGAAGAATCCGACGAGGGAGAAGCTGAGCCGACCTGCCACGACATCCCGACCGGTGGAGCCCTGCTGGACCGTCTCACCACTTTTCCCAACGACAGAGGAGATCTCCCGCCAGAGAGTCTTCTTCCTTTGACTGCTGGGGATAACCAGTTTCACCGTCTTTTCGCTTTCCCGACGTATCTCGTGGCCGCCTTGCCCGTGCTAAGCACCCGGCAACCGGGATACCACGTTTTACCACGACCGCGAGATAAAGGTACCACCTTTTACCGGAAAACTCTGCGGCTGGTTTCTGCCCTGGTAGTGCAATGACGTGCATCTTTCCTCCACATCGAGATCTTCTCTTCCCCTGGACGACGCCGCAACTTGCAACCACTACCATGAACAACTGCCACCGCTGGAGGATCCTTCCCACTTAAGGTACCGTGTCCCGCCTGGCTTCCCTTGCAACCGACTGTACGGGGTAGATTTAGCCCCCGGCTTTCGAACCTGGGTTAGCCTGGGACACCCTGGCTAAACTTTTCTAAGCCTCTCTAAACTCTTTTCTGTTTCTGCAAGACTTTCTAAGCCTAGTGTAACTGTGTGATCTTGGGCGCGTTTGTGCTCTGCTCTCTCTAAGAGTGGGCCCAGCCTTTGGACTTTGGCTCACCAGTGACTTTTTGCTCTCTGCCTTGCTAATAGTGTTCCTGAATCGTAGAGTGGTGTAATCCTGCATATTCTGTCTTTTTCCCTCCCTTTTTTACAACCTTAGTAGAGTGCAATCTAGTTAAGCGCTCACCTCTGTATTAGTGGTATCTTACTGTGATTTTCTAATAAGGGAAAAAGGGGTGTCTATATCATAATAGTAACTGTGTTTAGAATATTTTACAATAAGAGTGCTGGAGTGTTTCAACTGTGTGTTTATAAATAAATAATTATATACTTTGATACCAAAGCTCTGGTCAGTGTTTGCTTGTATTATTGTATCTGAGTGCCTATTGAGTATACTTTGCATACTGCCTAACTCTTCTTGAGGGAAGTCTGACTGCTCAGCCACAGCTACCAGGTAAATCTGGGTGGTACAGACTGCTACCAAGTGGGTTTACTGCTAACACCTGTAGTCTTAAATCTTTTGCAGTGGTCCCTAAGGGAACTGCACAGGTTTCTGCCTAACAGTCCCCACAGGCCCTCCCCACCCCTCTGGTCCCCCTGTGTTGTTCCCTTGTGCCCCCCCTTCTTCATTGATTCACGGTGCGTCACCCTTTCTCATGGTGGCCCTGAATCATGCTGTTCCCATCTTAATCTTGTATCCAGGCTTGCAACATTGTTACTACTGACTTCAGCAATTGTATTCGTCCCTGGACCTAGTATGATGGCAACCTCAATGGTCTCCTCCCCCCTCCCCTTAATTGGTTTTTTCCTCCCCCCGGACTCCTCCAGCACTATCTGAAATGTCATCCGGCCTGGTACGAGTCGCTTGTTTTGTTCCTCCCCTCCATTTCTGCACCCCTCTCCCTTTGTTTTCTACGGCTCTACCAGAAATGTCGTCAGGCCTAGTACGGTAGACCCCTGTTTCCATTTCGTTTTCACTCTCCCCCTCCCTTCCTTATCAATGTCTTAGCTCTTGCACTATCTGAAATGTCGTCAGGCCGAGTACGATAGTTAATTTCACTTCCTTACTGTTCATGGCCTGTAAGAATGTAATTGTATTTTCCCTTGTTCCCTCCATTGCCTTGAAGCGCTTTGAAAACATTATGTATAAGCGCTGTATAAATAAACTATCATATCAGCAATATTAAAGCACAGACCGCAGGACTATAGACTGCCCGCACATACAAAACTGGTACGGCACTGGGAGTGGCACTGCACTTTTCCCTCCACCAAACGCACACAGAACTTCACAGTCGGCAGTAGCACAAACTTCCATCAAACCCACAACAGGCTGTGTCACTGTAAGCTTAATTCATACATACACCAAAGAATTAGTGCAGCACAGGCAGTAGCAGTATAAACTTCCCACAATGTGCAGCCCGAATGCAAGCTCCCATCATGCACGCACACTGCAGCACCACAAGCATTAACAAACACAACCTGTATAGCACAGATGTTAAGTGTCATTTTCACACATGAGTACAGATGGCTGTAGTACAAGCTTCAATTATTTAATTTTATTGCACCCAACTAGCTCAAGAGCAACACAGCACTATACAGGCCATAGAGCAAAAGATTGGTAGCTAGCATTTAACAAGTCATCAAGTAAACATTTATAGATTTTTTTTATTGTGCATTTTGGTTAACAAAATAATCTTAACATAAAGTGAAAAATACTAGGATTACATTGTATCACATAACGTCCTCGCATGAAAACTAAGAGGACCCTTGGTTAACAAAGTAGCCTTAAAACAAAAGAAAAAGACGCACATTACATAGTTTCACATTATTATTTATCACAGTGCAACATACAGATGAGCAGTAATCTAGGTTACACTGAGGTGTTGCTGGAAGAGCCAAGTCTTCAATTCTTTTCTAATAGGAAGGAGACTTGGAGCAATCCTGATGGCCACCGGGGTGGAGTTCGAGTACTGGAGTTTGACACAACTGCTTCCTAGTTTTCTTCTTCGGAGTCAATCTAGTTCAAGGGGATTGGGTCCTCTGACGTATTCCATATCTATGACAGGTAATCACCACAGCTGTGCTGCTTCGGAAAATTTTCTGCGTCGATGACGTCGATATGCTGTCCTCGAGGGCCTCCGTCGAATTGACATCACCGGATATTATAAGTAGGACGATCGACGCCCGTAGCCTCAGTTCCGTTTTTTCCGCGAACGGGTTCGCTTCGGAGAGCTCGGCGTGCCTCGGTTCTTCTGAGTTTTTCTATCGGTTCTTCGAACCAGTTTGTTTGTGGAGATTTTGATGTCTTCATCTTCTTCTACCCCGCGTGTGGGTTTCAAGAAGTGTTGCGACTGCGGTTCAAAGATGTCGCTGACGGACCCACACAACGCCTGCCTCTGTTGCCTCGGTGAGGACCACACCACGGACGATTGTGACGATTGCCAGTCGTTAACTTCGAAGGCCTTGCGGGACCGTAAGAAGAAGCTTTCTGTCGGTAAGGTGTCCAAGCCCCGGAAGTCGAAATCCACTGGGCTTTCGACTGACGATTCGAGGGGCGACTCTCCGCATCGTCGGCGTATATCCAGGGGGTCTCGATCCCAGAGTGGGTCCCGCCATTCCTCTGCCTCTTCGAGGCACTCACGGCGCCGCCGTCGTAGGTCGCCTTCCACCTCCTCATCCGAGGACTCCGCCCGTCGGCAGGTTGCTTGTCCCACCAAGCATTCCACTCTTGCGGAATGGGATTAATTCCGCGAGGAGATGATGGCGATTTTTCAGTCGCAAGTCCAAACACGTGCCCTCATCCAGGGATTTATTCCAGCCTCTTGACTATATTTCTGAGGTGGATGAAGGGTCTGATGGTATGGTTCCTGAGGAGTTTCCTGATGACCTATTATCTGGTCATAGCCAGTTTTGCGTCAGTCTTTGCACGACGCCAGTGGTCTGGACACCTCCCCGGAGGTTGAGTTTGGCAGGCCTGAGCCGGGTACGCATGCTGAATCCTCGTTCCAGCGCCTCATGTCGAGTGTCACGGAATACTTGGGGTGGTCTGCGCCACCAGGAGATTTTCTGCAGGATGACCTGACGGACATCTTGGACCAAGGTCTACCAACTGACCCGGTACTGCCATTCCATATGGCCTTGGAAAGAAGGGTGGCTGCGGCATGGACTGCTCTGGAGAGTCTCCCGTCAGTGGGCAAGTTTTTGCCGAAAAAATACTGTCCTGCCATTAGCAACACCAGCTACTTGACTACGGACCCCACTCCGGAGAGTTTGGTGGTGCAGGCGGCTACGGCCCCGGCAAAACAGGCTTCGTACCCTAGCATCCCTTCTGATAGGGACAACAAATGTTTTGATGGCTGGGCGAAGAAAGTGTTTTCTTCAGGGGGCATGGCTTTACAGGCAGCCAACTCTGTGTGTGCGTTAGCACGTTTCACTCATACTCTGTGGAATTGTCTCTTTGGCGGCTGACCATATTCCTGAAGGGGAGGAACGGGATGGCTTTCTTGCTCTTGTTCAGGATGGCAAGGATGCCATGTGTGAATCCGTTCAGTCGGGTCTGGACGTGACAGATTGTGTCAGCCGGTCTATGGCGGTGAGCACTGTAATGCGCAGATTTGCGTGGTTGCGGAAGTCGGGGTTTGCTCCTGATGTGGAAGACCGGCTTCTCAACATGCCCTTTGATGGTGAACATCTTTTTGGCAGCAAGGTTGACGAGAGCCTTGAGAGGTTGCAGACCTCCAATGCTGCAGCAAAGTCGTTGAGCGCTGCAGTTCTGCCTTTTCGTCCTAGGAGACAGCAATGGAGGGGAGGTTCCTTTCGGTACTACTCTTCCTTTGGTAGATTGAGAGGGGCTGCAAGTCAAAGGGGCCACCGTAGGAGTGCCAGAGGTGGAAAACAAGGTACTCGAGGTGCCAGAGCCGCTCAGGCAGTTGCCTCTTTACCCTCAGGCAATGCAGCAGCCGCTTCAGCTCAGTCATGAGGCCATGTCCCATGGTTCGCCGGTTGGGGGAAGGCTGGCGCAGCATCTTGTAGAATGGCGTGCCATTACTTCAGATGTGTGGGTTCTGGAGATCATAGCCCACATCTACTGTCTTCCTTTCCGGCAGAGGCCTCACGACAATCCACCAGGGAATGTCTCTTTGATCTGCTCCTTGCGCAGGAAATCTAATCCCTGCTGGATAAAGGCGCCATAGAACTGGTGCCTGTAGCGGAGAGGAACAAGGGATGGTATTCCCCTTATTTGTTGATCCCAAAGAAAGACGGGGGATTGAGACCCATCATGGACTTGCGAGCTGTGAACAAGCTCCTCCGGAAGGACAAATTCAAGATTGTTACTCTCTCTCAACTCCTCCAGGCCCTTCAACTTCAGGACTGGTTGGTGTCTCTCGACCTCAAGGATGCTTATTTTCATGTGCTGATTCATCCCAAGCACAAGAAGTACCTGAGGTTCGCGGTTGGCGACTCGCATTTTCAGTTTCAGGACCTGCCGTTCGGATAGACCTCTGCCCCGAGGGTCTTCACCAAGCTCCTGGTGGTGGTGGCAGTGTACCTCAGGAAAGGGGGAATTCACGTCTACCCCTACATGGACGATTGGTTGATCAGGGCACGCTCTCCCAAGCAAGTCTTGGATCATCTGTCAGTCACCTGCCACTCCCTTCACAGGCTGGGCTTCTCCCTCAACTTAAAGAAGTCCCACTTGATGCCAACACAGCGGCTCCAGTACATCGGAGCAGTGATCTCTGGGGCTGTGTTCGCCTCCCCAGGTGAGGGCTCAGCACATTCGGCGTTCGAGTTCTTGAGGTTGCTCGGCCTCATGGCATCCTGCATTCTTCTGGTGCCAGAGGCATGGCTCCGGATGAGATCTCTGAAGTGGGCTCTCAAGATGCAGTGGTCATAGTCCTCCAGCAGGATGTCGGGTCCTGTTCAGGTGCCACCCTCAGTCGCCCAGGACCTTCTGTGGTGGGCCGTCGAAGGAAATCTGATGAAAGGGGCTCCGTTTTGGTTACCCTGGCCAGAGGTGACTATCGTGACGGAAGCATCCCTCACGGGATGGCAAGCTCATGCCAACGAGTTGACAGTCAGCGGTCGTTGGTCTCTGTCGGAGTCCAGACTCCATATCAATCTGTTGGAGCTGAGGGCCATCAGGCTTGCCCTGAAGGCTGTTCTGCCGACTGTGCGAGGGAAGAATGTCCTGATTCTGACGGACAACACAGTGGCCATGCACTACCTCAACAAAAAGAGGGGAGCAGGGTCACTTCCTCTGTGCAGGGAGGCGATGCAGCTCTGGGTCTGGGCCATCCAGCAGGAACTTTCGATCTCGGCAGTTCATCTGGCCGGAGGCGAAAACGAGACGGCGGACGCTCTGAGCAGGCAGAGCGCGATCTCTCACAAGTGGGAGCTGGCTCAGGAGATTCTCCTGGAGATCTTCACCCTTTGGGGGACCCCACAAGTGGATCTCTTCGCCTCCAGTGTCAACCGGAAGTGCGAAAGGTTTTGCTTGCAGGAATTTTCTCCAAGAGGAGCCTTAGGGGACGCGTTCATAGTGGAGTGGTCCTTCCCACTACTGTATGTGTTTCCTCCAGTCCCCGTCATCCCGCAAGTGCTGCAGAGGTTACGGAGGTTCGGTTCCCGGATGATCCTCATTGCTCCGGCATGGGCCTGGAGAATGTGGTACCCGGACCTTCTCGACTTGTCCATCTGCCCTCGACGCAGTCTTCCCTACCGAGATGATCTGCTCTCACGGGAGTGGGGGTCTGGTTCTCCATCCAGAGGTCGGATCCATCAACCTTCACGCTTGGCTTCTGAAAGGTTGAGGTATAAGGATTGGGACCTCCCTGAAGATGTGATGGAGGTGTTGCTTTCGGCCAGACGGCCTGCAACAAAGTCCCTGTACCGTTGCCATTGGAGAAAGTTCGGCGACTGGTGCAGGGTTAAGAATGTGGATCCTTTTTCATGTGACATTCCTGTGGTGCTGTCTTTTTTGCTTTCTTTAGCCCACAAGGGCCTGCAAGTGGGTACCATTAAAGGTTACCAGGCGGCGCTGTCTGTATTTAAGCGCTCGTCTGAGGAATGTTCTTATTTCAAAGTTCCTTTAATTTCTCAGTTTCTGAAAGGGCTCACTAATGTGTTTCCACCGTTACCTTTCCAGGTGCCTGGTTGGGATTTGAACCTTGTTCTAAAATTCCTTATGGGTACTCCATTTGAGCCTTTGCATTCTTGTCCATTTAGACTGCTAACCCTTAAGACTGTATTTTTAGTTGCGGTTACTTCCGCTCACAGTGAGTGAGTGAGTTGCAGGCACCTTCTGTTAAGCCACCCTTTACGGTGTTTCATAAGGACAGGGTTGTCCTTAGGGTTCGTCCTTCCCTTCTTCCGAAAGTGGTGTCGGAATTTAATTTAAGCCAGAAGGTCATTCTTCTGGCATTTTATCCTCCTCCGCATCCTGGTAAGGAAGAGGAGAGGCTCCATAGGTTGGATCCTAGGAGAGCTTTAAGTTTCTATATTTGACGCATGTCCCAGGTCAGAGTGGACGATCAGCTCTTCATAGGTTACGCTGGAAGGTGTTTGGGACAAGCTGTTACTAAGCAGACTTTGTCTAGATGGATTATCTTGGCAATTTCTGAATGTTACCGCTTGGCGTGTAAGGACCTTCCGGTAGGCTTACGGGCCCATTCTACTAGGGGTATGGCTGCCTCTACTGCCCTGCAGGGGGGTGTTCCTATTTGTAACATCTGTGAAGCAGCCACATGGGCTTCGGTCCATACTTCTGTAAGACGCTACTCCCTAGATTCTATCCAGGGGCAGGATCTGGCCTTTGGCAAGGCGGTCCTTTACACTTACAATTTAAATGGGCATTCTAAATTTCTATATTCTAAATTCCTTTCCCTCCTCCATACGTTGGTACTGCTTTGGGAGTCTGCATAGATATGGAATACGTCGGAGGACCCAATCCCTTCGAAGAACAAGTTACTTTCTTACCTGGTAACGTTCTTTCGATGGGATTGTCCGACGAAGTATTCCATATCGCTCCCTCCCTACCTGCCCCGCTATAGAATTTCTTATGTGATTGCAGCTTACATTTCCGCAAGGCTTTCTGTGGTCATACTGGCAGAAGATTGGTGCCACACGTTCTGGGAAAAAACTATAACTGAGGCTACGGGCGTCGTGCGTCCTACTTATAACATCCGGTGACGTCAGCTCAACGGAGGCCCTCGGGGACAGCGTATGGACGTCATCGACGCAGGACGCAGACGCCGAAAATTTTCCGAAGCAGCACCACTGTGGTGATTACCTGTCATAGATATGGAATACGTTGTCGGACCATCCCAACGAAAGAACGTTACCAGGTAAGAAAGTAACTTGTTCTTCTCCAGCATTGTATCGTTCATGGATGCACCTGCTCTTGAATATTCTGTGTCGTTGGCTGGGAATCCTCTGTAACATAAAGCAGTTTACCTTTACTTTTCTAAACTGCTTATCACTTTAGTGTTCTATTAGTCATTTTGGGTCATACTGCCCACAGCCAATTACAGGTCACCTTCGCTCCTCCCCTGGTGGTCATCTTCAGATTCTTACCACACATCAAGTGTTGGGAGTCCTTGAGAATTCTCTATTCTAGATATTCAATGTTTCTTTGTCTATTTTTGGTACTTTTTTCAATTTTTCGTCCAGTTTGGTGCTGCTTCTCACCCAGGGCTGTGAAGTTTCAGCCCATTCCATTGCCTCTAGTTCCATCTGAGGCCTTCAGGAGTCTGGGGGAAGACGGACCTGAGGAAGAAAAGCATCTTCAAGGCCTGCTTGACATGTATACTGAAGAACGTTTACATCGAAGATCTTCATGAGCAGTGTCTACCCGGACCCCAACATGACCAGCTGTGCCGTTGTTCAGTCGTTGTCATCCAAGGCCTGCAAGGTCCGTCACAGCAAGTTAGTGGCCTGGTTGGATGAAGAGGCTGGGGCCTCTGTTCGTAGTTATGCCTCTGCCAGGCACAGCAGTCCCCTATAGCACACTCCCTCTTCCAATAGGTCGAGGTCCCACTAGACATCTTCTTGGGGGGAAGGAGACTAAAAAGAACATGGGTCACACGAGCAGGTGGCTCCCTCAGTGACTGTGTCGTTGAAGTCTCCATCTACACCTATGGTCCCCTTGTTGACCACTTCAGCTCCTAGAACGTCCCAGTCAACAGCATTGTTGTCGAAGCACTCACCAGAAAGGCAATGCTCGTCCATGACTACAGTTCCTTCGGCATCATCATCGAGGACTAAGTCCTCTTTGACGACCATCGCCCCATCAACAACTCAAATCAACCACCTCGTCCACGACCAAGGCAACTTCCTCGACGATGAAGACCGTTACTCCTGTCGACGACCAAGTTTTCTACAATAACTTCTTTACCATCTAGTCTGACGCTGTCGCCAAGTACGTTTGCATCGTCATCTGCTCCTTTTCAAACGCCATTAGTCTCCATGTTACCAAGGAAAGGTGCTGTCGACAGGTATACCCTGTCCATATTGGTGTTCCTTCCAGGGCCGAACCGTGCTCAGCCACTTTTTTCATTGGCTCCTTATGCACCCCCTAGTCCCATAGCCATCCATGGCCCCTCCTGAGCAGATACTGCAGCCGCAGGGTGCAGATTCAAATGTTGTCCTCCGAAGCAGAAGAGGAAGTGGAAAAGGAACTCCTGTTGCTAACATGCCTCCTCTAGCTCCTCCAAAGCATGGTCTTCCAATATCACAAGGACCTGCTCATCCTTCTCTAATGACACCTACCCCGATGGGCATGCCTTCCGGCTCAAGAGATGTCGATGGATATATTATTCACACTACAGCCAGCTTGTTTCCGAGCTTCAGCAGCTGCTCCCTTCTCCACAGTTGCTTTCCCCAGCACAATCTTGTAATTTTCCTGTAAGGGGGTGGGAAGGCCTGACTCCTCCTCCACCCATTACACTTCCAGAGGCTCTGCTTGTACCCCCAGTCACCCTTACAGATATGGACACAGACGCTGACAACTATCCCACAGTTGGTTCTCCAGGCACACATTCTACAGACTAGTTTGAACATCAGGTGACAGTGGGTCAGCAGACCTACCGCCAAGAGACACATTTGCGCATGAGATTCGCTCTTTCCATGCCCTTATGTCATGAGTGGCTAAAGCCCTTTGATCTTCTACCCGAGTAACCAATAAAGGAGAGAGTCCCTTACCAACGGTGGGAATCTGCCAGACAATCAATGGTGTCGATGACAATTGCTTCGAGAAAAAACATAAAGCCCTGTAATCAGCACCCAAGTGTCTGCCTATGCAACCATGCCTGAACAGAGTTGTCTCTACAGCTGCCTGTAAGCGTACTGGTAATCCTTCCTCTCCCTGTATGGTGCCTCCAGACAACGAGGGCAAACAGCAGACTCCTTTGGCAAGAGAGTCATCTCTAAAGCCTGGACAACCATCAAGGCGGCTAACTCGCTTGCAATCCTCTCCCGGTGCAACTGTGAACTCTTGTCTCGGGAGGATAGCTCGGGGGTAACGTGCTTGCCTTTGAAGCAAGACGACACAGAGCAACCCAGGTTCGATCCCCGGGTCTGCGCTTAGAAATCCCTGGGTGTTAAGCAGGTTATAAATAACCAATCATATCCCATCATATCATTGTTCAAACTAGGACCAATACCTGATTTTCTCTCCCATTACAAGCGGGATGAAGTGCTTACACTGCTAAGTGAGGGGGGAAGTGGCGTTGGAACATGCCATCTCTGTTTCCGTAGGCCTAGCAGATACGGGATTCCGACAGATGGGCAATGGGGCAGTGTTACACTGCCAAGGGTAGTTGAAGGCCCCAAACGTTGGGCCAGCCGACCAGTCAAAGGTAGTCCATATGCCTTTTGACGGTATCAACCTCTTTGGAAAGAAGGTCGACGAGACCCTACAAGCCATCAAGGCTGCCATAAACAGCCCGTTCACTTGGCACTCTACAACGCTGTCAGTCCTTTTTCTCAGGTAAAGCAAGATTTACAAGGACTTTGAGAGAGTACAGGTTCTCCTACTGTCTACAAACATCCTGCACCAGCAACACTCAAGGAGTATAAGAGACGGACTGAACCCTATAGAGGAAACCCGCGATGATCCAGAACTTACTCCAGAGGTTAGGTTTTGAAACAGAGTACCAGGCCACAACCCACACTTCGACACCCCAGTAGAGAGTTACTTGCTAACTTTGTCGCACAGTGGAAGAACATCACCACGACAAATAGGTTCTACCCATCATTCAGGGCCATACCCTGGAGTTAATGGGGAAATGTCCATCTATTCCTCCTGTTCCAAAGGTGGAAAAACACCATCCTTGCTTGTCCAAGATGTATGGTCCCTCCCACAGAAGGGGGTGATCAAAGTGGTACCACTGCACCTCTGGGGCACGAATGTACTCCAGATACAGGAGCATGGACACCTATACTAGACCTCGGGATGTTAAATTCCTCAAGTCTCAATGGTTCTTCATGTTAATGTTGCGTATCACATCCTGGACCAGCTGAAAGAAGGAAATTTCACATCCCCATTCATCGGCGGCACAGGCGTTTCATGTCCAAGGTTAGGCATTACCAATTCAAAGCCCTGCAGCCCACCTCCATCATTCAGGCATCCGTGTTTACCCGTACCTAGACGACTGGTTGGTGCGTGCTCCATCTATACCAATATTGATGCAACACAACACATATACCATCCAGTGTCTGATATCTCTGGGGTTCTTGGTGAACTTTGCAAAGTCATCCTTACATCTTGCTCAGAATTCGAAATTCTTGGGCTCATGTCTCAACACTCGCCACACCTCTGGAGGAGAGAGTGAAGACCATACTGAATAAGGTCCAACAACTATCAGTCTGCTGAACACATTAGTAGATTCCCTCAAGTCCCTCCTGCGGATGATGTTCTCAAGCATCCCATTGATCCATCACTGCAGGGTCCAAATGAGACCACTTCAAATGTTCCTGGATGCCCTTTTGGGGTAGCCAGTCATTTTACCAAAAATAGGAGTGGTACATTTCGCCAAAGACCATAATACTGAAAAACACTGAAAATATTGGCAGCAAATATCGGGGTCCTGGGAGGACAAGCATTGCCTCACGCCATACTTTCGTCAAGCTCTCCAATGGTGGTTGTCTCAACCTCACTCAGGGAACCTTCTGGCACATCAAGTCAAAGAGACAATGGATGCCTCCCTGGAGGGTTGGAGGAGCCTGCACTGGAGAATTTCACGCCAAAGGGCTGTGGTTATCTGAAGCGAACGACCTGCACACCACTGTCCTGGAGTTAGGTGTGGTGTTCTGGGCCCTGAAATATTTCAGACTACAGCTGTAGATTAGTTTGCATCTTCAGAGACAATCCCACCCCATGTTCTATTCCCGCAGATAGGGTGGGACCCACTTCCCAATTGTCTGCACAGGCGTTGTGGAAATGGGTGCTGGAAGACAGCATGTTTCCAATTCCCTTCCATCTGCCAGGGCTCCACAATACAATAGCAAATTGTAAGAAGGGAGCTTGGGGGACATGTTACATTTCAATGTGAAGGACACATCCTTTATTCAGTACACTCTGTGAAGGCATCATGAAGGACACCGACAACAGATTCAAATTATTCAGTTTTATTAAATTAAATGTCAGGATGGATAAAAGTCTATCTTTCCCTATGCTAAGGTGGAATTTCCATACCTAAATAAAACTAAGGAAAGTCTGAGTCAGAGTTCAACTTAAGTATCTGCCTGTGTCCAAACCCCCTCACAACTATAACTATACAATGTGTAGAGATGTCAGCAACTAAAAATAAAACTGTGTTCAACACAAAGTCCTGCACTACTTCCAGTAAGTGTCAAAGTTCTCTTTAAGGATGCAAGCATGTACAGATGTCCTCTGGTGAAAAGGGAGAGAAGATATTGTAGGTTCTAATAGCCCTTGGGGGATATTGTAAAGGGGGGTCGGGATTTGGAGTCCTTGATGTGGAGCCTGATGGTATCACTCTTGTTTCTTGTATTATGGCACACTCCCAGGGTTCTGGTACCCCTGGCTCAGTGTTCAACTGATTTGCTCCTGTTAGCGGCTGCTGTAATGGTGATGGTGTAATAAGTAGCCTTAGTTTTGGGTATCAGAGGAATCTGTAATGTGTAAGGCCCTGAGGGGATGGAAAAGGATTTTACCCCAGAATTTCTCACAAGCTCCAATATACTTTGTTGATAGAGAGCTCTTACGTATGGCCCGGATGAAAGGATTGATTCTAGTCTGGCTCCATTTTTCTGGAGTAATGTACATGCCGACTCATGAGATTTCCAGTCATGAGGCAATGGTTGTAGATGTGGGAAACTTGTAGAAACTGTTACCCTGTGCCTCTGCTGGAAATGTTGAAGGAGCAACATGCCATCATGGGGGTTTATCCGGTCCCTGACCCTATAGGTTGTTGGTGAGTTTAATGAGCAGAATGGGGTGGTTGCGTGGTCTGTCAGTCCAGTATGGTGGGTCTGCTGAGCTTAGAAGAGAGGAAGAGGATAAGGTGAGGTCTAGGATGTTACTGATACTGTGTGTGACTGTGTGTGTGTGCTTTTGTAGGTGGGCTAGTAAGCGTTATTTCCAGCAATTCTGGCAGGGGCAGGAATCAAGTCTCTGGTGATTGTCTACCATACAAGGACAGTCGATTTTATGGATAGCTACCACTACTCCCCTGTTTTCCCACTGGATACTGCACCCAGGTGAGACTAGGATATCAAAGATGTGGGAAGATGTTGGTGTGAGCCAGGTTTTGGTGTAGGATGCTAACTGGTTGTTAATCAGCATTAAAATGCATGTACTGCGTGAGCGGGAAGTGTGTGTGTGTGAGATTTGGAGAAGGTGGCCTGTGTTAGATATATGGTGCAAACTGGTGCATTTGCCCGGTCCCTGGAGAGTGTGTGAATGAGAGAGACCCATGGTTATGTCTAGGAAGGACCACCACCAATGGTTGGTCATGCGGCTGGATGAAGGTGACCAGGCCTCTGACTCTGCCTCAGTCCTCAGTCATGCCTCTGACAGGGACGGCAGGCCTGAGCAGAAAACCCCCCTCTGTAAAGCGGTTGAGATCCCAAGAGGATACTTCCCAGGGAATTAAATCTAAAAGGGGTCATAGCTATAGATTGCACAGTCTGACTGACCCCTCCGTAGACAATGGTTGCCAAGGCTCTGTCTAGATCCGTCTGTTGACTGCTCTGTCAATGACTAATCTACAACCACGAATATCTCTGCTAAGATGTCTTCTTTGAAGCACTTGTTGGCAATGGGCATACCCTCGCCAAAGCAAATGGAGAGAAGTCTTCAACATTTTTTGTAAAGCTAGAGAATGAGGAAGATTTTCCTAGTACAAGTACAAACTGGGACCATTCAAATAAGTGAGCATGGTGCATGCTGGGAATTGTAGTCTTCTCCTGCATTGGAGCTTTCATAGATTGACATGCTGTGAATATTCCCTGTCAGGCTGGGAATCCCCAGTTACTTTGATTTAGTACTTTTCCTATGGAAAACTTTGACACCTTGAGTTTCCCCATCGACAATGTTGTGTGTGCTTTTGGTCCCAACCAATAGGACGTTGAGTGTATCGCTCTGCACCAGCAGCGTCCCCACAGATTTCAAATGTCTTTTTAGCTGGTGGGATTCCTCGAGTTTCTCTTCAAGAGAAATGATCTTTACAGGTGAAGAATATAATTTTTCACACTACTTTCAAATGGAACAAAGTGGCTACACCGACCCTTCCACGGTGTCGACTACGACCATGGAGACCGGTCACAAGAAGTTCTTGTTCAGGCCCTGTGAGACGTGCTGCCTAAAGAACGTCTACGAAGATGACAAGCACGTAGATTGTATATACTGCCTATACCCTAACCATTCCTCTGAAGATTGTGAGATCTGTCAGGGTTTTTCTCAAAAAACCCTCATACAGGAAACATCGACTAATTTGTTAGCTAAATTAAGGAGGATATCCGGCATCAGAAGCGGACTCGTAAAGGAGTGGGAGAGCTACCATCCCCTCTGACAAGCGTTCACCATCAAGCCACAGGCTGGCGTCAGATGAGCCACCTATGAAAAAACAAAAAACAGGTGAGTCAAAATCGGCGACAAGCCAAAATAAGGCTACTGCACAATCCCAGTCTCCTTCTAAAAAGAAACCGGTCAGCAGCGAAGGCTCCTGGTCCACGCCAAACAGTCGATGAAAACCTTGTCTTAGACGGATAACAACTTGCGTACATCAACAAAGTCCAGCTCCCATTCGTGGAGACCATCCTTTCAGATGGAGACACCCAAAGCCAAGTAGTCTATGAAAACCCCATCTTCGTTGACGAAAAAAAAGAAACACCACTTGTTAGTCCCGAACTTCTAGAGAAGGACATAGAGCCTCCTCGGGGCAAGAGTCGCCCACGAGACATCCCCCATCCACTAAATCGTCCCCGGGACATACTCTGATGAAAATGGGCCATCACTCGTCGACGACACCCTTAATGAAAAACCGAAAATCTCCAGGGAGTGAAGCTATGGTTCACCAAAACTTTGTCAACTTCCACCACAGCCCAAACTATGATTCATACTGAACAACCTAACTACCTTCAACAAGAAGGAAATATTCTATCTTGTAGTAAAGGAATACTTAAAAACTCCAACCAAAGAACCAACAGAGTCCAGACATCTCCCTCTTGGTATGTCACCCATATGCTTCACAGAAATCATGCCCGAGGAAATTCTTCAGCATGAAATAACATCAGACTTTGAGCCTCGTAGAGAGGAATGCCCAAGGGTCACAGATCTTCCAGTAGACCACAATCAAGAGGGGAAGGAACCCCAATAACAGAGTGCAGCCCGTGGTGTCCCCCTACACCATCGGGAACAGGAGGTATGACTCCAGCATACACTTTGATAAATCCTCAATCTTGGTTATCCCTGCAAGTTCTTTCTACGCTGCTGAATCTACTTGGACAGCTCAATGATAGGCTTCCACCAACTCTACCTCGGGGCATCCATCAATGCAGAGACCAGGTAACTCCAGTTCTACATTCATTACAAGGAAGAGATCAAGGGCACTCACCCAGGGACCACACCAAACGTCCAAGATCGGGGCAAAGGTCACACTCTCCACCTCCACGGAGAAATAGCCCGCTAATATGTTAATGTTAAAGGATATTTGTACCGCGCACTATCACCACCGGAGTGTTCCCCTGGCGCTCTGGCGGCTCTGAAAAAGAGAAGGTTGAGTTAGTAGGAATAAGCTGGAAAAGTGCAAGAGTGATGTGTTGTTGGCAGCCTCAAACCGGTAAACGCTGTTTGCTGGGCTTGTGGTGTTTTCCGGTCGGTAGCCGTTGTGTACTGTTTTGCGAGTCTGTGTGGTTTGTTTGTTTGTTTTGTTGTTGCAGTGTAGTGAAGTTTGTGTGGATTGTTGTGTTTATAGGCTTGTGGTTGTGTTTGGTTAGAGTTTGAGAGGTGTATGCAGAGGGTTGAAATTGTTAGTGATTGGTTAATTGTTATACCTGTCTAGAAGCGAAGCGCTAAACTTCCATATTTTCTCCAGGTGGGGCGCGTGAGCATCTCCACACCTCCATCCAGATCTGGGACCGGCCAACGCCCACAGTCCCTTCCACACATGACGCCCACCCACATTTATAACTTTGTCAAAGTTTGGCCCCGGCCACCTCCGTCAAACCTGTCTGTATGCGGGGTAAGCAGGTGTTTGTGACACCATCCAAATCTAGCCAAGATAGCTCAATTCAGTCAATACGTGGCATCAGTACACCAAAGGTATTCTAGACGTGGCAGTGGTCGGCATTCACAGTTTTATCCAGCTGCTCACGCGTGCTACTGCTGACAGCCCCTTCGAGGCGTTGTACATGCCAACACTCACAACTATGTCCAAGCGTCGCACCTGCCAATGTCCACAACTTAGTTCAAGTGTGGCAACTGCTAACATTCACTCAACTCTATCCAAATATGGTACTTGGTAGAGTTTAAGGAGTGGGTGAGGTTGTAGGGTGGGCTTGGCCAGGGGTGCTAATTTCGGCCCTTATGGGGTGTTGCTTGTATCCTATTCGATCTGGCGTCGTCTTTCTTGTTGTAGGAGTTTCCCTATTCGGTTCTGGGTGTTGTCAGTGTCATCCTAAATTCTGTCATCCCGTTCTTTGTGTTTCCTGTTCGTTTAGTTTTTCAGTTTGAATCTGCGGTGTTGAAGAGCCACGTTTTTAATAGTTTTCTGAATTGTAGGTGGTCTTTGGTGTTTCTTATTGCTTTCGGGATGTTGTTCCAGGTGTTTGCAGCCAGGTGGGAGAAGGGGCCCCCTAGTTTTTTCTTGAGGTATGGTTTTTGTTCCATGCGGATTCCGTTGCTTGATCTGAGAAGTGTCGAGTCTGGCTCCCAGGAACAGGGCATCTTGCGTCGGTACCAAGAGGGATTTCGCAAAGTTGATTGAGAATCCCAGATCCATGAGCAGTCGGACGGTCTTTGCTGTGTGATCGACGACGAGTTCCCTTGACTTTGCTCGGAAGAGCCAATCGTCCAGGTAGGGGTAAACGTGGATCCCCCTGTAGGCGCAGCCGCGCCGCCACTGGTGCCAGGCACTTGGTGAAGACCCTTGGTGCCGACTTAAATCCGAAGGGAAGGGCCATGAACTGATAGTCGTCCTTGGACCACGAATCGTAGGAACTTTCGATGTACTTTAAGTATGGGGATGTGGAAGTAGGCATCCTCCAAGTCCAGCGACGACAGGAAATCGCCTTCCTCTAGCTGTCCCAGGACGCGTTGAAGGGTGATCATCCGGAATTTCTGGGACTTGATGTATTTGTTTAGACGACGACGATCTTCTTTCGGACGAGGAAGTAACGCAAGTACACTCCGGAGCCTCTTTGGGATGAGTTCTATCGCGCCCTTTTTCAGCATTGCTCGTACCTCCAGAAGTAGCTGTGGCACGTGGTTTTCCTTCCTGGCCACAAGTGGTTGACAGGGACACTTTCTTTGGAATTCCAGTGTGTGTCCGTGGGCCAGCGCACCCAGCACCCAACGGTCAGTGGAGATGGACTCACACATGCTGATGAATTTAGCAAGCCTGCTTCCCACTGTGGAGCTTGGGTGGGATCCCGACGCTGCGGCAGTTCAATCCTGTTTAGTTGAGGCCTTGGAGCCTTGGCCTCCTTGGCGACGACGATGTCCTCCGGCCTTGCTGCAGCCTCTGTAGGCCTCTTGCGATGACGAACGGGCCGCTTGGCGGTACGAGGAACTGCCACCAAATCCTTTGGAGGCACCTTGATACTTGCCTCTGTGGGTCCAAAAGGGCGGCCGTCATTGATGGAGAGAACCCGAGGCCCGGGCCGTCTCGGTGTCTGCCTTGATGGCCTGCAGTGACTCATCCACTGCCTTGCCGAACAGGTTGTTTCCGTCGAAGGGCATATCCAGTACCATGGTCTGCACATCCTGACGGAAATCGGTGGCCTTGAGCCAAACGCTCCGGCGAAGGCAAACGCTGTTGCCCATCTGGCAAAACCCGATGTTGGCGATGTCGGTGGCCACGTTGATGGCGTGGTCCGAAGCCACCTCGCCTTCCTGCAGGATTTCAATGGCTTCCGCCCTCTTGTCGTCTGGGAGGAAGTCCCGGAGGGGAGCGAACCACAGCTCCCTATCATAGCGAGGCCGCTTTGATGGTCGTCGCCACCGATGAGATGACTCTTCGCCCCATGGCAGCCAGTTTCTTCTCCTTGCTGTCCTGTGGGGAAGTGCAAGTTGATCCCATAGCCCCTGCTGATTGCTTCTTGGCCGCTGCAGACACCACCGGAGACGGCTGAGCTCTAAGGCATATCGGGGCGGAATATTTCTTCTCATACCGGTTCCTCTTCGCAGGAGCCGTGGACCGGTTCTTGAGTAGCGACAGTCCTTCGTCCAAGATGTCGTCTAGTAACGGTACTGAGAGGACGATCTTCCTCTTGGCCTCCCGTCGTTGGTAGAGGAAACCTTCCTTCCTTCTGTTCTTCGGGACAAAGTTGGAAGAGCGCCGAAGCCCTGGCGATCATGGCGTGAAAGGAGCCAATTTTCTTGGGGGGGGGGGGGGGGGGGGGGTCCGGGCAGGAGGTGATGGGAGATCACTCCCGTCGTCACCACTGTCGCCGTCTCAGTTCCCGTCTCATCCCTCGGTGGAGGGGAAGGAGGTGAAGGCTGGAAAGGAGGTGGAGGATGGATTCGCATCCGCTTGTTCGGGGGGGCTTCCCGCTGGATCGTCCGCTGGGGGTAAGGGCAACCTTGTCCTTAACTCCGTCCGTACACAAGGCCTGGATAGCCATCAAGATTGCTCCTAAATTGTCCTGTGGCATAGGTTGCGACGGGAGCAACGGCTGGGGAGTAGGGTCCTCCGTCTCCTCCACGGTCCGCGGCTCCTCGTCGGTTCCACTGTCGCTTTCCACATCCGCCTCGTCGGGATCCCTCCCGTAGGAACGGACTCCCTTGAACTTCTTGTCCAGGATCTTTGCGACGCCAGCCAGCTCATCTTCAGAGGTGGTATCTGTGTCCGTTATGGCTACCGTGCACCCCCCCCTCTTTCTCACGCAGGGTTTCACGGGGGTCTTATTGATAGGCCAAAAAGAGGATTCCCTCTGGGGTGGCAATGAAACTCTAGGCCCGGAGGTCACCTCCACTGGTATAGCCTCCATAGGTTTCGCCAGGGCCACCACGACTCCTTTGATTGAGGCCTTATCAGGGTGAATCAGGGCCTTCGTGACTTTTGGCGTGCCTGAGGCCTTAACCTTGGGGGGAGGGTTGCCGCCTGGCTCCCCCTCGGCTGTCGCCGTCAGGATCGACTGGGGCTTCATCAGCGCTCCCGGCGCCCGCAGATCACAGTGCTTTGCCTTTTGTTGGGCCCCTGTCGCCGGAGCGCCCTCAAAGGTCTTAGAAGACTGCTCGGACTTCCTCTTCTTCTCACCTGCTGCTGGGCTCTTACCCTAAAAACAGTTGGTGAGTCGAGTACGACGATCCTTCATTGTCCGTTCGATAGGCCTTCTCCACGTGCAATTTGTCGGGAAGGCAGTAGAGGCACGGAGAGTGCTCATCTTCCTTGAGGACCTTCTGTATTCCACATTCAAGGTAGCTCCTGAACATCTTGGATCCAGGCGTCATGTTTCCTTTGTCCTGGGCCATGTCCATGCGGGGTAGGCCTCAAAGATCTTCCGAATCCTCCAAGAAGCGAAAAGTCGACGAAAATCAACCTTGAGGGGCGTAGAAAAAATTCCGAAACGGGTCCCTGTTGATTGGAAGTAGAATCCGTGGAGCTTGAGGCTCGATTGACCGAAAAAATAAGAGAAAACTCGAGAGCTATAGCACGAGGACTCCCAACACTTGAATAGGCAGTAAAAATCTGAAGATGGCTGCCAGAGGAGGGGCTTAGGTAGAGGGCAGTCATTGGCTGGGGGCAGTATGACCCAGAGACCAGTGATTGGTTATTAGTAGAAAGACAGTTCAGAACGAAACTGAAACTGATTTTTTCTTTACCGAGGATTCTCAGCCTGACGATGGGGAATATTCATGAGCACTCTGCTTCTAACAATACTGTTCTTTCCCAATGACTGTCCAAGGAAATATGTACATAACAAAATCCTACCAACCTCATCATAGCCAGCTTTCCCACTTCCGCCCCCCCTGCCCACCCCCCAACTCCAGAACATATACCTACCCTCATAACTCTGGCAAAACAATCTCACTGTGGCATCAAGCACATCAAACAAACCTGCCTCCAAATTACAGCAGAGCAGTCTCCACCAGCTTCCAATTTCAAAACAGTGATCGCCATTTCCCAACTGTACAGAATTACGTTCAACACCCTCCAACTTCAGCACAGCAAACGCCACTATTCACAACTCTGCCCATATAATGCTGCAAGCCCAAACTTCAGCACAGCAGATTAAATCTACTTCTAACTGTAGGATGTATTGACCCACTCTGCTATACTATGCAGCCTCACTCTGCTATCTATGGTGCGAGAAACAGCAAAATGGCGGCAAAACCCTTGTGCGTGCCAAAATCGCATTTTTTCAACACACAAAAAGATGGCTGACAACCTGCCACCCATGGTGCATGTGTGGTGGAACAGAGCACACGCTGCAGAAAAAGTGCTGGGCTCCATGACAAGAAAACAGAGTGCAGAGGTAGCAGCAGCGCTTTGCAAGTGAAACTGCAAAATTTGCCTGTAAATAACATTTACTTTGCTGCTGAAACTTTAAAAGGCCTGTACAAAACAAAGTCCAACACTCAAAAACTTGCTTGGCGCTAAAATTCATTTAATCAAATGAAGCACTGTGAATTTACAAAGTCCTGAAATGTTAAAAGCAAAAAATGTTCTCAGCAAAACCGGATTGCCTGTGAATGACAGTTCCTGTCAAAAATCTGTGTGCAGCCACACTGGGCTACTTGTGAGTGACAGCCCCTGTCAAATGGGCTCTCTTGATTAAACTTAGTTGTCTAAAACTAAAGATCTGCCGGATTAGGAAATATAAAAGGACTGTTGCTGAAAGGAACACGGATCTCAGTTGTTATGATCCCACAGGTTTAAATCTAAGAATGTCATTTATCTATGTCATCTGATGCAACAAGTTTGTTTTGTGCTGATTTTTAAGTCAAGAAATTAAGAATTTAACTTGGGCTGGCTGGGCCTGCAAGAAGTTGAAAAACAGGTTTCCACCCAAGGGGAGGGCATCCCTCTCAGCAGATGCTCACTGACATATGATAATTGTGGGGTAGGACAGACTTGTGTCTGCTCCCAAGGACTGAACATTGGCAGATTCTCCAGGCCAGGAAATGGACGTGTGAAAAGGTCATAAACTAGGCCTGCAGAAGGAAATCCCATAGGTGGGGGGCTGCTCCTTGCTTCCAGAGACTGACAAAAGGCGGACCATTTGCTGCTAAGAATATGTAATGAAATTTTTTTTAGAGACTTATAACTCGCTATCAGAATTGGTGAAAAATATAAAAAGGGCAAGCTTGTTACTCTACTTTTTGGCCCTACATTTCAAGTGGTGAAACTATGTAGCATGTTCTGATTAGGAATGGCAATATATGTGGTTTTTGTGGGAACTGTATTCATGCTACAATTGTTAAACTTTGCACACACATTCCTATGGTAAACATGCATATTTGTGTAAATTTGGAGAAAGTTTGGAAAATGTTTTCATGGAGAAATGGACAAGATGCTGTAAAAAGGGGAAACAGGGTCTCACAGCTGTGGTATTTTGACGAACAGATAATCCATAAAATATGTGATCCTTGTATGGGATTTTCATAGAGGTTACAAAGGTATAAATATGTATTTAGGACAAAATTTGATTTTGATACTAGTGGCGGTTTCTAAGGATTGTAAAAACCAAACCATACAACTTGACATCTGTCCTTGATCCAATCACTCGGATGCAAGGCGGAGATGAGGCTCTGATCCAATCACAGTTCACAGGGGCAAGCTTAGTTAAGACGGCCCATACACCCATTTTAGTGATGTCATTTGAAAGGATAAATGGAGACATCTGACAACACATAAACACTCTCTCTTCTGATTCCAGCGAAGCACTGTGATCCAGCATTCAACATCCAGCTTTCAGCATCTTTCCAGATGCCAATGACCAGGCCAAGCAATAGGTGAACCATTTTCTGTTAGGCCTCCATTAATCCTCAACTAATCCTTACAACCCAGTGGAGCGCCGTGGTGTGGGGAAGCATCCTGAAACTATCTGGCTTGCTACCATAATGCTTGCCTGACGAACTCGCCATCCCCAGAAACAAGAAGGGCAGATCCTGTGCAGTTCCGGTCACCGGCCTAGCTGATCCAGTCCCGTGACTGATGTGCTGTCCTTCCCTGATAGACCCGCATCATTGACCAGAATCTTGACGGGCCTAAAATCTTAAATCCCAGTGGATTGTGAGTATTAACAGGACGCTAGAGAATTATTGTATACCTTGCCTTATCTTGTCCTACCCTAAATCTCTGAACTATACTTAATTTCATAACCAGTAACAGTGTCAAAATCTTCATGCTATCATAATCTACCTGTTTGCTAAAGCGTCATTTTCATAATCATTTTTATTTGTGTAACTCTCATCCAAAATCCCACTTCGAGTGTTTGGACTGGTTCCACCGGGGAAGGCGATGGGGATCTGTTACTGAAGTCATGAACCAGTCTCAGAGCTTACTTCTTCCCAACCTGGTTGTCTAGCCTCCATGCTCTAGTCTTGAGTAAAAGCATAACCCATATTCTCAGTTTAAAATCAGAAGTTCCTGTCCAAATTCGTGTCTTTATTTTTTAAAACCACCTCTCACTAAAACCTCTATAACTCCCTCGGTTTTCATGATAGAAACGAGATTTCAATTCCCACTGATACCTAACATCCTTGGCTATCTCCATATGGCGGAACAGTGTATTTGAAACATTTATATCAACAATCACATAGCAAAATTGGGGGGGGGGAGGTGGGAGTGATATCCTGTTTGTTCTGTATTATTCCTGAGTACCTCCTCTCTCCTATTTAAATTGCCTATTGGTGGGTTCAGGGGTGTTGCAGGGGGACCCTCTAACCATAGTGCTATCTGTTCCAAACCAACCCAAAAGTATTATTTTCTTTGCTGCATTCTTTTTGTGTTCATTACCTGATTCCCAGTGCATTAAATATATTATTCATTGTCCTTGTCACCCCATTGGTGATTGTTGTTACCTATTAAAAATATATTGTGATTTAAATTCCAAATACATAAAATAAATATTTACAGTTACAAATTAGCCTGATTCCTGGTTCAGTGTGACCGGGGGGTATTTTGAGAAGGGTGTGCTACGAGTGGTATATCATTCAGAATAATTGAACTTATAGACAAAAATATATAAGGGTTTCATTTGCGCACTACATGCTAGGCAGGACTTGGGTGTGTGCCTGATTGAAATCGCTTACATAACCCAATCAAAAACAAACTCTTTACCCATCCCCAACAGAAACCGTCCCACTCCCCCATCTGCAATTTCCAACCTAGCAACCTTCCCCACTTCACCCAGGACCCCAACTCTACCTTTTGGCGCATCAAATCTTACCGAGACTACGGTGAATATGGTGTTCACAATTCCAGCCCCAATAGTGGCGTATACTGGTTGCTCAACCCCAGCCTTGCTGAAAATACTGGTGGAATAATAAAATATCTGTGGAAAAAACAAAGTTAAATCATTATAATGGCAATAGTTAATAAAGTAAACCATCCCTGTCTTCCTTTCCAGAGTATACATGACAGGTTATACTCTGGATCCTGACCTTTCTCACAAGTCATTTAATTTCCATTGATTTCTCCACCCCCATTTCCACACACACCTGCCACCTTCATATAGTTTCTTCCCAATTAACTATTATGGCGAAACATATTCAATCCAAGGTCCTTTATCTCGTGGAAAACAAATCCCCTTTCACAGTAGACTATCAATGTGACCTAAGACTTCAGAAGTTCATCTGTGAATGCCATCTAGGATGAACCATTAGTAACTGAGTTAAGAAAAATCAATTTGGTTCAATAGTCCAATGGTAATTTATCTCCAACCCAAAAGAAATAAAATGTTAAACCATGTGCCAACTAGGAAATATGACTGAAATGAGAAATTAAACCCATATCTTTAAAGCCAACCCAAGAGTGAGCCATTCAATATAACCCAAGAATAAACAATACATGGATTATATCAAGCATCCTCAAGATTGACCAATTAAACTGATGACAAGAAACAACCAATAAGGCCATTCTACAGACCCTCCTTACATGTGTAAACCATGAAACTGAACATGAGTCAACCAATACATTCATTCTATGGAGCCTCCTGAAGAGTGCTACCCATCAAACGGAGGAAGAGTCAACCGATAAGTACAGTCCATAGACCCTTCAAAAAGAGTGTAACTCCTTATATTACGCAACAGTCAATTTATACATTATGTGGAACCTCCTTGAAAGTGTAACCTATTGATCTGAGCAAGATTTAACCTATACGTGCATTCCATGTAGCCTCCTTGAGAGTGTAATCGATTAAATTGAACACAAGAGTCAACCAGTAAATTCATTCTATGGCGGCGACTCAAGAGTGTAGCACGTTAAACTGAGCACCAATCAGCCTATAAATACATTCCATGGAGCCTCCTTGGGAGTGTAACCCATTAAACTGAGCAGGAATCTACTAGTAAATCCATTCTATGGCACCGCCTTAAGAATGTAACTTGTTAAACTGAGCTCAAAAGTCAACCAATGAACAAATGTAATGGAACCCAATCGCAGAGTAATCCTTTAAACGGAATACAAGAGCCAAACAATAAAGCCAATCCATTGAGCTTAACAAAGGAGTAGTTCATTCGGAACACTCAAATTATAATCTATCCTGTGCAACCCAGCTCAAGTAATTATTCAACATAACAGTGATGCATTAAACCCACAATATGTAACTTAAGCATAGTCAAGGAAATGTAAGAGAGAATCCATTTAAAATATCCCAAAAGAGAGAGGTTGGACACAGCACATGTACTAACAAATAATTCAAAGCCATTGCTACCCACATCAGCCATAGAATTGTATCTAAGAACTATTTCTCTTCCCACATCATGTCTCCTTTCACAACCCCAGTTTTTAAACTTAAAATAAACATTTTCTATTTACAGCATTGATGCCGGAAAGCTGTTGTGAAAGTTGCAGGATAATGGCCATAATGATTGGCTGCCGATATGCCTTTGAGCGGAACAGCTCCAAAATGGACACTTTGGCCTCCATGTCCATCCTCCTCTTCTCTTCCTTCATCTCGGTTAGGTCATTGGTCACGTCTTGCTTCCCAGTAAGGCGTTTCAAGTCTGTTAAGAAAAACATCTGTAGGTTCAGCTTTCAATGCCTAAAGCCCAAGCCTGTATGAGCTACCCATCTCCACCTCTAGGGCAAGTTGCAAAAACCATAACAAGCTGGCAGTACTTTTCATGCTTAAACATTACAAGCACTTATCCACAATGAAAGCATTTCACCCATTCCACTATGTTAAGGAATGACAAAACACAACGTGCAGGGACTTCTCATCCACTTAGCCTGCATGTGGGGGTCTCACAGCTCCTCGTTTGCATCAAACCTTCACGAAATTATAAGTTACTCACTGTAGTGACTAATGTACTCCAATAGTGTTTACAGAAGGCGAAAGGGGTAGCCCATGTAGCTGCCTTGCTGATGGTCTGCCAGAGCACATGCCTTTGGAAGGCTACCACTTTAGCCGTTGCCCTGACCACATGAGCAGGGAGATTTGCCGGTAATTCCTTGTTCTGTATTTTGTTGGCCTTCTGAATGGCAGCCACCTAGTGATAGAGGCTTTGGAGGCCTGACAACCCAGTTTCGAACCAGCGAATGTGACGAACAGCACATCTAATTTCTGAAAACCCTTAGTCTTGTCCACATAGAACCTCAACTTTTGTTTAACATCCAAACAATGTAGGACCTCTTCTGCCTTTGACTCTGGATTTGGAAAGAATGCGAGTAGTACGATGATCTCATTCAGATAGAAGGAAGACACCATCTTCGGTAAGAACCAAGGATGAGTGTTTAGCACCACCTTGTCTCGATGGAAAGTGGTATACAGCTCTGCTGCCACCAAGGCCTGGATCCTGCTGACCCTGTGTGCTGATGTAAGATCCACTAGGAGGGCGGTCTTAATGGTGATCAGTATGATGCCATGGGCTCGACCGGCTTATGCACTAGTGCCCCAAACACACCACATTGGGATCCCAGACCGGGTGCAGACGCTTCACATGGGGGTACAACCGCATCAAACCTGTAAGATGCCTCTTGATCACCTGGAGTAAGACATACTGTCTGAGGTCCTGTATGCTTCTATGGCAGCCAGGTAAGTACAGCAAGTGTCGACCTGCATGCCTGATTCTGCTAGGTATGCTGAGAATTATAGCACTTGATCAAATGTGCAACACATAGGAGCTATGCCCTTTTCTTTTGTCCAGTAACAAAACCTGGTCCATTTGCTCTTGTACGGGCTCCTAGTGGAGTCACTCCTTGCTCGTTGAATGATGCGTATATTTTCTTGGGACAACTGCAGATGTTGCAGTGTCACATTTTCAGGAACCAGGCTGCTAGGGCTAGCCTCTTCAGAGCCGGGTGGACCACCCCCCACACCACTTGCTGCGTGAGGAGGGGAGGTACCTGGCCCGGAAGAGGAATGGAACCCTGCGCCGCTAGCCTCAAAAGCTCTGAGTACCATGGTCTGGCTGGCCACCGTGGAATGATCAGATTGAGCCTGAGGCCCTGCACCTTGCAGATGACTGTGGATCAGCAGGGTCAAGGGGAGTGCATATACCCAAAGGCCGTTCCACTACAGGTGTAGCACGTCTCTCAGTGACTCTGCCCAACCCCATCTGGTAGGCAAACTGGTGGCACCTCTTGTGTGGCAAATAGATCTACCCATCTCTGAGATCTCTGCCAGGACTTGCGGGCATAATTGTATTCGTAATTGTCCACGCCCAGTCTGTTGACCCCATCAGTCTCCAGTTTGACCTCCCCTGGCAGGTGTATCACTGTGTAGTGTATATTATGCTCTATCGCCCACTCCCAGATCTGGATGGACAGCATACACAGGGCTGGGGAACTGGTGCCCCCCTGCTTGTTGATGTAGTACATGCAGGTTGAGCTGTCCGTCTGAAGGCACACCGTACTGTCTTTGACCAGCAGCAGGAATGTCTGAAGGGTTGCATCAACTCAATGAGGTTGATATGGCTGCCCTGTCCTTGTCGGACCACAGTCTGTGTGTGTAGTGGTTGCCCAGGGTGACCAAACCCCCCCCCACCCCTTCCAGTGAGGAGTCGGTCATGATGGTCCATGCTGCCTGGAGAAAAGCTTCTCCCACTGCCTCCACAATGCCAAACCCTGACGGAGCGCCACTGGGTTGGAGACCATCGCTGCCTGGGGGTCTGTATCCTGGTTCCACGAGGTACCTAGGTACAGCTGTATACACCTCATCCTGATTCTTGTATGTGGAATAGCCAACAGGCACACTGCCATGATACCCAGCAAGTGTGGGAACCACCAGGCTGTGGTTGACGTTCTTCTGAGAAGATGGCCCAGTCCTTTCCTGCCGTCGGGAAAATCATTTTCCCCCTTCTATCCCAAAGCAGTCCAAGGAAGACCAGTGTCTGGGTGGCCCGCAGTTGTGACTTGCTCTTGTGGGTGGAGAACCACAGCTCTTACAAGATGTCCATAAGCCAAAGAGCCATATCCTGCTCCGCACTTGGGGACCCCCGCCCTGACCAGCTAGTCGTCTAGGTGTACAGGTAAACCTGGTGGCCCTCTGGCCTGAAGACTGCAGAATCCAAGTTCATTAACCTGGTGAATACCCGAGGGGCAGAGTTCAACAAAAACGGGAGAACCCTGTACAGAAAATGGTAGCCCATCACCCTGAACCAGAGGTAGGCCCAGTGGGGCTGCCAAATAGGGATGTGAAGATGAGCATCTTTCAGGTTGAGGGAGCACGTCCAGTCTCCCCCACACAGAGACTCTGCAATCTGAGCCGGTGGAACCATCTTGACCTTTTGTGGGGTAGGTAAAGATTTAGGTAGGACGGATTGAGGACCACTCGCAGGCCTGCCTGGTTCTTCCTCTGTATTGTTAAAATTCATGAATAAAATCCCAAGTCTCTGTGAGGACGGGACTTCCTTCACTGCGCCATTCCGTATGAGCACCAAGATTACTGCCAGGAGGGTTGGTGTCCCGATCTGAGGGGCATGGGGAGGGCAGGGGAAGAGGAATCTGGAACTTGTGGGATACCACTGACAGGATTCATGGATCCGTGAAGTAAGTTCACCAGGACTGAATGTGGAGAGCAAGCCTGCCCCCGAACTGGAAAACTGTGGATCTTGATGCAAACTTCATTGCTTCTTTTTGTCCGAGGCGGGTGCCAGGGAGGGGGACTGGTAGAAGCCCTTGTTTGAGGTCCTTTGCTGTTTAAGCCTGTGCAGGCTTGGAGACCTGTCTCATTGGCATGCCCTGTGTTCCTGGAAGTCCTCAAACGTCCAACCTCTCCCAATAAGATTTCCAGGCCTGTTTAGCCAGGATGGCCAGCAACTTGGCAGTCTGCGAGCTGCACTTTTTCTTGTTCAATTCTCTGTTGAAGAATGAAACAAACCCCGCCCCCCGGGGCGAGGGGCGATCCCGAATATGTTCCTAGATATTTGGGTTAAATCTGGTAGCCCTCATCCAAGCCGACCTACGCATATCAGTAGCAGTGCAGATGGCTCTACCTGCCATAACTATATGGCCCACGGTGGACTCCAGGACGTCCTGTGCTACTAACTTAGCTTTGGATAATCCGGAATTGAAGTCTGCCTGCTTGTGGACCGGCAGTTCTGGAAGGAACTCTGCAGTTTCCCTTCATAGCCATTGATTGGCTGCAGCCAGCATGGCATCCTCTTTCACTTGCCTGAGGTGAAGCCCTACATTTCAGTAAGTATTTTTTCCATAGGCATCCAAAATGTTATTCTCCTTAACCAGCAAGTTTGAGGTTGATGTGGAAGCCTGTGGTTTGGCATACATGGATGCCCTGGCTATAAAGAGGAATGCGGCTGAGGGTGGACTGACAGCAGCTGGGTGTCCCCTTCCACCTGCCTGTATTTAGCAACCAGGCGTTTGTTGGTGAGCTGTGTCGAGTGTGGTTTAACTCGGCTCTTTTTGTCTAGTATCTCTATGTCCTTTTGCAAAGGAATGCCCTACCTCATGAAAGCTTTAATGGTCAGTACCTCTGTGAGGACCCGCACCTCCGGCTGCTGCTACTGCGATTTGGGGATACCCAGATACTCTTCTAGGTCTGCCAGCCTGTCCTTGGGATCCTCGGGCTGAGGTTGAGGTATTGGAGTCTTCCTCCTCGTCTGTGTTTGTCTGGTCTCTAGCTACCTGGGGATGGGATCAGCGATTCCCTGGTCTACACTGTTGCCAGGCGGGGTCCCTGGTTGTATCTCCTGGACCTGTGGAGTGGCAAGTGGTGGAGACTGTATCTGAGTGGAGGGTTGTACCGGCACTGGCATTGTAGTGGGCAGCACTGGAGCCTGAGAGGGTGGAGTGAACACTGGGGCCGGGGCTGCACCAGAGACCACTGCGCAAGTACCGGTGCCAAAGGTTGCAGTGGATTCATCTCCTTTATCCTGCCCTTAAAAATGCCCATCCTTTGTGAAGACTTCATTAGGGTCATACATTTGTCAAAGAAGCGCTCCTCGCTTCCAGGAGGGGAGCACTCCTGAGCTGCCGGAACCACAGGGGTCACTGGGGTGAAAGGCCGAGCTCTGCCATGCTGTGCCTGGATTGCGTATAACTCATCTCTGTGTAATGCACCTACAAGGACAGGACTGGGTAGGCTGTACACCACGCCATCTGGAGGGTATGCATGGGTGACCATTCCACCTGCGGAGCAAAGTCTTGCCTGGGAGCTGGAGGCATGACCCCCTGCAAGCCGCCTGACTGGGAAAGGTGTGCCTCCATGCACGGTGCCATTTTGTCAGTCTGGGATGCCATTTTGCCTTGGACTGACAAGCCCAGGAATTGCTTGTCCGCTGAGGTACTTGACCCTCCCCCAGCCTTTATGGCCCTTCTGCACCTCAGGTGTGGACCTGGGAGACTTACCGCCCTCAGGCATACAACCGGTAGTGCTCCTGCATGTAGGCGCCCCACTGGGCTGTTGCCCGGTATCAGGGCAGGCCCCTTGGGATATTTCCTGGTACAAGAGTCCTTGGCCCAGGAGGATCCCTGGATCCCTCGGTCGGTAGACCAGTAGTTCTGGGAGCCTTGGTTGGTAATAGGATCTGAGCGATCCCTCCTGCTCGGGGGTCTTCTGAGGGAAGGAATCGCCCTTGCATGGTGCTTTTGAAAATAGTATACTTACCTTGGGCCTGGTTTTCCTGTGCACGTACTCCTTGATGTGTTTTGACGGGGACCTGAAGAAGAGCTCCCTCCACCTTACGAGCCGCTTCTTGAGTGACCGAGGTGTAAGCGCGTTGCGCGCTGAATAGATGTCCCAGCCGTGGTCTTATCCGAGGCACTGCAGGCACAGCACGTGCGGGTCCGATGCCAGAAAGGAGCCTTCGCAGGAGGCGCACCTACTGAAGGCCGACATGTGCCGGGGAGAGCATGGGTCCCGGAGGTAAGTGTAGAAAAGTAATAGAATCAAAAAGTGTAACACTTAAAAAAGGATTAATGGGACACTGGATCCCGGGGGAAGGTTAATCTCGTGGAATTAGGAGGGAAAAGGCCTCAACCACCAGCACAGGAGAAGCAGGTGTGCTCCTGTCACTGCGGAAAAGAGAACTGAGGTGTGGCGGTGGAGTCAGAGGAGCACATGCTCCTGGTACTACACTTCCGTGCTCAACTAAATGTGAAGGGCAAAGGCTTTTTTGTGTGAAAAAGGTTCCGTTCCCGTCTCTAGCGAGGGACGTCCATGCGGTAGTGAAGATAGGACACGGGATGTAGGAGTATGGATTGTTCGCCCCAGAGCCCCAAAGAAACATTCATTTATTTCCACACCAAAAGAAACCTCTATAGGTCACGGACACATCACCTGAAACGTGGAAGTCCTGGGCACCATGTATGTTTACGGTAGGGTTACCTTGGGAGGGGCACTGTGCACATTTCAGGAGGCGTCCCCAGAAGCTAGTGGTTTGGGATCAATTTTGGCTCAATCACACACTCACTTTTCTTGGCCTTTGCTTCTTCATTCCGGATGATGTAGAGGTACCGCGGGCTCTCTGGGCAGAAGGGGAGAAGGGTGACCTGCAGCATGGCTGGAATTATAGTCAGCCCGAGCAATAGTGGCCAGAGCTCTGCCGTTCCCAAGATGGTGTCCAGGCCCAATACCTAGAGGAAGCAAGAAAAGCATGAGAGCTTCAAAGATAGGGGCATGATGGGCAGAAGCGGATCATGCAGTAATCGGCAAGGTTGTGGTGTCGCAGCTGTGAGAGTAATAGCAAGGGTTTGCATGTCCTGCTTGTGCTTAAGTGAATGTTTGGGGCGTTGAAAAAAAAAACAAATGCGAAAAAAATCGCAGTAGAAAAGACTGAGCATATTTGGTTGAATTTTAGCTAAATTTTTGCACATTTAAAAAAAATAGTTGGGGAGAGGGGGTTTAAACGGTCTCCCCTCGCATTATTAAAAAAAAATAAAGTGCAAAAAGCCCCCAGAAAATGTGTTAATTCGACCAAAATAGACTCTTTTCTTCCGCGATTCTTTTTTTTTTATTTAAACATCCGTGGGTTGTACTAATCTCTTTTGATTGCTTGAATTGATGGGTCATTGGATTACCTGTGCTATAAGGATGCCAATGACGATGGCAAGCTGGTGCAGGGTCCCCAGTGCCCCCCGCAGGCTCGTCGGGGAAATCTCTCCCACATACATCGGCACTAAACCTGAAGCCAAACCTGCAAGAGTGGAGAAAGCAACAGTTGTCATCAACCAGTAGAAACACAAGTGTGCCTAATGGTCTGTTTACCTTTTCTGATAGAGGGAGCACTCGCCTCTTCGAAAACTTTGGGCAACATTTCAGAGGGAAATACACATTGGCAAATCCAATAAGTCTGACTTCAGTATATCACATGTAGACACACACACAAATACGACGTACACACACAGGCAAACATACACAGACACTCGCCCCATGGAACCTATAAGGGTAGAGCCAGGTACTCCTCCTATCTTGTAGGTATTGCCCTGCTGTGCCCAGGATGCTTTCCGCCTCTTTGGTATAGCCATGATCTGTTTAGGTACTTCCCTCATGCATTTATATTGCATAGCAATAAACTATCACCACATACCAGGTTTTGTCATCCTATGTCCAGGTCATCTAACCATTTGGCATGGTAGTGCCATCATATGCCCAAATATTCTCACTGTGTGCAAGGTAATGCCATAATGTAACCAGGCACTCCTTCCGTGTAATGGGTATCGCCAGTTCTGCCACTATCTCACAGGTTTTGCTATTATATTACCAGATTCTCCCCCCTCAGTTCCCAACATGGTATGTTTAGCCAGAATGTGCCCAGAGACTGCCACTGCATGAATGTCATGTACTGCAATGGCTTGCTAAGTATTGCTGTCATGTTATGTTCCTCTGTCTTGCTATATAGTGTATTTGTGAGAAACCAGAGGGTATCCCCACTCCTCCTCCTGGATCCTCTTTTCAGGTGGCCAGGGAAAGGCCATTGTTTTTGGATCCTAACCCTGGGTGTGGAGAAGCGAGGGAGGATCACCTGGGTGGAGGGTCCTTGGGAAAAGGGTACCACAGGCGAGACCTGGTATCGCCCTTTTCCTTATCATAACCAATTTAACCTTCCCCCAGCCTTTATGGCCAATTGTAACGCAGCTCCCCTCATTTTTCCTCATTCAACCTACTACAGTACTGGGATGAGGAAGAGGCAACTAGGAGTAGTGAACACTAGTAAGTCATTTCACCACTCTAATACTGGTACAAGGAAGATACCTGCAGAGCACTGTAAAGGTCAGGCACGTCCAATTGTGTACTCACACCTGTCAAGTGGTTGCAGGTGTATAAGAAGGGAGGAGACCAGCAGCACTCAGACCAGCAGGGAGTCCTGTGTGCGATGAGGCAGCTGTGGGGGGTCCTGCAGAGAAACCGGGATGCTGGCAGATGATCCTGGGGGAACTGTGGAGCCCAGGAGCAAGCTGTAAGAAAAGCACAGGTTTGGGAGCCTCTGTGGTCTGAGATGCGCAGCTGGAGCTGCGGGCAAAGAAAAGGAAACAAAGTAGCCGCCAGCATCCGCAGAAGGGAAGCGGAGCTGCAGGTGAGCACAGAAGAGCATCCGAAGGGTGATCGGGCCTTGTGGTTAAAGGAAAGCCAGAAGGTGGAGCTGAAACCAAACGACGCAGCTGCCCGAAGGGAGTGGTAACTAGCTCAGGAAGCCCTTCAAGAAATAGTCACTCTTCCCACGTAGACCTGTTCATGACCGGAAGTGTGAACTGTTCTGCTCCAGGAACTCCCCCCCCCCCCCCCCCCCCAAGAGGAGCTCTAGGGGACATGTTCGTAGTGGAGGTTGAGAAAGTTTAGGAAATCCATGATCCTGTTTGTTCTGGATTTGGCCAGAAGGACCTGGTACCCCAACCTTCTGGACATGTCCATCTGCCCTCCAATGCGTCTTCCACAAAGGGAGGACCTTCTCTCGCGAGAGGAGGGTCGGGTTCTCCTTCCAGAGGTTGGGACACTCAACTTTCACACATGGTTTCTGAGAGGTTGAGATACAAGGATTGGGACCTTGCGGATGAGGTAATGGCGATTTTGCTTTCGACCAGGCCAGCAAATACATCTTTGTACTGTTGCCATTGGAACAGGTTCTGCAACTGGTGCAGAGATAAGAATGTGGACCCATTTCAATGTAATACACCTATGGTGTTGTCTTTCTTGCTGCATTTGGAATATCTGGGGCTCCAAATTGGAACCATTAAAGGTTATTTGTCAGTGCTTTCAATTTTTAAACGCTCTTCTGAGCAAGTGTTGTACTTTAAAATTCCTTTAGTCATACAATTTATCAAAGGACTTAGCAACGTGTTTCCCCCAACTCCTTAGTCCCGGTTTGGGATTTGAATCTTGTTCTAAAATGTCTTGTGTGCGCCTTTTGAGCCGCTTGATTTGTGTCCATTAAAACTTCTGACTTTTAAGAGCATTTTGTGAATAGCTCGAACCTCAGTCCGCAGGGTGAGTTGCAGGAATTATCTGGTAAACCCCCATTTACTACTTTTTATAGAGAGAAGCTCGTTCCTAAGGTAAAACCTTTGTTTCTACCTAAAATAGTCTCTGTATTCCATGTATCTAAAAAAAAAAAAAATGTTACCAACTTTTTACCAACCCCCTCATCCTGGAAAGGAAGAGGAGAGGCTACATAGACTAGACCCAAGATGAGCTCTGGGTTTCTATATTTCACAATGCCAAAGATTCGACAAGATGAACAGCTCTTCATTGGATACACGGGTCATAAATTAGGACTAGCAGTAAAGAAACCAACCCAGTCTAGATTGATTATTCTGAGCATTGGAGAATGCTATAGATTGGCTAAAATGACTCTCCAGAAGGCCTAAAGGCCTATTCTATGAGGTGCATGACAACAGCATCTGCCCTACAAAGAGGGGATGCCGATAAGGGACTTCTGTGTGCCAGCCCATTGGTCTACCATCCTTACCTTTGTAAAACATTACTGTCTATACTCGTTTTCACCTCAGGAAGGAGTATTTGGGAAGGCAGTCCTTCATTCAGTTCATGACTAATATTCTGAAAATTCTTACTCCCGCCCCCAAAACAAACACTGCTTTGGGAGTCTATCAAAAGATGAGGAAAATCTTGATCCCCATTTCATTATGACTCACACTGGAAGAGCATTACCACTAGTCAAACCCAGGGGATGGCCCTTATAGGGTATAGAAAACACTGTTTAGGACAGCAGTGGGTGGGTGTTTGTGGAAGAAGTAGCAGGTGATGGGACTGCATTGGCAATGCAGAGATTAGCGAACAGGCAGAGGTTGGGGAGAAAACGGAGAAGAATAACCAGCGGTGCTAGACGGAAAATGCTCAGCGGTGATAGAAGATCAGAGGTGGCTAAAGGGGTGGGAGGAGAATGGCAGAAAGTGATAGAAGACCATCAAGAGGGTGGAGGGGATAGGAGTAGAATGGCAGAAGGTGGTAAGAGAATATTAGGAGTAGGAGGTGGTAGGAGGAGAACATTAGAAGGATAATGGCAGAAGGTGATAGGAGGAGAACATTAGGAGGAGACCATCAGGAGGGGGTAAAAGGTACTAGGAGGAGTATGTCAGGAAGTGGTACGGGAAGAACATCAGGAAAGGGTTAAAGGGGTAGGGGGAGAAAGGTAGAAGGTGACAGGAGACAACCATCAAGAGGGCGGGAGGGGATAGGAGTGGAATGGCAGAAGGTGGTATGAGGAGAACATCAGGAAGAGGGAATAACCCCAGAATGTCAGAACTGGAAAGTTCAAGAGGGCACGACTGGCCCAAGGCAAGGGGTTGACGGACTGGGTAGGTTTTGAGGTATACAGTTTTAGGTTTGTCTTGGGTGTCAAAATGGTGCCTTGGTAACGCCCCGTGGCCAAAAGGCATCCTGTTCACTCAAACAAATGATTACCTCATGCAGAACCTCTTTCCATTTCCATCGCAGCCTGGGATGGAGGATCTGCGGTGGCACTGCCACCGGAGTAAACAAGTGGGGTGGTTGGAGAGGTTGGGGTAGAGTTTGAAGACTGGAGGGAAGGGGACAGTGGGGCAAGATGGCGGGGCAGGTACTCTCATCTCCAAGCTTGCTTGGAACATGTGATTCAGCCCACAATTCGGACAAGCTGGTTGGCTCAGGCACCCTCCCCGGGTGCTACTTTTCAAAGAGCTATTTTAAGAGCCATTGTGTAAAATATTCTTATTTCTTACAGTTTGTCAATAGAATAAATGCGCTCTCCACATCAAGCAGAGGAGGGGATGTGGAGGGGCATCAGGAACTATACTGGATTATGATTGAAGTTTGCGAGAAAGACCCCATTCTTTTGTGAACTTTGGAGGCAACTACAACTGTTGGAACTTTGGGCAATAATATCCTTGGAGACTTTGTGTGTTATGCCAAAACAGCTGTTTGTTTTTTTTTTTTTTACCTCAACCTCTGTTTATGCCCTCATTTTGGTACCCACTCGGATATGTGATGAAGGAAAGCAAAGTAGCACAGGCCTAAATATCCAAGAAGATAAGAGAAAGTAGCAGGTCACAAAAGAAACAGAACATAGGCAGGAAATCAAAAGAAAGCAACAGAAGAACACAAGCGAAAGAAGCCAAGAAAGCGTGGGAACACAAGCAAAAGGTAGCCAAGCAAGCAAAGGTAGCCAAGCAAGCAAACAAAGGTAGCCAATAAAACAAGTTAACATTTGTGAACACAGGAGGCAAAAGAGAAAGCAAGAAAACACGAGAGAAAAAGACCATGAGAAGGGAAGCCTGGGCCAGAGAGCTGGGAGTGGAAATCACTGATGGCATGTGGTACAACATGTGTGCGCACACGCGCAGTCTCTCCCTAAGTGCTAGATTCCGTTGTACACAATATAAATTACTGAACAGACTTTATTACACACCGCTCAGAGTAGCGAACTTCACATGCTCCCCTGCCCACAAGTGCCCGAAATGCAACTCTGAGGAGGCAGATCATATGCACATGTTTTGGTCCTGTACTGCGCTGAGGGCGTTCTGGCTGGAAGAAACGAGAGTGCTCACAGAGATAATTGGGTCCCCAGTAGACCTCGACCCGCTGGCCCTGTTGTTTGGCATATGGTCTGGAGAAAATGCTAAAAAAATGTCTAAATTCTTAAATGTGTGTGCTATTGTTGCTAAAAGATGTATCTTGCAAGGTTGGAAACGCCGCTCTTCCCCCACCTTTGGAATGTGGTTGAAGGCCCTCACCTGGGTACAAACCTGTGAGGAGGAGTATATCGGATCCTTGCCCATGCCATCTCGTCCAAAGAATGTGTGGACAGAATTCTGCACCTATCTGAACAATAAAGATGAGGTTGAGTGGGGCCCCGCTCCCCTGCCGGATCAGCCTGTCACACTACCATAAATACTAAACATCTTGCCTCCTCTTGAGTTGTCAATAACCCCCCCACTCTGGAGCTGCCTCAAAATGTATGATATAATTCCTAACTGTGCCGTTGTTGTGATTTTTGTATATATCTGTGCAAATGTGCTATTCCTGTCTTAACTTTCTGCCAATAAACAAAAGGTTAAAAAAAAAGAAAAAGTCCATGAGAAAGCAAGCAAACAAGACAATGGGGGAGAAAGCAAGCCAAAGGAAGAGACCAAACAAACACAAGAGACAGCAAGGGTGTGCGGAAGTAAAAAAGAATACAGAGAGGAAGACAGCAAGATTACACAAGAGCAAGCTAAACAACATTTGAGTGGGAAATAGCCAAATAAAAAGTATGAACAAAGAGGACAAGGTGACAAACGATCATAGGAAGAGGAAGTGGTTAGAGACAATAAGAACGCGCGGGGAGGCAAGACACAAAAGGGGAAACTTAACAGGGAGGGGAGGGTCGAAAAGAAAGCAGCGGAGAGCGGAAAAATAAAAGAAACAGGGATTGGCAATACCAACCGTTTGGGCTTTTGTGCAGGCATGGGAAAGGCACTTGCCAGGCACTGCCATAGTGATATTAACTAGAGCTGGACGAGCCCGCCAGGGCCCGGGATGCCCGAGCCCCACTTAGGGCTCTGACCCATTCCTGCCTACATTTGAAAATCAAAATTCCAGAGATTTATGCCCCGCCCACAGTCACACAAACTCCGCCCATTTTTTACATGGCCCCGCCCACATGCAAAAAGGTAAATTCTGTTGTAATGTTATGTGATGTCAAAATTTGCAGTTCAATGTGAAATATGCGTATATCATTAAATTACCTTTTCACAACCACCCAAATTGCATAGGACAAAAGGCATTCGCCTTCCATAAAATCAACACTTTAAAATGTGCACATGTAAACTCCAAGAACCAACACAAAGTTTGTCCTTGAATTTTGTAGTACCGAAATTGGTCATTTCACCTTAGTTGTTTTTCATCAGGTTATTTAGTGCAGTGGTGAGTTGTCCAGACTGCAAACCTGATGTCTGTGGTTCAATGAGGCAGAGTCTACCCTAACCTGGGCAAAAAGAACGAAAGCAAAAGAAACGTGTGTTCGCATTGAAAGTCGGCAAAAAAGAATGATAGATGAAGCAAAATAAACGCACGTGTTATTTTGCTTCACCTGCATTCTTTTTGCCAATGTGCTGGAAGCGTTACAGTCATTGCTGCAGAGACAAAGCCACACTCAGGCAGGGAGTCTGAGGCGGCGAAGTCCTGCAAGCATTAAACAAACAAAAAAAAAAAACAATCGGTGAAAGCTTTCCACCATAAAAATTCCTGAGATACCAGGGTCTTTTCCAGAGACGGAGAAATGGCTAAAATTCCTGAGTCTCCTCGAAAAATCCGGAGGTTAGGCAGGTATGAGCTGACCTGATCCTCTACTCAGGTAAGCAGGACAGAAGCACCACTGAATGCCCCCTCTCCCCAGCACTTCTGCAATAAAAAACAAAAAAAGACGTGCTCCTGGAATGCTGGCAGCACTTTACAGGAACGTGTCTGCTGGTTCCGGCCCCGGCCATTTGACTTGTAGACCCGCCCCCGCCACTCATTGATTGGCTGGGACCATAAGCCAGGCACACGTACTCCTGTAAGTGATACCGGCAAAATCGGTAGCATGTCGGTTTTCTTTTTTTGTCCTGCCCAGCCACTCGTTGATTGGCAGGGGCAGGACAGGTGAAACACTTCCTGGTGCTGATGCCGGAAAGCGGCGGCAGTGGCACATTTTAGAAGGTAAGTGAACCCTTTTCTTACCCACTAACTCCTTTTCTTGCCCCCACCCCTTTTAGCCCCCCAAACCTTTAGCTACCCTAGTCCTGTTTAGCCCCCTTTTTTGACCACCCAAGTCCCATTTAGTCCCTTGTATTAGCCATTATCCACTTTAGCCCTTTTTCCAGCCACATTTTGTTGCCCCCAGTTTTGTTTAGCCCTTTTTGTTGCCCCTCAACCCTTTTACCCTCCCCTTTTTTCCCCTTTTTTTTTAACGTGCCCCTTACGGTGGCCCGGCCACTCTCCCATTTTGTGCAGCCATTTCCCTTGCTTGACTCCTATTTGGACCTAAGAGCCAGGCCAAACCCCCGGCTGGGCTCTGGCTCGGCCCTTCCCATGGTTTCCCTGGCTCTTCCAGGTCTAATATTAACTGGTCTTTGATGGTAGCAGGTGTGAAAATGGTGTGAGTACCTGAGTATATAATGCAGTGTCTGGAAAATGCCTAATACTTCTACACAAACTAAAACTGTTGGCTTTGCTAATACTTGTTTTTAACAGGACTTCATTGAAGGACACACATAGTGCTGATAAAACTTGAGAAGCCGAAGCAAGACCAGGTTACATGGTCTTACACAAGTAGTCTGTTTACAGCTCCAATTAAGTCATTAACGCTCAGAAGACTCCTTTGAGAAAACACTGGCAGGCGCTTAGGTGCACAGTTTGATGGTAAGGCTTGATTAAAGCAAGCTTAAAGAGTTCCCATGAGCAGGTAGAAGCAGTAACTGGGTTGGAGTGACCATAGGGGTATCCTTAAAACAGGCACAGGATGGGCAAATAATCTAACAGTGCCTACAAGCTGTGTGTCCCTCAGGGACGTCACTTAGGTGTTGCCAGGGGTGGCAAGTGCAACCTGTGAGGTCTCCTTTTCTACCCCTCGGGTCTCCCTTGACACCCCTCAAAAAAATGAAAACTTAAAAAAAATAAATGTTTTAATGCAACCTCCTGGGCTGTGGGCAGCGCCATGTGGCTCTTTCCTTCTGGAGTGGCTGGCTTTCTTGTTCAGGCCTAAAATTTTTTTTTACAAAAAACAGGGCTTCCACAAGTTTAACACTTTCCGCAGTGACCCTAAATAAGAAAGAATAGGAAGAACAAATAATGTGTCTTTCTGGAATTCTATACAATAATTGCTAAACTCATTAAAGGTTTATTATAGGCACACTTCAGTAGGTGAGTCACTGATTTAGTCTGTTCTTAAACACCTCAACTCAGCCTTTCATCCTTCTGAGGTCGATACATCAGTACCAACACAGGTTGCGTGATATTGTATGTATATTTGTTAGCGCTTAAGCGCAAGTGCTATATAATATAATTTGGCCTTTGACGTCTGCTTGCATTCACAGTCATTTGGTAATATGGGCCTATACACACTGATTTTAATAATACATATGGTGATCCATTCTTGTATGCATTGTATATCACATTATAGTGATATTGTAACCATAATTTTCGTAGTGTACTTGGGAACAATGCTATGTGATGCTACTTCCTGTTTTGTCAAGGGGTGAAAGGTCGTGTTCCATCGTTTCCGTGATATCACTTTGGGGTGGGGTTTAATGACAACACTTCCTGTGATGTCATCAGACTTCAAGGGTCGTGTGATGTCACTTCCGCTACCCCTGGCATTTATATGAAATGACGTCTCTGGTGTCCCTGTTAATACGCCATTTCGCTCTCACTGTACTCTAATGCAATAGTTTTGGCTTGTAGGTGGCTGGTCCAAACTGAAAGGGCACCTTTCGTAGACTTTTTAGCAACAACCTCGCCCCACTCCCAGTGTTTACACTGTGTCGCACTGTTCAACTTGCTTTGGCTCCAGCTTTTTTTCTTCGCTGTTACCCTCTTTGTAGACAGCATGCGACTCCTAAAGAGCATTCTTTTAAGTGCTCAATAGTGTCCCTGCTAATTGGCGGGCAGCAGCTGAGCCCTATTCCATGGAGAATGTTTAATTAACTTGGGGTTGTTGACCTTTGAACTCGTTGCTCTTGAAAAGTCCTTGTCTCTTCTTTAACAAACAACAATAAATTAAGAGACGCATTCACTGGGCCCCGCCAACGCATCGAAACAAAATGCGAGGCATGTATGACTATATATGGGCGCTCTGTCGCAAAAATACCACCGAAGAACGGTGACCTGGGGCTAGCGCCGCATCCTACTTACAGCAAATGCACCTACTACGGGGGCCTGGCGGTGACCCCGTGCTGACCTCCCTGTGACCTGGGTCACCGCATATACCCATGGCGTTACACAGTCCCCCTCCCACATTCTGTAACATTTGAATTGTCAAAGGCCGTATTTGTGACTAGCACCGCCTGGTCTGTCTTGTCAGCAAAGACAGGCAGCTGGGATAGCTGGGGCACAGTTCATCTCTAGTTCGGTTCAATTCAAACAAAGCTGATGTTCATGAAATGCTAGTTCAGTTTTTGTAAAACGTTTTAGACTAAAATTTGCATTTTACTAATTGAAAATAAATAAATAACAGTGTACGTGTTTTATAATGTTATGTCAAGGCCCGGACCCTTCCTACTGTGCAGTTAACTCTTTATATGATAGCAAGACCACATGTTCTTTGTCAATGTAAGACTCATAGGTTACTAGCACTACTGCATGTTAGGTTAAAGGATATTTGTACTGCGCACTATCCCCACCGGCCGGTCTCCTGGCGCTCTGGCGGATCTGAAAAGCAAGAGTATGGAGTAGGTTAGTAGGACTGAGCGGGGAAAAGCGCAAGAGAGCTGTGATGTGCTCTTGGCAGCTTCAATTCGGTGTGTACACCATTCGCTGAGTTTAGTTGTGTTTTTTCGGTCGGTAGTTGTCATGTACTGTTGTGCAAGGCTATGGGCCGCATTACGACCCCGGCGCTAAACCATGGTGCTATTAGCACCATGGTCCATGCCAGGGTCCGCCATGGTGAATGGCGGAATTACCACCCCATTCCAAGTTTGGCAGGGCGGTAATTCCCCATTCACCATGGGCCCTTCCCAATTCCCATTTTTGCCCCATAGGGCTCAATGGGAATGGGGAAGGCGCTAAGTACGGTGCCGCAAATTGCGGCACCGTACTTAGCACCAAGGTCCCTTTGCGGCACCCTACTTTAACGCCTGCTAAAAGCAGGCGTTAAGGTCGGGTCCCCCAAAGGGAACTCGTAATGAGGCGTTAAGGGTTTAACGGCGCCAACACCTTTTACGGCGCCGTTAAACCCTTAACGCCAGGGTCGTAATGAGGCCCTATGTCTGGTTTGCTGTGGTGTAGTGAAGTCCGTGTGGTTTGTAATACAATACAAGTATGGTTTTGTTTAGATTTTGAAAGGTATAAGCAGAGGGATGGGATTTTTTTTTGTCCCATAATCTCTGGCCTAGAATTCCTTAATCAGCCATCTTGTGGGGGGTCCCTATATAGTCTTCCTCTGTTGCAGGGGTCTGCAACCTGGGGCCTGCTAGATGTTTTGGATTAAAACTCCCAGATCCACCACCATTTACTACACTGGTTAGAGCTGATGGGAGTTGTAGTGTAAAACATCTGGAGAGCTGCCTTTCTGCAGACCCCTGCTCACGTGTGCATGTCCTTGACGGGCAAATGTCTCCAGCACCCCCCTGCGGCCACATTTTCAGTTTTCTGAGGTGTGAACTTCTTATTTTCACTATTGAAGGACTGGCCAGATGATGATTTGTCCCCTCAAGCCCTCTCTTCCAAGTAGTTTACTTTGTTGTGCCTGATTCCCTTCAGGGGAGTTTCTGACTCTAGAGAGTAGATCGTTCCTTCCCTCCTGCATTTCTTTCCCGATTTTTTAGAGGACTTGGAAAAATAGCAGGTTTGTAGAATGTACTGCCTTTTCCAAAATCCCTGTTTCATGTTTGATTGGATGTCTTAAGGCAGATTAGCATGGGAAGAAGCGCCTGAGGTGCGGCAACACAAATCCTTATCGCCTTACGCACACTGCACAAGCCAGATTATTTCCCTACTTTGGTTAGCTCGTGAGTGCATTGGGTTATGAGCCACGTGGGAATTGATGCTTCTGGGCAGGATCTTTTTTTTAGAAGACAGTCTCAGATCAGCCGGTTGGCCTCCTGAGTCTGTTTTCAGTTCTTATTATTGTAAGCCTCTGACTAATGCATCAGCTTTGGTTTTATCCCAAATTTTTAACATGCATAATATGACGGCTCAGTGCCTTGATATAAAATTGCAAATTTGCTAATAATATGATGGACGGTGGAAATTTTCTTAAAGGCACAGAGTATTATTCCACTGCATTTTTAGTACAACAATGTGGGACCCAGCCTGACTAGTCCTTGAAGTTGTTGAGCCTCGAGGCCAGGAAGAGACGTCTCATTGTAATCAGGAACAGCCTAACAAAGACAAAGGGTGTAACACTTATGGATATCCTACGAGATCAAGAAAACAGGACTGCCCTGAAGACGATAGACCGTCCCAAGTTGGCCCTTCCAGGCCCTGGAGGCCAGAAATGATGGGAGTTTAAATACTAGTAAACTATGAGGTTGACATTTCCAATGACATTTGTTCTTACTGCTGCCAAATAAAGACAATATTAAAATGCTTAATATTTGTTGTGTCTTTAATAAAACCTTCACTTTCTGTCAAAATACTAGCAAAATTGCATTTTCCTTTTTTATAAAGCATGTTGAACAAGTTTGGAGCGTTCATTATTACATAATTGCTAAAAGTACATATTTAGGCAGTAGGCTACTGCTTTTTCGATTTTAATATCAATTTCTAACGCTGTTAAACTAAATAAAAGGATAACGCAGAGGTGGTTTTATTTTCAGTCCGCACTCACTGCATCGTCTGTGGATTGTGCGTTTCAGATAAAGCGGCTTTCTTATGAGTTTGACAATAGTTCCTTGGGGACTAGCGCCAAACTCAAGTACCGTTACTATGCGCCGTAAGAATGTTTAAAAGGAAGGGTCAGCGGACTGTGTGATGTGTCCCATACAAATACATGGGGAAGGGCCATTTTACTGCATGTGGTGGGTAATACTGCATCTGGTACTGTGTGTTTTTTCATGTGGTTAAAATATCCTCACAAAATCATGTAGCATTGAAGAGTTTCAGGCATGAATCTCTGCATTTGTCAGAGCAGTAAAACTCTTAATTTCCGGATGCTTTACCACCAGTGACACTCTTAACAAGACGAAATAAGCTGATGTGGGAATTACATATTACCTGATAAAATTGGCACTCATCTCTAATTGGGCGGTAGCCCTTAAATCCAGTGGTAACGGTTACCGCCGGATTTACCACTCTGCCCAATCTCAAGTCGGGTGTGTTTACCCCCAGCTCAGAGCAGGGGGTAAATATGCCAGAAAAATTGCAATTTTCTGCGCAATTAATGCTGGCAGTATTACTGTGTTGTAATTGTGCCAACAATTCCCCAGGAATGGGGAGTAACTGTTAGTGCCCAACTCGTGATCCGGCGGTAATACCAACGGACGGGTGGGCACTAACGCAAATAAAGTGGGGCAGTTCCCAATCGGGATGTGCCCAATTCGTGGTGAGGCCCAGACTCTTTGCTACTGGAGTGAAGAGAGGAGAATGGTGTAGTTACCATGTGGTTTGAAGCATCTTGCTCTGCTTCGAGGGGCTCATACAATGTTTCCATTACTTGTGTTAAGAAATGTGTCTATTTGGAAGTACATATCATGGTTGGTCTTTAATGGCGAATTTTAATTTGAGTGGTTAATTACTCCCACCTTAGAGACCCCCAGCTCTTTTGCTGGACTTTAGGACTTTTTTAAAAATGTTAACACTGGAGTGAGAACTTTTTCTCTCCTGTGTTTTGACCTGATTTGGATGATGTGTTTCCTTTGTTTTTGGAGTCTGACAAACTCCATAGGCATCTACTTTTTGTATGATGACACACAGCACCTTCTAAAGTGTCACAGAGAACCCCTTTAGATTTCTCATATGGTTGAACTACTTTTTATTGTGTGAACTACTGTTCCCAAGAACAGTAAAGTGAAATTGACTTTACTTTTCTCTTCGTAGGTCCAGCACACACCATTTTATGTGGAGTGCTGGGGGAGGGAGTGGCGGCAGGGGTGTTACTTAGTAGCCCCTGTTCCTAATTACTGATGTAACATATGTATTATCCTCACTACTTTAAATGGCTGGTGGCAGTGGTTTAATTTACCTACCATTGTGCTTTTCTACCACAGGCTGAATCCTCAGCTGCAGCATAGCACCCATGGGTGACCATTTTGTCAAAATGGCCCGGTCTTCTTTTTTCACCATGTTCGGTTTGTGAGGTCTTTCTTGGGTTATACTCTGTGCGCTAAACCAGGTTTGAGCCCTTTGTTTGTTTTGCCTTTGGGGGGCTTCAGTCCTGAAACCCGCCTCTGTCTCCAGTGTGTCTGGAAGAGCAGGAAGTGAGGGAGGTTTGTGATACCCTGCTGTCCTTTATCTTAAGGAATGCCTGAATGCACCCAGTCCTGATCGGCTGGCTGTCCTTTAAGAACAGCCACCCTGCTGTTTGATTGACAGCTAGGCTGTGCATGAATGAGAGAAACCTGCTTAGAAGGCAAGGCTTTTGGGACTGAAGACAGTCAACCACTGGGTAGAACAACCCAACTAAGAAACCGTGAACAAAGCTTGCTGCATCCTCCTGGACCGTTGAACTGCCTGGAGAAGCCCTGCTGCTGTGCTGAAACTCCTTTTCTACTCAACAACATAAGCTCCGGAAGGGACAATTTCTTCCCTTGGATTTGTGGGACCAATTAACCCTGAGACAAACTCCCCTGGACCACCTGCCCCGACGGGTTGTACTTCTTTGCTGCTGCAGGAACTGAGTGCCAGGGGTCAAGAAATCCATAGTTAAGTGCAATGGCTTATCTGGCCAGGAGCGCTAGGAGTCTACCCAGGACCCTCCAGAAGCAGGACGACCAGAGCTCGAGTCCCCTCGCCAGAGTGCAGGACTCAAGGAGTGAAGGAAGCCCAACTGGTATCCAATATCCACGGTGGTGCTATTTACTGAGCGTTGAAAGCGCAAAGTGCTGCTGACCTGAAAAGAGCCTGTAGCTGCCGCCAACCTCCAAATTGCTGCTGCAGGAGTCCTCTAGATGTCCTCCCTCTTGTCCCCACGACTGAGGCCCAGGATCCCAGGATCTGCGTTACTGCAACCAGACAGACCCTCTTCTTCTAACGGAAGTCACTGTTCCGACTTGGGTTACTTCCCTCAGTGTCTTTAGCTTTGCTCTTCTCAGTTGAGACTGGCAGTGGCTACTTTGCTAGAGTCGATTTCAGCTCGACCCCTCCCAAGTTTAACAGCCTGTGACCCTACATTTATTTTTCTTCAACAAACTCTATAACTTTGTGCAAGACTTTGCTATCTAAGACGTGCCTCAGTTCCATAGACTGTGCTCAAATTGACTTTGGCTGTCCTGGCTCCCTGCAGACTCTTCTATTCCATTGAATTTGATACCTACTGTCCCTCATAGGTGCTCACATGCTCTGAGAAACTGTTTAACCTTTTTCCTTCCCTTATACTTTCTTATTTATATACCTCAGCATCTACAAAGTGTACTAGTGATATATAAATGCCATTACTGCCCTAGTTAGTGTAGTCACCTCAGGGTGTAGGACGTGTGTAAAAAGCATCTCTACAGAGTATCTACTAGATTAGTGTTGATTCTGGAAAAATATTTTAAAGTATATTTGATTATTACATACATTTCCCTTTTTTAAAAAAAATGCTTAGTTAAAAACTGCTGTTAAATAATTATTTATATCTACAAACCTCGAGTATAAGTGTTAGTCATCTACTTGTATTGGTGAATTTCATTGTTTACAGCTCACATTTACCCGTCTTGAGATAGGCCTGGCTGCTCAGTCACACTACCAACTTGTGTAGTACAGTCCTATACCAAAAGGTGGGTTTCCTAATACCAAGAGGACAAGTGTTGTGTAGTCTCCTACAGTGTGACTGCAACCATTCTTGCATAACAATTGGAAGCGGAGATACAAGGAGGTATGAAATGTCACTTTGTCCTGGTGATTGGATGACTAATAGTCACAAATGATCGCGCAGGGACTGTCATGATCAGAAGCTTCTTCTCTGATCAAAATGTCAAGTCATCGGGTCAAAAGGCTTCGAGATTAAGATTCTTCTTTATTAGTATTTTCAAATACTCCAGTTAATTGTATGACACCTGCTAGTCTGGGGAGCCAAAAGTAGCTCCTGGCAGCTGTTGATTTCAAGCTGACCAGGCTCTCCGAGGCTAAAAGCTGGCGGTTAATAGCTTCCAGCTCCCCTCAATTTCGAACCCTGCAAAGGTCATGTGATGTCACTCTGCTAATTACTATTTGGGAAATTTGTTGACAAGTAATAGTAAGAATAAAACTACTTGATTACACATTTAATTGGCACGTGCCATGTGTAAACATTCAACCAAACCTGACTGTTTTAAGCCACCAGCTAATGACTGACTGGAGGCACCACACGTGTCATGGAGCCACGCAATGTTAATGTGGACATGGGGTGTTGCTAGGTCTGGAAAAGATCCGGGGCTACGTTAATGTCGGACCGGCAGGACTCGGGGCTAGCGAGCCTTTTGGTTGTAGCTCCTGAGATTCTATCCAGAGCTACAACCAAAAGACCCGGGGCTATTGCCCCCTCAGCCCTCCCACCCCCCGCCTTAGCAACGCCTCTGATGTGGACTTGCTTTGGCTAGTTTAAAAGGCAGGCGTGACCCTGTCCAATTTGACAGACTACTTCGACCCAAACACTCTAGTAAGTAGCTTGTACTCTTGCCTAATAAAAATAAGCTCACCACCAATTAGATATAGTTAGTCTCTTTTAGTCACTAATAGTGCCCTACGCACCAGGCTTATAGCTTGTGTATTTGCCGAGGCTCGCAAAACTGTGGCCCCCATTTCCTTAGCAAGTAACTTTACTGATATATGTAATTATGTAATGGTCCTGCCACAGAGGTTTGTATGTAAAGGGAAGGCACACGTGCTGCTCTTTATCAGATAGCTAAATGGGTTAATGAATTTGCTGCACACATCTGTGTGTGAACTCCAGGAAACTTATTAGACAGTTCGATGAGTTAATGAAACTGCTGCAGGGATGTGTGTACCCTTCCGGCTAAAAGCAATGGCTGCAAATGCTTGAACCAAGGCCCTTCCAACGGTGTACTATTCCATGCCTTCATTTTAAGGACCAACCATATGCAATTCAGCGTTGCCCCTTCTCCCAGCGAGCCGTCTCGACCACAGACCTAACTCTTTTGCCCACGCTGGACTTCATTGGCAAACTGCAGCCTGATTCAGCGGGTACGCGGAGGAAAGGATCGGGGCTTTAAGTGGGCCAGGGCTGGGGGTGGCCCTGCCCAGACAGTGGCCAAAAAGGGCCCTCAAGTCGAGTCTCCAAAAACTGTCTTCTAACCCTAATTTACCTCCCCGAAAATCACAGAAAAGATGAGTGAAAACGTCTATAGCTCTTCCACAGTAGATATCACGATCAGCCATGTTGTAAATCACGCCTTCAGTTAGAGATTCAGAGCTAGATCATTATTATTTTAACATTGAAGGGTAGTGAAATTATATTTAAAATAATACATTCTTTGATTTTGCAACATACATTGAAATTTTGTCATTAGAATTTTCCTTTTTCTTTTTAAAAAAAAAAAAAAAAAAAGAAAGTAATTAAGAATCATGGATTTCCTCCAAAAAAACATAAGGGAACGAGTCCTGCATAGATTGGTTTTTACTTAATTTCAATTTTATATTCAATAATTTTTGTTTTACTCCGTTTCTGAAATGCGATGTATTAAAAGTCCTTTAAAATAGGTTTTACTCCCTTTCCTTCCAGATGTGGACACCCGCCCGTTACTGTTTAATTGCACAGTCCCCACGGCTTTCAGAGGTTTCTTAGCAATTCTGAGGCTGCATTAGGCCGCCCTACCAAATATTGTCATGCAATGCGTCATGCCCCAATGTCTGGGTGTTTTGATCCCGTTTAAAGCACCGCAAGGGAGATACAGCCGGGTAGGTATTCCTTCTCCCGCCCAAGAAGCTAAAGCGTGATGGATCCAAACATGCTTGAGCCAATCCTCCCCAACGCCATGGCATTCCTCTAACCTAGGTAGCATTCCAACATGTTCAGCTTGCCTCGCCCACCTGAGAAGGAGACCGTCCGTATGCAAGTCAGTCCTGGCATGGTTGAGACTGGCACAGGAAATGTGGCTGCACCACCCAGATGAAGGCAAGCAAGGCTGATATGGTCCCATGGTTGCTGGTGCGTACAGAATGCATGTGGCCAGTTTGTAGGGGCAGCCAAACTGGGCAAAGGGCACAACGAGGCAGCCCGCTAATCTTATCCCACCAGCCACAGTTACCCGTTACGTTTGTTTCTTCCTTTTAGGTTTCAGCAAAAGGCCAGGAGTTGGAAAGATCAAAGTGCAACGTCTGAAGCAATTGCACAGGCTTCCTTTGTTTGGGTGTGTGCTTTTGGCATGACTTCTAAGCGCTGCAGTGAGTTATCGGCTCTTGTTACACTTTGGTTTCAGACAAAGTTGCGGAAAAATAGATCATGCGGAAGCAATTGATGCATTTACAGCAGGAACATCCAGGAGCGTGAACAACATGAGCTAGAAAATGAGTTCACGTTTAAAATATCGTTGCCCGCTTTGCAGGTTATATATTTTAAGTACAAGACAATAAAACTGTGTTTAAATTGCAATGATTTCATGATTTTGCAGATGGAGGTCAGTGCCTGGGGCTCAATATTGTCCTCGAAACTGCCCTGCTTGCCAGTTTGGGTTGGATTTCTCCAGTTAGGGCAGGCTCAAAGCTGATTTGCACGGGAGTGATTTCCTTTAGTGCAGCTACATAAAAACAGAAAAACAGCTCAACGAAAGGCAACACACGAACCGAAAACAACAGAATGTTGCCCTTGCGGGTCGGAGACTTTCCATCAGCTGCCTTTTCAATTGTATCTGAAACCATCAGGCCCCATGTTCCAGTCCTTCTAAGATAGCTGAGTTAGTTAATGCAACTAATGTTGAGATGTGTGTAATCTGATCACAGGTTTGACTGCTGGACGGCCTGGCTCAACCATTGGTTCCACCAAGGTTAATAAAACGCATCAGTGAAAGCCCCATATGGGGGCGCTGTTGTGCAAGATGGCGGGCTAGACGTGTGAGGCTCTAGCTCTGCTCACATTGGTGAAGCTATCCGGACTCCCCACACGAAAATAAATATGGCAACCGGGAGCCCCGCAAAGCAGGACTCTGTTGGCGCCATATGATAGGATATGGCATTCATAACGTGCCTATACACAAGTGTTTCAAGACGCGAGGAGGCGAGGGAGGGGAACAGAGGAAAGACAGAGACGGCGATCTTACTAGGCCAGGTGACATTGAGATCACGCAAGTGCAGGGGGAGGGGAAGTGTGAGGGGGAAGGGCAGTACATAGGATAAACAGTAAATAAATAAGAGCGGCCAGCTGGTGGCAGGTGCAAAGCTAAGGGCAGACATCAGGTGCCGAGTGCTGGTAGGGGCTGTAGGGATACAGAAACAGCCCCAGAGTGCAAGGGTTGTGGGGGTGGGGGGAAGTGCAGGTGTGCAACTCGTGGGGGGGGGGGGACCTGGGCCCGAGAACCGAGGGTGGCCAGGTGACCAGTGCTGTTTCAGTTTCAGCCAGGAGTTCAGCACGAGAGAGGAGAGAGAGGAGTAGAGAAAGCAGAAGCAAAGAGGAAGGTTTATACCGGAGATAGTTCTCCTCAGTTTTCAGAAATGTACCTGCGGACGTTTGAAAATCCAAAACCCTGAGAATGATGCCCTGCCCATAGCCATACAAGACTCCGCCCAGTTACACAAGTCTCCACCCGCATGTCAAAAAGGTTAACTATAATGAATGTGTGATCGACTATGTGCACAAAACTGCATAGAATGTAACTGTGCCCTCAAAAAACTCATTTACCATTTTTAAAGGGCCCTTTTGCATTTGGAAGCATTACACTAATGCAGATAAAGAAAGGAATTCTTGCTAACACGTGCAGGCCGGTCTTCTCAGCTGCAGGCAAGGGGACCTCCAAACATCATTTTGAAATGCGACCCACACACCATTCCATTCAGAGACGGCCTTCCAGCCTCTTTAAATTGAATCTGGGAACATAGCCCTGGTTTTCGCGTTATAACTACAAGACTATGGGTCCCAGAATGCAGTTCAGTAATTTCACACTGGCATGCATCTTGTTATGCAGGACGTAAATAAAATGTGTAATGCCTCACAAAGGGTAAACACATTGTTTTCATGTCAAGCAAGCAGACGTGGCACAGACTAGTATTGAAATGATATGTTATTTTTATCGTGCTCATACACAAGTGTTTCAGAGGGGAACAGGGGAGAACAAAACAACGATCTTACTAGGCCCAGTGTTATTGAGAATGCGAAAGTGCGAGGGGGAGGGGAAAAGTGCAAGGAATGGGGGAAGTGGAAAGTGCGGAGCAAAAGGAGAACACAATGAAAAATAATGAATAATTAAATGAAAAATAAAAGCAACAAAAGTGGTAGTGCAGCCAGCAAGTGGCAAGTGCTGAGTTTAAGGCAGCAGAAAGTGTAAGTCGGATAAGTGCAGGAAGAAAAAGGGGGGGCTGTATGGGTACAGATACAGACCCCCAGTGCAAGGGGTGGCCAGAGGCAGTGCAGGAGGGTGGCAGGGTGAACAGGAACCTGGACCCGGAGGACAGAGGGTGGCCAGGTGCACAGTGCCAGGAGAGAACAGATCAGCAGGGGAGCGGGGGGGAGAGGGCGAAGGCAGTAGTGAAGAGGAAGGTCTTGAGGTGCTTCCTGAACCGGAGATGGTTCACCAAGTTTTAGAGTGGCAGGGAGGCTGTTCCAGAGGGAGGCCCCATCCGAAGACAGAGATCTACCCCCAGCTCGTTTCTTTGAGAAACGACTGACCCTGAGGGAGTTAGAGGCACAGGAGCGAAGAGCTCGAGAGGGGAGGTATTTGCCGAGGGATAGCTGAAGGTATTTTGGAACCAGGCCCCAGAAAGCCTTGTGGACAATGCAGAGGGTTTTGAATTTAATCCTTGCATCCACTTGGAGCCAATGGAGAGATTTCAGAGCTGGAGAGATACGATCCCAGGGCTTGAGGCCAAGGACAAGTCTCGAAGTCCTGTTCTGGATTAGTTGCAGAGGCCGGAGAGTAGATGCAGGTAGGTTTAGAAAGAGGATGTTACAATAGTCCAACCTAGAGAGAACCAGAGCTTGGGAGACGGTGAGCTTCTGGGGGAAGGAGAGGAAAGGCAGAGTTCCTCTGAGGAGGTGCAGTAGGAAGTGTGACTATTTTAGAGACATCAGAGATGTGGGCGGAGAAGGAAATTGTGGAGTCAAAGTTGACCCCGAGGTTCTTAGCCGCGCAGGTGGGGGTAGGAGGAGGGCCCAAGAAGGCCGGCCAGAGAGTGAGGGGAAAAGATGGTGAAGGTGTGCCGATGAGGAGGATCTCTGTCTTGCTGGCATTCTGACTAAGATGATTGGCAGAACACCAATCTAGAATGGCAGTAAGGCAATCGGAGAGGAGGTGGCAGAGGGCAGCCTGAAAATAAGTTGTGTCGTCAGCGTAGCACTGGAAATGTGAGCAGAAAATGGCAATGCCGTGGGCGAGAGTTGCCAGGTATTGCATTGTTAGTCTGGTATTTACTTTAGCATAGATGCAGATTATGGGACTTTTAAATGCTAAGCAGCCCATCCCAGTGAGCCGTGGCTTGATAGAGAAATGGGCCATTCCCACACACTTGTCTGCTAATGTCTGCAATAAGACGTGCCAAGTGGGTTACGTAAAAGAAACAAAGAGAATGAGGGAAAAATGCCTGCAGCCTGTATAGTCCGGCTGAGACATCTCATTAACATTTTAGCAAGCCCTTGATCAGTGCTTCCCTGGCAGGAACAAATAAAATTACCGTTAATTAGAAAATCATGGACAATTTTAAAAAACACCCTTTTCGGAGATACTGGTGCGGCAAGTGCCGCCATAGCCGCTTCAATGTTGACTGCTCCAGCCCTTCCGAGCCTCAAAGCAGCAGCAACTCTTGGCCTGCTGCGAAAACCCAGAGACTCCAAGCTCTTTCCCGGAGACCAGTAGAAGAGCGTGAAAAACCTGAGTCTCCGGGATAAATCCAGAGGTTAGGCAGGTATGGTCGGATCACAGGGGACGGTGCAGCGGTCCCAAAGGAGCAAAGAAACCATCAAAGAGAAAGGGGCGCGAACTCGCGCCACCACAAGTGTAAAATAGCGGCCTGAAGCACACTGACCCCAGCGCATGCTTCAGGTGAGAGTGGCCTGCGGGAGGAGGATGCAGGAACCCAGACTAATATGTTAGGGCTCCTGATCAACAGTGTATTAGAAGACTCAGAGACTGGGGGTGCTGCGGCCAGGACCACTGTGAGAAGGTAAGTGGTGCCTGGCATAGCGACCCCTGCTGGTGAGTCTGAGGTGGCAGCTGGGAGGCAGGTAGGGCCCGGGCCCCTGAGTTGGGGGGAGCGCAACCCTGGCACCCATCCCCCAGAGAAAGATGGTTCTGCCAAACGGGGGGCCCTGGAGACTGACGGTGGGGCGCCAATCCAGAGGATGACAGCGACTGGAGCCCAAGGAGACCCGGATTGGGAAACACCTAGTGTGGACTATTGGGCTGAGTTGATTTATCCATTAGCATTTTGAAAAATGGATATTGTTCCATAACCTTGGTAAGAAAGCCTTTTGATACCAACCTATAGAAAGGGTTCCTACTCTTGTGGAATTACAGGATATTAGCCGGATGATCGCTGCTGAACATGGCGGCGCCCTGTAAAGGTGAGTGGAATGCGGCGCTGCAGCGATCGACGCGATGAGCTTTTAAATTAAAGTCTTCCTTTTCAGGATTGTCGGCGAGATGTCTCCGGGATGCGGATTTAGCAGGTAAGGACTTTTCCTTCTTCTGTTCTCTTCTTCTCTTCCTTTGCAGGTGATCCAGGATGCTGGCAGGCGTGGCAGAAGTCAGGATGCAGGAGCAGGCACGGTGAGCGTCCAGCTGCTAGATGCAGAACAACGTGAAGCACGTGTGGCTGTTCGGTGGGGTTTAAATAGCCTTAGAAGAAGTTCCAGGTATGTATCCTTCCCCCAATCAGGTATGTATCCTTCCCCGACCACGCCCGGATGGTAAATTAGTCCCACAGGTAAAGTAGTTCCTTTCAGGCCTCAAGGAGGCTGGGATCCTGCAGCATGGTCTGCATCAGGTAAGTGCACCCAAGCATTCCCATAAGGAGCCTGGCGCCTATGGCGCCAGGACTGATGTCTTTTATGAGCCTGGCGCCATAGGTGCCAGGACACTGTCCAAAGGGCCCCTATATGGGGTTGCTGGGTCCTTCCTTGGGGACTGGATGTCCGCTTTCGGGGACGCCGGGCTTGAACCGGCTCCCCGGGAGCGGGCATCATGACATCCTGGCACACGTTCTTTCATCTATCAGTTGGGGCAGCGCTATCCCATGTGAAAAGCAGCGGCTTCTACCGCCCTTTTCGGTTGCAATACATTTTGAAACATAGCCACCCAGGGACAGTGGGGAAAGAGCCCATGTTTCCTGCCGGAATATTCGATCATAGTGCCTCAGAGCCGACGACACTTCAATCTTTGACAGTTTACTCACTATGCCAGCAATATTCCAACACAGGAATGACATGGCTGCGCCTGGGGTGGCAAACAGGCATTCACTATTGTTATGCTGTGCTATGCAGCCCCGGGGTGACCCTACCACACCCTGGCCCCCTTCCTTTGAGGCAGTAGGTCAATCCAGCTCCTCAATATCCTGTAGTGGCCCAAAAAGCTTTGCCATACATATGACACACCTTCTTTCGCTTGCTTTGACCTCTCCCCTTCCTGTTGGAACATTAAACCCTCCCCGTGCATTGTGGTCCTCAGTCTCAAACTGTTGCCTGTAAGGGGCTGGTTGAGATGGATAAAAGGCGGCTACAGGAAATAATGCACTATTTTGGGGAAAGGATTTGTGGGACCACCACGCTGGGTTTAAAGAAGAAATCAAATATTCCAACATGGGGCAGTCATGGAGACTACCACACAGTCCCCCTCCATCCATTTTGGTTCCTTCCCTACCCAAGGTACCCTTCTTGCTGTTAGGATACCTCTCGGGTTGATCTTCATCCCTGGCAGTTGTGTATTTATCCATTCAGATGTTTTATTTATAAGAGAGATTGTGGATTCTGTGGTGCCCTGATCTAAACGGGGCAAACCTGTAATCACTCCCACCAAAGGTGCTGCTTCCGGGGGTAGGATAAAGGCCGCTTGTTGTGTGAACTGGCCATTTTTTTTATGAATTGTGTGAGACCCCCACTGCAGAAGCCACTCCTAGACCATTCGTTCCCACCCCAGCGAGGCCCTCTGTGGGAGGCACATTCTGATGGAAGTGGACAGAAGCTGGCAGAGGGGAGGCCAGTGACCTTAATTCAACTTGCCCTTTCACAGGGAGAATATTGGCAGTGCTTAGCAGCGGAGTGGCTGGACTTGTTAACACAGGGATAATTCTTACTTCCACCAGACCTTTAAGTTCCAGAAAGTCTTTTTTTTTTAGCCCCCTAATTAGATCATCAAGTCTCAACTCAGGACGGCAGCGCTCCTATACAATACCCCAGGTTTGAGCTGGTCGATTCACTTGATGGCCCAGGAACACTTCTGAAGAGGCTCTTTGAGAGGGTAAGCAGGAGGTGGTGAGAGTAGGTGGTCCCACTACTACAAAGGGTCCAATCGATGTTGCAGGCCTTTTTGGTTCGATACAAAAGCAGGGGTCTGATGGGACAACAGCGGGGTCAGAGTGGCAAAACTTCCAGCATGTCTCTGGCAGTTCCACGGGTCTGCTCTTTCGTTTCAGGATACTTGGCTCCTTCTGTGGTTCGGTGTGAACTTCAGGTGATCGACCAGGAATGGATGCAGAGCCCCTTCTCTTATCCAAGATTTGTTTTGTGCTCAAATTTGGGATAAGCAATGGAAGATCTGCTCTCTTGCATGAACACCAGATGTGGGTCAATCGTGGCCCACAGTGGTTCCAGTGACTCAGGCATACTGGCACCAGTAGTGTGGATTGGGACAAGACAGTGCCAAATCTCTTCCTGGGCACTAGCACATGTGACATGCAGGAGCCTGCGAAAGATGCAGTTTTTGTGGGTGACTGCATGGCCAAATAAGGAATACCCGGGTCTCTCAACCTGGGGGAAGGCGGAGAGACAAAATGGCAAAATGACAGAACAAAAGACTTTGTGGCATGGCCATTTCGGCACTGGCCACAGTCTTGGGCCAAATGCAGTAAACGCGATATGGTCCATCCAAAAGTATTAAAAATACTTAAAAAGTAAACTGCTACCACCAGTTTGTCTAAGGCACACTTGTACAAACACCAAAAAAATCTTTAGAGGGTGGCTAGGGCCATAAAACAAAAGGACCCCTGTGCACGGTACTTGACACATAGATAAAAGTTACCAAGAAATGGCAACATAGTCAAAGACTAAGGGAAACATAGTTTCCCAGTACTGGTAGCCAGAAGGATGTGTCAGTTTCCCCATAACAAATGAGCAAAAGCCCAGAGGAGTGCAGCTGTGAGGGCAGTGCTTCACTAGAAAAATTTAGGTTAGGTAAGCCAAACAAAAGCAAAACGTTTGGGGGATCCATAAATGGGGGGGGGAGGGAATTGCATCTAAGGGAAATCTTTCCTAACAAAGCGCTGAGCAGGTTATGTATGGATCAGTGGTCTTGCTATGCAGAAGTAGAATGTATCCACTCCACCGCAGCCAGCGGGGTCATTCCAGTGTTGGAAAGAATATTTGTGATATGTGGCCTTCCTGTGGAAATGAAGATGGACCCTCCCTTCCAAGAAAGAGAATTCCAGGACTATCTGTCCAGCCCCGGAATCACCCAAAAGCGGATCACACCCGTATTGCCTGGAGTTAGTGGAAATATGGAATGTTTAATGCGAACACTTAGTAAAGCTTTTAGACTCGCACAACGGCAGGGTCAGGCCATCCAGAGAGCTCTTTATCAGCTAGTGATTGAAACTCATCCATGGCAATTATCGGCCAAGAAGAGCTCTATGGCCATGGCTACAGAGGTCTCGCTCAACCGCAGTTTCTTCAAGGGCCTCATGGGCAAAGAAGGAACGAGCGACCAAATGTGAAAGCAGCTAAAATCCAGACTAGATGGACTACAAAGGAATGACCAGAGAGCGGATTGACCCCTACGAGAACATGCCAGCGGTTAGACACATCTGGAGAAGTTGCAGTGCAGGAGCCGGCACACTTAGAAGCCACAGGGTCGTCCTGGGTCAGCATCAGCGCCACAATACCCAAAACGAGCTTTGCAAAACAGGCACCAGAAATACAACGAATATGTAACATATGATTTGCATGTGGTGAAGATCCGATAATCGCTCTATGAATGAATGCCAATATGTGTTCTAGTCTTAGTTACAACTGTTTGTCGTTTATGGTAAAAGAGGGATGTTTGTTATAAAACCAGATGTTTAGCGTGACGAGATAAATAGACATGAGCTGTGCCCTATGGGGCCTTCCCTCCTCTCTCAATTCAACACTTCTCTGGGTTGTTTCTCCCTGGTACACTCTGGAACCCAATCCTTGTATCAGCTCGGAATGCCCCCACAATTCTCCAGTTTTGCAAATCTCTCAAAATGTTGCCTTTCACACAGACCGCAAATCATAGAACTGCACTACTGTTAAACAAACGCTGGCTACACATACCCTGTACAGCACAGTGCTCCACTGCTCTCTAGTTAGTTGCGCAATTTAAACAATAACATATGGCCCTCGGGTTTTTATTTGGCGCTTCCCGACCGGGCCCACAACAGCACTGATAAGCTACCTGTGCACAACGTACGAGTTTCAACAGCACTGCTCTGGGACCGTTCACTGCCCCCTTCGTTGCCAGTTGGCGGGTCCTGTGATGAGTTCCATGTCATTTTACTGATGGGGATTACTTTGAAATAATTTACTTCACAGTAATTCCTTTAAAAAAACGAATTCAATGTTTTATTTTTAAATTTGGGCGGTCCTTCCCCCATCTCCACAGTCCCACGTTTCTCGATACTAGTACCCCTACCCCAAACCCATCTATATAATTTGCTGAGTGTTTTCAAAGGAATTGATTGGAAGTAATTCTTGCCGGTAAAACAACGGGAAACAATGTGTTAACTCCACAGGCATGGTCCCAGCTAGTGACGCAGGTGATAAAGGATGGGGGCGCATCCAACGAAAAATTGACATCTCAGGTCTTGTTTAGAACTGCTGGGCCTTTACAAGCCGGTTCCATGTAGTCACATGACGATGCGCATAGCGTCATTGCGCGTAAACAACATGCTGCAGAACGTAAACTTGATGTTTCCCCATAGTGTGCCTCCACAGTTCAGAGGTCTGGAACTCTCAGATGTGAGGGCTGGGGGGTCCTTGATTTCTCTGTCCTCTAAATATAGCGTCTGAGCAGACGCGCGGCAGCCAGCCCCTGTTCTCACTCACACCAGAGCACTGTTGTGACGTCGGATAGTCTCATTTGGAGCATACTGGAGTGGACCGAGGGAGCTGGAAGTCTCGTCTCTTGGCACATCACTGAACCCTGTCCCAGTGTAGAGATATCGCGAGAGCCTCGCTCTCGCGAGATCTCGCTCGCGCCATCACCTCCGCCCCCGCGCGTAACGCGCGCATTACGGGACGAGCTGAGGACGCGGACAGCAGCGTCTTCCCGGCTCCTCCGAGCACGGGACGAATTTAAGGATTTTGATGCACATTTTTAGTTATAGCATCCAAACCCCTGTTGGCCACGTTGGCCCATTGAATCCTGGGCACTATCCATACTATATCTGATCCAGAGGTATTACGAAATAAAGTCCTGGTGAAATCCCTGCCTGGCTCCTGTCTTTCTTCAGGCACCAATTTACTACATAAATTGGCGAGGAGGATCACCACAAGAAACCGCGCAGAAACATGCAGGGAGCCACACCGCCACCACCCTTTCTACAGACACCAGGTAGGCCTGCCATTCCGTGGCCACAATGGCAGCCCCTGTTCACGACGTACGTGGAGGCAATGGGTGGATCAGGATTTTCAGCGGTGAGACGCAGGGCCATGTTACTTAACGCCTTAGGGGTAGAAGGGCAAAGAATATTCGAGGGCCTTACCCCGATACCAGTAGAGGACGAAAATGATGAGTTCAAGGAGGCCGTTAGAAGAATCATCAAGAGGTTCGCCAGCAAAGAGAACACTGTACTCCATAGAATAAGGTTTTACACTCGAAAACAAGAGCAGTCCGAACCCGCCGATGACTACGTCACGAAATTAAGGGAACTAGCAGCCCTGTGTAACTTCGGCAACAATGCGGAAAACCGCATATGTGACATGCTAGTCGTCCATACCAACAGTCGGAAGGTCCAAGATAAGTTCATCCTCGAAAAAGAGCTACAGTTAGAAAAAGCCGTAGAAATTGCCAGAGCGGTAGAGGAAACCGCGGGGAGAAGGAAAGAGTTTACAGGGGCCCAAGTCCCCACTGAAATACAAGCAGTTGGATTCCGTCCAAGAAAGGAAAAGTTTGCATGCACCAGACACAAGAGAGTCAAGGAACAGCAAGAGAGAACCCCTCAAGTGTCATAGGTGCTCCAGTACCAAACACCTGGCATTTGACAGAGAGTGCCCAGCCAGAGACGAGGAGTGTTCAGTCTGCAAACGCATAGGACACTTCTCGATAGTGTGTCGATGGAGGAACAAGAAAGTCACAAGCCTCACCACAGAACACACAAAGGAAAGGGAATCCTCGTCAGATGAGGAGGGGAGACCCACAGTCATAATGGTGAACAGCAACCGAGCCAGGAGAGAGAAGCCTCACTGCGTGATCAAAATCGATGGAAGAGAGACACGGGTCATGGCAGATTCCGGGTCGGACCTCACCATCCTACCCCTCCAGACATATAAAGACATGGTGGGTAAAGAGAAAGTGGAAGTGCTCACCACACGACACAAGCCCACTGTGTTCGGAGGGGCCTCAGTCGAACTCTTAGGGTATATCAACGGCAAAGTCGAATTCAAAGGTAGAGAAACCATCACCAGAGTCTACTTCAGCCATGAAGGGCCTGCAGTGTTCGGCTGGGATGATCAAGACAAGTTAAAAATCAGACTGGATCCCAGCACAGAAGATCAAGTCCTATCAGTCCATACGAGGAACGAATCTGTTGTCAAGAGCGAATACCCAACACTTTTCTCGGAGGAGCCGGGACACATTAAAAGTTTCATTCACAAGATCGTGCTCAAAAGAAATGCCGTCCCTGTCAAGCACCGGGGGAGACCAGTACCGGCCACAGCAAGGGACACCCTTAGACAACAGCTAGACAAAATGAAGATGGAAGGAGTGATAGAAGAAATTGAAGCGTCCGAATGGCTGAGCCCAGTCGTCCTGATAAAGAAACCCCAGTCACAGGAATTAAGGGTGTGTATAGACCTGCGCAGCTTAAACTTAGAAGTTATCACGGACAACTACCCGCTCCCAAGCATAGACGAACTCATATTATTAATGAAAGAGGCCAAGATATTCTCAAAACTCGACATGAGAAATGCATATCATCAGATACAGCTCCACGAAGAATCGAAACCCCTTACAGCATTTATCACGCCATTTGGCACATTTCAATTCACTAAAATGCCTTTCGGGTTGTCGTCAGCCGCGTCAGCCTTTCAGCGCATGATGGACGTCCTACTAAGGAAAGTCAAAAATGTAGTATATTTTCAGGATGACATATTGGTCTATGCAAAGGACAAGCGGACGCACGATACCACCCTCAAAGTGGTTCTCAACAAACTACAAGACGCAGGAGTGCGTTTACGTCACGAGAAATGCTCATTTGGAGTAAAAGAAGTCGAATATCTGGGATACAAGATTTCGGAAAAGGGGATCAGCCCGAAAGAAAATCTTATGCAAGCCATTACCAATGCTCCTGAACCTGCCACCAAAGAAGAGGTGAGGTCTTTTCTGGGATTGGCTGAGTACTACGCGAAATTTATACCAAGGTTTTCGGAAACCACGTCACCCCTACGCGATCTACTTAAAAAAGGGACAGAATTTTCGTGGAGAGAACCTCAGAAGAGGACGATGGACACCATAAAGCAACACATCATGAAAGCTCCATGTCTACAACCCTTTAACCCAGAGTGGGATACGGTCATTACCACTGACGCCAGTGCGTACGGACTAGGAGCAGTGCTAACGCAGAGGAGAGGTGACACCGAACATGTGGTGGCCTTTGCGTCGAAGGCACTATCAGAGGCGGAACAGAACTACTCTACGATTGAAAAAGAAATGCTAGCATGCGCATGGGCAGTTGAACATTTCAGAGCATATGTGTGGGGCACAAAGTTCAAGCTGGTAACAGATCACAAGCCGCTCATCCACATGCTCAGCCCGGGAGGCACCAAAACATCCACGCCCAGACTAGCTCGCATTGCAACGAAACTACAGGAATACACATTCGAAATCCATCACATCTCAGGATGGAAAAACTCGCAAGCCGACTGCATGTTGCGACTGCCAGAGAACAAGGAAGGGGCTACCACATTCTTACACGGTGAATGCATAGTCGCATCCATATCAGACATAAGGGCCCCAGACTACCTGGAACTCAGTGAGAGACACTGGGAAGAAGAAGACGGGAAGGACCCAATCATGGCCAAGATACGCAATTGGATCAAAGAAGGCTGGCCGAATGAGAAAATGCTGCCGGAGGGCATGAGAGCATATTGGAAAGTGCAAGATGAGTTGTCGGAAGCGGAGGGAATAATCATGAAAATGGATCAGATCATCCCCCCCACAGGAATGAGGCGCACCATACTCTGCAGGGCCCACGCGGGACACCTAGGGAACACGATGACTCGCCGCAGGGTGAGAGAAGCTTACTGGTGGCCGTCTATGGACCAGGAAATACGCGCCATGATAGAGCGCTGCCATGAATGCCTAAACAGTGACAAAAGACTGAAAGTTCGACAGGCGCCTCTCATTCCCACGGAGATACCAGAAGCAGTATGGTCCAAAGTGGGCATTGACTTCATAGGGCCCCTGGAGGCGATGGAAACGGAAAACAAATATGGCACAGTGCTGGTTGACTACTTATCCAAGTGGGTCGAAGCCGAGTTTGTCCCGAACATAACCACAGAGACGGTCATAGAGGTACTCACTGAAATATTCCAAAGGGAAGGCCTCCCCAAAGAAGTCGTCACAGACAATGGTGTGCAATTAGTTTCCAAAGATATGGAAGCATTTTTAAGAAAGAACCACATCAAACAAAAGAAAGCGGCCTTGTCTCACCCCCAAGCAAATGGACTGGTGGAGAGGGCGAACAGGTTCATAAAAGGGGCCATCCAACTGGCAACAGCGTCAGGAATGAACCCCCTCAAAACTGCCAAAGAAGCCATAGCGGCTCATAGGCTCACGCCAAATGGAATTACTCAAATATCCCCGTTCAAAATGTTGAGAGGGAGGAGTGCGGCATCCACCCTCATTCCACCATGGCTGGCGAAAGTAAGGGAAGATGAAGCAGTTGACATGACTGAAGTAGTATGGCGCATGGAGAGAAACAAGACACGCATGAAATCGTGGAGTGATGAAAGAAGAAGGACGAAGCAAGCGCCCAACATAAAAGAAGGGGACTGGGTCAAAATCAAACTGCCAAGAAAGGACCAAGCCACGGGATCCCATTATAGTCGGCCCATAAAAGTAACTCACAAAGGAACCAATCACGTCCGCACGGAAGACGGGCGCTCGTGGAACTTTGAAAGGGTAGCATTATACCAGCGAAGGCAAGAAGAAGCGAGGACCCAAGAGACACCCCACTTAGAAACCGAAAGAGATAACTGGAGAAACGAGGAACGAGAAACTGAAGGAAGCGATGGAGAAAGAGATGCAACCGAGACGGAACGGGAAGAACCATGTGAAAGTCCAGAACCAGAGCAGCAGAGACCATGCCCTGTAACCAGTGAGAGGCCCCGAAGGGAGCACAGAAGACCGGTGAGATACAATGACTATGTGGTACAGTGAACCCGTTCTGCTTTTGGAAAAAGGGAGGTGTGTAGAGATATCGCGAGAGCCCCGCTCTCGCGAGATCTCGCTCGCGCCATCAGCTCCGCCCCCGCGCGCTACGCGCGCATTACGGGACGAGCTGAGGACGCGGACAGCAGCGTCTTCCCGGCTCCTCCGAGCACGGGACGAATTTAAGGGTTTTGATGCACATTTTTAGTTATAGCATCCAAACCCCTGTTGGCCACGTTGGCCCATTGAATCCTGGGCACTATCCATACTATATCTGATCCAGAGGTATTACGAAATAAAGTCCTGGTGAAATCCCTGCCTGGCTCCTGTCTTTCTTCAGGCACCAATTTACTACACCCAGTCTCTAGGACACAGCCCCCTGCATGGTTTATGTAAACATGGCCCAAGGCCCTGAAAGCAGCCTGTTCTTTCTACTGCCCTTCATGTCTATAAACTATCTGTGCTCCGTCTTTTACCACTGCGTGCACTTCCTATTCTGAACATTGAGTTTAGCGGTAGATCCACCAAACTACTGCGAAAATGTATTACCGTTACTGCCACTTCGTCCCATGGGTTTACCATGGGATTACAAGTGGTGGCATGGTGATGTAAATCCATATTTTCTAGAGTCTATAGGAATCGGTCATGATGGCGTGTATGTGTGTGCGCGTGGCTCCTTGAGGTCGCTATGGGTTCCGGTAGAATGTTGCTGCGTGAGGTGAGCGTTGCGGGGGAGATTGGAGGTGGCTTCAAGGGGTGTGGGGAGCCCGGTGTCTGGCATCCTGTGTTGTGTCTTGTTCCTACTACGTGAACCTGTTGGGCTCTGAACAAGCACAAAAAAGTGTGTACTTACCATGGTGGACGCCTTAGCTCCCATTATATCACTGGCGACGAGTTTGGTCAAAGGACGGCACGGGTGTCATCGCTGTTGCTGTGGGGGGTGCAGCTGGTACCGGACACCACCCCCCAGTGTGTTCCCCCACACCCCAGGATTAACGGCGGTAGCTGGCTGGCAAGATGGCCGGCGTTGAGGAGAGGCAGCCAGGCAACAGTGCGGCTGCCAGGATAAAGTGGTCAGTTGCCAGTGTTGAGGAGAGGTGGCCAGGCAACGGTGCAGCTGCCAGGACTAAGTGGTCCGTTACCGACGTTGGGGAGAGGCACCCAGGTCAAGGAGGAACAGCTAGCCAAGTATAAAAGGTGACCTCCAGGGGAGGTTGGTCACTGGCATGGACAAGTTGCTGGGGCCAGGAAAGGGCAGCCTGTGGCTGGGGCAAGGAGGGCTGTCGCCAAGTAAGGTGAATGGAAAGGGGCCAGTTGGTGAAGCTCAGCGTTCGTGTTTCACATCCGGATGGACGTGGACTTGGCCCAGTGCGTCCTGGGAAATGTTGTCGGTGAGGTATGGCCCAGAAGGGAGGTATTGAGACCCTGTGACTCGCTAGTCATGCAGCGGGGAGATAGAGACATGAGTGCCACGAAGGGGTGTGACGCTGCTGAGGGGCATGGCCCTTCTAGTAATGGTGTCCCGGTTTTGCCTCCTGATAGGGGGTGCATGCTGAGGTACACGGATAAGTCGACTGTTTTTAGGGTGCTGTGCCCGGAGCCGGTGACGTCAGCCACGGGCAAGGAAAATGCATCTGGTGAAGGGCATAATGGTTGGTGTACTTGCGGCCGTTGCCCTGCGCATTGCTTAGTGGAGGTGACGGCGCGCTGGGCCTCGAGTTCTGACAGCCGGTCCGGTCGGAGAGGGGTCCATGGCGGTGTGGATCGTGAGGTTTTTGTTCAGTGGTGCCCTCACGGGGTGAAGATTCTCGTGACTGAAGCGGCCTGGACCATGCTTTGGAGTGGTTCGTGGATCCAGGAGGAGGCAATGTTTAAATTGACATTTGGGAGGTAGGTGTTGTTTAGGCCTGTGGTTATAGTATGTTTGTGTTTTGTTCATGGCCCATTAGATTGTGGGTTAGGACCTCCTGTCCCTGGGTGGGGCGTTAGTCGTGGGGCGGCCGTTGTCACGTTTTCGTGGTGTGTATATGTTGTGGCCGCATGTTTAGGTCCCGGGTCTGTTCTTCTTGGATTGTATTTATCTTTTTATGGGTTAGGTGGGTTTGGGTCTGGTCTGGAGTTGAACTTTGGGTTACGGTTGCCGAATTTAGTAAGGTGTGTCGTGAGGTTCCTACGGGAAAACTATGGCGACAAGTAACCATTCCAATAGGAGCCAGGGAGCGGTTGGCTACAAGGGGCAGTGGTTTCAAATGTCACCACCGGTGATGGTCCATTAGTGGAGTTCCTGTGGGGCTGTTGAACACTAAAGACAGTGTTTTTCTTTCGGGTTACCAGTGGACATGCAGGTGGAAGTTACACCTGTGGGGCATTTTGGACATGTGGGTCGGGGCAAGGGGGGTGGCGGTTGGTACCCATTTGAAATTTGACTTTGGATTTGTGTTCATTCATAATTTGACTTTGAATTGTTTCATTCATCATTTTTGCACTTTTGTGTGTGTGCTGATGAATGTTGGTGCCTGTTTGGTGGGAGAATGGAGTGGGCCGCATGGTGGGATCTTTTGCATTGCTCGGATTGGTTGGAGCATGCTTTAAGCTGGTTAGCGGTGTGTTTTATGATGCTGTATTGAGTGTTATTGCATTCTAGGGGGAGTGCAGGATACAGAACAGGAGGTAGCCAGCATGTTTGCGGGGCCACTGGGTAGCTGGTGGGTTTGGTCACTCAGTTTAGTTGCTGGTTTTTAGTGTTGGGTCCCTTTTGGTTTGGTTGTCTGGATGGTTGTAGGGACGGTTGTGTTTTGGTGATCGGTTTTCCCTTTTTAAGGGAAGTTTTTAGCATTGGCGGTTTTGCTAAGTGGTAGGGCATAGTGATTTTGCAGCTGGAGTTGGAGTGTGTGTGTTAGCGACACACTGCTTGGGGTGTGCGGATGTGTGTGACATGTTTTGATGGTGTTGTCTTAAGGTTTTGTGGGTGTATTGGTGGACTGGCAAGTGTTTCCGGGCTGATGGGGTTGAGTGTGCTGGGTGTGCTTGTGGTGAGCTGGTATGCGCTTAGGTGTGGCAGGCCTAAGGCCCTGGGGTGCAGACCAGGGCTGAAGGTGTGTGTGCTTGTTTGTTTTGGTTGGTTAGGTCAGTGCCCGTACTGGGTTGTGGTATGTCCAGGTGTAGCAGGCCTGGGGCCTTGAGGGGGAGCTCAAGACCGGTGGTTGTGCTTTGTTTTTGTTTTGTCCTCAAGGGTTCCTGTTGGTCCGGGATAGTTGGTGGGATATCATTTTTCTGCCCTTTCTCCAAGTCGGTAGGTCCCATCCTTGCATTTGTTTTGTGGTTTGATTCGGCAAGGGAGTGTGTCTACGTTACTTGTGGGGCAACGTGATAGTTTCTTTCGGTTGTAAGGCTTTGTATTGTGGTCGGGTTTTGGTTCGGTGTAGATTGTTGTTTCTTTTCCTTTGTGCTTCAGGTCTATTGCCTAGTTGGCCACTTAGTGATAGGGCTGGAGTGTTTGGTGTTGTGATTAGGAATGGAGCATTGAAGGTCAATGTTCCATTCATTTTGTGTTGATAAGTGTAACAGAGGAGGATGTGTCATGATGGCACGTATGTGTGTGTGTGTGCGCGCGCGCGCGCGTGGCTCCTTGAGGTCGCTATGGGTTCCAGTAGAATGTTGCTGCGTGAGGTGACCGTTGAGCTTTGGGGAAGATTGGAGGTGGCTTCAAGGGGTGTGGGGAGCCCGGTATCTGGCGTCCTGTCTTGTTCCTACTACGTGAACCTGTTGGGCTCTGAACCAAGGACAATAAAGTGTGTACTTACCACGGTGGACGCCTCAGCTCCCATTATATCAGAATCCATGGGGTTTTTGGCTAAACTACCGATGGCGGTAGGTCTGCCGCAGTCATTCTGCTGTTAATTGGGGGTAGGAGGTCAATCTGATCCCCTATTGTCAATCTCGTATTTCGGCGTTGCGGGAATGCGGCGGTAATGAAATTACTGCCACCGCTGCCGACCTCATAATCAGGCCCATTTCAGCCCTTCCTTGTCTTCTGCCACGTCTCCATTTCTGTTACAGTCCTAATCTGATGCCGGTCCTTTCCTTCTGTTCCCAATATCTGCACACAGTCCTCCTCCCAGGTCTCCAGCTCTGTACACCAGGCACGTCAGTGCCCGTCTTCTGCTCCCTCCTCTACCCCTCTGTTCACAATCTGATGTCTGCAGCTTTCCCTCTCACACCGACCTTCTCCCTACACAACCCTGGCATCCTGTTTGTAGTTCAGTCTCAAGCTCATGTCTCGCCCTCTGCACAGCCCCGCTCTCTTATCTCTACTGTACACAGACCTGATCTAATCAGTCTCGTTTTGCGCCCTCTTATCGCCTGTCCATGGTCATCCACTTGTGTACACACTCCTAAACTCCCAATGTCTCCATCTCTGTACACAATCCTAATGTCCTGTCCATTTTGTCAGTGCCTACACAATCCTTGCAGCCTCTTCTTTTGGGACTCGCTTTACTCGGTCTTGGACGTCTGTCTCTATTTTTGTGTACAGTTCTGATCGCTTCTCTTTTGTGCATCTCTCTTTTCCCCATTCAGTGTACAGCCCTGCCCTCCTGCCCCCTGCCTTCATCTGTGTACATGGCTCATACTGCTTGTACATAGTCTCCAGATCCGTACACAGTGTCATTGCTCGTGTCTCTGCCCTATACGCAGTCCCGGCCTTGTGTTTGTTGTCTGCATCTCTGTACCCAATCCTGATCGCCTATCTGTTGCCCCAATTGCTGTACACAGCCATGTCTTCCTGTCTCGTGCTTCTATCTGTGTACACAGTTCTTATTGCCTGTACATAGTCTCCATATCCGTACACAGTTCTATCTCTTTTCTGTCTCTACCCCTGTACACAGTCCTGACCTTCTGACTTTAGTCTGCATCCATGTACACAAACCTGATTGCCTGTCTTTTGTCCCAATCACAGACTCCTGTACCAACAATATCCCCTGTCCTTACCAGCTACCCCTGTGCAGTGTCATACTCCTGCGCCAACCAACACCCCCTGTCGCTATCTGCTACCCCTGTGCAGTGCCATACTCCTGCGCCAACCAACACCCCCTGTCGCTATCTGCTACCCCTGTGCTGTGTCATACTCCTGCGCCAACCAACACCCCCTGTCGCTATCTGCTACCCCTGTGCAGTGTCATACTCCTGCGCCAACCAACACCCCCTGTCGCTACCTGCTACCCCTGTGCAGTGTCATACTCCTGCACCAACCAACACCCCCTGTCGCTATCTGCTACCCCTGTGCAGTGTCATACTCCTGCGCCAACCAACACCCCCTGTCGCTATCTACTACCCCTGTGCAGTGTCATACTCCTGCGCCAACCAACACCCCCTGTCGCTATCTGCTACCCCTGTGCAGTGTCATACTCCTGCGCCAACCAACACCCCCTGTCGCTATCTGCTACCCCTGTGCACGGTGTCATACTCCTGCACCAATCAACACCCCCTGTCATTATCAGCTACCGCTGTGCACAGTGTCATACTCCTGCACCAGCCAACATGCCCTGTCGCTATCTGCTACCCCTGTGCACAGTGTCATACTCCTGCGCCAACCAACATCCCCTGTCCTTACCAGCTACCCCTGTGCAGTGTCATACTCCTGCGCCAACCAACACCCCCTGTCGCTATCTGCTACCCCTGTGCACGGTGTCATACTCCTGCACCAATCAACACCCCCTGTCATTATCTGCTACCCCTGTGCACAGTGTCATACTCCTGCGCCAACCAACATCCCCTGTCCTTACCAGCTACCCCTGTGCACAGTGTCATACTCCTGTTCCAACAACACCCTTTGTCGCTATCTGCTACCCCTGTGCACACTGTCATACTCCTTCGCCAACCAACATCCTGTCATTATCTGCGAACCCTGTGCACCGTGTCATACTCCTGCGCCAACCAACACCCCCTGTCGCTATCAGCTGCCCCTTTGCAGTCACTGGGCCTCATTACACGGTAGGCGGTAAACCATGGCGCTATTAGCGCCATGGTTCATGCCGGTAATTTACCGGTACCGCCTTGGAGGAAAGGGGAATTACCGCCCTATTCCAAGGTTGGGAAGGCGGTAATTCCTCCTTCCTCCATTGCCCTTCCCCATTTTTGCCCCATAGGGCATAATGGGAATGGGGAAGGCACTAATTACGGTACCGCAAATTGCGGTACCGTAATTAGCACCCTGGTCCCTTTGCGGGTTTGTTTTTTAACGCCTGCAAAAAGCAGGCGTTAAATTCCCCAACCCGCAAAGGGACCTCGTAGTAAGGCGGTAAGGGTTGATCAGTACCAGTAAAATACCGGTACCGGTAAACACTTACCCCCTACTGTGTAATGAGGCCCACAGACTCCTGTGCCAGACACCATCCCCTGCCGTTATCTGCTACCCCTGTGCAGTCAGATTCCTGTGTCAACAATATCCCTGTTGCTACCTGCTATTCCTGTGCACATTCATAGACCAAAGAAACTATCAAAAAAAGAAAAAGGGACCCTGCGGCGCCAGCTCCGACCCGCGTCAGAGGGACGGAAATGATTTACGCAGGGGTACAGGAGAAGCAGCGGCTGCCGGCGAAAAGGAAAGTAAGGAGAGGGGGCAGGGGGTTGGACAACGAATGCTTACAGGACATGGATTTGGGTTGTTTTACCCAAGTAAAAACTGATTTGCGGTGAAATCGACTACAGTACTTTCCAGAGCAATTGTTTCTAGTTCGGTAAAACAACCCAAAACCTCAGTATCTGTTACTCCTGTGAAGTCACAGACTCCTGTGCTAACCAACAACCCCAGCCGCGATCTGCTACCCCTGTGAACAGTCGCAGACTCCTGTACCAACAATATTCCCTGCTGCTATCCCTGTGTAGTCATACACTGCTGCTCCAACCAATATCCCCCTGTTGCTACCATCTACCCCTGTGAAGTCAGACTCCTGCTCCAACTAACATCCCCTGCTGCTATCTGCTATCCCTTTGAACAGTCACAGACTGCTGCTCCAACCAATAGCCCTGTTGCTAGCATCTACCCCTTTGCGCAGTCAGACTCCTGCACCGACCAACATCCCCTGCTGCTATCTGCTATCCCTATGAACAGTCGCAGACTCCTGTACCAACAATATTCCCTGCTGCTATCCCTGTGTAGAGTCATACACTGCTGCTCTAACCAATATCCCCCTGTTGCTACCATCTACCCCTGTGAAGTCAGACTCCTGCTCCAACCAACATCCCCTGCTGCTATCTGCTATCCCTTTGAACAGTCACAGACTGCTGCTCCAACCAATAGCCCTGTTGCTACCATCTACCCCTTTGCGCAGTCAGACTCCTGTACCGACCAACATCCCCTGCTGCTATCTGCTATCCCTATGAACAGTCGCAGACTCCTGTACCAACAATATTCCCTGCTGCTATCCCTGTGTAGAGTCATACACTGCTGCTCCAACCAATATCCCCCTGTTGCTACCATCTACCCCTGTGAAGTCAGACTCCTGCTCCAACCAACATCCCCTGCTGCTATCTGCTATCCCTTTGAACAGTCACAGACTGCTGCTCCAACCAATAGCCCTGTTGCTACCATCTACCCCTTTGCGCAGTCAGACTCCTGTACCGACCAACATCCCCTGCTGCTTTCTGCTATCCTTATGAACAGTCGCAGACTCCTGTACCAACAATATTCCCTGCTGCTATCCCTGTGTAGTCATACACTGCTGCTCCGACCAATATCCCCTGTTGCTACCATCTACCCCTGTGAAGTCAGACTCCTGCTCCAACCAACATCCCCTGCTGCTATCTGCTATCCCTGTGTAGAGTCATACACTGCTGCTCCAACCAATAGCCCTGTTGCTACCATCTACCCCTTTGCGCAGTCAGACTCCTGTACCGACCACCATCCCCTGCTGCTATCTGCTATCCCTTTGAACAGTTGCAGACTGCTGTGCTCTGTGCATACCTCGCTGCACGCAGATTCCCCCCACTTTCCGCCTCTTGTCAGTGCACACACTCTGCTGCTCTCTCACCTTTGTACACAGAGTTAGGGTCCTCCCTTCTGTTTCTACTGCTCCACAAAGCCCCAGTTAGATCCACTAATCACTGTGTCAAATCTAGTTGCAGCCAATTAATCTGAGCAACTCCCCAGCGCGCGCCCCATTGGCAAACTGTTTCTAGTGTATCCTGAATGCGCATGCGTGGGGCTTTCTGAGCCGCTGTCCTTTGCTTTGAAGGGTCTCCATGATGGCGCTCCTCCTTGATTGTTTACTATTTTCCCACTGTACACCTGGATCACACTTTTTCACTTTGTTGGGCTTGTCCCTCGCCCACCACGTGCTCAATCTCGGTGCCAATCCTCTTCTCTTTTAGCCCCTAACCACTGGAGTATGCTTCTGCTTTCCATTGGCTTTCATTTCAAAGACTATCTTCTATTCTTCTCGTCGACTTAATTCCATCATGTAATTTAATTGCGCTGTTGCTTTTTGTGCATCATTTTGGCCAATACGTTATGAGTCAAATAAAATACAAATACACTGAACATTAGACCGGGACATCTTGGCAGTTCTCCAAAGAGGGGCTGAGCTTTCTAGTTTGTCTCTGTGATGTCTGTAAACAGAGGAGGTTTGCAGCATGTACTTTAAACCACCGCCGAGAGTAAGTCTGTCCACTATTGCTGTGCATGGTGGCCAGAATAGGAGTGGGGACTGGCCCTTGTGAGCTAGGACACTCTAAGACAGAGGTGTAGACAGGGTAGGGCCTGAGCGGGCAAGGCCCACCCACAATCTGTAAATGCCCAATCAGCAGCGCTGCATGGGCATTTACAGGTGTTCTTGTCACTGCGGTGGGCCCAAATACATGATCGTCAGGCCCCACTTGTTAGACAATCCTGGCTGCGACTCCACGCTAGGAGCAGAAGTGCAGCAAGAGTGAAATTCTGCATTAGGTCCCGGGAACATTTCTTGTGCCTGCGAGAACCCGGCCAAATCCCACAATATCGCGACACCTCACACAAACAGATTCTGCATCATACGTGTATGGTGCAATGTTTCAAGTAAGAGGCTAAGCAGCGGGGGGCGGGGGGGGGGAGGTCAATGTTTATGTTCATGTTTCGGGCCCCTATTCAGGCCGTTTGCAGGTTAGTGTCTTTAGGGAGGATGGGTCCTGCTCCCTTCTTTCCCCCTGGAGTGTGCTTCCACTGGCAGTTCCGGAAGCCGCTCTACCTGGCGCATTAGGACTCGGCTTCTTTCTCCTTTAGTTGCACTACGCCCTTGTCTCCAGCGCTCTTTGGTGGCTGTGCAACCTCCTCGTTTTCTCTCAGCGCAACTCTCTCGCTCCATGGCCCAGATCTTCCATGCACTCCCCTTGAGGGAAAAGAACAGGCCACAGTTGCTAGGGAGAGGGTAGCAATGCTGGGAGAGACAAGGGGACATTAGCATAGAACAGGAAACGGGGAGTGTGGTTATTTCGGGTGAGGTCAGAGGCGGAGGAAGGCGGGAGAGGCGGCCTGGTGAGGCGATTCATGGAGAATGTGAGGTACTGGCTTAAGATTGATAGTGCTTCTGCAGTATAAGCGCTCTCCTCTGCTGGAGCTGCTTAGGCAGATTCAACCTCGGGAAACGGAGTCGTTCCCGAGATGTACTGTTATTATTTTTGTATGTTTTGAACCTACATCCAGATTCACAATCAGGATTGGTAAGTGATAAGTATGACTTCAAGCTACATATTGAATGTCTAGTTTATCGGTTTTCTTTACATAACATGGAAAGGACGGAATGATTCTATCCCTTTCCATTGCTACCTTATTCTGTAGGTTTTTTGTACACTTGCCAATTTCTTTTCTTCCAACTGTCTGTTCCCCTACTTTCTCCCCCTCCTTTTTTGCTTTCGGTCATTACTCTATGATTTTTTAACATATGCATTTGAGTTTGTCTCTTCTTTGGGTTTTTTCTCAAATCAAATTGTTATTTCTGTACTGGCACACATTATTTGGATGTTTGTTGTTTTACATTGTGTGTTTTTTTGCTACTTTGCAACTATTCAACAGTTATTAGCCTGTCTGTTTAACTTAATACAGAATGAATTTTAAAATGTTTGTTTACTTGGTGTTTTCTTTTTCTTGTTAAATGGTTGAATGCGATTAGCACCAATTCTTTTTGGTTAGATAGAGGTTTGGCATAAAGAGGTTACCAAATTATTTAACCCGCTAGCTCCAGACCTCGGGCACAGCAATACTCTATACCTTGGTTTACGCTGTTCACATGGTGTCAACTGCAAGGAACGGACAGACAGATGCAAGCATCTGGCCGAGGTATGGTAAGAGCACACAACTGCACAGAAGCACTTGACACAAGGAGTGGAATCGGGACCCTTTCTGTGGCTCCCGTCCATCTCAGGGGTGATACTGGCTCTGGCCTTTTCTCTAGGCCACCCCGTTTAACTGAGAGCAGCTTTGACCCTGTCTTCAGAAGGCCAGTGTACTAGTATTGTCATAGTGTATTGTGTGTACTGGTTATTTCACCTCGTTTCTTTAGTTTGTTGCATTAGCTCGTTTTTTCTCGCTATGTATATGACTATATAAACATCCTTGGCATTCCACTCTAACAAGGAAGACACCGAGATTGCCAACCATCTAAATGCACTGCCTCTGGGTGGAAGCCTGCAGGGTTTTTGAGACTATTAGGGAGGATGCCAGTTGGGGAAGGAGCCGGCAATGCCACAGTGGACCTGTTTGTGGGACAATCTGGCCCTGAGAAAACCATTGTTTTAGAGAGGAAGTTATTCTTTGGAAGATTGCGAAGAGCAACTAAAATAACGGAGCCCCTTGTAGATGCACTAATCGGCCTGGGTAGGGAGCCACACAACATCCCCACCACAGTCCCTCTTCCACCACTCAATCCCAAACACATCAACATATCCCACCCCCTTGAACAGACACCCTCTTCACCATCACAACCAAAACAAAACCAGCTCACTTCGTGGATGACGCAGGCCCAGATGAGGCTGCATCCAATTTCCTTGCCACCCTGGCTCCACACTAGGTCAACATCATCAACTCATGCCTATCGCACAGCAACAGCCCCTCCACACTCATAAAAGGCCAAATCCTAACCCCTCCTCCAGAAATCATCCCTCAACATGACGCTCCCTGAATACTAGCGTCCAATCACAATCTTGCCATACCTCGCCAGAACCATTGAACCCTTTGTTTCCAGCTAACTCCACCAACAACACATAACCACACACAAACACCACAAGCCCATACAATAATGTTTCTGCCCCAGGCACAGCCCTGAGACTGACACAATTCATATCCTGGATGATCTTCGCAACATCAGTGAAAAAGGACACAACTCCTTTAATCCTCCTTGACCTCTCTGCAGCTTTCGACACTATTAGGTGCTATATAAATAAACTATCATATATATATCGACCACACCATACTCTTAAACATGCTATTCCACTCGATGGAACTCTCTGGAATTTTTCTCGACTGGTTTGCTTCCTCCCTCACTGGCACGACACATTTTGTCACTGTGCCTCTTTTTGATCAAACCCCACCTTGGTCAAATACACTGTTCCCATGGTTCCTCCACATCTTCCCTCCTTGTTAACCAATAGGCTGAATCCATTTGTCAGACTCTTAACAACCACAATGTCCACCTTTCACTAATAGGCAGATGACACCCAAAGACACTTCCAAATCGCCTCACCCTCAACGCCACAACCTCAAAGTGTCTCCCCCATGAAGACCTTGATGCCCACCTACTTCCTCAAACTCAATCCATCCAAAACAGAATATTTCTTTATCGGTCCCCCAGCCACAAGTCCCTAGGCTTTACCATCAATCCCCACCTATTCTTCACACCGTATCCCATCGTTTTGCCGACAGGAATTCCTTCGAAGTAAAAACCTCATTGAATTATATAGGGGGTACACGGTTAAAAGAGGTGGGGATAGGCTTGGGGTAAGGGGAATACTATAGGGAAAGGGGTGTTTGGGGGAAACCCAACAAATAAAGAAAATAAAAATCAAGGTCTTTTATCGGCAGTATTCCAGCAAAGTAAATTACCTCGGACTCAAAACATAGCCACAGTCACCAAAACCTGCAACCTATAGCTACACTGTGTGCACAAGATAAGACACACCGTACCTCCTGGTGACTTCCATACCGCAGTCCATGCACCAATTCTCACCAAGCTGGACTACAGAAATTGTATCCTCACTAGATTCACGCTCAATCCCCTGCAAACAATTCAGAATGCAGCAACACAACTAATTCTACACCTACCCAAAACTCACACATCACCTTAGCTGTCTCCCAGCTACACTGCTACTAATGCCCCAGAAAATACAAGACCATCCACCTCAAAACCCATCCTACCTCCACAAGAAACAGAAATCCATCACCCCCACAAACACCAGGCAAACCAATCCAAATCCTCTACACAACAACCCTTCACCCAATGGGCACCCAGAGTCTGGAAAACCTTGCCAACCCACATCTGTACCGCACCTTCCATCACCACCTTCTGCAAAAGCCTCAAAATGTACCTCTTTCCCCGCACCTAAACAGCCATACCCCCCCCCACTATCCATCCAAATCCTCCTATCCTATCCTGAAAATGTAATTTCTCTTTTACCTCCTCTCTTTTAAATTTAAGGGGCTCTGAGACCCTGTGGGGAGGGCCAGTACTGTTTAAATAATGCACACCTCTGATTTGCTGCAGATATAAATGTATTAGATCACTGCACGCCTGCTATAGAAATGTATTGGTATACTATTGCTCACTGGGGTGACATTTGAACCAGTCCTTTCTAGGGGTATGAGACTAGATTGGTCCGGTAATGTTAGCCTCGCATCTTTCGGACCATTGGTGGCCATTTTTCCCTCCAGGTGCTATATTGAGTATATGTTTAGCTGTGTAGTAGTTGGTACATCTACAATGTACTAGAGGTTGTGGGGGTTGCTGTGGCTGTTCCTTTACTGGCATTGTTGAGTCCTGATTAGGAGTGTGTAAATGCAGGTTACTATTGCCTGGGGTCCCTGCCTGTTCCCCTCCCTGGACTCGTAGGTATTGAATGTACCGCCGGGGATGGTTATACACTTAGCTCAGGCGTGGGAAGGCTATGCCTAGCCCCTTTCACTTCCTTTGTTTATGCATGCACCGTGTGTATACTATTGTCTGTACCTAACCCTATGTACTTCGTTGAACTACTAGCTGTTATATGGGCAATGCTAAATGAAGAGAGCATATGGTTTCTATATAAGTGCAGGGTATTCTTTTGGGGTGTCCATTTGAGACTCTTCCGTCCCCCCTCATGTAAAGGCATTACTGTTCTGCCATTGCTACCAATTAAGAGAATGTGGTGTACCTTTTGGTTGGAACTCTGTGTACACCCGAGGGCTGTGAAAAAATGTCCCTAAAAGGAGGTGGGGGCGGCCTCTGTTTGCAGCCTTGAAGGAGGGCAGGATTCAGCTTAATCCTGTGTGGCTCGAATGCCAGGTCTGGTGTGTGTGTGGCAGGCGGGAACTGCAACAGCGTGCAGAGGAGTGCCGCGCCACGTGCGAGGTGGACGAAAGAGAGGAAGACCAAAGTGAGGTGCCGGTGGTGGATAGTGAATGGAGGAGCTCTTGAAAGGCTGGGAAGGGTCATGTTTCTGTGCCAGGAAGAGGGTGGGGAAAGTTGTGGATTCCGTAGTGGTGGTGGAGGATAGCAAAAGGTGGAGCCAGTGCCATTTAATCGGGTGACCGGCGTAGAGTGCAGGATGGGTGCACCCCCTCAAGCTCAATCCAGATCCTGTGATTGAGGTTCAGCCGTCTTCCGATGCCCTCCACCCTATTGCCTACTTCAAAGGGGCATCTGTGATGGAGCCTAGGGCCATTGGCGAAACGAGGGAGGCCTCCGGCGCTCCTGCAAAGATTGCCCAAGGTTGAATTGAGAACATCCAGCGCCCTGCATCCGATTGACCCTCTAGGGTGTATCTATTTTCAGCCTGTTCCCAGGACTTGGATAGCTATTGTGTGTGTGGGAGCTTAGCACCCAGGTAGCAGCAGCATGGAATGTGTATATGTGAGTTGGAATGCGGGTCTCTTTGGGGTTCCATGGATGATGGGTCGGAAACCTGGAGGGGGAATTGTGAAGGCTTGCTCCTCCTGTTTAGTCCTCCTGTGTGGGGGCGCTTTCCTGGCATCACAGTACGTTGGATGCCAAGAAGGCCAGAAAAGCACTCAAACATTTTCTTTCTTTAAGCCTTCCAGCAAATATGCAACAAGAAATGTGCAAAACCTGGATTTCAGAGATTGAAATAGGAAAGACCAAACCAGTGACATAGGTGCTGCTGTGCACCATAGAGAAGAGTTCAATTGAGTGGCCAGTTGCCATGCTGGCTACACCAATCTTCAAGCCCACTTCAGAACTTTCCACTCATACCCCAGCGAGGCCTGTATGGACCATCCCAGTACAAAACAGGCTAAGCATGGAAACATAATGGGCCCCACATCATTTGACAATATGTTTGCCTAGGAGAGCAGTTTTACTGGAAGGGATGTGATCCCTAGCTTGGCCTCCATTAGGTAGTCGGAGGATGCACGTAGACTGAAGTTGGAAAAAAGGCCTGTCTTTGCGGGCGGTTGAAGATAGGCCTTGCCAATGGAAATAAAGATGTCTTGCTTGCATATAGAGCTGCCATTACCTGAGTAGGCGCCGATGAAGAAGCGGCCCAGGATCATCATCTCGTATGACTGGCAAAGTTTGGATAAGGCCATCATGCCACCACCAAGGAAAGCGAAGAAATTGTTCAAGACCATGGCCTTCTTCCTAGAGCAAGAGACGATGATCATCAAGCGAAAGCGAGAAAGACTAGTAGGACAAAGTCATCCATTTGCAACATGGCTGGGATCGGGAGACGGGGAAAATGGGAGGTACAATGGGAAAGAAAAGCGAGCAATCAGAAAGAACAAAAGAGTAAACGGATCATAAAAGAAAATGAGCAAAAGACAAAATGGAGAGTTAAGGAAGATGTAGAGGAAAGACAGTAGGAAACGGTTGGGCAATGAAAGAAAAGGAAAAAGAAAGGACTAAAGTAAAAGCAACAAAAGAGAATACTATAGAAAATGGAATGAACAAAAGGGAGGAAAAGAAATTAAGGAGTACATGTAGAATACAAAGGAAAAGAGTGAGAAACGGAACTAGGAAGCGATGTAGAGACACTGGACTTAGAGTAGCCGCAGACCTACCTGCCCAGCCATTCCGAGATCACCCCCACCATGAAGGAAGAGATCATGCCCCCGATGGAGAAGATGGCCACGGAGAGGGACCACAGCGTGGTGAGGGTGGAGGGGTGTATGGGTTCCGGGTTCTCCAGTCCCTGCCGGTGCATCCAGGTAGCATTGTAACTCTGCTCTATTATCTGCAAAGTGGAGGAAAGTGGGACTGATTCTTATGCCAGAGTGCAAGTGGACTGACAGCTGAGTTTCCTACCATGTCTACAGCAGCCATCGCTCCCACAAAGGCATCCTATACCCTCAAGAGGGAGGTGCACCCAAGTACTGCACCACCAATAGTGACTGCACTTCCCAAATGCCCGCCCTCCAGCATGCGATGCACCACCATGGCAGAACATAAATACACAAAGGTGCCCGCACCTAAAGGAGTGGGTGTGTCTATGTCGCACAGTATACAGTGCAGCTACCAAGGACGGGTATCCCCAAAGTAAACGCAAAATGCACCACAAATAGTCACCTCCTACTAGACGTGAAGCACAGATATGCTGCAACTCCAAGACAGGCAGGTCCCACCATAGGTGCACTGTGCACCAGAACCAAAGTACATACATTGCAGTTCCAAAACAAGCAATGCATGCTTAAGGGTACACTGCACCCGAAATAAGATATGCCCACGAGACTCTTTTCCTCCAACCCATCTATTGACCCAGAAGCCCACACTGCCGCTCCAACACAAGCGGCACCCACAAACATCCAAGGCAGACTCAAGACAGGCAGTGTTCCCAGAGATGCAGCACATTGGTCAATGCATGCTGCAAGGTAAGCTTGATCACGCATCAACCACCACACATACTGTGCATGCAAGCTCCAAGTGCATGTAGCGAGGAGGCAATGGCCACACAAGAACAGTATGGGCAAGCAACGCTATCCAGGCCTGCGCATACGTGCAGCGGACACTCACAATGAAGCAGGGCCTGATCATCTACCCACATGGCATGACAACGTAAAAAAAGCAATACTACTCCTGGGCATCGCAAGTGGACCACATAAGCTTCCTGTCCCTCTCATTGCAGACACTATCCCACTCCTCATGCAAAAAGATACAGACTACCACTCTCATCCCACCTCCATGCACAGTGGAGCTACTGGGACATGTTACCCGAAGCATGCACCCGACCCAAAATATATATTACCCTCAAAGACACACGCACAAGAAACCATCTTCCTAACATTTCTCATCAAGTTATGCTTCCCTGTGAAATGACGACCCCTAAATACTGCAAGACAGGGCTGCTTGCCCAACCACAGCGATGCAGTGCATGCAAGACAGGGCCTCCTCACCCAACCACAGTGAATTCAGTGCATGCAAGACAGGGCCTCCTCACCCCAACCACAGTGAATGCAGTGCATGCGAGACAGGACCCCCTCCACCAACCACAGCGATGCAGTGCATGCAAGACAGGACCCCCTCCACCAACCACAGTGAATGCAGTGCATGCAAGACAGGACCCCCTCCACCAACCACAGTGAATGCAGTGCATGCAAGACAGGACCCCCTCCACCAACCACAGCGATGCAGTGCATGCAAGACAGGGCCCCCTCAGTCAACCACTGCAATGCTGTGCATGGAAGATAGGGCACCCCACCCAACCACAGCTATGCAGTGCATGCAAGAGAGGGCCCCCTCACCCAACCACAGTGATGCAGTGCATGCAAGACAGGGCCGCCTACCACAGCGTAGCAGTGCATGCAAGACAGGGCCCCCTCCCTCAAGTACAGCAATGCAGTGCATGCAAGACGGGGCCCCCTACCACAGCATAGCAGTGCATGCAAGACAGGGCCCCCTACCACAGCGATGCAGTGCATGCAAGACAGGGCCTCCTCACCCCAACCACAGTGAATGCAGTGCATGCAAGACAGGACCCCCTCCACCAACCACAGCGATGCAGTGCATGCAAGACAGGGCCCCCTCAGCCAACCACTGCAATGCAGTGCATGGAAGATAGGGCATCCCACCCAACCACAGCTATGCAGTGCATGCAAGAGAGGGCACCCTCACCCAACCACAGTGATGCAGCGCATGCAAGACAGGGCCCCCTCCCCCAACCACAGTGATGCAGTGCATGCAAGACAGAGCCCCCTCACCCAACCACTGCAATGCAGTGCATGCAAGAGAGGGCCCCCCTCACCCAACCACAGGGATGCAGTGCATGCTAGACAGGGACCCCTCCCCCAACCAAAGCGATGCAGTGCATGCAAGACAGGGCTCCCTCACCCAACCACAGTGAATGCAGTGCATGCAAGACAGGGCCTCCTCACCCCAACCGCAGTGAATGCAGTGCATGCAAGACAGGGCCTCCTCGCCCCAACCGCAGTGAATGCAGTGCATGCAAGACAGGACCCCCTCCACCAACCACAGCGATGCAGTGCATGCAAGACAGGGCCTCCTCACCCAACCACAGTGAATTCAGTGCATGCAAGACAGGGCCTCCTCACCCCAACCACAGTGAATGCAGTGCATGCAAGACAGGACCCCCTCCACCAACCAGAGCGATGCAGTGCATGCAAGACAGGGCCCCCTCAACCAACCACTGCAATGCGGTGCATGGAAGATAGGGCACCCCACCCAACCACAGCTATGCAGTGCATGCAAGAGAGGGCCCCCTCACCCAACCACAGTGATGCAGCGCATGCAAGACAGGGCCCCCTCCCCCAACCACAGTGATGCAGTGCATGCAAGACAGAGCCCCCTCACCCAACCACTGCAATGCAGTGCATGCAAGAGAGGGCCCCCCTCACCCAACCACAGGGATGCAGTGCATGCTAGACAGGGACCCCTCCCCCAACCAAAGCGATGCAGTGCATGCAAGACAGGGCTCCCTCACCCAACCACAGTGATGCAGTGCATGCAGGTCAGCCCCCCAACCACAGTGATGCAGTGCATGCAAGACAGGGCCCCCTCCCCCAACCACAGTGATGCAGTGCATGCAAGACAGAGCCCCCTCACCCAACCACCGCAATGCAGTGCATGCAAGAGAGGGCCCCCCTCACCCAACCACAGGGATGCAGTGCATGCTAGACAGGGACCCCTCCCCCAACCAAAGCGATGCAGTGCATGCAAGACAGGGGCCCCTACCCCAACCACAGTGATGCAGTGCATGCAGGTCAGCCCCCCAACCACAGTGATGCTGTGCATGCAAGACGGGGCCCCCTCACCCAGCCACTGCAATGCATTGCATTCAAGACAGGGCCCCTTCACCCAACCACAACGATGCAGTGCATGCAAGACAGGGGCCCCTACCCCAACCACAGTGATGCAGTGCATGCAAGACAGGGCCCCCTACCACAGCGTAGCAGTGCATGCAAGACAGGGCCCCCTACCACAGCGATGCAGTGCATTCAAGACAGGGCCCCCTACCACAGCGTAGCAGTGCATGCAAGACAGGGCCCCCTCCCTCAACCACAACGATGCAGTGCATGCAAGACAGGGCCCCCTACCACAGCGTAGCAGTGCATGCAAGACAGGGCCCCCTCCCTCAACCACAGCGATGCAGTGCATGCAAGACATAGCCCCCTACCACAGCGTAGCAGTGCATGCAAGACAGGGCCCCCTCCCTCAACCACAGCGATGCAGTGCATGCAAGACAGGGCCCCCTACCACAGCGATGCAGTGCATGCAAGACAGGGCCCCCTACCACAGCGTAGCAGTGCATGCAAGACAGGGCCCCCTACCAAAGCGATGCAGTGCATGCAAGACAGGGCCCCCTACCACAGCGTAGCAGTGCATGCAAGACAGGGCCCCCTCCCTCAACCACAGCGATGCAGTGCATTCAAGACAGGGCCCCCTACCACAGCGTAGCAGTGCATGAAAGACAGGGCCCCCTCCCTCAACCACAGCAATGCAGTGCATGCAAGACAGGGCCCCCTACCACAGCGTAGCAGTGCATGCAAGACAGGGCCCCCTCCCTCAAGCACAGCGATGCAGTGCATGCAAGACAGGGCCCCCTACCACAGCGATGCAGTGCATGCAAGACAGGGCCCCCTACCACAGCGATGCAGTGCATGCAAGACAGGGCCCCCTACCACAGCGATGCAGTGCATGCAAGGTTGCCCGTAAACTCCAGGAATGTCCTGTGCTCGTTGGCCTTACCGCTTGAGGGGCATTGATGACGCCGATGTTGTACCCAAACTGCAGGGAGCCCAAGACTGCGGTGAAGACGGCCAGCACCAGGGCAGCAGTGATCCTCTCCTTCTCCTCCTCATGCTGGAAAAGACAATCCAAACAAAGCCAACGTGGTTATTGCAGTTTTGGGGGAAAAGCTTGTAAAACAAACAAAAAAACAAAAAGAAAAACGCATGAAACAATGAAAATGAAAACAAAGGCTCAAAATCTCGAAGAAGCGGTACCGGGGTTTGCAGGGGTGCCCCATGCATCCCTTTCTTTGACATTAAGGGAATTTTGGAGTGGCAGCGGTGTCCCCCACTTCCATAACAAGGACAGCGGGACGAAAAATGATTATTTTTTTTAAAGTGGACCCTGCAGCGGAATTTGCGCCTCTCAATGGGAAGGCGTAACTTGCGGCGCCGGGACTGAGCCGTGGCCGCGCAGAGATAAGTAAGTATGGATCAACAGGTACATTTTTAAGGGTAGTGGGTGGAGGTCATCATGGTCATGTCGAATTCGTGATTTGTGAAATTGGACATTTTTGTATACGAAATAATCACATGCATACGGTTATTGCTTCATGCACTGCACCCTCTACCAATTCCCAAGTAGCAAGACTGTACCTCTTCCCAACATGTGGCAGCTGCCATCTTTGATGCTGGGAACAACTGCATAATGGATACGGTTATCTCAGATTAAATGGGCAGGCTCAGAACCATCTACCTTCAACTCTTGTCTTAACTGGAGTCTTGTGCCTTGGACCTTTCAATCAGTTTTTGGCACACAAGGTGGCACTTTAGTGCCACAAAGAGGCCAAAGCAATGCTACGTGCCGAATATTGTGTCGGCATGGCAATTAGCAATGCTACTGGCAGCATCCCATGCTGTTATTTTTGTGTCCCGCCGCATGAGCATATAAAAGAAAACTGCAGAGTCCTGTAATTGATGGAGCTGAGTCACAGTCTCTCATCCTAGTCCAAGTCCCAAATCCTAGTACTCCCTCATGCTAGTCTTTCACTATATTCATTTATTTGCACTAGTATACAGTGCCCACCTTTCCCAGAGACCCTCCGAGTGCTATACACAGTTTAAAGGTGGGAGGTGGAAAATGAAGATACACTTTTTCAGAACAGGGTGGGAAGAATAGGTAATGGACAGCAGGGAGGGGGTCAGGTGGATTATATAAGGGGGAAGAGGTACATTTTGAGGATTTTTTCAGAAGGGTTTGCACGAATGTGGGGTGATGGGGAGTTCCAGGCTCTGGTTGCCCATTGGGTGAAATCCTGTTTTTGTGTGTAGGTTAGCTTGCAGTGGGGAGGAATGTGTAGGATATTTGGGTTGACTTTTCTGTTTGTGTGACTATGGGCTTAAGTGTATTGTGGAGGTAGGATGGGGTTTTGCTGTGGATGGTCTTACATCTTACATACTCTGCAGAATCCCATGAACGCAGCTCTCGGTGAGATGTGGAGCCGGAAAAGACCTGGGGTGATGTGTGACTGTTTGGGTGTCGAATGAGTCTTGCTGCTGCATTCTGTACAGCGTGCAGGGTGTCAATCTTGGAGAGGACGAGTGCCTGCATTGTGGTGCAGAAGCAGTCATTGGGAAGGGTGTGTCTTATTTTGTGTAGGAGGTGTAGCTGTAGGTTGCATGCTTTCGTGATGGTCACTATGTCATGTGTGAAGAATAGGTGGGCATTGCTGGTAAAACCTGGTGACTTTACTGGTGTGGTGAGGGATACATGTTGGTTGCCTGTAATGGGTTTATTGATCCAGGAGGTGAAGTCTGGTCGGTGCCGGGCAGAGGAGGAGGTTGGTATTGGGGGGGGGGACAGATAAGGAGGTATTCAGTCAAGTATGCATTCAGTTTTAGGCAGTGGGTGACATCCAGGTGATGGAGATGGAGATCCGGCTTTTGGAGATCTGAGGGGGAGGAGGTATTAAAATATATTTTGTGTCATTTGCATATTGGTGAAACTGGAAGTTGTGGCTGGTTAGAGTTTGTCCGAGGGTTCCAATGTATAGGCTGAACCAGATGGGAGATGGGGAAGATCCTTGAGGTACCCAATATTTTACTGGAGTAACATTGAGACAATGTGTGTCCTGTCAGTGAGGAAGGAGGTAAAACAGTTGAGAACTATGCATGAAACATTCATCCTGTGGGATAGGATGTTTAGGAGGATAGCGTGGGCATTGGTGTGGAAAGCTGCACAGTGGACCAGGAGGACTTGAACAGTTGTCTTTACTTTGTGATGTCTAGCGATGTTGTGGAGGTCATCCGTGATGTGAAGGGTTGCAGTCTCAGTGCTGTGGCCAGGGCAGAAGCCTGACTGGAATGGCTTGAGCAGGTTGTGATGTATCTTGGAGTTGGGTTATTATGAAGTGTTCTGTTATCCTGGCAAGATACGGCAGCCTTGTGATAGGATGGTAGGTTTCAGGGAGTGTGGAGTCAAGAGATGGTTTCTTCAGAGTTGGGCACCTTTGCACTGTTTGAGTGATGGGTGGATGGAGCAGTGACATAAGCGGGATTTGATAATGTTGACCCAGTGAGTAGCCAGGGTAGTGCTGTAGTTTCATGTGACTTGAGCTGGGCATATGCCATCCAGAAAGTGGGCTGGTTTGGCTTGGCTGTGAGGATGAGGGTGTCTTGGTTGATGGAAGAGTATGTGCCCCTTTTGCTTGAGGGTTTGGGAGTGTGTAAGCGGCTGTGGTATGGAGGGCCTGTCTGATGTGGTCTCTTGGAGTTGTACGGCGTGCTCCAAGCCCCAAACACAAAACATAAAGGTGAGGGCGGAGAAGGCACGCAAAATGGAGGAGACACCCCGATAACCGGGGCAGGGGCCTCTCTCCTTGTCCCTCCCCCTCTTCACCCCGTCGGGTTAGGGGGAGGTGTTTGCCATTAGAGCGCCAAAAGGCGCAGAAAGCCTGCGAAGGGCTACAATGGAAAGGGGCGGAGTTAGACCCATATAAGTGGCAGGCGTCCTGCTGGAAAGGACTTAAAGATTTCTACAGCAGGACGCCCGCCAACAAGGAAGAAGATTTCGTTTTTCGTTTCTCTGGATTTCGTTTGCCATTTTGGACTTTGCTGCGTCTCCTGGCCTGGAAGGAACATTGCGGTAACGGTGAGAGCAGAAAGAGCGACCGGGTTGGAACGATGAGAAGCAGCAGGCGTGGTCCAACATTCCGGCGGTGGGGCATCAGAAAGCAGGAAGAGCAGCAGCGGCGGTAGGGCATCAGAAAGCAGGAAGAGCAGCGAAGCAGTGCTGCGGTGGGCGGTCCACGTGTTTCAACAACATCCGGGTGAGAGGAGCGCACGCCAGAGGCTAGCGAAGAGCTAGATTGGTACAAAGAACAGAAGGACTAAAGAATTACAAACCCTGTCGGTCGCCCGGGGGAATTACTGAGGTGAGCATTGGGGCTCTAGCGAGAAGGACATTAAGGGGCACGAGCACTTGGGCAGTGCTGGTCAGTGTTGTGTTCCGACAGGAGTCGGATGCAATAATAAATCAATACAACAGATCAAATGACGCAGATACAATAATACACGGGAGCCGGTCAAGTAGCTTCTTATCTCTTTAATCATCGGCGCGAAACTGGCACCTGAGGCGGTGACCCCGCCTCTTCCTGCCTACCGTGGGGCGTGGCCCTCAACAAAAGAACAACAATAGAAATGGGACTTGGCTCCCATTCAAACAAGGTCATTAAGACTTAAGAGTGAACTTAGTTCAGTTCTTCTATCCACCTGGTTGGTCTGCGTACTGTCCGTTTTGAGGGGCTTCGCCTCAGTGTCACTGATCTGTCCATCTGGATGTCGCTGTCGCTGTCGTCGGCATCCTGATGTTCCACTCTATATTCAGATTCTGGATCTGAGGATTCGTCTGTGACTGTGGTGGTTGTGGTTTCACGAGGTGAGTTTCCTTCGAATACTTTGAAGAACGAGGAATTTCTCGTGGTGGTTCTGTGAGGGCTTGCCGCCGTTATCATGGACCCGCTGGTGTGGGTCACCATCAGGGGTTCGGGTCTGAACGCAGGAGTGCTCTTAGTGTTTTGGTCCTGTCGTACCAGTACCACATTGCCTACTTGAATCTGGCATGGTTTGGCTTGTCTCCTCTGGTCGAAGTAGGTTTTCATTTCGTCCTTGCTCACCTTGTCACTGGCTCGTGCATCTTCAACGCTGGTGGTGGGTGGACAAGCATGGGGGTTGTGCGGAAGTCTTGTCCGTATGATTCGGCCAAACATTAAGGTGGACGGGCATTCGCCGGTGGCGCTGTCTGGCGTGTTTCGATATTCTCTTAACAATGTGCAGATGGCTTGCATAAATGTCCCGTTGGTGATGGAACAGACTTGTAAAGTCCTTTTGAGATTGCTCATGAATTTCTCGGCCATTCCATTGGCTTGGGGATGTAAAGGTTTTATCTTTCTGTGCTGGAATCCTAGATGTTCTGCGAACATTGCAAAATCATGACTGCTAAAGGGCGGCCCATTGTCTGATTTTACGGTCGTGAGAATTCCATAGTCTGCAAATGTCTTGTCCAGGGCAGGGATGATGGCCTGGGCACTGGTTGAGTGTACCAGGTGTACCTCTGGGGAACGCGACATTTCATCCACAATGACTAGCATATATTTTCCATTCACTAAGGGTCCAAACATGTCGACGGCCACCTCCTCCCATACCTGTAGGGGCATGTCAGACGGCCTTAATGGTGCGGGAAATGTTCTTGGAGCCACCGCTTGGCAGGCGAGGCACTCTCTCATCCATTTTCAGGAACCAAACTTTTGTCCTGAGCTGTCTTTTCGTGGATACTAGTCCACGGTGCCCCGCATGTGCTATGTCTAGAACTTGATTTTGCAAACTGGATGGGATCACAAGTCTGTTTTCCTTGAGAATCAAACCCTCCGGGGATTGGGACAGAGTGTGGTGTATAAGTTTGAATGTGCGCAGTTGAGATTCCTCTTGGGAGGATAGGCCCGCCTTGTCTCTGTCTTTTATGTGCTATCGGCCTGATTGTATGCACTGCGTCACGATTTGTAGGAGTTTGTCTTCGCTGGTGGCTTCCACTAGTTGGGCTGTGGAAATGTGTTTCAGGAGAGCGTTGTCAACGAGATAGTTGACATATTGATTTGCTTTGACGGATTGACGCTCTTATTGAGCAGGCAGAGGGTATCTGGACAGGAAATCCGCTGGATTATTGTCTTTGCCTGGTCTGTGAACGATTGTGAATGAGTACTCCTGTAATCGTAATCCCCATCGGGCTATGCGAGGTGGCATTTTAGCCGTGGATTTGCCGTAGATCGTGGTGAGCGCCTGATGGTCCGTGACGACGGTGAAAGGGCGTCCATATAGAAAGAGATGGTAATGTTCGCATGCCCACACGACTGCCAGGCTTTCCTTTTCAGGTTGCGAATATGCACACTTGGCAGGTGATAGGCTTCTGCTTGCATATACCACTATGCGTTTTGGTGACGTTGGTGAGGCTCCGGGTCTGGACTGGGCCAGGATGGCTCCAAGACCGACCGGGCTAGCATCCACGATCAGTTCAGTGTCATATGCGGGATCGTAGTAGGCCATGCACGAGGCTGATGCGATGCGACGCTTGATCTCTTGAAATGCTTCTTCGCATTCTGGGGTCCACTGGTAGTCTCGATCTTTTCCTGTGAGGAGCCTTAGTGGTGTGCTCACCGATGCGAAATCTTGAATGTACCGGGTGCAGTAGCTGGCCATCCCTAGGAATGAGCGTATGGCTGATGGAGATGTGGGAGTAGGGGCGTCTACCAGTGCTTGCACCTTCTCAGGATAGGGGCGCATGCCTTTGTTCGAAAATATATGTCCAAAGAATTTCAACGTTGTTTTGCTGATTTCGAATTTTTCAGGATTGAGAGTGAGGTGGGCGTTTTCAAGTGCCATGCAGACTCTTCTCAGAGTGTCATCGTGACATTCTTGTGATTTGCAGAATATAAGAATGTTGTCGCTATAATTTAGACAGTGGGGAATATGCTTGATTATTTGATGAATCTCGTTCTGAAAAATTTCAGCGGCCGAAGATACTCCAAAGCTTAATCTTTTATACCTGAACAGTCATAGGTGTGTTGAGAAAGTTGGGATGTATCTTGATGAGGGGTGAAGTTCAAGTTGATGGTAACCTTTGTTTAGATCAAGCTTTGAGAACACGGTCGCCCCATATAATAGATGCATCATGTCAGTCATGCGCGGGGCTAAGTGTCGTTCCCTTTCAATGGCCACATTTGGGGCACGCATGTCCACACAGATGCGTATGCTTGATTTACTGTCTCTTTTGGGTACCGGTACTATCGGAGAGACCCACGGTGTTGGACCGGATGCTGGTTCTATAATGTCCTGCTGTAGCAATGACTGTATCTTATCTTCAACCTGTCGCTGTATGTTAAGCGGGATGCCTCTATAGTGATGAGCAATTGGTGGTACCTGCGGGTTGATGTGTAGCTTGATCTGTCCGTCTTTTAAACGTCCCAAGCCTTTGAAAAGAGAGGGGAACATCTTTTGAATCATGTCTTTTGCGCTAGACGTGTATGCGGACATGATTTGGTACATGATGCTGATTAGCCCCATTTGTATGGCTGTGCGGAAACTCAGTATGCTTCCACCTGGGACTTCCCCTTTGATCACGTAGATTTGTACCTTTTGGCTTTGATTTTTGTATTGGCATTTTGCGGTGAACATGCCTTTGCAATCTAGCGGTTTGTTGGAGCCATACGGATATATCAATGTGTCAGCTTTCCGTAGCTCTTTCTTCACCTCAAATGTTTTGTATACTATGTCGTTTAAGACATTTACAGTGGCCCCCGTATCGATTAAGAATTCTAAATTTTGTCCATTGAGTTGCAGCAGCAGTGTTGGACTATATTCAGCAACCGTGTTGTTTCCTATGGCATGGACATATGCACGTTTCCTCTCTCCACTGGAAGATGACGACCTGGCCATTCTTCTTTCTTGCGGCAATTCATCCAGGTACCTGATTCTTTGTCTTGGCTGGCGGTGCTGAGAGTGATGTCTACTTTTGCGATTGCTGGATGTGTCCCTTCTTTCTTCACGACACCGGGTGGATGGCACGTACTCCCTTGACGAGCTGGGTGAGTGCCTCCTGCTGGGCGCAGACGGCTGGCTTGCGTGTTTGCGCTGGCTTTCTCGCCTTGGCCTTCTGCGATCTTGTCTCCAGGACTCTCTGTGAGGCTCAGCACTCTGATAGAATTTAATGTTTTTGCACACCGACTGAAAATGGTTCTCACCCCCACATTTGTCGCATTGGTGACCTATTGCAGGACATGGTACTGTGTGGGGAAACCGAAAACCGCATCTGTAGCATTTCTTTTGTTCACATGAGTCGGCTTGAGTGCGAATGGGACATACTTGTGCTGCATTTGCTGTTCGCGTGATGGTGATGTTTCCTAACGACTCAGTTTGTAGTGTTAATGCAGCGTCAGCCCTTGCTATTTGCAGGATTTCCTCTAGAGTCCTACTTTTCTGCAATAGTTTTTTGTGAAATTCAGGGGATCCACACCCGGCAATGACTTGCGATTTGAGGGCCTCCTCTTTAGAGTATCTGTCAAAGTCGCAGTATTTGGCTCTTTTCCTCAATCTCATGACGAAATTATCCATGCTTTCACTTTTATCTTGTATGGTCGTATGAAATATATGTCTCTCATAGTCAACATTTCTTAACGGTGCAAAATATGTATTCAACGAGTCGATGATGCCTTGGAACGAGTCAGTGCTAGAGTCAGGCATTTCAAATACTATGTCACGTACCGTAGGGCCCAATGAATGCAGCAAGATGGCTCTTAGACGACGTTCCTCCCTCACTCCAGAGGCGTTGATGTAGATCTGTAGTTCTTTTAGCCATCTGGCCCATCTGGGAGCCAGGCTGTTCATGTCAGACATGTCGAAGTGTGGCACGCCTTGCAATTGAAGTGATTCGGCGGTACCTTCCTCTTTGTTGCTGGTAGGCCTAGGGGTGGAGCTGGTCTGGGGGCTTTGAGTGCCGCTGTCTGTGGTACCTTCCGACATGGTTGTAGCCACGTGTGGGTGGCTGTCGCGATGTTTTCTAGGTAGGCCTCTCCTTGGAGATCAGCGCAGCCTGTGTCGTCTATGTGAAGTGGTTTCTCTGGCAGCGTTTGTGTAACAATGAGCGTTTTCTCCGTGGCTGTGAAGTCCTTGAAGTTCACCGTGCAGTGGTTGCGGATGCGGCCCTCGCACCTCGCTGTGGCAAGGTCTAGTGGGTCCGGCTGAGCGTGATAACTCAGTTGAAGATTCTCGTCGCCATTGTTGTGTTCCAACAGGAGTCGGATGCAATAATAAATCAATACAACAGATCAAATGACGCAGATACAATAATACACGGGAGCCGGTCAAGTAGCTTCTTATCTCTTTAATCATCGGCGCGAAACTGGCACCTGAGGCGGTGACCCCGCCTCTTCCTGCCTACCGTGGGGCACGGCTCACAACAAAAGAACAACAATAGAAATGAGACTTGGCTCCCATTCAAACAAGGTCATTAACATGAATGAGGACACAACAGTCAGGAACTCAATTGGTGAGTGGACACAAGGGGAGCATTAGCCTGCAAGGTCTGAGGTGCGAACTGCACAAAGCGGGCTCGGGAGACTTTAACCTGGGCACACATCATGGGGAAAGTGCTCCAAACCACAAATACATACAGAGCTGTGCTAAGCGGGCTCTAGCGAAAGGTGGAGATCTGTAAACAACAAGCAACTAGGGCACTGCTGCTGCAAAGAAGGGTTGAAGGAGAGGTCGGCTGCAGGAATGGAAGAACAGAGAGATGGGGGAGCATGCTTGCCCACAGAAGGACCTGGAGGCCTTCCTTGCAATGGCATGGATGGCAGTGGCCAAACACAGCACTGACTGGATGGAGCTGGTGAGGGCCCAAATGGGGTCTGAGGTTGCAGGGCGCAACCTAAGGGCAGAGTCACCGCTTCTGTTTCCACCAACAGCACAAGAGGAAGCTTGGGTGGAGGTAAATTCTCAAGAAGAGAGCGAGGAGGAGATCATGATGTCAGAAAGAGCAAAATCCAGCAAACGGCAAGCTGAAACCACACAAAGACACAGGGCGCCAACCAAGAAAGTAAAGGGGAGGGGAGGGCGCGGCAGGTTGCATCCGCACCGGCACCTTTTCATGCAGAAGCTTCAAGGAGTCGTGGAGGCACCCACAAAGCACCTGTAGCCAACCCGGCCCCACTACTTTGGAGATAGTCAGAGGTATGTTCATGCATTGTATGCAGGCATGGGGGATGGTTTTAATGGGGAAATGTTAAGCAATAATGTTAATGCTTTTAATCACGTGGGGAGGAAGGTATAAATCGCTCCTCCGCAAGGGGGATCAACTGGAACCTATAGGAACACCCTCTGGTATAGGGCATGTATTGCCAGCACCGGCGACTAATCAAGTAGTAGGAATGTGGTTGCAGGCACAAGGGGTGCCTCCACCAGCCGGTCCTCAACCCCTAGGAGCACCATTGTGGGGTCAAGAGGTAGCTGCACCAGGGGTGGCAGAAGGGAATTCCATGGGGGGAATAGTTGTTCAGGGGACACAGCCTGTGGGGCTAACAACTACAAGTCAGGGGCAACGGGGGATGGCAAACAATCTCACAGTGTATGGAAGGCCAGTGAATGCATTGGTCTGGCACATCCCCTTGGCTTACAAAGAAAAGGTGTGGTGGAAGGAATTCTTAGAAATTCTATAATTAGAAGGGATGGAACCCATGGGTGAGGGTTTTAGGGAATTGGCTGAGAGAGAGAAAAGAAGGCGAGAGAGAGGCCCAAAATGCACCCATGATTCACAACTGGCTAAGGGCGTTTAGAATGTATACTACCATCATGTTAGAAAACTTTCCACAGGATGGGGTGGCCATGATTGCGTATGAGCAATACATTCATGAGCAGTATTTAAAACATGGAGGGGAGGCCTGGCTCAACTACGATAGAGGGTTTAGATTGAAGATGCAGGTGTGGCCAGCTATGACCTGGGATGAAGTGGATGTGGCAGGACACATCGATAAGATGGTTCCTGCCAGGGGTCGGGTGAAAAAGTGTACGGTGACAAACCACACTATGGCAAAAGCAGAGGGTCCTACTCACACAGGGGTAGGGGGTCTTTTCGAGGGAGCTCCTCCTGGAACTACCGTTCCAGCTTCCAGGGGGAGCAGCCAGAATGCTGGGGGTTTGCCGAAGGAAAGTGTCACTTCGGTAGTGCTGTTAAGTTCAAGCACATGAAAGGAAAAGGTTCGGGGGTCGCAGCTCTACAGGCGGCGAAAGGAAGCAGAGGAGGAGTGGCAAACCTAGAGAGAACGCTAAACACGATTAAAAATCATTTACCCACACCCGTAAGATTGCAGGCCATGATTCAGTTTCTAAATATGTATCACAACTTGAGCGATGCTAAAGTACTGTGGGAAGGTTTTAGGTGGGGGTTCAAGATCACGTTTTCTGGTTCACTAGGTTTGAGGGAGGCGTACAACTTAAAATCAGCAGTAGCTATGCCTGAGGTACTGGCGCAGAAAGGAAATGCTGTTGGGGAGGGTGGCAGGCCCTTTTGCTTCCCCTCCCTTGGAGACTTTTGTGGTATCCCTCTTAGGTTTGGTGCCCAAGAAGGAGGAAGGACAGTTCAGGTTGATACAGCACCTTTCCTTCCCAGAAGGACATTCTGTGAATGATGGGATAGATGAAGAACAATGCAGGGTGCAGTATGTATCATTGATGAAGCAGTGGAGCTCGTCAAGGCAACGGGTAGAGGGTCACTGATGGGGAAGGCAGATATAGAGTCTGCTTTTCGGCTGTTGCCAATACATGAGGATAGCTATCACTTGCTTGGTTTCAGAGAAGTACTATTACGACAAATGGTTTCTGATGGGTTGTGCTATTTCTTGTGCTTTCTTTGAGAAATTCAGCAGCTTTCTTGAATTTGCATTACGACAAAGGTCTGCAGCCGGGGGTGTATTACATCACCTGGATGATTTTCTGTTTGTCGGGAGAAAAGGGACGGACGAATGTAAGTCAATCATGGGTACATTTCAGGGATTGATGGGGGACCTGGGGGTTCCTCTGGCCGAGGGAAAAAAGGTTGGCCCAGCCACAACTCTGACATTCCTGAGGATTGAGCTTGATACCATCACGGGGGAGTGCAGGCTGCCTGGTGACAAAGTACAGAGATTGAAAGAGTCAATCAGGGCAATGAGGGGTAAGGACAAGGCTACCTTAAAAGAGCTCCAATCACTGGCAGGCAACCTCAATTTTGCAGGGAAAGTCATACCAATTGGGAAGGTTTTAGGCAGGGGCATTGAGCTGAAAAAGTAGGGCTGCAACATGCGGGACAGCATGTCCGTCTGGGAGCAGAGATCAAGGAGGACATTTTGGATAACTTCAATGGGGTGCTGCTCTGGAGGGAGGACCTAGGCAGCAACAGAGGGCTCAAACTGGTCACGGACTCTTCAGGGTCACATGGATTTGGGACCATTTTGGGGAGCGAGTGGTGCGGTCAGGCGTGGCCAGCATCATGGCAGCATGAGGGGATTACACTGGACATCACGCTGTTAGAGTTGTTCTCAATTGTTATGGCATTTAAATTGTGGCCCGGAATGTTAAAAAACAAGAAGGTGATGATATGGTCTGACCACTTGGCCGTGGTGCAGATTAACAATCAGGGGACATGCAGAACCAACAGGGTACTGAAATTGCTTAGGGAGTTGTACAGGTGCCTACTGAACCTGAATGTAGAAATAAGGACTCGGCACATCCCTGGGGTGAAGAACGTGGCGGCTGACTCTCTCTCTCGTTTACAGTGGAAGACGTTTCAAGAGAGTTTCAAGAGAGCAAGCAGGACAATGACCCCCTTCAAAGGGCGATGGTGGGACATGATTGAGGAGACCTGAGTTCCTTGATCAGCACTGCGCTGGCACTGGGCACAACTAAGAGATAAAGAGGGTGCTGGGAGCGGTTTTGTGCATTTCAAAGAGAGATGCTGTCAGATGCACAGAGGGAGTTGCCAGTACAAGCTTTCGTGGGTTGGTGTTGGCAGAACGGGAAGGCCTGATCAGTTGGAAGGTAAAAGTGACCCGACTAAAGAGCACTACATTATCATGGTTATGAAAGGATGGGCAAAGCAGGTGGTGAACAAGCCGGATAACAGGCGGGCCATTCACGTTCAGAAATTACACGGCATGTTCAAATGCTTGATGAGAGTATGCCAGGACGGTGTCCAGTCATTTGGTCGACTGAAAACTGGTCGAATGACATTTTGTCGACGCAATTTGGTCGAAAACCAAATGGTCAATTTTTTTTTTTATTTATATATTTATTTTTCGGGTTTTCGTTTTTTAAAAAAATGGGTTTTTAGAGAAAAAAAGGGGGTTGGGGGGACCCCCCCCAAAAAATAAAAAAAAGGGGTGAAAATAAAAAATAAAAAAAATTCGACCATTTGGTTTTCGACCAAATTGGTTCGACCATTTGTCTGGTCAACCAATTTTTTTCGACCAAATTTCTGGTAACCTGCCAGGACAACTACTAAAGGGTTTTGTTTACAGCGGCTTTCACATTGGCGTTCTTTGGGGCTTTCAGGGCGAGCGAGTTAGTATCTGAAAACAAGGAGGGCAAGGGCTCTGGGTTCCTTAGGAGGGCTGATGTGCGCTTAGACGGGGGACTGGTGAACATCTATCTTAGAAAATCCAAGACTGACCAGAAAGTCGAGGGAAGGCTGATCACACAGGGTCGCACACAAGATAACTTGGTTTGCCCAGTAGGTAGCGTGGCAGCATACTTACAGCTGAGGACAGCCACAGGCGAAGGGGCCCCTTTTCTAGTGCATATGGATGGGGCGGCGTTGAGCCGTTTTCAATTCAGGAGGGTCATGGACATGTCGCTAGAAAAAGCCGGGTTTGACGAGGGGTTTTATGGGACTCACTTCTTCAGGATAGGGCAGCCATCTCAGCAGCAGTAAAGGGGTTACGCACAGAGGCAATCAAACACATAGGGAGATGGAAGTCAGGATGTTTTAAAAGGTACATCAGACTCGAGAAAATGTAGTGCTATTTTCTGCTCTTTCATCTCCCCCGCCAATAGTTACAGCCCAAAGAAGGAAGCGGTTCGTCTGGGTGGTGGGCCATTCTTTTGTGTCAAGAGCCGGGGCGAGCTGGACAGCAGAGCAGGAGGCATTGATGGCTGGGGAGTACCGGATTTGGTGGCATGTGGTGCCGGGCATGAGATGGGCACAGCTGTTGGGACACGTATGGAAACTGCTGTGTAAGCAGTGGAAACCGGATGTGCTGGTAATACATCTAGGGGGCAATGACCTAACTTGTCTGGGGAGAGGGAGCCTGATGAGCGAGATGATGTGTACCTTACATGAGTTAGCAGTGCAACTGGGGGAGCCCAAGATAGTATGGTCAGAAATCATTCTGAGACAGAAATGGAGAATTTGAGGAGGAAATTGAATGGCAAAATTTTTCAAGGACAGAGGTTTCCCTCTCATCAGGCAAAGATAAATCAACCTTAAATCCCCGGAGTACTATTTGAACAATGTAGTGCATTTGTCGCCATTAGGAATGGAGCTATTCTTCTGGAATGGGTGCATGAAGATATTGGAACTATGAGCGGAGAAGGGGGGACAAGAGGGGGGAGCCGCGGTGGGCGTTAACCCACCTTCAGCGTGGCAGTGTTTTGACGATCAGTAAGGAGAGACAGATTCCGAGTGAGCCATTGCTAAGGCGGAGGGGTCTTAGCTCTTTCGGACCAGCGCCCCCTGGGAGCCTAGAATGGCGGGGCGTCTAGTGGTAGCAATGAAGGCTCAGCTTTCCCCCCACCAACAAACGGTGCTCTCCCAGCCCAGGAACACCTGCAGGGGCAGGTGGGTCTCAGGCACGAAGGGTTTGGGAGAGTTGTGCCCTATTATGGACTTTGGGAAAAGGGGGAAGCAAGTTTTTGGTCACGGAGCAGTCGCCGTACCTTTGGAGATATTTTCACTTTTGTTTGCTGTGTTATGTTGTGAAAATAAAACTGCTGCCTTTTTTATGCCAAAAAACAAAGGAAACCGGTTTCAGGCTGCACCTTATTGGAGGGGATACAAAGGGGCAAAGAAAGGAATAAGCATGGTAATGTAAGTGGCATAACAAATGGCCAAATTCCCAGGTTATGCTGTCAGCACGCTGCGCTCTGCGCAGGTGCATTGTATTTTTTGAAAGGTCTTCTCTCAAGGTAAGGAAAATGAAAGCAGACTGCTGTTTTTCCATGTAAATCCAGGCAAAGGTTTAAGAAACTTGCCGCCATTTCACCACCAAACACACTGTCCACACAACGCACAGGTGGAAAAAGCTGTTTTTGCACGTTGACCCCCTCCTGCTCCCTCTCAGAGTCTGCTGGATTACTGAAATGAGAGTACCCCACATTTGGGGCAGTAACTCCTGGTTAAAAGACCTTGAGGCTACTGCTTCTAGGCAGTTGGTTTACTCCAAAGCCAGTCATTATGGCACCACAGCACATTCAATAAAAAAGGCAAAGTGGGCAAAGGTGTATTTGCGGTTGCTAAGGGTGTGGTGAAATCCATACACTGATCCATTCATGCTGAGGATTTTGAGGTCCCTTCCCACTCCCCAGTAGGCGCTACCCATATTCAGTGCCAACTGTTGCTGAGGAGTTTGGGGCCACATGTACACTACTGTAAAGTGCTTCCTCGGCGTCCATTGTGAATTCAACCAAGCACAGGCATTGGCAAAGCCAACGGGGTTGGCTTTTATGTAAACATGGAAAAGCCATTTTCCAGGCACTGCCATAATAGTACTATCTGGCCACGGCTGGCAAATGGTGTTAGCACCTCAGGAATATTATGACAGTGACTGGCAAATTCAGATCTAATGCCTATACAAGAGCCCAAACTATTGACTTTGCCAATGATTGTTATTAAACGGAATTCAGTGCAAGGAACAGATGCAAGGACACATATATGGATTATAAAACGGAGTTCCTGTAGGCGCACTTGGCTGAGACATTTTTATTACACCAGGAGCTGGTTTATAATTGCAAATATGCCATTACTCTAAAGCAGACTTCTTAGAAATAACACAGGCTTCCCCTTAAAAGTACAGAGCTAGCTCAAAGAGATACTGGGGAAAGGGGGTTGTAGATGGAGGATGCAGGTAGTGGTCATAGGGACTAGCTTGGCCAGTGGGGGTCAATGTGTAGATGAGAATCCAAACAATTCCACCAGCATGTGTATCCCCCCTCTCACAACCCATTTCTCTCCTAGCTTCTTTTCACATAGCATTAGCTGTGGCTTATAGACAGTGCTTAAAGCGCCACCTAATTGCTAAAACTTAAAAACGTTTCGAGAATCATATCCGAAGCTCTTTATCTTATTATCGTGCTACTCTTTAAACTTGTGATCCAAGAGCTCTTAAGTTTCAAGTGCCATTGCATGAGAAAGCCATCCAGTCCTATTATTTCCCGTTGGATCCTGGGAATTGTAGTTTTTTCTTTCCCAGTTGAAATTTTGGAAAACTACGAGTCCCAGAGTTCTAAGCAAAAAAACGACTGTACTAGCTTCTCAGGCATGGCCACAGGAAACTTGAGTGCTCTGTGATTATTGCCTCCATGCCACATCAGGAGAGTTAAACATTTGAGCTCGGACTGCAATGCTTGTTAGGCTAGGGGGGTATATTGTTATTTTCCCATCCAACGACCCACTCCGATCTCTGAAACGGGGCAAACTGAAAAGAAGTTGCTGGAAATATATCAGGAAAGATCATGGGAAATGCAAGGACATGGCCTGCAGCCACTCAAACAGCAGTCACAGGGAAAGCTGTGCACAGGCTTAGACACACAAGAAACGGTGCCCACAACATGCAGACAACACATGTGTATTAAAATATGAAATGATCAAGTACCTGGATGCATTTCCCATTAGAAAGCTGCCACTGTGCAAATGTCGCAGTTAACAAAGTAACAGACCTGGTTGCAAATGAATAATTGTCTTTCGCAAATCAATATGGTGGCTTTTCTTACCCATTGTCCACAAAAAGTTTGGGCCAATAATTACCATATATTTTCATGGAAGGAAGGCCATGCGTGATCAAGACACTTCTTTGGATATACCGTATTTGTTGAGAAACAATGTTATGGCCACTTAATACATGGTCAGATGTAAAGAATTCATTCACTCGCTGAAATATAATGATGGTGTGTAATGGGCACTGCGGGTTTAAAGCTGCTCATTAGCATTTACCAATCAAAACATGCGCTTGTATCCGGAAAACATGTCTGGAGCAGCTCTTTTTAAGGTGGCAAATCTGCCTGTTATAATAATAAAATGAAATCACATGACTTGGCAACTCTCCTGCTTGCCTCGATGTCAGGAGTGAGTAGCAAGATAAAAACAGTTGGCTTGATCAATGCTTGTTTTTAACAGGATCTCTGTGCAAGTAACATATAAAAAGGAAGGGGCTGAAGGCATGCTTGGTTAAGACATTTATATTACACCAGTAGCACATTTTACAGCTGTAATTAAGTCATTAAGTCTCAGCAGACATATTAGAAATAATACTTGCAGGCCAAAGTTTGATGTTACTGCTTGATAAAGATAGCCCAAAGATGTGTTTTAGGCAGGGATGGGCAGGTACTTGGCAGAAATTGCCATAGGGGTTAGAATGGCCATGAGCAGTCAATGGGTGGGTGCATTTCAAAACAACAACTACAAGCTGTGTGTCCCTCCGCTCATGCCATCTCACGCCTAGCTGTACTCCAATACAATTGTTAAGATGGATTTATGATCTTTGACCTGGTGGGCAGAGGTTTAGAAGGCCATCCTTGTTTCTTGGAACAGGATAACCTTCTGGACAAGCCAGACCAATCAAGGTAGCATTGGCGGCGGTGAAGACTAGGTCTCAGGAGAGGAGAGGGTGACTGAAAGACCTCAATGAGCACACAGAGTAAAGGACACTTACAAATCACTCCCAGTCAGGTGTATATATATTAAAAATACAAATACATTTATTCAAGGCCTTTGAGTTTAAACACACAGTAATTATCAACAGTAATACTTTTAAACCAGTACGATCCTACTACAATACATATATACAAGACCAAGTGGCCTAGGGTTAAACGCACAGAATGGGTCCACAACCTACAAGGGAAGGAAGCAAGCGGTGTGAATTATCTTTAGGCAGTTCTGCAAAGTTCATTACCACCCTGAAAGGCAGTCCAGTCCCCACGTTGAGAGGAGCCTAGTGCGCAAATGTACTTTCAGGTGCTGGTGCACGCGATAGTTCATAAGGGCGAAAACTGAGTCTCTTGTAGGGTCTGTAGCAGCTCAGTCTGGTGGGTGGGGTGATGCAGAATAGGTTCCCACTATTCTTGGAGGGTCTAACCAAAAGGGCAGAACAGGTTCAAGGAGTTGGGAATGGTTCGATAGCTCATGCTATCTGTGGAAAGGAAAGTGGCCCTCGGGGGTCACTCATGCGTAAAAGTAGGTGGATGCCCTAAGGGCCACTGGTAAGGGTTGCAAGTACTCACTGACCCCCGGTGCACTCCGGACCAAACTTCGTCAGTCGAGTCCACTTCGGTTGTACGTTCAAATGTGGCAATTGTGCGGCTCTGCGGCTTTCCGCAGTGAAGTTACAGCATTGATTCCCCAGCGGGACAGTTGCGATTTCTCCACTCCTGGTGGATGGATCAGGCTTGTTTCACTGTAGCAGGCTTCAGGGAACAGGGGGCCACAACAGCAAGGCACCTGCGAAGTTCGTCACCACGGCTTGTCGACACGGACACTGCTTGTACTCCGGCTCAGGCACTCCATCTTTACTCCAGACCTGCGAATGCCAAGTATACGAAATTCGGTGTGAGAGTGCCATGAATACAGAGCTCCTCGGGTCTCCTCGAAACGGCAGGCGTGTCCGAGCAAAGGTCCTGCGCAAGCTGGTCAGCCCACTGGTTGGCCCAGGGACACTTCCGAGAAGGCTTACTTGCAGGGTTTGATGAAGGTGCCGAGAATAGTTGGTCCCACTATTGTAATGGGTCGAAGCTTCTTCGCAGACCTTCTAGTTCGATCAGATGCAGAGGGGTCCAGCAGGACAACAGCGGGATCAGGGTGCCAAACCTTCCAGTGGTTCACCAGTGGTTCCTCAACTCTGCTTCTTAGGTTCAGGATGCTTGGATCCTATCCTAGGTACAGTGAGAACTCAAGAGATCGACCTGGTATGGGTGTTTGGAGCATTCTCTTATCCAGGATCTTCTTTGTGCCAAAATAAAGAGGACCCAATGGGAGACCTGCTCGCATACAGGCACACCAGACGTGGACCAATCATGGACCACAGTGGTCCCAGTAATTCACAGCACACCAGACTGTCTGGCACCCAGGATGTGGATTGCAACCAGGCAGTCCAGCCCACATCCTGGGTGCAAACACACACAAGGCATGCAGAAGCCTGCAAAGGCTTGGCGTTTTGCAGGAAGATGCATGCCCAAATAAGGACTGACCCTTGTCGGCTTGATCTGGGGAAGGTGAAGGGGCAAGCTGGCTAAAGGACAGTACAAAGAACCTTGTGACAGGGCCATTTTGGAGCCAGGCCACTTTTCTGTGCCAACCGGGGTAAACGCAGTTTGCATGGCGAGAAATGATATGAGATGATAGGTTATTTATAACACGCTTAACATCCAGAGGTTTATAAGCGCAGACCCGGGGATCGAACCTGTGGTGCTCCGTGTCGTCTTGCTTCCAAGGCGAGCACGTTGCCCCTGAGCTATCCTCCTGAGACTAAAGTGGTTAGAAATACATGAAAAAATAAGCTGCCACCAGCCCTGTCCAAGGCACATATGCACTTCTACTACAAAAATCCTTCGAGGGTGTCTCTCTCAAAATATCTGGTAAAATTCCCAGATAGGAGGGTGAGGTCATATTTTCTGAGAATAAGACTAAATCTGTGGCCTACCGGGGAGGTCCTGTCTATATGTAAGCAAGAGGAAAAACACTCAAATTATGTGAAATATGTGAGGTACCGCGAGAACAAACACTGAGACATCTACTAATGTGTTGTGAAGGAACCTGGAACAAGAGATTGGCTCTATTTGGTAAATATGTAAGAAATGAGGAGGGGCTAACCACTGACTTTTTTGGGTTATGAAACATCATTGACAATTGCTGTAGTCCATCTGCCAGAAGGATGTGGATTGAATAATTGATGTTCCTCTATCTCTTCAGAGGAACAACTGAAAGGGGTCCATTAAGAACGGGTGACCGAAGTAACTCCGGTATGAAAGAAATGGTGTTATGTAAATTAGATTGTCATTTTCCTTTCTTTGTTTTTTTAA